>NC_073722.1:63979280-65229280 GCF_023634155.1 Falco peregrinus
GATCAGTCAAAAAATCTTTTATTAAATTGTTTTAAGATCTCATTCTTCTAACTTTACCTCATAGCCTAAGGTAAAATCTTTACAATTCTGAATTCTTAAAAACCCCCTAGACAACAGCCATATGTAATATTGCCACAACATTCAATCAGAAGATGATCAGTAGGGTTGTACAAGTTATCCACAACATTTTGAAATGCCATCCCTTGTTCATACAACTTGTGTAGAGGCTGCCAAAGGAGAAGAGAGTATAGAAGGAGGATCTACAGAAGCTGTTAGCTTTGGACTGAAATTCTTGAAATTCAGTGGCAAGCTCTCACAACTAGAAGGTTCTCCATGTCAGTGGTCAGTCACAAGAGGTGTTTCCCAGGGCTCAGGACTGGGGACAGCCCTGTTCAATATCTTTATCGATGATCTGTATGAGGGGATGAGGGCACCCTCAGTAAGTTTGCAGGCAACACCGAGTTATGGGGGAGTGTTGATCTGCTGGATGGCAGGAAGGGTCTGCAGAGGAATCTGGACAGGCTGGACCCATGGGCTGAGGCCAGTTGTATGAGGTTCAACCAGGAGAAGTGCCGGGTCCTGCACTTGGGTCACACCAACCCCACACAGCACTACAGTCTTGGGGCAGAGCGGCTGGAAAGCTGCCTGGGGGAAAAGGACCTGGGGGTGCTGGCCAGCAGCCAGCTGAACATGAGCCAGCAGTGTGCCCAGGTGGCCAAGAAGGCCAACAGCATCCTGGCTTGTATCTGAAACAGTGTGGCCAGCAGGACCAGGGAAGTGATTATTCCCCTGTAGTCGGCACGGGTGAGGCTGCACCTCGAAAACTGTGTTCAGTTTTGGAACCCTCACTGCAAGAGGGACACTGAGGTGCTGTTGCATGTTCAGAGAAGGGCAATAAAGCTGGTGAAGGGTCTGGACAAGTATTAGGACTAGCAGCTGAAAGAACTGGGATTGTTTAACCTGGAGAGGAGGAGGCTTGTGTGGGACCTTATTGCTGTCTACAACTGCCTGAAAGGAGGTGGTAGGCAGGTGGGGGTGGGTCTCTTTTCCCAGTGACAGTGGCAGGACAAGAGGAAACAGCCTTAAGTTATGCCGGGGGAGGCTTAGACTGGATATTGGGAAACATTTCTTCACTGCAAGGGTTATCATACATTGGAACAGACTGCTCAGGGAAATGGTTGAGTCAATATCCCTGGAGATGTTTTAAAAACGTGTAGATGTGAGGCATAGCAACATAGTTTAGTGGTGGACTTAGCAGTGTTAGGCTTACGGTTGGACTTTATGATTTAAAAGTATTTTCCAACCTAAATGATTCTGTGATTCTATGATTCCATGTCTAATGCAGGCTTCCAAAAAACTTGCAGAACTAACGTGCTGCTGGAAAGGGAGGATTTTGCTCCATGGATTCCTTCCTCTTTCAGCAGAGGGATTGTGTTAAGGTCAGATAATTTTCAAAAATTAAGCCTAACTTGTTCCTTCTCAAGGAACCATACACAAAAAATGCTGCTTTCTGAAAAAGATCATAAAGCTGTCCTGGCCAAGAGCTTAAGAGATAATTACTGTGCTGGGGCTGCATTTCAACATCAAGGGCCTTCTCCCATCTCCCAGTTTTCCCTGAGTGTGAATACTTGGCAAATGTCACTAGAGTATTTTGGAGGGGAAAAAGGAACAGGCTAAGTATTCAATTTATTAACTTCCTCCAGGGAAGGGAATGCTTTAAGTGTAAGTTCCAATGTGTTTCACTTTCTGTTTTTTCATATTTTTGCTGAATTAAATCAAAGCAATGTACACATTTCTGTACCCATGGCTAGCTTCAGAGAAGCCCAGTACTTTGCCCAGCCCTGCTGGGATTTAGTTTAGTACACACACTTGGTTTTCCTGGAAGTTTAAATTTCCTTTTGTCTGATATGTACTGTATGGCTGTGGCAAACCCACCCAGTCCAGCATGAGGTTGGAAATTGTTGCTACCGTAGTGCCAAGAGATAATTAACTCAACAATGTTAACACACGTGCTTGGCATTCAGTTATCAGACAGGGTGGGGACAGAATGCGACAAGATTTCCACCACAGCCATCTACTGACCCCGCCGTCTGCTCTGTCCCAGCTGCCCACGCATCTGCTCTTCCTCTGCAGCCATGGCATCAGTTTGTTCAGATATCAGTGAGCAAAGATGGAAAACTTAGGTGCCAGGAAGCACCATGAGAAACCCATGCAACTGTGCTTGTTCCTCTTCCAGGGCCTCATTCCTTTCCCTGGCTCCCCAACAGCTATCCACTATTTAGCTCCCCTCTTCTCTCTGTATTGACCAACAGAACCCTGCAGGCTGGTTTCCTGCTTCCTAGGAAGAAAAAATGAATCTCAGAAGGATGAACACGTTGTGAAAAATCTATCCTTAAAATGAAAGCTGATTGAAAAGGCCAGCAGAAGTGATATTTAAATGTCTGTGGTTCAAAAGATCTGTGTTGGAAAGCCACTGTTTTCCATGTTTAGTGCATTTGGCCAAGGAAGACTGAAGTGAGTTGTCTACATCAGAAGGCAGATTTAGTAAAAAACTAAACCGTAAAAAACCCAGTAAACTGCTCTGTGCTTCAGAAGTGGCTGAGATCTACCTGTTTGGAAGCAATGCCTGTAGGATTTAGGGGCTCTGGCCACAAATCTTTCCTTCAAAGCAGCTATTTTGCCCTTGATCATCATGTTAAAAATCCCAGGAGAGTCCTGCCACTGTAATTGTTATTAATTATTATTCATTCATGTCTTTACCCTCTCTTGCCCTGAGAAAATGGTTGCCCATTTGACAGTGAAATTTCCTAGACAGACTGGATGATATAACAGTTACCTGAATGAATAATTTATGCACAGCTCTGCCTGTCTGAAGGATGCCTTATAAAGTAGAAAGGAAGAAGACAATTCCTCAAAAGAAAACCCCACAACCAAAAAAACCATCCCCACCATTCAAAAAAATAAGAGTAGCTCAACATATGTCCTCAAGTTAAAGTTATATCCGTTTCTTACTTTTGAAACAGTAATAGGTTTGGTTAATTCTTGTAAGTACTTTACATCCTGTAAACAGCCATTATTGTGATACGCTAAATTATCTAATACATTCCAATTAAACAGTCTTCCAAGGGAATAAAGGGGACTCTCTCTTTCTTGGAGGAAAATAAAGCCAATAAACTAGATTGGAAGTTGTATTATGAATCTCAAAGCAACAATATTGATTAAAAACAGCCCACAACATACTTTCCCTGGCTTGGAAGCAACAGCAAATCAAGTATGTTACTATCTACGGAAGAAAAAAAATAACATAATGCTTCTGAAAAAGCTATGTTAAAGGTAGATTTAAAAAAATACTTAGCATTATCAGTGATTCCAATGGTAGCTTATATATGAATCTGAAATGGCATTGAAGCCCTTTGAAAATCCACTTCAAAATGCTTGTGCCAGAGATGTTGGGCAGTGAGTGTTTGGAAAGCCAGTGGAAAGTCCTAATTTTTGGAGCTGGTGTGTGCCTACAGTTCTTACCCACTTTAACTTGGATAAAGAAATAATGTTTACAATTTAAGTCTTCCACATCTACAGTCTAACACCCCAAACTTAATCACCTAAACCAGAGCTTCTTTATTTTTAAAAATAATGCTATAGATGGGTGCCTAGAATGGGCAGGCAAACTGGACTCAGAAGGGGAGAAAGACATCTGTGTTTCAGGATGCAAAGCGATGTTGATGTGTAATAGGCAAACGTGTGATATTGCATGAGCCAAAGCTGACACCAATTTCATAGGAGAAGAGTTAGAACTGGGACAAAGTCAAGACACACAGCTTGATGATACTGTGAGAGCTGATGATACTATGGGCTGGGATCTGAGCTTATTACACAACAGATATGAAATTGGGTTCTGATACCTTGTTGTTCACTAGAATTACATTATACATATAAGACTAATCTTTAATCTTGGAACACATCCTTGGCTACAGAAGCAAAGATTTCTAGTAAACTTTGAGCCTAATTTTAATCAATATTTTTTGATCAAATTGTAAAGACTGTAAGAAATTCCTAATATCTTAAAAGAAACTGACCTATTCCTAGACACTATTCTAACCCTACAGAACTAGTAAATAATTCTGATATGAGGAAAAGAGGGAATTTCAAAGTGAAAAGGGAAGAATTTAAATGCAGAAATTGAAATCACACTGACTTGCATGAAAAACATGTTAATGGCATGTCAAGGACGCCAGTCTATTTAGCAGCATCAGCATGCAAGGTTGGGAACAACTGCAAATCTAGTACTGCTGCTCAGAAGGCTAAGGCAAAACAGAAGAGAAAAAAGACTTCAGCAGTAAATCCACTATCACCATCTTTGTAGTGTACCTTTTTTATATTCCAAGCAGATACAAACAAACTCCATTAGTTCTCTCAGTAGTAACATTTGTTTTGGAGCGGGATCCGTAGTATTCCCTAATCCCCACTTTTATTAGTAGTCCAGAGAAAAATATCAAAGTGACAATTATAAAGTACTGAACCCCACTACATCAGCAGAAAGCACATCTACATACCAAGCAACTGTTCTTCCCCTGAAGTGACACTGCTTTTTGTAGGAGACATTTCCTATTCAAGCAGCCCCTTAGAGAAGTGGACAGTGTTTGGAATAATTCCCAAATATGAAGGATTGCAAATTAGGCAGAAGTTAAAGAAGACAGTCAGCCAAAATATTTCTTTCTGAATCTGAAAAAAGAGTACTTTGAAAAGTGTCAGGGCAGATTCTATCCATCCTGATTATTTTGAATAACACTTTTTTCCATCAAGTCTACTCATTGAAAGGAAATTGGAAATACTAAGAATCTCCATCAGTGCTGAGGGGAATAAATATGAGCAGGAAGAATGAAAATCATGTTATAAACTTCAAAAAAGCCCAAACACAAACAAACAAGAAATGAACAGCACCAAGCTAAATATATTACAGGTTAAAATAAAATTACAATATTTCTTCTCATTTTCCTTTTCTCCAATTCCTGTATTAACAGCAGAGGGCTGTTTTCCACTCAGAAATGCCTCTTTACAATAAGGTATGTGTTATTGTCCATGTCCAATTAGACAAGTGTTTTTCCCAGCATCATTTGGCTTTAGTTGGGTTGCTATGGTTTGCTACCCTTCCTATGAATCAGCATTCCTCTTCCATTGTCCGTCACTTTCCGCACAACATGCCCTGTTCTGCCTGCTCTGGGTTTAAAAGGAATAATGTCAGTAGCACTGGCCATACATCTGCCTGCTCTGAGAACCTCCCCACCTCACCCGCTAACGTGTATACATCTGATGAAACAGTAAGATGTATTTTTCTTACTTCGGAGAGATAAAGACACATTGAAAATTAAAGTATTCGCTCAAAGCTATGAAAAATATTTTAATATTTAAGTATTTACATATAATAGTAGAACTCACAGGTTCCAAATAAATATTAGAAATCCTCAGCTTGGGGCCCTATGCAGTGCAGCCAAAACACAAACTGAAACACCCTAGGATGATAACAAGCAACAGATGGACAGAATAGGAAAAACAGAAAAAGAAAAAGAAAATTAAAACATATGGAAGAATAATTAGAAGGCTAGTATGCCACGGATCTCATTCTTATCATCTTGCAGTACTCTGTCCTTACCGAAGTAGCACAGAGATGGAAAGGAAGGTATGGTGGATTTGTGGTATTTGTAAGTCTGTCCACAAATTACATTTAAATGAGAGAAACAATTAAAAGAACAGGGCAAGCAGAAGCAGACGTTTCAGATACAGTGGCAGAAGAGATTAAACCTTTTAATTGTCAAAGGGAGGAAGCAGAAGTAGCAGAGCAGGTGATATTTCCTTGTAAAATTCACCTCTGGTACTTCCAGGGTGAAATTGTTTCACCCTGCACAGGTTCAGCCAGCCATCAGGAGGACATGGGTTCAGTCTGTGAAGAGACTAGTGGCAAAAATGTATAGCATGTCTTGATTCTCTAAAGGGCTGGAAGAAAATCTAGAGGAAGCTTGAGTCTTGTTTTAGCTGAGTGCTGACTGCTGCTTTGTAAGAAGCTCAGACAGTAGCCACAGGTTACATCCTATAAACTCCAGTGGGCAAGAAAATCAGGACTGTAGTGAGAAACACAGCCACGCATGGGACAGGTTAGAACAAAATGAGGATCGGGGAGCAATACGAGAAGGGAAGGTTTTCAAAGAAAAGAGCAACCAATATGCTGCCAGGCATCTGTAATGCTGAGGGCAGAAAGAGAAAAAAGCTATGGGAGATCAGCTTCTACAGAAGTAACAAAGTGCAGTAGGAAGAATGAAAGAAAATAGAAAGCATAAAGAGACTAAGAAACTCTTTAAAATAATTAATTTAGGCTTGGCATGTAGATGTCATTGCTGAAGCCATGTTACTGATGAAGGCCACAGATAAGCATCTTTTAACATTTACTTTTGTCAGGTTGAAATTGGCATTAAAAAGCCAAACCACTATATTTTCCTTCCCTTGCACTATATGATCCTTACCCTCTACTCAGCACTGGTAAGGCCACACCTAAAATATTGCATCCAGTTCTGGGCTCCCCAGTGCAAGACAGACATGGAGCTTCTACAGACAGTCCAGCAAAGGGCCACAAAGATGGCTAAAGGGCTGGAGCATCTCTCATGACGAAAGCCTGAGAAAGCTGAGACTGTTCAGCCTGGAGACGGGAATGTTCAATGGAACCTCATGAACATGTACAAATACCTGATAGGAAGGTGCAAAGAAGTGGTGCTTAGTGACAAGACAAGAGGCAAGAGGTACAAACTGAAACACAGAGGCTTTTTTTTTTTCCCCATCCTCTGAACACAGAAAACACTTTTTTTTTGTTGTAGGGGTGACAGCATTGGCACAGGTAGCCCAGAGCGGCTGTGGAGTATGCCTCCTTGGAGATATTCCTGTCTGGACATGGTCCTGGGCAGTCTGCTCAAGCCAGGGCATCGAACCAAATGACCTCCAGAGTCCCTTCCAACCTCGACTATTCTGTGATTCTCTGATTCTGCTTTAATGTAATGAATAAAAGAATGGGTCAGTTAATAAATTTTCATCTTAAAGAAAAAGCAGTAATGTCCTTAGAAACTGTCCTTCTTTGTCTTTTGAGGCATGTTACTTGACACGAGACAAAAGAGCATGTTCAAAACAGATGGAAGTGTTTGCACCAATACCTATCCCCATCGATTGCTGCAATTCTGAGTTCATATACATTTTCACATGACAACTATGCTCTCTTTGGTTTCACTCTGTGTTGCAAAGAAAGTTATAAGGGCTTTTGAAGGGTTAATAGTTGATTAGTAGATATTTTAGGGTACGTTACTAACATGAGCAGCATGCATAACAGATGTTTATGAAAATGTCAGCAGAAAATGTTATGCAAACTTATAAGCAACCTATCAATTTCTTAGAACTTAAACCAATTTATTAAACATCTATAAGTAATTATTAATTTTAAACAAAGTATTTCTACCTGTATCCTTAATATTATGCACAACTACCTTCTCATACTGATGGCTGGAAGGATACATATTCAGTAAAGGAGGAAAGCTTAGGCAGTTTTGAGAATACCATGCTAGATGTGTTACAGTGTGACTCAGAAAGCCAAAGGTATTATGGCATCAAAAGGTACTGATGCTGACCAAGATCTCCAGAGCAGACTAGAGGCTACATCTGGTTCTATCACAAGCCCTAAACTTAGAAGTTTTAACTACATCTCTCTGTTGACTGCATAGTGGGCCATGGCTTGAATACCCATGGACAGTAATGCTTGAATCAATCATCACATTGGAGTAGAGTCTTAATTGCCTAACTAACTTAATTTCCCTTAGGCTCCTGTATGCACAGCCTTTACTGAAAATGTAGGTAATTTTTTTTAATGTACACATAAACTACATAGCTCCCAAGTTGGGAGGGAATGCAGCTTTCCCAAGTGGTGTCAGAAGAGTCGTGCCATGTTGGCTTCCTATACTTTTTGCAATTCCTGCAACAGCAGTAAGATTACCTCCTAATGTTGCCTGTTTGAAATATTCTAGCTTGCAGATTTATCTAGAATTGAAATTTTATCCAACATCATCAATAATATCATTCATCTCAGGATTTAATTCCTGTAGGTATTTTCATAGTTTGCCATTAAGCTGGACATAGCAATAACTCAAATTTCCCTTTATTATGATACACTCTTCTTATTACATGCAAGAGATTTAAAAGAAATGCTTATAATAGGAAAGCTGAATGCCTAAACTGAAACTCTTTTCACTTATTTGCCTTTCCACACCTGGTAACATTACACTTCCAGCGCATCTCCAAACCAAACATCAACAAAAAACATCCCTGAACAGTGAAACATACTCAGGAAGGAGCAACTGCCTGTTACACTTAAGGGCAAAAGGAAAATATGATGGTTGGTCTTACTCAAATATCTTCTGCTAGTTCTTATAAATATATGTTAATTTAGCATGACACCATTGAGGATTACTAGAATTTTAATGGTGCTTCATTGTATTTGAAAATATTAGTAAAATGGAAAAGTGCTTAACCTCTCTTTGGTGAACATACATCTTACTATCAGCTTTGGAAGTAATACAGCTGTGATTTATTCAGTGAACGTGATTGGTAGTGACAATACAGGAATCCTTGGGGTTGGACTCATTGATATAGTGTGAGGTTTAACAGTAAATGACTTCTAATATATACTGTTAAAACCTACAATAGCTCTTTTTCTGTTCTCTCAAATCCTAATAAGGAGAATGCAATAATGCTGTCTGACCTGTGGCTTGGGTACAGGTCAGTACCAGCCCACACTGAGCTAAATGCTTGAGCTTGATGTTAGGGTGCCATTGCATTTCCTTACTCTTGTTTCAAACCCACAAAAGACAGTACAAGAGTAACTAACCAGAAGTTGCTGGTAAGACAGAACAGAATACAGTTTGCACTGGAATGTGAAAAAGGAGGTGTGTAGAAGGGAGCGAGGTGCAAGATTGAATGAATGATAACATGGAAGGGTGGCAAAGCGAATGCCAAGTGTCTGCAACACATCCTCATGATCACACTGCGCTCAGAGCACAGTCTTTTACATTAAGTAAAATGCTAATCACATAGTTTTCTATAATCATATTATAACCACAAAGTTACTGCCTTTTTTGACCAAGTATTCTCACCAACAGTTATTCTGGTCTGGAGCACATGAAAGGAGAACAATAGTGACCTTATCATTGCATATTCTTTGGGGTAGCTCTGTTAAGTGCGTATAGCTAGAAGGCATCGTCCAGGGTAGGCACTCACCACAGTGTTTGCTTCTCAGAAAACATTAAAAAATAAAAAAATCAATGCACTGTTTTCAACAACTGTTTTCTTTCCAGCAGCAATCAAAACCCTGCAAACAAATTCCAGGAGTACAGGACATCTATCTGTTTTTCTACCATACAGCAGGCTGTCTTATACCAACTAGACCTCTCAACACTCTCATGAAAAGCAGGTGACTCCCCCACCCCTTGCTCCATAACCACTGAAAGAAAATAAGACAGAAATTATGTAAAGCAAATGATAAAGCTTTTTATTGCTTCACATTCACTTCATTTTGTTTAAATTGCTATGGTTTTACTGCTATGCTAATGAACATTACATAGAACCATCTAAACATATTTTAAGTTAATTATTAAGTTACCTAACAAAGAAATTAAACTAGCCAAGGTGCCAAATGGTTAGCTAGTCAGTAGTTAACTGATATCCAGGTAGCTAGGGGAGAGGGTTAATATGGACAGATTTTATGCACAGAATCCAAATAAAATAAAACAGATCTAGGTATCATTTTGTGTATTATTTTACTCTTTCCTGATAAGCAGGATAGCTAGAAGAACTCCCTTAAAACTGCAAAATAGGAATGCTTCTTTTTCTCAGATATTCAGTACAGATGGAGGTACATGGGGAGGCATACAGGTGTGTAAATAAATACATACATATAAACTCACAGAGAAAATATGCAATGAAGCGGTGCAACAGAAAGACTTGAATTCATATGCTACTCCCAAGAGACAGACGTCAACAAAATGGCCCATAATAGTCCAAACATACATGCACAGATTCCTTCTTCCACACAAGCCTCATTATGAATTCTGTGTGTACCATCTTTTTGTACTTCATCTGTCTTAAAGAATTTAAAGAAATTATAGCTATTGTGTCCCTCTATATAATCAGCAACTGCCTTCAATACTATCAGCTCAGACACTTTTCTCTGGTGGCTGTGAATGTATGTATCCAATGTGGTTTAGACATCTCCAGCTTCCTGACACCTTGCTAATAGGTAATGGTGTGACCATACTGAAAGTGATACCTTTGATGCTGACAGAACCTAAATCATATGCAGTGTACTGATGTGTTTTATACTCTTTCACCACCAGTCAGAGATTCCTGTATTTAGGATTCTGGACTTCTGCTCTGTTACAAGGCAAGGAGCAGATTTTGCCTGTCCTGGGCCTTGGTGTGCTTTGGTGGGAAAGAAAGGAGAGAAACTCTGTCAATTAGAAAGAAACTGCAGTTAAAGTTGCTGGGCGAGAAATAGTCTGGGCAGAGTTTAATAAGAAATGTTAAATGTAATACTTGGTCTGGTCTCACAGCTCATCACTGCACCACATTCTCACACATACACACACACTATAAACCACACATGTAAAAGTGTGTGACGCATAGTTCTTAAGATTCAGCATAACTAGCATTATTATTACTTTCAAATTTGTGTTAGAAATATCAACGTAGTAAAGATTGCAAAGCAGAGCATTGGCCAGTTCAGAAATGTCAGAACTCACTGGGATTCATTTTACACATGAGCAGTACAGTCCAGTGCTTAATACGTGGCAACAGCCTGTTTGCTAAAACAGCTTGCTGGCTCCTAAACCTAGTTTATCAATCTGATGCTCTGAAGTTTTTTAGATGACTTGGGCAAAAATCACCACCTTCTGGAAATGTATTGTCTCATGATGGTTTAGTAGATGCTTCTACCACCCTCTTTATGCTCAGCCATTAAAAGAGAGGATACAGCTTACTTCTTTATTTTTGCCTCTCCCAGGTGCCCCTCCCTGTCACAGCACTCTCCAAACTAGCCAGCTGCAGCAAGGTCTTTTACCATCACATACCATCATACTCTCCATGCCAGTCCCTCTACTGCCTTCTCCTAGTCTCTCCTCATGCAGGACCCACCACTCTACTTCTTCCTCATGTCTCTTCCTCGGCTGCTCTCTCTTCAGCGTCTCTCAACCACTGAACAGAACCAGCCACAGCTGCACCTTGTCTACATCAGCCAACCCACCGCCCCTGAAGCCAGCCCACAGCTGTATGTTATCAATATTAATTAGCCCAGCTTCATTCCTCTACACCTCCCCGCAATCGGATTAGAAATGTGAGGACAAAAGTCTCTTTGGTTTCTATGTTCGTTGCCACAGCATCCCCTGGCAGGTCTGTGGAGGAGCAGCCATGAAAGCTTTGTTCAACCCTGCAATGTCAAGTTGCCTGTTGTGGGCCACTTGGAGGGGGCTCTCACCCCACCTTACCTGTTCCTTGTGCACTGCCCTTCTGAATGCCCAGCATGTGCTCAGAGCAGCGAGAGTCCTCAGGGAATTTCAGTGCAGCACACAAGCAAACCACTACTAAGCTCACAGGAAGGGTGATTTGTCAGAGACTTTAAACTTGGACACAACTTAAAATTTTCCTAGGGATTCTGCAATGCAGACAACTATACTGCAAGTTCCCTTTGGAGGCAAAAAAGTAGTTTTTCCAGAAACAGCTATGACTTTCCATCAAAAAACCTAAAGAATAAATGCTCCTTAATTTAATTAATCATTTTAGCTGAGACTTTAAAATAAGGAAAATGTGATAAAACATCAGGCTGAGACAAACTGCCGTAGGAAGTGTTGGCTGGAAGTGTTAAAATATGGCAAAGTTGCATGTAGCTGAATGTAGGCTGCTATAGGTGAAAATGTAAGGTAAGCTGAAGGACTGCTGTGCTTGCTGTGTTTGTTTATGGCACCGCTGCCATACAATTTGCCACGCATTACAGGCATTTTAAATGCTTCTACCACTCTTTTTATGCTCAGCCATTAAAAGATACTTTTACTCCACACTGTCACCCACAGCAGTCTTGGTTTCTGGAGGTCTCGCAGGGAGGATCTGTTTTTGTAAAAGCTGTGTGGTGACCGTGTGGGCATCTGCAGCCTTTCCAGCCCTGAAATCTCTTAACAACAGTTCCCATGGAGCAAACATATTATTAAAAGTGAAAGGCTGGTTAAAAATATCCAAAGACTGACAATCCTACTTATACCAGTACTGTAGCAATCTGAAAACAAGGGAATACCTGTTGAAGTATAGATCTGACCCCTCAAAATGCATTTTTAGCAGCTAAAAATGTGAAATATCCCCAACTAAACAGCTAAAAATCCCTAACAGCTGCCCCAGGCCCAGCTGCTGCCCAGCGGCCGCTCCAGCTGCATCAGCCCTGCCCTCAGACATCCCAGGTGCTACCAAGATGCCCTCTCTGGTAGCCCAGCCCAGGGTGAAGGCCAGCCACAGCTCAAAACCCACGGTGCAGAACACAGCAGAAGGTGGCCTAGGAGCGAAGCAGGCCTCTGGTGTTTTTTTTCCCATTCAAAGTGCAGCTGCACATTAGGGCATTCTTGCCAGGTTCCTGCTACGCTCACAGTCATCCCATCTTGGTGCTTGTGGGCCGGACAGCCACAGGGAGCTGGCCACAAGACGTGAAGTGAAGGGCAGGAATAAAAGGTTTCCTTGGGGCGGAGAGCTAACGGAGGGGAATGCTGGGGTGCTGTGCCAGGGTCAGCCTAAGAGTGCGTTTGTTAATTTTCTAACAGAAACTGTGCTAAAGTGACAGGGAGGTTAAAAGCACACTGAAGCAATTTTAGGAAGAGACCAAAGAAATGTCAGAGAGTCATTGTAATTATCTCCAACTTAGACATTATAAATCCAGAAAATTCAGAATTAAGGTCTAATTTAAAACAGGTAAGCTGAAGTGTAGAAATACCCTGCACCAACAACATGGAAACTGACTGCTTTTGCTGAAGCTATGCAATAATAATGCAGTGGTGGTTAACATAACAGATACTGTGACTTGAGATCAGAATACAATTACTTTAAATGATGTGTTAGATTAAAAAATTATAATTTTGCCCCATTTTTACTCTAGAGCTTCCAATGGAGTCAAATACATAGAACATTTGAAGAAGATGCATAACTATTTTTTCCTGCCTAAAGAAGTACTGATGCTTAATACTACAGCTATAGGAGAATGCAATTTTAAATTTGTTTCATCTCATAAATATTTTAATGTATTTACCTAGAATTTCACGTAAAATTGATTCTTTGCCCAGTAAGTGCTACAATTCCAAAGAAGCAAGATATAGTCTTCCTCTGTAGTGAAGAGACCAAATCACTTCTTAACGTCCAAACTCATCTCACCTTAATGAAGTACTAGGACTTTTCTAAAATTTGAAAAAGGGAATGAACAGTCGCATGAAAAAAGGAGTTCACCCGCCCCTGTCTAAATCAGACCTTATCAGCGGTTTCAAAGAGACATAAGCAAACCAGGAGAAGGGGAAATGCAATGGCAAGTGAAATTTAATGTTGACAAAGTAATGTATGCAGTAGGAATAATTTATATTCCTAAGTTTTAAATTTGCTATTTAAACCTAACAAAAAGAGAAAAAGGTAGACTACTTCATACCCAAAAGAAGCTACAAAAATTTTAAGATACTAAGGAAACCTCTTCTGGAAACACTACACCAGTGGTGGTTCTTCTTCAAAGGGGTCACAAAGCACTATATGCCAAAGATAGAAACTGACTCTGGGAATAGCTAAGTGTAAAGAAATGTCTCTTTAAGGAGAGCAAATAATTTGAGTTCTTAACTTCAGAAAACAAAAATGCAAGACCTGCCATCATAAATGTACCCACAGTATCCAAATATGCTGTAAAGGGAAGCAACTCTTCTTCACAAGCAGGAATTGAAATCTGAAGATGGAAAATTGAAAGCCGATTATGACAAAAAATTTCCCACCCTATACATTCCCTTGTGAAACTCGCTGCTACAAAGTCATGTTAGAAGCAGGAACTCAGAAGCATTCAGGGTACGATGTGGATATAGAATCTGCTCAGGGTTTTATACTATGTCAACAACAAACTGTTTTAGAAGGGATATAGGCCTGACTATCTGGTCCTTAGCTTTATCTCCAACTGAAATGTCAACTAAAAGCTGCTGTTGAGGGGAAATACAGGCCTGGATGGACCAATCATCAGATTCAGCACCACAAGGTGGTGCTCACCCTGCCACTGCTTATCTGCTGTTTCTGTGGCATAAGCCACCAGTGGGGTTTTTATAAACCTTTTCTTTGAAGCATAGTAATGTTCTCACCATCCCCATATCAAAATATGCCTTACATATTGAGACTAATTTCCCATATATATTTCTTGGATTTTGGACATGAAGGCAACAAATATTCTGTAATTACCTTCCATCTAAAGCATGGCTGTAACGGGATGATGCTATCTTTCTCTTAAAGTGCATCCTAATCACAGATCTTAAAGCAAGAAGAGACCATTAGATGATCTAGTGTTACTTAAATTATTACACAGGTATATAGCATCAGAAGGAGCCTGTTTTGCAGTCCAGTTGTCTTTTTGCTTTTCACTCATTCAGACAACTGTTTCACATGTTCATACAGGAGATTATTATCTGTGGATGTTGTCTTGTATTAGTCACAGCCATGTTTGAACAGTTCATTTTTCTTTGATATCTGTTGACCAAGGCTATTCTGAAAGTAATAACTTTGCTAAACAAAATATGTCCATGAGATTGCTTGTGATGAGGAATTTAATAGAGCATTCAATGCTTTATGTGAAAGAAACTTAAATGCCCATGAGAATAGGCACCTGTCTGTAAAATGCAAAACTTGGGTTCAGTTCCCTCGTTTAAATGAAATAAGTTTTTCTTAGTCTGAGTTCAGAGTTATGCTAATATGTTCATCTAATGCTCAAAAAAATCTGCCTCCAAGCATGGGACCTATGAAATTTTTAGACTAACTCCAAGGACAATAGCTATAGCCTCTCAGTGACAGCTTTCTACCAGTCTCTTAGCTGGATGATAATATGTGCTCAAAACTTCTAAGCTGCCATTAACATGGGACTCCAGAGAGAAGGCAAGACAGGGAGCACAACACTGCAGTGTCTGGAAGGAAAAGAGACATTGCAGGTTACTGGTCACAGCCTTGTTGACGCACTACCCCCCTCTGAACATGTGTTGGTGCACCCAGGATTACAATGAATCAGCACTGCAGCATCAACACCATATGACTCTCCCCATTAGTGAATGTCTGTTAATAATTTAATAGCCTGAAGAACAGCTGAAAAATGAGACTCAGTGCAGGCACCCAGCACATCTATTCAGCAGTAAATCTTTCCTCTTCAGTAGTTATTCAAGGCACTTGCTACTACACTCATGTTTACAGTGGCTTAGCTTTGTTGATATTTGTTGATATTTGATACTTTGATATTCAAAAAGAACACACAGGCAATGTATTATCATACTAGGTAAGAGAAGTCTGCCTACCTCCATGGCATGTCAAAACCAGGATTAATCACACATACATAAAAAAAACCCAAAAAAAAACCCCAAACAAAAAACCCCCAACAACCTACCAAAAAAAAACCTTAGGAAAAATTTATTCAATTAAACAAAATTTAAAATCCCCCCAAAATATTTTGCATGGAGCACAGAACTGAGAGGGAAAATAATATACCTCCCACCAGAAGAAACAATAAAGGGTTGTTCTAATCCCCTTCGAGTCCATGAGGAAAGAAAAGTGGGCATGTCTCTTTTACTGGGCCATTTGATGAAAAGCATTGAAAGTTCTCACTTCAATTCTAATGTGGAATGAGAACATACATGAAATAATCTTCAGTTTCTTAGCAATCTGGATGTGCTGTTTATCAGTTTTCTAACCCTCCACTGTTGGGTGAGGAGGGTGCTGAAAAGTGCCTGCACAACACAACCTAGCTGCAAGATTTCACCAACATGCCTGCAGCCATGTCCAAGAGTAATAAAACTGCAGTCCAGATATATGATATCTAGTTTGAGTTTACTGTTGCAGCTCTAACCAGATTGAATTAAATCTAACTATATTTAATCTCTGAAAATTCTGGACAAGTGTCCAGTTGTGAAATTTCACCAGAGCATACTTTTAAGATTTAAAGGAGGGAAATTCATCATAAAGATAGCACTGGCATGGAGGGAGAGGATATTGATGCAGATAGTCAACAATAATGGCTGTACATCATGATAATATTTGCTTGTGGTTTCCTAAGTCAGTTGGGAATCATCACTTCTCTTTTGGAAGCCATCCTACATCAAAGGACACAGCCACAAACTTCATCATGGCAATTACAGTCATCATTACCAAAGTCTAAACAGCCTCTGACATGTAGCTCAGTTTAGAAACACAGCACTGAAATAAAACCCTGTCCATACCACTTTTTGACAATGTTAGACAACATTGTCTACTCTATTTATACAGTTAAATTAAAAATGTTCATAAAAGAATATTTCAAGCATTTTTCAAAGCCTTACAGAAGTCTCACATTTCCAGTTTCCTCATATAAATCTCAATGATATGGGGAAAAATACTAAAAATGCTAAGAACATAATACTTCATGAAAAGCTTTGCACAAACTATTGTGTCACCTTCAGATATATCCCTCTTCATTAATTTCTTTTCTTGATAGAAAGGTTTGCATACCATATTCAGAGTATGGTCATTTACTTACACTTTGAGTATAGACAGTTTTCCTGAAGTTCCTCATTCCCAAACACTTTTGCACTCTCTCTATGCCTGTCTGTTCTAATGAAGAACAAGGACAAATTTGGAAGTTTCCAAAACTGCCAAAAAAAGTAGCTCTGCCTTTCTGACCAGCTCTAATTGCAAAATAAATTCAGCTTAATTTCAAGTCCAAGAAAGAAAAGAATTTGTCTCAAAGGTACTGACAGCGCCTATGTCTGGCCAAAGACACTTACAAATGCACTTAAAAGGCCATGGTTTTCAAACGTGGTGTTCAGAGGTTTGGATTACACTTCTGAAAATTTATTTTGTCTATGGCAAAAACAGACCCACAGTTCTCACTGTAATGGAGATCTGAAGAGTTTAGGGAAATGATAAAGTTAAGCAAGAGATTCAGTTTTGCAAGATCTATAGGAGAGGCAGTGTAAGGAAGCAGCAGATTCTTCAGCACGCAGTTGATAGTGGTTGCAAGGGGTCTGCTTTGATGACAAGCAGAGGTCATTAGGATTTCAATATCATGATCAGAGTGATGGGTTCAAAAACTCAATCCCTTGCTTAATAAGATCTTTGGTGATAAAATAAAATAAAATAAAATAAAATAAAATAAAATAAAATAAAATAAAATAAAATAAAATAAAATAAAATAAAATAAAATAAAATAAAATAAAATAAAATAGAGAGAGACAGGGAAGGAGAGAGACAATGGAAAGTTTAGGTATTAAAACTTGCAGACTCCCTGGTTGACATCTGTAATCACATTTTTAAGCCCACTCCAGAGTAGTACATCTACACAATCTGTAGCAAGTTCCAAACATTCAGCTTGGATATGGTTAGGGACTGTATTTTGAATACTTTACTGTGTCACTAATTGGGTTTTATTTATCAATCCATTTCTCATATGGCTACCCTTAGAGAAGGAAATATGATTTTTTTGTCTTTTAACTTATTTTATGTTGTGTCACGGAATCTACTAATTGGATGTGTTTCACTGACTAATACAGAACTGATTTAGGAACCGATTAGTCACGTTGAATATGCTGTTGTAGTCCAGGAAGAGGATGAAACAGTAAGAACTCAATTTTAACATATTAATGGATATTTTAAAAGAAAAATATTCGAGAAGTATATTATAAACTTGTGTCCATCCACAAGTTGGTCACTATGGATAAGAATAAATCTTATCCTTGCTCATTTAAATAAGTTCTGAATTCATTGCTAGCAGAAGGGTATCTTTTTAGGAATGTATGAATGTATGAAATGAACTGTGACCCATTTGAATTAAATGGACATGGGCCACTTTTAATAAGTTGATTTTGTTCCCTTTTTTCATTTCCATCAAGACCATGAAAAATTGGACCAAAATACTTGGTGTCTCTTTTAGCTGGATTTTTACCCATGGAGTGGGTAAATAACACTTGTGTCTGGTACCAGCAAATGTCCTGCAGCTACAAAATGAGCTGCTCTATGTTTTCATTGGAGACCCCAAAAAATTTAAAAATCTTGGATCAAGTTACTCAGAAACAAAGCACAGAATTAGGTGGGACTGTCTTTGTCCAAGCTAGGATAAGCGCATTTTTCACCACTATTTTAAACAGCAGCAAATAGGAGAATTAGGAAGGCAACCAAGAGCTTTTTCAAAGACCCCACCAGTTTTAGAATAATGCATAATATAACTGAAGGCTCTCTTCCTATAAATCCAGATTTTATGAAACTCTTTAAAGTAATTGCTCTGTTTACTTCACACAGGTAGATAATACCATTTTAAAATAACAGTTTAAAAAATACTTTGTAAGATTCTTAATGAAATTTTTGTCCCCTTAGGGTAGGATTCATTTCATATAAGTTTCATCATCTGAAAACTAGTATTTTGCCTCAGCTAGACACTCTTTGGACACTTGTTGAAGGAATTTTGAAAATCATAGAGGCAGTTCAGCCTACTGAGGTATGATGGATGGTTTTGTTCAGACTGTAAAGGGAACAACAAAGGGGAACAGTCTGGAGAAGATGCCTAACTTTGTAGACTAATGACGTTAAGCAAAAAGAAGCCAGTTCTCCATACAGATGAGAAAAGCCTGCTTCAAGGTGCCAAACAGTTACAATTGCAGAGCTGTCTTACAGTTGTGCAGTTATAGAGGAAATGGAATAATCAAATAATAATACAGGAACTTATAAAAGTTCTTGGAAATCATTTTTCGGTCTGTCCCTGTTACAGGAAAGTCTGTTATCTCTAGCCATTTCAAGGCTTTTGGTAATGTGCAATTTATGGATTGCCTTGGGTCATAAGGATACATGCCTTAAAAATAACTAGTGGGAGACTGAATTGAAGGTTACAAGCATAGGTGAAAGTGTTTTCTTCTGATCTCATTAGATAATGGCCTTCCTCAATTTTGAGACTACTCTCTTTTGTGGACACAAAGGCAAAAACTTGGGAAGGAAGATGGATTTGAAGAGGAGAATCCTGCTAGGAATAAACTTCCCTTTTCATCAGTGTCTGAGGCAAGTTTTAAATCTCCCAGCCATTTAGCTCTACTCTTCCTTTCAGAAACCGGGAAGGACGGTGACCTCCAGCAGTGGAATGGGTGGCTGCTAGGATGAAATATGAACCTCTTCAACCCTCATAGTCTGCTCTAGAAGAGAGCACATGCTCATAGCCCTAGACTAAATGCAGGGTGAAGGAATTAATGGGTAGCAAGCAGCAGAAAGTCAAAGATTTGTGTTAGGTGGAACACAACATGCAGACCTTCCTAAATGTGATTTGTGTGAGCAGATGCTGATGGGAGAAATAAAGTACATCACAGTTGATATTACTTGCCCACACTTAATTTCTTGTTATTTCTTCATATTTTGTGTGTTTGTGAGAGAAGATTCTCAGGAAAGATGAGAGATCAGTGAATTTTACTATGCATGATGCTTCTGTTTGAGTTTTGATTTAGTATCCTTTGCTAACTTCCATCCAGGAAATTGTGATTGGTAGGGTGAATTCTGAAGTAAAATGTAAACAATTTTTTTTTTTTTTTTAAAAAAAGAGCAGATAAACTTTAGACAAAAAAAGATACAAAAAGTACATTGAAACAACATGGTTCATAATGAGTCCCAGTCCCTGAAACTCATCTGAACTTCCTTCAGATTAATAGCTCTCTAGTAAGTTATTGTCATCAGACCCAGAAAAGATAGTAAAGAAAATTCTGAAAAAGGAAGAGCAGATAAAACTGGGAACACCCAGGCAATATTACCTCCATCCCAGGCAGGCAACAGCTTTTTCTGGATTTATAACAGAGATTTCACTAGTACATTAAAATTAACCACACATGTTCACATTCAGTAGGGTCTCTAGTTCAGTATTTATAAGGCAGAGGTCTTTCAGACTGTTTAACTTCCTGTCTTTAGTGGCAATGGGGCACTATAACTA
This sequence comes from Falco peregrinus, assembly GCF_023634155.1. Taxonomy (NCBI): domain Eukaryota; kingdom Metazoa; phylum Chordata; class Aves; order Falconiformes; family Falconidae; genus Falco; species Falco peregrinus. The sequence goes on from NC_073722.1 coordinate 63,999,541, forward strand.
GATTAGACTACATTAATCACCCCACTGTATGTTTAGCTAGGCAACCACAGAAATGCTTTGAAACTAATGGGTGAGGACAGCTGTCTTAAAGGTTTCAGCAAAACTATGATCCAGGTATGACATCAGGATAGCTTGTTTGCATAAAACAGTTGGCAGCTATAGCTACTGCAAGTAAGGAAAACCCAAAATTGTTTCTATTTTAGTATGCTGGTATAAAGTCCACATCAGGGAGTACTATTCTACAGAAAAAGTCACTCTGTTTGGCAGTAACAACACTTTACCTCACTAGAGTAAAAACACCTGATTTTCTCAAACTAGGGAGTGAAGGGATTTTCTTGCCATTTTTTCTTCTTCTTTTTTTTTTAAGTAACAAACTAAAAAGCTGTTCTACAAGTTTCACCGGGGGAATAGAAGAAGAAAGAATGGGAAAAATCAGTTTTCACAGTGTTCTTGCCCTTGCACCCACACACTAAATAAAGGAATACTGAGGAATTACAGGTCTAAATCACAGGGGAAAAACATCAAAGTAAAAATAAAATCTTCTGATTTAGTTGTAATGTTGCCATTTCCCATGCCCTTTCTGGAACACTTTGGAATGAAAATGTTTCATTTACTTGTTCTGGGTTTTGAGTGGTTTGGGGTTTGTTTGTTTGTTTTTGGTTTTGTTTTTTCTTGTAGGGAACAAAAACGACAGGAATCAGGGGGGAACATTCTTTCCTTGGTGGCCTCAGGCCAGTGGGAGCCATGCAGTTAGAGAGAAGAAGGGAAATAGTGCCCTGATTTTAATATGTGCCACCACTTATGTTAGTAGCATCCACGGGTGTATGCAGGCAGTGCTTCTTGTATGTACAGTCGGTGAGGAGGGAGAAGAGGGAGAAAAGCATGGAAGCACATGTAATGACTGTTGACTAGCCCATGCTGGCTAATTAACTGATAAGCCATCAGTCTGATGGAACATAACTTATGCAGAAGCTGTGTGAAGTGAATGCATTTATTGTGGTAACAAAATTAGGAGCGTTCATTCGGTAAGAGGGTCTGTTCAAGGACTGTAAGTGTCCCTGATGACAGTGCAGTCTGGTGGGAGGCTAGAAAAGCACCAAGCTGCTGTTAAGAGGAGCTCCTGTTAAGAGGAGCTCTGCCAGGAATAGGTAAGTGTGGGTTGAAGCAATCATGATTCATGATTAACTTATGAAAGCTAATCAAAAGTCCTGTGGGCTATCCCTGGACCCCTAGTGTATTCAAAGCCTCTTACAGAAGGCATCTCACAAAAGTCTCTCACTATGAAGAAGAGTGTTACATAAAGATGGAGAAAGAATGATTTCTAAGGGACCTGAATGGGAGTTTGATGGCAAGGGCTCCTGTGCAGTTCTGCTGGTAGTATCATTGCCTTTCCCATGACATATGCCTGTGAGATTGGCTTGTTTGCTAAGTCTGCTCAAGCAGGTTGGGTTGTGGTATGCTTTCAGATGCAAACCCAGACTCAAATAGCAAATCAGAGTGGTTAGGACTCATCAAAAAAAGCAGAAAGATGCATGCCATTTCCCTCCTCCCCTGCTGCAGTGAGAGGCATGTGAAGAGTAGATATAGTCAGACAGAGAGGCTCCATGTAGGTCACAGTGGGAGATGCTCTCAGACTGGGCAATATTAAGGTGGTACAGCAGGAAGCAGGAACAGTAGCTTTAATGTAATCATAATCCCTACATTTTCCCCTGAAGCACGAGAATCTGATAATACTCGGTGCTTTCTGAGCTTTCCAGTTTGGCCACAGAGCACACAGGGGTTTTTGTGAATCACTGTCAGAGGGCAAGTTTAAATTGTGATAAGTAGCCTATACATAAAAGCAGTATTTCTGCATCAAGTAATAAGTCTGTGTTTCCTGGGAAAGGAGTGGTTGAAATCCATCCCTTGTCACACAGTAACACGCACAATAAATGTAATTTTAAATCCATTACGATGCTGCCAAATACATTAAACAAAAATATACAGAAGATTTATCCACAAGAAGATTTACAGATTTCCTGAGTAGTACATCATTATCGGAACTGTCAATTTGAAAATAAAAATTGTCAAACCATCACTGGAATATAATAAAAGCTGTGACAGAAATACACAATAGCGACTAAGTTTTTAAAAAATAAAACCCTCAGCAAACCCACTCTACACACAATTATCACCTCTGTAGACTGCCAAGGAAACAGTGAAGTACTGAAGGATACCAAAAAGAGACATGCAGTATCCAACACAGTTAATATCAGCACCACACTAACTATTATGTGTAAGCGCCATTGAGAAGCAGATTGTTGTCCTTTAATGATGGAATCCAGAGAGGCTAGCATCCAAAAGAGATAAAATCACAGCTAAAAGATGATCATTTGTTCTCACATTTTTTTGGCTTGGATTTGGATCCCTCACTAGGCTCCTGACTGGTCAGTCTCACGCTTGTTAGCCTCCTTAGTTAAGCTGAGAGAAAGGCAAGAAGTAGTTTTGTCACAGTCTGCAAGCAATTATAAAATAAGAGATTTCTGTCATGTAGCTTTGGGTGAGCCTTTCCTACATAGAAGCTTACCAGCCTGATGTGTTAAAATTCCAGGAAGCCAGTGCCATGCTTTCCTTTGATCTGAGAACACTACAATGCCATCTTTCCCTTCACATCCTTCATGATCCCACCACCCCATTATTTCCTGGTAGACACAAGATTATATTGCAGTGCTGTCTCACAAGCCTAGGCCTATTGCTCCGTGATTGTCCAGTAATTTAAGCACACATTTCTTAGCTCCCAAATCTTGCAGGTTCTCCAAATTCATAAATTGACCCTCCAAGGACATCCAGTAGTTAAGAATAAACAGGCAACAGAGCCCACATAAGTGATTCTACACGTGGGTGATCTGAAACCTGATAGTATAGAAATGTACAGTGCTGTCCTATTTTCCGAACTCAGTTCTTCATCTTCATTGAAGATTGGTGAGGATTTCTGAAGGAGCCTAGGATCATTCACTTTGACACAGCTGCTTTGCACCAAGTCAGCTCTCTTCCCCAAGCAGCCTGCTTCCTATCCCGTTCACTAGTTCGGTCAGATCAACTTGCAACAAATGCATGCCCTGCTCTCCTCTCCAGAAGACTAATGTCCCTTATCACTGCTTTGCTGTTACATTTTTAAGATGCTATCCCAACAGCTTTTTACATGGAAATTCTTGTGCTGTAGACCTAGTACCTTGCAGGGAAGGAAGGGTTCACTGCTTCACTGGGCTTCTGCTTGGATGAGAGTAATTTACTACATTATTCTTCATGTTAATTGCATGTCAACTCTTGGTAAAACTTCATTGACTACAGAAGCAAAAGATAACAGAGAAAGCAGCCAGTGTTCAATTCAAAATGAGAGTTTACAGTTTCACACTTTGAAGTATAAAGATATCTGAATAGGTGGTTTATTCATGAACTCCTATGGCTAAGAGCTGAAGCAAGACTATCCCAGATTAAAAGGAACCTTTTATACAAGGAGGAAAGTTAATAATTTAAATTAGTTGGCAGTGGTTATGATTTCTGTGTCATTTGAAATTTTCATGATAAACTTGCAAGTCCTAAAAGATCTCTGTTGGGTTTTTTTCTGAGGCTTGTACTCAGAAGCAGGCTGGACTGATTATTAGAATATTTCCTGGCTTAAAAAAAAAAAAAAAAAAAAAAAAAAGCAATAGCTTTACTTTATGGAGGGGTATGGTAACGGTTTCACTGCAAAACTATTTCAGAGGAACTTGGTACTAGCACATCATGTTATAACCTTGAAGAAAATCAACAGTAAAATATAAAAGCACCATAGAGCATGCTTTTCTATTAAATAACTGGCCAGATCGAAATAAAATAAAGGGACTTGTGCTGGGTCAGTATTTCTTCAACAGTTTGAAGATTTGGATGTGAGGGTCTTCACTCTGGAATTTAACAAAGGCAATTTAAATTGAGTGTCTCCACTGAATTCCGTGTGTTGGGGATCTGGAGTTTTGAAGTCAGTAAATAAATCTACATCGGCTTAAATGAAAGCTAGTGAAAAGTTTTAAGTGTTGTGACACAAAATCAAGTGGAATTACTGCAGCGTAGCAAGTTCACTGTGGTTTAGATTAATGCATTTTAGATGCCATTTGCTGGTGGCAAAGGATGCCGTTATAGTCGGTTCCTCTAGCTCAGCTGATGCACAGTATGCCATTAAACTGCAATAATTCATTCATGCATCTTCCTGCTAAGCTTTTCCCAGCTGTTGATGTATCCTAGATTATGATCAACTTTGTATTACTAGAATGCAACAACTGACCTTCTGTTTGGTTGCAACTTTATTCAGCTTTGTAAAACACTACTTGGTCTCTTAATAGCATGTCTTGTTAATACCATCCTTAAACTGTGGTACTCTATAGAGTCATTTGAGCTGATGCCCAGAATGCCCTTGGCTGGCCTGATTATTTATTCTTGCTGGACCTGTATCCCAGACATACATTCCTATGTATTTCACACTGTTACCTTTACAATACTGTTATTTATTAACCCCCACTTTACAGGTGGTGAATTGAAGTGATGAAGTGATAGTGAGTGGGACTTTGAAGAACCCAGTGTACTTATTCCTGCTTCAAAAAGGAAAACTGTGGTAGGTCCAGTAACAGAACCAAACTTTTTCAAGCACAGACACCATTGAAGCCATGCAAACACCCTCATTTGTGTTACTAACCCCTTTTGCACAGGAAAATCCCAAAAGCTGAAGCGATTTTTGCAGCGCCAACATAATTTGTCTTTGTTTGCACATTGTTGTCCTATCACTTATGAAATCCTGGCAGCCAGAGCTAGGTGTCCTGCTTTGGCTGTGGACATGCCATCACCCTCGAATGGAGCCAGCCATGCTAATTAATTCTACCCGTACACAATGCCTTGTTCTGTACTGTCATAATTCACTGAAGGCAGTGAAAGCTATACACTTCTCTGTGGTGTTTCAAGCAAGCACATGACTGGAATATTACTCCATATGTATTTCATGTTCTTCTTTAGTCCTGATTTACCTCAAAGGAAAGGTACCTTCAATTGCTCATAATTGGGATAAAGAGCAGATTAATTTAGCTTGCTGAATAGACCTTTAACCACAAATAAAGCTTAATATTTACTGAAAACACCACCACTTTTGTTCATTGCTAATTAACTGCAAAATAATGTAAATAAGCAACTCCCTTAACCTCACTTTCTTGAAACCCACCCCTGCTCCAAAGCCCCACAAACAAAAATCAAAGCCAATACCTTTCAGTTCCAGTAAGGTTTAACTGCCCAATAGCCTTAAATGCCTTTGAAAATACCTGGTTTAATGGTAACAGTGTTTTTGTAAGAGAGGCAGCAAATACTTCACATCAGCAGAAAAAGATAGTTATTTAAGAATTCCAGTTGCTCTATTTTAACACTCTTGGGGTAAAGTGACATTTTCAGTGCAGGTGTTAATTATTTATATATTCAGCTTCTTTCATCACTGGATTCAACTCCATTCAAGATTGTTGCATAGCATGCTTTTGAAAGCAAAGTGCAGCTAGTGGAACCCAAAGCTGGATGGCAAGACACGGCTCAGTGAAAATATTATTTCAGTGATGAAAGTGATATGCCAGAATATTGGGGCAGGAGGGTGTTGAGTGGAGGGTGGGAATAATGACATCAGGAGGGACTCAGGAAACACAACCACAGACTTAATCCGTATGCATACCAGATCATATCATTAAAGCAAATTTACTGGTTTTCTAAAATTTCCTGTTGGATATCACCAAGTATTGCAATGGCAGCAGCAAGAGAAAGGTGAGTAATAACTCCACAGTAATTTCCCCAGTGCCTGTAAATAACAAACATTGTTAGCAAATGAGTGATGGAGGTCAATGGGCCATACAGTCATTAGATGGTTTAATGATATGCTGCAGGTTATCTCAGGGCACAGTGCACTAATGACATTCTTAGCCTTCCCTGCAGCAAATAACCTCTGCAACCTGAGACAAGCAGTCACATTGCACAATACAATACAATAGCAAATGACCCCAACAAGAAAGTTTCTCTTCTGTTTGACATCTAATGTGCTAATATCCATCAAAATCTGTCCTGAGAAGAGCCCTGTCCTTCTTAAATCTGTTTTTGCTAACTGAGAAGCTATTAAAGGGCAGAAACCAAATGTCCTCAGACTTGTGACTTATAGGTAGAGAGGTAATCGAGTTAGTTGGAGAAGAATACCTAGCATGTAGCATCTTGTTTTGTTTTCCTTTTGGAAAATAAAACTTGGGTTTTTTTTCAAGTTGTTGCTTGGCCCTTTCAAAGGTATAGTCCAAGGAGAAAAAGTATGAACAGTATAGCCTGTTCTGTGCTGGAGGTCATATTAAAAGGTCGTAACAGACCCCATCTAAAAGTCTTTGAATGTATGAAAACTGCTGGGTCAATTGTTAATAGCATGTTTGGGTATAAGTTGGTAACCCAAGTTATCGTAGCAGATTTGACATCAGCATGTTAGGTAGGCATAGAACGGTAAAGTAACTTCAGTGTTACACCAGCGCTGAAGGGAACCCAATAGCAGGGACCAGGTAGTCAGCCAGGGTACGGAAACATCAATTTTTTTCATCCCGACTATATATCAGTAACACCATACTGTGTACATAGGCCCCAATTTGCTTAAACCGGCAGACCACATACAGCATTTACTCTTTGTTACCTCTTCTGTCTCAGTACAGAGGTGTGGCAGTTCAGACTCTGAATTGCTGGAGATGGGATACAGTAAAACTAGGATGTAAGACCATGTAAAACAAGGTATGAATAACACTGTGGCAAAGAAGGGACAAGGCATCCCAGACTTTCAGTCTCTCAGGAGACACACTAAAAATTAAAAGGAAAAGAGTCACTTGAATTCTTCCATGACAAGGACATTTAAGTATAGGCAGTATATCTACTATTTAATAGATTATTTTTTTAAGTTCAATATTTAATTATTTTGTAAAACAGCATTTATTAAGTGTTAACAGCATTGTAATTCAAAAGCAAAAAATGCAGTAGGAAAAGGGCCTGAGAGCACAAAGAAGATGGGGAGTAGAGTTGTATAAGTTACCGGAATTCCCTTTTTCTTTCAATGGGAAGGCTAGCCAGCAAGGTCATAAGCTGAAGCCACTCACTTCATCTGACTTGTATTACCTGTTACTCTGTCATTTTTTAATCTGGTGATTAGTTAATGTATGCCTGCAGTAGTATGGGTTCCTACCTCTTATCACTGCCTCACCTTGCAAAAGTATTAGATATATGTCACAAGGACACTTAATAATCTGAACATAGTATGTAACCACGCCAAATTTCCAATTCTTAATATGAGACTAGAATTATGTATTTTATATGTATATGTCTGTGTGTATATATATATATATATACTCTGTACTACAATTGTATCAAAGTCTGAAAATGAAGAAGCAATGTTCTGATCATGAATTACTTTCTTTGTTCCCTGTTCAGAGCACATATGTGCAATTTCCTTAGCTCAGATTACTGGAAAAGCCAAACAGTGGGTGTTTTTCACAGTAGTACTCTCTGTTACAGTCATCCTGATGAACCAAATGAGAAATAATGGAAAAAGTTGTAACACAGATAATCTATTTTTGATAAATGTTATGCTAGGACATTGGTGGGAACACCCATGTGCAATTTCCCTGACCTTCTGGGAGGAGGAGTGGAGAAATGAATGTGCACACGCAACATTTTGCACACACAGAGCTGGTGAGACAAATATAAAGAGGATAAAAAGTGATGTGAAATTTAACATATGCTATGGAGCAGGCTTGTCCATTTATTGGGCTTCTTGACAGGCAAGATTTCCAAAGGGCTCAGCACTCAATAGCTCCCATTTAGAATAATTGGGCCACTTCACTTTGGTGCCAGAAAACATGAATAAGTTCTTGAAGATCTCACTTGATTAACTTTATCTTAACCCTTCAAAAATTTCCTAAAGATCACAGGTAACACTTAGCATGCTTTTTTTAATGGTACCATAGATTGACAGATCATCCCATCCTGGGTGCCACTGCATTGCATATGTTTCCCTATAGCCTTGAAGGCCTTCCTAGACCTCTGCTTTGGTCTAGTAGCAGCCATTGCAGCAACAAGATGATACATCTTGTTGATAACAAAATTCATTTTTGTAGCTTTTATTAAAAACAAACAAACAAACAAACAAAAAAGGTAACCGAAGATGCAGAGGAATGAAACAATATAAATAGTTCAGGTGAAATATGGATTTTTTTATGTCTATGTGTCATAATTGATTTACTTGGGTGAAATAAGCACAACTTGGTACAGAGACCTTTCTCACACCTGTAATACCTCTCTCTTTTGCTTGTTTTCTCTAGGGGTTCAACCAACACTGTGGTTATATAGGGTCTGTCTCCTTCAATGAGCACCTACATCCAGAGAAGTCATAGGAACACCACTCTGCTGGAGACTTTGGCCTCTTCAGTCACATTTCATTGACATCAGCCGAAGTGTACAAAACTTATCAGGGAACAGAAGACAAATAGACAGGGGCTGACAGCATGATCACCCAAGTCTTGTTTCCACAGGCTGACAGGCTACTGAGATGAAGTCAGGCATCTAAAAGCCAGAAAATTATATATCCTGCTAACTGGGCAAAAGCATGTCTTGAGAACTGTAGATGACAAATATGATTAGCTTTTTCTACTCTTTTTCTTCTTCAATGCAGTACACAAAGGCACTCAATTCACCATTGAAAATCAGAGACCTCCAAACCCCAAAGGACCTTTCCAGGGTTCATTTGTGAAACTCACAGCTTGTCACAGCCATCAGGAAAGTCCCAGGTTCTTGGGTATTGCAGTATTAATCCAATTACATGAGAACACCTGCGAGCTGATAAGAATGTGACTTCCAAAATAAAACATGCATCATGTTTGTGGGTATGCACTCTCTGTCTCTTGCAAGTGAGATTTCATTACTTCATGGTGCCAATTCCCCTAAAAATAATGACAGCCAGCAAAGGCTCGATGTCAACAAAACATTAACACACTAAAAAGGGTGTAAATAAAATAGGCATTTAAGGTCAGATAGTCTGCAAGGATTAGACTATGTGGCATGGGATGGGGAGCTTCCATGTCCCAGCATGAGCAGGGAAGACACCTGCCAGTCAGAACACCTAAATCTCAGACCCAAGAGCACCCTGTTGCAGCAGGGCTTTTTTTTTTTTTTCCGGTGTGGTATGCACAGATGCCACCAAGCTCCCCCTCACCTCCCCCTCACACACCTTTTCTCTGAGTTGTTTTTCTGTGTAGCTAACAAATCTTTCAGAGGCTTCCAGAGCCATGCCAGAGCTCTGCGGAGTGGGACTGTGCCCCTGATGGTGCTGCTTATTTAACACCCTTGGGGAGTTAGGGGGCTAAGCTACAGTTGGTGTACACCACAGCAAACTGGAGCAAGCCCTTAGAGTGCAAGTGGATGTTTCTTATTTCAAAACCCTGTGCACAGCCCTAATTGTGTGAAACAGCCTTAGTTTTTATGAAGTCCAGATCCTGGACATCACCCAACTATCCAGGTCCCATGACTGAAAGGAAAAGAAAAGCTTTATGCATAGGCTCTACAAAACCCCACAAACTTATCCTTCTTATGTTGCCACCCTACAAAGCTGAGATCTGTCATATCTACAGACCTTCAGTTTATTCCACTCATTTACCTTTAAGTGCCTGTTCTTAAGCACTGGAAGTTCCCTCTTTCCTCCCTCCCCTGTTTCTCATTAGCTGGATGAGGCACAGAGGGCAAGGCTTGTTTCAGAAAGGCAGATTCACATGATGTTCCCCTGGGTTTTCACACTTTGCTGGACACAAAATGAAACCTACTGAAACAGCCATAGCTTAGTAAGAAGAGACACACAAGGTTTTTGTTTCCCAAGTATGATGACAGCTGTCGCTGTGAATGGAAAGGAGAACAACCTGGTATGGATGGCACGTGTATGAGACAGTAAACAGGATAGTGCCAACCACAGATGTTCCCTCTAATTTGGATGGGATTTTCTACAATAATTTAATGTCCTGCTCTGGAATTTATTGTTTTGGGTTGTTGTTTTTTTTTGTCAAAGTTTTCTTAGCTGCATGGCTTAATTACTAGGATTTTATTTTTGAGGGGAGGAGGACTATGAGGAATTGTCTTAAATGGGAGTCATTCCCTTTTAAAACTCCTCTTATTCTACAGCAATTGATTACATAATTACGTATAATACATTCTGGTGTAACTCAACCTTTGATCTGCACTACACAGGGGAAATCAACCAGCAGAGCTATTCCATAGTAACTTCTGCTATTGCTATTTTGGTATAATTCAACGGTTCTGGAATAACTCCCTAGTGCAGACATTCAGTTCCAGAATAAAAGTGAATTTATTCCAGAATAATTACTCTGCTTCTGAGGGGGAATAATCATTCCAGAATAAAGTCAATTCTATTTCAGAATCATATATGTAGGTAGTTACTTGGGCATAGCTCCCCAAAAAAGTTATTGTAGTGCCAGTTAAATTTCTCACGTATGCAAAAATGTTAGTAGCCTTCAGCAATGCTGTGTCTTATCTGTGTTTACATGCTGATCTGCATTAAATTAAGCACTAAAATTTAAATGCAATGTGTTAAGCTGTGTGAATTTTCTTTTTTACCTTGTCTCACACCTAGACAGTTCAAGATTTTGTAATAAACACATATCTAATATGAAGAAAAAAATCTGTTTGAATATTTTCCTCTGCATAAATTGTATAATATAATCTGTCAGTGCAATTTGAAGTTTATTTTCTACAATTTTCTACAATTACGAAAACAGTCAAACAAACAAGGAAGCATACATGCACACATGAAACTATTTTAGATTTGGGAATTTATGTGGTAAACATGTAAAATGACTGCAAAGACATAAAGCAATTACATGGAAGAGATCCTCCTAAAAGATTCTCCTAGAAGCTATGCTAAGGAACATGGAGGACAGGGAGGTGATTCGAGACAGCCAGCATGGCTTCACCAAGGGCATGTCTTGCCTGACCAATCCAGTGACCTTCTGTGATGGAGAGAGTAAGCCAGTGGACAAGGGAAGAGATGCATATGTCATCTATCTGGACTACTGTAAGGCCTTTGACACAGTCCCTCACAGCATCCTTCTTTCTACATTGGAGAGATATGGATTTGGTGGTTGTACTGTTCAGTGGATAAAGAAGTGGCTAGACGTTCACATCAGAGAGTAGTGGTCAACGGCTCAATGTCCAGATGGAGATCAGTGACAAGTGGTGTCCCTCAGTATTGGGACCAGTACTGTTTAATGTCTTCATCAATGACATAGAGAGTGGGATCAACTGCACCCTCAGCAGGTTTGCAGACAACACCAAGCAAGCCATTCAGAGGGACATGGACAAGCTGAAGAAGTGGACCCATGTGAACCTCATGAATTTCAACAAGGTTAAGTGCAAGGTCCTGCACCTGGTTTGGGCAACACCCAGTTTCGATATGGGCTGGGGGATGAAGGGACTGCAAGCAGCCCTGCAGAGAAGGACCTGGGCTTCCTGGTGGGTGAAAAGCTGGTCATAAGCTGACACTGTGCGTTCACTGTATCCTAGGCTGTATCAAAAGAAACATGGCCAGCAGGTGAAGGGAAATGATTCTGACCCTCTACTCTGCTTCATGAGACCTCAACAGGACTAGTGCACCCAGCTCTGGAGTCCTCAGTACAGGGAAGACGTGGACCTGTTGAAGTGGGTCCAGAGGAGGACCACAAAAATTATTAGAGAAATGGAACACCTCTTCTATAAAGAAAGGCTGGGAGAGTTGGGATTGTTTAGCTTGGAGAAAAGAAGGCACTGGGGAGACCTTATTGTGGCTTTTCAGTATCTAAAGAGAGCTTATAAGAAAGACAGGGCAAGACTTTTTATTAGGGGATGTAGCAATAGGACAAGATTCAGACTAGATATAAAGAAACCTTTTACAACAAGGGTGGTGAAACACTGGAAGAGGTTGCCCAGAGAGGTGGTAGGTGCCCTATCCTTAGAAACGTTCAAGGTCAGGGGTCTGAGCAACCTGATCTAGTTAAAGATGTCCCTGCTCATTCCAGGGTGCTTGGACTAGATGAACTTTAAAGATCCCTTCCAACTCAAACTATTCTATGATTATTCTATGATTCCTTATTTCAATTGTAATAAGGTTGCAATCTGAATGAGCCAGAAGTACAATATCTGGACCTTGGAGACAACATTAATTCATTTATTTTCATAAGTGTAAAGAGTAATAATCTGGTTTTCATGTCTGAAGAAGTTTTTCAGCTGCATTCACTAGCATTTTGGCAGTACATTAACCATTGCTATGGCAGAAGTTGAATTTCCCAGGTTTAGCACTTGATTATAGTTCATGCTACAAAGGGCTGGCAGAAGTTTGGAGACACTTCCCTACCTGGTTAGCCGCAGACTTCCTCTGAACAGGTTTGATGTCAAAAGAAACATTCCCATTGCGTCTCAGTCAAATCCTGACTGGGCCAAGATGCAAATTAATAAACATTTAATGAGAATTTTTCAGCTCTGCTAGTCTCAATTATGGGAAACTGGACACAAAAGCAAACAAGCAAGCAAACAAAAATGTTTCTTAACCTTAAACAGATTTCTGGCTATAAATTCACAGTTTCAATTAAAAAAAATACAAAAAAAGATCAGAAAGAGAAGTTTGTAAATGTGTTTATTTGAGGTTAAGAGTGTTCTTTCACAATTACTGTGCTGTGTGTGAAAATCATTTATTTTGAGTAGGATCCTGACAGCTTCTGAGCTTTTTGTTGGACACTGAGCACCTGTCAGAAGCAAAACCTTTTAGGTACTTCTTAATACACAACTTAATATATACTCTATGTTAAGGGAGTTGGCAGATAGACTTTGACTATAGACTAGGCATATTTTGAAGAAATGGTGAATTGTTCTTCCACAATATAGCTATAGATTGCTTTCATGGTCATTAAAACCTGTTTTAATTATATCCAGCAATTTCATTTCTATTGGAAAGATAGCTTTAGACTGAAAATTATCCCAATCACACTGAAAGTGAATGAGGACATTTCTGCAAAGTTTGAGGAAAGATATTCAGGATTATTCTGCAATTATTATAATCAAATTTGTCTGGATTTTATTCATCTGTTCTTTAGTTCCTTCCTATTTTCAGTACTATCAGCTTGGGATGAGGTGGTTGTATTTGCGATACAGAGCTTGTATTTAAATTAAGAAGCTGAATTGGATTAGTTGGGGATTTTGTGGGGGAGTCGATCAATGATTTCAGGGGCAAAATCTCAAGCCATATGTATGATGCCTTTGTTGCTTTTAAATTTGTCAACACACAGAGTACACTATTGTCATGCGATAATCTAAGTTGATGTATCAACTTAGCACAACTGGTCTTGGTCTGCAGATGTAATCTAGAGTATGTCGTCTGCACATCTCTGCATTCTATAATTAAATGTATTAATTCAAAACCCATCTCAAAACATCCCACCTGGGAACCCTGAGATATTAAGTTGTTAAAAAAAAAAACAAAAAAAAAAACACTTTACAAGACAAGGAGGTTTCGTCTGGATAATCATCATAGTTACAGGAGTATGGAAGAATTTATTTTTACAAGTATTTAAAATCATTTGCATTCTAATCCATTTCATTCAGAGTTGTTTTCATTTAACACATGGAGACAGTTTTGAAAACAGTGTTTGCACCTGCAGTGTGAAGTAGCTCTTTCTGGCTATACATTTTGGTGACAGTAGACCTACAAAGTGATCTGTATGACATTACTGTGTTCTCTCAGAAGTAACTTTCTGAATGTTAAAAATGGAAAGCTGACTGAAAACCCTAATAAAACAATTTGATGAGCAACTCCATTGCCAAATTATATTTTCTATTTTTCACATGAAAAATGGCAATTTGTTCTGACTAGCTGTATCATTCAAAACCAGCCCATTTCTTTTGCATTTTATTTTTATTTTCCCTGATAATTTTGCATGCCTAATTTCAAACAAGATTTTTTTCTACCTTAGATTTAAGAGTTAATTGGATAAAATATAATTAATATTGCAACAGTTTCACTTGAAAGCTGAACTAGTATTCATTAAATTTCATAAACCTTCAGTTTTACAAAGCGTGATGCTAGTTTTGCTATACCAGTAAGAAAGATAACAAAATTGCATGTATCAAGTATATGCTATTCACACAGAGAAAACATAATTTTTGAGGGCAAAATAAATGAGTGATCGAAGGCCTGGTAAAGGATTTAGGGCTCTTTTTACATGTATGGCTGGTAACAGCCCACTGAGAACAGTGCCTCTGCCATCCGCAAACACATTCCTGCACTCATGCCTGATAAAAGGCATTATCAATTCACAACTCTTCTCTTTCAGTAGCTTGCCTGTGATGTTCCTGTGCATTGCCAAAGTTAAAAGAATTGCTGCATTTACACTGCAGACTGATGATGGTCCTAGAGTCTGGTGCAGTGGTAGAGCAGCCACACATGTTCTTCCAGTGTTTCATGGCTAGAAATGTGTACTTTGCTTTATAACTCCCAGTCCAATGCTATGTGAAGTTTGATTTGCTGTGTGCGAGCACTACCTTCGCACAAATCCGGAGAGGTCAGATTCATTGAGCATACTGCAGTTAACATCTGACTGGCAAAACTTCTGCATGTCCAAATTCAAGCCAAAACTCTGCTGATCTGACAGGCCGATGGGATGCCAGCAATCCCAGGCATATGCCTATATTACTTCTTCCAACTGGACAAAAATTTCAGCTGGGGAAAAAAAAACCCCAACAACCTCATTTAGAGAAATCTAAATGTTCCATAACCAAAAGTAAAGGTTTTGTACTATTCAGCAACTCTTCTTCTAGGTCACCATGATTCTGAAGGCTTTGGGTCAAGTGATGAAATGTACTATATGTGGGAAACAAAGAGATGTAGTTATATACAGCAAAATGAGGAAAAAAAACCAAAAAGATATGACTGGGTGGAGAAAGAGGCTAATAATATAAAGACTTACCTAGAGACCAGACAGATAAAGCAAACTCCATTCAGACTCTTGGAAGTTCCCTTTCATCTCAGTCGCATATAGATTTTCAATCTTAACCCCTTGAATTGTAGTGCATAGTCATATGTTCATAGTATCTGTGAATACCCGTGTTCAAAGTGTGGGGCTAGAAGAACCTAGGCAGTAAATAACTGGCTGATATCTTCCTAAGTTTACTCAAAAACCCGCAATGGATATGGGCTATGGGTATGGCAATGGATATGGGCTATCCAGCAGGCTGATATGGCAGAGCTTATCCAAATGCTCCCTCTAATAGGAGCAGCACCACCCTTGCTCCAGTGGCTGCTTGGGCCAATACCTGCCTCTGGGAACTCCTGGAAGCATAAAGTCACTGTAGGTCTCTATGAGGGGCTGACAAGGGAATAGTAAAAGTTGGACAAGCCATAGCTTCTTCAGTCTCACCTCCAAAGCCCAGCTGGATACACTACAGGGTGAAAAATGGAAGAGACTGGTTAGGTTTGAACACCACCCACTGTAGAATTTTTTTCCCTTATACTTTGAAAGGGATTTGCAAGAAGTAAATTGAGCAGCTGCTGGAGCTATGTTATCACAGCACTGGGAAAATCAGTGGGTATCATCAGATTTTTGTGAACTAATGTCAGGCTTCCTGAACTGCTGCATTATTTATGCAGTTTTGTCTCAGTATTGCTGGAGCAAATCATAGAACAAAATTTGCTGATGATTTCCTGTTTCATATCTGCCACCCTGTTGCCGGTGATTTCATAAAAAAAGATATCACAGACCATCCAGGGGCACTGGACGCCTGATTTATGCTTCATTACAAGGCACCCCTGTTGCCTGGTCTACTTGCCTTGCCCTTCTATGCATGCATGTTTCAGATTAAAAAAAAAAAAAAAAAAAAAAAGACAGAAGTAAAAAAGAGGCTAAATTTTAAAGGCACTCAGCATGTGTTGAAGCCTCTAGATAAAGTGACTGTATTTTCAGGGAGAATTTGGCTCCTAACAACGTCTACTAGTTTGCATTAAGCACTCCTAAAAAATTGGGGCATTACTGTGGAGAATGATCACTTTAGACATTCTAGTCCTGTGCAGTTAAAACAGATATCAAACTGTGGCACAACCACCCTCCAAATTGTCTCTTTTCCTGCTTAGTGCAATGACTTTACTTTGCAGACTATCACACATGCAATGCACTTGTCCTTGCTTCACATCCTGGCTACACGGATGAAATTCAAATGTGTATTTCCTTTCCTGTATTTCCTCTTGATGTCTCTCCCTCTGTGACAATGTGTCATACAAGTTGAAGAAGCAGCCTATGTAACAAGAGAGTGACACTGAATAATGCGTCATGTCAAATAAAGAATCACAGAATCATTTAGGTTGGAAAAGACCTTTGAGATCATCCAATCCAACAGTTAACCCAGGACTGCCAAGCCTGTCACTAAACCATGGCCCTAAGCACCACATGCATTTTTTAAACACTTCCAGGGACGGTGATTCCACTAGCTCCCTGGGCAGCCTGTTCCAATGCTTGACCACTCTTGCAGTGAAGAAATGTTTCCTAATATCCAATCTAAACCTCCCCTGGCATAACTTAAGACTGTTTCCTCTTGTCCTGTCACTAAACATCTGGGAGAAGAGACCCACCCCCACCTGCCTACCACCTCCTTTCAGGCAGTTGTAGACAGCAATAAGGTCCCACACAAGCCTCCTCCTCTCCAGGCTAAACAACCCCAGTTCCCTCAGCTGCTCCTCACCCTTCACCAGCCTCATCTGCCCTTGTCTGGACACGCTGCAGCACCTCAGTGTCCCTCTTGCAGTGAGTGGCCCGAAACTGAACACAGGATTTGAGGTGCGGCCTCACCAGTGCCGGGTACAGGGGAATGATCACTTCCCTGGTCCTGCTGGCCACACTGTTTCAGATACAAGCCAGGATGCTGTTGGTCCTCTTGGCCACCTGGGCATGCTGCTGGCTCATGTTCAGCCGGCTGTCAGCCAGCACCCCCAGGTCCTTTTCCCCCGGGCAGCTTTCCAGCCGCTCTGCCTCAAGCCTGTAGCGCTGTGTGGGGTTGGTGTGACCAAAGTACAGGACTCAACACTTCTCCTTCTTGAACCTCATACAACTGGCCTCAGCCCATGGGTCCAGCCTGTCCAGATTCCTCTGCAGAGCCTTCCTGCCATCCAGCAGATCAACTCTCCCCTCAGCTTTCTGTCACCTGCAAACTTACTGAGGGTGCCCTCAATCCCCTCATATAGATCATCAGTAAAAACATTAAACAGGATTGGCCCCAATCCTGAGCCCTGGGGAACACTAATTAATTGTGACCAGCTGCCATCTGGATGCAACTCCATTTACCACCACTCTTTGGGCTTGGATGTCCAGCCAGCTCTTAACCCAGCACAGAGTACACCCATCCAAGCCATGAGCAGCCAGTTTCTCCAGGAGAATGCTGTGGGAGACGGTGTCAAAGGCTTTCCTAAGGTCCAGGTAGACAACATCCACAGCCTTTCCCTCATCTACTAGGCAGTTCACCTTGTTGTAGAAGGAGGTCAGGTTTGTCAGGCAGGACCTGCCTTTCACAACCTCATGCTGGCTGGGCCTGATCCCCTGGCTGTCCTGCAGGTGTTATGTGATGGCACTCAGGATGATCTGCTCCAGAACCTTCCCTGCCACTGAGGCCAGGCTGACAGGCCTGTAGTTCCCTGGATCCTCCTTCTTGCCCCTCTGGTAGATGGGCATCACACTGGCTAACCTCCAGTCTTCTGGGACCTCCCCAGTTAGCCAGGACTGCTGATAAATGATGGAGATACATTAAGCATTTTAAAGGCATCACAGACCTGAGGGATTGCAGATAAAAAGAAACATTTTTATGAATCCTGAAAAAACTTATAAATATCCACAGGGAATTTGATATTCGTACCTGAGCTTTAATAATGCCTCTGATTTCTGTTTAATTTGAAGGCATGTGCACAGTTATGGCTGTAATGTTAAGCCTGTAATTGCCATCAACTTAAAAAGTGTTGTTTTGAGAAGTCAGACTTAATGCTGTGTGCTTTGGGTTTTTTTCATTCTTTTTTTTCTTATGGACATAGATGACGGCAGCAGGGTTGAGCCAAAAGATGTCAGCATCTTCTGGTAATTGACTCTGTCAAGTGACAGCGAAGTAGGATTTCCTTTGATTTTCATGTTGCTTTAGCTTCATGGCTTCCCTGATATTGTCATCTGTGATGCTGTGTGTGCTAGCTTCAGCTGAGACAATCTTCTTAGTGGCTGGTGCAGTCCTGTTTTTTGGATTTGATGTGAGAATAGTGTTGAATACATACTGATGTTTTTAGTTGTTGCTAAGTAATATTCATTCTAAGTTAAGGACTTTTCAGTTTCTCAAGCCTTGCCAGGGAGAGAGCTGGAGAGGCACAAGAAATTTGGAGGGAGCACAGCCAGGACAGCTGGCTTGAACTAGCCAAAGGGATATTCCATACCACTGAATGTCATGCTCAGTATATAAGCTGAAGAAGGAAGAGGGGGACATTTGGAGTTATGGAATTTGTCTTGTCAAGCAACCATTACACATGATGGAGCCCTGCTTTCCTGGAGATGGCTGAGCACCTGCCTGAATTAATTCCGTGCTTTGCTTTGCTTGTGTGTGTGCGGCTTTTTCTTTACCTATTAAACTGTCTTTATCTCAACCCACAAGTTTTCTCACTTTTACCCTTCCAATCCCCCTGTCCCACTGCAGAGGCAGTGAGCGAGCGGCTGCGTGTGCCTGGTTGCTGCCAGGGTTAAACCACAACCGTGCAGCAGCTGGACACAGTGTCAAGAGCTCTACAGAGGGACTCTGGAAAGCTACAGTGAACCATGCAGAGGTTTTAAGTCAAATTTATGAAGAGCAATGAAGGTCAAAGTCTGTGTTACACTCTATTAAGTTACAAGGATAGGCCAGAAACTTCCCGCAATATCTTCCTCTTTCTTTGTGCCAGGACATTTATTCCCAGATTGCACTGCCAACAGTACCAATGTTAATTCGACTAACTAGGAGACAGAGCCACATTCTTACCCCTTTACAATTTTTTTTTCTGATTCTTACACTGTTTCACCTGTTAGTCTGATGAAGATTCATTTTTATTGTGTGTGGAAACATAAAGTTCACCACTGAAGACCGCTGCCTAATTGTAAGAAAGAGAACCACTGGGGAGAAGGTAGTAAGGAGAGGCTCCAGCACAGCTGCAGAAATCCAGTGGCTGTTAAGTGTGAAAATTAATTGACGTTTGAGAGAAAAAGATAAACAAACCCGTTAAATTTAGCATTATCAAGGCAGTGCCACTAGATTTGTTTAACAGCCTAGCTTAGGTAAGAAAGAGTAATTCTTTTTATCAGATGTGATATCTGATCCCAAGACTTCCTGCATGACCAGAAAGAATACAGCTTTGAGACACGTATTGTACATGAAATCAAAAGGAAGGAACACTTCAAGCCTTTGTAAAAGTTCTGGGACTTTTGAGTCACACAGGCAATGTTTTTACAGGGAGGGAGAGTTTGCAGCAGTCATAATTTATTGTTAGTTTCTGGAGGATTTCTAAGGAGTTGTACAGAAAGAAACTATTAGAAGTTCTTGACTGAGGCTTAGGAAAAAAAGTAAAATGGTGCCAACGTGCAGAATCGAGACAGATCAGTCTCAATATGTTGGAGAGAAAGCTCAGTGCTCAGCGGATGAGATTACCAAGTCACAAATCACACAGAGTCAAAGTGAAACTGAGAGAGCATAAGGAGCCTTAAAAATTCAGCCAAGACCGGACTAGAATAAGGAACAGGAGACATTGCTTGCTTCCCATTTTGAGCACAAACGTAAGCAGCATCCAATCTTGAGACAGAGCTAAAAACAAATCTGGAAAAAAGCAAAGGTTGTTGGTTTTGGAGAAAATGCATGAAGGCTGAAAATATGCCTGAAACCAAGTTTCACAGAGATAAAATGTACTACAGAGGGACAGGAGTCCACACTAAAAAAATTAGATAGAGGAAAGCTGAACTAAATGTAAATCTAGACATAAAAATGAAAAGGCAATTTCCCAGTATATATGCAAATTCCACAGGGAAAGGTCCTAAAATAAATATTTGCAGTATAATTAAAAGTTTGATAACAGGAGAAAAGGTAGAATAAAGACCACAATATGATTTTGCACATGTAACTATGCTCAAGAGAACATAAGGTCCGTGACCCAAGATTGTCAGAAATTTGTATAAATCACATGAGGATCCTGCAATGTTACCCCAGCTATCCAGAAACAATGGTGTCAGGGTTCTGATGCATGAAATGGATATTTCCTAGATAATGCATACCAATTATGATAATGTCAGCTAAAGGGCTACAGTCTGACAGTTCTGAACCTAAGCATTTTTCAAGGATTATTATTTTAAATACACTGTATCAAGTGCAAGATAGCTACAATCTAATAATCTGTCGGGAAAATAATGCCTGAATTACTAAACAATGCTTTTCCTAAAAGGCTGGAGAACATAATTCCAGTCTAGTTAGTACTCAGTCCTACCAATCACTGGGCATCACCTTTGAAATGCACCCTGTCCCTTTCTGAATTGTTGACACACAGTTGAGAACTCAACTACCAGGTAATACGATCACTTTTGTGACCATAAAGACTATTGTAAAGTTTTATAAACACAAAGAAAAAAAAACCCAACCCAAGTTAAAAGTGTGTTTTGATGAAATGAATATATGAGTCTGCCATTGCACCAGCAGCTGGAGTGAAATGTGTGAATAGAGGCACTTCTGGAGCTATGCCTTCTTTGTAGGAGCTGTGTTCTGAAGAACGGAAAGACTTCACAAAGAATGAGAAACGCCTTCAGCTTCTTCCACCACAGTGCACAAAGGGACATGGGCAGCGAGGGTGTGTTTCCTCTGGCCAGTCTTTGCCAGTTCAAAAATGCATTGTCTAGCCTGGAACAGAGAGGGTCCATCTACAGTCACTCCTAGGGAAGCGTATAAATTATGTCTGAAAAGAGACCCCCACCAAACCTTCTCGGCAATAAAGGGAGCCTAGAGGACAGCTCAGATTGCATGTCCAATATGGAGATTGGTAATGTTAGTTGGGATGGATCCCATGAAGAGTTTTAAAGATTCAAATCTCACGAAGGGAGCCAAAGTATCAAACAGCACTGGCAGAGGCTGCTGACCAGAGCAGCACAGAACTAAATTCCACAAGGTACCTCAAGTATCTATGTGATGAAAGAGACCTACAGAGCTATAGCCAAGAGTTCCTAATGCACAAACTATATTGCCTGTACTAGCTTTAACTGCAAGGGGTAAGTGTAAAATAATTGCCTCATTAAGGGCAAGAGAGATTTTCATTTGAGCCAGGAGCTGTTAGATCTCCAACTCATTTTATAGGCTCTTGAATTAAAGTGAAGAAACACATAATGTTGCTCAGTTATCATGAGCAATGAATAAACATCTTCAAACCCAGCAAATGCAGTGTTAAGCACGAAAAAGCTCAAACACATTAAGACTTGGAAGTGTGTGCTTTTGGCATGAAATTTTAACTTGTCCCTTTGGAATATCATGCAATACCAATGTGATTTCAACAAAAGCCCTTGAATACCTTTGACCCAAATGAAACAAAACTATTTTGTTAAAGGCACCATGATTTATTTCCCTGACTTATACTGGCATCAGCAAAGAGAAATTATCTTGCATGGCTGCTCTAACCATATATGCCCACACCATGAAAATTCACCTGTGTTTTAAGTTCAGTTTAATTCATTGGAACATGTAAACTAATGGTTTGCTTGTAACTCTTTGAAAAATTTATCCTGTGCCCAGAGAATAAATGCTGTCAGCTTGCAGAGGTTACACTGTGGTTTTATAACCCCAGCCCTTTGTTAAGAACAAAACTCAACTTTATGATGCCATGAGCAAGTGCCTCCAAAGCCTACAGCAAGGTTTCCTCGGTCAGAGTCCAGTGCTGTGCTCCCTCCCCAAGCCTAATCCAAAAGAGTTTCCTTTCTAGAAGTCTTTTACCGCAGTTGACTGCTTGTGTCATACGTCTTCATTTAATAGCTGTGGCTTCTGTTAAGTTTATTTACTTGCCCCTGCAGCTTTGAATGAAGGGCCGCTTAAATTTAATTACTTTCTAATGCAGCTTAAATAGTAAATGTCTGGCTGCTAATTGATAGCTCCTTCTCAATGAGGCTTTGTATCTTACCCTGGCCCTGTCCCCTCGGGTGCTCTGGGTAACTCATTGTTAGAATTGCTGATTCAAATGGAAATGGATACAAGAAATTCAGATGAGGCACCGTACAATGTAGCCTAGCAAATGCCATCCACTTCTGACTTCAAAGGAGGTGTGTTCAGAGGGGAACCAACGACTGTGCTGGGGACAGGAGCACATGGATTGCATCTCTGAGAGGCTAGGCTTTCATTGCCTACCATTCCCTTACAACCTAATCCTGGTTTTAAATAGGTATGGGTGAATTGACCAGTTCGACTGAAGCAGATACAGTCACAAGTTCGGGACTCCAGAAGCATTGTCAAGAGGTGACTGGCCAGCATGAAAAGCATCAGCGTAAACTTTGACACTAAATTGAGCAGCAATGAACCAAATAACCGTGACATTATTTTTCCTTATTTTGAAAAATTCTCAACCACAAATTACTTTGTTCAATCTTAGGATAAACCCAGGTCTCACTCCTCTACACAGGAAGCCAGTGACTGGTGTTTCCTACTCTTGCCTGAGACTGGGGAGACTGAAGTCTAAGGCTCTGGCCTGAACCAGGCCCTGTCAGACACGTTCCTAGAGGAATGCCCTGACTATACAGGACCTTAGAATATTTGGGAGCAGACAACCAGCTCACTAATAGCTCTGGAGGAGGGAAGAACAGTACTGCTCAGACAGAAGGTAAATAATAGTTCAGGGCCCATACAGATGGCCAGGTTTTAGTTCAAAGTGAAATGATCTTGCCAAAACAGAAGTAACCATTATGCATTGCTTAAATGGGAACTCAATACCTGAAGATAAAGTCAGTGCTGCAACAAGCTTGGGGAATTGTTCAAGTAGAAGCAGCGGCTACTGAGTGATGCTGCAGGATATGAGTCAGCACCCAGAGATTTGGATGAAACTTTTCATATGAAGTCATATGCTGTTCAGTAGCACAGACAGACTACTTAAGATGCCATTGACTGCTAAAGCACTTAACAGTTTTCCCTTTGGAAAACAAAAAAGGAAAAAAAAAGAAGAGAGGCATGGAGAAGTTCCTGTACATGTCACATTTACCGAGAAGCAAGCATACACAGATTATTCTTGTACTCTCAAGTTTTGCACTGAATTCTTAATAGGAATATACTAGGAAAACTGGAAGTGCAAATATAAATCTTATAACTATTTCCAGATGGCTGAAGCTATCATTTCACTTAGAATGCCTATTATGAGTTCTTTGTGCTATTATTCCAACAGATGTAAAATCAGCATCATGCTAGGCACTACACTAGAGAGTATTAAAAGGCAATTGTCCAAAGTTACTTGGGGGTTTGGCATAAATTGTACTCTCAAAGAAAAGGGAAAAGCTTGTTCTTTGTGTCATAATATAAGGAGTAGCCTGGAACTTATGCTCTTATGCTGTCTTTGTAAGCTCCAAATCTGTGGCAGTGTATTCATGCAGTTTTGGAATCTGCTTCCTGTACTCTAGAAGCGCACAGATTTATGTAGCAACCTTGCTTATACTGAGTATAACATACAGCACTACAGGAAATATTTGATTATTCTAGCTTGCTGGCGTGACTGATAAACAACAGCAAGCTTCCACTTGTATATCAGGATTTTCAGTCTTCTATGCTCATGTACAGAATATTATTATTGTATAAGGATTTAACCAGAAAATATTTTCAAACAAAAGCAGTAGCCATATATTCTTGCCAGAGACCAAGACTGGTCAGAAACACATTCACAGTTTATTACCATCTTTTCTAAACTTTCTGCAAGTCAGATGAATTGCCAGACAGATTTTTCTTTTAAAAAAGCTGTTCTTCAAAAACGCTCTCATTCCTTTGTAGTTTCAGTGGAAATAAAACAACTGTGCACATGTATGTTTCTGAATGTTCATCTGTGCTTTTCTAGTTACTGTATTTATTTGTTTTGTTCTTCCATTTCTTTCTTCTCCTTTGCATATCTGCCCTCAACATGATAGAAACTGCTGCACTCCAACAAACTCTTCCTGTCTCCTTGTCTTGGTTCATACTTTTCATACGACCTTGGCGTATTTTCTTCTCTGTTACCATTGCTAAATATTGTTTTCTCTTTCAGGTTCAACTTTTGGACTTCTTTGTTCCCATCATCACTTTTGTGATTCTTCTTTTAAAACCCATTATGAAAATATTACCTGTTTTCTGTTTTATGTGTCTGTCTCCCCTTTCCTTCCTGCAAAAACACTGCCTATTTTCTCTGAGAGCCATTAGGTTTTATTTATTGTTTAAATGCTCTATCACTTTGTTTCCTTTACACTATAGCTCTAGATAACAATAGTTTTGAAATAATTAAATACAACACAAGAAAAAACACAACACAAAAATGAGGAAAAACAGACTCTGGTGAATTATATGGCAAAGGGCAAATACTGTTAGCTTATTTTGGTACTGGAGTTTATTGAGATCTTACTTTGCTCCATACAACAGCCCTGACAAAGCAGTGAACACCTGAGGCTGTGTTCTTGTAGCCGTGCTCACGCTGCATAGACACTGTATATACTCTGAGTGTAGGAGGGAGAATGAGAAACTATGAGCAACTGTTTAGATCAACATTTACCTCTCGCTACAATACTTTTCTTAAAAAAATAAAGTGAAAATGCAGGTCTGGCCATACAGCCAGGTGTCTTTGCAACATTCAGCCCTTAGTGTTTAAGTGTTTAGGATTTTGGAAGTCCTACTGACAGCCTTTCCTCCAGCACTTCTGATTTTCAGCCTCCTGTTTCTGGGCTGCTGTTACCACTCAGCATTTCATTTTACATTGAATATGCTAATAAGAGATTTCTGACATCAATAAATCACAATCACAATAAATCATAGGCATAATCCAGTTGGTCAGAAAAAAACCTGAAATATTTAATACATTCCTTCCAGTGACAAATACCTTATCATGGTGTGTTGTCAGTCCCAGAATGTAATATCTTTATCAGAAACTGAAGTTCTAAGATGGTGCTTTTTTTTTCATTATAATGATCAGGTCTGAGTAAATGTGACAGAATATTTCAGGTAAATGTTCAGTATTTGCAAGGATGTCTTCTGATTGTTTTCCACCATGAAGTTATTTGAGACTGATCATCAGAAATGATGAAAAAAGGGTAGTCAGATTAGAGGAAAAACTAAGATTAAATTAATCCTACAAGAGAGGGTTTTTTTTTAAAATAAAGGTTATTTTCAGCCAGGAGGTGAACTTAAATAGGATCTAGAACTCAAATTGCCCTCCATTAAGACCCTATTGTCTAAGCTGGCCCACTGGAGTGAATGAATAAATGCAATTAGCTGAATGATACATTCCAAAGTAAATCTGGAGTTCAGTTCCATGTAAAACACCCACTCAAAGCAAAATGCCCCTGCCTGGTGTAAATATTAATTAATATTTTAAAAGCGCATTAATTTATTAATATTGCCAGGAATGTAACTGAATACTTTCTAGTAACCAACAGATTAAACATTACACTTTACAAACTGCTTCACTGGCTGAATGAGTCATTAGATGAACTCATGCATGGTAGTGTACTTCATAAGCCCTTAAACTTTAGCTTTCACAGTTTTATCCAGTGATTGTTTAACATGGAAAAGAGAACATCCTTACCCTGAAAGCCTGTGCCCATTCCCCAGCTGCTGTACATCACTTAGCATTAACTATCCAGGGTGACTGCCCAAACCATTAGAAGAGAAGGTCACATCTGTTTTTACTCTTCTTCTGGTCAAAGGAATCTTATAGGCAACACTGCATGAAGCCAAAAAAAAAAAAAAAATGAAGAGAAAGAGTAGAAAATGCCCTTTCACACAGACCATCCTCTTTCTGAAAAGCAGACAGCCTGATGGCTATGCACATCTGTTGAGCAATGAAAGACATGGCACTGAACCCCAGGACACAGAATATTAGTTTAATATTAATCTGTATCATCTGTACTTTGTGGGAATGGGGGGACACTTCACAGGCATCTGATCCTCTCATGTGGTAGGAGGTTTCCTGGTAGACATTTCCATGTGAATCCTTGTGGAACGTACACAGAGGAGTCCCTGATTTCTGGATCAGGTTTCGTTATGAGAAGATAGGTGCCCTATTTGAAAAAATCTATCTTCCCTTTCTATGTACTATCCTCTTCTTGTTTTAGTCCTAAATCTGCTCTCCGAAGCCCCGAGATTCTTCCTTTCTTTCCATGGTGATTGGTATTTTCTGGTATGGGAATTTCAATTGCTGTATTCTCTACTGTCCTGAGTCTGCCTTGAGGGCTAAAAGTTCACTCTGTATACATTGGAAGACTCGTTTACCTCAATAGAGTTGTATTGTTTTATGCCAGCTGAGGACCTGACCTACCTTTAAGAAGTGTAAGTTGACAGCATGCAAAATCTTTTCAGAAAAAAAAAAAAAAGGTATAAAATTGTTTGCTACCTAGCCTTACACTAATATGTTCTTTCATTTCTGCAACTGGCATGTGAAAGTTTAAATTCAACAGCCAGTGATAACATAGGCAGTGATACTAAAAGACTTTATGTACTCCAAGTAGTCCCTTGGCATAAATCCTTGAAGGCTCAGAGCCTTAACAAATACAACTGATGTACATGTATTGGTTCATAAATTCTGTTTATTACATCTTTGACTGCCCTCTGTTTGTTTTCCATACTGTCCTCTGCATGCAGAAAAAGATGTTCCCCTACAGCTTGTGCATACTTTGGTCCATTTTTGCTATAGCAAACTGCAATACTGGAATACGTTTGGTAGCAGTAAATCTTTGAGTTTTGTCTTTACAGTGAGAACAAACACATTCTAATGAATAATCAAGTAAGCAGATATAAATAATTAAGAGATTTTCTTATTATTTTTAGAACACACTAACTCTGTCTGGGTCCTGGCATATAGAACAAAAGAATACTTTGTAAAATCCCCTGTTGTATTATAGAAATGTTACGCTTTTTTTTCTTCTCACTTGACTTTCAGATTCTTATTTCCTCTTGAAGTGCAACACAACAAAGTCAACCTACCACAGTAGATTTTTAATCAATGACTACTTAAGCATTCAGCTTCAATTTAAAACTAATTACTTCCCAAAACATTTTTTAAAATTTCCTGGATGGATTTTTCCTTTTAAAAAGGGAGGGTTATTTAATTAAACACCACAGGTTTTGCTTTCCAGGTTCTTGTCATTTTTTTGGATGCAGTCTTACTTACTGTGGTAACTGGCAAGCAATCCTGCTACAATAAATCAAAAAGTACAGGTGGGTGCCAGAAGAAAACACTTCCAATGCAGCTCTCCTGTGGTAGCCACATGATTTTAACTTATATTGACAAGCATCACATTATACCCTGGGTGAGAAAATTTAGTCGATACTGAATTACACAAAAATGAAAAATAAATCAGAATATTTTTAAAAAATAAAAAGAAAAAAAATTTAGAGCTCCCAGTGCTTTGAGGGTGATTATTTTCCTACCTTTGCACATTCTAACAAGAACCCAAAGAGGTGCATTCACCCTTTCTGCCAAGATGTTACTGTGAGCAAGGCACATGACATTTAATAACGCTGGACTTTAATTTTGACCAACTGTTGTGGCTTTCTTTTCAAACCACTGCAGGTCCTTCATTCATTCATGAGTGCTTTACACACTGTGGCAAAGATGAGATGGTTGAATATATGACATCATTGCTGCTAACACCAGGAAACAAAAGAGGCACATTTGCATGAGAAAGATGGCTTTTCTGTAGCATTGAAGAGAGGGAGGGTCAGGGGTTCATTCCTCTGTTTGCAGGCCATGGACAGTGCTATAAGCTTACCATGGCTTATTCTGTGGGGCTCACAGTCAGCAAATATAGCACTGGGCCCATTGCTGCCTACAAAAAGACCATTATCCCCTGATAACAGTTGTGCTGGCTATGACTTTTGCATGGCACTAGGAGTTTCATTTGATGTTCAATGGCTCTGTGAGAGAAGCACAAACCATTCTGCCTCTTCTTTGTACGGGTTTGTTCGGTGAGGGGAAGGGACCAAGAACAGGGGGAGCTGGATTGGCAAATGCTACTGTCAGCTAGTCTCTCCCACACAGCTACTGACTTAGTTTGACCTCTTTGTGGTAGAGAATGCCATACACATGCTGTGCAGGAATGAATAGATGAAGCTTTGGCTCACAGGAGCTCCTCAAAATGCCACAAGAACCCCAAACAAAATCCATCATATTGCTTCCTGCAGCTCAAGAGGTCCATAGTATACATGGCTCTACATCAACCGGGAACATTTTGGCAATTAAAACATTTCAGAAATCTTCAGTTTCTTTTGAGTGTATTTATTGTAATACAAAAGTCATGGCCCATACAATAGCTTGGGGGCAGGGCGGGGGTGTGGGTGCAAGGAATTTGCTTTTGGTTTGAGAAAAGAAATCATGATCTGAGATGCCAAAGTTATGGATGTCTGGAAATATTTTTGAGTGACTACACAACAAGATATTTTTCTTGGCTTCACGGAGAAGATGGGAAGTATGCTGTTCCTTATGATTTGTGTGGCTAGGAGGGAGCGGAGCACTTCTAGAGATGCTCTGCAGGCTCAGGAAGCACATTCCCTGGTTGTGGAAACAGGCAGAATTTGTGCCATCCCACTCCCTTTCAGCAATGTCAATGTGATTCAGTCTTCTACAAGGTGTATCAAAAGGAAATTGCAACGAGGAGGTACATCTAGGCTGTATAGGTATTAGGAAGGACTATAATTCCTCATGAGATTATAGATAACTCCACTGCTATTTCTTTAAATGGATGTTGAACGGACACAACTCTTTAAAGTTCAAGTCAGGCACCTTTGGACCATCAAAAGAGCCAGACTAGTCTCCTCTTCCTGCTTACTCTTACAAGCTTGAAATATCTGTCTCTTCTTTGCCAAAAAAATGTCAAAAGCTTTTGACTAGCTAGCTGACCAGAGAGCAGCCCAGATATTGCTGCATCAGTAAAGTACTCTGAAAGGGACACTGTCATCTTAAAACAACAAAGGCTGTATCTAAATTAAGAGTCAGTAATATTCTACTTTAGTGTCTCAGTGAAATAAGATCAGTGATTCCTCACTATGCACAAAAATCCCAAATGGGCCACAAAATCCACTTGATTTACCACTGCACCCAAGGTGACCTACCACAGTAAACCACCACATGTTATTGTTGCTGTAATCATAAGCACAAGACACAGAATGCTTCACAGAGCAGTATATTTATATATCCAATGTGTTCAACCGGCTGCTCAAAAGAGCAGATGAGCACAGCATTAGAAAAACACTGGGTATGTTTGTATAATATGCCTGTGTATGTAGCCAACTCAAAATACTCTTCCTCACTTGAACTGAGATAGTTTCCATTATTTATTTATCTACTTATTTATTTTAGTGGCTATTTGACATCTCTTCTTAAGCTTAGAAAATTAAGCCTCCTGCTTCATCATTCAGCTCTCTCCCTACCATATGGTTGCTCTGATTCATCCCAGCCATCAGCTGGTGCAGTGCACAGTTCAGGGATGTTTTAAGTTTTACCATATTTAAGGGCAGGAGGATTTATTAGTTGCTCATCTTTTTGAAGCTCTAGACTTGGATGCGCCAACTAGCAGCACTCATTACTGTCTGAATTAATGTTATTTTCTTTCTCAGAAGAGCAGTCAATGCAGGAGGTGGGAAGGAGAAAATGGGCAAGCACTTATCTTTAAGTTGCTTTTGTAAAAATATTTCAGTTCCAATTCTCCCATGCCCAAGGCTGTGAGACCTGTAAATGGAATGTGGCACACTCCCTCTGTTGCAAATTTAACCTAATTCCCTCACAGCAAGTGCAGCTACATTAAAAAAGAATAGATTGTGTTGTGTACAAGTGATTTAAGCTGCAACTGCTGGGGTTTGGTATTATATTTACTCCCCAAAAAGGTTATCCAAATGTGTTTTGAAATGTAGAAAATAGATGACATTAGAGAACAATATATACTGGCCCATTCTGTAAGTAACAACATATCATTCAAACAAATAACTCTACAGCAGGAAATGCAGGCGGGAACAGCATTTTTATAAAGGCACAAGACATGGCGTTCCCACTATGGAGCCTAAATATTCACACTTTCCCTGCTCCCCAGAGGCAAAAATAACATTTCTCTGCCAAACCACAGATCTTGAAACCCAGAACTAATGCTACCACCAAGGCCAACACCAGTATCTCCTATGTAAACAGTAACCAGTAGACAGACCTAACTCTGTATCCACAGCTGCTTCAAACAAATGCTGTAGACACAGCTGCCAGCCACAAGAATCACTGAGAATTAAATTATACTTTACCCAACCCATTAAAACAACATCAAGTTGACCATATTGGAGTTTTGACCAGTCACTAAACAAACCATAGGGAAGAAAGAGTAAGCTGGATCACAAACAAACAAGTGCAACCACTGGAAAAACAATGTGTATTTTCACTCCATTTAAAAGCATAGGCCACAGAGTGCTTTTCCCATTTAACAAATTGTTTTCATGTTCAGAAATATTTGCAAAGGGAAAAAAAGACCTATTTTCTGATGAAT
The DNA here is from genome assembly GCF_023634155.1 of Falco peregrinus. Classification (NCBI taxonomy): domain Eukaryota; kingdom Metazoa; phylum Chordata; class Aves; order Falconiformes; family Falconidae; genus Falco; species Falco peregrinus. The sequence continues at coordinate 64,030,371 of NC_073722.1, forward strand.
AAAAACTGTTTGAATGGTCTGACTGATTAACATTGTGTAACATCTACAGAACACTTCTTGCATACATTTGAGCATTTAAAAGATTTGTGTATGTTAAATTATATCATTCAAATTTGGCCCTGCATGGCTTGTAAAATCCATATAAGACAACAGGAGATAATTATCAGAGAATTTTATCTCCTTCAGCTTTTAGGAGAGCAGTATAAACATCAACTTTATAACTGTCTTTGCACTCTATTTCAATTAGCGTGATAAGATATCATGTCCCTAATTCAAAGGATAAAACATTTTTTTTCTTTTTAATTCTGTATCCAAACAGAATAAAAATCTCTGGTATTTTACCAGATACGACATACCTTATATAATAGACTCTGTCTATAAAAGTAGGTAGGTTTCCTAAGCTAGGCAAGATTTGAAGGAGAAGGAGGTTGGGGTTTTGGTACATTTTTAAATTACTGATCTATGCAAAACAGACAGTCTTTTAAGCATACAAGGTCTTCCTCAGGCTTGAAAGAAAAGCAGAGATGCTTGAACTTAAATACAAGCTGAGAACAATTGCTTTGAATTTGTTAATCAGATCATTTGGGAGAAAAGGCAGCTGACACCTCATAAATGGAGGAATGACACCTGCAACAGAAGTGATGTTAAGATAGCTGTTTTCTGTGAGAAAGAGATGGACGATTTATCATCAATTAAACTTACAGGAATTAATGGGTGTGGCCAAAAGAAGGCATAATGTGCTATAAAACTAATATATCTCTACTCAATTCATGATTCCTGGTATCCAATAGCATTATGAATTTTAGTTCCCAGGTACTTATTTTGAAAGTACTTTGTAGGTTTCCCCTGCAGATAAGAACTGAAAAGGCAAAAATGAAATTAACGTTTTGTGAGAAATATTCTTTCTCAGATCTTCGAGTGTGTCTGGTTTTCATCAATTATTCATTTATTCTGGTGTTTAGTGGCAGTTTGGTTTCACACATACATTTTCCTTGCAGACATTTGATATACTTGTTAAAATATATTACATATGGGATGTGTAAGCTCCAGATCTTGTAAAGGTCCAATGCAGGACAGGGTATTTAACAGCTGAGAAGATATGTTCGCAGTTCTTACATTTGATGTCCAGCGGTTATCATGGGTCTGTTTAGTATGTGTTGGACCAAAAGAGTGCTGCTATAGTGATAAATTTAGAAAAGATCCACACTGAGGGTTGGAAGTATGTTGAAGGAGATGCCTCTCGGCAGGGGGACACGTTGCATTTGTCATGGATTTCAGTGGAAGACTCTAGATGATAAAGGTGTAATTTACATAGTCTTAGGTACAACATAACTATAAGCATAAACATGGTGGAATAAACATTTAAAATATCTTCTTCAAGGTTGTTTATTAAAAGCCTGCCATATTGCAAGGCCCTCTGTGTGATGCAGCTGTGCCCTCACGGTCCAATAAGAAAGGTGAAGTTATGTGTGAGAGTGAAAAGAAGCTGGTTGATGTGAATTTCTGAGGGTTACACATTGTACATACTCCAGGTAGTCTTACGGGAGTCGATTACATGACATACATTACATGATACGGACTGTCGGTATGTGAACAGGTAACATCTGGCGCAACGGGGTTGATCCTGGTGAAGTGGGGATTATGTAGTATGGTTTATGAAGGAAGTCTGCTCTGTCCTGCAGCAAGTGTGCCCCTTTGGTGAGCACGGACTGGAGGAGGGCAGTAAGAGTGCAATGACTAAGAATGCAAGGTTTCCCTTGATGGTATACTGGGGACAGTATAGGAAGTCTTAGGCACAGGAGATGCTACATAAGATGACAGGAGATGCAGATCTTCTTCAAGTTCCATCAGCCTGATCAATGTAGTCTTAGTGGATCAAGATTTACAGATCATTGTTCATCTGTTGGCTTAATCACTATGTAGGGACAGTGTCTTAAGCACTACCCAGGACTGTTTTCAAAAAGCAGCTGTGATTGTGATACTGCTTTCTTATGTTGGATATTTTGATGCTCTTTCTTATCCTAAAGCAATTACTACAGCAGCCCAAGGTAGGATTCCAGCTAGGCTTGTCAACCAAGCTTCTTCTATAGGCTATGGAGAGAAACATTTACCTGCAGAGGCAGAACCATGCCATTCTGTGTAAAGCAGATAGGAAGTACCATTTGGGGATATCCATGGTACTTCCTTAGGTGCCTATAGTTAGTTGAAAAGACTCGGCTTTCTTGTCAGAAATTCTCTTCACAGAGAGCTGCTTCACGAAAAACTGAACTGTTCCTCTTTCAAAGGTTGGGTTTTACAGGTTTTCTTCTCCAACCCATTGGCATCAAAATGTTCAATGATGGCACTCCTCCAAGCTCAAAGTGTATGGTATTTCACAAGGAAAGGCAAATCCTCCATAATTTTTGACAAGAAAAAAAACCCCAAAAAACCCCTCCTAACAATCTAGCAGAAAGAGTACTGAAGAAAAAAAACCCCAACCACTCACAAAATCCAAGAGTAAATTCCTTATGCTCAGCAGTTTCTAGGGCTCCAGGAGAGTGAATGTTTCCGGTAGAACTCTTTGAGTTGGACAATCCATCCACAAATATTTACTAAAGAGGTGTGAGCTGGCACTGGTGATTGCTAGTTAGTCTCTATCCAGATGGTCTTACTTCAGTCACTGCAGCAGGACTGTTGAATTTCTCTTAATTTGCAGCAGCTGGAGTTGAGCTAGGACAACACAAGCTTCCTGCTCATTCTCACATCCAGGCTATCAGTCCCTGGTCTTGGTTCCTAATTTTGGCTGGGTTAGACTTTATTTTCTTCCTAGTAGCTGGTACAGTGCTGTGGCTTTGATTTAGTATGAGAATAACATTGATAACACGCTGATATTTCAGTTGTTGCTAAGCAGTGCTTACCCTAAGTCAAAGATTGTTCAGTTTCCCATGCTCTGCCAGTGAGCAAGTGCATGGGAAGCTGGGACGGAGCACAGCCAGGGCACCTGACCCAAACTGGCCAAAAGGATATTCCGTACCATAGAATATCATTCTCAGTATATAAACTTGGGGGAGTTGGCTGGGGGGTGCAAATAACTGCTCAGGGACTGGCTGGGCATTGGTCAATGGGTGGTGAGTGATTGCGTTGCGCATCACTTGTTTTTCCTGAGTTTTATTCCTGTTTCTCTTTGTTATCTTCCTTTTCACGACTACTACTAGTAGCAATAGTATTATTAGTAGTATATTTTACTTTATTTCAGTTATTAAACTAAAAACCCACGAGTTGTACCTTTTTTCCCCAGTTCTCCTCCCCAATCCATCAGGGGAGAGGGGAGTTAGAAAGCGGCTGCATGGTACTTAGCTGCTGGCTGGGGTTAAATCATGACGTCTTGCAAACTTGGCTCAACTATTTCTTTTTCAGTACCTTTCCAGCCAAGAACATCCTCTTCTGATGGTCTCTCAGGACTGAGTGAAATTTATCTGGAGTGAGAGAGAAAAAGAATGGGCATCTAAGCACAAGCAGCTCAATCACCACACTTACCCATGACAGATTACGGCAGTCTGATTCCCACAAAATGCTGTATCATATGCTGTCTGGCTCTGCCCTGTTATCTTGTCTGTATAGTTGGACTGACCGAAGCATTGTCCAGCAGCCCCTTTTGGCCATCATTTCAGGCTCTTTGAAGATTCAGACAGTATCTCATATGTCTAAACTACATTTTTTAGATTTTCCTTCCAAAAAAGGCAAAACCCTGACATTTTCCTTTCAATGGAAGCTTAGATGAAGACAGCCAAGTAACCTGAGGAACTGGAAGGCTTCTGAGGGCCCTATAGTCTACTTTAATCCATCTCCACACATCATTATCTCTTTTTATGAGTTTATAATCAAGAATTGCTTTTCTTTTAAAAACCTGAGATACTCTGAAGTATATCAAAGTAATCTCAATCAACTTAATGTGTCAATTGCTTATTAAATACCAATAATTTCCAAAGCAGAAAAAATATACTGTACTGTTTCGTGGCAAATGTTTTATAGAAAAACAGTGTAATATTGTCATGGTTTAACCCTGGCTGGCAGCAAAGCACCATACAGCCACTTGCTCACTCTCCCCCGCCCCCCTCTCCAGTGGGATGGGGGAGAGGATTGGAAGAGTAAAAGTGAGAAAAGAGAAAAAAACAGTTTAATAGGTAAAGCAAAATTTGCACATGCAAGCAAAGCAAAACAAGACATTCATTGGCACCAGCTACTGAAAAGAAAATTAACTCTATCTCAGCTGAAACTAGGACAATATCCACTCCTTATTCCATACCATTTATGTCATGTCACACTTTCCAATACAACCTCATTAACCACCACTACCCTTCCCATCCTTTGATATGATACACAGTTATCCCCCTAGTCTACAGACTGCCCCTGTAAAAATGTCTATAAAATGTCCACAAATGTCCACAAAATGTCTATTGAGTTCATTTAGTCCATGAACATGGTCTGTTAGGTGGTCACTCAAGAGAGGCAAGGATGTGTGTTGTATGGGATCATTGCGCACCAGAGCCATCTCAGGTCAGGTCACTGCTGCACTTGCACTGCTTCCTGTAAGGCTTGTCCTCCAATGGTTCAGATGGTTGCTGCTATAGTCATTCTTATAACATGAAACTCAAATCATGGGTTACAACAACTTGAAGGTATATCCATTACAATCTCCACCCCTGGTCCCTCTGGACCAGCCCGTAGAGTTTAACATTGCAATGAACTCCTCCTCTTGCTCCTGCTCCAGCTTGGATGTGCCCACAGACTGCAGTCCCTTAGGGCTGTACCTGCTCCAAGTGGAGCCTCAGATGTGAGCCACAGCCCCCCCAGGGATATACCAGCTGCAGCATAGACTCATCCACAGACACAGACACTTTGAGGTGCACCTGTTCCAGCATGGCCTTACCCACAGCCACAGTCCCTTCAGAAGTAAATCTGCTCTAGTGTGGCCTTACCCCTGGCTGCAGGCCCTCCAGGGATGTACTTGCTCTGTCATGGGCTTATCCATGTGCACATGCCTTGAGGTGCTCCAGCATGGCCTCATGCGCAGCCACTGGTGTTTCAAGGTGTACCTGCTGTAGCATGGACTTAGCCACAGCCACAGATGCTTTGAGGTGTACCTTCTCCAGCATGGACTTGTCCTTGGGCCACAATTCCTTCACAGGATACCTGCTGTGGCATGGACATAACCGTGGCCACAGACACTCTCAGATGCACCTGCTCTGGAATGGACTTATTCACAGACACTTTGGGGTGTCCTGCTCCCGTATGGACTGACCCACAGGTCACAGTCCCTTCAGCTCGAGCTCACACTGGAGCTCCAGCCTGTCCAGTCCGGCAGCACAGAAACAGCAGCGATGCCCTGGCCACCTGCCAGCCCAGGCACATCGCCATCGCTGTTATCAGAGTGTTCCCGGGCACAGCGCAGTAAGATAAGCAGCACAGCAAGCAGCGAGAGCAAAAAGCAGCCACTAACGAGCACTGGACTCTAATGCACAGCAAGGCAAGCAAGCCCCATGGCCAGCACCGAAACCTGCCCTTTAATAGCTAAACAGCAATAACAGCTAGAAATACCAACTAGCACATTCCAATCAAATCTGTCATTATCTCAAACCCTTCAAGCCCCATGTTGGGCACCAAAAAGGAACTGTCATGGTTTAACCTCAGCTAAGCACCACGCAACCGCTCACTCGCTTCCCCCACAGTGGGATGGGGGAGAGGATCAGAAGAGTAAAAGTGAGAAAACTCGTGGGCTGAGATAAAGATAGTTTAATAAGTAAAGCAAAAGGCATGCACACAAGCAAAGCAAACCAAAGAATTCACTCACCTCTTCCCATGGGCAGGCAGGTGTTCAACCTTCTTCAGGAAAATAGAGCTCCGTCATGTGTAACGGTCACTTGGGAAGACAAACACCATAATGCTGAATGTCCCCCCTTTCCTTCTTCTCTCAGCTTATATATACACTGAGCATGATGTTCCATGGTATGGAATAATACCCCTTTGACTAGTTCAGGTCAGCTGTCCTGGCTGTGTCCCCTCCCAGTTTCCCATGCCCCTCCTGCCCTCCTGCTGGCAGGGCCCGAGGAACTGAAAAGTCCTTGATACAATATAAATATCACCCAGCGATGACCAAACCCATCAGTGTGCTATCAACATTGTTCTCACACAAAATCCAAACCACAGCACTGCACCAGCTACTGAGAAGAAAATTAACTCTATCCCAGCTGAAACCAGGACAAATACACACACCAGCAGTTAGAAAAGAAAACATGGAAGTATCTGATGAGATGTTGACTGTTCCAGTATTCTTATCAGTTGGACAGAGATCTGCATGATGGTGCAAAATGAAAGGTAATCAAACTGCCAACCACAAACAAATGTTGCCAGTTTATCTCATTATTGGTGATCAAGCTGCTAATATAACATGGCACTTCAGTTCATTAGCAGTGAATATGACACTAACAAGTACCTCAGGCAATTAAAACAAGTCCTGTATTGTATTAGGTTACTTGTAATCAGCACTTTGGACAACCTGGTGATCATATATTTAATGCAGTCCATGCAGTAGTGGCAGTAACCCCAGAATGAAAACTGGCTACATTTTAGGTGCTTCTCATTTTGTTGGCTGTAAGGTCTGTGCAAAAATCTGCTGAACACAAGGAAAAAGTGTAGGTGGGTGTTAATAAGAATGGCTTGAAAGGCTGTTAATATAAAATCCAGATGTTTTTATTAAAAAATTTAGAATTCTTAAAGCCAGCACCAGCTGCAGGTGTTGCTATGCCATAATTGTTCAGATGCTATGGTAACAGCCACTGTGAAAAACACCAAGATAGATAGTTTTACATCACTACCTACCAGCTGATGTTTTAGTTACAAGCTCCAATGAACTCAAAATCTGAAAAAAAAGCTTAGTTAAAATATCCGTGTTCACTCAATTAATACATAAATGCAGCATACACTGCTAGCGCTTGCACTAGATCTCACTAGCTCTCATTCCCTTATCCTCTAACCCAAACAACTTTTTTACAGCTTCAAAGAATCCTTATGAAAAGTTTTGATAACCAAGTGTGAAAGAAAACATGGTTCCAAGATTAAGTCAAGTAGGTCTTGGAGACCTAAGAACTGTCTTGTCACTGGTCTACTAGCAAAACTTAAATAGATAAATACTTTTAAAAAGTAAACATAATGAACAAAATTTAACATATATTCTTCCCTGGGTACACTGACAGTAACAAATACCTTGTGTGGCAAGGTAAGAGTGACATGTATTGTGGATGTTTTGTATGAGGAAAATTACAGGTCGAATAATCCTCCAGCACCCTACTTTCTAGGCCCTGAAACTAACCCCATCACCCCTTTAGCTTCATTCTTCCTCTAGGGAGTAAAGAAAGGCACTGTCAATTCAGTGTTAACAAAACGAGAGCAAGTAGGCTAGCTGGTATCTGAGCTCAAACGGGACAGAACAAACCTATCAGCAATGCAGTTAAGTGGCAGATACAATTTAAATTAGATAAATGTGGAGTAGAAGAAAGAGCCAAAGTATTTTTCACATGCTGCTGGGATCTGAATTACCTAGAGATCTAAGGTACTAGAGTATTTCAGGAACAGGATCTAGCATTCATCGTTAACGTGCTGGAGTGCTGCTGGGAGTTTAGAACAAGGAAATGATTGGGCAAAATAATAACATTGACAAGAATTGCTAAAGGAAACATTGGAACAGACTAGGATTTTATAATTTGGTGATACATTTTTTTCCCCTTAATACTGTACACAGGGTAGTCTGTCTCAACTCCAAGCTCCAGTGTGCCACAGACAGTAAAGCTTTACATGGACTCGAGATAAGACAGTGAAAGAGACATTAAATATTGAGAAAGATGAAAATAACTGAGGTTATTTAGTTTAGAAAGCAGGAGTATAAGAAGGACCATTTAAAATAATGAATGGTTTAGGGGAAAGAGAACTGGTACTCCTCCACAGCCCATCCCAGCCCCATAACACAATTACAAGAGAAAAGTTGATGAAATTGTCAGGCAGAAAATGTGAAATGAACAGAAGGGAAACTGTCTTAAAGTAGCACATTATCACTCCATGGAATTCAATGCCACAGGAAATTGTTGAGGAAAAGAGTTTAACAAGATTTTAAAAGGGTTGAGTTATTTATACTAACAAGTAAAACTTTTGTGCCTATGTGGCTAGGTCAACAAAGTAAGGGACTTTAACCCTTCATGGAGAAGGAAGCTGTGGGTAGGGGCTTTCAGAAAGACATCTGGATGTATGAAGCCTAGAGGAATTCTGGCTTCATTTGAACTTCAGGGATGGCCGGTACCAGACTGCCTGTTAGGGCAACCTTCACATTTATAGCTCTCAAGAGCTTCTGATGAAGGAAGCAGGAGAGAAGGGGATGCTGGAACTTATCAGGATAACATCTACGATCCTTATAAGTTCTTCCTAAAGACACCAAAACTCGAGATTTAATACACATGCACCAAAACTCATGGGAAGTCAGGTGCTTGCCTATAAAAGCTAGACATCTGCTACCTGGCAATGCTGTCCCTCCCTGCTGTTTCCTCAAGCTATAATCATGTACACTCAGCTATAACACTGCTACACAGAATAGGCTCTGAAGAGTAGAAACCTGGATATTTTTTTTCTTTCCAAATTATCTACAAGAGTTGGGTAGACACTTGCACACAAAAAAGAATATTGACAGGTCACACAACAATGCTGAGAGATTCAAGAAAATGGAGTGAAATTGCCTAGAATTCAAAATTAAAACATGAGTTTTCTGTATTGTAGGACTTTGTCCTGAAGAACAAAAGCAGCATGATGTTGACTGTCTTAATAAACCATCCTTTTCCGGTGCCTTTCAGCTGGGCCCGCAGAAGGAGCCTGCAGATATCCTATAAATAGGTAGGTAACTCTGCTAGCACGTTGGTCTTGATGCCCAGTTCTTGATATGTTCAACCAAGCTTTCACACTGTGTGTCTGGTTTAATGTCTTATCAGGCCACAATGTCTGGCTCTGGAGTAGAAACAGCTCAGCCCACTCGCACCAGCATTCAGACAAATGATGAAGAAAATGGTACAGCTGCTGAGCACAAGTGCCTGAGAATGTCTAGTTTGGGATTTTAATGCATTGTGGCTTTCACTGCTGCTAACTGTTCTTCTGTCATAGTTTATCCACAAATTTATATTGTCAAATTGTAGTAAATAAATGAATAAATAATAAATAAATAAATAAATAAGCTATAAGCACTGGTATAAATTAAACAAACACCATTGTGTTGTCCTAATACAAAAATGTAAAGTGGAAGAGGAAAAAGCAAACCAGAGCTAGTTTAAGGGGGGAAGGCGGGTGGGGGGAACAACCCACAACAGGAAGTGTAGGTCACTACATAAAAATCTAAAATGTAACCAAACTTCAGTTGAGCAGAAGAGATACTTATAGCTGCTCCATCCCTTTTAGTTCAGCTAAAAGAATAAGCCAGTTTTAAAAGGCCCTAACAATTACCAAAACTATACATGGTAAGCAGAGCTACAGACCTGCCCTCTCCCTTGCAGCAGCTGGAAGGATGTTATCATAGGGTGAAGGATTTCCTAAACATTTCATTAAAAAGTTAAACTTTTGATAGAAAATTACTGGCTTTGAGAAAACTGACAAGAAAGAACAGCTCACTCTCCACACATAAGTGCCCATCAGTGAAAAGAGCTGGCCTCTATCCTGTTGGTTAGTCTATTTAAGTGGGCTGTAGGAAGTTCAAAACACTGCCCTTCTGAGGCGTCTTCCTTATCTCAGGGAGGTGGTCCTACCAAAGTCCCCAGAGTGACGTTTGCTTCCCTGGTGGTGCAGTCTTTACATCAAGTGGAAAAGCACTAACTGGTAAGACTGCTTACATAGCTTGGTGGCTGAGGTGCATTCTCCATAGGACTCACATTAAATAATGGATCTGCCCAATATGACTGCATGGCTGCTGCATATTTTAAACTGTACTTTACTTTTTTTTGTGAAAAACATGGGAGAACCTAGATTTCATTTTGTCAAAATGTCAAAACTGTTGGTTTCTCTGCCCTTAAAATGGAGTTAATGATATTGTGACAGCTGCGTTGTTTTCAAATATGAGATGACATTTTTCCTACACCCTTCTGTGATGAGATGCTCCTGACCTCAGGTATAGCATAGGACAATAGAAAGGGCATAAATAGTGTACTTGCACTGTTTACATCGCTGTTTAGACCAGCTTACACAAAGAAACTTGCAAGGTGCAGTCCCTCTCCCAAAGTGTTATGTTACTATCTAACATATGTAACTAACACAGCTAGTTACCATAGCTATGGCAAGACCTAACTGCCCACATGACAGGCAGGCTGAAGGAAAGGGGCCCAGCAGAAAGCAGTTGTCTTGTCCTTCCAGGTTGAAAATTAAACCTTATGTCAACTACCTGCAACGCCAGCAAAGACCATGACAGAGCACATGTGCTAAGTGCCCTCTCACAGCAGGGAATGGGACCCACTGCCCACTGGGATGGAAAATGACTGAGGGGAATTTCAAGGCGGATAGTGTTGTAAGAGGAAAATTAACTTAGCAGTCAAGAAACATCTGGATGTGGAACTTTCTTATGCCACTCCATGTCACTTAGGGTGTATATGAAACACTGTCATAGGGAATCAGTCTGTTTCAGCATCTTTCAGCTGGGGCCACAGATTTTAACCATGAGTTAGGAGGTCTGTGCAGATGACTTGCTTGGGAAGCTGCTTCTTGCCTTTTGTTACTGGGTTTACTTTCACAAGATCTGTTTCATTTGATATTCCTCATAGTCTATCAGGTTTCCAAAAGATAATGTACTAAGTTTGCGCAGATTTTAAAACACGCTTGCAAAGTGAGTGCTAACCAGTTTGAGATTCCTATGGTGATAAGCTCTATGAATCAATACAAGCTTGGCTGCCTGTGTGGCTTTGCTTTATGGAAACACATCAGTATCTCCATAATCATAAGCCTGTACCTGATTTAACAAAAAACAGTAAAAGAAGGAAAAATAGACGGTGTGGGTGGCAACATGCTACTCTTCTGTCGAAATGGCAAAGTATTGTCTCATCTTGTCATATTATTTATATCACACTGAATACATAGCCTATTTAAATGCAGGTTTATTCAGGGTTATATTGTTTAGCTTTTGCGAATCAACTGTTATACGAAAAGGAAAATCAATGTATTGCACACTGTCTCACATTCTATTAATCCAACTGAAGATACAGTGAACAGATGCGCAGCACGTTTTCATACAAGTCATATGATTCTTAGTTGGACAGGACACTTTCAACAAGAAAACATTCATAATGCAACGTTATCGCTGCTATAAGGATTGTGACTTATTGAAATGCAGTATATATTTTTTTAAAACACTGTCTGAAACTAGGTACATTACCAAGTTTAGAAATCCTATTAGGAAACGTGGTATACACCATTAGCTGCCTAAATACCTTTGCACTGTGTTGCTCTTGTCCTCAAGAGGTATTTAAATGTCTAATTCCCAGCGACATCACCAGGACCAAGGTGCCTACATACCTGTGAAGGTTCAGGTTTCCTACAGCATAAGGATAATATTTTCAAGCCTGAGGCATACTTATTGCATACACCCTTGTAAAAAATAACTTTGCGTTTCCATATCTGCCACATCTCACAGTGGCTTTTGTATTTCTCATATTTGCTGTTAACTTAGGTGTGGATTTCACTCACAGTGAAATCAGCAGGGCCTAAACTCAAACCTAAGGTTAAACACATGCTAATCTATTCTGAATGAGAAAAGAGCACTGAGTTACAGAGGGATAACTACCTGGTATGGACTCTGTGGGTTTTCATTTGGGTTTCTAAATTGCCTGGTGCATTGTCAAAATGTCCCATTTAAGAGCTCTACAGAAGCGTATTTCCCTCTTTTTTATGGGATTGCTTTCATCAGTTCCTGCAGAGTCCCTCTAACTCAATCAGTGCCTCATTCTAATACATTTGACACAACAATGCTCTGCAGCTGCATGCAGAAACCATGGAATAACAGCACTGAATTAACAGGCCTCTGAAAACTTCCCAACTAAAATTCTTGACAGATTTTCTGAGTCACAAAAAATAAATAAAAAAGACTGCAAAACCCTAATAAAATATCCATCAGTGCTTTATCATGCTTCTACAATACAGATACAAGCAGGTTTTGTTTTTTCAGTCATTCTGACTTTCTCAATGACATTTATCTGATATTTAACCCCTCTGATACATATATAAATTTCCAGGACTTGGGACATTTCTAAATGACAGGGGAACAGCCCTAATAATGCTCATCTTCATACCTACTTGCTGACTACTTAAATACAGAAAAAGGATTTTGGCATGCTGAACAATTACAATTCACTTTCAATCAAGATAACAAGCCTGTGCCAAGGTTAAGGTTCCAACTTAAGCAATATAAGTAATATTCCTGTATTTAAATATCCTCTTTTGTATCGCTTGAAAGATTATATTTCTAACCTGAACCCATCCACTGCCTTTTGTATGCTGCTAAAGATTTCCCCAGATACTTCTCAGTAATGCCTGATTTCTAAGTCTGAGGTCCTTCAGGGTGACAAGTGCTGTGGTAAGTAAGAAACTAATTTTCTTCAATTTGGTTAAGGAATTGTGTGAGAAAAATTTTCCCTATGAAAAAATAGCTTTTCAGTTAAATAAAAACTTGCACTAATTGTATTTTTAATCAAAATACATCAGGTTTATGGTAAAACCCTCACATGGTTCAATTGTGATTGTCTATGAAAACAAAATTAATTACTTTTGGTTAAGACTTTTGTAGAGGAAAAGCATTACTTCCTAGCTATTTCTACATTTGTTCCTGATCTGATAAGGGAAGTATAAAAGAAACAAAAGCCAAGAGAATATAAAATCTAGCTATTAATAATTCACATGTAATTGACCCACTGGAAGGAGAAATAACCTGAGACATGCATGTCAGGTTCCCTTATGCACAAATTTTCCAGATATCACAATGATGGGTGTAACATACAAGCCTTTGTAAGAAACTTTGCCATCTTTGCAGCCAGCTGCAGCACTTTAATACAATGTGCTAAATGGAATTCTGTGCCCAGAAGATTCAGTTACATTCTGAGCAATGTAGTCTCAGCAATATTTAAAACTCATGCTGAATGTCTCCAGCTGGCAGAAAGATATTTTTCCCTCACCAAATGTATCTCTCTTTTCCACGTTTTAGGTCAATTTTTGCTTGCCGCTTTACTGTGGTAGGTCATATCGTGTGAACCTTTCTCCTGATCTTTACCTCCTGCACCTCTTCCAGTTTCAGACAGACACCTGCAGCTATCCACCCACAACCTTCTCGTCCTTTCCTGTGGCAGATAACTCGTGCTTTGGCAGCGTTTTTTCCCAAGCGTTGCATGAGTTCAGGAGCCTATGCACTGCACTGTGAAACAGATGTAGGGCAATGCCCACGGCATATAATGTGGAGTTATCACATGTTTTTACACAGTCAGTACTACTGTTGTTGTTGTTTACCTGATGTGTAGTTTCATTCATATCTTCTTTGTTAATCTGTATCATATTTGTCGCTGTACTCTTCTGCTACAGAAGAGGTTATGAGGGCACAATGACAACAATTCTCTGTACTTCCATGCACATACAATCTAAATTTTCTTCCTCTGTTCAGAGAGGAAAATTTGTGTCCTACCAGGTCTGGGGACAAATGCTTACCAGTCCCTACAATCCCCAGTTAGCTATCCTGGCAGGGTCAATTTATGCCTTTATTCTGCAAAAGCAGGTAAACAATGACTGGGGATCTGCTGACATCCTAGCCTCTTTGCACAGATATTAAACTCCTCATGAGATAACAGCTAAGAATGGCGCTTCATTTTGATATTCTTGGTCAAAGGCTGAATTGTAGCCGCTGTTCAGGAACCCAGCAACTGATGTGCACCAGAGTTGCCTACCCGTTTTCTGGCAAGCAGATTTCACCGATGCATTCACATGTTCATCAGGATATCCAGGTGCTACGTGTACAGTCTAAGCGCATTTATACTCTTTGGGCTGGAAGACTTTAAGTAAGTGTGCAACATTTGTATGATGGTAACATTACATCTTTAAAATTCCTGTTGACTTTTCCATTTCTGAAGGAAATTAATTCAATCAAACAAATGGATTCTAAGGCTGCGGTTTTTAGCAGCACTTAGCGTTGGCCTGTATTAGCTATATGAACTCCAGGGCGAGTCTTCTATCGACATCAGTGCCAGCAGTCAGGACAATGATGAGCACTTTGAAGGACCCCATGTACACAGGCGTTTATTCAAATTTATTGTGTAAGGTGCATGTATCAGAAGTACCCAGCGCCCAAATCTGGGAGCAGGTTCCTTAAGGAATACAGTAGTTGTCTACAGAAATCTAGTAAAATTAATAATAATCCTTAGTACTACTGGAGCACCTAGATGTTCTTTCTGACACCAAGTCCTACACAATAGCCTCTGCCTGAGCCCCTGTTAGTGATAAGATAAATCTCCTAGCTTCAGTGGCTCAGAATTGGACACAGAGAAAGAGACCGTCTGTGACTGAAAAAGCTTATCTTCTAAATAAACAAGACAGACAAAGCCTGGCTGAAAACAGATCTGTCAAACTTGCAGAGACACTCAACACCTGCTGGCTTCTGTTCACTGAGCCAAGCTAAAACAGGGCTCTGATGTGACTACCTGAGTAACTGAATAAAGATGTAAGTACACTGTAGTGTATTTATATGAACCCTTGGTCACTGTTTTTGTGTGCAGAGGTCCAGAAATATTGCATGCCTTTGTCATGGGGGTATGAAGATAGGACCCTGCACTCATCACAAGCCATTAAAAAGAATGTGCTGTACATTCCCAAGATATCATTGGCCATTTTTATTAGAATGCTTTTATTTCTTAATTAATATTTTTATTTCAATCTTAACCAAGCAATTTTTTTTCAACAGAGGCTACATACAGAACATGCCACAGTTGGACTTCTAAATGAAACTAGTCTGGCTGATGAAAGCCTATCTGACTAACAGTCTCAAAGCAAGAAAACAGCTGCACATTCTCCCCTGTGCACAGAGGTGTTCAACCTTTTCAAACCTTGATAAGAAAACTGTCTTTAATCTTTCATATATTTCCCCTCTCCTCCTTCAAATTAAAAATAAAAATTTCTGATTTAAGAAAGATAGTAAAATAAAAGTCTTAGTGTGCACTAAAAGAGAACACACCCCCACCCCCACCAAAATCTGGCACTGGGAGATTTCTTGAGAGGTTTGCTATGAAACTGTAAACACAGAAAAAACAGTTGCTGGCAATTTTCCCCATCTTAAGGATAACACATTTGTACTTTTATGCTCTTCATTGGGCTCAGGTGGAACAGTTTGACCTCTGGTCCAACTCCAGAAATGTGCTTGAGCTCTCCTTTTGTCAAAGGAAATTTAGAATTATCTCCACTTTCACTTTCATGCAGTAGCAGGTCAAGAAGTGCTGGGTTGGTACAGATCTCTGTGAATAGTGCTTGGTACATCTAGTGAGCATCCCTTTCCTGCCACCCTTCCACTGGCACTGGAGGGAAAGCAGGTCCTCTGAAGGACAGCTCAGGACTGCTGAGGTGTGAACTTGGTCTGAACTGCCCTTGCCAGGAGTGTCCATCCCTCTCTAACCACCACGGAGGAGCTGACAGACACTGCCTAGCAGTCACTGTGACTATATTGCTCTCCCTGCAGGAGTCCCCAGTCTAGACCTTCAGGGGGTCCTAGCCTATTTGGATCAGTGGTGTTACCCCTTAGTCCAGTTTTTGTCCTACATCCTCACCTCTTACCAGGTGCCTCTGTGACACATCCCACATTACTGATGGAATGCAGCCAATGCAAAGTACCTACAGCGAGAGGAAAGCAGCAGATACTGGCACCGCAGTACTATTTCCAGCCCTGTCTCGTGGTCCCTACATTGTACCAGACCAAATCAAGCTCTCCTTTGAGAGAAACAGTCCTTCTTAATTTGATTACATGCACACACAAAAGTTATGGATTCCTAAACAACTCCCCCAGTGCCTCCCCCATAAGCTGAATAATAACCATCTGGTGGAGTAATTTTTAAAAACTACAGCTATGCCAGAATTTGCTTGGCAAGTTTTTAATCAAATTGAAGGAGGCAAACCCACAAACAACGGTCTTCTTCACTCCACAAGCCTGAGTCATCCACAGACACCATCTCTCTTGTGCTCTGGAGGAGGCAGGTGTCCTGTGGGGAAAAAAACACCACAGTGTGTAATTGTTTTGTTAAAAATTATACTTACTGGGGACCAGAATAAATTCCACAAGTACTTGTATTTCTAGCATTTCTCAGCTCCCAATTCTTGAAAACTTCTCAATCTTCTACATGTTTGTTTTGAGTTTGTTTTTGTGTGTGTGTGTGCGCGTAACTGTAGTTGCCAAAAGACTCCCCCAGTTTTATTTCAGTTTTTGATTTTCTGTAGCATACTGACATTTCAAATTTTTATCCAGTGAATTTCTAGGTGAATATCAACTATTCCAATTTGGAGTAGGGATGTTTACATACAAAGTCTTTCTTTGGTGAGGTTTCTTTTACAGTCCCATGAGAAAAAGGATCATTTTGATGCCATTTGGATCAGGCTTTAGCAGCTGGAAAAGATGCAGTGACTCTACAAGATGTACACTGACATCAAGGACTTATGTTTAAAAATTACCTTTGAAAATCTCAGGTGTAGACTATCCTGACTCCTTTCCCAGGACTAAGTCTTTTATAGGGAATATTATAGAGTCACAGTTGCAAAGATGCTCATATGCTCCCAGACCAACTTTGAGAGAGAGAATTATAGCATACTCTGCAGTTACTAAGGCCTCCAGAACTGCTCCTTGTTGCTGACACAGGCAAGTGTCTGGATTGTTTTTCTGACTATTGCTTGCTCTTGAGCTGGAACGGGAATGCTGTGTTCCTTTGAATGGGCATGGTCTGCTTCCACACTGTGCTGTCGGTGCCACTGGTCTCCTGCCTGAGAACTGGACGCACCTGAGAACTGGAGCTGCCTGCACTTGTACAAAGATGTAAGGGTTCCTCCACACCACAAACAAGACTCCTTTAGCATGGACCTGGGGTTATAGCAGTCATCCATCTTCAGTTCAACTCCTCCCTTTCCAGCTAGTATTTACACTACCACTGCTGAATGATAGGAAGGCAGCTAGATGAAAGCAATGGCTAGTCTTCAGTAATGGGCAGCATTCAACAAATACAACTGTTAGAAAAGATGTTGTGCATGGCTGAAAGGTCAAGCCCCTGTTACCTCTGTATCCTGATGGTCAATTTGCCACAGTTTGCATTTTGAAGATTTGAATCTCTTCCCCACACAAGTGAAAAAATAATTCATTTAAGACAGAGGCCTTGCTGCAACACACCTCCCACAGCAGGGTGTTGATTTCAATACTACATGTCAGAATTAATCAATCTGGTTTTATTTCAAAGTTAGCTAAAGGAATTTTACTGAATTTGAGTAGAGAATTAATGTTACAGGGCAGAAATAGCATATCCACTCAAAGCAAAAATGGCCTCTGGAGTTAATGGAGAGCCCTCAGCAACTTGTGACAGATTTTGCTAATTTTTTGCCTGAATTTAAAAGAACATAGAAATAATTTGACACCTGAATCAGGAAATGAGGTTGCCCTTTTTCCCCCTTTTTGGTCAGTTTTGGGAGATGTCTACTCTGAGCAGCTGGATTCAAAGGCTCTCTTAATATTCAAGTTATATTAAAAAATCTACAAGTAATTGATGAAATGCTTTCAGTAAGTCCAGCGAGTTGGCTGCTCACCTTGTTTCCCCCATGCAGTAGCTTCAGAAAGCTCTGTTTGCTCGGCAAGGAACACAACCCATTGAATTTGTACAGGCTGAATTGCTACACAAGCCCCACACACCTTGTTCGTGCTTAGGTACAGTAACCGTATTTCTGACAGTCAAAGCATCAAAACTCCTGTTTCGATGCTTTATCTGAACCCCAGAGAATAAAACTACCCTGGCTTTGTATTTTGTAAGTGCCATTGCTTCCCAATTCTGGCTCCACAACCACATGGGCATGGTGTTGGATGGGAAGATTTTTCCCAGTAATGGGCCATCTGACAGTTATCAGGAAACTCCAAACACATCGTTAACATTTTCTACCAGAAAAGCCTCGACAGTGTCTGTGCTCATTCACATTTTTCCTTCATCCCACACCCAATTCATCACATTGAATACTCATTCTACTGGGCTGCTAGTTGCTGATAAAAAGCAGGGACAGCCCAGGTTGCTTCAGGAATATGTCTTCAATCCATTTCTTACTTGAATGAAGAAAAGGATGTTTTGTTTGAGGAGCTAAAAAGTGAGACAACATCCCAGGCATCCTAAGTTACCAGGCTTTAGTAATGAGCTGGGAGCATCCCAGCGAAATCAAGAGAAATTATTCTTGCCACTTATCGTTGACATCCCTGACAGAGTGATTTTTACAAACATCTAATGTGACAGAGATTTTCAGGGAGAGATTCGCTGGGACTGATGGCAGAACAGGATAGGAAACTTGCAGCAGTATGACTTTTCCTACTCCTCCCCCAAAATACAGCTGTATCCTCAGCATTAAGTGGAGCCAGGTGCTACTAACAGAGCAGCTGCCTTCCTAAATATAAAAGCCCCAAGGGGCTGATGGTCTTTTGTATCATGTCTGTCACTTCTGTGTTTGTCTCTTGTAAGTGATAAAGGTAAAAACCTAGAAAATATTAAGCAATTAAAGTGAAATTAGAGGTCAAAAATCAACAACAAAAAAGTTTCATTAAAAGATTTGGGATTTTATTTTCTTTAAATATGCTTGAAGAAAATGCTGAAGAACCAGATCTTCCATGTGATTAGATGGTTTGGGACTTGGCTCAGGTAATGTCTTAATTTTAGCTAAGAGGATTTAGTCTAATGTTTTATTGCTAGTAGTAGTGGTGTTTCAATGTTTTATTTTGTCTTTTCCTGCTTTACTTTGAAGTCAGTTGTATCCCTTTCTTAGTCTAATACCAAATTGGATATCACCTATGTAAGTAGTGCAGTAAAATGCTTGGGGGAAAAGCAACTAAAGCTACTTCCCTTCTTGCACTGGTATCTCTCTCCTCCTCACGCGCATATCAGTTTTTCTATAGACTAAAAAGAACTTGTGTCCCAGAAAAGATGAAAGAATTATATGTGTGCCATAATACTAATAATCCTTCTAGTATTATAACATTTGGAGAAACTCCTGTAACAATGGATCGCTTCTAAATGACTATGTTATTTTTCTTAATAAAAGCTTTTATAAACCATTGTTCCACCATGACAGAAACTGAGTACTTGTGCATGCCATGAAGTTCATCTGCTAAAAAAATTAGTTTTCATTGGTTGATAGGATACACAGTTGAAAAATGTACCTCTTTGCCATAAGAAAAATTATTTTGTGAACTGAAGCAGAAAGTTTTATGATGCTTCTCCATAGCTTTGATTTCTGCAGTACACTGAGCAGAACAAGCTCTGAGATGAGTGCTTGAAAAGTGTTGTGCAATTGGGTATACCACTTCTGTAGAACTTGTTTAGCATAACTTCCTTAGCATTAGTAGCTAAATTTGTTAAAGCCTTAGGTTGCAACCTGTGGACTTTTCACCTACATATGTTGAACTCTTACCTATGTAAGTAAAAGAAGGCCCCAGAGCTGGTTCAAGCTGGAAGTTAAGGAAGCCACAGTCACCAGCAGAAGCTTCAACCTAAGAGACAGGAAAAGAAATGGGCCACCTGGAGACAACGAAAGGACCTAATGAAGAATGGAAAGACCCCAGACCCTAATATTACTATTGGTCTGAACTGTTGCATGAGGGGTGCAGAACTTGGATTGTAAGGGTGTAACTTTCCAGGGATTTCTTTGTTCAGAGGCATTCTTTGAAGGAATGCAGCTCAAGCAGTAGTGCTAATAAAAGAGAAGTTTATAGAAAAACTTCCTTTTTTTGCTTATGGAATTAGTGGAAACCTAGTGTCCAACCCTGTTATGGTGGCTGGCATGTGTAATTTCCATGGCAAAGCAAAGTTTCAAGCACTACTGTAGGAGCTGGCTTAACCACTGAGCTTCATTAGCAATGTAATTGGTCTCTGGTTCAGATGGGAGAATTGCAGTATCCTATGCAGTATGGTAGAGATGACATTTAAATCAGGTTTCTTAAATATGCACATTTAGTATACTTAATTGCCTGTAAAATAATTATTCTGTACTGAACAATTATGTTGTGGTAGGGAGCAAGGCTTCTAAACATCTCAAAGGCCCAGAATTAAGACATTGTTCTCTCCTAAGATATATGGTAAAACAGCAGAAGTGTTTTATCTCTACAGTGGGGTCTCTGCATCAGACTCAAGGCTATATTTAAGAAGACACTCTTAATGTTTTCTTCCCCCCATTTTTTTACCCTTCCTTGTGCTGTTTTAATTTAGCAAGACGGGTGGAAATACACTTCAAACCATGGGCAGGAATGAGGATTAAAATCCCTGGATGGCATCAGTGGCTTCAGTTAGATCGGAATATCTAAAGCTAGTCACGTGAGAATTTTGGCTGGTCAGAAATGCAGACATCTCCTGAGTGTAGTCTGGGATGTTGAGTTGGGTGGTGAAGGTAGATGATGTGGCCATATCCCTTCGAATACTGATCTGTGGGCTGACCTGAGTTAAAGGTTGTTTGCAGGGAAGATAGGAAAGAAATCTTTTCCTCTTTGAGAATTGTAGCCTAACCCAGATAAGGAGGTGTGAAAGGGATGTGAAAGGGAGGAGAAAGTCCTCTTTTTTTTTCTACCCCCCCCCCCCCCCCCCCCCCCCCCCCCCCCCCCCCCGCCAAAGAGCTCCCCCTGATGCCTTGCGCATGTTCCATGTAGGGGGTGGTGGCTGGCAGTTTGCAGGGAAGTGACTTCTTGCATTTGAACAGAAGCACCTTGAGCCTTCCTGGCATAGTAGCTGTGCTGCGGGCTGAGCTGGGATGTTCAGCAGTACTTCATGCTTATTCTCCTATCTGCCTTTTTGCTGGCCTGGGTGGTCATGGTGTCATTAATCAAATCTCAGTTCATAGTGAAGATCTGGACACCAGGAATCAGAGGAAACACACTGAGAATCAGAAAATAAGTTTGTTAAAAGTGGGTTTTTTCCCTCCTTGCTTTATTCTCTGTTGCCAAAACCCCACCCCACCTGGCAGAAACCGCATTTTTCTTTCAAATAGGATCCTTCCCTTGAGGGAGAAAAGCCAACTGAGAGCCCAAAGCACAGTCATTTCACAAAAAAGTAACAGACTAGGAGTTTGATTTCCACAGCCCTCATCACCATGTGATAATTCGGCAGATAAACCAGAAGTATCAAACCCAAACCAGTGTTCCTTCACATTAGTGCTGCCATATTGACCTCTCTATCCTCCAGCTGGATGCTTAGGGAAGAGCACAGGGTGTTGAACAACAGTCATATTCTCAACTTGCTTTTCAGCAACAGCAGATGCTAGGTCTTTCCAGCTGGAAATCATTCATTGCCTCTGATAGTATTATGCAGCAGTCATATTCTACAAACAACATAATTCATAGGTTTTAGTCCTGAAAACTTTTTTGGTATGATTTGACCTTCTTTCACCATGCTGCAAGAAAGATCCATCTTGTAACTAATTGACCTCATGTTCTGCCCATCAGGGGTTTAGGGCTGCCTCCCCTTGTGATGGGTACGTGGGAATCTGTATGTTGGTGTGTTAAGAAGAGAAAATCAGTAGATGGGGCAGTGGGAACAGCTGTATTCTAGGTTAGTCTTATCATGAAGATGTAGTACCTCTTTCTTTCCACTCCTGAAAGGCTTGGGAGATGTCAGTTTATTAGAGGCAGTGTTCCTCTGGGTTACTCTGCAAAACAGTGTGCTCACCATGAACTGGATAGGGTGGGAACAATTGTCTTTTTTTCCATCACAGACTACAGCTGGAGAGAAGTCTTTAGCATGAGAGCTAGTATTTTGAAGTCCCATGTCTGACATGCACTCACTTACCTTGTGGTACTTCTAGGTGGCTCATGACTGGACAAGTGTGGCTGGCTTGGTGTGGAATTGTTAGTAAAATAAGGTCTGCATCTGAAATCCAAGGCTTATATGAAAAAAATGTAGCATTGTTTGCCCATTAAGGAGAAGTATAAAATAAAAGAAGTCTGAGGATGGGACATGGTCGCAGCAGACATGCAAGGAATCCACTGACACAGCAACTCCCTGCAACATACCATAGAGGGTGGAGCAGAGTGGAGACTCCATGGCCATGCTCCATGATGATAAATGGGAAACAATGGTCCTCTAAGAACTGTTAAGCAGCTCATCTGGTCCCCTGAGCCAACAGTTTTCGAAACCTTACCAAAGTGTTACCTTTTTGTGAACTTTGTTGGTTTTAGTGTAACTTTAATACCAAAACACACCTCCATCCCAAAGGCTAACCACGTCTGTGGTGCGACCACTCCTCTTTGAGTCTGCATCCTTGATCTTTTTGTAAACTATACCTTTAAATGTGAAGTAAGAGAAATTTACACCAATCATAATAAAAGGTATGTATGACTACAGTCACTCAAACTCCACCTTGAAGGTAGAAAGGATATAAAATAGCCAGGGAAATGGGGAATTTTTGGGAGAAGATTTCACTGTGAGCAAACCAGGGGAACTCCATCTCAGACTGCCTCTGACTACCTGGATCTGCTGACAGGCTGAGCCTTGCTTCTCCCTGCCTTGAGTGAGATTTAGACTAAGCGCTTTTCTTGGGCATCTTAGAAATCTCTCTAGAGAGTTACTCCCTAACATTTATAGCCAGGCTGTATAATTTATAACCTTTTCATGCATTTTATACTTAATAATATCATATTTGCACATGCTTTCTTGCAGACAGTCACTATCACCAGCGATCTAAAAACCTGTATATTTGTTGCACAAATAAAACTGCACTGTTTAAGTAGCCAGTTGTCACAGTTTCTCACTGAACGCAACTGAACCCCAGAGTGTGGCTGTGCCAGTTCATGAGCATGACTGGACTGAAGGTGCAGACAGCTATTGGTGTATCCAGAATTGTGGTAGTCTAATTTACATATTAAACATGACTGGAATGGCAGTGGCAAATTGGATATCACTCAGAATTTGAACGTAGCCCCACCTAACCTCCCATTCTGGTGAGGAGAGTTAGAAAGCAAGGGGGTTTACTTCCTGCCAAATTACTCAATCTCTTTTAACGCAACACTTGGCCAAAAGGCTGTTTTTTTTCTGAACAGGAATATGTTCTTGAGAAATGTAATGTTGAAGCCTATGTTGTTATTGTGCAGCTTACCGCCCTGAACCAGAGAAAGCATCTCTCTCTTTTCTAGGCAGCTAGATGTAGAATTGGTTAAAACTCTAAAACCTCTTAGGAGCAGAAACATCTGGAGCTTCACTAATGATAAGATGTGTGAACTGGAATATTAGCAACCCTTTCAAATAGACAAGGATTGCCATAGGAGAGGAAAACTTGATTTATTCTTTTGATTAATAATAAATCATGTTGCCCTTTCAGTAGACATTTTTAATGCTTAATATTTGTCACATATCTTGGATAATAGAATAGCCCAAATATAGCCCATTAGCTTTAAGTACTGGAGGACATTAGCAGAACAGTCTTTTGCATGTGAAGAAAGAACAGGAGACAGATTTGATGAATTATTGGTCATGGAGAATTTGAACAGCCCATCTTCTCCATTCTTTAAATGCAATAAATTTTTTAAGATCAGAGTGTATGTCAAATGGAGTTCATAAAGTGGAAAATGACACTATTTACTTTCATCAAATAAAATGCTGTCAAAATTTATGGCTCTGTGCCTCAGAAATCTGTCTTAATAGTACTGTTATTTTGTGTAACACTTTAGCAACCTGAACTAATAAGGCTCTAAACCAAGTTATGCCAGCAGAAGTTCTTTAGAAAACCCAAAATTTAAAAATCCTAAATTCATAACTTGAAGCAGTACACCAAGTTTTTGACTGCTGCATGAGGGGAAAATGGTTTAACTTCTCATAATTAACAGATGGTGGAATTTCCTCCCAAGTCAGTTGAAAAACCTGACCTGTATCAGGACCATCATTCACCTTGGAAGAAGGTGTGGTGACTTTAGTCATCTTAACACGCAGACACCCATGCGTAATGGTAATAAAATTATCCTGTTTCAGTTTTGCCAAAGTATTCCATTGTGCTGTACCAGCTGGATTTCTTTAGTACTCATCCAGAAATCACTAGAATAATAACATGTAGTGTATCCCTGTTCCAACTACATTGAGGCAAATTGGCTTGCTGTGTCTCCAGTCTCATCTTTCCAGCTAAAGTGACTTTTTATGTTGTGATAATACAGACAATCATCTTGATCCACCACACAACTTTTTTTTGTGTGTGCTTTTTTTCTCCTTTACCTGGCAATTCCAAGACTGGCGTTGACCGTGATTTTCCCTTAGTCCTTTAACATCTGTTCTACTTGTCCATGACAATACTATTTATTAAAAAAGATGAGTTTTAACAGGGGAACATCCAAAAATACTCCTGCTTACTCGAGAAAGCATCCATGTTCACCAGATGCAGTCTCTTAATGTCATCATCAGTCCTGAAAATAGGCTTTAGAGATTACTGTTGGAAAGTGCTCGCAGCAAAGTGCAATATTTATAGGTAGGGATTACTGTCCTCTAACAGCTCCTTTTTAAGGATGCCACAAACTTTTATTCTCTTCTCTCTGAAGTCTGGAAATGGATATGTCTGCTGCAGGTGTGCTTTGGAGTGAAGCTGGTTTGCCTCCCAGAAAAGCTTGGATACTCATAGTAATACCAGAATCTATGAAATAGTCCCCTTGTAAATGGACTGATGCACAGTGGTGGCTCTATCTTCTGCAGCTGTCCACAGAGCCCCTTATTGCAAATGCCTTGGTAGGAAGAATCCAGTTACAGCTTCAACTAGTTAAAAAATCCCAGGTGCAAGATTAATTCCTTTATGGGTGATATTCTGATTTACCTCAATAGACGTAGCAGCCTGGTAAAATATCAGTAGAAGTCTCAGTTAAAAATCTGTGCACTCTGTCAGAAAGCTAACTTAAAAATATAGTCCTCCATACTTGTGGGGAGTTCAGCTACAAAGATAGTAAAGGTTCTTTGATGTTTATTTCTATAATGTAATGCACTGAGCAGCTGGAGATCCTTAAAGGGCTAAATGGTGAGTCAGCTGTTGTTTTTATCACCTGACCCTCTGACTGTAGCTGCCATTTCTTTCCTCCAGTCCGTAGTCAGAGTGTCCGCCCACTATGTAAGTAAAAAGCACCAGAATGGGTTCTGTGACCTGACTGTCTCTCCAGTAATGTATATCAATCTGCTACAAGCCCAGAAAGCAGCCATTGCTTGGCCAAGAGGCAACAGAAGGGAGACAGAGCAACTTTTATGAGTGCAGAGCCTCCAGCAGCAATAGCTGCCCTTGATGTTGAAAAAGAACCAAAAGCAAGTTAGGAGAATCTTTTTTTCCCCCTTCATCTTAAAGCAGTTTGGACTGAGGCCTATTTTCTTTTTCTGTGCTCTGGCTAGGAATTCTCAGTTAGCATCCTTGCTGGAGGAAATACAGTACCTGTGCTTCCTACTGCTAAAGAACCTGGGCTGAGGTGAGCCAACAGCTCTACCCACACATACATACACAAATCCATCTTTAAACTCCCTGTTTAATTTGATTGATAATCAGTGTGGGTAGTTGCAGTCTGATAATTATATGGCATTGAGATGTTGTTAGCCAGATTTCCCCCATTTCAAGACACTTTATAGAGTTGCACAATGATGAGTGAGGGATTACAGCCATTTGTGGGCCAGAGGGTACACAACATACCCTCTGAAATGAGTCTGACACTTATCGGCAATGCAACGGAGCACAGAATTTCAAGTGTGAGCAAATAAGGTTGGGTCCAGAAAATATGGGCCTGTGTGATTGAACAACTTAGACATTTCACCAAACAGAATGCTGTCATTAATATCTATACAATGAAACTTGAGATCTGCGACTCAAGGACAGCAAGTTTCTTATTAATCAGTGAGAAGTTCTGTTTATAGTTCTGCAAAAGAAAAGTAAATGATATGTCTTCTTTCTATGCATGATCTTTGACAATAAATAATTACACTTAAGAATGCATATTCTACAGGCCTTTTTAATGCTCCATGCAATAAGTACTTGTCTCTTTTACCTTGGGGTTAAAATTCAGCTTTTTGTGGTGAACTTTCTCAGCAGCACTGGAGACTGAGACAAGGATAGACTCACAGCTCAATTTACCGGATTGTAGCCATGAGAAGGAATTTAAGATGCAGGGAACTATTAGCTTGACCTGTCCATACTCCATCACAGCTGTGCTTTCTGTCCTTACTTCACAAAATATCAAGAATGTTTAAAATACGCTTCCATGTCCGAAAACCAAAGCCATCCGTGCTTAAATCAACACTGTTTTTGCCATGTGAAAGCAGTGGCCCAGTACAGGAACAGAAGAATGCTGTCACGGTTGTGCATAACACCACTTACTCAACAGGATTCTTGTCCCTGACCCACAGAGCTCACCAATAGACTACTGGCTATGGATCAAATCTTTCCTTTTCCTTGTAAGTCCAGGGTGTTTCCATCCATACATCACACATTGTGAAGCTCCACCTTTCCGTATTATTAGTATACCTGCAGAAAATTATTTCTGCAATTATCAGATGCTTCAGATTTGCTCTCACATTTAATCAACTACAAACACAGCTTATTGCTTGATGTGTTCAAGTGCCATGAACATTATCTCTTAAATAGCACGTCTTGTTTTATGGTTTAATTAGTTACTGTTAAAAGCCATTATCTTACTGTATTCATGCTTGTCTAGATTTTCTATTTGCTGTAATTAGCAGATAAAATACAAGTATAGAGCTTTAGCAGAAATCAAGTGTATATATTTTCATACATTGTAACAATTTACAAATAAAGACATTTTTCTAGGGAGTAAGAATGGAAGAGTAAGAACATTTTCTGAAACAATTAGCAGGTTCTGATGTTATCTTAGAGCACACAGGTGGAGCAAAATCAAAGATCACTTTGCTTTTAAAAATAAACAAATGCAACTGTTCAGAAGTACAATGTGCCAACACCCACAACATTTTTCAGATTCTTAGGACTGAAGTTGTGCAAAAGGGACATATTCTGACGTTACTTCAATGATGGAACGCAATAGGTGGGATTCTCTGTAGCTTTTTGTCTTGATCTATCTAAATCTACTCCGGCCAATTTTGAGAGAGGGCTCAGTTTTCAACAGTGTTGCACATCGTTTGCTGGCTGTGTGTTTGCTGTTGCAACAGTTTGTATAACTTGCAATAATGTGATCACAATCGCTGTGTATGGTAAAGCTAGGAAAGCAAATACTGATCTTCCCTCTTTGTGCTAGAGCACATACATATTATACATTGGAATATTATATACAATAATATACAATGTATATTATACATTGGAAAAGACCAGTAGTTCATTAGTTCCTACATGAGGTGCTTAAATATAACTGTGTCTTAGGCCAGCTGGTCAAAGTGGAGTACAAACTTTTTGTTCAGCTTGCCTAGCTCAGTGGTCCTCTGTACTGCAGCCATTGGGGAATCTATTTGCAGTCCTTGCAAAAAGCAATTAAATATAAGCTGGTTTTCAGTTGTGACCCAGATCTTCACTGGAAAATCTAGAGGTATTGCAACACAGAAATGGATTAAAACTACATGTCTAATTCAGTATGGTCCTCTTCCAGAAATCTTACCCCTAGAAACTTATAACTAGAAGTGTTTTCTGGTTTACAACACTGAGTAGGGGTGTCTGAAACTTGCTGCCAGTGCAATGCTAAGACATCAATTCAGCAAACATGCATTGAGACTTGAAGGATGTATTCTTTATCACTGAAGTCTGAAAATACAGCTGGGCAAATTCTTTTCAGAAGACAGTAAGCTAAAAATGTGGTTTCATGAATTTTTGGGCTGAAGTTGACAAATTGTTTTGAGGAAAAGATTGCAGGCTGCAACATCAAAGCATTTCAATGTTTTCTAAAGTAGAGTTTTCCACTTTTTATTTGGGAGTTCATAATTCAAAATTGGGGGAAAAATCAACAATCTGAAGCCCTAGAAGATCTTATTTGAGACTTGTCAACATGTTGCAAATATACTCCACTGTTTCCTGTTAGTCTTTTGGTTAAATGAAAGTGTTTTTTTCTGTAGGCTTAAGCCTACACTTTCTTTTTTATATATCACCACCACCACCACCCTTTTTCACTCTCTGTTCTTTTCTTTTCATTCATTTCCACTGTCTTCATGTTGCAACCAGGATATAATAGAGCTTCAAAACCTACCAAGTCACAATGAAAGTCAAATATGCTAATGTTAATATTAACCATTTTAAGACTTTGCAGGCAGGATTAAAATGCTGCAATTCTTTTGACGAAGGAAAAAGGGTTGATCAATCCCTGCAGCCAAGCTTATTCACCACCAGCTTTTTTGTAGGGAAGATGTTTTTTACTCAGCAATATTCTCCAGCACACACAGGCTGGAGACATTCATTGTACTGATTTCCTCTCTGTCTTTTTCCTCTCCTGGCTTCCTCCCAGCTCATATCACACACAGTTCATGGCTGGCTGCAGTGGCTGCATTCTCATAAATTCACATTTATCACTCTCTGCCCACCTATTGGAGTTGCTTCTGTAGTCACAATTGAGTTATTAATTAGAATTATCTGGGGAGGCACAACTCATCACTGTTCCCTGTTCTGGGAATATATTTGAGAATAGCATCCATAACCAGATCTTCCAGAATATACATACATGGAAATGCCTTAAACAATACTTCTTGCGTACATTTTTCTCTCCCACAGGCATGCAGTTGACCTTCAAGCTCTAGATTATTTCTCTCATTTCAGACTAGTTCTGTATGCTATTTATTTTGCTATGTAGGAGAATGCAATTTGACCCATCGTTGTAGTTCCGAATATAGAATACACCCTTTCTTCTTCATTCCAAAAAGGAAAAAGTCAGATGGGTTTTATTTTGAGAACTTAATGAAATACATTAAAATAATCTGTAAATAAATACATTTTAAGACTCTAAAAAAAAAATAAAAAGCAATGGAGAATACATTAAGCAGAATATTCTGATTCAAACTGGTTAATTTTGCAGATGTTGACAATCCATGTTGTAACATAATTAGTCAATGTATTATCCACATTATAAATATAAAGGATCACAAGGTTAAGAGCATGGAATGCAACCTGCTGTAGGTGAACCTGCTTTAGCAGGGGGTTGGACTAGATGATCTCCAGAGGTTCCTTCCAAACCCAACCATTCTGTGAATCCCTTACAGTCTCTGTTGCATTCCATGTTATATTTATTTCTATATTATTAATTCGAGAACTTTGATATACTGAGCTTATTAAATCATACTAAAAAACCTGCAAATGGATAAAAGGGAGATATGCTAGATGATGTAAAGGTCTTGTGCTTTGTCCTTCTGAAACTGTTAGTATCTCTTCCCTGGTCTTTCAGCCAACTGTCCTAATTCATGGTTTAAAGAGAGCATCATCAAGATCCTGTATAGGAAGCAATGCGATGGAAAGTTCTTATGTGCCTGATGCAAATGTATCTTCTTCTCAGATTCTTAGCAGACTTTTTTTCTATAATGAATTGATATTCATGTTGTGCTACTTATCTACTGGCATATGGTGGTATTTTCTTCTCTTTCATTGCCAAACATGATTCAGATTTCCAGGAGTATCTGTTGGAGCTGGACACCCAGACTGCAGAAAGGGGTTTCAGCAAGGCACTCTACAGAAGATCCTCAGAGATCCTACCACAATCGTAAGTGATTCTGAACTGCTAACCCCCAAACCTGCTACAGCTTCTCCACTTGACCACATAAGTCTCTTGAGTCTCAGTAGTTGCATGGACACTGCAGGTCTACTCTTCCATGCATCTTCTTTTGGAAAAGAGCTTTTTAAGCAAAAAGTTGCTTTGTGTAGGTGTTCAGACAAATCAGGCATCAGAAATTCAGAATATCACTGCAGCCAATGTGAATTTGGACACATGAATTCATAGAGAATAGCTTTCTGCCATCTTGCTTTAAATTTCCTTTGACACTATATGGAGTAAATCTCATCAATACCCTCAGAAAACCCCAATGGCAAGCCCACAGGCTTTGAACAATAAAACTCTTCAGTCTATTGTCATTTACACAACTTCACCAAAGCCGCCTTCTGCTGATTAACTAGTTTATCACTTAAACCGGTCCACAAAAGCCTGTAATAAAATACTCTGCTTGCAATTATTGTAATTAGGCATATCTGTAATTTCAAATCTGATTCTGCATGCATCTCCAGAGATTTAAACATTCAAGGCAGATCATGAAGTAGCTGGTTGAGTTAATTATTTGAATAATCTACAGTTCAGACACTTAGTATTATACCTAACATATTCCCGCATGTGCCTGTGTTTTCTTCTCAGGTCTACAGAAGTTTGGCAAAGCCACAGGGAGGTTTTGCTGTCAGTTGCAACAGTATGAGATAAGGGCACTGTTAATCC
This sequence comes from Falco peregrinus, assembly GCF_023634155.1. Classification (NCBI taxonomy): domain Eukaryota; kingdom Metazoa; phylum Chordata; class Aves; order Falconiformes; family Falconidae; genus Falco; species Falco peregrinus. Next base: position 64,061,023 of record NC_073722.1, read on the forward strand.
ATTGCTGCTGTGGCTTCTTCTGACCCAGGTAAAAGGGGTTCGCATGAAGACTGTGGGGCAGGGTATTCAGATCAAGGCATGCAGTCAAGAGATGAGAAGATGAGGATACGTGAAGTTGGACAACTCAGTTGAATCTCAAATTCTCACTTTTAGCATAGAAAACAATGAGACCCTGTATCATAATTGTGGCTCTTATCAACAAATCCAAGATTCCTTCAGGTTTCAAGGAGGAATGTTTCAGTCTAGTGGTAGAAACTGTAATTAAAATTCACTTGGATGGCTATGAAAGCAGCCACCTAGAGCATTTAAAGGAGCTCAGGAATTGAGCTCTTGTTTAATGGTATTTAACTCTTGTTTAATGGTATTGTCTCTGGTGCCTCCTTTAGCGAGAAGCACTGATCACCTAAAGCAGTTAGCCTAATAAGCATATGAATCGCTTTTATTCTACTGAAGGAAGAAACAAACCAAATGCTCACAAAATATATTTTCTGCTGAGAAAACATGGATGGCAGAATATCACTTAAAGATGAAGGACACAGAAATCTGTGGACATCACAAACCAACAATATGCTGTGCAGTAGCTGGAAGCATGTAAAACTTGTGGACGGCAGACCAAAAATGAAAGCAGATAATACTTTGAATTTGGTGTCAGTGCACAGATAGATTTGCGAAACTGACCCTGCCACTTATTAGTGCAAAGTGACTTCAAAATGCCATTTTCTTCCATGTCACGGAAAAGACCAGCAACACTGCGTTGTGGCTTGCTAGGTGCAGCGTTGGGAGCTTTCTGCTTTCTACTATTGATCAATATGGTCTTATCAGTGCACTCCTTTCTGAGGTCAAATATTATAGGTGATTGGTTTTCCATAGTCATTATGGGCTAAGTTACGTTTCTACAGCACCTTGTGGCTGGCAGGGTCAGAAGGCCACCATTTCCACCCTGGTCTCTGACACAGTGTGCAGGCAGTCCAGATGAGATGCAATGGTGGTTTCCTCCTTCCCCTCCACCCAGGTCCTGCCACTGCACTGGTGGCTAGCAGCACTCTGCCTCCGTGCTAATACTCATTGTCATGTGTACAGTGTGAAAAGGTTGCTCTAGTTTTGGCACCAGGCAACAAGGAGCAAACCTGATGCCTTCTGATCTGAAAGTGCCTCTACTGTTGGACTTTAGAGACTTGTACTTGGCTGTGGTTACTGTGCCTGGGCACAGGCTGTACTGTGACCCAACTACTGCTAGAGGTGGGCAATGTCAAAAACACTAGAAGAGCTGTTGACAGTGTTACCTGGAACATTTCAGTGTCCTTCCTCTTCCTCACTCTTCTTCCTTCTCTTCCTTGTAGGAGTTACAGCCCTTGCTTTCCCTCTAGATATAGATCATTGACATCAGGAACAGGCAAGGCAGCTCCTGAGCTGTACTGAGAAGCCTTGAGTAGATAGCTCTGGAAAAATTAATCCCTTGAAACGGAGGGGGAAAACAGGAATGCAGCATCTATTCAAGAACAGAAAATGACAATCTTCATGATCTTTAAGACAGTCTTGTGGTTTGGGGAGAGAGAAGAGAGCTGACCTGTGATCTGTAATGTCTGGAGATTATTGCTTATACTTAATCTTCACTTCCATTGAGAAGAATTTTGTCTTTCAGAATAAGATATGAAAGAAACTTCCAGTGACTGCTTTCTCCCCCATAATAAAGGCAGTAAAACATCAGGTTCATAAAGGTCACCATACCTTAGCAGAGGAGGAGGGATGGATTTCTATTATTGGCTTTCCCTCCCTTCTCTGTTTTTGAATGAATCATATCCTGAGGTAATCTGAACTCAGAAGACACTTGATAAAGGAGTAAAACATTTGCTTACCCAACTGTGCTTGCAGTCTACGCTGAACTGATAGAGGCATTGCTATTTACAGAGAGGTGGCTGATGCAATCCATTCTTGCAGGTTTTAGCAAAGGCTCAGGGATGTTGAAGGGGTTGGGAGTAACATGAAACTTTCCCCCTCATCTGTGCATCTTGGGGCTGGGGGCAAAAGGTATGTCTGCTACAGCCTTGTGTGCCCTTTTCCTGATCTGCATCAATAGAGAGGGCAAGGGCTAATCTGGGAAACTGCAGAGGGGTCATCCCATCCTCAGCTTGTTTACATGTAATTGTAGCTAATCCTCAAGCAAGCAACTGCCAGTAATAACCCAGCCCTTCCCCACTGAAGGGCAAAGACACCGTCTTTAAAGTTCTCACCTGTGAAACTGTTGGGGGTTTTTTAGCAAGTCTTTAGCATACAGTTTTTCCAAGTGGTGATGTGCAGAAGCAGTTCATTAAGATCTATATTCATCTAACAGAGCGTTCTCCACTTACAGCTGAACTAAGGTATCATTTGGCCAGATGTGAATTTATGAAGTATGATACGTGTCATGTTCAGCACATCCTAAGTCCTGCAGTACACCCACAGAACTATGTATTGGAAGGTTCGTATGAGCTTTGGAGAAGGGTTGACATTGAACGGTTCTGATCTGCATTTTCACTTCCGCTTTATGCAGGTCTGAGGCTGTGGGCACACAATTCTAGTCAAAGGCAATCTGCTATGATAATTTTTTTTGCCAATAGAATAATATGCGTATTGCCTTCTATTGAAGTCAAATGTTAAACCAGTTGCATACAATTATAAATATGTACACCTCTAAAGAGAAAAATGAATAGCAAACATACTTTAGCGCCAAAAAAATGTAGTAGAAAGCAATCTGAAAAATTATGGATGCCACCTGATAAACAGTAGTTCAGGGAAGTTTACTGAGCCTGCAGTTTTGTCAGCACTCTAAGTTTAAAATCTGAGCCTTGGAAGGTGCATTCTTTACTATACATCTATGGAAAACTTCTGTTTTCTGTGTTAAGTGTGACTGGCTTCTTATTGCATCTTTATGTTGGGTTTGTTTTTTTGGGGTTTTTTTTTTTCTGTAGAGAAAAGGAAATACAGACTCCCAGGCTGAGACTTTGAAAACAGCCAGCATGGCTTTATGTCTGATCCTGCTGAGGAAAATAGAAGCCTTACGTCTGATTTTTGGGAAAAAAAACAGAGTTGCATTTGCATTGGAGGGTTTAGAAAACACTTCCCTGTTGTTTTTAATCAGCCCTTTACAAAATAATTACCTGTATTTTATGTTCTACACGTTGTTTCACAGCCTTTCTAAAATGATCAGGAGTTTACCATTGGAAAAAGCTGACTTGTGTTTTCCAACACAGGAAAGAAACCTGCCAAAATGTAGTATGTCTAAACATAATAGTATTTCCAATTTCTATTTGCCTCGGCAGTCAGCTGATAGCTGGTCAGGCTCACAAAGTCATGTGCTCATTTGCACATGTGTCTCCACAACTAAATCCCATCAAGCCAGAATTTCAGGGTCCTTGCTCAAGAAGCTCAAGTATTTTCCTGCTTCCAGCAAAGGTGACTCTCAGATGGAGCCCAATGTACTTTTATTTTCTGTAAATAATGTTTTCAAATTGACAGGCTAATGTCTTTGGAAGAAAATGTTCTAGCATTTTTTTCACAGCACTTGCTCAGGTAGATGTAGCCTCCCTGTAAAGTATATAATACTCAATATTTTGAGATACAGACAAACTCCTAAGGAATAAATAGCTGTTCATTTGCTTCTGGTTGAGCACAAAATACCTGTTATGAATTTCCACTTTCTGTGTGTGCCAGGCTATTCTTTGGTTTCAGCTTTGCCCTCAAAATTATGCATGCCATTCCCAAGTAATGCGAGAGAAAACTGTTGGTTCAATGGCAATCAATGGGCAAGGAAAAAACATCAGCTTCAGTAGGACCAAATGGTCTGATGTGAAGAAATTCTGGCTTTATTTCTCAAAAAGGCCAAAAGGGAAACCAATGGCACAGTCAAGTGCACACTGCACAGAGGAGCTAGCCTAGACTTTGACACATCTTATTTTTAGCCATGATCCACAAAATAAATATATATATATGTAATTAATTTTAAATGTCCTTTGGACAGCTAAATACTTCAGCTTTCCCAAATGAGGGATGTGATAATCTGAAGCATATCTGATGCTAAGACACTCACTAACATTAAAGCCAGGACAATGCATTCATCAGGCTCCTACATTCATTAAGGCATTATGAACTGGCTGGGGGTTGAAGCTAATAAGATGGCTCCATGTTCTGAAGTGGCTGAAAAAAAGCAAGCTAACCATTTCACCTGTCTGCAAGCTCCTAAGAACAGGGTTGGCTGTGTCAGTGAAGTAAAGCTTTGGCATCTCATAATAGGGAGTTTCACCCAAAGCAAGCAAAATTCATAAATACTAGGTAGTTATTTCAGCGATCCTACACAACAACCATGCAGAACTTAAGTGTTCATTGCTTGTCTGTAGCTGAACAGAGCTCCATGCACTTCACTCAGCCAGCTAATTTGATAGAGAATGAAACTTACAAACCCACAGTATCAAATGCCAAAAATGTTGAAAAAAAATGCACAGCACGGGCTGTATAAAAGGGTTACTTGAAGGTAATATGATTTCCCCATATAGTACTGATTACTGTGGCACAGGTTCAAGAAGTTAAATGATGCATGCTTGAAGAAGTGGCAGCTGATTTTTCCAGAGAATAAGTAGGATACTAGGCTTTTAAGACTGGGGACTTCACTTGGGTAAATCTATAATTGGAGAAAAGCACCAGGGGTTAGTAACCTGAACACAGGACTGGTCACCAGGAGTACTTGATAAATGTATATGCCCTGCACAGCTTTGTACAAATTTCATGTTTCTTCCCTTAATTGGGGGTGGGGGATAATCAGGACATTGTGAACAAAAATGCATTTAGAATAATGCATTTCAGTCCATGTAGGGTTTTTCAAGAGATCAGTGATGTTCTTGTAACGACTGAAATTCAGACCCACTTCCAATTATTCCCCACTAGTCAAGGTATTGTATTTCTCTGAGGCCAGTACATGCTGACCTGTACTCCTGTCTCCACATATGGTGACTTATTTTGTAGAGAAACTCAATAGCAGCAGAACACCTTGTGATTGATCTCCTTTGAATGTTAACAAGCAAAGAACATGCTATTAATAAAGTCCAAAGTATGAAAATCTATCTGTCATCAGTATGATGAATCTATCCCATAATTCTTCAAATCAAATCCCTCTGTGAAAGCAATGGCTGTTCACAGATCAATTTGTCTGTGGATTCAGAGCAAATCAAAAATTAACTGCCCAGAAGCTAAACTTCGAGGCCAGCTAATTGAAAAAACATTCCACTTGCTAGGTCAGATTATTCACACAGAGTAAGTGTATGGCTTGCTTATGCCTACAGCTACAGATTGGAGTAAACATTTTTAAACACTGTTTCCAGTGAAAGTGGGTGCTTGGCAGAGCTGCCAATGAACCATCACACAAGGAGCCAGTTTGCTGTGGACATTTGCTGTATGGCCAACCACAGTCTCTGCGGGCCCACTACGGCTTGCTCCTTCAGAGATTTCTTTGTAATGGGATGTTTTGCTCCCCACCTGGAGACAGAACAAGCTCTCCACACAGCAAAAGTTCCCCTATCACTCCAGAGCCAAGAGGCTTAGACTTAGCAGTGAGCCACTAATGATATTTCACTTACAATTAACAAACCACTAAAGAGAGGATTTGAGATCAGAGGGTCTCTTGGTTACAATTTATTGTGGCTGATTCTTTGTTTGTTTGTTTTACCAGCCAAAAAGAAGACATAGGGAGAATTGCCTTACTTTAATGGCCAAAAAAAAAAGAAAAGGGAAATCCACAGTGAAGAGTTCTTTAACCTCAAAACCGGTCATGAGTATTCAATCCCCTTTCACCGTCCTTGTACAGTAGCTTGAAGTGTGGATATGAAGCATGAAACCAGTAGATGCACAGGTGGTGATCTTGGTTTTTGATGGTTTTCACTATCCACTCCAGGAAGAATTTGAGATCCCAGGCAGCTGTACCTATGCTCCCTAAACAGTGTAGGAAGAAAGGCATAAAACTGGAAGCAGAAATAAATAAATAAATAAATAATAATTTAAAAAACCACTTTACAACTTTGCTGTTAAGAATTAGCTATTGGAAAACAGTGCCATGGGTTTGTTCCAGTAACTCTTTCATATAAAACTTAGAAATAAATCCATGAAGGCAGACTTGCACCTTTGCCACCTGAGCACTCTGTCTGCAGTGCAGCCCTGTCTGGTCCCTCTCCTGCTATTGCCAGTCCCTGAGACTTGAATTCCCTTCTGCTAGATGGTAATCTTCAGCAGCTCATCTACTCCAGCTCAAATAGCCTCTTGTCAAGTGATTAGGGAACTTACCACAGGGCCAGCCCTCCTTCTCCACCCCCTGCTGCATACCATTATTGACAGCTCTAACCTCTACACTATTACAGAAATTATGATCTATGTCCAACTTTTGAAGGAAAAGACTGACTCTAGCATCTTATGCTAAGCACAGTGTAGCTTTCCAGTCCTTCTTTCTAGTTTCACAGATGCACCCGATTAAAAAAGTGTTTTCCTGTCAGTACCTTCCCTCCACTACTTGGTATTAGATGGTATAACCACTCTTCATCTACATTCTCTGTTGAAACTCTGTATGTACTGAGACATACAAAGAACCTCGTCTCTGGTTCTCATCTCAGCATTGTGGACATCTGCTCCTGGGGCCTGGCTATTAAACTCTAAGCTGTTATACAAATGAGCAATGAAAAATTGAAACTACCATTTTGTTCTGTCCTTCTCCAGGATCATCTCTCTTTAAACTCTGAGAGGATTTAGTGTATCTTCATACTACACTAGCCTGTGCAAAGCCTTCTGTGGTCCCTGCTACAGTGGTGAGTGAGTACGAACGAGCACCTGCCAGGGAATGTGAAGACAACAGATGATACCTGCCCAGGCCAGCTGAGGATCCAGCCCGTGACCCCCAACCGCCCACCTACAACAAATCCTGGCACTTACAAAGCCCCAGCCAAGCCATCGCTCCTCATCAATGCACGGGTGCAACAGCCAGGGTACCCTGTCAATCATCTCATACAGTTCAAGCTGAACTGTATCAACCCACACAGGGGGAGTCCTGTCCACCCGCAGTGGTGATTAGCCCCAGAATGATCTCTGGACTCTGTGATGCCTCTGGCACTTCTAAGCATGAAGTGTTCTTGGCTGGGAGGGAAGACCTGGCAGGAGGACAGGAAACAGCGCTCTGCTCTCTCTATTTAATCACAACCATATTTTGTTCATTTTTGTCTGCAGAAACCACTTAATTTAATATGGATACACAGCTACAAGCAAGAGGGAATCAGGCTCATATTTTACAGATCAGGCACCAGTGGAACCAAACACTTATTCAACTTCATGAGGATTTCACATGCTAACATGTGGTTGCCAGAAACAAAGAGCGGGAGAACACCCAAAATGAAAAGCTGGTGTCCAATTCAGCCATTAAAATCTGGCAGAAAAGCAGAAAAGTTTGTACCGCTAAGAATCAGCTGCTAAAGAGGAGTAAGGCAGGGGAAAGGAGAGCCGAGCCCTGAGAAGCAGATTTCCAAGAGCCCAATGAAACAAAAACATGTTAAGGAATAAACTTTTACTAGAAGTAGTAAACAATAAACATGGGTGATCAGGGAGATGCAGAGAATGATAAAGAAAAGAAGCATCTATGAAGACAATTACCTTGTAGATGAAACACTAACCTTGTGTTGATCAGGGAACACAGCGTACAGCCTTAGAAAAGCACTAGTGGAAATGAAACGAGGACTGCACAAGCTGTGAAGACAAATAAAAGCTTTTGCCGTCATATAAAGTAATAATCTTGCTGAGGGAACACTGTAGGCTTTGAAAGACAGGGCAAGCATACAGAACCAGGAATCTCAATGCCTTCCTTGCATCTGTGCTCACCAGGGAGACTGGAGGAAACAGGAATAATTTTTCTGCACACAGACAGGGAAGGAGAAAAATAACTAATAAGTGAGGAAGGTACTAGAAGAATCAAAAAGGAATTAGACCAGTCAAAACTTCACATAGCTCTAGGACTTGACAGAAAAGGATCTCAGACGGAATTAGAAGCAAACCATTTGCAGACATTTTCAATGTTTTCATTGATGCTAGCTAGGGACTAGAGAGAAAATAACCTGACACCCCCTATTTAGGATGATAATGAGGGAGGAACCATGAAAATACAGCCCTTTACAAAAGGTTAACAGCTGTTTTCCAGTGAAATAATTAGCTGATTTTGCTATCTGCTGGCTGGGAAACTGGATGAGAGTGTTGAATAATGAAATGCAGATTTAACTCTTTATTTTTGTTCTTTAAAAAATGATAAATCCCACAACAACAAATCTCAAAAGAACAGTTGTTCTAGGTCCAAATGAAGCTCGGTTGTTTTTTTTTTTTTCTGCTTTTCTGCTGTTACTTCAGAAACCTGGCCTTTAGTAAATGTCCTCATGGCCCGACCCTGCTTTCAGCTGGAGGCTGCAATGATGTCACAAATCTGTGATAATGACATCAAAATAGTTGCTAATGGAAACAATAGCCATGTCACTGATTCAATGTCAGCATTTCACCAAGATTCAGAAGGGGGCAAGAAAGGCTGTGGAAGTGCCAAATCTTACTTGAAAGCATGCTCTTTGTAAACTAGTACATGAAACAATAGCTGAAAGATAACACCATCACTGTTTGTTGGTGACACTTAGATACTTTTACTTTTGATGCATCACTGAAGTGTAATAACTGCCTATGAAATGTGACAGAGCCCTGGTCCTCTTTACTGGGGATCGTGAATACCCTCAGACTTGTGCTTGAGTGCTACAAGAAGAATGTGTTTTGCACATTGGATCCAAGATCAGATATTGCCTCTGACACATTGTTGCTAGGTTTTTGCACTTGCATGAGATTTTATTTTAAAATTCAGTTTCTGGAAACACATGGTTTAATATAAAGACCATAGCTTTTTCTTAAAATACATCTATGAGGACAAATTTGAAAATCCCTGAAGGAAAACCTGAAGACCCAAACTTTAAAATTTTTTTCAAAAGAATTCTTGTGTCTTTTAGTTGAACCTCATTTTCTCTAGGGCTGGCTTCTGACCTTTTTACATTTGCTGTTCACAAAACTGCCTGTATCAATTCATGCAAAATAGAACCTGAACATTACAAATAACATACCTTCTCTGCTTATTTTTGGTTGCTAAGGGTAAAAGCTGACACTTTCTAATATATTTGTTCTAATTGCTGCACGCAACTTTGTTGCTCAGTTCTGTCCTGTTGTTTGACTGCTCTAACCTTGGTGGGTTTACGTGCTATATGAAAAACAGATGTATAAACCAAAAGAAGACAAAAAAGCAACTTAGCAGACCAGTGAGCAATAAGCAATGCTTTACTTGGGATTTTAGTAGGTTAAAAAGCATCTACATGAGCTTTTCTGCCTGCTGCAAAACAACTTGGAAGAAATACAGCACAGAGCTCACCTGTGGGCAGAGGTGATGTCACTTTTAAGCTATGTTTTTACTTTCCAGCTTTTGGGGATTGCCAGAGAGGCAGAGACAAGCCAGCGCAATTTGTATAGCCCTGGAGCCCCTTCTGAATTATAGTGCCTTCCTCTGGTTGCTCTGTAAGAATCAGCACCATCCAAAACCTCTGCAGCACTGCAAGGAGGTATCAACCATCTGATGTAACGCCTGTTCTGATGGACCCCACAGTGGTCAGAACCAGGGTGCTGTAGAGCTGCATCCCACCACATCAGCATTGCTACCCAGGAATTAGGGCAGATTGAGGAGCTCTCCCTGCGAAACTTTGAGGAGTGCTGGAGTTGAAAGAGTCATTATTTCATAACAGATCTGTTGTGGAGCTAGAAAGACACTGTGAATGTTCACTTTTTCAAGACTAATGTTCCTACCACTCCCAACAAATCCTTCATCCCCTCCATAATGTTGGAAGAAACTGTCTAAGTTTACCTTCAGGAACACCATGTTGCTATATGTAGCTCTCTGAGAAAAACAGCTTCTGGGTTCTAAATACTGGTGCTTCTATTTAAATAGTTAAAGCCTTTTAGGAGTTTCAGTAAGAATTTGGTGAGCAAGACAAAAGCTATCTATCGTAACTACATCATACACAGAGCCTCATCCTTTCTCTCTTCTACAAGACTTTTCCAGCCACGGTCACAAAGACTTCAGCAGTAAAGCCCACTGGGTTTCAACAGGCTGGACAAAGCACCCTATACCAGGCTTTTGTTGTTTTCATTTATATGATATAGCTGTTCTGCACTTCCGCGCCAGCAGTACTGATACTGCTGCACTGCCAGATACTACTGGCCAGTTAGATTTGAACCTCTCCATACCAGTAGATGGTCTATGCAGGATGGCAGGTGGTCATGTGGTCTCCAAGCACACCCTAGTGTGTCCATAACTATGCAGTTTTAAAAGAGAAGTCGCCTTGTTCCATATATATGGATACTAATAAAAGCAATGGATGATTTACTCTAACAAGCTGTTATAAAATGCCAGTCTAATTAAGCTGAGGGAGAAAGATATTTTCTAAACTTATTAGACTTGTTTACCAGTTTAAGTATGGAGAAAAAAATAAACTCAGTCTGAATGCATCTTCTGCAGTTGCCAGTTCTGCCAACCATGCCATTGGTGAATATGCCAGGAACGCATTCCAGCTGTCTGTCATTTTAATAAAAAAATGCCCAGAATGCAAATGGCTTAGAAGAATTTATTCCATGTGCTATGAACACTACTGAGCTGAGGGTGGTATCTGGCTTTCCTCAGAGTTTGTTTGAAAAATAACTTTTAAAAAAAAATATTTTTAGAAATTGTACTATTAGCCCTCAAATCTATTAATTATTGGCTCAGCTAGCAGCTTAGACTTCTCAAAGTCAAATCTTTATCCACTGAACCAAAAGGGTACTAGTTTTGCAACATCCCTGGCTATATGCAAAAAGAACAGTAACAGAAAACCCTTGCTTGCCTTTCCCCGAGACCACTTGAAGAGTAAGCTTCTTGACAAGCTTTGGAAGAGATGCAAAAACATTCATGCACATCTGTCAGAAACTCTTGTCTGCCTATCCAGCAGCGACAAAAACGCCAGGCTCTGAATCCTGTAGAGTACTGCTCCGCTATGGCTGTGCTGCAGGGATCACATAAGATCAAGCATCAGATCTGTGGGAGAAGTAAAATCAACCAGTAGATATATAGAGATAATACAGCACACTGAAATGTGGTAAAACATTGTAACTATTGAATAAAAGACATGTACAATTTATTTTCAAATTTAATCTGTAGAAGGAGTGTTCATCTGTACTAATTTCTCTCAAAGCTTTGCATTTAAGAGTGTGTGTTTAACATTAAGTCAGATTTTCCAATGCCAAAAGCAAAAAGTGACATCGTTTCCAGATGTAGATTTTAGTAGATCACGTCTTGAATAATTAAGGGCTGTCAGATCTGAGCGGACTAGTAATTGAAGCTGTATGGAATAAAATTTATTGCCAAACAATACCAGACCTTCAGTGAAGAGCAGAAATCACATCTCTCTAACACAGGCTTTTTATTCTGGGAGTAAACTTGGAGGTATGGATTGAAACGTCAGATTTTCCTTCTAAACAGAAAAAGTTAAAAAAAAAAACAGTTCCTGGGAACATTCTTTAGATGTGCTGTATTATTTTTCTCCCCACATTCCCGTGTTTTCTTGTTATTTTCTGTTGGAAAATGTCTACAAATTACACACTTTCCCTAACCTACTACTACTTAGGCAGAGGAGGCAGACCTGAACATCAGCTGTTTGTATTCAGTTCAGTGCTGCTCAAAATAGTTTATAGTTCAGTATAAACTGAACCATCAGAAATAGGATCTCAATCCTTTGAAATGTCAGCAGATCAAGTTCACTGCACAAGCAGGAGCTGAATTTTCAATCCAGAAGGCTGCATCATTGTCAAAAGCTCAAGATTATTTAGGTGAGCTGATTTACTAACATGGCAACTAACAAGATTTGTGCTCCAAAGTTTGATTTATACTTTGGATTCATCTTGTCAGACTGACTGTAAATAATATCTGCTAAGAGCAACATTTTACATGGTTCATTTTCAGTTTGCTCAGATTGCTTATAAGCCTATGGTAAGGCTACAAGGCATCTCAAACATCAGACCTAAATTCCAGTTGTCCTGGGATACCATGTAGGAGAGCAAAAAAAGGATGCTGGCAAATGGGACATGGATGGCTTGCGAGAACCTGACCCAGCATCTGCAGGTATCTCAGCTCACCTGCTTTACAGGTTGGACAGGTCCATGATGCAGGGAAAGAACCAGACCGGTGGCTGGTCTCCCCGTCTTCTCTTTACTGACATCCAGGAACATGAGTATCCAACATTGATATTATGACTTTACTGAAGATAATGGCAAATTGGTCTTTAACTGCAGCAGGTCTTTGGTTTTACCCTAGGGGAGAATAAAATGCACATACTCTTCTCTTGATCTACCCTACAAAAAAAATCAGGTAACTTGGGCGACTTTGTCACATCAGTGCTGAGGCTAAATCAGGGAGCAGAGAGAGACAAAAAGAAGGTCTTCCTTTCCAAATCCTGTCAGGCAGCTTCACAAAGTTGTTCTTTCACACGTTCACACTTGTACTCTTTTATTGTTGACTAAATCTGAATATCACAATGAAAAAACCAAAGTGTTGAGATGAAGGATCTTTCATTTTTCCTTTCATCTTCTAACTTTAAAAGTTGTTGTGAATGTTAATGAATGAATAAAATAGAACCATATTTTAGAGAGAAGGCAGTGCATTTTCAGTAAGGTTTGCAGGTACAAGTTACAGTTTAGGTATATAACATGAACTTAAAGTAATGATCTGCAGACAGCAGATTTCCCACAGGGAAATCAGCGCTATATATAACAAAGCCAGTTTGCTATGTATTTTTCTCTCTTCAGCATACTTGAACAGGTAGAAGTTCATCAGAGCAGAAACAGAAAATGTAGCAAGGGCAGACAAAGCTCTGCAAATGGCTGCATTAAAAGGCTGCCTGTCGCAGGACAAGGTGTCCCATTTTCTTTTGGATCCAGTGGCTGACTGGATTAAGCACAAGGTGTGTCTGCCCTGTATTTTCATACCTGCACCGGACTCAAGCTCCCATTAATAGATGCCATGTTTCTTCAGATGGGTGGCTTCGTTTCAGCAGCAGGCAAAGCCAGATCCTGCATGCAGCTGCCGGGTGCTGCCAAGTCACAGCAACCCAAATCAGGAGGAGCTGTGCCACCTCCGAAGTCCGTTCCCATGTAACCAAAAGCAGAGCTGCAGGTCAGCATCCCAGCATGTGCTCTGCAGCATCCCCCACCCCAAAACAGCTTCCTCAGCAAACCTCAAGTCCTTAGCACAAAGGAGTGATTGAAAAGCAAATCATTTTGATCTGTGAGATAGAAAGAGATTCTGCAGCTGAACTGACAATTTTTGCTCTTTAGTAGTGATTAGATGGTCTTTGTTATAATGATGGCTAAAACAGCCAAGCACATGCTACAAATACCACCATTTTGATTTATGAACGTGGAAACCTCTTTGCCTGCATGCTACAGAAGAACGCACAGCTTCACAGCCTTTGTCCTCCAGAGAATTGTCTAGGTAGATTTTTGGGGGTCATTTTTTCATTTGGTTTTTGGGTGTGAAAAGGAGTATTTCACAGACTGATGGTGAACTTGTGAAGGCTAATGATATGGTGACAAATTTCTACTCCAGATCTCCACCTCCAGTGCTAAAGAACACAATGACTATATAGTCCTTAACCCAGGGTAATTCAGTAGATTTACTGACTTACCATGTCAACAGGGAATGTTTATCCTGCATGTGCGGGATCAGTTTTACCTCAAGAAGTTTGGCGCAGAAAAGTTGATAAATTCACAGCATGTATTCAAACATTGCTTTCAGAAAAATGGTTCTACTTTTATTCTAGGGATGCTGGGATGTGGCTGAAGAAAACTCCACAAAGTGGAAGAGTAGACATGGCCATGACGTACATTAGAGAGAAATCACAGATGAATCATACGTGATCTTTCAGCTGCATCAAATATCAAAGGCTTGCTCATTGTACAGTGGAAGGAGGCAAACGGTTATGGTTGTAACATGGTCAAAGTCTGGACAATATTAATGATAATGACTGTAATTAATAAAAGGAGGCAGTGCCAACAGGTAAGCAAATTAACAGGAAGTTGCTCAGGGCATCTTCAAAACAGTCCAAGAAAGATGCAAAAAACTGTGTAGCATAAGGAAGGTAAAAGCAGCATTTCATCGTGCAAAACAGAAAATTACCCCCCAAAATTGAATGTACAGCTCTAATTGATGCAATTGAGAGAGACAAGGAAGATAATCCCAGTATGTAATGACTGTGGTGGGAGCATCACAATGTAATTGCAATGTACTTTTTTTTGCCACAATGTATCATTACACCACCTCTGTTCCTCTGGAACCAGCACATTTATTTGAATTGAAGCACATAGATTCCCGAATCCCTTTGTTTCATGCCAAAACCTGCATGCCATCTCCTGTTGTTGTGTCAAGGAGCTGCAGTTTTGGATAGCTGTGGCTGCAGCACAGTGTTTGGGTTTGGCTCTGTTTCATAGCTGCATACCCCAAATCAGGAGTTTGCTCAGTTTGTTAACTTATCTTAACTGATCCAGGGAGACCTATGGGGGATGTCCTGCTAGGGGGCATAATATTTCTTCCCTAAATGCAGGTCCTTCATGTATTGAAAAATTACCTTTTGTTTTAGTTGAGATGCCTGATGCCAAACCTGCTCAGTGAAGGGGGAAGTTGATTTTTCCCTTTCATCATTTAAGCTTTTCATCTATCATTTTCATCATGTGTAAAATGAAGAAAATACCTGTCTTCTTCCCAAAGGCATCACTAGACCCAGCTCACTAGTTTCCTCCAAAAGATTCCCCAGATTAAATTAGAAACATAGAAATGCATTATTTTTATTTCAACACTATCAAGAAATTACATGCAGTCATAAGACAGATACCAAAGAAGTAAGAGAGAGACAATATACTTTTATCTAACATATTTTTTCCCCTGTGATATATGTTCTATAGCTACTCCTATCTCTGCTAGACACATAGCAGTATTCCTGCCACAACTGTCCTGTGACATGTTGCATCGCTAGTGAAGAGATGTGGTTGAAAATACCTTGTTTCTCACCATGTTTTCCAATAGAATTTTTTTCCCTTCTCTTATAGCAACTTTCCAAAGATTGCTTTTGTTCCTGTTGGAAGGTATAAGAAAGAAAAAGGAGAAAGATGTCACCCCTCCATTTTATTTTTTTAAGAGAGGAATTGTTAACTTTTTGATAAACACTCCTGAAATATTTCTACCAAAGAACTTTT
The DNA here is from genome assembly GCF_023634155.1 of Falco peregrinus. Classification (NCBI taxonomy): domain Eukaryota; kingdom Metazoa; phylum Chordata; class Aves; order Falconiformes; family Falconidae; genus Falco; species Falco peregrinus. Next base: position 64,076,371 of record NC_073722.1, read on the forward strand.
TTCCTATAAACTTGCATGTTTTCCCTTAAAAAGGGATTTTCTTTTAAGAGAGCTTTTTAAATAAAAAAAAAAAAGAAGCAGACAAACACGTTTAACTTGCTTTGTTGACCACATGTGCTACTATTAAAATCAGCAGTATGTGTTTATAATGCTGCTTGCTATTTTTCGTTAAATCTGTACATGCATTGCAAATAATTGCTGTGGATCAATGGTGGATCTTTCTAAACTTTTTACATATAAAGTTATGAGAAAAAGTAAAAGATAAGGTACTGGAAAGGCTCAAGATGCCTAATTCAGCCATTCCCAGAAGGAAATGACAGTAAAATAAGGATTTCCAGCAGAATACAGGCCTGAATAAACAGAAACAACCTATTTCCATGAAAACAACTCATCTAAAATCTGGAAAAAGGAAGCCTGTGAGTGCCTACATGACTATATGCCATCTTTAACATGAAGTCAGTGAGGTGAAGCATCCACTGATGGGATGTGGCTGGCTCCCCAGAGCAGGAGCACTGCAGTCCCCAACCAAGTGTAAGCCCTGGAACATGGCCCAGATATGCCAAGGAGGGCAGATATCTCCATCCCAGTGTCCTAGACCCATGGAGGGTTAATCAATTTGAATTTTCTGTTGTAAAAGGGGTGGTGGGACTAGGAGTATGCCCTTATGCACTTCCCTTGTGATTCAGGACAGGGCAGTATGCTTGAAAGACTTATCAATCGCTGCAAATTACCTTAAGAATTTTGTACAATGGATAGAGAAAGATGCAGCTGTATTTATCACATCTAAAACATTACTGGCACCCAGAGTGAAGTTCACTAGAGCTTTTGAATTATATATGCCCTGCATTAGCACTTTTGTTATTTCCTCCTGCAATTGAACTTTTTCTGGAAAGCCAGAGCAAACACAAAGCAAATAAAATTCATATTGCAAACAAATGCATGCTGTGTTTGAGGGAGAAAGAATGCACTTCTCCTGGTCCTTAAAATAATCTTGACTTTTTAAGAGGCTTTACAGACAGTTTCCAAGAGATGGGTACCAGCAGACCCGCCTTGGCCAGGGAGACAGGCCTCCCTGAGAAACCCCTGTGAGTGGCCTGATAAAAACAAGCTCAGATTTGGCCAAGTATGAGTCTTTGAGAACGACATTTTACATATCTCTGGCAATTATATTTTTTTTTTTCATATAACGAAAACATTTGAAGTGAATACAGGCTGTTCCCTGCATGCATGAACAGCTGACTGACAGGCGAAATGTTCACATCTTCCGAGGTACGTGCTGAATGAGCCATATTCTTCCGTTATTCACTGCTTAATAAAAAGCACATAAAGAGCCATACTGCTCCACTTGGACTCCTGCAACGATTGAAAAATGAGGTTAAGCCAGTATGGGGGAAGCACTGTGGTGATTTAGAGGTTGCTACAGACCCAGAAACCTCAGAAGGCCCTGCTGCTTCCTCTCCAGATCCAGTAAATGTAGGCCTGCAGTCACCCCACGCTGAGGCAGCAGGAGGTGAGAATCCTCCTCTTTAAAGGCAGAAGATATCAGGAATGCCCAACATCTGGCCTCGAGATCATGGATTGCTGGATTCAAGCATGAATGCAGTCAGATTCTCCTTGTGGATAACTGAGATTGCCAAGTGTAGAGGGCTTTAATGGCTTTCCATGGCCTTTGTGCTAAAAAGACCAGGTTTTTTTCCTCAGTTCTGTGCTGGAGGTACTAGAATAGGACTTAATCTTTGTGAGATTACTTCTGGGCCACTGTGGCCTTGATTATGTAATTTGTCAAGATGTACTACTTAAGGAAAAGCAGGCACTCAGTACAGCATCCCACATCACAGAGCTCAGCAGCCAAATTCCCAGCATGCGCTGATTTTGTATCAGATGAAGGTGAAAAAGAAGTGATACTTTCCACTTTTGTACCCAGTTTGAAGTGTCCGAGCTGGCCACTTCACAGGTGACCGGTTTTCAAGGGCCAGGCTGCAGATGACAGCTGCGTGGAGGAATGGGAGGGGAGGGATGCTTCCCGTGGAGGGGTGCTCCAGAAAGGAGGTCTTGCAGATTCTGGACTCCTCTGAGTGTGACCACTTAAGGCTGCTGGGATTTTGTTGTTCCTAATGACTCCTTGGGCACCCACGACACTGATTCAGGTATATTCGCATTTTTGAGTGATGCATCCTTTTCTTGTAGCAGGGAAGGTCCGAAAGACATACAAACTAATCCCATCTGCTTTCCAACATCTAACAACATCTGGCATTGCTAGGACTCAGAGAAGGATGGAGAATTAGTACATTTGGAGGTCATTTCCCTAATTTACTCCAGGTTTTCATACTCATCCTGATCAAGCAAACTGCAATGGCAATTAAATACTAAAAGATAGCATGCTTACTATGCTTTACTTTCATAATTTCCAAGAACTTCGCATAGACAGGTAAACATTATTTCCATTTGACCGTCAATGTGGCTCTGGGGCACTCGGAGACCAAGTGGGCAATCCAAAGCATTAGTATCTGTTATTATTATTATTTGTTTTCATATTGTATCACCATCAACAGAGACCCATTCCTGAGTCAGTTCCCTAGTCACTGCACAGTTACAAAACTGAATGACATTTCATGCACAAATGAGCTCATAACCCAAGTAACGACATGTTTTAACAGCAAATGTATTCAGAATAGCCTTCTGTCTTTTCTGGTTAGCCAGGAAATGAGGCTTTTTTCCCTCTGTCAAAGGCCTGGCAGGAGTCATCCTTCATTTGGACACATCCATAACAAACAGCTCTCACTGAGACTGACCACAGACAGTACAGCAAAAAACAAACCTGGCTGCTGCACTGCAAGCTATTTTGGGGTGCAAGGAAGCAAAGGCATAGCATCAGTGTGCCATACTGCTCACCGCTGGGAATGCCTTTTGGGTCTAAACATTGAGCTGCCTCAGGCTCACTTCTGCTTTCACCTGTCCAGCCATGATCAGGACAGGGCAGGGAAAAGCAAAAGGAAAGCTACCTACAGTGTCTGCAAACAGCACCGTATTGTTTTTCTAGAAGTTAGCAGTAAAACTCTTAGTATGACTAGATATGCATATAAGAGGAGGCAGAATGATATCTTGATATATGTGTGCATTGTGCCAGAAAGAGAAACAAAAAAGAAATCCCAGGCAGCTTTGAAATTACAGAGTGTGTGCTGGTGGGAGCTTTTAAATTCCTGTGTAAAATAGAATCATAGATTCATACAGCCATTTAGGTTGGAAAAAATACTTCACATCCTGAACAAAATCGTGTCTAAAAATAGGCCCATACAAGACATGTGATGGCATTGCTCAATGTAAGTTCAGGTGCAGATGACAAACATGAGAATCACCAAGCAAACTACAGGTTTCATGCAAGATGCTCACAGTCATTTAGTTTTTGTGACTGATCCAAGTTCAATTCTGTAAGAGAAAACACTGATAGATCCCAGAGCATAGCAATTGTTTCAATATAGTAAATTGAATCCAAACATGAAAATAAGATGGAAGACGTATGCTGCAGAGCTGTAGGCACACCTAATTAAAGCTCTTGGCTGCAGACTCCAGAGATTCTAAATTAACGGGGAATGATATATTACTAGAGGAAGCAAAATAATCTGAGCAGGAAGACAAGGCATAATTATGTTCTAACAGATTACTTAAAGATATGTAAAGATTATACTGATAGTTAAATGATCTGAAATTCCACCAGTGCAACTAGAAACATTTAAGCACATTGCTGTCCTCTCAAGCAGTATAAAAACACAGTGTTGTTAAATAATATTATAACTTCTCATGCGTAAGGCAGCTGGTTTGCACAAGTGTTTTAAACTGCTTGTGACCATATTTTGCAATGGTGTGACAAGCTTGTGGTATCTGACAGATGAGAGCTGCAGGCTTCATGCAACTAAATGGTGCAGCGAAATGTTTTCATGTTTTGAATGCACATTTTTTTTTGCCCACAGTTTATTGAGAGCACTATAAAATGATGAGGAGCTATCAACACTAACACTATACTTGTGGCTGTGACATCACTCTCTTGCAGGTGTCTTTGCTACAGAACTGAGACCTGGTTCTCATGACTGCAAATGGAGGCTGTTTGTGACTTAAAGTGTTAATAAAGCACTGGGCAAAGGAGACAAAGGAAATATGAATACTCTTTTAACAGATGGGAAAGAGGATAGAGAGACTAAGAACTCCCTGCCAGAATCACATTAGGGATATTCACACTAATGGCAAATAAGTCCACATGCCTACACAGCAAAGGTGGACATCAGCTAAAGGCAGTAAGTGTGGGTGCCAGAAGCAGGATAGCCAGGTTGGTACAGCACCCAAGCTGGGCCCCATCAGGCAGCACTACCAGACTCGCCAGCTTAAGGGCCTCCTCATGATGCTACAGTAGTCAATGCAGACATCTCCTAAATAATTTGCTCAGTGGGAATGAAGCCCAGAGCACTGCAGATTCAATGCCTTTAAAACAAGAGAAGCTTTTCCACAATGACCTGCTTAATTCTGACAAGCATCTTGCTCATCTATAACCTGCTGTCCTTTTCACGTCTGCCATCTCCAGCCTTGCAGCAGTGGCATTTGAACATGTGGCTGTTTCAACCAAGCAATGGCAGAAGTGCAAAAGAGGTATGGAAATGTCTTTTTTTTTTTTTTTTTTTTTTTCCACACAGACAGAAGAGCAATCCCCTAGGTGCCCCTGCTGAGGGTCACAACATGAACTCAGCCCTGTGATTAGGCACCGCAGGAGCCAGGGCTTTGTGTTTCACTGAACACAGAGTGATATGTTTTACTCCAGCAACATAGAGAGGGCTGCTATAGGAGTGATACCTACAGTGACTGCCTTGTGAGACTTGTCCATCCTACCTTCTAGATATGCAGTAAAGGCAACAAATAGCTATCAGCCAGGATAACTTGAGAAAGCTATAAGGTGCAGGTAGCAATGCAAAGAGTGGTTAGCCTGAAATTAATCTGAAAGAAAAGTCCAACAAGAAAAACATGGGATAGACATTGATTTCTCCTGACAAGCAGCTGGGACTCAAAGTGGATGGAATGTGGTTGTACAAATTATTAAGAGGAAAGATATTTGCAATAGAAAGAAGAAGAAAGTAAGCAGATGGAGCTTTAGCCCATTTTAGAGTGATGACCTAAATAAAAAGAAAAAAAGGAAGGTAAATTAAGCTGAAGCTAAAGTTTAAAGGAGAAATGCTGACGCTGATCTATAATTAATAGACTAATACCTTTTAAAGCCAAGAGAGACCAAATAATCACCTAATGTGATGTCCTGCATTAAAGCTGTGAGGAGGACAGGATTTTGAGATTTTTGACATTCATCTTTTTTCCAGTTAAGACCTAACGCTGTTTGAAAAATCTCCATGAAAGAAAATGCTGAAAATGTTCGTCTGAACTGAAGAAAATGAATGAAAAAGAAATAAAATAATACAATTGTGGAAATTTTGTTTGATTCACTAATTTTATTTGCAAAAAAAAAAAAGAGAGAGAGAAAAGAAAAGATGGCATCTTAGAAGGTAGCATGAAATGCTTTTCAGAATGAAAAACCGACATTTGGCTTTGAAAACATTAAAATGATAAAATTAAGAATTATGTGAAGATTTTTCCCTGTCAAAGAGCATGTGTGAAATGACCTTATTTGCAGAGTACTTTGATTCTTATGAGAATAAATTTTTCCATGAAGAATGTGGCTACTCCGATTCTTTCAGGCCCACCTTTGTACCACATAGGTCAGCCTAGACAATCCTGCCCAAAGCTTACACCTTCTGGCTTGCACAAAAGTAGACTTTTTAAAAAGATATCTATTCAGGGCAGAAAAGCACCAAGAGATAAAGAATTCACCATATTCTCAGCATGACACTGAAAGTTTATGGACCAAGCACTTAGGAGGCATTCCAGTGGACCAAATGGATGAAAAAAAGACTGACCAAAAAAGGGACAAAATTGTATCCAACTTCTGTAGGCTTTTTAACAAGAAAAAGGCTTCATGCAGAAGGAGGCAGGCTTTGTCACAAGGATAGCACATAGTGAATTCCCCCAAGTGGCTGAGAAGGTGGTAGACCACAGCGAGGATTTCCAGTGGAAATGGTTTTGCTGGTGGCTGGGCTGTACGCCGTGTTGATTCCAAGGTTATGCCGTGGTAAGTCAGGGAATACAGCCTCAGGATGGTGCAGAATTCCTGAAGGGTGTGGGTTTGGGGTATTTTTCTCCCTCTGTCAAGGTCCAGCAGCAGTAACCCATTCACAAAATTGTGGAGGTGACTGATGGATGTAAGTGCTGTTGAATCTCCTTAGAAAGCTGAAGCAGCAGGTGGTGGCCAGCAAGGTCAAGAATCACAACACTGAATACCAGGTCATCTAAAGGCCCATGGTATGAAAGGGATACCTCAGAAAGAGGCATTCACAGTAGCAAAGCTAAAAAAAAGCTAGCCTGTTTCACTTGGCATATAAAGAAATGAGGCGTGCCCACACTGGTACTTACTGCACTACACAGGACAGTGAGTGAGGGGTTTTTAACTCCCAGTCCCCTTGAATGAGATCACAGTTACATAGCCAACGGTACACCTCGGCTGCACAGAGTTTTCTGTAGATCTGGGAAGAGTATTTCCCCTTCAAAAGCTTTTTTGCATTCAGCTGCTCTTTCAAGTCACTTAATACAATAACAGAGTAACCAAATAATAAATAAATAAATAAATAAAATTTTAAAATTATATTTGCACATTGAAGAATTTAGAGTAAAGGATTGCCTAGAGTTTCTCTGATTTCGACCCATTCTGTAACTAACTGCAAGATAAAATGTGTTCCGAAATAATTGCAATCAGGTTAGAAAAAGTCAGTTGCTCACTTATGCATCCTAAAGAAGTGTCTGGGTTGTGCTTTTAAAGCTGCATGAAAAGAAACTCAGCTAGAACCTTTTGCAATTCAAAATATTTAGCTGAATGACAAGAAAACTAATCCTTGGTTTATTATTAGACATGATAAAAGATTTCTGAACATCCTGGATGTTCATATTTTTCTTCTGCTCTTTTAATGCAGTGCTACTCTGAAAAATGACTTTGTCAAAAATGTAGCTGAAGCTTTTAAAAGTGAGAAGTGGTTGTGGAGATGCAACACAAAATGCCTTGAAGAGGTCTAATGTTTGGAGATATGTGCTCTGTCTTTCTCATTTCCACACCTTTCCAGGATGGCATCAAGTCTGATGTCCAAAAATGGAGGTGCTCAGAATCATTAGTCTCCCCTGAAAACCTGAGCCAGCTACTCCTTGCTCAGTGTATCTGTCCTTGGTGCATAACTGATTAAAAATCAGAGGCTTGTTTCAGACCCATTAGCCCCAGAACATCAACAGAGCAGTGGGGGAGTGCAGTGAATCAGCTGGCTTTTTGTGTATGCATTGTCTATTGAGCACACTGCAAAATAGATGGACTACTGCTTTGGACTGTGGAGGCTCCTGGCCCTGCCCTTAGCATCAACCAAGATACCAGCTATCACACATCACCAGCAGAATTGCTAAGCTCCGGGCTGATACCTCAGTGAATATTTGCTGACAACGGCATGAATTTGCCTCAGGACCCAAAGGCCATACCTAAACCACGGGACCAGCAGATCCCATCCCTGAGAGTGATGTGGACGGCAAAAGCCTCCCTTCCCAGCTTGGAAAGTCAGGACAAGGATTCTAAAAAGTGTGACTGTTGAGGAAAGCAGCAAGATATCCCTGACCTTAGGTGGAGGGAACCAGCATCCTAGGACATGACACCGATCGCATTCACAAGGCAATTAGTAGCAGTCGGTGAGACCTGTTGGAAATTCATTACTCACAATGATGAGTGAAAAGGAACAAACAATTGATTCACCAGAAACAGACTGCTAGCAAGGCAAGCAGCTATGGAAAAGGAACCCTTTTACTTGTAAAGGCAGCACTTTTGATGCAGGATTCGTAAGATAACAATAAACATAGCACTCCAGAATGATATTTTGACAGAGCCAATTTTTGGAACCAAATCACATGCTAAGTGGCATGCTTAAGCGGATGCTGGGCAAAATCAAATTAGGGATGGATTAAAATGATGCTTTGAAATTATTTTAGTGGTTCTTATTGATTAGGAAATGTAATTTCATAGGAAAATATTATGTATCACCAAAATGCAGTTATAAAGAAAAAGGTCAGGATATTACTGAGAAATGATCTTTTATCTTTGCAGTAGTTAGCAAAGCAGACTAAAAAGAGTAAAAGTAAGCATCTTTTCCTAATCACAGGCCACTACTTTCCCTTAATTTTAAGTTAGCAAAATTAAGAAAATTTATTCAAACCACCAAAGGCCTTATGCCCCCTTCCCCTTCTTTGTATATTTCTGTTGCCATAGCTGTGGAATTCCAGGCTACTGTCTTAAATGTTTTTCTGATTTCATTTTAGTAGAGAGGTGCTAAATTCTGTTTCATCACATCTTGTACTGAACAGTCATGTGCTGAATGTGTTTGGCTTGATTTTATTAATTTTGTATAATGAACACCCCAAATTTGGAAGATTTCCCAGGCTACGAATCAACCTAACTCAGTGAAGGCAGTTCTGATTCTCAAGGATGCAGTGGGACCAACATCACATAGGATGGATCCCCGTGCAACCCCTTTCTGTATCTGTGCTTGTGTACCTAGAGTTTCAGTTGGCATTTCATAAATCTTATTTACCCACTGAGAAGGAGAAGGTATGTCCTCTGATGAGGGAGTCCCAGGAATTAATCCATTATGGGAAAAATTATGGGAAAACCAGACAGTGGTACATGCTATTGAGTTCAAACAAGGGCAAAGAGATGGTTCAGACTGGCCTGAGGAAGACGGTCCACCTTCCATTGGCAGAACCGGTGGGTTTCACAAATTGCTAGTGAAAGAAAGGTCACAGAGCAAAACTGCTGGTAAGAATAAATCCTGAACTTTCAAAAATTGTTTGTTTATCTGGACGGGTTCTACTCTACTCCCTCAAGTAGTATGAAAACACCTCATTCAGTAAAATAAAAATGATTCATTTTTATAATAGCTGAACGACATCATTTATTATCAAAATTATATGCTGGATACATGTAATAAAGGAGATGTGTAAATTCAGTATTATCATGCATATTTTATTATGCCATGCAAGCCTAAATGAACAGAACTGGAAAAGCAGAAACAAAACATACCCACATTATTGAAATGAAACATTCATGCCTTATCAAAACAAAACACAAAAATAGAAAAGGTTCATTTAAACATTTTTCTGTCAAAAAAAATGAGCTGAAATTGACATCCCCCATGAAAAGTTTTGATTTTAAAAATGCTTCCTTCTCTGCCAGGAAAAAGTGTTCTGCAAAAAAAAGTCTGCCTGCTTTCGTTGCCAGGTGCACGCAATGTAGCACTGATTACAATGTTTTCTAAAATGGACATCAGTCCTGATGGATGTGACTTGTTCCAAGCCTCTCTACTCCCATTTGGAGATGCAGGCTGAGATGCTAGCAGTGTCCTTGTGAGAGGTGATTTCTAAAATGGTACGTCTGGACTGGTCAGGCTGTGCACCCAGCAGGTCCTTTGCAAATAGTACAAGAAAGGATCAGAGCATAATGCAACGGTAAATTAAAATGACTGCAGGTGAAAGTGTTTTAACTGCTTTGAAAATACCTGACACTAGTGAGCAGAATATTTTAACATCCACTCCAAAACACACTGCTTTCAAGTTATGGAAAGACTAGCGGGCCTGATTCAAAGCCCTTGGTCTGCTGGTTTCCATTTCCTGGCTTGAAAGGACTTTGCACCCTCAGAAAACGTGATAAAAACACACAGGTTTGTGCGATGCTTGTTCAGCCTGCTGCTCCCTTGAAACTGGTTCTCCTCAGCCACGTCCTACCAGCCAGGTTCCTCCCTTCCCTTGGCCCATTAGCAGCAGGTGATAACTATACTTGCTCAAACACCAAGGTGCGGTGCGATATCTGAGATAAAAAGCCACTTTGCTTCCCCCAAGGGTAAATTTCTGCCAAATTCATCCAGAGAAACAAAGTCAACTGAATAAAAATAAGTTGGAATGCATTTGACAGCTCTTTGTATGAACTCCATAAATGTGTTTATTTCACATCACCTAGTGCACTTCAGGAGCAGGAAAGATGAATGTGCTTTCCTATCCATCTGAGGGGGCTTGTAGCTATAATTAAGAGGGTATTATTGCTGACATCTAATTACAATCTTTAAAGTGTGCTGATAAGAGCACTTGAACAACTGTTTTAAAACTCGATTCCACCACTGACTTTTTTATCCACATTAAAACCAGACATCAAACAAAATCTAGTGAAAGCAGATCTCACATGATAGCATTCTTCTCTTCTTCTCAGTGGGAAATGTGAATGGGGAGAGCAGCAGAGAAGTAGGCAGAATTTTAGATGTATTTTTGTGCAATTGAAGTTTTCCTTTTGGTGGTTTGGTTTTGGTTTGTTTGTTGGGATTTTTGTCCAGTTAAGAGGGTTTTTTCCTTTTAGTAATGGTGGTTTACGTTTGTACTACAACCTCAGTAGGGGCTAGCTGGGTTCATTGCTTGCTAATCCTCATCTGATTACTACCACTGAACTCTTCTTTGACCCCTCTTTTGTGCCCACTAGTGTGATTAGACCGTGAGCAGTTTGAGACCAGGGCAGCATGCTTCCTTATTGTCCTATAGCACATAGTATATGAAGACTTTACCCTCTGACCGAGGTTTCCAGACGCTATTGGAGTATAAGTAATTCACACAGTGTTTGCCATCTAGATGGATGGTATTCACCATGTTCATTTGCTTGAACACTGATTCGTTGCATGCATATTTCTCAGACATACACAGGGAGTGTACTGCAGTTTACCTTTTTTTCTCTTCTTTTTTTTTTTTTTTTTAATGAAATGTTTCTTTGACCTTTAAACGCTAATGAAGGCAGATGACAATGTGCACAGAATGTTTGTCTTAATTGTTTTGGGTGATGTGGTTTCACTATGAAACTTCCTTCAGAAGCTTAATTACTCCCTGTGCTGCACTTACAGCAAAGGGAAGGTATCAAATGAGACAATGAAGGGAGTTCAGTGGTTTTGATCTTATTTTCTGAAATCGGGTGATCTCACGCTCTTGCCATTTATTAATACAGATAATTTCCTCCCATTTGTCACAATTGAAGTGAGTCGCTGTTTGCATGCTGATGGTGCGAGTAAGTGGGGAGCTACGTTTGTTGCCGCCTGATAATGGATGAGAGCCATTCATTCAGAGACAGGAGGTTCCTCTGGAGGCCCTGCAATTTGCCAGAATATATTACATTTTTCCAAGATTATTGCACAGCAGATGATTAATATTGCATGATCAAATGGCCTTTTCAAGGACTGAGCAGGGGGGTGGGGGACGGGACACGACTAAGGGAGAGCCTCAGAAGACTAATTTCCTATCTGCACGTTGTCATAGAAATGCATAATTTCAAACAGCATTTTGTTACTTGCCAGTATAAAAAAGGGAAGCCACTGAGCAATGTGTAGCCAGAGGAAATACATCTTTGGTTGACAAAACCAGCAGAGCCCATTTGAAATCCATGTGGCTCTACTGGTTTGTATCAGTGAAGAATCTAACCCAGAAAGCTTACTAGGGTGGTGCATCAGGGAACTACTATAGGTAAAAGAGTAGTTTTAGCAGGATGGGGAATGTAGTCCCTAAATCAAGGCCAGCTTCTGGTGTGGACCCTACAGGAACAGGCAACTGGAAGAAGGACACCTAGAAAAGTTAGGTGCTGTCTGCTCTGCAGTAGCGAAGAAGTGTGCTGCATCTCAGTGAGTGGGAGAGGTAAGAAAGAGCTGGTAGCTCTCTGCCATAGGCGGTATAGAGTGGATGAAGGGCTTCACTTAGTTTAGATGGCTGTGAAACATGTTAAAGACGCGTCTAAAACTACATTGGCCTTCCTAGTTATCAAAGAGCTCTGCAAAACCTGTACCGGGGAGATGTAACACTAGTGGAAATGCTTTAGTAGAGTTGAGTGGTGTAGGTGTAAGAGTGTAGTATAGATCATTTCTCAGCTCTGGTGCAGCTCAGATCACATTTTGGCAGTGTTAGAAAGCGGAGCTTTGTGTAAGTGGCCCCACATAATCAACGGGTTTGGACAGACCTTGGATGGGCTCTGTGCTCTTATGGCTACAGCAGCATTTTGGTAGCATGTCTTCTACCTTTCAAGCATAAGAACTTGAACAAAATCCAGATGTGAGCCTAACTAATGTGGGAAAATACCTAAACTGATTCTCCTCCCCCTTTTTTAGCCTTTCCAGGAACTGTGCTCTGAGCATTCTTGGCTAGGCACATGTATCATGACTCAAAATCTGCAGAGCACATCCAAATTGGAACTGCTTCCCCCTCCTTCCACTTGTGTGTCCTCCCAGCTGTGCTAGCTGCAGATAGGTTGCACAGTTCCTGAGATGCACAAGTTTTTGATGCGACCTTGTTGTGGCCATTGATTTCTGTGTTTGGCCTTTACTTCTTACACTCCCTTAAATATGCACAGTGCTCGGGTCAAGGTTACCTCTAGGATGCTGCTGCCAGTGTTTTCCTGTCAGAGGGAGAAAGGGCATGTGTGTATATGTGTGCTGCGCTGGTGGACATTGGGGCCTGCTACAAACAGAAAGAAAGACTGAATACAGTGTTTACTATCCTTAAGAAATCACCAAAATCACAATTAATATATACAGCTGGATGAATGCATATTATTTGCTTACCAGTTCCCTCCTATCCAGGCAGGGTCCAGTAACATCTAAGCATCTAAGCATCATCATTTATTCTTCACCTGTGCTGCCAGCTCTGAGCTGAATATAAGGCCGGGGAAAATAGTTTATCTCACACTTTTTGGTCCTGGCTTCTCAGGTATGACTTGAAGAAAGGTTGAGTTCACTTTTGGCTGTGCAAGCAGATTCCCATCGGGACTTTGTCCAATTTTATATGCATTGCACACTTGTATTTCTACAAGGGTCTACCTAAATATGTTTCATATCCCCACAGGCTTCTTCAAAGTGGGTTCCCTAAAGGAAAAAAAAAAAAAAGATGTATAAATATTTTGTCAAGCAAATGTGAGATCACTATACTTGGTAGGAACTTTCAATGAGGGTAGGTTCCAATTTTATTTTATTTTATTAACATTTCTATTTTTTTTCAATGCTGTGGGTCCAATTTTCTTACATAACTGTTGGTCTGGAAATCCATATTTTGTACTTGATGCTTAGATTATTCACTTGTTTATTGTCCCGGGAAGGATGCTGAAAATGTAAGACACTACCAAAAAGACCTAGAAAGAAACTGCTTGTAGCATATGATGAGTGGACAGCGAAAGTTAGTGGAGAAACCCTTGTACCTTGAGACCTTTGGCTTCCTGATAGTCCTTCTGTACAGCTAAGCTTGAAAATATTTTTTTGTTGGTTTCTTTTTTTAAGGATCCATGAATTGATCACTCTGAGACTGTTTTGTTACATCAGGGGTAGGACTGTAATCTGGGAGCAGTGTTGGCTTACTTCCTCACCATCAATTATCTGGCAAATATTTGGGAACAGTGAACACTTTCAATAGAAGTTAGATGGGTGAATAGGGGTGGAAAAGGTCATGTTCCAGGTGATTTATCTACAGGAAATAATTCAGCTACTTCATAAAACCACTTCTGCATCTGGCTCTTTGATTGCCAAACTCTTCATTCTTTCTAATACAAGAGAGAAATGCTTATTTGAAGAAACAAAATAAAGAGCTGCTACAGTAGAGCAGAAGGCAGATAATTTAAACATGGAAAAGCTGCGATGTCATGGGAGACATACAGAAGCATTCCTTTGTTCCTTTGTCCTTCTCTCCCTTGTGGGAACAAGCCAAGGCTTAATAGCAAATGTGTTAATTCCGTTTCTAAGTTAGCTATTTGGGAAGAGGTTTTCTACTGTTGGGTGGCTGCTTGTCGTGGTTTAACCCCAGGCGTCAACTAAGTACCACACAGACACTCACCCCCTTCCCCCTCCCCGTGGGACGGGGAGGAGAATCACAAAAATCTAAAACCTGTGGGTTGAGATAAGAACGGTTTAATAACTGAAATAAAGTATAATACTAATACTACAAATATTAGTACTAATAATTGTAATGAAAAGGGAGGCAACAAAAAGAGAAAGGGAAATAAAACTCAAGGAAAAAAAAGAACAAGCGATGCTGAATAAAATTTTTCACCACTCGCTGACCAATGCCCAGCCAGTCCTTGAGCAGTGATGCCCTGGCCAATTTGCCCCCAGTTTATATACTGAGCATGACATCATACGGTATGGAATACTCCTCTGGCCAGTTTGGGTCAGCTGTCCTGGCTGTGTCACCTCCCAACTTCTTGTGCCTCCCCAGCTCTCTCGCTTGAGAGAGCTTGAGAAGCTGAAAAGTCCTTGACTTAGTATAAACACCACATAGCAACAACTAAAAACATCAATGTGTTGTCAGCATTATTCTCACACCAAATCAAAAACACAGCACTGCACCAGCTGCTAGGAAGAAAATTAACTCTATCCCAGCTGAAACCAGGACACTGCCCCAAAATCAGGATTAAGTCAAAGAGCTACTACAATAAAGGGGAAGGGTGCCATAACACAACTTCCATGGTGGGTCTGTTTTGTGCAGATTAATAAAGAGGCTTCATCAGCATCTGATCACTGGTGGTATTGCACAAGGACAGAATGCAGGTCCTCTTCCAACCGATGCTAACTGTTTCTGAACAGTACACATTCTTTTGTACTGTATTTACATAGCTTAATGGAGTTTTATAAGGTCAAAATCTAAGCTGTATATGCTTTGCAACTGTGAACAACATATAAATGTGTTGCTGTATTCTTAATTGCATCTTCGGAGTGGTGGTGGTGGAGTTCTTTTTTTAAATAATGTGGGGTTTGGAGACGAGAACTGCCCCTTCTAAAATTCATGAGTTGCAAAGGGGACAAAGACCCCACAACTCATCTGACAAGAATGCTTTTAAACCTGTGTCCTCCTTTGTTTGCAAAGGGGATAGTTGTAAATGGAGTCAATGTTCATCACCCTGGTTCTAATGAAGTCAAATAGTATTTGTTTCAGAGTTATAGGAAAAGAAGGCAAGGAACAGTGCTGGTGGATAATTAGAGACTAAGGTTTGATTTCTGGTGCCCTAGAGCAATCTCTTTTTTATGTTGCTTGTGCTGAGAGCTGGATGAAACATATTTAACCTTGTTTTGGACCACAGCTTTGGACCATAAGACCTTTAACAAGCTCTCAGGCTGTTAGGTCTGGACGGAAAGGCTCAAACTGGGCAATCACCAGACGAGTTAGGCTATACAGGCATCAACCACTTTAAAGAGCAGTTGTACAGTGTCCTGTATTTGCTATGGCTCATCATGCCATCCTAGAGTTGAGTACACTTTGTCTCTTAAACTCTCATTATGGGATGTGTTGTCCTTGCCAAATGACCGTGTCCAGCATGGAGGACACTGCATACAGCAAAATCCCACTCAGCTCTATCAAGTTGTTTCTATCCTCTCTTTTCCTGGGCCTAAAATATTTGGTGTATGAGCTAGTAATGAATCAGCTGCTCACACAGATAGGACATTAGCTCATATTCATTCTTGCCAATAATCATTAGCCCTGTAATCGATTTACTTCAGCAGGGTCTATGCATGAACGGCACTATCAGCTGAGAAGTCTGCTGCAAAGCCTCTACAGCAAGTCAGACAGACCCCTGGGTTATCCCAGCAGGTCTGATGAGGAGGTACAGTGGTGGAAAAGACCTGCTGCACTGTTCATTCCCAGTCGAGCCATCCCCCACGCCCATGGATTTCTGCCGTGGTAGTCAGAGCACAGGCTGCATTTAGGCAGTTGGTGTTGATCTTTCTCTGCTGAGCTATTTTTCAAGCAAAGATGAAAAAGTGCACGTTATTATCAGTTTCTCATGACTCATTGCTTGCTGGTAGAAAATCAGTTATCAGTGGGATTTCAGCTGTTAATAATATCTGATCACTTAGGCCACTGACAAATTATTAGTTCATTTCAGCTGTAGGGTTTTTACTGTGCTACTTTGATAACTGTAGGAGCGAAAGGCTGCTTTGTCCCTCTTCAGGAAACAGAGGCTGGTTCCTCAGTTCAGACTTTAGACAAACTATCCAGAATTTATATGGCAGGTCTTCTGGATCTCTTGCAACTTCTGATGCAGAAAATGGGTTCCTTCAAGTGCTTTTCCTTAGGGAGAAACTGGCTGGGGAACAGTCACTGGAGAATAAACTGTTTTTGCAACAAGTCTCAAGCGGCTACATGGGAACAACCATCCTGCTTAATCTCATCATTCTCTTGGAGAGGTATGTAGCTACCCAGCAAAGCTCATTTTGCACATTTGCTATCTCAGGGCTCAGCCACACAACCCAGATAATGCAGCTTATCAAGATAATGTGACTCAGCTGAGGTACAGTAGCTGCCCATGCAACACCCATAGACCCTGCCAAAAGCAATGTAATGCAACTAACTTAATTCTCATTCCTTGCAGGCTAAATGAAATCATTTTATTGCATTGGCCATTGGCTAAAAATGTGTACATGTGGTTTTCTCTGCAGTTCTGCCCGTACATGGTGTCTTGTTGAGAGGTAGTAAATTGAACTTCAGGTTAGATCCTCCCAAACTTCTTCTTCAGCGTATTTTGCAACACCTTTCACAAGGAAGGTTGTTCTGTGACATGCAAGATTTGTCAGTCAAATTCATTACTCTGTAACCTCCTACTCCAACCAAATAAAATGTGCATTTTATTTTATGGGAAATGTTGGACACACATTTCATGTGAGCTTTCAGAGAGATCCAAGTGTGAAACCACATCAGTACTGATTAAATAGGTTGTTGGTTGTGGTGGGTTGACCTTGGGTAGATGCCACGTGCCCACTAAGCCACTCTATACCTCCCCTCCTCAGCAAAATGGGGTGAGGGGAAAAAATAATATGGGGTAAAAAAAAAAGTGGGTCAAGATAAAGGCAATTTAATGAAGCAATAGCAAAGGTAGCATGAGAGGAAGCAAAGGAAAACAAAAGATGTTATTCTCTACTTCTCATCAGCAGGCGATGTTCAGTCAGTTCCTGGGAAGCAGGGCTTCAGTAGCTGTTGCTCCAGAAGACAAACGTCATATATAGTAGATGCCCCTTTTTTCTCATCCTTGTCCTTTCTCTTAGCTTTTATATCTGACCAGATGTCATATGGTGTGGAATATCCCATTGGTCACTTTGGGTCAGCTGTCCCGGATCTTGCCCACCCCCAGCCTCCTCCCAGGGGAGGGGGGGGGAGGATGGAGAGCCAGCCCTGATGCTGCGTGAGCGCTGCTCAGCAGCAGCCAAACCACTGGTGTGTTATTACCACCTTTCCAGCTACCAACACAAGCACAGCGCTGGGAGGGCTGCTGTGGGGCCCAATACACCAGTTGATTTTTTGCTTTCTTATACTGGGGCAGAACAGAGCTAGTGAAAAGAAAAGAAGAGAGCAGGGGGAAAGCACTGCCATTCAGGTTTGGTTTTAAGCCCAGTTGAAATGACAAGGAGACAAGGGATGACAGAGGAGAATAATAGGAGGCAAGATGTTTGTGGGCTCCTCAGGCTCCTCATTAACCCACCTTTCATTCATTTCCACCATCCTGACTACACTGGGGATCCTAAAGGATGCTGTAGCACTAGGGTGTGGCTTACGTGGGAAGAGGTGCTCAGCCTCTGTCTTATTTCTTTTCCTCATGGGACCACAGGGAGACCCCTACTGTAGCTCCTTCCTCCTCTTCCCTTTTTTCTCTCCTGTTGATAAGGTGACATATTCTGCCAAACACAGTGAAGAAGCGCACAGAGGAACAGGCAGGTCACTCTGCTGGGGCATCTAGGCTGTCTTTTCAACCAAAACTGGAAGGCTCCTACTCCTGCTGGGTGCAACTTTCTTCTAGTTCTTCCTTTCCCATATTAAGGTGAAACTCGTCAGCTCAGTCAGCCCCAGGTGATGCCAGCGCCAAGAATTCTTCAATGCCTCTCCTTTGCAGGCCATACCAGGGAACAAGGATGTCACTTCAAAAAAAATTTTTCTTTCTGTTGTCAAGCTGCTGGAGCTTCAAAGCAGTTTCTTACTGTCTGTGCTTTCATGCTGTTTGATGTCTGTGCTTGTGGGGTTTATACATTAATGCTGGTTTCAGGCAGTCTGCAAGTTATTTAGCTCTTTTCACATAGGGCTAAAACCCTCTAGGAAATATAAGACCTTTAGTTACTCGGTTTAATTCGCTTCTAAAGACCACCTCATAGGATGAGAATAAAGAGATCATTAGTTCTTTTGGTCCTCGAGATGGCAGGAATTCAGCGAAGTTGGTCTGCTACCCCATGAAGTAGTCAAGTCTCAGCATTAGGGAGGGGTGGGATAAGAAATGGTCTTTTCTGGTCTGTTCTTAGGGAAAAATTATTTTCTAAGCACAAAACAGAAAATATTTCTCTCTTGTTGCTTCTGAAAATGACTAGTGGAAGTCCTGAATGAATGCAATGTAATGAAGGGCAACAGAGCAGTGAAACACATGTCCTCAAATCCCCTTTCAGCAACTTCTTGGAGATTTTAAAATGCTGAAGCTCTGGAGCCTCTTAAAGTCAATTTCGGCTCCAAAACCACCCCTATTTTACACTTAAAATGTCAGGTTCCTGCCGTCATCTTGCTGTGATTGTGCCATGCCATCATGTCTAAGAGATGACACATTTCCTTCTAAAGACTGCATTTAATCTGCTTATGAAAGGTATGTTATTTCATCCATTAAGCTATGCTCTCTGATCAGAGCTCTTCAGATGCAGTCTTATTTTTTAATCAATGTTTTGCTCTAAGGACAGGAGGAGTTTAAATAAGTGAATGCTCTACTTCTCCTAGATGTCTCCATGCTATCTCCTCTGAAACAAAAGCAGTGGGTCTGAATCATCCCTGCAATATTCCAGTTTTACGCTGAAATCAATGGGAGTACACAGGATAAAAAGAGTAATGAAGCAGTGAATTATCACAGTGAATTATCTCAGGGAAAAAACAGGGTCTGTAGCATCCATCTCTGCAGTGCTCCACAGAGCATATTGCTGATTAAACTACAGGTGCCATGGCTGCCTTAGATTGGTTTTTGGGACTGCATGAGGGATAACTTCCTCTTGGTTTTCTTGGGATAGCAAGAAAGTGGAAGAGTAAAGGTGTGATATTGTCTGTATTTATTTTTAATCTTCTTTTCTTGCAATTTATTATCTGAGACACTGGATTTTCCCCTGAGAGCTGTGATTCTTTGACACATCTATTCAATATTGTCATTTATTCATTTAGGCTGAGAGATCCAAGCTTACAATATCCGATGTTCCAGTGAAGTTCTTGCAGGCTCAGGGAGTTTGTGAAATGGAAATTCCTCTCCTCTTAGAAGAATTCTGCTTTCCTCGGAGAAAACGTCAGAAACATCTTAATGTCTTTGTTTTGTAATCACCTTATTTTTATTAATGCCTGTTGAAAACTCTGTAATGGTTTCATATTCTATATATTGGTTTTTTGGTCTGCAAAGGTTGAGGGAGTGATCCCAAGCTATCACATTGCAAGAAGGTATTGAAAATACAGAGGGTGATGAGAAGAACTCAATGCAACTACTAGCAGCATATAAAACTAAATAATGTGCAGCTTAACAGTTTTGATGCTGTTTCCGTTAGCCTTATCTATGACAGCTACAGCAACTGCCTGCCCTGCCACTTAGTCCTCTCATCTACCCTGACTTACTGTTATTTGATGTCTTGGCTTGTTCTGGCTTCAGACTCAATCCCCAACCTTCCCCACAGTATCCTGACTTCCAGTAAAATGAAGGGAAGGAAAAAGAAAAAAAAAAATCAAACAGCAGCCCAAAAGTGTGGGGAAACTGTTGGAGCTGCACATACAATGCTCCCGTCACGCAGAGAAATGAGGCTGTTCAGGAGCTTATGGACAGGCTGTGCTTGTTCAAACATGCTTACACATCCAGCCCAGGGAGCATGTTGATCTAAATCTCTGCTTCTGAACAACAGAGATGATGGAAATTTCAGTGCAAAATGGTTGCCAAATACAGCCAAATACCACTTGATGAATCAGCAGTGGAATCCACCAGCCTTGCAAGCCTATAGCAAAAATGACTGGTGATAGTTTTTCCCAAATGGCACAGAAATTATGAATGTGGTGTTCATAGAGTCTCCAAGTATGTAGTCTTGAGACTGGCCAATATGGAAACAAATACAAGCACTTTCTGGTTAAATGTCTGCACTAAAGATTTATTTAGACATCTGATTGCAAGGTATATGCCTGATAGATCACTCACAGAGTGAACAGACCGCACAGAGCATACTGTCCTCTCTGCTCAGCTGGAGAGAGTTGCAGGAAGGTTACTTGGGTTAGAGACCAGGTTAAGCAATCAGCCAAGGAGCTGGGCACAACAACTTTATGTGCTGTCAAACCAAATCTAACCTGCTACAAATACGAGCAGGGCAGGCAGTGATCTTGCCCCTTAGTTCAGTGCCCCTGCTGCTCCTGAGACACTACTGAAATCCTTTATCTTATTTAATATATATTTTTATTAAAAAACCATATAAACAGAACCCAATCCTCTAAATGAGGGCAAGCTCTAAAAGAAACCCAGATATTATACTGGGAAATGGTAAAAAACTTCAGCTGAGATAACACAGATATTTAGAGTGGAGCTTTCTATACCTAGACATAGAAACCAGGAGTGACAACAGTCAACATGTTACCTAAAGCTTTATACTATATGTTAGAACACTTTTTTTTGCAGTAGAAAATGCATAAATCTGATTCCTCTTCCTGAGTGATGGAAACAAACTATTTTAATCATGATATTAAAGTTTTGGGTTTGTATTTTCTTGATTATTATTTTTTTCTTTGAGCGGGTCTTGTTGTGTACTTTGTTTTTTTAAAAAATACAGCTGGTGTTACCAATACTTTGAAACTTAAAAAGAGAAAATTACCTGAAGCAATGGAGAGCAGCCTGACTATTTTTCTTTCTGAGTCAAATAAGAAGCAAATTTTAATTGACTGTGAGTTACCTAGATTTAAAAAAAACCAAACATCTTTTTGTTCGAATAATGTGTTTGTTGTAAACACTCATGATTGGGTTTTGTTTTAAGGCATAGATTTGATTCTTCTGACCCAGGAGTTCCTCTGAAGTCTTCAGTTTTGATTTGGCCATCTTCATGCCTCTGTTGAGGAAGGAACGTAGTAGTGAAAACAGGCTTTGCAAAACCTCTCAGTCTTGGTTTTCTGCCTAATGATATGCTAAAGGACTTGGCTATATGAATGTGTATGTTCTTGAAACATCAGAGATGAAGAGAAATGGAAATAGGCACTGAATTTAGAGGAGGTTTTTTTTCCCTCCAGAGACACTGCTGTAATATGGTCTCCACTTGCTGCCATGCCAGTCGCTATGTACAGGCTACGTCTAATCCACTTCAGCTGGCAAGTCTGAAGAAGGCCTCGTACACAGGAACTATTGAGGTTCAGCTCCTCGAATCTGTAGTGATTTGAACTTGATGGATCAGTAATCTCATCTATTTTACAATCCCATCTGATTTTGCAAGCAGTAACACTGGGGCCCCTCTAGAACCACCTTTGAGCTGACATGTGCTGGATCTGTCAGCAACAGGGTCACCTCTGCAAATGGCTTAGGTGGAGTGATGGGTACAGATGGAGGCTGCTGGGCCAGTCCTTTGGTGTTTTGTTCCTGTCTGAATAGAGGGCTCAGGTAACATAATTTCCTACAGAATCTGTCGAACAGAAGACTGCTATTTTCACACGAATTTATCTGATAGATCAAGTCGCAGTATTCACATAAGTGTTCATTCTGTGTGTGTGTGGATGGTAGGAGAGAGGTTTTAAGACAAGAAGAAATAGTGCTGGATGGAAAAAGAGGGTTTTAAGTTATTTTTCTTCCTTACAGGAAAGGAAGATTTTTCATTCTGCTTATCTTTTCCTTAAAAAGATCTCACACTTTTTAAACTTGAAATTTTCCTTTCTATCATTCTTTGGCTTCCTTATACCTTTTTAAGTTTATCAGCATATTGAAAGATGGAGGCTTTAAAATGTTCAAAGGCTGCAACTACTTTCAGTGAAGTCACTGGGAGCTTCATGACTAATTTTAGTAGGGAGGGGGGAGGTGAGCAATCCTTGCCAGCTGACACCAGACAAGGGGCTGAGTACCTCCGTGATCTGTTGACAATTCAAGAGTATTTTGCTATATTTAAAAAGATCACATAAAAGGTCACTCCTAGACATGCCTCCGAAAACAGGAGGACATTTGCAAAAAGCTTCCTTGGCTGCTCTGGTTTTGTTTCTTTACTTCTTCGCTTGGAAAAATCTACCCACCAATTTCTTGTCTGTTCTCCACCCTGTACCACTTCTGTCCCCATCCTTCACTCACACAGCTGCGTATGACTAAAAGTCTTTGGTCCTCTGTGATCCAGCTTTTTAAACCACAGAGATGCTGAGTGGAAGGGACCTCTCGAGGTTATCCAGTCTAATCTCTCACTTAGTCCCTCCTTAAACAATATCTGTGCAAGAACCTTAGGAGCATCAATCTTCTTTACCAGGTGACAGCATCTGATGAAAAATGCAGGACACCTGCAGCTACGTGATACTCCAATTTGAAGCCAGTTCCTCTTCCCTGTTTCCTCTGCTTACCTGCAGCTGTGGTAGGCTGCCCAGCCTTTCAGCTGGCCACTTCTATGTTTTGTTGTCTCCTTCCCCACTGAGTTGTCTGACTTTGTGTTAGTATGAAAGACTTAAGTCCTCCTGTTTGTCTCTTCTACAAGTTAGTGTATCCCTTTGGCTTTATGTACAGTGCTTTGGTTTTTTTAAAACTGGGTACAAGACTGTTGGGCACACCTGGATGAAGAGGATATTGAGCACCACAGGTGAGTGGAAGCAGTGCTTTGTTTCCCTTAATGCTGGAGTACTCTACAATGAAAAATCATCTTTTTCTGATTTGTTCAATATCTCTTTTTCCAGTAGCATATACCAAGATAGCAACTGCACTGGTGATTATGGTCATAAAAACAGGGTAAGAAAGCTGTCTTTTCTTTCTACCCATCTCAGAAAACAGGACAGCCATACCATGAGTTTTCCTTGGCTGGAAATGGCTACCTCTTCCCTCTGCTGTGGAAGATAAAGCCGTGGAGGTCATGCTGGGGCATGTGGGAGGCAGAGGGCCACAAGAATCCATGCACTTGCTGCAGCCGGTGCCGCTGCTGAGGTGTTGGTGCTGGACAAGCACTGTAGAAGCATGGCTTCTGAGGTACAGCAGGCATGGTGAAAGGTGGGGAGAAGGGTGTGCTGAGATGGTAGGCCTGGGGAAAGAGGCCAAAGCAAAAGGGACTGTGGGGTGTCCTCTGCCAAGGAGCTGTGGTGCTGCTGGGCTTCCAGACAGAGCGTGATAGCTAAGACAGCAGCAGAAACATGCATTAGAATGATGTCCTGGTTTCAGCTGGGATAATGAGATAATTTTCTTCTTAGTAGCTGGTGCAGTGGTGTGCTTTGGATTTGGTGTGAGAACAATGCTGATAGCACACCGATGTCTTTAGTTGTTGCTGGGTGATGTTTACATTGTGTCAAGGACTTTTCAGTTTCTCAAGCCCTTCCGGAAAGAGGGGACATGGCTGACCTGAACTAGCCACAGAAGTATTCCATACCATGGGACATCATGCTCAGTGTATAAACTGGGGGGTTGGCTGAGGCTGGGGTTTGGTCAGCGGGTGGTGAGCAGCTGTGCTGTGCATCTTTGGGGGTTTTTTCTCCCTTCCCTTTGGATTTCATTCCTCTCCCCTTCTCCCACCCTTTCATTATAACTGTTATTATTATTAGTGGTTTTATTTCAATTATTAAATTTTTCATAGCTTAACTTTTGCATTTTACATTCCTTTCCAATTCTCCTCCCCATCCCTCTGGGTGAGAGGGAGGGAGCGAGTGGCTGCGTGGTACTGGGTTACCAGCTGAGGTTAAACCACAACAGCCCTTTGTGGGGCTCAAAGGGCTGAGTTAATGACAGGTCTAACTAAAGTGTGTTAGAATAAAAGTGTTGTCTATATTCATTGTATCAGTTTAACGATCATTGGCCACAATGCTGATTTCTCTGTTCTTAAAGTTGCTGCCCGGTCTCAGGGTTGCATTACTTACTTTATTTGCAGTGTGCCATTGGTTGCCCTTGGGACCTGGGCTAAGGTTATGACAGTGTTGTGCTATATAGTACTGGTTTGTGATATGACAGACTTGCTGCTTGTGAAACTAATTTGGTCTGTGTACTCCATGGTGGTGTTGCCCGGTGTGAGGAATTCCTGCCAAGGAATACCAACCACTGCACCTGTGGCTTTTCTTTTCCAGAGAGCCAACATACAGGTGGGGGCTACACCTCCCCCTTCTCCCCAAGGCGAATTACTAAAGCATTTAAGGCTTTTGGAAATACTGAGTACCTTTAGACTGTTGGAACCATCATAGCGCAGGTCCTGATCCTATTGCTAGGAATAGTGAATGTGATTTTTCACCTCCTGGAACTGGTTGAGAGTTAAGCAACTAACTGTAACTACTCCAGCTTCTGCAGCAGGCACTGCGGCTACCTCAGCTGTGGCAACAAGTGATGCAAAAGGCCAACACGTGTCAGTATCAGTTGCCCCTATGCAGAAGAAGAAACTGAAAGGGAAAACAGCTTGTTTAGTAAAGGAGGATGAAGCAGGGCCATCACAGGATCAGGATGAAGAAGCCAAACAAGAGGTAAAGTCTCGATCCCTATCTAGGAATGAACTGTGGGATATGCAGAAAGACTATGCCTGTCAATCAGGTGAACACATTGTTACCTGGTTGCTTTGATGCTGGAATAATGGGGCTAACAGTGTCAAATTAGAGGGTAGAGAAGCCAAGCAGCTGGGATCATTTTCTAAAGAAGCAGGCATTGACAGGGCAATTGGGAAAGGAATGCAAGTCCTCAGCCTCTGAAAGAAACTTATGTCAAGTGTCAAGGAAAGATATCCCTACAAGGAGGATGTTACATATCGCCCAGGCAAGTGGACTGCAATAGAGAAAGATATCAATTACCCAAGGGAATTAGCCTTGAAAGAGGTGATTTATCATGACCAGGATGATGCAGGGTCACCTCTGGCAGAACGCATCAGAGAAGACTCAAGGTCAACCATTGGGCATTTGGAGCTGGAGATCTAGAGTGCCTGATGCCCATTAGACTCTAACTGAAAAAGAGATATTAGCAGCTTATGAAGGAGTTTGAGCTGTTTTGGAAGTGATTGGTACTGAGGTGCAGCTCCTCCTAGTGCCCCACTCACCAGTGCTGGGCTGGACACTTAAAGGGAAGGTTTCTTCTATGCACCATGTGACTGATGCTACATGGAGTAAGTGGGTTGTGCTGATTGTACAACAAGCTCAAATAGGGAATCCCATTTGTCCAGGAATCGTGGAAGTGATTGTGGACTGCTCAGAAGGTAAAGATTTTGGAATGTCACCGAAGGAAAAGGTGACACGTGCTGAAGAACCTCCATTGTATAATGAACTGCCAGAACATGAGAAGCGATGTGCCTTGTTTGCTGATGGGTCCTGCCATACTGTAGGAAAGCATCGGTGGTGGAAGGCACCTGTATTGAGTCCCCTACAACAAGTCACAGAAACTGCTGAAGGAGAAAGTTAATTGGGTCAGTTCACAGAGGTGAAAGCTACCCAGCTGGCTTTAGAAATTGCTAAACAAGAAAGGTGGCCAATACTTTACCTGTATACCGGCTTATGGATGGTGGCAAATGCCCTGTGGAGATGGCTGCAGCGATGGAAGCAGAGTAATTGGCAACGCAGGGGTAAACCCATCTGGGCTGCTGCATTATGGCAAGGTGTCACTGCCTAGATGGAGAACCTTGTTGTCAAAGTACATAACGTAGATGTTCACATGCCTCCCAAGAGCTGGGGCAGTGAAGAACATCAGAACAATGAGCAGGTGGATCAAACAGCCAAGATTGAAGTGGCTTAGGTAGATTTGGAATGGCAACACAAAGGTGAATTATTTATAGCTTGGTGGGCCCATGACACTTCAGGACATTGAGGAAGAGATGCAACATATAGATAGACCCAAGATCGAGGGATGGACTTAACCATGGACACTATTGCACAGGTTATCCATTAATGTGAGACATGCTACAATTAAGCAAGCCAAGTGGTTAAAGCCTCTTTGGTATGGAGGACGATGGCTGAGGTATAAATATGAGGAGGCTTGGCAGGCTGACTATACTACATTTCCACAAACCTGCCAAGGTAGGCACTATGTGCTTACAATGGTGGAAGCAACCTCCTGATAGCTAGAAACGTACTGTACCCTGTGCCACTACCCAAAACACTACCCTAGGCCTTGAAAGACGTCTTATGGCAGCGTGTTACCCCAGAAAGAAATTAATCGGAAAACAGAACTAATTTCTGAAATAATTTTACAGACACTTGTGCCAAAGAGCATGGCACTGAGTGGATATGTCACATTCCCTACCATGCACCAGACTCTGGGAAAATTGACCCATGTAACAGACTGTTAAAGACTACCCTGAAAGCAATGGTTGCGGGTGGTGGAATTTTCAGACATTGGGATACAAATTTAGCAAAGGTCACCTGGTTAGTCAACTCTAAAGGATGAACCAGTCAGGCTGGCCCTGTCCAATCAAAGCTTTTCTGTACTGAAGCGCCATCAGTCAGCAGGTGGTGAGACATTGTATTGTGCATCGCTGGTTTTCTTTCCTCCCTTCCCTTTGGATTTCATTCTTCTCCCCTCCTCCCTCCTTTCCATCATAACTGTTATTGTGTTTTTATTTTAATTATTAAATTGTTCTTAACCCTCAAGTTTTACATTCCTTTCCAATTCTCCTTCTCATCCCTCTGGGGTGGGGAGAGTGAGCGAATGGCTGCGTAGTACTTAGTTGCCCGCTGGTGCTGAACAACGACAAATGACTGTTTTAGCTTTTTGGACAATTAGCCTGGTAATTATGCCACTTATTTATTATAATAGCCTGCAGTTAATGGATGCTATACAAAGGAATTAATGACTCTACATTATTTTAGAAATACCCTGAATATGCCATCTTTTAAAATAATAATGCAGAATGTCTCTGTAGGATGTTTAAATAAGTTGTAGATTACTGTGTCAGGGCACCCTGCTATACAGGCATGCTGACCGCTATTCAAAAGCCATACTTGCTACTCAGAAAGTCTCACATGCATTAAGAAAAAATATCTCTTGCCACGGAGCTGGGGGCAGCAGCCCTAGGCTGCTCTCTGCACTACCAGAACAGGGATGCTCTTCAGCTCTGTAGCAAGCAGTGCACATCGGTGGAGGCCCTGCTAGTGCTGTTTCCATCAACAGCAGGGCAATACATTGCCTGCCTCAGCCTTGGCTTGTTTTTTGTCCTGCCTTTGTCAGATATAGATGGCACCTTTGCCTACAGGCTGTGGCAGACCTATTTATGATCTGCTCAGCACAATCTGTCAGAGGCGGTTAAGATACCTTCACCTAAGGAAATGCTACTTGTTATTCCCTTTTTATAAAACAAAGGTCATTTGGACTGAAAATACCTCTGTTCCTAGCTGAAGTGGGGGAGTTCTGTATAACTGCCTGCTGAAGCAGTGCAGCAGCCATGGAAGCGGGAAGGGAGCAGAAGCTGGAAGGTACCACAGCTATCGGCGAAGCACAGATGATGGCGACTGAGTTTGTGTGAATAAATTGAGCAGTGTAGCTCTCGAACCCCCAGCCCAGGTTTCAGCTGGCTGATCCAAGGCTCCATTTGGTTCAGTGCAGCTGTGTGACCTTGCCTGATTTCACTAATTGCCATTAAATATGAGAAAGTCCATGAGCTAAAAAGTGTGCAAGGTGAGAGAAAAGGATAGACAGCAGGTCCAAGGATTCAAAAGGACAAATACAGCCTTGACAAAGGTATAAAACTCCAAGGAAAAAAATCAGGGAAGAAGATGGTAATTTGGCAATGTCAAGCCGTAGCCTGTTCTCGTGCAGAAGCACAGACAGCACCTTCCCCAGGCACTGTGCCAGAAAGGATGCACCGGCTTCCTGGTTGGGGTGGTGGATGTGCCCATGGCACATGCTGCATGGCCAGTGGCGCAGCTGCTTCAGCAGTCGCTTCTCTCCCCTACCTCACTGCCCTGCCTGTGCTGGTTGCATTTTGCAATCAAACTAGTTCCCATCTCCAGCTCCCTGTTGACGCTGACACTGCGGATAGAAATGAGTGATCCAGTGGTGGCTGCTTAGTGCCACACTGCTCTTTTTAGATACCCACAGCTTGCATTAAGGGCTGAAATGCCATGTGAACCCAGAGTAGCTTTATGCAGCTGAAGCTGCTCTTGGCCGGGATCCAGCTTCAGCATGGTGGTTGTACAACCTCTGTGCCCCAGCCAAGACCGGAGACAGGATCTGTGTATCCCAACTCCAACAGCTAGGCTAGTACTCAAGCTATGTTTCCCGGCCAAGGAGTGATTTGCACTGATCCACACGGAGCAAGCTGGCTGCTGGGCAGCTGTACGCCTAAAGCTACAATATTTAACACCTCCATTAACTGCCTTTATGTCAGTGGGGCAGGATGGAGTGCACCCTTATGCATGCCTTGGTTTTGTGGCGCTGTGCTACGTTTTTAAAGAAGGACAAGCTGTTCTGTTCTACAAAGTAGCATCTATTGAATGAGCCAGGTACTTAAAATTAAGTGTGTATGCTTGCATAATGGTGACTAACCTCTAATGGACTGAAAACTGTGTAAACCTGACAAATCCAATAAAATAAAGATAATTATGCCTTCTGTGCCAGGCATTTTTAGAACATGAACAATATGCATTCAGGAAAAATAAAGCTTCATTGAAACTACAGGAGAAATAATGGCACCTAGTATTCATGGGGCTGTAACAAAATATTGTTTACAGATCTCCACTGGTCGTGAAATTATCTATACTGAAAAAACTGGATGTACTCTAAAGCAAAGATTGAAGGAGCATAAAACATGTAATATTGTAGTTACAAGGCACATAAAATCTTATTGGATCTGTGATAAATATTTGTGCCTGAGCAATTTTACTATTTTACAAACTACTTTCCCTGGGGGTTGGTTAAAGAATACAAGGACAACCTATTTATCAGTTTTAAAGTCTAGCAGCTCCCAAGACCCATGACGAGGGTGTAATATGCCTGTTCTCAAAAGTGTCCTATTAATTGTTTAGTTTTGTATGGAAAATATTCTTTTTTGATTAAAGCTGCTATCAGTAGATAGATGGATCATCTCTTGGTCTGCATAAATAAAGGCAGAGTAGGTCCCTGAAGTGATACTGTTTTGGAATTGAAACCATATATTAAAGAAAACTCCCTATGGGGGATGGGGAGCCCACAGTGTAGAGTTTAATAGGAACGGAGGTACTGCATTCAGCTGCAGTACAAGGCTTTTGGAAGTTGTATGTGGGACTTGGAAGAGGCTGTGCTGCACATTCCAATGTTTACCTACAAAATGCAGGCATATACTTTGTGAGATCTGGGGATGGGGAAGGAGGGCATCTGAAGATGGAGTTAAGACTCCCTCAGTGGTAATGAAATGTTTTCTCCATCATATATTTTACATTCTATAAGGATCTCACTTGGACAAGTAGTTCTGTGGGGTTTTTTAATCTGGTCTTTTATGTATTTTCACCAGTAATTTCTTAGGTATTTGTGTCTCTCACTGGTTCCTGGGTTTAAAGTTTTCCCCCTTCTGAAGTCCCTATCTTTCTTCATGTATGTAAGGAAATTAAAATACTAAAACTAAAATAAACCCTCTCTGTAGCTTACTTTCTCTTTTCCTACATCACTTTTTTGAAATCTCAAGCTTGCTCCTAACTCAGCTTTCCAAAGGAAGAACTTACCTTCATTTTTTTTTTTTTAATAGCATCTTATCTGCCAACTTTCTTTTTTTCTCACTAACCAGCATGGAGGTTTATGGCTTGTTCTTGGAAATGAGTATTTCAATTACTCCTTATAGAGGTGCTTGCTGATTGCTTCTTAGGTCAAGTAGTCTCAGGACGTGGTTTACATGTTCACATTGAGTCATTGGTGTCGTTTCTGAAGAATTCATTTGGAGAAGAAAGCAGAAGAGGGTGCTGAGTCACCACGTTTGTTCTGCAACAATTATACTGGGGAGGGTGAACACCTCGGAGTCTGGTGCAAACCTCTGTGCTGCTGCAGACCCGGCTGACACTGTGTAAGAGAATAAACGAGTTAGTGATGTCCATCATCGTGCAGCAGCAATGCAGGAGGTTTGGTGTAGGACCGGTGCTGCGTGATATAAGGAGCTGTCAGTATTGCCTCTCTGAACAAGAGAAATCTCCTATTCACCTTTTGGGAAGGGAGGCAGAGGGGGGTAATATTTTAAGGAACTGATATGTCTCCACAGTTTCATGTTGGATGGTGAAAAGAACAGCAATATTTGTGGGAAGGTGTTTCTGTTTCAGAAGCAAAGACAGCTGAGAAGCTATGCAGAATCTCCGTATAGCCTCTTGAATTCAGGGCATGGAGGGGATTCAAGGATTGCACAGACTTTTGCTCGCTCAGACTTTTGTCAGATGAACATATACTCTCAAGGTAATGCTCAGCAGCCAAATATCTAAAGCAGGGGGCAGCGGGGAGAGGCAGGCTGCCATGGACCACTTGCAGAGCAGTTCCTTGTAATGTATGTGTGTTTCTTGCCATGGATACGCTGTTGCGTGTACCTCTGGAGCTGTTTCGAAGGTTAGAGCAGAATATTCTGTATCATGGTGTAAGTGCCGCCACATGTATGTTCTGCCTCTTACCATGCTGAAACTGGGCAGCATAGCAAGTGGATTAAAGTAACCTAGCCCTATCCAAAATGATTAAAAGCAGACAGTTCTTTTGACTAGGTTGCTTTTCAGAGTCATTGGCGGGCACAGCCCCACCGAGGCAGTTTTACCTATTTGCTGCAGTCAGGTGATTTGGACAGCAAATGTATTTGGAGAGCTGAATGCCAGAGCAGCAAGCTCAGTGCCACACAGCTGTAAATAGCTTCATGGTATCCCATCTGCTTAAGCACCCATAACTGGCCGATTACTTTCTATTAGCTATGTGGTCAGGGCTGAGATTAAAGTCTTGCAACCCACTGGCACAGTTCTCACAACCACACAAGCTTACAAGCAATTCGACCACCAGGCCACTGTAGGCAGCTTACAGAGGTGGAGAGGTAAATTCAATAACCAGCCTTCTCAATCTTTTCATTTCTGGAACGGTGACTTAAATAGACAAACAAAGGCATCCATAGGTAAAGCTGAAAGTCTGGATTGAATGTTTGGACCTGCAGCATATCACATGGCTTTTACTTTTGTCTTGTCCATCATAGTGCTGAGCCAAAACTGGATATTTATTATTTCTTAACACAGCACTGGGGAAAGTCCTTGCCTTTAGCTGCTCTCAACAGACATTTAAACTAACAGCTTTGCCGCTATCTTCATAACCAGAAAAAAGTAGCCAGAAAGATAAACAGGAGATGTCTAATTGCATCCAGCAACAGTCACCACTCTCTTTCCTGGTCTCTTATAGCCTGAGGAAAGGGTATCTGCATTTTGCATCACGTCCTGAAAGCCATCAGTCCATAGCCACTAAGGAGTGATGTGAAATGCTGGTAGTCTATGCCCAACAAGCAACTAGTGTCCAGGCTGGAAGCTCTTGAAAAATGCTATCTGTGTAATGAAGCAGTGCCTTCCTGCATCTCAGTTATCAGGAGCAGGGAGCAGGCTGGCCTCACTTCTCCTAGGTTTAACTTGTACCTATATTTGTGCTTTGTCATAGGTCTGTATTTCTTGCAGAGAAAAGCACCAAAATCTGAATTCTCCATATTGCGGCATTTATTAATTCTGTTCAGTGTTTTAAAGGCAGTAAATATTAAGGTGTAAGCTCAAGGAAGAAGCAGTTTTTCAGTTTAAATGCATGCTTTGAGTCAAATTCAAAGACAGACTGCTAGACCAACCTTTCATCTGTACAAAATGCAGTATGCCAGCCTAACTCCTTCCTTAATGTATTTGATGCAGTTTTCTGTGCACTGTCTTCAGCAGGATGGAGGCTGGTGTTTTGCAGGGTGCAAAAATTATTTGCTTTTTGATCTGCGGTATTAACAATCAGTTCTTCAGCTACTAAAGTCAACAATCTGGTTTGGTTGATACAGTAATGTAAAATCCCAGGCTAGATGCTCGGTCTGTACCTGAGCCCCAGTGCAGTCAGTAAAGCAATGCAGATTGCTGTCAGGCAGGAGCCTGACCCCTACCCTTTAAGCTATGCAAAGCCTAAAGTTGAAACATGGTGTTTAGCACCCCCACCCCTTGCTGCAGAAGGGAAGGGGCAAGGCTTCTTTGTCTTGTACCTTTGCTCATCTGGCATCTCTAGGACAACATTGGGGACCAGCCATCTGTTTGCACACTTGGACAGTGGGCTGCTTATCACCTTCCCGGTATTGTCTGCAAAGCAGGGAACGTCTGCCAAAAATGGGGAGAAACATGAGGGCCATCTGAAAAGGACCAACAGGAGCAACGCTCTTGCTTGCTGTGTGTGCAAGCCCAGCAAGTATTGGCCTCTGGGGTGTTTGACCACAGGGCATCTCTTGTAGCCCGCATGCTTCCTGGGCACATCGCAACCTTGTAGCCCGCCAGGAGGTCACCCATGCAAAAGCATTCATTGGGACACCTGGGCAAGCCAGACCGAAGGCATGAGGTCCAGCATGCCAGGAGGGGCATGTTTATTCAACCCAAAAGATCATCACCATGCTCTGGTGTTGCAGAGGTAGGAAATGCTGATGATCAGGAAGGCATTAATGAAGAGAATGTAACTGTTGCCTTCCCCCAGGCTTGCAGGCAAAATGCCCCTTAGGGCTCCAGTTTCTTGCTGAGATGGTCACAGGGCCTCATTGCAGTTACACAGCCTCCTTGATGTTAGCTCAGCTGAACTTCTATTGCTTCCTCCACTCAAGTTCTTTCCTAAAGCTTTTATTGAAGGAAAGAGCAAATTACAAAAAGTTAAAAGTACAGTAAATGATTCAGTTGTGACTATTGCTATCATGATCCCACATGTAGGTCATTGTTCTGTTTTGTTAGTGCTTTTCTGGGAAATTGCTTCAGCGAGTTAACTTAGTGAGTGCTGTTAAAGGCAAGCTGATGGGAGATCTTGACCTAAGCACTGCTCTTTCCCGGACAGGAGAGAAGAGTTGTGTGGGAACACTGCAAGAAAATGTGCTGGAAGCAAGGGACTGAGATTTCTTCCCTGTAGAATATTACAAGTTTTTGCCACAGCAATCATTAAGCAGAATGAATGTTTTCCTCAGTGTTTTGCAAAACAAGAGGGATGTTTTCATTCAGGTTACCAGTGAGAATAAAGGAAGAGATGATCAGACCCACCAGTTTTTGAGAACACCTACAACAAGCATGGTGGAAAGATAGAAAGCCTGCCACAAAGTCTCATGTAAGAGAGACAGGCCATGCTTAATCAAAGCTGACACGAAATCAAGACTTTTCAAGGCAATACCTGCAGTAAAAGATAAGTATTCAGACACTGTCAGTCTCTGCAAACATCTCCTGGTGCCACCACCTGAAAAAAATGCCCCATCAGTAATATGTGATTTTTATTCCACTGTACATGTCACTAAACAAACCTTCTCAAAACTTGGCTGGAGAAATTTCTGAGGAAAAGTGAATTATCCACTGCTTTGGTTCCACAATACCATCTCTGAGGAAAAACTGCATGAGGGTGGGCAGCCAGGGAGAAATAAGATTAGGAAAGGGGCCATGGAAAAAGGCTGAGACAGCAAAGCACAACTTAGAATTTGACCTTATCTGTCTTACTATCCTTTTTTTCTGAAACGGGTGTTGACCCCAATAGATTTCAGAGGGCTACAAAAAGTGACCGAGAAAAGAGTTTGTCCACAGTCCTGAATTATTTCGATGGCAAAGGCAGGCCTTGGTGTCGGGAAAGGAAGCAGGCAGCTCCTCTGCAGACTGAACGCATAAAATGCAAGCAGCAGTAGGCTGTTTGAGGCAGAGGTAAAACGACCACTAGAAACTTTTTTTTTCTTTTTGCCCAAGTTGTTTCCAAAGACACACCCTGAGTACTTTGGTGCTCCCTGATCACTGGGTTAAAATCAACACAGTGACAGTGTGTCGGTTTTGGCATAACAAAGTGCACTTGTTCAAAATGTTTGTTTTTAAATACTCTATTCAGTGTTTGTTTCACATACCACATGCCGGGCAATAATAGGAGAGGGCTACACTATTTTCAAAAACAAATCCCTTTCGGCTATGAAAAGAGCAGCCCAGGACTACTATAAATGCAGCAACGCTTTAGCTCTCTGCTCCCAGCCTCATTACTTTGTGCTTTCTCCAAACTTTTTTTTTGCAGCCAGTGCTGCTTTAGCCAAGCTGTTTGTTGGCCACCACATCTTTTCTGTAACAACATTGTGGGGGGAGTGTCTTCAGTGGCGATTTCCCATGTCCATGGGCTTGCACAGTTCACGTACATGACTACAGTTGCTAGTCTTTTCCAGCCTGTTGGATATCATATGCCTTTAGGGAGGGTGTAAGCCCATCCTTTCCCACGAGGGTTTTGGGGAGATGCCTCTGTCCTACTAAGTGTCACAATGGGCAGTTGGCTCCTCAAACAGTGTCCTGGCTCAGTGTCAACCTTGATGCCTTACCTGTTAATTAAAGTCTTGGGTTGTTGATTCTTCCACCAACTACCCGATGGTTCTGCTGCCTTTACTACCTGACAGCTTTGTCCTGATCATTTTGGGTGATCGTGCATGCTGTTTTTCATGGTTGGTGCACCTTGTCACAGTCCCCCACCTCATTCTAGTGATTGCCGCTGTCTTGGCTTTCCCCAGTATTCCACCAGCCGTTGCTAACTGGAGGCATTTCTCCAGTTTCATCTGTCTTTCCTAGCAGTTTCTTCTTTAATATTAGAGCTTTCTTTGCTCACAATTACTTCTCTCATCAGGGAATTGTTAAGTCTCCAAAGAGATGTGCAAATGACAAACTTCTGAGTAATATATTGTAGGAAATGAATTTCTATTTCTTCTGCTGCTTGATTACTGTCTTGTTTCCTAGAGAAACTGTCTGCCTGCTATCTTCTCTTGCCTTGGGTCTCATGTACAGGATCATCATGCTGGCACCGTATTTTGGCAACTGCTACCAAAATAAAAAGTTCAGATCTGTTCTTGTGGCACTGAGGAGTTTTTTTCCTGAGTTTATGTCTGCAGAATTGGATGGTATGGCGAAAATATCAGAGTCCAGCTGCATACCAGCAGAGACTATGTCCTTGTTCTGGTTATTGGCCGCATACAACTGAGAGTGCTAACACCTCAGTCACTGGGCTTCTCAAACGCCCTTTCTTTTTAGTAGATCACTGACAGGGATCGCAGAGTGATCTTGCTTTTTGGAAAACAGAGTTGATAGGTTTTGACTTTGGAAGCAGCACATTCAAGTGCAAAGGGACCTGATGCTATTTATACTTCTTCTCTTTCTAAGGCAGCACTTCCTTTCTTTTGAAGTATAATGTTTGTTTCCCAAAAGGAAATTAAAGTGTATAATGTGCAATTCATGTGATGCACAAACATTTGTATTTTCCAGTACACTGGAGACCCTGGATGTGTGGATGGGCTGGGAGAATTCAGTTAGCTTCTTTTGTAATATTCAGATGTTAGGTCTCTCATATGATATGTTGCTTGGGGAAAGAGGTATTTCTGCAGCTTCAGACCATCCTTGGAGAAAAAGGATCTCTTTCCAGTTCATGAGCTGGAACAGCAAATTTGGTCATTCCTTTGCACATGGTTACAGCCCAAATGATCTGGGATTCTGCCATGCACAGTCTCTGCTTATGGCTTAATTTTAGACCCAGCACCTCAGAAAAAATTAGCATTTGTTTTTGGTTTTGTTTTATTTTGTTTTTTTTTAACTTTGGTAACTATAAATAGTTACATAGCACTTGACCCTTGAACAACACCAACCAATGCACTTGGCACACTTTTCTTCTTCCTTAGATATTTTACTGTGGATTTTTTACTTCAAAAAGATGTTTATTTTCCTCCCCCAGTCCAGGTGTGTATCTGTCTCCATGTTCTAAAAACAATATATGATAAAAGCAACTTCAGAAATAATGCAGAAATGAATTAAATACTTGCTTTTTAACAATTTCTAAATACTATTTAGAAATAAGATATAACTTACATATTTATAAACAGAAAATGCCTCTGCTAATGGGAGGTATTACTCCCTGACTGCCTGCCCAAGAGGAGATCTCTAGACCCATAAACAAAGCGTGTTTGTGGGCTTGATGTTCTTTCTGTCTTATCTACCTTTTTCTGTAGAGAAAGTCATGCCCACAGCCTTGCACAACAGGCTGGGGAAATGTTATTTCCATTCCTCTGGGGAGGAAAATCTTACAATGTGAAGCATGTATCAGTAATTTTTGCCATACAGCATGGCAGTTCTTGGTGAGAAAGTCTTCATTGCTAGCCTGTATCCTTTGCTATCTGGGAAAGTATGTGGCTTTCTGGGTTGTGATCTAGTTCCCAAACAACTCGGAGTCCGACTTTTAGTGTTCTCCATTTGTGAACTTGCACTTATATCCCACACCATGTGCAGTGACATGAACTTGTCTGTAGACCTGCAGCAAAGTGCTCTATGGTGCTCACTGGAGTCTCATGAGCTGCTTGTTGCCTGTGTTTGTAGTGTACCTTTCAAATGAGAGTGCTAGGGCTGTGATCTATGATCTAGCCCTCAGCTGGCTTCTAGACTGTCCCCACCCCCAACACAGAGCTTGTTCAAGCCACAGGCTGTCAGACTTGATTATTTGCAAAACATCTTAATAGGACTTGCTAACAGCAAGTTTTCCTTAAAAAAACCAACAAACAACAAAACAAAAGCAAACCTCAAAAATGCTCCCAGGGTCAGTTGTCCTTTTTTAAAATTGGTTTCATGGAATTCATCTCTCCCTGGGAGATTCGAGGCACTCTTGGAATTACTGCATAATCAACTCATGTCTTCTCTGGGGACTACACTATTATGAAATCAAATAATGTTGTAATCTTGATGTGAAAATCAACTTCAGTCAGCACCTTTGATCTCAAAGGTTTGAGGCTGTCACTGAAAAAATTACTTTGAGCCTGATAGTCTGCTGATCAAATTGCAGCAAGCATTGGCTATGATCTCTCCCAAACCTGCAACCCAAACAAGAGAGGGTCTGGGCAGGTCTTAATAAGAGGCCTCCAGAAAAAGACTTAGATGACATGAGAGAGGTATTTTAGGAGCTATTGCTTTCCTCAAGGGCTTTCCATACTTGTAGCGCTGCAGTGTGGTTTAGTAGCTGCAGAGCTAAAGGGATTACCTGTTCCACTGCTGCATGTAGCTGTGGTCCAGACCATTTGTGCCCTACAGCAGTCCTGTGGCCTTATCAGAAGAGCTAAATGGTATCTTTTCACTCCAGACAAGACTTTCTGTGTGAAATGGGCTTTCAGGGGAAGGGTATCGTTGTTGTTTCCCTATTTTGGAGGGTAAACAAATCTTACACAAAAACAAAATACGGGAAAATGCACATTTTTATTGCTTTGGTCAGCCTTTTTTATTTTCAGTTTCATTTTTCATTGGTAACAAAGAAGGCTGTTTTCACTGGCATTTTTTAAGATGAAAAAAATTCCTATGAAAAGTAATTGATGTTTTTCAACAGCCTACATATGAGAGTCTTATAAACTCTAATCCTGCAGCTGAGGCTATTAACCCGTATTTTTGTACCCTAGCAAAGCTGTGTTGAAATCAATGGAGCAGAGCACATTTGACAGCAAGAATGATTACAAGATCAGTGGCCAATTAGGCAAAAAAGACAGCTCAAGACTGTTATGATACTGGATACTTAAGCAGTGTCGTCTTAGGTAACAGAGATGAATCACTGAAAAAGAATCCACATGGTTCTGTAGAAAGTCACCAAATACCAGTTACAACACATTTTAGGGGGTCTGGTGGAAAAAATGTCTTTTTGACAGTGTTTCACAGTGGTTTCTGAAATGATTGTATCTAGAGAATAGAAATACATCACAGCTTTTTTAACTCGAGTTAATACTGGGATGATAAAAATATTTGTTTTGCATCTCTACCAGTTTTACTGTGCTCTGTAATTGCATCTTGTGCTGTACCAAGGGACTCATTCAGCCTGCCTTGCCAGCTAGCTTCCCCTGAAGTTATGGGAAGTTTTATTTGATTATCGTGCTAGACATAGGAGAACATTTTCGTATAATGTCTCTAAGTGTTTAAGCCACTTTCTTTTAAGTACTCCTTTGTAAGTGGTTAATGATAATGATAATATGATAAATTTTTTTATTATTATATTTTCCTTGGAAAGAAAGGCTACGCGATCACGCTGTTCATTTGTGTTCATGTACCCCCCAACATTTCAGGACCTTTTTGACACCTCTAAAGCAAATCTGGCACAGGACAGAGTTTTTCAAGCTTTTCATTTTCTGCAGCATGAGGAAGGAGGCAACTAGTCTCGCTGGAAATGGCTAAATGAAGGTGATCTAGGGATGAGCCGACACTTCGTCAGTCATCAGGGCCACGACACACGAGGGAGACATTAGAAATAATCTGTCTGTACAAAAAGCTCCAGTTGCAGCTTGTATTTTCCTGGGTACCAAAGCCAGTCTGCTCTCCGGTGCAGAAGCATTAGACCAGGCTTGGGCAACTTCAGAACCCACGGACAGTACAGCAAACACTTACAGCATGCAGTCCACAGGAAAATGTGTCACACTGGGTTTCTGGGCTCTCTCGGGAAACGGCTAAAAGAGCAAATACTGTCCATGCATCGACAACAAAAGGGCCAAGCTATGAAGCTTAGAAAGTGATCAGTCATTCATTAAAGGAGCTCTAAGTGTTATTTACTCTGAAGAAGTCAGGCTCTACTCACAGATAAGTCTGCAAGTACAAAGAGATTAAATGCATCAGGTGATAGTTTACGTCGTACAGGAATTGCTTTGTTCTGGCCATTATTATTCCTATATAATTTATTTGTCTTTAATTTATTTTCCCTTTCATACTCTTTCTTCCTTGTTAAGATTATTTCTTATTTGTCTTTTTTTTCTTACCATATTATGTGCATGAAGCAAAAAAAGAAAATTCTGAGATGCTTAAACAGCTCATTAAAACCTGCTTGTAATCCTCTGTCTGGGACAAAAACTGCTGCTGTATCCAACAGCTTAGAGTACTGTAGCTTTATCAAACTCCTAAAAATCTTCTAAATCACTACTGTGGGCTGTCTCCAGTTTCTTGTAAATCAGGTAAATCACAAACCAGATCTTTCAATGAGATTGTCCAGGCACTTTAACTGTCTGTACAGCTTCTGTCTTCATCCACTCCTCTGGTTCAAATCCTGTTCTCCATAATCACTGCTGTGCATACAGCCTGGAGTTTCACTGAATTATTGGAAGGGGAGAGTGAGGCTTTCAAAGACAGCATTTTCATGCTTATAAATTTTATTGGTGTCATCTTGTTCACAAGATATATGCAGGTCTCCTACAGTATCTGTGACATCCATATCCTGCCTTATAATCACACTGTGCCACAACCATCACAATGATTAAAGGGATTACTTTTTTTTTTTTTTTTTTTCCTTGTGTGGCGAGATTAGAGGAGTTCAGTTAAATGGGAGAAGGGCAATGAAGGAGCAGAGTTATATATCACGATCAGTCTCAGGAGGAGGTCTTTAGAGGAGCCTCCCTGTGCCCTTGAGGCCTTGAGGAGCAGCATTTTCAAGGCATGTTGGAGAGAGGGCACCAGTTTCCTACCCTCTTTCTGGAAGAAACTAGCACCAAGTCCTGCTTGTGAAGCGGATCTGATCCTGAAAAAAGCCTGCAGCAAGGCTGCAAAACCTGCTGGGCAGACGTGACACAGCCCTGAGGTGATGAGGAGCCAGTTTGATGGTGCCACTGGGAGGGGCAGTGGCTGTGCCTCACCATGGGATGGGGAACCATGCCCTGGTGGGAGGCTTCAGGGGAACTGCACCCATTGGGCACCTTGGCTTCTCTCACCTAAGTGATGCTGTAACTTTGCTGCTAAGACTCACAGTATTTTCTTTGCTGTTCCCATTTCTACCCACCCTCCTGCCCCTGCACAGATTCTCTTCTTCAGCGTGTCCATTCAGGTTTAGACAGCGGTTTTGATTGCATCATTTGGTTATAACACAACTTCATTGTTATTGTAGTAGAGAAAATAATACCCTTTGTATATCTTCTACCTATAACTATTAAAATAGGATCCAGGGCTGACTGACTCTATGAAGAGAGCAGAGTGGTGGTGAAGGGGTGCAGTTGCAGGACCAGACCTGGGTCTTACGGAAGTCCCAGTGGCCTCCAGTGAGTCCATGGTGCTGCTGCATTCCTTCCTCTGAAACTGAGGCTTGAATGCTACACAGATTACTGTGCATCTCCTGGTCTGCTGCCCCACAGAAACTGTAACTAAGGATAAGCTTGCAATTCAAAAATTACTCTGTTTTGTACATACCATAGCTTACAGACCCAAAATGGATCACTAAAATATCTGTTGTTTGCTTGGGAAGGAAGGTGAGGAAAGTAATTTGTGATAGTCCCTGTCTAACTTCAAGGTCACCAGAGCACTGAAGACACATCTTGAAGCTCAGAGAGGAAATTCTGAATCAGAGGTGTCACATTTCCCTTAATGCGTCCTGTTTTTCCCAGGCACCAGTACATCTCCCATTAATGTGTGATGGATGGAACAGATGGGTTGTAATGCTTGAGCAGGGAGATGGGTTACAGTGAGGCTGCAAGGCTTTGACTTCGACTTAATACTGTTGGTGTTGCTTTAATACTAACTCTTAGATGTTTGATTTTAAAGGGCAGCGAGTCTTTGTAATAATGCCACATCCTAAACTGCTGGACAAAGGGCACCCACTGCTATGTAGTCTTAGCTCTTAGGAAAACATCGCAGCCCTCATAAATAAAGACACAATGAGCCATCACTGGGGTTTTGGAAAGTTCACAGCAGATGAGGGTGGCTAAACTCACAGCATTCTTAAACTCACTTCTAAACTCACTTCTTAAAATCCCTGCCTCAGTTTTCTCTTGTGTAGCCCCGGAGTGGTAGCAGCTTCCTGCCCATCAGGCAAAGATTAATTATACACTTGCTAGGTTACAAGACAATTTAAAGCGTTATTTTTATTCTAAGCAGCACTGTTTAAACCATGATGCCCCTGGGAAGAATTCAAGTGGCCCCCTGCCACCTTACACTTGCATTCACTTTTAAGGTAGGTTGCCTTTACCATCTCACCCTTGTCCCTAATGTTACCAGGCAGATCACAGCTGTACTTTTCAAAAGCAACTTTCCAAGTCCTGTTGTCAGCCACAGCAGAGGGAAGGAATTTGGCAGGGAAGAGAGGGATTCTTTTCCACTTCCCCTTCCCAGTTTCCCAGGCACTTTTGTTGCATACACTCCATTACATCCCCTGTGTGTACGAGTGGGCTGCGTTTCGCATCCTCCTGCTAACGAGGATAGCAGAAAACGGGACGGGGTTACCCCAGAGCCGTAGCGATGGGATCTGACCAGCAGCAGTCCTGGAAGGCGGTGGCTGGGCGCGCTCCCCTTCCTGAAGGCTGGAGAGCAGTTTCCTATGCCCGCCTGCCCTCCTGGCAGCAGGCGACGTTCTCTCCCGTCACCAGAAATGTTTCAGCGAGCTTCCTTTTGGATTTAAAGGATGGTGGGTTTCAAGTGTGCTTTTAATGACCCCTCTCCTTCGCGCGGGGCCGAAGCTTGGCCTCGGGGATGGCTCGCAGATGCGCCAACGCGTTGCCCAGCAGAGGGAGCCGAGGGCGCGCCGCCTGTCCGCTGCCCGGCCGCCGGGCGTTCGCGAAAGCGCTCGGAAAGGCTTCCCGAGTCCCCGCAACCCCGAAATGTTTCCCCGCAATCCTGCGTGTGGGTCAGGGTGGGTTCCTGTGCCTCTGAGCCACCCACACGCAGCGCCGAGGAGAGAAACAGCCTTTGCCCTACCGGGTCCCGCGCGGATGCGGCGGATGCAGGCAGAGCATCACCTGCTGCG
This sequence comes from Falco peregrinus, assembly GCF_023634155.1. NCBI lineage: Eukaryota > Metazoa > Chordata > Aves > Falconiformes > Falconidae > Falco > Falco peregrinus. The sequence goes on from NC_073722.1 coordinate 64,118,540, forward strand.
ATCCAGTGCTCAAAAATCTTTTCTTAACACCTACTCATTTAAATACTATATGTTAATAATTATAATATAGAATAACAATTTTAATACCTTGTTCAAAGTAATTCTATAGTAATTAACACGTAGTAATTACTAATATATAGTAATTAATGTAGTAACTAATTTAAATAACGCTTAATAATAAATACCCTCTGACAAATTTGCAGTTGATTCACAAGGACGGTGTCCACTTTTCCCCAGTAAGCAGTATGCATGAATTCATGAGCAGCTACAGCAAGCTTAATTCTGATCCAAAGGACAGTTTCCACTCTGTTGTAATTAGTTCTGCATTTTGGCCAAGGGTTTGCTGTACCGAGGTCCTGGTGTGGCTGGCAGCTGAAAGCTTTTGCTGCTTGGAGGCTGGGCTTGCTCACTCGAGGTGGGATTGGCGCTGGTAGCCTGCACTGCTCATGCTACAATAGACAGCATAAGCACAAAGGGGAACAGAAAAAGCAAAAATCTCAATGTCAGAAGACGTGACGTTATCTTCTGACTGCTGCTAGTGCACACGTACCTTTCACAACCTTAGTTATGACTGTGTAAGCCCGTCTAGGGGCTGTTGTCTAATTAATTTGCAAAATGTTATACAAGTCATTAGATACATATTGAGAACATTACTTCATGCATTTGCTCAATAGCAAAACTAAAGATAGCATCAGGTTTTCCTGTAAAGCAGTCTGGCCACACCAACACAAATCCTCCCCTGTTACAGTAATGCCAGAATCATTAGTGCTATTGTATTTAGGTAAATGTCTGACTTCAACATGATTTTTTTTTTCCTTTTTTTGGAACTTAAGACAACTAGCCAAACAAAGATCATACTTCTCCCTAAAAAGTGTACACCACAGTGAACTGAGAAACTATTGCATATTTCATGCAAAGACTTTGAATGAGCCAAATAAGTTTTGCTCCCTTGCATCATTTTCATGACTTTAAAGAAATATTTTTCACAGAAATGAAAAATCACCCCAAAACTTCAGAGTTTCATTTATTTGAAACAGCAAGGAGGGATTTTTTTTTTTTTAAAAGGCTTTCAAAGAGTGTCTTTTTCTCTGCATGACAGAAAAAAGAAAAGGTACAATTAAAAAAACCACTCACAACAAATACGGAACAGAAGTTTAAAGCCTCCCATTAGGTTCAAGTATCTTTGGATTAGTTCTCAGGGGACAGGCTCTGCTCTGACTTGCTCCTCTCTAACTCCTGAGTGATTTGAACAGGAGCTTCTTCATCCTCTGCAAACTTCAGTAAACAAGCTAATTAATCAGTGAACTAAATGTGGACTTTTGTTGCTAATTTATTTCAGCCTAAATACTTACACAAGGTGCAAAGCACTGGACCAGAATAGTTAATGGAAGAGCATATAGGGAAGCTAGGCTACATTTCTATTTGTGTTCATCAACAATAATTCAGGAGCATTTCACACCAGAGGCATGCTTATAAATGAGTTGCACAGGCTGAATCAGCTTTTGAAATCAATAGGAGCAGAGTATGGAAAAAACCCACGCTATTACAATTCCAACAATTACTGGACAGTTAACCAACCTCTGAAAAAAATGCTCAGGATTGACATGTTTCCAAAGTGTATTCTGATTTAGCTAAGCCTTATCTTCCGACAAAGAAAGGTTTTGTTGGAAATCTTCCAGTGTGTGCTTCATGTTATTAGTTTTTTTCTTCTTGCTTTTTTTAATGCAACAATTTTTTTGTGCACCATGGTAATTGGAATAGAATTAAGCATGTCTTATTCTTCTGGCAGTCGTATTCCCTTCTGTGGCTTTCTTTTAAGTAACAAGACACCGCAGCAGTATGAATTAGAAGGCTACACATAGGCACATCAGGTGGCTCTGATGATTTACAGGAGTGGCAGCTAACAACGGGTAGCTTGTTGTGATGGCTGAACTGCCACCATTGCACCACGACTGAAAGCGTACATACATGTGCATTTACAGTTCCTTAACGATGTATTCTATTCAGTCGGTAAGGGATCGCTTCAGCTTTTTCAAAAGTATCTGATGGAAAATACTTTTGTTCCTGTGAATGGGAGTGGAAATGCTTTTTTGGTTTTGCTTCTCTCCTGGTGCTTTTATTTGCAGCCATTTCATGTCTGAGCTGCCACAAGTACAGTTTTGGGTGAGCCACTTGTGTGAGCACCCTTGAGTTCCTCAGCTATTTTTTTACATGTTTAAAAGCTCCGTGGAGCTACTGCCTAGAAAATACACAGTTATTAATAACAGTCTGAGATGTAAAAAAAATTAAAAAATCACAGTAGCAATCAGAGCACTGGGCATTAGCTCAACCCAGGGTCTGAAGATGTGTGATGATCCTTCAGAAACTTTTCTTTCTTTGTGGCTTACATACAAAGGATTTTTCAGGGCACCTGATGTTAACATGCACAGTGGAACCCTGTATTTACCGACACAGCACCTGCCTATTTTTTTGTGTGCTGCACGCGCTTTGCTGCCCTGAGGTTTGAACTGTGCCTAGTCCCTGGTGCCACAGACGCAACAGTTGAAAGCCAGCAAGTTTTGCAATAGGTTTTGCTACATGCAAAACACAAACTGGAAAGCTAATTAAGCATCTCCAAGCTCCCTGCTCACTTCAGGAGATGCTTGGGCCTTTAGCAGAAATAAGCGCTGTTCCTGGGAGTGTAATGGCAGATATTTGCTATCTGTAAAATTACAAAACCCTTGGGATTGTGAAAACAGCTTTGTGAAAATACAATTGCAAGCCTTGTTCTCTGCCATGCAGCTGCTGTGTGCTTCCTGCTGTACTAACACATAGTCAAACATATATGCTGAAGTGAACTGAAAGTCTCAAATGGAAATAAAAGACGTGGAGTTACTTAGTGATGAGAACTGGCTCCTGGAGCCTACACGCTAAGCGCTGGAAACAGCTTGTATCTTCAAAGCCTAAAACAGAAAAATATAGAAGAAGCTGCTGGGATAGGAAAACAGCAGATCATGTAGTTTAGGCTTTGGCTGGCACCGAGGTGTTTGCACACAAATTCCTTGCATCAAGCCAGAAAAAAAAAATAATAAAAAAATGAAATTACAGGTAGCAGGGGGAAAGCAAAGTAGCCAAGGGGAAAAAATTTAAAACTCAGTTTCCTTATGTATTCCTTTTGGAATGGGGGGAGCAAGCTGGTTCATACACATGTGCATGCATGTATATCCTTTCTTGTGACAGAGGTAGAGGAAAGCCTGGCAAGCAAGCACTGCCATGGCTCCTCTGTATGATCATCTCTCCCAGGGAAAACCCTTGGTCCTGGTGCCCACGAGGGAAACAGCCCCTGTGGAACTGCTGGGAACAAAGCTCATGTCTCCTCTCTCTCTGAGCTGGTACAGCTCCTCCTTGTTAAGCACAAAAAGGTGCAAAGCCACGATTTCAAGCTTGAGAGTGACCCCCTATGAAAACAGGTCAGGCAACTAACTCATCATGGAAAACAGTTCCCGCCCCCCTCCCCCCTTATCTCTTTCTAAATCTATTTCACCTTTACAGGGGGATTAGATACCAGCACACATGTGTGTGATGCCTTGTGTCATGGACTCAATGAACCCTTTGTTTTCCCCCTTTCCCCTCCATCCGAGTTTCATAAAAAGCCTGGGAAGCATTACTTTAACACTGTGATGACAGTTTAATTAGATCAAGACTGGAGTGAAAGGGGGAGCTTTGGGATCAGAAGCAGTTGTGGATTAGAGCCGGGATGTTTGCTGCTCAGCCTTCTTCCAGCCCACCTACTTAAGGGCAACGAGGGGGCAGCTGCTGATATTTGAATCTGGTTTTCCCTGCAGGTGCTGTGTCCTTTCCAAGGGCTAGCGGCCATCTATGTGACGGGGTTACAGAGTCAATTGTTATTTCACTTTCCATCTCTGAAGCCTACGATACTAAGGTTTGCACTCAGCATTATCTGAATGAGCAGCAAAGAATAATAACACAAGTACATCGCAACCATAATCGTAGTCTTACCAAAATCTATAGCAAAACTCCCAATGACTTCAGAGGCAAGCTGTCATCTTCAACTTCCCATGAAAAGAAGGAAGACTTAAATTAGGAGGGGTCTGTTTGAAGAACACGTGTTGTGGTATGAACAAAGTGCCTTTCCCCACAAAGTTCATGGTTATTTAACCTGGAGTCGCAGCCTTTCTTGCTGCGAGATCCACCATTGCAGTTTTACAGCTTTGTAGTGTATGATGAGAAGAAATGAAGCTAATTGTAGTTGCTATCAGTAACATCAGGGAGTAAAGTGTAGGCTCTTTGACTCCCACTTTTCCACACATCTCAGATTTTAATGATTACCAAGAAATAAACACAGACACGTTTTTTTTATATGAATATTGTATACTAATTTGTGTATGAAAGTGCACTGATTCCAGTGCGCACACTCAGGAATCTCAGGTGGGGGACTTTTTATAGACTTTTTCCCAACATCTTATTTTAAAAAGCTAATTTTCAGCTGGTTATTTAGCAATCTTTTTTAATATATTTGCTTATACTATGCTTTATTTACTATTTATTACCATTTGGTCAATGTGTTTGCTTTACAGTATTCTCCATTCTTTTGTATTTCTTTTCTAATGTTCTGATATATATGTATATAAAGATTTTTTATGTATAGAGTCTGGAGAAAAATCACATCGTCTCTGCAACACAAATCATTCTCCTTGCTATGCTTTATCTTCCAGAATAGATGTCAGCTAAGATCTTGCTCTAACTCTTGCATTACAAAGGAAATATGGTACTGGGAAATTCTTTCTTACCTTCAGTATTGGCAGTTTTCTCTATTTCGGTCCCCTTTTCCTTAGTATTGGCTCGCCTGACCATTGATACACTGATTCTCAGTGCACCAGCATCAAGCAGAGAAGTGCTATGCATCCCGTATTCCAGCTGGACAGGTAAGATACAGCGACTTGCTTAAGTCACATGGGACTGCTTGTGGAAGATTAATGACTTAAGCCCAAGTCTTTCACACACCAGCAACCTCCAGCAGCAGACCCATGAGACACTTCTGTTTGCTGCCATCGAGGCCCTGTCTGACTCTTACACAGCCTTTTTCCAGGACATCTCCTGGAAAATGCCCAAGCTGAAGCCTGCAGTCCCCCTACCCTCCCCACTAAACATGTTAGCCATTTTAAAAATCAGGTAAGAGAAGAAATCCAGGTGATTTGCGATGCAAGTTGGATATTCTGTTGACTGGGACCAGCTGCATTTTCATTTATGTATTGGGTTTAAGTGGCAAGGTTTCGGTAGCGGGGGGGGCTATAGGGGTGGCTTCTGTGAGAAGACCTCAGGAGCTGCCTCCATGTCAGACAGAGCCAGTTCCAGCTGCCTCCAAGACAGACTGGATGCTGGCCAAAGCTGAGCCATCAGTGGGCTCGAGGAAATCAATTTCCCCAAGTCAAGTCTGTTTTGTTCATGATGGTAATTACTGAGTGGTCTCCCTGTCCTTACCTTGAACCACGAGATTTCCATCGTATTTTCTCCCCCTATCCAGCTGAGGGGCAGTAGTGATAGAGTGGCTTGGTGGGCACCTGGTGGCCAGCCAAGGTCAACCCACTGCAGTGTATAATTTTTAGCGTAACCTGCTTTCTTGAGACTATCCGCAGTACTCCATAGAGGTGCTATGGGCACGTGGGCCAACACTTGTTCTTCTCTGAGCAAAGATGAAGTTAATTCAATCTCATATGTCACATTATACTGCTAGAACTGAAAGGAGGATATGGCCTGTTGAGCTTGTATGATTGCTGCTTTTTGTCTAAATGCAAATCTCTTGTTTTTACAAAATTTCCTAGCAAAAATACTAGCATCAATTCATCTTCTACAGCATCTATTTTTTAAACTCCAATAAACATGGCATAAATTAGAATTAAATTGGGTTACCTACATGAGTGCTCTGGAGGCACTGAACATCAAATGGTTTGCCTTTGTCACCTGTCTGCCACCGCAAGTCACCCAAATAAGCTTTCCTGTAACTGAGCTAATGATAAATCTTCAACTGAAAGAACAGCTTTCTATCTTTAGGCTTCAGCTATGCTTTTCTTTTGTGTGTATAGCCTATTTATGGAATACTGCTGTTGAACTTGAATACAAAACAGAAATGTGTTCTTGCCTAAATTGTCTATAAATACCTTCTGGAGGAGCTTAAGGGGTTTTACTGTCCGGTTTGTTGTGAAGCCCTCAGTGTGCCACTTTGCCCAAGTCGGTTTTTTTTTATTCCCCATTTAACATCCACCTTCTGTCTTCGAAAAGTTACCTCCTGAAATGTACATCCCACCTCTTCATATGAGACCAACATTTTTATGTAACCCTGAGCACATTGTTGCTGTATGGCCTCCATGAGGCAAGAATATACAGAAACATGAACGTGAAAAGTACCTTCTTGGATATACCAAGGCATGAATGGACATAGAGATTTTTCAGAAAACTAACAAAGGGAAATATTTTAGCTGAAATAATAATGTTGTAAATTACTAGACTGGATCAGACTAATGTTTACCTGTCCTATATTCCTATCTCCAACAATACGAGGATGATAGAAGAAAACACACAACAGAAGTGTTAGAGGATAATTTGTACCTAGGAAAATTTTCCTCATTCATTAGGCATGGATTCATGCCCTCAAACAAAAAGGTTTCAAGTCTTTTTCAAATCCTGGGCTCTGGGTTTGGTTTGGGTTACATTTTCTGGTTTGACATTCTGTGTAACATTCTCACCCTCTTCTTGCTGGGGTACCACGTGTCAACAAGTTGTGTAGGCAGATCACTCAGCAGACATGTAGTTTCTCTTAAGAATTTTGATTTACTTGTTTTTCTGGCTCTTTGAATCTCTCCGGAGCTTGAGCTGGAGGTGGGAAGGAGTGGATCCCTCTATAAAATTTATCACTTTGACTTCCCAGAGCATCCTCCTCTATGGCTTGAGCCAGAGAGGGGTAACAAGTAACAAAACATTCCGCATAATTCAATTCAAATTGCATAGGACATTATAACTGCTCTTTTCTCCTCCTTGTAATCAGCTTGTATGATATTAATGAACACTCCTGCACCTTGTGATGGGCTTGTGGCTGTGTTTCAGGGTACTGCTCTCAGCAGCCTCCAGCAGCACTGTGGGTGTCACAATTCTTCCAGCTCCCCCTTGGACACCAAGGACTGGAAGGGCTGTTCGGAGCAGTCATCACAGCTGAGCAGCCAAATGACAGAGAATATCACCCCAGTCATGGGGCAAAACTGCAAACACTGGTTTTGGAAAAGGCACATGGAAATGCAAAATAATATTTACACTCATGCGAATGTATGTGCTCTTCCAGAGGGTATCGAAATAGTGAAAAGCAATCTCTTAACAGGCCAAGAGCAAAACAAATTTGCTTTCAGATTTAAGAGAACATTCAAGAGGAGAAAACTGCAGCGTATACTGAACTTCATTTGACACTGGAAATATGAACATTGGCCATAGCTTTGATAGCGGTAGTGTAATATAGTTAAATTTGCTTGGGTAACCAAACAGAAGATTTCTAAATATAGGTAGAAAATTACAAGTTAAATATATTAAATTTAACTTTACATTATCGACTAGAAGTCTTATTCATAGACATTTATAAACATATTCAGTGTTTTTATTTACTATAGGCCAGTCATTTGAGAACCACAGAGTTAATACATATCTTTTCTACAGGAATTTATGGCATTTTGACACTGGAGTGGGAGGGAACTCACCTAAAAATAAGAAATACTTTGCAAAACAAAATTTACACCTATCTGAGTGCATAATAAATTGATATTTTGTTTTGCTAACATGTGGTATATGTATATCATTTCTTACTTTTACATTTGTTTAATGTTTCATAATGTAAAAAAATTTTCAAGAAAGCTCCATTCCAGTGAAGCTGAAATTAAATAGGAATTTGTCAGACAAGCACAGTGCTTGGATTGATGCAGCTTAAAGCAAAGCCTGAATAGTCAGAAATCAGCCCAAAAATGAAATGCCAGCTTTATAAAAAACAGTGGGGAATATGCAATCCAGAAAACAATTCACTTAGTTTTGAAAGAACAAAAATGTCCACTTACGAAATTGTGCAAGAAGCTAAACAGGCTGACATCACCATCTCTTGGGCAATATTACACTAAGGGTTTGTCTGATTATTATTTTTTTTTTTTTGTCTCTTCATCCTGTACAGCTCTAGTCCTGCAAGTACTTAATGCCTTGTGAATACTTTCCTTGATGTGGCACTCAAGTCTTTGCAGGTTTGGGGGTTGTAAGGGGGGGGTGGGGGGTGTCAGCCATGTGTGAAGGGGTGTGTGTGGGTGTGTGACCCTGCTGGGATGTCCAGAACAAAGACAGACACCAAGGCCAAGTCTACCATGGGAAAAGGTGACAGTTAAAAGTGGGGTTTTCACTGTCACCCATTGCCACTAGAAATGTTTTTACAGGACAAATCTTGCCTTCCTTACAACAGTAGAATCATATGGATATAAAGAAGAGCTTAAGTAGCCCCACTAATAAATCCTCAGTACAAGCCAAAAGCCTAACAGACTTTTGTACAACATTTTAGGAAAAAAAAAAAAACCAACAAAAAACCACAACAGAACAACAACAGTCTTCTGGTTGGCAGTGGAAGCTGGCTGAAGCTTTGCTAATCCTCCCACCAAAAGAGCCAATTTCTGGGAAGGAAATAAAACATATTTCTTCTTGTTTATATTCAGAACTCACCATCTTTAAATTCTGGAGAAAGCTTCAGGACTGGAGGACAAAGAAAGTGGTAGTAATAAATAGACATGAAAGGGTGGAAAAAAATCGAGCTGCTCAAAATAGCATTACCCCCAGATGATGTCAGATCCTTAACTCTTTATCTGTTCTCTGATGTGATTTAAATTACCAGCAGAAGTCAGTCTGTCATTCAGATTCAAGCACAACAGCTGGTGCCCTCAGGCCCTAGTAGAGGTCACATATTGAAATGCTTGGACAGACTGAGGTTGCCAGCTCAAGATCAAGGAAATAAAGCTCCTGTCTTGAAATGCATCTCTCAGGCATTTTGTTAGAGCAAACTTGTTTGTTTGTCTGAACTGCTTCATTTTTAAACAGCAGGGAGGACATAACCTTTCAGCAAAGGTGTGGAAAAACATATTGGGAACATTTCTTTGTGTTTTCAGGCAGGTGGAAACCAAGAGTCAGATGTGACCCCTAGCCCCATGCATCTGTGCGTCCTTCTTGCCCATGTCTCCTGTCCTTGGTCAAAGCTCATTGTCAAAGACAAAGGGGCAGGTCACCCAGATGCCGATGCTCTGTGCTGAAGTTATTGGCCACGGTGTGCAGATGTTGTTCCAGTGGTTCAGTTCGTGCAACTAAATATACATTTTAATGGTTATAAGCTGAGCAGTAGGATTGATTTAACACCAGTACAGGAACCATAGCTTTCAGTTTTCACAAATTATGTGTGTTTGAATTCTAGACTTTAATGCTGTACTAATGTAGGCATTTGCATTTAATGACACAGTTAAGCTGAATAGGCCTGCCACCTCCTAAACTCTTAAAAGTTTTGGCTCTGTAAAAACCTCTTGTGGAAAATATGAACAACAGCTGTTAGGTTTCCTGGTGGAAATGCTATATGCTTGGTCATGAAAAAAGAAGAAACACAGCATCAACAAGATCTTACGAATCTTTTGACATAGTTTTATGATAATTTTCTTCATATATTATGCTCCTTGTATCTAGGGACTAATAAAAATTAAATAAAAACAAATTATTTAATATTCATATTGAAACCAAACTACAGAAGGATGCATGACAGAATCACCAAAGAGATAACAGGAACATAATATTTATCCCAGATTCTTTAAATGTTAGGGATTTTTTTAATCAAATTAACCGAACGATGTAGACAGATCTGAAGGAAGATGACAGGAACATTCAAAGCAGACTTGCTCTGACAGTGGGTTACAGTTGAAGCTACCCCTGACTTTGAGGGGCAGACCCTGACACCCTTCCTGCTCTTCAAGTGTGCCTTACTCCATCAGTAGGCATGTTGCTTTCATCAGAAAGCATGAGGTTTTGTTGCTCAAGGTTTCGCTGCATTCAAGGAGAGCATTCACTAGTGAGGAGTATCACACCACAGCATTCAGGGCTTGTGACACCACGGTGTTTACTCTCCTGAGTAAGCACAGGGGAGTGCTCACACCTGTGTTATACAGAAACTGGTCTCCTGGGGTGGGAAGAGGGCCACCTCCAGGGAGTGATATAAAAATCACCATTAATTAGGAGTTAGACTCAGAACTGCCCGCTTGAGATTGCTTTTTTGAGATAGGTGAGATGCTCTACCAAAGTACCTGCAGAAGAATTCAAGGCAGCCTAGTGTCCAGCAAGGCACAACAGTTATTTCCCTGATGCTGCTTGACGTGAGCACCATGTTCATGAGCAAGGACTACGTTCTCCAAGATACTTTGCTAACCAAAACCTGACGACTTCAGCAGGAATATCCAAGTATGGTAGAGGGTGTAGGAGTAAATTCCCATCACCATCAGTATGGACATATAGTCAGACCCATATGGTCTGAAACAATGGTACAATTTATTATTCCATTCAGGGTATGTTGAATCCAGCATTTATAAATTTCCTAAATTCCAATGGATGTAAAAATATTTAGTTGAAAGAAAAAAATAGTAATTTTAATAAGATATAAGCACAATTTGCTAACTAATTGCCATTGTTTTTTAAAAATATTTGGTTCAGCCGATTAATGGTAATTCTACTTCCCATTAAAATTTTGATATAAGCATTTCTGGCTTTATCTTAAACTGCTCTAGTCTTGCCCTTAGAAAATCAACATCAACAATTTCTTCTTTGTAGAAAAAAAACCTAGTAGAATTTCATATCTTTAAAACTGACTTTGTTTTTTAAAATAGTTTCATGTTTAGCTAAAATTAAAAAAAACTTTTTCCCATTAAAGTAGCTTTCAAAGTTCAAAAATACATTTACTCTAATCCTATGTTTTTGACAAGCTTTTATAGTAAATTATCTTATTACATGCAAAGATTAGTTGCTTTTTAACTTCATAACCTCCTGGAACATCTAAATCTTTCACAACAGAGAGAGAGATAAAGGTGTAAAATGGAAGAATAAAAATACAGCTTTCAGGAATATCAAACCTTTCAGCTTGAGGGTTAAGTATGGGCATTAAAAAGAATCCCGTTAAAACTGAAAACCAGGGTGTACTACATTACATGTACCCAACTGTAATAAAATCATTATGTATGGATAAAGGAAAACATAACAATTCATAACAAATGCCTGTGCTTCTGAAGTACAATTGTTTGTAAAAATAATTAAAGTAGGTTATTCTGAGTTCCAGGCACATGTTCTCAGTAGTCTGGTGGGTTTAAGCAATGCAGAGGCAGCAGCACTGCCTGGGGACGTGGGAGATGTGCAGTAGCAGTAACATGTAATGGGATAACAACCTTATATAAAACTTAATATACCTTCTGGATAAAAACCAGGAAATAAAAGTAGGAATCAGATGTTTTTCATTGTTAACTTTCAAAGACTATACCTTGTGTTTCTGTGATTTTGTAGCTCATTTAAATACTAATTTAATGCTAGCTTTTAGCTCCCCTCTTGTACAAACACGATGCAATAACTGGGGTTAGATTTTCCAAAAACCTGATCTCCTTATTTCAGCCTCCAGACAATCAAGTTTTCAAAGCAGCCTATCCTTGGCAGTTCCACCAACAGCAAGGAGAGAAAGGAGGAGCCCCTTTTTTCCAGGTACTGTTACAAATCCAGTGTCACCTTCGTGCTTCAACTGCATATTCCAAACTTCAATCGGAGCCATGGTCAACCATAAGGTTTATAAGACTCAAACCTGCCTGTGGAATCATGTATGTTAATGTAAATTAATGTTTTTAAAGTACAAGACAAAAAGACTGTGTTTGAATGAAGGTTGTCATGTTTTCTCTCTTCTCCACATTTTCAGGAACTGGTTTTCCCAAGGTTGGGAGGACTAAAGTTGCTGCTGTTTGAGTAAGAAGGACGTGGTATCAGGAAGACAAAAAACGTGATCAAGAAAAAAAATAAACCAAATAAAAAGCAACCAAAGTGGCTGTGATCTCACAGGCCAGTAGAGCTACTGAAAATGGCAACTACCTGCAGCCTTTTCTCCCAAAGGCTTTGGTTTGCTAAGAATAGTGCATGGAGTATTTGCACGCAGGCGGTGTCAGAGGGCAGACCTGCACAATGATTGGGATCGCACAAAGAAGCTGATTCATCAGGGTCCAGTGCATTTTTAAGGAAAAAATCTAGAACGAGTGCCATTATTTCAGAGTACATTTCTCACTCACTGAGTCAAGATTCCCAGGAGCTATGAAAGGCAATCATGCAGTTCTCAAGTGATTGGAAATGTCATTATAATGTAAAATGCAGAAAACTTAATCCCCATCACTTTTTCCACAGCTTTTTTCCTGCCTGGACAGATGTTCCTTGTCAGTCTCTTGAAAAATACATGGACCATAATACAGGCTCACCGTGGCCATCGCTAACCAGTGGTGTTAAGCTAAGTATTGGTAAAGGCAGGAACAGGAACAGACAAACTTTTACTCAAGATAAAATTGGTTTGCTGGTCAAGTTGAACAGAGGGGTATTCTAAGAACTGGGAAACAAGGTAAAACACCCATATTCTCTGCACAGTAAATGGTGTAGGTGTTAAACAGCAGTGTTCAGAGATTATCCTAGTCTTTGAAAGAAAGGGCTAAGACAAGGTGTGCGACAAATGGGGCTCTGTATCCCAGTGAAAGGACCTCCAAAATCCTTCAATGCTCATAGCAAAGAACAGCCCAAAGAGCAAGGAAGAGCACAGGCTTGAAATATGTTGCAAAACATGAATCACCCTGGTCCTGTGTCTCCTTGGGATTTTAATCTGCTGAGTACAACCACCTTCTCAAGGCTGCCTGAAAAGCGGAGCTTGGCATGACGAAATGCATCATTTTAGCTATAGAGCTGGTACTGTGAAATTCTGCTAAAGTGTATTGCTCCCCAGACTTTTGCAAAACACTCAGTCATGGATTTTCTCAATTCCCACTTAAGACAGTGCAGCCTACCTTCAGAAAAGGAAAGAGTTAAGCTAAAAGCTGGTGTGACACAGGTCCCCCCCTTATAATTCTTACAAGTCTGAGGTCATGACGATCATCTCCCACTGATTTTCTATCCACGATTTTTACAGTCCACTACTTGTCAGTCTGATCGCCATTACTCAGCAAGTGTTTGCTTTATTTTGAAGAGAACAAATTAAATAACACTTGACCCCAACTTGGGCACAGCATTTTGCTGCCGTACCTGTTTTGTGACACTCCTGCATCATTTCCCAGGCTAGTTCATCACAATGTAATGAAATAGCTTTGTACTATCAGGGCTACAGTGTTGTATGCGGTCTGTATTTTATCTACGATAACCAAAAGTCATTACCATTGGTGGGCTAGGTCAAATAACTTGGGCTCCCTCCAATTCTTAGAGGGCAGGTATTGACATGTCATAACACAACCCCACTTTCATAGCACCAGCCATAAAATTCCTCATCAGAAAGCCCAGGAATGCATGGCATAGAGAATTAATTTCCATGTCTGAGGAACTGTGGCTCCTTCTAGGTGCTGTGTCACTTTTGGGCAAATGCAGGGGCATTGGAAAGTTTGCAGGTTTACTTGAGGATGAACAGGTATTTGTACAAAAGACATAATGCCTGTGAGCAAAAGTCGTGTTGCATAAAACAAGCCAGACAGCCTTCAAACCGCCGAGGCTCAACCAGAAGTTGTCAAAGTCTCTGTTACCACCTAAGCAATGGCTTTACACATCTGGTAAGGTTCTGCTCTGTGATCTTTGGGGAGAGTCATAAGCTCTGGTAACCATCAGCAAGATCAGGGTCATCTAATTCCTGCTAGATATTATATAAGTATATAATAAATTTATACAGAATGGGATGGGATGGCATGGGATGGGATGGGATGGGATGGAATGGAATGGAATGGAATGGAATGGAATGGAATAGAATAGAATAGAATAGAATAGAACAGAACAGAACAGAATAGAATAGAATAGAATAGAATAGAATAGAATAGAATAGAATAGAATAGAATAGAAATATATATAAATAAAAATATAATTTGCAAGATAACCCAAGCCTGCTCTTCTCCTCACCATCATAACAGAGATGATTTTTCCCATCCAGAATGAATCATTTCTGTTGCAGGCCTGTGGCAATAAGAAGACCTCTCCAAATGGGAAAAAAGAAGGAAAAATAAAAGGAAGTCTTTCTAACAACAAATCAAGTTGAAACCTGAATTCCTGGCTTAGGGTATAATCAGACAATGCTCCAATTTTTTGACTGCCATGGGAATGGAACATGAATAAGGACTACTATAGAGCCCAACCTGAATAAACGATTTAGATAAGGAATGATAAGTTCTAAAAACGTGATTGATTGCAAAATGGTAAAACAAGCAGGTATTATCACAGGTTTTTCACAAGGGAAACACTTCTTTACATTAGCCTCCCACAGAAATATATTGCCTCAAGTTTGCTAATAGAGTTATGCTTATGGATGCATTTATAATGTCTCATTCCTTCAGGTGTCTTTAATTTGATGAATTAACCTTCTCTGTTAGGCTAACTCTTGACATATTTTTCTTTCTATTTATTTTTAGAAAGCCCTCAAATTAGAACAGTCTGAAGGTTCCCCCCCCCCCCCCGCCATCTAAATAATTTATTCACAGAAAATTGCAGCTTCCATCAACCCACAGCTACTCATGAGTCTGCTGTGTACATTCAGTGAAAAGAGAAAACTGAATGCAGAGGAAAAACCTGAGTGCAAGCTAGAGAACTAGAAGATGGTGAAGATATCCTTTGCAGTTCAGTTCTCAGAGAATTCAGTGTTTTCATCCATCCACCATGCAAAACATTTGCCAGTATAAGAATTGTATTGCAGAAGAACTATAGTACAGAACAGGAGTGTAAGAAAATCCTGTAGTGGATCTGCCCATCCCTGCAGTATCCTCTCCAACAAAATATTTGCAGGGCAAGTGCAACGTGGTGCTGCATGGTGCATTGACAGACCTGGGGTGGGTGACCTCGCATTTAATAACTGTTCAAGCATTTCTTTTCTTTGAATGTGCCCCATCACTTTTTCACATGCACGGAAGTTGTCAGCAGCTACACTGCTCTGTTCCCATCGGTCCCCCACCCTAAAGTTGTGTGTCATGAAGGAGCACTTCGGTTCTTTGTTTGGAACCTAGCCTTGTCTGGTTTCATTTGATGCCTTCTAGTCCTCAAATTGGAAGAGACAGGGGACATCGATCCCTGTTCCTGTTCTCCATGCCTTCTGGTGATTTTGTGGTCCTAAGCCAAATCAGGAAAATAAAAAGATGCCCTTTGCTAGGATGCTTTCTGTTACCCACAGCTACACTATAAGGGCTGCATGTACAGAGGGCTTTACAGCAGCTGGGAAGGATTTTCATGACCACCGATGATATGTGGTGGGCCCAGCTGAACCGAAAGGCGACGGGTCCTGCATGCTTGTACACCTAAACTAGTTATATTTAGTTATTATATGCCCTCTTTATAACATAAATTCTTCCCAGAATCAAAACGCACAAGTTCACCCAAGTCTAACCTGCAGGATTTTCATTTCCCAGCATTATTTCACATGCACATCTAAGACAGCTAAATCCTTAGACTTTGCTTCTTTTCTAGCTGAGCATGTGGTTCAAAAAAATTGACATGACCATTCACAGCTTGGGATTTAATGGCTTCTATCAGGGAGCTGAAGCAAAATGCCGTGCTGCACCATTGATTTCAACTTAGCTCTGACAGTTTGCACACGGCAAGGATCAGGCCCCAGAGAAGGTGGTTTCTAAATTCATATTTTTCTAAGAGCAGTCACAGAATATTTATAAGCCCTATGAGGGCCTTAAAGGAAATGTGAGGGAGCATCCCTGCTCCTAGATGTTGCCCATGCCAGGGAAAGCAGCTTTGCTTTAGCTTGTAAAAAGCTCGAGGAGAAAAGCCACCTCTGTCAGTAAGAGTGGGAGATGGGGCAAGAGTGACTATCCCAAACAGCCATGGGGTGGGCAGGAAGAGTTAAAATATATGACTTTAAACATATATGTAGTTTAAAATATAATATATAGTTAAAAATACAGGAGCAATAGCAACGTTAGTGCTCTGACAACTTTTTGTCAATTGGGCTTGGCAGTGAGTTTAAAAACAGCTCACCCACCATAGGCACGTACCCCCTCCGCTGGGGTCCTAAGGCTCCTGTGGTGGGTGACTGGTGTTTCCTAAAGGAGAACTCCCTACAGCAGTAGGTGTTTATTTTTTGTCTTTTCTCTGGCAGTACAGCTGCTTTAGCTGGTTTTTCTAAGCGTCAGGAACTCCTAGAGATTAAAAAAATTGAAGGAGTGTTATTTAAAGGCTACCTGCAGTCTGATTCAAGGTCTAGGTAGCCCATCCACTATTCTTAATGCAACTACCTTGCTATATATATTGTAATGCCTCCCCTGTTATAGACTCTAGGTTGAAGCAAATTTTATCAACGGAAAATAGGAATGTCACAGAAATTTTTCCCTAGTCATGAAAAACTGAGTTCTCCTAGCTTTTGTATTCCTACATTTCATGTTTCTCAAAACATTTGCCTTCCTATTTCTTCAAGTGCATGATCAAGTGCCAAAAACCTGGCATTCTCTGTGACCACGAAGAGCCTGGGTGGGCTCTGGAGACTCAGATGCAGGTGTGCTAGAGGCAGTATCTCACTGCCCCTCACACTGGCTAGTATTTAACCCTGTAGGTAGCCACACTGAAACCACTTGCCTTCCAGAGTAAGGAAACGACAATGTGAGGAAAAGTGTGCGCAGGGAATGACAAGGGTGGCTCTGGTCCTCCATGCACCCAGTTAAGCACCCCACCATCAGCCTGTCAGCAGGGCAGGACAACGGTTATTTGCACTTTGTCTGTGGTCCAGATCCCCAGCTGCATCCCAGCACTGTCTGCTGCAGAGCCTCAGTGAATCACACCCAGCATCCCTGTAAACATTTCCCTCCAACAACAGCCCTGCAGGCTGCTGCTGTGTATTTGCATTACTGTACAAATACTTTCTGTTGTGAACAATGTAAAAATCATTGCCCATTGTGTTTCAGCTCCTTTAGCGTCTTCTGAAAATAGAACATACACTGAAGTAGTGTAACGTTGTGCTTCAAGTCTGGGTTTGGTTGTTTGGTGGGTTTTTTTGTGTTGGGATTTTTTGTGCTTTTTTTTTTTCTTTGCATTATTTTCATCTTCTTTTAATGATCTGGTGGTGAAGCATGTGTCACTGTATAGCAACCTTTTACACTGATAATGCTGCTTCTTAGGCTCTTGAAATGAAACATTCTCTTCTTAGCAGAAGGCTGGGTTTCAGCTACCGGCTGGCATACAAGAATTGTTCCACCTACCTGTGAAAGTCAGCTCTTTCTGGGGCATGGAAGGGCCACTATGTAGAAGCATGACACTAGGGCAATAAAATAAAAATATTATATCAAGCTGAAAGTGCAGGATAAGTCCAGATGGACTGAAAGCAATGCAGTTCAAACCAAGATTTCCCCCCCCTCCCCTTGTGCATTGTGCCAGTTTATATCTCAGTGGCTTTGGATTTTTCAGTTCACTGAGGAGCTGGCTTCCAGTTCCACTTCTGATTTTTGTATCTGTATTGCTGTAGAAACAGAGATTCTCTTTGGAAATGGGGGCTTCTATTGCTAAATGCATGACTGCTTTACGGCCACACTCAACCCCCATGATGGTCTGTGTAGATTCATACAACTTACCTGCTTTGGCTACAAAAATAAACCAATCCTGCACCTATGCACCAGTAAAGCTGCACCCCAAAAAGAGGTATGAAAGCATCCCAGCTGTTGCATACAGGAAAGGCCTATAGAACATGAAGCTGTGACAGAATGAATCTAAGTGTCCTCTCAGCTCCAATAAGCGCAAGGAGCAAGGAGGAGAACAGCGAGTTCCAAATGTGTGTATATATGCATTTATATATGTGTATGTATTTAGATGTATCTATAAGTATGTCTGTGTATCTGTGTGTGTGTGTGTAAACATATACACACATATATATATGGGGAAACCCCTGGCTTGCATGGAGAGGGGGGTCAGGCAAAAAAGAAGCAGAAAACCTGCTAAAAAGTCTTGCCTTTCTGCTGGTAAAGCATGAGTTTACTAAAAGAAACATGAAGGAGAAAAAAAGGTTTCAAGGAAGAGTCCTGGGAACTTAGAAATGCATGTATTAATATTAGAGAAACATGGGTGTATACAAATCACTGGTTCTGGATGATCTCAAGGTATTAAACTGACTTCCCTCCCATCTCCCTACCCAAGTAATGTAAGAGGGGAAAAAATAGCAAATGTTGTAATTTTTGACAAGAACCCTTGAAAAAGACATTTTGTTTGATCAACTATAATCAGGTTTCTGACAAGGACAAAACCATTAATGACAGAATAGATATTTTCTTTTAAAAAAAAGTAATAAAAAATCAATTCTTCAATGAGAAGTATTTCAAGAAAAAGAATCAGCCTGATTTTCTACTATAACACAGCAATTACTACTGAAAACTCAAAAACAACCAGGGACCCATCAATATATTAGTGAAAGGTGAATATGGTATTGATTTTCAGAAGGAAAACAAAAGTAAGAGGTAGAAGTGCTTCACAGCAAAATAAATCCTTATAAAAAATGAAAGAACCAATGTCAACGGAGTTATCACTGAACACATAAAGGTGAAAGAAACGTAGCATCTCTGGCACATCTCATAAAGAATAAATCTCCATAGAGGAAAAAAAAATATATATATATATATTTGTGAAAAAACAGAACTATGAAACTGGTGGAATCATAAGATGATTTTTTTCATGGACCACTATTTTAAAAATATTAATTGATTCACAAACTAGGAGGTAGAACTATGCGTAACAAAGAAGCCAGGTGTTTGTGATCACTCACTGGAAGGAAATCAGCTTTCAAGCACTGACAAACTCTTTTTTTCTGTTATCCTGGAATTTTTCAGCAAGATACTTTTTCTGGCTAAGCTGAGTAACAGTCTCATCAATGCTACGCTTTTGCCATTTTAAGGTTTCTTTATTAGCGTCCTTAAAATATTCACTTAGCATGTGAGGGAGGTGAAACTGTACTGTACCATTTAAGTAACCAATAATATCTCAGAAAGTAGTAGTCTAGAATGTATTAATGAAATTTGCCAGCAATGCACATACTAAAACATGTTTGCATTAAGTGTTCTTGAAAATTTTCAAGTAAGAAACAAATCAGTAACAATCAGACTGTTTGTAGGTACTTCATGAAGGAAAATTAGATGCAAATTCATTAATAAATTATTCACCAGCTTTGCTCTCAAGTGGATTGAAAGCTGGCAAAAAGTCCATGGCAAAGGGTAATGCTCAGTAACAGCACATAAAACTGAGAGGCACTATCAGGTAGCATAACATAAAGATTAGTGGCAGGTCTCGACTTAGTCAACAACCTCATTAATGATCCTAAAGCAGAAGTAAACAGAAACATAATGAAATCTGTGGATAGTTGGGAGGAACCGTGCGTGCCAGCGTCAGAGAAAGGGGACTAATACACAAGAAATGAGATGCATAGATGTCAAATAAAATAACACTGCATGGTAAAAATCAAATGAAGAAAAATATTCCATGCATACTTAAGAGGAAAACCACAGGCATGTCTCAGATTAATTTTCCATCAATCGCCAGGCACCAATAGCCAGGTAATAATCAGAGTAACTCCACAGAAGTCAGTGAAACCACCGGCGAAGGCTGAAGGAAGCAGGGATCTGTTTTCACCAGATGATGAGCACCCTCTTGTTAAGGAGGGTGGCAGAGAGAGCAGAAAGACCTGTTTGGTACTGCACGGTGAGGAGCATCATTCACGTTGCAGAGGGTCAGCGGCTCTTCTGACATAACCTCATCATCCTCGGTAAGCTCCCTCATTGATTATACTATCAGTAATTTTAAAAATCTGTAAAATTACCATTTGAAATGGTAATGGAAATAGAGGTGAGGGGGGTGAATAATACCAAAGGTATTTTCATAAATCTGTAGGCTTGAAACGATGCACCTAAAGGTGGTAAATTAGCAAACGACTCGCAGAACATTACTTGTCCTGGCTGATCCACACCCCACACTGAGAAAAACTTTGTTGCTGAGGCCTCAAAGTGCTGTTTTGCCTCCTGTTTTCATTAGAATCCATTCATGTTTTATTTAGATAGCTTCAATCAATGTGTATCTCTGTTTTATTTTTCAGTTAAACCACACCAGCACCAGCATAATCAACCTCGTCTGCAAATTGTTCTGCATTGTCAGTAAGTGACTGCCTTCCAGTATTGTAAACGTTGTGTAGTTAATTGTTCTTAGAGAATAGGGAAATATTTCTCAGTAGCAGAGTAATCATTTATGTTACAATGCAATTGCACTGCGTTTATTTTGAATACAGAATTCAACATGCACAGTCAGTTCTAATGTTTTTGCTGGTTGTTGCCCTACAGGTAGTCCTAGCAGGGGAAGTGTAGAGGGGGAGACACCTGCTTTGATTCTTTAAAAGTAGATTGGGGACAAATGGGAATGGTGGATCAATTTAGTTAGAAAAACTTGCTCTACTAAGGGGACATGCCTGGCTGTTTTATCAGTTGAAGACAGAAAGCAAGTAGTAGGAGTTACTGGCTGTTCTCGATGCAGCTGGAGCTCACTGATGGAGTTCCTAAAAGCTATGCACTAGGAGCTATGTTGTTCAACATGTTTATAAACAGCCTGAAGCAGGACCAATTGTTAAAATGAAAAGGCCCAATAATTACAAAAAAGTTGATCAGGCTAGTGAAAACAAGGGTTGAGCAAAGATTTACCGAACTATTTTTGAAGGTGGAGAGGCTGGGTACTAAAAAGGCAGCTGAAATGCACCTTGGAAAAAGTAATCCAAAATGAGCTCTGAGCTGGCTGTAACTGTCAGAAGTGGGACCATGAAAATATCAGCTTCGTTCTTGAAAATACTGAATAAAATTTTAAGAGGTTTTAGGGAACAGATAGAGAACAAACAGAAAATACTGTTAAACCCTGACACAAAACCCTAGTTCATCCCCATATGGAACACCACGTGCTGCTCTGGCCCCTTCACCTGCAAACAAAATATGATGAAAAATTCAGAGGGGGCTCACAAAGATGAGGAAAGGTGTAGGGCATTTTCTCCATGGCACCAGATTGTGCAGCACAAATCCAGAGGACATTAATAAATGTGGAAAAATCCTCCACATGTAATTGAGAAACTCCCTGAAATTAAAATGGGCAGGAGAGTACTTGGGAGAAAGTACCATGAGTGCTCATGCTGTTCTTGCTCCTTCCTAGATATGTGCTCAGGGGCTCAGCTGGAGCAGGGTGTGTGTGTGTGTGTGCGTGTGCAAGCTGTTTTCATCCAGAACATGAACCATATGCTGCTTTTAAATCTTTGGAAACTGAGCAGCCTCGTTGCCCTGATCAGACCTTATCTTTAAAATGATGACCGACTTCTGGGACTTCCTTCTGTGCTCGCTTCCTGCCTCTGCAAACCTGAACATGGCTCTTGGGAAGCATTGTGAATTGACAGCTTCAGCAACTGAAAAAAACAGACATGATAATCACTGTCAGAGAAGGACTGGAAAGAAACTGAGAGCTTAATTATGGCTGCAAACGAATGGGCTCTTTGTAAAAGTGGCGATAAAATGAAGATAGGGGGAAGGAAGTGGGGAGCATAGGAATTGCAACTCGGGTTTTGGAGACTACGAGTAGTTCTGTTTATGATCATACCAATATGCCTGGGGATTTTTCAAAGGTGCAGCCTAAAAGGCTAACAAATAGTGCACCATGCATTCTGCAAGAGCCACAGAATGCAAGTAGCTTCAATGCAATAGGATAGTAATAGGGGGTGGGTTGCAATCTTAGTCAAAGTGAGAAACATTAATGTATAAAAATCCCTTTGAGATTTTTTTTTTTTCTTCTGTTAACAGTCATAAGAGATATGCTAGCAGATCCAGCACAGTGGCTTTAGGAAGAAAGGAAGGAGACTGTATGACTGTGAACACTGCTTTTCCACTTCATGAGAATGCCAAACAGAATGCAGGAGAAGAGAAACTCACATGATCAGCAATGACAGAGAAAGCATAATTGCAATTACTTAAAAATTACTTGGGAAAGCCAATACAGTACTGTGTACTTTAGAAATACAAACCATGCACCTGCCCAGAAACAAGTATAAAACATGACAATAGCATTCAAAACTTATTGATAGCTGTATCTGAATTGGACCCCCTGAAAACTTGAATGGTGAACCAAAACAACAATAGCAACAGCAGTAACAGTGCCCTGTGGTTATTACTAAAACATCTATAGACATGTATACTGTTGTTTAGCATTTATATACTACAAATAAAAACCTGGCTGGTTTTGATGAACATTGAGATGTAGCGGTCTGCAACAGAAAGAGTTTTAACTTGATGAAGCAGGTGGCCTCTCCTTGCCCAGTATTCTTCGTACAGGAAAGCCGTGCATGAAGGGTAGCTGAGTATGGTTATGGCCTGAAGAGATGAAATGCACATTCCTGCCTTGCCCAGCCATTCCCTCCATCTTCTGTGTGTAGGACCAACTCTACAGCCAGAGCAGACAATTCAGCTTCAACCTCTGTGTAACCCAGGGGCTGGGATACACAAGCCTGGGCTGCCAAAGAGACAAATGAGGGTCCCCACTGGGAGGGTAGTATCTTACTGTCATCCTTGAATTAAACAGTAGCTTTATTTCTTTAGAGGAGAACCCTTCTTTTCAATCCAGGTGTAAAAATAAATATGCTTTTCTTAAAAGGTGTAAATGAGACCCAGGGATTTGTAAGAGAGGGATGTTCAAGGTCAGCAAAAGAAAAGCCAGAAGTCTGCAGGTGTTTGGTCACAGAGCCAACCTACAACATATCCACGTGTATGTCAGTCCTTGGAAGGATACCAAGGAGCAGGCAACACTAGAGCTTTGAAACCTCCAAGCTAGAGAACAGCCACTTTCCTGATTAAAAGGGAAAAACAACACCTCAGCTAGCCCATCAAAAAGGTCAGCAGTGCTAGCAGGAATCCTTAGTCCAAGACCTTTAATACAGAAGAACATGAGTGTCAACAGATAGTATTTAACAGAGATGACAAGGCAAGCAGTGGAATTAAAAAAAAAAAAAAAAAAAAAAAAGCAGCTACAACCAAAAGAACCTAACCAAAAAAACCCTCAAAGAACAAAAGCCACTCAAAATAAAAACAAAATCAAAACTAAACAAACAAAAAACTAAAACAGAACCCAGAAAAACATCCATCACAGTGCAATCCTGCTCTGACTTAGAACAGAGTGTTGCAGGAGCCAGTGGCGTTACAATGCCCTTAGACTGATCACAAATTGCATGAGTAGAGCTGATTCCTCCCTTCTTAGCACACAAATGCTTACCTTCTTCCACTTAACTACATAGACATAAACTACAAGAGGTTTTATGGGCTCTATTTAAAAAGGCTATTCTATGGCAGAGTTTCAAAAAGCAGAGAAAGCAAGTAAATTATAACCTAGTTTTAAATTTGTGATGGGCATCCTGGGTGGATCATCACAAAGCAGATATTTTGCTGTTTGCATCAAATTTGATGCTGTTCTCCACTGCCACATTCAGGGTACCCAGTTCCCACAAATTGTCACAAACAAACACGTGGCACCAGGTAAGCAACACTAGAAAAAACAGCCATATTGGAGTTCCCTTGCTGCATAGCTCACTTGAGCAAGTGTAGCTTGAAGCTGAGTAACATATATCGGAGGAAAAGGGTCTACTGAATAACAGAAATATCTGGATGCTCTGTGCACTTCGGTGTTCTGAGCTCCAACCACTGCAAACACATCAGCTTAAGTTAGCTGTGGATTGAGCCCGATGGCACATTATTTTAGAAAAAAAGCTCACCTTCGTGGTTGTCCTCAGTTCTCAGAAACAACTGTGGTCTTAAGAGGTAGGAACCTGCTGGCAACTGCCTAGATTTTGCTTTGAAGACAGAACTAACACCATCTCTAACTCATCTGTAGTTCAGCAGTTGAGTGCTGAAACAGGAATTTGCTGCTTCTGTTTGTTCCTCCGAGTGTATTTATGGACTGTGATTCTCCACGATGTGTAGTACTGAAAAGCAGAAAGAAAAAAAAAAAAAAAAAAAAAAAAAGAAAGGAAGAATAAAAGACAAAATTTCCATAGCAGTTTGTTTGGAAAATCAGACTTCACTTCTATCTTTGTTAATGGTATTCGGGGGTTTGACTGTGACCAGTGAAAGAGCCTGGTGATACAGGACACATCAATTTGTCAATCAATTTACAGGGGGCTGGTATTGGATACAAATCTCCACAATATATTGTGTGTCACATCTGAAAAGCAATTGCAATGCTTGGACCTTATTCTCTGCCTACTGCTCTAAGCACCTCTTCAGTATAATGATATTTATATTCTCCAAATCACTATGCTGCTCTCATCTTGGCTCACCGAGAAGCTGTTGTGTATACTAATCTGTGTGGTATGTCCTATACGTTAGGGTGTCTGGCTTAATTTGGAAATCTTCTTAAAATGCATACTCGAATTATTGATTGTACGGCTCAGAAGATGAAATGAGATGGGTGGATTTTAGAGTTATGAATAATAAACTCCTGCTTAGCCAAAGGTACCGAGTGATGAGTTCAAGCTCAAAGAGATGCTACCACTACACATTTTATACATGCTAGTATCAGGCTACCTACAGTCCTTACTACATGTCTGTTACTTTCCTTAATAGCCATGCAGAGGTAGGGATTATTGTGTAAGGGATTTAGGAACACAGTTCCCCCTGGCCTGTGGTGAGATTATGCACCTGAAAATCTCTTTTGAAATCTGCTCCAGGTATCGATTGCTGTCAGATTTCCATTCAGCTGAATAGGTGTTCTGAAAGGTCCCTGACCCCCTTTGCTTGTGTGTTGGTTGATAACATTTCACAGTCTAGCCTGTTGTCCTTCATGCAAGAGGTTAGGTACGCCTTGCTTGCTCTTCTTTCAGAATTTGTTTCAGCCAAGCTTTCTCAGCCTCTTTCTTCTCCAGCCCTAAAGAACACAAAACTATTTGGGTTCACCTGTAACCGTACTTATGAACATCCAAAACTACCCAGCACACGAGTTATCCTATTGGCACTGTTACCGTATCAGAACCTCGATAGTGGTGCACGCAGCATTTCACACATCCCTCAGGTGTGGGTCTGTTGGCCCTTTCTGCATTTCAGTCATCTCTTCTGATTTGTTCTGTGCCTCTGCTGGCACATCTTCTGTTTTGTTTGCTTTCTCTTCAGCTGCCAGACACTACGCTAACTATCTGAAGATTAGATCTCCCGTTTGTCTCAGATCATTTTCTTGTGACCCTATCAGAAGAAGCATTAAAAGATTTATAAAATGGATGTGTGAAACAAGGATGTGCCCATCAGTTGTACAGAAGGGAGTAGAAACATTATTTCAATGGCTGCTGATATGAGTTAAAAGAAAATGGAACTTAATAAAAAATGATTCTACTGATTTTGAAAATGGAGCCCAGGAGGCAGAAAGATCATGGAGGATACTGAAAAGATCAACTGCATGTCCCTGCACAACAACTCATTTCTTAAAGCCCTGATTTTTGGTATAATCCCTTTGGCGATGTTTTGACCCAGTCTTATTTGATTTACGTGTTTTCCTCATTAAATTGTATGCATGAAGATCCACTCAAGACTTCACCTTATGCATGTTTCACTGAAAGGAACTTCTGTTGTATTTGGTACAAACCACTCTACCTCCTTTTATTATTTGAAATCTTCAAAATTTGTCCTTACATTATTGATTTCTTTCTTTATGGAACCTGATTCATCCCTAACCATAGCATTTAGTTTTCAAAATAATTAGGATCACTTTACCACTGCACTATAACCTCAAGTGAGAAAGTTAATTTCCTATTCAGTTTAGAATTTCACCACTAATACCATGAATACTAAATTCATACCACTGCAGTCAGAGTCCTTGGAGAGCACCTTTAAAACACTGACTTCTTAGCTGTTATCGTTCCCTACTTTTGTTTCACAAATGACTTTAAATCCTCTCACAGTGTTGCGAGAAGAGTGGCACTTTCCCTTGGTTTCTTCTCTCCATCCTGCCTGCCAGGAGGGGTAAGATAAGTAGTTACATATGATATGGACATTATAGGTTAGAAGGCTGATTCCTGCAAAAGCCCCGTGCCCAGCAGTCCCTGAGGGGCAAGACAATATTTCTGCCAGCAGCTTAAATTTCTCTCAAGCCCAGCAAGCAATGTGAACTGGAACCTTATTTTTCTGGACATCAGTGTAATTCATCCTGCATGCTAACGCTGCGATGGATGCCAGGGGTGGATTTCCTCTTCTTCATGGGAGAATTTGGTTTCTGGTAGCACGTAAAGGCTCCATTGTCCTGCCTGATGGAGTCACGCTAAGTTGCAGCATGGAGAATATAGCTTCAAGTGCCCTATAGATTAAGGCAAATAGATTGGTTTCCTAAGGAGGGGGCAACAAGTATCTACATGGTGATGTGTTCATTTATGAAGAACATCTTATTTCCCTGAGTGTCGCAAGAGTAAATCAACAGGCAGCACAGAAATTACTGTCCACTTCTTTGGTCCTAAAAGTCATCCTGCCTCTTCTCCTTCTCAACCTCAGCTGCTGCTTTTGCTGTTTATGGGATTTCTCCTGGTCTCCCTGAACTTTTCTGACTTTTACCAGCAGCTGCAACCAATAAAACCCCTTGCCTCCAAATTTGCTGCTAGTCCCAGGGAAACCTCTTTGGCGGCAGTTTATTTTACTCTGCTATTTCTGCTTCCTGTTGTTTCAGAAATAACTATGTGGAGGGGCATTTAATTGCTCATTCCATTTTGCCTGGCTGAAGCGTACTCTGCACACCCATCTGCTTTAATGCGGCTTCTAGACCAAAGCCCCCACTTTTACAACAGCCAGTTACATCTTCCAGCCTAACTTACCCACACACAAAGACGGGCTTCAGCCTCTCTTTGAAAATATAACCAGAGCCAGCTCCAAGAATTCACGAGTTGAAATTAATGAGAAGAAAACCAACCCACGCTCTTTAAAGGGACATTCTAGTGACAATTTTTATTTTCTCCCACGTTACTTAAGTACTGGAACAACAGAGATGGGTCATGCTTTCCAAACAGTTGAAATCACTTGAAATTGTACAGAAAGGCTGTATTGTTAGGTTTCAATTAAGCTAAATTATTAATGATTTTTGTGTCTAATTGCCTTATTACCTCAACTACAGACAGATTCAGGTCAGCAGTTCAGATAATTCTTATGCAGGGCGATTTTGCAATCCGTTTCTAAGCCACCAGTCACCATCAGTCTTCCACAGCAGGTTTGCATGGCCTTCCCAGTTGCAATAGCATTATGAGTGGGGTGGATCTGGGCATGCATGTCAAGAACAGCAGCTTGCTTGGACCAAATACCACGCTTTTCAGGGCAACGCCCTATCCTGAGCATCTGCACCAGGAAATCTCCCCATATTCCTACTGCCTACACCTCAGGAAGCATCGAAACATTACCACTGCCTTTCAAAAAAGCATAGCAGAAGTATTTCTGCTCTTGAGAGACTGGGAAGCCATCTTCTGCTGCACAAGGCATTGGGCTGCGCTATACAGGCTGCAAGGAAGTACATCAACTGCAAGTTAGGGACCAGAAGCCCCATGGCACTTTCTCTCTTTTGTGCTGCTGTGATGGTGCCAAGCTACTGGAAACACACTTTAAGCGGCCAGTGTGCCATGGCTTAATCTACCCCTGAAGCAGAAAAGTATTTTTTGATGTTCTGTTTTCAAAATAATAATAAATATTTATTTATTGCATTTCCTATGTAATATGGGAGGGGGTATTTTCCCAGTTTTTTGAGGCTATTCTCAACCTAGAAAAATGGTATTCAAATGAAGGTAAATGTACATATCAGAGGGAAAAGACTACAAAAGAAAAAAAAAGAAAAAAAGTACCGACTGTCCACAAACCAATCATTATAAATGCCCTGAATTTCACTTGTTACAGAAAGAAAATTGGCAATTAATGTAAGAAATGCACCATTAAAGTACTGAATGAGTCTTACCTCTGACCTGTATTTGATCCTTATGAAAACAAAAATCCATGAGAAAAATGCAAGGTGTCTTTTAGAAACAGTTTAACTCTGACTGAATCAGCAAAGACTAAAATACTTTAATCAAATTATGTAGGTATGGCAAGACGTCTGTCCTCAGAAACTGAAAAGTGTTATCACCACAACTCTTTTGGACGTTAAAAGCCATTGTGCACTAATTTTTTTCTTCCACTTGCCAAATGATCTTCATCATTTCATACAAGACAGCAGCCTAACATCTGGCCTAACTAACCCAGCTAGCCCCAGATGCTGAACTCCCCAAATTGAAGCTGAGTGCTGGGCCATGAGGCACATGCAGGGTGAAGCAGGAGCAGGATGGGTTGGGAATCTTCTGCCCCTAATGAGGTGGAAGCAAAATGCTTTGGCATGCTCAGCCCACCCAGCACAGCTGCCAGCATGAACCGTACAGTTTGTGGTGATGCTGGGGTGAGAGAAGCGTCGCACTATCAACCCCAGGTTTAGATGGTCCTGCCTGGGGCCATGAGGACATATTTCAGGTCTGGAGAAGTGTCTCCTGCTCATCTCCCACACCAAGCAATCACTGCCTGTGCCCAGCCCGACTTGGATATCTACCTCTACAAGCATCTTCAAACTAGCAGTGCTAGGCTAAATTCTCTAGCACGTTTGTAGCCAGAGCAAGCAATGGGACCAAAACACATCTGCCTCTGTGCAACATGCCCCATTATGCTGACGGAGAATTTATTCATCCAGGGGTTTTACCACGGGAAACTGCTAGCTTTCAGACACATGTAGAGGTGGATATCCAAAAGTCAGGCTACATGTGTGCCTCAGCACTGATTGTGGACTACTTATTTTGTAATTTTGCAGTTTTGCTTGAGCCCAGCACAAACGATCTTGCTGACACTTATGCCTAAAAACGAGCATGGGAAAAGGCAGTATGCAAAACCAGAAGGTGCTGCCCCACTAGGGAGGGATCTCGGACAGCTTTCCTAAACCAGGGCTGCAGAGGAGGTGAGAAGGAGGAAGAATGTGGAGTCTGTCAGGTTCTAATTTATCATTACTATCTATCGTTGGTTGTTAAAGAAATTGGTGAGCTCTGATTGTGGGGATTTTGTGATGGAAATGTGAGTTTATGAGTTCTGCTGGATCTATAGCAGGAAGACTGTGAAGTTTATTTGTATCACTCGATAGCATTTGCTTTTTACTTTTGACGTATTTTTGTCAGGACAATACTGCAAATCGGGGAAAAAAAGGTGAAAAACAAAAAAGTCACATAATACTTCTTCATGAAGTAAAGAAAATACTGTGAAATACATTTTGTGATGGAGATCTGGTTAAAAAAAAAAAAAAGCAAGCGTGAAAAGCATAAATGTATATCAGCAAACTGGCCCAGATGACATACATCTCTGAGAATAAGGTAATTCATTACAGAATGTAATGGCTCAGTGACAGTTGTTTATGGAAGTTCATGGAAATCTGAGAGAAAACCAGAAAGCAAATAGGACACAGATCTTCAGAAAAAGAAGGAAAAAAAAAAAAAAGAAAGGAATCAGAATCACAGGCAATTACAATTCACTAAAACTAATTTTAATCCATCATAAAATAATGAAATGATCATTAAAGCTTCACATCTACCTGGGGGATAATGGAATAATGAGCACCAAATGACGCAGGCATCGTGGTGCCAGGGTGGTATGTGTGACAAATCCTCCCGAAGAAGAAAATGGACCGGAAACCCAAAATACTGGATGAACGTGTTCAAATAATACAACTTGAAACAGTGATTATTGTATTATTTTTTTTTTATGGGAGAAAGCATTCTGGAAACCTCTAAAGCTGCAATTCAGTTCCATTACAGGTTTTCTGGTGCAGAACACCACACTGAATTCAAAGGCCTAAGGGCCAGCCGCCTCTGCAAGCAAAAGTATCTGAATGCTGGGGTGATGGATATGGAAAAGAATGGGAGTAGATTATAAAGAGTCTTACGAAATGATAGAGCAGCACAACAAATCAATGCACTTTGGGGTTGCTCGTGCAGGTAAGTTATATCCTTCAACTGCAGACAATAACTGCTTTTCATGTAATCACACCCGGGATATGGCATTAAATTGCAATATTTCATTATCCATCCTTACAAAACATGCAAGAATTTGAAGGGAATTCAGATCCAAAGAAGAAAAATTATCAGATTTCTGGAAAGACTGATACACAAGGAGATATAAGGTAGCTTAAATATATAGCTTATCTAATCAATAATTAAGCAAGGGAAGGATAATGGTTTAAAAATATGTAAGAGAAGGATAATTATTTCAGATGAGGCATCGTCCCAGTTCAGCACAGTGCTTAAACACATGCGCATATCCATCAGCACTGCAAAACACCAGCGCACGTGATTTCAATGGACCTTAAGCACTTACCTAAATTTAAGCGTGCATCAAAGTACTTTGATTAATTGGGGCCATAACCACAACTAATGGTATGAAATTAAGAGATGGAAAAATGTAGGCTGAACAGCAGGAAAATCTTCCAAACGACAAGATATATGAGACTGGGGAGTAATCACTCAAGGGAATTGGTGGAAACCTCATCCCTGGACACCTTTCAAGTTTCACTGGACAAAGCATTGGGAAAATATCCTTTGGGAAATAATCTTGTTGTTGCCTCTGGAGACTGCAACTGCACCACCTAATGTAACTTTTCTGTCTCTAAGTTTTTCTGGGCTGGCTCACAGCATTAAGCCGGAGAGATTATTTTAATGAGCAATGATAGAACAACAGGCTGGTGGCCTTCCGAAGCTCTTCTTTGCATCCCCTCACAATTCAGTGTGTTTTTTCCATCTTCATTACATGTAATGTTATGAGACTTAAAAAAAAAAAAACAAACCAAAAAAACCTCACAACACAAAAACCACCACACTTTTAGCGTAGTGGTACTTCATCTTTTTTCCACTCACTGACTAAACATTGATTTCATAGAATGATGGAATCATAGAATGGTTTGGGTTGGAAGAGACCTTAAAGATCATCTAGCTCCAGCCCCCCTGCCATGGGCAGGGTCACCTTCCACTAGACCAGGTTGCTCAAAGCCCCATCCAGCCTGGCCTTGAACACTGCCAGTGATGGGGCATCCACAGCTGCTCTGGGCAACCTGTTCCAGTGTCTCACCACTCTCACAGGAAAGAAGTTCCTAATATCCGATATAACTCTACCCTCTTTCAGTTTAAGGCCCTTACCCCTTGTCCTGTCGCTACATGCCCTTGTAAAAAGTCCCTCTGCAGCTTTCCTGTAGGCCCCTTTGAGGTACTGGAAAGCTGCAATACGGTCTCCCCAGAGCCTTCTCTTCTCTGGGCTGAACAACCTCAACTCTCAGCCTGTCTTCACAGGAGAGCTGCTCCAGCCCTCTGTTCATTTTTGTGGTCCTCCTCTGGACTCGCTCCAACAGATCCATGTCCTTCTCATGTTTTGGGCTTCAGAGCTGAAGGCAGTACTCCAGGTGGGGGTCTCACGAGAGTGGAGTAGAGGAGGAGGATCACCTCCATCAACCTTCTGGCCATGCTTCTTTTGATCAGCCCAGGACAGGGCTGGCTTTCTGGGCTGCAAGCACACACTACCAGGTCATATGGAGCTTCTCATCAACCAGCATCCCCAAGTCCTTCTCCAAAGGGCTGCTCTCAATCCATTCTCCGCCCAGCTTCTATTGATACTGGGGGTTGCCCTGACCCAGGTGCAGGACCTTACACTTGGCCTTGTTGAACTTCAGGAGGTTTGCACAGGCCCACCTCTCAAGCCTGTCAAGGTCTCTCTGGATGGCATCGCTTCCCTCCAGCATGTTGACCGCACCACTCAGCTTGGTATCATTGGCAAAACTGCTGAGGGTGCACTCTCATTCTCACCTCTGCATTAAAACAGAGCTTAAAGTTATATAGGAAATCTAATTTTAACTTGTAGGGCTTTGTTTCTTTCCCAGAGCATGTGTGATGAATATCGTCAGAGAGGTAATTGTATATTGGAGAATCTCATAACTCTGAGGATCCCAGCAGAGGTAGTAATAAAGATTTGGGGGGTTTGGTGGTTTCTTTGTTGTTTTTTTTCCCCCTCCATGCTGCCTCTGGCTGTTTCAGAAAAGGATTTTCTCAATGATGGACTGGTAGATTCTCTGAGGGCTTTTCCCACTGCAGGGAGTGATTTTGGTCAGCCAAATGTGAGGCCCAAAACACAATGTTTTTTTAATTGCTTTAAAACCTATCTTTTTCTTGAAGTAGACATTTGTAGAATGCTGTGCATCATCCACCTGAACTTTTGGGGATATTTTGCAGCCTTGTGGGAAAGGCCAGGTGTTTTTTAACACGACTTTAGAGAGGTCTGCTGGAAATGGAAATGGTTGAGACAGATCTGTTATAACTTTTAGATTCCTGCCCCCGCCCCTGAATTTCACCGTTTCACCACAGCTGACATTCTTCTTCCTCCCCCCTGCCCCAGTGTCACAGAGATGGGCCCTGTTCTTATTCTTGGGAAAACAGCATTTATGTATATTGGTCTTAATTTTCCACAGCACACCAATGCATCCAGAATAACAGGTTTTAATCTAAAGTACAGATTTTTGTGCCCATCTAACTAGCGATGCAGCTCGGAATACATGTGAGCATCTTCCTGACTCATGGTCTCAGTTAAAAAACAAGATTAATTAATTAATTAATTAACCCACTGAAAAGGATGGCCTTGCCAGTTCTCTGTCATCAGAGATCTTTAAGAGCTTGTCAAAGAAACAGCTGGGCAGGATAATAACAGGTGTGGGCCTTCCATGGGGGTGGGCTGGGTGGCCTCATTTGGGCCCTCCTGGCTGTCTTGGCCGCAGGGTTGGGCTGTGTGTGCTGGACGCCGTGGCTGCAGCCGCATCGCCCCGAACAGTCTGGTCACTGGGGTAAAGTGTGGCACGTTGCATCGGTTAGAACTGGGGCAATTGGGAATTAATTGTTGGCTTTTTTCCCCTTCTGTTTGATTTGTTTGGGTTGTGCTCTCCAAAATTAAGAGCCAACGGGCAGCGCAGCCTTGGAAAAAAGTGTTTGTCACCTTCCAGCCAAGCACCATGACCTCTGGAGGTCCCCTGTAAACACGTAAAACGGCAGTTTAAAACAACAGCACGCTTCTCACGCCCTGTGCTGGGTGGCCTCGGCTGCCCAGGGATCAGGGGATTCACATTTTCCACCTCCAGGTGGCCCCAGGGCAGGGACAGAGTGTGTGTGCCCAGCCCCGGCTGCCCTGAGCCCCATGCCGGGGCTGGGCCGCAGGGACAGGGTCTGTGGCTGGTAGGCAGGCTGCGATTGGCCGTTTGGCTGGGCAGAGGAGGCCAAGTGGCCAATCGGGAGGTGGGGAATCCTGTGGAGCACGGTTCCGCGCCAGAAAGACAGGCTGCGATTGGCTTCCTGGGAGGGGAGCAATAGGCCGGGCAGCGAACGGGGAGGTGAGGAAACCAGCCGGCGATGGTTCCGTGCCGGCAAGGCAGGCTGCGGTTGGCTGCTTGGCCGGGGACAAAGCTCAAGTGGCGAATGGGGAAATAAGGAATCCAGTGTGGAACGGTTCCGTGCCTGGTAGGCATGCTGCCATTGGTTGCCTGGGAGGGGAGCAATGGGCAGAGTGGCCAATGGGGGGGTGGGGGATCCTCGCGGGAGGTGTGCGGGAGGTGTGCGGGAGGTGGTGGGCGGGTGGGTGCTGGGGCGGCGGAGGGCCCGGGGGGGGGAGGGCGGCCGCGGGGCACTGCGGGACCGAGGGTCGGCAGGGCGGGAGCCCGCGGCGGGGCCGTGCCGTGCCGTGCCGGCCGGCTGCTAGGTGGAGCCCGCGTCCGCGCAACCCAGATCCGGGCTCTTGCCGCTCCCCCGCCCCTCGGCTCGCCGCCGGCCCGGCTCCGTGCGGCAGCCGCCGGGCAGGGCAGCAGCGCCGCGCTGCCCGCTGCCTCCTCCGCCGCCGCCTCCTCCCCGGGCTCCCAGCCCGGCTCTGCGGGGAACGCGGGTGCCGCGCGTCCCGCTGTCCCGGAGCCCCCTCCCGTGTGCGGCACGTCCGTGCTGCGCTGTGCCGAGCCGAGCCGGCCGGGCCGCCCGCCCGCCCGCGGCCATGGGCCCCCCCCGCGCCCGCTAGGCACTGCGCGGGGCGCGCCCGCCGAGCCACCGCCGCTCCGCGCCCGCGGAGCCGCCCCCCGCCCGCCGGAGCCGCGCTGGGGCTGGCGATCTCCGCAGCGGGAGGCGAAGCGGAGGCAGGATCGGGGGTGCCGGCGGAGCCCGGGGGGCTGAGCAGCACCCGCCTCCATCTGCGCGGGCGCCTTTGTGTCCCCCAGCCCCGGCGGAGCGAGGGGCCGCGGGCAGGGGAGCGGATGCGAAGGGCGGCTGGTGCTGGAGGGGGAAGAGAAAAGGAGAAAAGGGGGATGGTGGAAGATTTCTCTCCGTGGGTTTTTGTTTTTTTTTGGTTTCTGGTGGTGGTTTTTTTTTTTTGGTGGTCTCTTCGGCAGCGGCTGTTCTTCCCCAGCAGCAGCGGCAGCAGCAGCAGCACAGGCAATGACTCTGCCGCATACAAATCGCTTGGTCGGTGGTGCCGGTTCCGGAGACATCACCTTGCTCTGAAGTTGCCCACCTGGAGGAGGTAAATCGGAGCGGGGCTTTGGTCCAGAGGGGTCGGCGACGACGGGGGAGAGGAGGGAGCGATCGCTTCCCCCTTCCCCACGCATCCTCCGTCCTCCGGGAGGGAGCCTGTGGTGTAGGCAGAAGAACACGGCAGAAAAGGAGAGACTTTTTCTTCTTCCTATTTTTTTTTATTATTATTATTTTTCCTTCCTTGAGGGACATTCCCTGCTTCTCATCCCCTCCTTTTCCTCCTGGCTGAGGGGCTTTAGTACTGTGGCCGGGTCTGCTTCCTGCCCCCACCCCTGGTTTTAATGGCTGGATTGTGGCAGCAGCTCCCTGCTGCAGGTTGTTGAGGAACTGATGGGGACTTGCATCGCAGGAGCTGGAGGTGACTAAAGGTAATTAACCACCCATCGGATGGATGCTCACCAGCCCTTGCCTTGCCATCAGTTGCACCCTTGCCCGATCGCATTGGGCTGAAGGGTGCCAGCCGCCCTGGGCGCACGCTTGGATTGAATTATTTCATAATAAGGATAGTTGCCTTCAGGGAGGCTGGATCCTCCAGGTAACGGGGGAGCATCTCTGGGGGTCTGCATGCTGGGGGGGACGACAGTGGGGACAAGGGGTGTGCTGGTAGTTGGGGAATGCCTTGTAGGCTCCAGCTGGGTTTGGCCGTGGACAGTTGGGTGGCGAAGGCAGTGGGTAGATGGAGGAGACCTGGTAGATTTTGTTCTTGCTCTCCCTTCTGTTTTTCTGTGAAAGGCACCACATTGGACCGGTGGGTTTGCTGGTGTTACACTGAGTAATTCCGGAGTTTCATGTGTCCCCCCCATCCTCATGCCCACCCCTTCGTGGATCTACGTTTCTTTCTAATTACTGAAGGGTGCCTCAAGAAGCAATGGCTTTTCTGGATAGCAGGAGGCAGAGGATGGGCAGGGGTTATAGGTGGGGATGCTGCTGAACTGGGGGGTTGCCTCCAGGGTCGCATGTACGTGGATATGGGGTGGTAGGGTAGAGGTCTGCATCCAGCCCAGCGGCCCCAGGTTACAGGTAGGCACGAGATTCTCTTTCCCTTGCAGCCACAGAGGAAAAGATACAGTCCAGGTAGATGCATTGCTAGAGATGTTCTGAGCTTCCACCTCCTGCCTGTGAGATTGCATTTGCCAGCTCTAACCGTATAGGGCTGGCATTTGCCAGAGGGATTTTTGAGCAAAAGGGCTGGTATGTATGGCTGGAAGAAGAAAATTGCTTTTGGTTTTGTGCCTTTTTTTTTTTTTTTTAATTCTTGGTTTATTTGCTTACTTAAATTACTTATCTGCATTCCTCTTGCAATCATCTTATGACTGTTTAACTTGGAAATACGATTGCAAGGCAGATGATCGCTCCCTGCCATGAGCCAGAGAGCAGCCCGTTCCTGTTTCCCAGCCTATGGAGCCTACCTCGCGCTGGTGCCCTTTATTGCTAATGGAGATGTAGGTACAGTGCCCCAGAAACGTGCCCTGTGTATCTGGGGGATTACCTTCACGGGCTCAGTTTGATCAACAACATAGCCCCCACAATGCGTTTAGTTGGATTTTTTTCACCCTTTTCCCTACAGACAGGCAGACGTTTAGTTTTGCGGGGGGTATGGCAAGGTAGGAGAGGAGCCTCTCATTCTTTCCCTTTCCTGATAGGCATGTGATTCTTCTCTGCGGTGGTTAAAACCATTTGTATATTGCCAAAAGCAATGGCTTGTTGTCTGCTTGTCACTGTGGCATTCCGGGCTTTAGCCAAAACAACTCATGTCTATTGTATTTACTTTTCCTGTTTAGATCACTCATTAGGAGATATTAGCATTTCCACTCTCCCAGTCCTGGTTCCAGGCAGCTAGCTGCCTAGGAGGAGGCTGAGATTAAAAAAAAAAAAAAAAAAAAAAGGGGTGTGTGTGAAAATGCCATCTGTGTCTTGATAGAAGGCACATAGGTAGTCTGCTAGTTACAGTTTCTTTCTGTATTATAGCACTGATTATTCCAGAGCGTTGAACTAAGATTTTCAAAGCCGACCCCCAAAAAAATCTTCCCTGGGGTTAAAAATAAGTTCCATTTTCTTTGTGGAATGCTGTCTCTTAAAGAGTGCAGCCAATGCTGGCTGCTTGGTATTGAGTAGTAGTGTGTGTATTGTAGAGCTCATTTATCATCATTTCCAGGGGCTCGTGATATGAGCAGGCTTCTACTGTGTATTCATTAGGAAAGATCCTTTTATGGAGTTTTTTATGGGGGTAAACCAGGAGTTGCAGGTTAAACCAGGCTGCTATCAAAAAGTCTGCAGTTGTCACTTAAGAATACCGGACTAGAAAGGGAGAAAATCTGTGCACCTGTGCTGATGTTAGGTGACAAAGTTCGGGTTAGGGCTCCACTGTAAAGGCAAAGCTAAAACAACGGCTGTCAGGTGGCGGGGGTCAGTCCCCCTTGTTGTGGTTGAGCCTGCTCCTGTTCCAGCTCCTTAAGAATACTTTTTCCTTTTTTAGACTTTGTTTACTATAAAGTGACTGTTGTCTTCTTACCTGCTAACAAAAAGTAAAGTGAATACAGATCTCTGGTGTGTCAGTTTCCAAAAGGACTGAAGTTTTTACAAAGCTAGTGTTGGCCTATGAGTTCAGTATGATTTTTATTGTTCAATAAAACATGAATTTTCTCTTTTCTTCTGGGGGCTGTTAGGAGAGGGTATGTTTAATTTTGCATTTAATTCCAGAGCAAGCTAAGTGGCAGTGCAGATTAATAACAGTGAAAACACAGAGTCCTCCATTGTGGGGCAATGAGATTTTAATGGTATTTATTAAACTTAAGGCTAGCAAGTCCTTGCTCGGATGTTTTGTCTGACAAAAGTAGGAGCTCGGTTTTTGATTTCTCTGTGCCCTCCGGAGATGGTGGAGCAGCTTCTGTGTCAGCCTAGAAATTCATCCCTGAGCACTTGCTGGGTTGATCCACCTCCTTTGTTTGCCGCAGCCAGTGCTCGGCTGCCTGTCCCACAGGTCAGCATGCCATGGGGACCACGTCCCTCCCTGCCAAGCGTGATGTGGCAGAGGTGCTCGATTCCCTATCCTGGTGTTAATTGCAGAAAAAAACTTTTTCCTCCCACATCAGAGAACAAATCGCCCTGCCCACCCGTGTGAAAATGAAGCTGGTGTCTTTTGCTGGCTGGGAGGGAAATGCAAGCAGGTTTGTAGGTAAAGATGCAGGCACATGCATTGAGCTGGCTGGCTGGTGAGCTGTGTGTCTGCATGCTGCCCAGTGTCGCCGGGCTGTTATAAAAATTAATAAATAAAGATTTAGAGGCAGGTGGACCAAATTATTGGCCAGGACTGGAGAGGAATATGCATGATCTTTGGTCAACAGGTCAGTTGAAGGGCCTGATGCTGTCATCAGGGTTTTCACATTCAGAGCATGAGTGCATGCATCATCAACATGAATAAATGAGATGCACGCAAGAGAATGAAGTCTTTGTAAATGGAGTAGTCCTGGGAACAGGTGATTTATTATTACAGATTTTAATACTAATAGTGTTGGAACTGGTGTAGACTGACTAGGAAACAATTTCATGCGCAACACAGTATAAAGGATGGGTTGGAGATTGATGAAAGAGATGGAGTTCAGGGAGCAAGAATGCATCAGGGAAAAGCTAAAACGTGGAGGATGGGCATGAGGCCTTTTATGCTTTAAATAAGTTTTGTTTCTTTTTTTTTAAATTCTTTTTAAACTATGTTTCTTGATGGTTGTGGTGGAAACAGCCCAGTGCTGTGATTGGAGTGATTTTGATAAAACTTCTTACTCCTTAGGCTATTCTTGCACAAAAGAGGTTTGGAAGAACAACTGAAGAAATACTCTTTTGGAGCAGTGATGATCTGAGGGCTAGGCATCACAATATTGGTGTATTGCTTGGGACAATACTGAGACACCATGACAGCCCTGCAAAATAGAGAAATGTTTTGCTGCCACTTTTGATGATGGGCTGCTTATTGGGGTGGGATGCACTTGGTGAGCATTGAAGTTTTGAAGAGATGTTTCCGTAGTTCATGTGGACTCCCAGTTCTTCCCTGCTAGT
Source organism: Falco peregrinus (assembly GCF_023634155.1). NCBI lineage: Eukaryota > Metazoa > Chordata > Aves > Falconiformes > Falconidae > Falco > Falco peregrinus. The sequence goes on from NC_073722.1 coordinate 64,157,478, forward strand.
CCCTTTCTCATTCAATAGATGCCCTCCTGCTGGCAGGTGAACGCTAGAAGTGCACCGTGATGCCAAATTTTGAGTGTACCTACACACTTCAGTTTCTTCTGTGTCTATAGGCAATGTTTCAGGTGCCTGTAAGATGAAGAGCTAGAAAATGTGTCATTTGTAACAGTTTGCTCTGCCCTGGGGTATTTGTAGGAACATAACTGTCCCAGATGTGGTAGTCTGGCATGCTGGCCTCTTGACTGTGTCGTCTCCTGGGGTCATGTCTGCCATGGCAAATCTTTGTCACGATTCTCACCAGCACTTAGTGTCAGGCTCTTTAATCCCTGCTTGGGACGTGTATGAATGTGTCCTCATTTTGTAGGTGTTGAGATGCTCGAGCACTCCCTGATCTCATCCTGGTGCTGTAGGCAGTGGAAGCTCCCAGAGCAGGCAGTGAAGGAGGAGGAGGAGCTTGCTTTTAAGCATCTACTTTAATTTTTGGCTACTTTAATGGCAAGGAAACCACCTCCTACTCAAATGCAATGTGATTCTATCTAAGACCTTATCCCATGGTGTGTTTTTAGCTTGCAAGTTTTCGGTGTAATGCTTGCTTTATGTTCCTCACTAGATAATCTCTATAGCACAGTCTGAAACACATGTGTCTCCTGGGTGCAAGCTAAGCATCATTTTTAAGGCAACTTCTCTAAGGACACCTTGACACTATAACTTTCTTCAGCAGTCTTTGCAGAGAGCCTTCTGATTTTGCCTGTAAGACATACGCGGTTATCAGTTATCACACCAAGCTTCTGTAGCTATATTGGGTAGCTAGTATTGGGTGGCTGTATCTGTAGCTATATTGGGTAGCTAGTCTTTTCAGGCAATAAAAACTTTATTTTAATTGTGTTCTCGACCACTGTTATTACTTACTAAGCAGTGCTCAATGTGGGACATCTTCCTAGCCTGTCTGAAACCTCTGTTTTCCTCCAGCAGAGAAGTGAGGACTAAATAATTTTTAATTTTTTTTTTTCTTTTTTGTTTTTTTCCTCCCTTTTTAAACTTTTAATCTCTACTTTTTCAGGCCTACTCCCATCCAAGGGAGATACTGCAGCATCTGTGGTGAGGTTTCTGCTGTAATCAGTAGAGTACTACTGTTGGCTTCCCAAAAATCTCAGATGCAGTGTCTTCTCAAAAACGTTGCCCTGCTTCAGCATCATTTTTCTAATAATTGTGTTGTAGTGTCTTTGCCAGAGGTGGCATTTCAGGCTGAACAAAGCTGTGCACGCAGGTAAAGACTTGAAATGTGTGCACACTTCTAAAATCGGCTTATGAAAACAGTCAAAAGTTAAAATGAAGAGACTACCGTTTGGGACTTGACAGCTTTTGGTTTCAAGCACCATGTAATAGATACCATTCTGAAGGAAGCAAAGAAGTATTTGGAAGCTGTCCTAATTAGGCAATATGAAGTTATATATATTTAATTTAAATGCCTAATAGTAATAAACTTCCACAGAGCATCCCTTGATGTATGACCTCATGCTACCAGGTTTTTTTTATTAATTTTTTTTTAAGCACCTTAGTCAACACGTGAGTAATTAAATAAGAATTATTTTGGTGGTTACAAACCTAATGCTTCCTCAATCTGTAGCACAACTCCAATTCATTGCAGTTGATACCCGACAGGGAGCAGCTTTGAAATATTTTGTACAATGTTTTGAGTAGGTTAGAACATAGCTTTGGTACTGTTAATTGTAATAGGTTTACTGACTTGATTGCAGTTGTATTGATTTATAATGTTTTGAACTTTGCAATGGAGCTATGCATTTCTAAAACTTACAGTGAAATGTCATAAATACAAAGGATCAACATGAATGTGTTCATACAGCAATGCAAAGTTAAAATGAAGTGCAGGAGAACTCTCTGTACTTTTGTAGAAGTGGTGCTTAAAATTTAATCATGAAATTGCCCTACTATAAAGTTCTGCACAAAGGTGCCAGTGCTGAACAGTGCTGTTCTGAAAAGAAGTCTGGTGTAAACCTGGTGCCTTCGGGTAAGACTCTTAAGTGGTTTTATACAAACGACAAGTAGTTTGCTTGTAACAGGCATCGCGTACAATGCATATGAGTTTTTACAGTAAGTCCCATTCCCACTCTGTGGGAACCAAGAATTGAGTTACAGAGCTGAAGGTGCTGAATGAATAGACACTGTTTAAAGTTAGAGGGATAGAAATATTCTGACTAATGCAGTCTTAGTGCATCCACTTATTATATGCAGACACCATAGATAGACTTATGAATATCACAGTTTGGGCAACAGACACGGTTCTGAAATTTTTTTTTTTGGTCAAACTTGGGGAAGTGAAAAAGAGGTATGTAAGAATTGCAGCTATACCCAAAACATATGTACCTGCATCTGTATGTCTGTGTGTGTCCATAGGTTTTGTTTGTGAAATCATGGTGCTGATGCATAGAGGTGTTTTTAAATTCTATTGCTGGAAAAACTTCTATCCCTATTGATTTTCTGATTCTTTCTTGCATTTGAGATGTAGGTGCAGTGATGGACAATAACAGCAAAATACTTGTGTATGGGCCTGCAGTTTTAAAATTTTAACTGAGTTGCTCAGTTAGTCTGACACTGAAATAAACCAACCACGTTTCAGATACGCTGAGCAACCATGTTTCATCAGAGCTGGTGATAGTCCTTGCTTATTTGTTGCAGGAGCTTGTTCCCATTCTGAAGTTGTTGATCCCAAGCCTTCCTTAATGCGATTCTTTTTCACTGCCCTCAGAGCACAGGAAAGTGTCACTGTGTTGCAGAAGTGATGTGTGCAGCTTTCTTGGGGATGTCAACATTTTCCTTCAAGAGAGGAGTAGGAGTATGTTAGAGGTAATTACGCTAGCAAACTTTGGGCTGATTTAGGTTAGATGGGGAATTTAGCTCGCAAGAGCCCCGCACCAGGAGCTGCCAAGCTGTTGACTTTTTTTAATGTACCCGGTGCGCCGTGTTGGAGGACAGCAGGGGAAAAGGGAAGCATTAAGCAGAAGCCAGCGACACCCCTGTTCTTGTTTGATCGGTGGCTCTTGCTGTTTGCCAGCCCTGCAGGGGCACTGCCCTGCCTTACTATTCAGCACCCTGTTGCAAACCGAGCCTTGGCTTAAGCCTGTGAGAATAGGGGAGGGACCTGAGCCCAGTTTTTGATGTTCTGCATCGGTGGGTACCCTGAATACTCAAATGCATTCCAGTGACAGCTGACCCTGTAAGGAGATTTTCAATAGCTCTCTGGGGTTTTTTCCCCCCGCCCCCCTTTTTTTTTCCTCCATCCTGCCCCTTTTTCTCTTTCTTTTTTTTTTTTTTTTTTTGCTTTTTTTTCCCCCCACCACCCCAGTTCCAAAGACTGCTGCTGGGGGTGGGGGGTTGGGGGGGGAAGCACCCATCATAGTTGTCTGAGTAGATTTCATTGTTGGAGAGAGTTGAGAATTTCAGTGATCATGCTAACTCCTTTTCTTTCACACTGCCTTCGTGCATGCACATCGTCATTTTGAAATGGTGCAAATTCCTGTCACTTGTTTCAAAGGGGACAGATTTTGGTTTTTTTTTATGGTTGGTTTTTTTGGTTTTTTTTTTTCAGCCAGATGTACATTGCAGGTTTTGTATCCAGAAGTATCTGCCATGTAGTTTTCCTTATTTGCCACTTTTTTTTCTGTGTATTCTTTTGTATCTTTTGGCTTGGGTCTTCCCCCACCCCCCTTTTTTTGTCCTGTAGTAGCAAAAGGCTTTGGGATTCTGTCCTGAATGACTTTTTATGTTAAGGCTATCTGGAGGTACACAGAACTGGTCTATAATCCTGTAGTAGTTGGCTTATCCAGAGAACAGTCATTCTGGTTTACAGCATACAGCAGATTGCTCTGTTGGACATTGCATCTCAGCTCGACCTCACTGGAACTGTGTGTGTGATCTAAAATTTTATTTCTTTGGAGTTAAGATATTTGCCTAAACCAAGGCTTTTAATAATTTGGTAATGTGGTGTATATATCCCTCTTCCTTCTGAGGGAAATTATGATGTGACTACTGCACTTGCAGCTCCTGCAGCACAGACTTCTTCAAGATGATGTCATTTTGGACTGTCATTAATGGGCACAGGTGTGTGGAATGGCTGCATGTCTTTTGCCCCCTCCCCCCTTTTCCTTTTTTTTTTTTTATTTTTTTTTAAAGGGACAGTAATATTACAGTCTCTACTTTATTTGGTGCAACTCCAAAACGCTATGTGTCTCCTTGTGTAAAATTCATCCTCATAGGTATTTGAAACGTAACGGTGCATAGAGTGATAACTTGTGACCTTTTGACAAGCGATCCACAATTACGATTGTAACGCACTTTATAGATCTCCTTAAGTAGGTCACCAATTTGCAATGAGTCTTTCTAAAGACTGTGTGATGCATTTTGTTTGGGGGAGTGGGGAGCATTTTTCTGTATACACAACATCACTGGTTTTCCGAAGGAAGGCTGAAATGCAACAAGGGATTTTATACCTGTGCAAGTATCTTTGTTTGGATGAGAAATACAGGACACATCACTGAACGCATGAGGGTGCTCCCATCTGAGCAGCTCTGTGTTTGCAGAGGGGTGGAGGTGTTGGGTGAAACTTAAGCACTTGTAGAAGGATGTTGGCCAGTAGACTCAAGCAGTTGTTTATGCCAGCCTAAGCTAAGAAGTTGTGATTTTCCCACACAAGGGCAGAATCTGGACCTTCACTGTGTCTGCAGGGATGTTTGTGGCAGGGAGAATGGGATACGGTGGGGAATATATCTAAGAGCTGCCTGGCTGTTTGTCTCCTCCAGCTTCGGGAGCAGCAGATGGGGGTGGGTGGGAGTCTTCTCCAATGCCTTTACGCTTGATCGCTCCCTCATCCCGTGGGAGTGAAGGGCAGGCCAGCATAACCCATGGGACAGGCTGTAAGGGTGAGGATGCCAGCTTTTGTTTGACACGTTTCAAGCTGTGAGCTTGAGCACAGCGAGGGTCCAGAGTTCCTCCCAAGTTCATGTAATCTGGGAGCAAAGCCTTTCCAGAAGTAGTTATTGTGGTAAAGCTGGGGACTCAACTACATAAATGATTCTATGATTCTACTAATTTTTAGGTTGGAAAAGATCTTTAAGATCATTGCGTCCAACTGTAAACCTAACACTGCCAAGTCCAAAGTAGTAGGCAAGTTAGTGAAGGGTCTCATGAAAGTCTGGTCTGTAGTAATATAGATATATTTTGCAGTAGTAATAATGTAATGCTGTTTCTGTGAGCTGGTTCATGCTCTTATTACTGTGATAAAATAAATGGCAAAGCGTATGTTGACCTAGGGGTGCCAAGTTCACTCCTGATTTCTCAAGTCAAATAGGTCTCTGCTGGGCAGCAGTAGGAGCTGTAGTCAAACACCAAGCAGATAATCACATGGTTGTTTGTTTGTTTCTTTTTTTTTACTTTCCTGTGAATCACTTTTCCTTTTATGCCGTAGACATTTGTGTGGGTGGTTCCTTGCTGACCACAATGATGTGTTTTTTGTTGTCTTTCATTTACGTTCTCTATTGAATTAGCAGAGTTACGCAGTTTTGTCTGTCACACTTGGGTGGGAAACTGCAATGATTTAATTTAAAACGAAAGAGAGATGTCTTCATTTTAGGGAAAACCATGGCTAAGCGGTGTGAGTAAGCAGGTTTAGCCTTTACCAGAAACCCTAATTAGAAGAAATCCCATGTACGGTTGACCTTGACTATTGAGACAACCCTCAAAGAAGAAAGAGCACTAAAAATTAGTATGCTGCCGGTGCTGCACTTTTATTATTTGACGTTATTAAGCAAACTCGGTGTGTATTTCTTTTTTGAAGCGTTTGATTAAATGTGTGATCTTATCTTGGTGAAATGGCCCGCTGGGCTGCAGACAGTGGTGTTCAGAAATGAAATTTGTTTAGAGCCTCTGAACAGACATTTATTCAATGAGACCTTTCTTGAATAATAGATGTGACAATGAGATAGCTGTGCAAGGTGTTGTGGGGTTTGGGCTTTTTTTTTTTTTTGGTGTAGGGACGTGCAACATGATCAGGGGGAGAAGATAACACAGGAGTGAGAATCAGGCCCCAGTTCTGCAAAGCGTTATTTTTGGGCCAAGCTTTGCATGCTTCAGGACCTCTCTGTTGACATGTTATCTGGCATATCAAGTGATGCACATATCTAGGTCTGTATCAATAATCTTATCCTTTAGCTAGAGCTTTTAAGATGCTTAAATTTTGTGGAAATAAAAAATCCAACCCACAGACAAAAATTTGTAAACAAAAAACCAGAGAACTATGGTAGTTGACTCTTGGGGCCAGTGCTGATGTCCTTAGGCATTTCTTTGGTTTATAGTAGTCCCATCAAATCAGTGGGAATAAGGGAAGGAGGCTAGTTATTGCATAAGGAAGGCGGGCTTCACCAGAGGGTGCTCACCTCTTGCATTGTGTCCAGCAGTGAGAAAATGTGAAATGTACGTAAATATTCACATCTTCCTTGTTTGTTTTTTTTTTTTTTATTTGGAAGCATGGTGCTTTCTTATTAGGCACAGCTACTGTGGGACCCTCCACCTGGGAAAAAATACCCTAAATGGGGCTTCCAGTTTTGAAGCATTATCAGAGACACAATGGTATATATCAGCAAAAGAGTCAGCTTCATTGTAGCTTTCCATAAGCTCACAGGGATAAGATTTCATTGAGCATGTGGACTGCACAGGATTTTCAGCTGTTGAGACACTATTACCTGCCTTGCTTTTCCCAAGATGAAGCTGAGAAGGAATATGAATACCTGAAAAATGTATTTTTTAGAATTTTCTTTTAGTAGTGAATTTGTAAGAATATACTGTGGTGATCTCTGAGGGTGAGAGATGTGAATTTTCCGAGTGGGTTAGTCTTCCCCTGCAAAAGGGCCTTCTTTCTATAAAAAGTTTGCTTTTGAATGAAAGGAGCCCCGGAGTGCCTCTGTTGTAACTGCATTTTGATCAATCCCCATCTGCCCCGCTGCTCCCCTGCATTGTACAGCAGCGGTTTTCACATCAGGTTGGATAGTGATTAAGTGGTTTCTCCTTTTAGAGGTAAAACCAAAACCTTCCCTTACTGGAGCCGGGGGAAGATGTGAGCTCTGTGCTTGAATGATACACTGAGGTGCCAGGTTAGGGGCCCCCCAGCATTTGGCGCTCCAGCTGCTCACCTTACCTGCTCATTGGTTAATGTAGTTTTTCTCAAAAGCTGTATGGCTCTCAGGACTTTCTGATAACTTTTAATTACAGAGACATTTTTCTTTCCTGGCGCACAACTAATCCCACCAGATGCCAAGCGTGGATTCGCGATGCTGGGTGTAAAGTACAGGAATTCACGTGTTTGGGAGCCCTGTGTATTTTGGCATGATGCTTGCTTGAGCTTGAGGGATAATTTCTGCTTGTGAGGTGGTTTGCGTATGTGGTATACTGAGGAATATTTTAAGGGCCTCTTCCATAGATCTGTAGCTGGATGGATATGAGTCATCTTAGTAGCAGAGGGAGCAAGCCCAGAACAAACATGATCCTCTTGTCTTGAGCGTCCTGGATGGTGTTCCCCAGGGGGCTGGTTTGGTGCTGGGTGAAGCTACCTGCCATGAGATCATCCCTCTGGGATGGTGGTGGGCAGTGGGGAAGGGACAGGGGGCAAGGAGAGCCATGTTTATAACTGCTTTGTTGGTTGCGCAAAGATGACAGGCATTCTTAGCTCTGGCATGAGCTCAGTGAAGTGCTCAGATGGGCCATGTGTCATCTGGGTGCCTGCATGGAAGGTAGGTTATAATCCAGCCCTAAAAAAAAATAATCCCCAAACATTTAAAAATGGTCCTTTATGCAGGTGAAACTTGCATAAGAAAGCACAGCCTGCTAGAAAAAGCAAGGTCCCATTATGATCTGCTTAAACTAGAAGTTTGTCAGGAAAATGAAGACGGAAAATTCACTGGACTGAAGTCTGCTTGACATCTACTCTTCTACAGAAGTAACTTGGTCTAAGTAACTCCATACATAGTGGTTTCTGACCCGAGTCTGGTAATTTGTTTCTGAACTGGGAATGGTAACTCGGTATAATTTTTATTATTCTATCTTTTTTTTTTTTTTTTTTAATGTAAATGCTGCAGAGCTATAGCATTTCACCTAATTTGGAACTCTTAATAGGACTCTATAATGAGAAAAAAAAAATCCATCACAGATAATTTTCTAGGGTAGCTGTTTAAGAAGGGAGCTAACATTACATTTTTTACTAGTATTCTGTTGCTCCTAAAGCTAAGCCAATGTTTTTAATTAAAAAAAGTTACTTGCCGCATGTGCTGGGTATGCACGCTTTTAGTACACCACTGAAGCTTCCCTTCCTGAGAGATGTGGTGGCCCGTGGCAAAGGTGCATGGGAGCAGTGCTGCTCCTGTACCAAGAGGTAGTCCGTGGTCCCATTTCCCTGTCTGGAGGTCACCTGTGCGGCGCTTGAGGACTTTGTGTTGTGTGGGCTTTGGGGCTGCAGTTCCTGCTGAAGGTCCCACATGTGCCAGCAATCTCTGTGGCCAAAACTAATGCTACACATGTGCCGTAAGGAAGGGGTCATTCCCCCTTACAACATCATCCTAGGACCCGAGGTAACCCACCTGGACTGGCATTACACAGAACCTGTGTTGCCCCAGGAGGCAGCACAAGGTGTCTTGTGGCAGCACATCCTAATAATCCCACTTGACAATGTTGCTTATTTTCTGCTCCTGTTGAATTTTTATCTAATTTTGCCTAACACGCCTAATTTGAGTTAGGGAGTAAGAGACTAATCACAACCATGCAGTTAGACTTGTGTGTGTGCAGTAATAGGGTTCAAAGGTGACTGTGTAATTATATTAAGTTTCCAGCCTCCTTGCTAATTTTCTGCTGATTGAGGGGAGAAATGAGGATCCCTTTTTGTGCCCTGACAAGTATCTTCCCTTCCAGGAAATCAGGGGCTGATGCCTGGCTACCTCAGCCCTTTCCTAGCCGGATGCCTACTCTATTTTCTTACAGTTTCTTCACTTCCATTTCCAGATTCATTATGTCAGACATCCAGGATATGTAAAGATGATCAATGTGCATCTACTGATGCTATTGTAACATGGAGCAATTATTTAAATTAAGCAAGAGGACATCTTTCATCAAAAGGGTGAGATAAAATAATAGCAGGAGTGCTGCTTTGTTTAATGCAGGTCTGCGGTCTTGCTACTGAGATTTCAGCAGCTGGCAAGACACTTCATCATCTGGGAAGGCCTGCTGGGAGACACAAATTAATCGTGTCGTCGTATCTTCATGTTGCCTTGCAGTGTTTGTGCTGCGGTATTCAGCTGTAGGTGCTGATGTTACGTTATGGCAAAAAATATATCGGCATGTGCCGATGGAGCAGGATGAGCAGATAATCTTGTGGTTGCCTCCATTTTCTGGCTGCAATGAGCTTATGAAGGGAGAGGGCTTCCCCCCCCCCCCCCCCCCCCCACCCCTGCCCTTGCCTTTTCTCATTTTCTCACTGCCTTGCATATCAGTTCTCATCTTATTTACATTTTAGGATATCGGGCCAATGGAACAGGTATTTCCTGTGTTTTCATATTGATACAATTTTCCTGTCCTTGTCTCTATACAGCTTTTGTCAGAGAAGCATATAGTGAAGAGTCAATTTTCGCTTTTAAACTGCAAAAAAGCCATCTTTTCCTTATTAATTTGGCTTTGGCTAATGCTCTGCAATCTTTGAAGTGGTATGGAAATGTCCCTTTAGTTTGCATGCTTGGACAAAGGCCAGCAGAGGTTTTCTTGTGTGGACTTGCTTTGTTTTGCTCAAAAACTGTGTGTTGATTCAGGCCAGTTGCTGCTGATACAGTCTGGGTCTTTGGATGTGGTATTTGTAGCTAATTAAAAATAGCTGCTAATTGAGAGCTGAATGTTTTGGACTTGAATTTTCCTACATGTTAGCTGGGATAAGAGTTTTCCAGGAAAAGTAAAGAGTGTATCTGCTTGAAGAGGCTTGCAAAGATCTGCTTCGTTCAGTTTGGAGATGCATTTGGAAAGTAATTCAGTGGTGACTCATAATATTGCTAAAATGTGCGGGAAACTGAAGTTTGTTTAAAAAGTGCAACATCTTGTCACTGTGTTTTACTTTTAAGTAATAACTTCCAGGTTATTACTTACTATTTACCTATGATTCACAGGGCCATCACCTGCAGGTACCCGCAGCAGAAGTTGAGTTCAGTTGTGAGTGTGGCACAGTGTAATTCCCTCGTGCCACATGATCCATCTGCTGAACTTCCTTCATTCCCCGTGCTGACCTTTATCGTTTCATGTCTTTTCTCTTTAGACAGTTCTATGTATGCCACTGATTGAAAATGATGTTTAAACACTCCAGTGCGGAGTTGCATGTGTACAGCGACTTCACCAAAATCATGGTGTGCCAAAGTCTGTGAATTCTGGAGATACCATAAAAGTTGTTGCCGCTCCAGAAATGGCACCTGTTATACGTTGGATATGAAAGGAACAAAGATAAAGAACTCTCTTTCTTTTTTTTTTTTTAATGTATTTATTATTTTATTTATTTATTTATTACTTTATGCAGAAATAGTGGTTGATGCTTGGGTCGTACTTGTGTATATTTTTATTCTGAGGAATGCTTAGCTTTTCCTTTCATCAAACCTTGGCTCCAGATTGCTTGTGCTTCTGCTGGCTGCTTTTTGGTGAGTATTGCGTTCCTGGGAGTTTACATTTTACTTTTCCCCCTGAAATAACTGGACAGAATTATTTGAGCTGGTCAGGTGTCTAGAACACCGTCCCAGTGAGCAGCCTGCCTGCTCTCCTGGTACCTATTGGGTCACTGAGTTGGGTGTAGCCGTGCAGAGTGGGATGCTGCTGCAGCTGGAGAGCATCCACCAGGGCATGTTTGGTCATCAGATGGCCAGTCAATGCTTTAGGCTGCTAGCGGGTAAGCCTGGGATGGTTAACAGGCTCATTAGCAAGCTTTTATTGCAGGGCTGAAGTGTGGTGCAGAGGAAGCGGGCATTGTTCTGGCTTGTTTGTTTAGCTAATTGATATTTTTATAATTTTATTCTTTTATTCTGTGCTTCACTTCTGCTTTGGGATTAGTGTGTGTGGTTTTTGTAGTACTTTGGTTTGATTTTGTGGTTTGTTGTTTTTTTTTTCTGTGGGTTCTGGTTTTTGTTTTTTTTCAAAAGAAGGATGAGGTAGGTTTAGTTTATCTGTGTGAATGGAGGTATGTGGGTGTGCAAACTAATAATTTAAACTGGCTTTGTACTTAATGGAAAGAGGCAGGCACTTGAGAGGCAGGGTTCCTTTCCTTCTTGTGCAGACATTTAAAATAGGTCAGATGAATTGCACCCTAAAAAGCTTATCTCTGTCCACTGACTGTCAAGGAAGCCTAAGGTGACAAACCCAGAGACATTTACATTGCAGATACCTTAAGATGGAGGAGGTGAATCCCACCCCAGGAGGTCACTTTCCTTGGCTTGCAGTGCATTTCCAATTTAAATGTGAATCTAAATGTGAATGTGTGTGATAAGCTCAGCAAAGCTAATCCAGCAGGAAGTGCATGGGAAGGAATTAAAATGGCTCCTGGTCTTCACAGAACTTGTGCCCAGGAGGATCTTGTACTTACTCAGAGGAGGATTGGCAAGAGTTGAACGGGTGTAAGGCATGTACCTTAAATATCACAAAAATAAGTGCAAGCATGGTGGAATTTGAGTGATCCCTCCTGTTAGGTTTTGTGCAGTCCTGTATGTTGAGAGTGGGGCTCCCATTATGTGCTTTTGTACCCTCATGGCTTTTTTCCCCCAAGAACATGTAGTAATCTGCAAACCTGAGCAGTTACACCTCTACTGTCCTATTTTCTTTCAAGAACTGAAACACAAGCCTGTGAAGAGGCAGAAAAGGTATTTGCTGGGAGATGTGCCTCCCGCTACTTGAGTGGGAAGGCATCCCTTGGGTATGTGCTTTGGGACGCTGAGCACATTGGTGGGAGAGGAGCTTCCCAGACTGCAGCCCAAAGCTCCTGGTCCCTGGCCAATTAAGGGTGTAGCTAATATAGCTGTGTCCTATGAATACGGTGTGGATAGATCCTGCTAGTCTCTTAAGACTCAAAAAAAAAAAAAAAAAATTGGTTTTTTTTTTCCTGCCCTCCTTTCTGGAGTCTCTGAGAGCTGCAGTTTGGACAGATGTTCCAGTGCAAGTTTTGGCTGCTTCCCCTCCACCCCAAATCAAACCCCTTCGTTTTGCCATCTGTTTCTGTGGCTGTATGGGGAACCAGGCTGGGAAATGAAGCTCTAATTTTACAATCTACGTTGGGTTTGTAGCTCTTGCTGGGCTGTTTTCGCCTGGGATTGGTTTCCTGGATGGTTTACAGCTGATTTTTGTGTAGCTGTGTAGTAGTAGCACAAGCTGTGGGACGGTGTGGGGAGTGCAGAGCTGCTTAAAAAGTGTATGAGGTTTTCTCTGCAGTGTAGGTGGCTCTCACAACCATCCTGTTTCCAATCTGAAGGTCAGTCCCCAATGTGTTGGCAGTCTCTTGCTCTAGGGAACACTGAACATTGCATGTATACAGTACACATGTATATGTGTGTAGGAGTGTGTACATATATATACATCTATATATGTATGGTAACTTGCTAAGCAAGCTTTATTCTGTTCTCTTTCTTCCCATTGTTTGTAACATACTCCAATGAAACTGGACAGAACCGAACCTCAGCATCATACAAATCCATTTTACAACTTGCACAGAACTTTGGAGAAAGACGCAAGAGCAAACTGTATCTTGCATCTTAAAAGCAGAGCTATATATGCATAGCACATGCCTGAATCCATCAATATTGCAGATACGTAGCACTAAATTCACTCACCCCATTCCTAATTATTTGGTGCCCGTTTCTTCTCTGCACTGTTGGTTTTAATTTTTTTAAGCAGGTGACTGAATCCTTCAACAGCCCTTCCTCTTGAATTGGATGGAGATGGGGATTTTTAGGACAGTACTATAGTAGTAACACACTGGTGGCTGTGTCTTTGTTGGTTGGGGTTTTTTTGGATAGCTGGTCTCATGTCTGTGATGCCATTGTTTGGATGATATTGCCGTCATTAGAGGACCGAGGGAAGATTTATTCTTTAGTCTTGATGTATAATGGTATATGTTACTTTAAATAAAAGGAGAGCTGATAGAAGTATTTAAATACCGAATGTAAGCTAATGATGAAGGAGCATTTAAACTTTCTGTTGTTCTGAATAAGTTTTAAATGAACAATGAAAACAAAGCAGATTTAAACTGAGTGTTTACTCAGTGTGACTTAACAATTCAATTTGTGCTTTACAGTTGTAATTGTCAGATCAAATTAAAAAATCGGAGGGAAGCCACATGGGGTTAGATCCAATAAAGGACTTCGTATGACTCATTGCCTCCAAAAAAAGAAAAAAAGGGATAATATTACTTCTGCCTTTGCTGGACATGGCCAGTTCTGATTTAGGGGATTGAGAATGTTCTCTTCAGGGTTACTTGGTAGCGCTTGGACTTGGTAATTTTGCTTCAAGTAATTGTTTATGAATATACTATATTCTAATGTATTATATTATTCATGCCTTCCATAGTCTTACAAAACTGTGCATGTCTCATTACAATGATCTGTCAGATATAGGGCCTTTTTTTATGATTTATTTGTGTTTGTTTACAGTATAGTCATGTTGATTTTCTCAAGTTGCTGGGATTTTATCAGTGCATCAAACATCTTTACTTACTTTCAGGTTAGCATTGCCCCCTAACTACAGTGGCCAAGCAAAGTGCTTTTGCACAGACCTGTTACTGAAAATATCTTGAGGTCATGAAGACATGTGTGTTCATTTTGAATAAAATTGATTTGCATTAAAAAAAATCTTTGAGCAGTGAGAAGGCTGTAACTTTGTAAAGCTCCCAAGTGCAAGTTCAGACTCTGTTCGTGTCCAGGGCAGCACTTGTGGACAAAGCCAGTGTCCAAGGTATTTAAACGTAATATTTAATGATCTTAGTTGAACCTTCTTTTCAGTAATTTTCCTAATATTTGAAAATTTGAAATCTGAACAAATCCTCCTCTTATTGGACAAAACTAGGTTTCTGGTTAGATCTTGTGGTACACTAGGGGCTCTGATCAATACAGCTTTAGCATCTGCCTCTGTGAGAAAGAGCGGATTGAGCCTGAATAGCGTTGAGGCGTTGCATTACGACCAGCCTTTCGTACTGAAGGACGCACTTGAATAGAGAAGTCCAAGCACCAGCTTCTCTCTGAGTTATCATTCTGTATTTCTGCAAATCTGCTACTCTCTTGTGGGGATCTTAAATATTATTTTGATGCAGGCTTCTGTTCCCTCTGATTTTACAGCAGCTGTTAATACAAACTGTTCATAGAGCTTCTCTGACTTCTGTAGTGTTGATTTTTATTATTACTATTTGTTTAAAGATTTTTTTTTTTGAGAAAGAATGTAAATTTGAAGCCTCATTAGTAAAAATGGGGCATGGGGACTGGTTGGCGTACATATGTGGAAGGACAGTCATAGCAAAGAACAGGCTACAGATGTTTACAGAGCAATGAAAAGTTAGAGGATGCATTTCAATAATCATCTTAGCAAGACATCTGAATTCTGTAATGTGTAAGGTAGTATTTAGATAGCTCTTTCTACAGGTGGCTCTTGTTTTAAAGCTGAAATTTTAAGTATGTGCAGTCTCTACAATTCATACTGCTAGAATACCTTGAATGTTTTTATTATTTGGCCTTTATAGTTTATGTATTCTTGTGAATAGTTTTTAATGCTGTTCAGGAATGGCATACATGCTTGCTCTTTTCTTACAGTGATTTATTTTTCATTTTTCACTCTTTTGTTTAAAAACAAAATCTTAAGAGGAGAATGATAATTACCAGTTATTAACCTTCCTTTGCCACTAGTTGTGTTGAAAGCTGGCGTCACAAATGCTGTGAGCATTAAGAAATGTTTTAATTGGGTCATTAGATCCTGTGTGATTCAGTGATTGCCCAGCGAGAAATGCTAACAGGAAGAGGTGTAAACGGGCAGAGTCTTAATTCAACAAAGCGTTTATGCAGATTCACTAATAGGGCTTAAATCCTCCCTTGCAGTTGAGCATAGGCTTTGCTGTGTTAGAGCCTAAAACAGATTTCTACCTCAAATGGGGAGGCCTCAGCACCTTGGCAGAAGTAGCTGGTGCAGTGCAGCTGGTGAAGTTGGTGAGTTCTGGCTCTGTGGGCACTGTTTCTGTTAGCTGGAAGTGGTGCCACATGGCGGTAACGTCTGCCTTGGTACTTCTCCTATGCTGTAATTTCTTCATTGAGAGTGTTGTTAGTCTGTTGGGGGGAAAAAAATTAAAAAGAAAAAAAAACGGGGGGGGGGGGGGTGTGGAAGGAGGAAAAAAATATGAAAGGAGTAGGTAGTAAATTAGTAAATTCTGCCTCAGACTGGAAAATGACATCTTGTTTCTCATTTACTGCCCTGAGCTTCAATAGATGCTTTCACTGTGGCAGCATAAGCATGTATTTTTATCAATATAATAGAGCAATTCTCTGTGCAGTTTCCTAAAGGGCCCATTGACTGCCTGGATTTTCATGTCTTCCCAGTGAATGGCTTAGAGCAGGAAATACTGGGTTGGATTTCAGAAGTCAAAAAACCCTTGACATTTGGCTGGGGGGATGTTTCTTTCGCCTGCTTTACTAAAAAGGGGAAAAAACTTCAACATATTAATTTTTACAAGATGTTTAGTAGCAACGAAATGTCATATCCTCTGCAATCACATTGTAGCAATTTTAGAGCACAATCAGTAGGATTTAATATTTTATCACATGTTCCCTTCCCACCTTTGAAAAGTGTTTTTCCTGGAAGGAAGACATAGTTAATGGTTGTACAGGTCAATGTGCCCTGTGTCACAGCCTGGTAACTTTCGAATCTGTTGCTGAACTTGATTACCAGAGGAGGAGAGGTTTTAGCTTTTTTTTCTTCAGCTGAGAAGCTTTCGTGTGAAAGCTGAGGCCCAGTTTTTCATAACCTTAAGGGTGGGGTTTGTTTTGTTTGGGGTTTGTTGGGATTTGTTTGTTTTGTTTTTTTTGGTTGTTTTTTTTTTTTTTTTTAACAAGCAGAGATGAGCAAGACCTGAACCTCAAATGATGTATTGAGGCAGTGCTTACAGAACCTTCCACAGTGCTCCGGTCTATTTATACCATCTGAAGTCTGGCTTTAATTGATGGATTTTTGTACCTTTTTAAGTGATCATAAATTATATGAATGCTTTACAGTCCAAAGTAATAAAAAATCTGAATTGTCACCATTTCTTTCTACTCAGGAATCTGTCTTGTGATACGATTAAAGTACGCACATAAACTTTTAGCCCATTGAAATATGCATATATAATTTAATTTGCATCCATTAAATTCTTAGTTTCATTAATGATTTAAGGTTCTTTTGCAGTTGGATGGCTCTGTCACATTTTTTGCTTGATTGAATTGCCTATTCTATTTAAACCAGACTTGGTAATATTGCTTGTGCATTACAGAACGATACTGGTAACTTTGTTAGACCTTTTATCAACATGACTAATTTATAACTGGCCACAGTGTATTATTAGCCAGAGATATATTACAGTATAAGACTTCCCAAGAGTGGAGATTTTAAAGTACAAGTAAGATGGCAATTGCAGGGGATGTAGCTGGAAAGGTGAAGGAAATAAACCTTGGCACTGTACATCAAAAGAGCATTTTCATATTAGCATTGTGAAAAAGGCAGTAAACCAAATTTGTGGTTTCCTTATAAATAAAAATATTAACTGATATAACAAAGTTCTTCTTTAAAAATATGCTACAGCAAAACAATAAATGCAGATTATTTTGAACAGATTTTAAACAGTAGCATACTAAATGAATGAAGAGCCTTATTTTGCTGCTGGCCCAGTGCTGGCTTGGAAGCTGCTGTTGCTCATGGGCTTTTTCTTTTTGCTGGGATTGTTTCTTTTGGAAGGTTGTAGGAGTATTGCCCGACTAGGTGACCTCCCATGCCTTAGGCATTCTTCTGGCATGTAGTAAATAAGGTTTTTAAAAGGTGGGTCCATAGGAGGCTATTGCTGTTGGGATGCCATTGGGTCACATTTTCTGTTCATCTACTCAAAATCTCCAGTTATTATCAGTTTCTACTCATTTCCTTGAAACTGGAGTAGTCTATGTGATTCTCTGATAACCCCATAATCATATCTCTGGTACAGACCAGGAAGAGTGAAAAACAAAACAAAAAACCAACAAAGCTGCACGGGGCACATGCTGACTCCCTGGATGTGTTGTGGTGGGACTTGGCCCTGTTCAGAATTTATTTTCTCACGATAGCAGTTGGGTTTGGTGCTTTCAGAATCTGGGTGGACTTCCAGGAGCTCCTGACCCATCTTCACAATGCCTCTGGAGTGAAGGCTGGGTGAAGACAGAGCTACTTCAACACCTCCGTCTCCTCCTTCACCCAGAAATGCAAATGTTTTTCTTCAGTATAGAGCAGCTCACAGAATCCCCATCCAGAATTTAACAAGAACCAGTGAAAACCTAAACCCAAGGTGTTACTGTCTGGTGGCCAAAAATAACCAGGAGAAAGACAAAGCTACAGAACAAACAGAAATTGCCTGCTTGTGTAGCACCCACCTTTCCAGGAGGTGGAGAAAACTCCCAGATTTAGGAGGGTCCTTGTCTCTTCAGAGCTACTTTATCTGTGGAGCAACTGTACCATGGTTTCCAAGCAGTGAAGAAACTAAATGAAGAAGCAACAGGCAAGCAGGGTCTGGGAAGTGGCAGCTTCTTTCATGGAGAGAGCAAAGCTGCTATGCAGGAGGGCTCTTCCAGAACGGATGCATGGAGGTGCAGGGCAGTAGGAAATCCCTCCAAGGAAAAACAAGGACTAGGGACAAAATCTAGAGCAACAGGGTTGGGGGTAGGAATGGGTGAACTGAGAAACCCAGTGTATTAGGTCCAGGCGTGTGCAGGCTGTTTGGTGGGGTTTTATCATCTCAATATTTAATTCCTGGGGTGGATGCTTTTTGCATCCAGGCTTGTGTCCCGTTTTTATTTTATCTTTCTTCCCTGCCTACATTGAGGGCTGAAATGGGAAGCCAATCTGGACTATCTTTGCCAAGAGGTGGTTCGTAGTGAAGGATGTAAATGAATTGTAATTGCCCATGAGGGCCCTGATCCTGTAGGTGCATGTGTTGGCTGTAGAAAAGAGTGGTCCCAATAAGGTTGTGGGACATGTCTGCTTCTTAAATATACATGTGTAGATGAATGTGCTTGCCTTGGTTATACTGTGAGATGTTGGTTAGGGCCGGTATTGAGTTTCAAAGGTGCTGTGATTATAAAGAAACAAATACTAAAGAAGGAATAGGAGAGAAAGTGGACGGTTGCTGAGAACAGAGAAATCACATAGTGCTGAAAGATTCCCTTTTTACTGAGTATCAGATATTCTCAGAGAATGTACTGACACTTGCTCTTGAGTACAGCCAGTTTGCACTTTGATATTAATTGAACCAATGACTAAAATTCCTGCTTTTTTTTGATTGATTTTTTTTTAATTTTAAACTGATTAATGTTTTCATTTGAATAGCACTGCTGACTCTGCAGAAGATGTGATCTTTTAATTAGCAGATGTCAGGATTAGCATTAGTGTTGAGCTGTAATTAGCATTTGTACGCATAGCAAAAGACCTGGGCTCAGCTTGGCAGCAAGGAGAATGAAATTATAGGTAGTGATGTAGCTTGGCACTTTCCTGCATATCTGTAATGTGTTGTTTGGTTTTTTTTAAGTGAAACCCACAAGTATCATGATCAAGGCATGAAGTCTAGCAGATTAATTGCTGATAGAAAAATTACATATAAATTATTGGTATGTGTTCTTGCTAGTTAAATGATAAGTTTTGTTGGCCTAATAGAATTTAGTTTATCTAATTGTCACACACACTGATGCTCTTAAATGGAATGCTGCAAATGGTAATGATTTCTTGGCTAACCATAGCAGCATAGAGACATGGATGTCTCTGGGAATGGTGTTTTGTGAGTAGAGTACACCTAACTGAAGTAGGTGACATTCAGGGCTGCTAGAGTCCTACTTCAGATTAATTTAAAGAACAAATGCACATTGACTTTATGCTCCTATTTGCAGAAGTGAGGGTTTATGTGAATGGGGCTGTATGTGAATGTAGGACAAAGCAAGAGGCAGTGCAGTTATCACGGGTCAGGGTATACAGAGGGACCCAGGTACAGAAAGTCATGAAATCTGGGTATCTCCAAGGAAGGAGACTTTCCCTTTCCTGCTGATGAAAAATCAGCGTCATCCCAACTCAGTGAAAAGAAAACATCATTGACTAATGTAGGACTTAAAAGCTGGTTATCGGTTATTGTGGGGAAATCTATTCAGTAGCATTTAACCCACGTAAAGGAAAAATAGTCCTTTTTAATGCTACCAAGGTAATTGAAGACAATGGTGATTTCTGTGACCATTTGTCAAACAATTAGACAAAACTCAATGGCTCTGCTTTCTGATACACCAAAGGAAAAAAAAAAAAGCTACTTGATTATAGACAGTTCAAGAATGGATGTTTCAAGTTTGCAGTTTTGGTGCTTGGTGGAAAAAAGGAGCCTTCTGTACAGCACATCTATGGTAAATGCCCATAATGTTGTAATATAAAATTAGTTCCTAGGACTGGATAGAAGAGCAGGATCCTCTTCCTGACTTGTGTGCATGGATCATTCTGGTTTTGGTTTCCTCACTGAATCTAAACGCCATTGAAGTGGGGTTAATGATTCTGACCACCTTTAAGGCTCTGAAATTCATCACTGACAAGTGTTGTATTAGGGTGATGAGTTGTTTCTGGTTGCCACTTCTTTGTGGTTTTAAACTCTATTGTAGATAAAAAGGACAAAGAAAAAGACAAGCATTATGTATGTGAAGCTATGAAATGATGCTTTAAAAATTAAAATCTTTTGGGAGAAAACACAGAATTGAGCTTCAAATCTGTATTACTTTTTTTTTTTTTTTCCCTCTCCTTCTTTAAAATTGAATGTTTCCAGGTAACAAAAATTTCAAATACTTGTAGCAGATGACAGGCTGCTCCCATCTTGCATTTCCACCAGGGAGAAGCGATAAAGATTCAGCTGTCATCTTGCATGTATAAATAATGTTTGTATGCATAACCACTCCCCTCAAACCAACCTTCTCATGCATGCAACCCCCTTCTCAGATCTGTGGAAATAGACATGAGTCATCATAGGAACTTAATGTATGCTATTTCGGGTGGGGTTTTATGATTGCATTTGAACTTCCCTCCAGTGCTTTATTTCTGGAAGGCAAGAGAAATGCTATCAAACCCCTTTTCAAGGTGTTTGACCTTTCCAGGGAAGAGTGTGGTACATGCGCAGCGGTGTAAACCCTCACTGATCATTCAATAAAATAGCATTAAAAGCTATGGTGTGTCTGACTTGTCAAATGAAGAAGTAGTACATCTCACATTCCGGCTGAATAAATACAGCTCATAGCAGACGGTAATGCTGTCATCATAACATAATTGAAATTATATTATTCCAATGTACAATTCAATAAAACTAACCACAGTAGTGGAGTTATCAATTTAAACTCAGTTAAAAGCAGTTCACATATTCAGTTCAAAATATTTCTGATGAATATCAGCTTTGGTAATATGATTTCTTTCATTCAGTAGCAGAAAATAAGTTTTTATCAGCCTGAAAGATCAGATAAACTGTTAAGAAAGTATTTCATCTTTGCACCATTGGCTTTAGCGGACTGACTCCTCAGTGGCAAGAGCACTTTGGTTTTTTTCAGTGTATGCATTTCTGGTGCATTCCTAGTTTTTAGCATGTTTCAAAAAAACCCCAAAAAACTGGTGCATTACTTAATCACACGTGTCCAAAGGCAAGAGGAGTCCTTTTTTGCTTGAAGCAGCCACCGCTAGTTGTAGGCATGATTATTTGTCATGTAAATGCATGGCTCAGACCTCTTCTGAACCAGAGGAAAGAGTCTGTGGTAATTACTTGGGTTTTTCCTAGTGTAATTAGCAAGTAATCTGCTGTGACATCTAAGTACAACGTATGTAGTCAGTGTGTGAGTAAATATGTTGTTTGGTGGATTTTAAAGCAATGTCGCCCTTTTTTTAAGTGGTGTTGCAGGAAAGCCTTTTGCATACACTGATGCTAAAGGATATTTTTTCTCAGGTCATTCTGTGTACAAGGAAGATCAGTGAAGCTAGTGAAGGATCTAGAGAACAAATGCTATGAGGAGTGTCTGAGGAAACCAGATTTTTTTAGCCTGAAGAAGAAGAGGCTGAAGGGTGTCCATATCACTCTCTACAACTACCTGAAAGGAGGTTGTAGCAAGGTGAGTGTCTGTCTCTTTTCCTGAGTAACAAGTGGTAGAACAAGAGGAAATGGCCTCAAGTGGCACCAGGGGAGGTCTACATTGGATATTAGGAAAAAAATTCTTCACTGAAAGGATTATGAAGCATTGAAACAGGCTGCCCAGGGAATTGGTTGGGTACCATCCCTGGAAGTATTTAAAAAATGTGTGGATGTGGCATTTAGGGACATGGTTTAGTGGTAGACTTGGCAGTGTTAGGTTAATAGTTGGGCTCTATGATCTTAAAGGTCTTTTCCAACCTAAATAATTCTATTATTATATGATTGTAAGAGGTCATTGAAACATGAGGATGCAACAGCATAAATCATTTCACATGAGGGGAGGTGAGAATATATGGGCATGTTTCTTCCTTGTGTTCCTCATGGATCAGTACTGCAGTCCTAAGGCCAACACCGCCCTTCTTTTTCTTTCCCATCTTCTTCTGTTTTTTCTTTCCTTCCTGTTTTAAATCCACTTTTAAAAGGGCAGCACAGCAGTTAATAGTTTCAAGATTTAGATTTTGCAGTAAGTTTACTTGTTTGTTGGTTCTGTTTCAGAATAGCTATCAACTGCTTGTACACCAGTGCTGCTTTTTCTATAGGAGTCTTAGAAAAAAAAATCACGTGTCAAAGAAAAGTGGATCCAGTGTGCTTTCTTATTCCTCCCACCCCCCCTCAAGAGTTGTGCTTGACCCTTTCCATTTTATGTATAGCTTTTACCAAAAAATATTTCCCCCCCCCCCCTGTCTGCTCTTCTTTTGTGCTTACTTCCCCAAATTGCCATACTTGTTCTGTGCTTATGTGTATCCTTCTGCTTTGTGGCAAGTGTTTGACAAAACCCCTTGCAGTAGGAGCAAGCCAGCTCTGTGCAACCTGCTGAAGCTGGCCGGAGATCCTTGCTCTGTCTGAGATTGCTTTATCACACTGAAACTGAGGTATAAGATGTATTCCATGTTGCTTCTAAATGTGATAGCAAGGATGCAATTGAGAGCTGTAACCATGAAACAAAAGCACTTTTTTCGTGTGTGTGGGGTTTTTTTTGTTTAACATTTTAAGTTAGAGGCTTTGCATTTGACTATTTTTTTTCCTGCTTGGCTTATTCATAAAGATGCAAACCATTTTCGTCTTTCAGCAGCACGTCTAAGTGATTTCAGAGTGAGGAAGAAAATAAAACGAGCTCATGGTGAACATTATTCCTCCTTGAAATCTTCTGAATACTTCAATTTATCATACCATTCTAGTTAAAAGGAGGGCTGTACCCTGAAAAACCAAGAAATGAACAGTGTCTGCACCTGCTCATGGCAAGACCTTATTTAGCAGGCTATACCTAATGTTCTTTAATCTGTCATTGCATAAATACCAGGCTGCCTGAGTTGGTGGTCCCCTACCTCTGGCAAATACAGCTGCTACGCCGCCTTGTTTTCTCTGAGTAGGTCAGTTAATGCTGTAAATGGCTTGGGGAAGGAGAACTCAAGCGATGAGGTAAAGGTCCTGGGAATGGGTCTTGGTTGGTGATTGAAGGCATTCAAGCCTGGCTGGCCACAAATATAAGTAACTTACAGTTAGGAGCATAACCTGGAGTTTGCCGTTAATGGTATCTTTGGTAAGGCAGTTTTGGAAGCAAATTTCCAATTTCATGCATGCTATCAGAGGTTGTTATATGTGGGGTTTTTTACACTAGGGATCTGCAAGAAAGTGTTGAGGAATTTTTATGGTACCCCTTGAAGTGAATTAAACACACATTTGTGTTTAAATACAAAAGAAAAATGGAGTGAACAGTGCATTGGGCAGAATCCTCCTGCAGTGTGTGGTTCTACATGGAGTCTGCAAGGATGCATCACAAGCAAATTCCTTATCTACACTGGCACCAGCACCAATCCCAGGAGTGGTTTTTTGGGGCACCTCAGCCTGGCCATGGGTGCATCCTCCAGTCCCACTTTGCTGCCCAAAGGTGGCCCCTGGGGGCTCCCATTCCAGGATGGCTACAAGACGTTGCTGAGGCTGTTTCTTATCTCATCAGGGAAACTTTACTCCCTTGCAAGGAGTTCTTTCATCCCTGGCATTCCTGCTTCCAGCCAGTTTAACCCCTTGTTGTAGTTGGGCTGCCTTGCCCTTTGTGCCAGATCATTCCTGGGTCACAAATAACTACTGCTGAGTAGTTAGAATTAGAATTTCCCCTTCAAAAGCAACCCTTGCACAGTACTGAGCTGAATGACCATTAATTTCATGGAGGAGATCACACTCTATGCTATACCATCAGTATGCTTGCTTTGTTACATCAATAATGGAGTTTAAAACGTTACAGCCCTTTCATGAGCTACTGCTTCCTGCCTCCTTGATTGTAGCACTTAGTATTTCTTAGACAGGAGATATATTTTTCAAAAAAGGGTTTCCTTTGCTCTTCTCCACTGTACGACCTCCACTCGCTTCTGCCTGATTTAGGATTTGTTGCAAACTCTGGAAGAACATTTTAAACCCACAGGGAAGCCGGCTGCCTCCCTGGGGCCCGGGTCAGGGATGTTACTAGAAACATCCCTTGTCTGGTGCGGCCTGTGATTGCTGCCCATTGCTGCTCTCCCAAGTGGCCAGTGCTGACATCCAAACAAGAAGTCTGAGGGCGACCAAGAGAGACCTCAGGGCCTTGGGGCGACTGGCTGAGGGATCAGGAGCATAGGCAGTGTTTGCTTCTGCAGTGCCAGTTGCGGGGAACGATGGGGCATGTAATTGGAAGGTGACACAGATCAGTGCCTGGCTCCAGGTCTGTGTCAGTGGCTGAATTTTTTTTGATCATGGGTCAGTCGGCACAGCACCAGGCCTGTTGGCAATAGATGGGGTTCACCTGTCTCAAAGGGGGGAAAAAAAGAGTCCTAGGCCAGGATTTAGCAGGGCTCATTGAGAGAGCTTTAAAGTAGATCTGAAGGGGGAAGGGAATAAACCCAAGGTCACTAGAGATGAGCCTGGGGCAGCATGCCAGGGTTGGAGGTGAGACTGATAGCACAGCTGAAGTGCATCTGTGCCAATGCCCAAAGCATGGGCAGCAAACAGGAGGAGCTAGAAGCCATCATGCAGCCGGAAGACTTGTGACAGAGTCACCATCACAGAAACATGGGATGTCTCACATGACTGGAGTGCTGCAGTGAATGGCTACAAGCTCTTCAGAAGGGATAGGCAAGGAAGGAGAGGCAACAAAGTAGCTCTGTATGTCAGGGAGTGTTTTGACTGCCTACAGCTGAACGACCATGACACTAGAGTTGAGTGTTTATGGTTAAAAATCCAGGGGAGGGCCAACAAGGCAGATATCCTGCTGGGAGTCTTACAGACCACCCAGCCAGGATGAGGAGGCAGGTGAAACATTTCACAGGCAGCTGGGAGAAGTCTCACAATTGCCAGCCCTTGTTCTCGTGGGGGACCACAACCTATGGATGCTTGCTGGACACACAACACAGTGGACAGGGAACAGCCCAGGAGGTTCCTGGAGCGCACGGAAGACACTTCCTGACACAGCAGGTCAGGGAGCCTCCCAGGGGAGATGCCCCTCAGGACCTGCTGTTTACAAACAGGGAAGGACTGAAGGGTGGGTGATGTGGTGGTCAGAGGATGTCCTGGGCACAGTGAGCATGAGATATTATTGGGGAAGTAAGGAGGGGGCTCAGCAGAACCTCTGCCTTGGACTTCCAGAGGGCTGACTTTGGCCTGCTAAGAGCCTGGCTGGCAGGGTCCCTTGGGAGGCAGTCCTGAAGGGCAGAGGGCTCCAGGAAGGCTGCACTATCTTCAAGAAGGTAATCTTAAAGGCACAGCAGCAGGCTGTCCCCATGTGCGGAAAGATGAGCCAGCTGGTAAGACCGGACTGGCCTGAAAGAGAGCTTTCACTGGAACTCAGGGCGGAGGGGGTGGGGGGAAGGACAGTTTGGCACCTTTGGAAGAAGGGACAGGCGGCTCTGGAGGACTATAAGGATGTTGTGAGGTTATGCAGGGCAAGGTTTAGAGAGGGGGAAGCCCAGCTAGGAACTCAGGCTGGTCACTGCCATAAAAGATAACAAAAAATGTTTTTTAAAATACATTAGAAACAGAAGGAGGGCCAAGGATAATCTTAATCCTTTATTGGATGTGGCAGGGAACATTGCCACAAGAGTTGAGGAAGAGGCTGAGGTACTTAATGCTTTCTTTGCCTCAGTCTTTAATAGCAAGTCTGGCTTCCCTCAGGTAACTCAGCCCCCTGAGCTGGAAGACAGGGATGAGGAGCAGAATGAATCCCCCACAGTCCAGGAGGAAACAGTTAGTGACCTGCTGCTCCACTTAGACATGCACAGGGATATGGTGCTGGATGGGATCCACCCGAGGGAGCTGGAGGAGGAGCTAGCCAAGCAACTCCATCATTTATCAGTGTCCTGGCTAACTAGGGAGGTCCCAGTTAACTGGAGGTTAGGCAATGTGACACCCATCTACAAGAAGGGCAGGAAGGAGAATCCAGGGAGCTACAGGCCTGTCAGCCTGACCTTGGTGCCAGGGAAGGTTCTGGAGCAGATCAGCCTGAGCACCATCACGCGGCACCTGCAGGACAGCCAGGGGATCAGTCCCAGCCAGCATGGGGTTGTGAAAGGCAGGTCCTGCTTGACTAACCTGATCTCCTTCTATGACAAGATGACCTGCCTAGTGGATCTTGTCTGCCTGGACCTTAGTAAAGCCTTTGATACTGACTCCCACAGCATTCTCCTGGAGAAACTGCCTGCTCACGGCTTGGGCAGGGGTACTCTGTGCTGGGTTGGATGCCTTCTGGACGGCCAAGCACCAGAGAGTTGCTGTGAGTGGAGTTACATCCAGCTGGAGGCCAGTCACAAGAGGTGTTCCCAGGGCTCTGTACTGGGGCCAGTCCTGTTTAGTATCTTTATCGATGATCTGAATGAGGGGATGGAGGGCACCTTCAGTAGTAAGTGTAGAGGAATGAAGGCAGTGGGTTGATTGACATGGATGATGTGCAGCTGTAGCTCGTTCCTGCTAAGTGGTTAAATAGCCCTGAGGATGGTGGGAGTGGTGGTTGGATGGAGGGGGAGTAGTGTGGTCTGAGCTCTGGAGGAAAGAGAAACAGTGTGGATGGTAGAATCTGAACAATGGTAAAAGCCTTGTTGCAGTCTACTAGTTTGTTTGTGCTGCAGCAGGAAGTTTGCAGGAAACACCAAGTTGTGGGTGAGTGTTGATCTACTTGAGGGCAGGAAGGCTCTGCAGAGGGATCTGGACCCTTGGGCCAAGGCCATTTTAATGAGGTTTGACAAGAAGTGCTGGGTCCTGCATTTGGGTCACAACAGCCCTATACAATGCACTAGCCTTGTGGAAGAGTGGCTCAAAAGCTGTGTGGTGGAAAGGGACCTGGGGGTGCTGGCTGACAGCCGGCTGAACATGAGCCAGCACTGTGTGTGTCCAGTGTGCCTAGGTGGCCAAGGAGGCCAACAGCATCCTGGCCTGTATCCAAAACAGGGTGGCCAGCAGGACCAGGGCAGTGATTGTCCCCCTGTGCTCGGCACTGGTGAGGCTGCACCTCAAATACTGTGCTCAGTTTTGGAACCTTCACTTCAAGAGGTATATGGAGGTTCTGCAGTATGCCCAGAGAGGGACAGTGAGGCTGGTGAAGGGTCTAGAGCACAAGTCTTATGACTAGTGGCTGAAAGAATTGGTGTTGTTTACCCTGGAGAAGAGGACTCTCAGGGAGGATGTTACTGCTTTCTGTAACTCCCTGAAAGGAGGTTGTAGGCAGGTGAGGGTAGGTCCTCCCAACCTCCCAAATAATTAGTGACAGGACAAGAGGAAAGGACCTCAAGTTATGCTAGAGGAGGTTTAGTTTATATATTAGGAAAATCTTCCCTGAAAGGGTGGTGAAGCATTTGAATAAGCTGCCCAGGGAGGTGGTGGAATCACTGTCCCTGTAGGTATTTAAAAAATGTGTAGATACGGTGTTTAGCAACATGGTTTAGTGATGGACTTGGCAGTCCTGGATTTATGGTTGGACTGGATAATCTGAAAGGCCTTTTCCAACCTAAATGATTCCATGAACAGTCTCTAGCTGTGGTGCTGGTAGTACTTACCTGTGCAGCGTCGTAACATAATCTCTTCCAAAGGTTTAGTTGATTAAAACACGCTTTCACAGCTGTGCTCAAATGTTGCAAAGTTGCTGAATTTTGTGGAGTGCAATTCACTTGCTATCTCATCGTTCACAGGTTTTATCAAGATTTTTTGTTTTGTTATGAGTTTGAAATTTTGAGAAGTGCAGCTGATACGTATACTGAGCCCTGACAATGACACAATTTGAAACACAAATGCCTGTCTGGCAGTATCCTTGTGAGCCTCTTTGGTCATGCCATGATGCTGTTCTGTAAAAGGAGTAAAAAGCTGGGGCTCATTGAAATGATAGCAATAGAAATCAAAATAGATCATTTGATATTTCACTGAGGGAAAACACTGCTGCAGAAGCAACAGCACACCCAGGGTTCAGTGTGCCATCAACTTGCTCTTGTTTATTAATGTGGATGTATAGAAACCGTCTTTTGCTTGAGTGAATGAGATTGGTGAAGCTACTGGATCTCTCTTGGCTTGGAGATGTGATGTGTTAGGAGCAGAGAGCCTGCAGGTGCTATGGTACTGGAGGAATGGTATCATGCAATGTCTTCAGGCCTTCTGCAAGCCCAGGGATGAAACAGAAGCAGAAATGAGCCCTGTGTAAAGAAGCCTGTGTAGGGATGTGAGAGTGGTTTACTTGAGAGGTGATGAATGTGCAGAGGAATTACTGTATCAGATGAGATAAGCTAAGGTTCAGCACTCTGAGGGGTAGAAAAAGCTGCAGTTGTATAAACTGCATGTGTGTAAGCTGTGATGGTTTGGCTGCTTTTACCTCCTGGGACTCAGTTATTTGAGCAGGTGGCAGGAAGAAGCTCTGCTTGTGGTGTGGGTGCATGTGCAAATTCATTAGCTTGAGAAAATATTCCCATCTTAATGATATTGGATCAATTGTTTGAGGCAGAACGCTGACCTTTCCCTTTTTTTGGTGTTCTGGCTTCTTGCAGGAGTAGTCATCTGAAAGGGTGTTGCTCTGCTCTGCCAGGCAAGGCTGGAAGGCTCTTCTTCCTTCCACCTCAGTAATAGCACTTGCCATCTTGCTGTGCAAGTGGATTTTTACGCAGCTCAGCATGCTTTCCAGCAGACACGAAAATATTAATTATAATGCTGTAAAAATTAATTGAAACACAGCATAATCTTTGTTAAGTAAGGTCACTTAAATTGTCTTAAAATAGACCCCTCAAGAAACAAGATGAAATCTCTCGACAGAGAAACTTGGCAGATTTCCTGTGCCAGTCCTCTTGAGATGCTTCCTGTTGCCATTGAAGTGCATTCAGTATTTCTGTGTTTTCCCTTAGAGCACCTGCCATTCGGAGCAGCTTTCCTATCCTGCTCATCTCTGCTAACCTGTTACAGTATTTTGGCCTCCCATGTCCAGGCAGTGGTGATGGGAGCCAAGCACTAACTGTTGGCATCTTTGTCTTTGGGAGAAGACATGGAACCATAGAGGATGTGGATGGAGATCCAGTTGGGCAGTTCTTTGATTCCCACAGATCTAATACCTGAATTACCTGTGATGACCTTGCAACGTTTTGGAGCAGAGCTGGCACAAAACATTTGGTTGTTAGTGTCTACCCAGCGCCTACAAAACAGGTCTGGTGAAGTGGGTAGAAACATAAAATCCCACCTGCTTTCCACTAACCCCTGTCCAACTGTTCTGTGGTTTTTAGGAATGACAGCAGTGTGTTTTTCATCCCATTTCAAGCCAGCCCATACTAAATCTGCTTAGATTTGGAAGCAGAATGCGCGTTTATGCTAAAGATTGTTCTTATTTCATTGAAGTGGCTACAAATTATACAAATAAATATAATAAAAATAATATGTTTCAGAAACACTTTTTCTTGCAGGCAGATGGCCTATAACTTCAGGGCCACAGTGGAATGCAAGCTAGCATTTTAAGGATCTTGCCAGTGATACAGTTACTTTATAAGAAATTCAGGCTCTCAAACGGTGCAATAAGCCTTTACTTCCAGAGGCTGCATGAATGGAATCTCTGACAGTTTGTGATTTTGGCTGACACCCGCTGCATTTTAAGTTAAACTGCTGTCTGGAAAGGTAAAATAATTTTCTGCAGTCAGAGAAGATCCAGCTGGACCTAACAAGCTTCCCTACATATAACAGTGTGACCTTTTTCCAGCTCTGGTTTTTTCTTTCGATCTTATAAAGTCCTTTTCTCCGACCAGAGATCAATGGCCTGCAGAAATAGTAACCTTCAAGTGGAAGGGGAAAAAAATAAGAAAGAAAAGAAATCAGAGCTTCAGGTGAGCAAGATGAGAGCACGGGTGGAGGAGCTGCAGTGTTGTCTGGATGCTGTGATGCTCTGTGCCTTTCACCTCTGTGCTCCAAGGACAAGCCCTTCTGCAACAGTGTTTGTTTGGGTTTTTTTTTTCTTTCCTGTTGATACAATCTGTGGGGAGGAAATAGGTATGTGTGAGGCTAACTGTTCTAAAGCTAATAGAAAGAGGTTGCTTGGATCACGGCTAGGTGAGAAATAAGGCCCTGTGTTAGTGCTTCTAAGGTGCTGGCAGCTGCTTACAAAAGCACATCTGTGAAGCAAGTGGAGAGAAGTGGTTTCTGTAAGCAGGGCCAGAAGAGGAACACCCACAGTTTTGCAGGACTGGGACCTGCACATTTGGAGCAGAAGACTATTTGAAACATATCCTTAGCATTTAAAAAGAAGTGTGGTAAACTCACGGTGTCCTCCTTCCTCTTCCCAGAGGGCTGTGAATAGGCAAGGCGGGCAGTGCATTATTGCACCATGGTGGATTAAATGTCTTTTAAATGTTGGGAATGGTGATTAATAATGATGATTAATAGCCAGTCCGCTTTCCCACACAGAGCTAGTTTTAGGTAAAAGGCTACAGGGCTTCAGTGGGGAGAGGAGGGATTTCAGACCAGAGGCAGCCTGCGCTGGGGATGGTCTCTGCCTTTTGTTCGTTTGCTTTTCTTTTCAATAAAAATTCTGTAGTTTCAGAAGGAGCTTCCTAAGGGAGAGAGGATAGCAGCATTGTGTGTGAATTTTTAGTTCACTCGTATGGTAGAGCTTTAAGAATAAAAACCTGGACGGCTTAGCACTTGAAGTTTTTCTGTGATTTTGGTTGATGTAAAGATAACTTTACTGTGAACTCTAGACTGGCATGGTCTCTGGACTCATGTAGCAGCCAGGGAAGGGACTATGTTGCAAACTGCAGTGATTAATCCAGGCAGTTTGTTTGTTAGGCTTTCAGGAGGCGTGCCTTGCCATGTAAAAGTTGAAGCAAGCAGAAATCTGAAAATGAGACTGCAACCTCCTCTTGGATCTGGCTTCGCACAATGCATCTGAAGTGTGCTATATCAATTTTTTTAAAAAAATTGTTGCTAAACTTTGCAAGAAAAGAGCAATCAGACTTCATGTTATGATGACAGAGGGTGGATCCACTGCAGATTAGAGGCTTAGGTTATCCCCAGCGATTGCCATGCTGTAAATATTCAGTCTTCCTCACTGAAGTCAGCAGCCTATAACCCTTTTAGAGAAGAAATGCAACAAGGTTGTGAACCAGCAGACCCATTTGGAAACTTACTCTTCCTCTGTTGTTTTTCATGCTGTAACGCCCAACAAATTAAAAGGCTCCATCATAGGATATTATTACTAGCTTATGATGCAACTTAGCTTCTGAAAGACAGTCTGTTACTACAATTCCTTCTGGCTGCTGACAGCTCACCAGGTGCTTGGAAATATCAGCTACTGCCCCAGGATATATGGAGAGGTTGTGGTTTAATTCTCAGGCCTTCCGTGCTCTCTGTGAGTGGAACTTAGCGGGGAGTTGGCCCCAGAGGTCTTGCATCCAGCCTGTGTTTCTCAGTGTTATCTTTAGTCTACATGAATGGTGCTCTTGCAGACTGCACTGTTTTGTCGGACTAGTGAGTTTTGGTGCATTACAGTCGCCTGTGTTGGTAGTCAGTTTTGGTTTTGGCTTTACTCTGAGTCCTTCAGAATTTGTTCATGTGCTGCCACTCCTTGGGTTTTTTTTTTTTTTTTTCTTCCTCCCCCCCCCCCCCCCCTTTTAAGGAGGGGCCTGCTCAGCCATACTGGTATGTTTGGTAACTGTATAATTAGAAAGCTAAAAATAATGTACTGAAAACAGCAGTTTCAGAGGAGGCATCCCAATTGGCAATACTGGGCTCTGACTCACATTTGCTTTGCTAAGAGCTGAGCTGGTTTAAGACAGGAGTGGATATTAAGCATTGCCTTTCCGAGCAGCTAGTGTTTGACTGTGGTGCAATGTAGCTGAGATCTGGCCACGCAGCTCCAGCTCTGACAACACAAGTGTGATGAGGATGGAGATTTATTGCACTCTGTGTTTATTTAGGATTTATTACAATGCTTACCAAAACCCTACCCAGCTCTCTAACTATCTTGGTGCTAGCAGCGATGATACAAATCAAAGAACAAACCTCCACATCTTTGTCTGACAGCCAGCAGATCTCAGTTTTATCAGCAGTAATGTTTTTATCCTTAAAGACGGTACTGCAAGCAGTATTCTTTAAATTTTTTAAAATTACTATTATTTTGCTTCCTTCTGTGCAGTGACAGGCCATAGATTCCTTTCTCTTGCACTGGTTTTTATTGTTTGTAGTATGCCAGTTCGCAGAATCTGAACCCAAATCATTAATGCTGGTTCTTTACAAACCCACTGTAAGGAAGGAACTCCCTAAAATACCGAAGAAGCCTGTTTTACCACCTTGCTTTATAATTTGAATATGTGCTCTTCTGGGATAGAGTTCGAATGAAGGAAAACGCAAACTCTGAAGTAAAGATTTCGTACTATGCTGATGCACCAGGTGAAAATCCCTGTTGTTGCTGATGTGTTGTCCTTTTTATAGTGTGTTTTCCAGTATGCACTCTTTTTCATCAGGTCCCAGCCTTTAGATTTGTGTGGTCTTAGAGGGACCTCAGCATGTTGGCTGCTTCACCTTGTAACTGTGTGGAAAACTTTTAATTATGGATCTTAAAAATGGTGGCACCCAAATACAAGCAGAAAAAGTCCCAAAGCTGTTGCCCTTGTCTGTTGTTCTGTGAATAGCTTACCTGATCTTCTGGGGGTTGATTTGTGACCTTCAAGCACTGAATGCCTGAGATGCCGTCAGGATGGTGGGAAGTCAGATCTGGCTTTATATAAATCTAAATGCACAAAAGCTCATAGGGTTTAACTTATTTAGTTATTTATCCCCTGCACTGTCATTTTACTGGTGACCACATTCAGTGAACTGCAGAGGAGAGGTACCTACTTAAAGTCTGCCTTGTTCTGAACAGTTTCTTTCAAACTTTATCTTGCCTTTTAGTTGAAATAGGGAGTAAATGTACAGCTATGGTTTGTGAGCTCAGCTTAGCTCAAATGATAACTAACTGTTAAATGTGCTGCCACTGGGTTTTGAAGGGAAGCAATTGCAGCCCAGTGCTGGGACCATGGAACTGCCTGTAAATGGTGATTACTGGTAATAAATAAAAATGCATGAGGAAAAGGTTTCGGCTAAAGACTTTAAACCCTCACTACGAGTGCTTTTTAAAATCTCTGAGACTGCTTTGCTTTATATATACACCACTTCTGGACATCCTCATTTCCCAGTGGATTGGCTGATGCAATGTACAGATTTGAGATCATGCTGTAAGAGCAGCCGAGGGCCATCTGCCCACTGATCTGAATGTGGAGATACATCTATGTGTACCTGCAGAGCAGAAGGTAGACATTGGGCCTGAGCAAGCCCTAAATTGAACTGTGTTGCATCATCTGCCAGGCTAGTGCATCAGCTTTCTGTGTGTCCACAGCACAAGCAGGATGTTGTTCCTGCATGTAGCTTGGTTTCTCCTAGCAGGAGGTCCTCAGGAGCACTGCTTTCAGGATAACCTAGTCATATGAGTGGGTCCCTGGATCCCAGATGTGCTCCTGCATCCCTGCAGATGTGGTTCCCAGGGTTTTTTAACAAGTTTTGGGTTTGCATGCCAGTGTGACAGTTATCCACAGGCTGGTCATGTTGATCATGCAGCTGATGAAATTGATGGTGGGTGTCACCACAGGCTTAACAGTGGAAGACTGCACACTGGTTTAGGAAAAGACAGGCCTCAACATGGGGTGGATCCAGCCTCTGCTAATGATAATAAGCTATGGAGCAAAGACTAGAGACAAACAGCATGAGCCCTGAAATCTGGCAGCTGCCTGAGTTGGCTGAGAATGTGTTGGGCAGTCCAAGTCCATGTGCAGCTGAGAGTTTCCCTGCAGGGTGGTGGTGAAGTAGTGTGTTTTCCTGCATTTGAGGCTGAGCTCACATAGTTACCTTGGAAGAAAAATTGACTGTGTCTTGTCTCTGCTAAGCTTTAGGGAAGAAAAGGAGGGCTGCTGTTCTCAGTGGACTTGTCCCAGTGGGCAGGGTTGGGTGCTCTGGATCACAGCACACAGCTGAAAACTGGCATTTCTGGCCCTGTGATGGTTTGCCTTCTGCAAGAAGTAAGAGTTTGAATTTATTCTTGCTGAGTCAGTGAAATAAGGTGTAACTGGTTTTGGGAGGGAAGAAGAGGTGTGTAGATATATTTATCTGGGTGGCCATGGGTCACTTCTTCATTGCTGGAGCACAGTGTGGCTCTTTCACTTACTTATTTATTTGCTAGATAAAAAAACTACACAATTTTGGAGGAAAGGCTGAGAGTGCTGATTTGTTAGCTGAATGCCTTCCACATCCATGCTGTGCACAGGCAGATGCATCTTTGTATCCGGTTTTTAAATTCTAATCCGTGACGTTGTACATGAGGTGTGGGATGGTGGCTGACATTTCAGCTCACTTCATGTTATATTATTTTTAATCAGAAGTTAGTGCTCAACTTCAAATAAACACTGATGAGTCAACTTCACTGGTCCCATCGAGTGGTAATAAGGATTGTGATTTCATTCTTTGCAGCATCATTAGTTGCAATGCCTATAAGTGATATTTTGACCGTTAACTTTTGACACCGTAAACTCATTTTTAGAATTCTTAACAAAAATGATATGCAGAAGTGTTTCTTTGTGTCCAAGATCATGTTGGCAATTGACAGGAATCAAATATTTTGCTGCCCGCACTATAGGTGGATTACTGACATCACAGAAATCAGTGATTTTTATGAGTGATTTTGCAGTCTCTGGCCATTCCTGTCCTCCAGTGTCAGCAAGCTTCTTAGAAAAGAGGAGAACTTCAAAAGGAGGACTGTGCTATATCAGAGCTCTTAATTAAATTACTGAAACTTGTCTTTCCTATCCTGTTTTCCAAATTACCTTGTAACTAATCTTTAAACAGAATACAAAATCTGCAGGCCACCTGCAAGAAGGGGATTATTTCCATTTAATAATATTTTCTTAGCAAAGATACAAAAGAAATGCCCCACAGAGTTAATCACAAATATCCGTTGAGAATAAACATGCAAAATGTTACATCAACAGTGTTCCTATGTATGCAGCACTCCAAGCTCTGCTGCTATTAATAATATGGTCAGAAGGCATGGGTGTGCAAAGGAATGAAGATGTTATATGCATATATATATATATTTATATATACCCACCAACTGTATAACCTACATGCTAGACTTTACATGTATCTGGGTTAGTTTCACCCTACTGCTGCCTGCAAGACATCTGGGACTTAATTGCGTGCTAGAGGATCTTTGCAGCATCAAATGGTGAATATGTTATTAAAAGGAAGAGCTTGGCAGTGGCACAAGCTACAGTCAGGAGTGCTAACTATAAAATGTTGGGTGATGACTTGTCTTTGCCAAGCTTGGTTGCCACACGTGCATCCCAAACCATCCTGGCTACAGGTGGAAATATAGTTAGGTCATCGGAGGGAGGATGGATGTGTAGCCACCTGAAGTTTACTTAGATAATGAACAGTTCCCATACAGAAAAACATCCTTAAAAGCTGAGTGCTGGGGATTTCTTCAGAAGAGAACCTGCAGTTGATTTTGCCCCCAGCAGCAAACCAATTTGCTTGTGAGAGCTCATGAACAAGCTGCCTGCTATAGGCTGTGAAGGAAGCAGCATTGTGAATTGTTGCAAAGAGTTAAACTCTGAAAAAACCACAGTTTTTCATGTCGAAGCTGGGTTACTTAGGTTGTCCTTGGCACTGCAAAACTGCTTTAGCCCCTCCTTCCCCCCCTCCCATTTTATTCTGTATTATACAAGACCACCTCTATGGAGGAGAGAAAATTCACTGTAATGAAAGCACCCCTCTCGGTTCCAACCTGTTTTGCGCGGCTTTTTTTTCTTTCTTTTTTTTTTTTTTCTTTGCAGTTTTATAAACATCCATGCAGGAGCTCAGCTTTCAGTGCTCCTATATAGAACTCTGTGGGTATCTGCTTTACAGACAGGTGCAGCTCTGGCAGTCTAATGCAGCTACAACCATTCCCAAAATATTTTTGGGCACTTTCATCTGTAAGAGGGGTTACCTGCGTTTGACTTCTCTGATGGAGGAAATATTTCATGATCTAGCAACTTTTAATTCTTCACTGCCCTGCTAGCACGCAGAGTCAGCTCAGATCCCAGCACGGGGCATTGCAACCGGTGTTTGGCTTCAAGGCAGGAGAGAGGGGCTATCTAAATCATCCCACTGCCTCCTCTGTGCTCCTGGCTGGCCACGTTTTTCCCCTGTTGTTCAGCATTCATCAAAACACAGCCCTTGGAGAATGGATTTGCTGTGCTCTGCAGGAGCCTCCTGCGGCACTCATTTCAACCAGGAAGAGCAGCATCATCCCATCCTGGCTCAGTGCTTGGAGGATGCTCAGGCTAGACTACCTGTTGGGATGTGAGGATGGACCTTTACTAGACACCTTAGTGCCTGTACTTGATGCAGAGAATAATGTATGTACTCTCCACCAGCTAGCGGTGATCAGATTACTGTTCGCATACATGGGTATGTGCATCGTGTATACATGGCTGCAAAATCTGGGTGCAACCAAACTGGCACAGCTTTCTCCCTTCCTGGGATGTTGTCTTTCCTGTAATAACCCCAAATTTGCCTATTTGCTTTGCAGGTCATGGGGTGATAACTTAAGATGGTCTTACTTGCTGGGCAATTTGAAATTCTAATGTTAATCAGAATTTTTAAGTGGCTGCTTCTGGACGAGAGACAAGATGCCAAAATCAACATTTATCCATTAAAGTCAGTCTTAATTACTACAAAGCCAAGCATTGTCTGTTCAGACCACAAGCTTCACATTTGGTTTCCTTTTTATTTCTTATTTTTTGCCAGTTTTTTCATTGTAATGAACTATGTTCATACTTCCATCATTTTTAAAAAAACCTGATTTCTAATAAATATATATTAGATATATTTTTTTTTTGAGGGAAGTGACTTAGTTTTGCTGAAAATGGAAATCCAGATTCAATAATATATTTTTTTTTCTCTCTGTTTTCAGTTTCTTGGTGCAGTCCAATCTTCTTTCTCCTTTTAATCCAGAAATAATAGCTTTTTCAGAGTACTCTGTCTGCTTGAAATGCTGTATCTACCAGCTTGACCAGATTCCTCTTCCTTGTAATCAGCACAGATGTCATACACCACCTTTCTTCTCTCTGGGTCCGAGGCTACAGTGATTTTAATGGGTTTGAAGACAACTTCAGTATTAATAACAGCAGTGTTCATTTATTTCTATTGCTTCTGACAGGTTATGCAGATATTGCAGTTATTGTAACATTGTGCGTGCTTCAGATATCAGATGTCCTTTGATAATTTTACAAGATGTGTTTTGCCTAATTATTTTGTCCCTAGGTAATTCAGGCTGTCCTTGACGTCAGGGCAGCGCAGGGTGCACGTGCCGTGGATTCCTGGGAAGGGATTTAAATTCCTGGGCTTGCTGGGGCTTGCAGAAATAGCTTCTTCTTGCTTCAGATATGAACCAGCAGCATCTCTGCTGTCCATGCCCCCGATGGGTCTGGGGTTGCTCAGCTCCTGCTCCCCCTCAGATTTTCTGGGCCTCGGTGGGATGGTGGCTCTGGCTCTCCCTGCTAGCCATGGGTGACAGCAGGCAATGCCCCTCTCCAGCCCTATCCCTGCACTCCTGGGCTAAATCCTTAGCTTGTAATGCTGGAGGATTTCCCTTGAAAGGGCTTGAGGAAGGGAAAATGCTGTGGACAGACAGGAAAAGTGGCCTTTCTTGGGGTTTTAATGTGTTAACTGCAATCAGCAGGCAGGCATTAGTTGGGTTGTTCTTCTTTGATGCTAGCACGCACAGTGAAAGTTCTTAAATTCCTGGTTTCTTTGTTGTTTGTTTTATTTTATTTTATTTTACTTTATTTGTGTTTGAGACTATGCGCAACAAAAGATTTATTTGAAAGTGCCAGCAGAAATAAGCAAAAGTAGAAAATGGAATTAAAATGTGATGGAGGCAGAAGCTAAGAAATTAATCAGTTTAAATGAAGGAAAAAAGTGTACTTTATTTATTTTAAGGGCATCAGATTTGAAGTATTAAAAGTGAGAATTGGCAAAAAATATTTAAAAACAAGAAGGCACCTCTCCTTACCAGCGGAGCCGGGCACACCCAGCTGTCCTCATGACAGGCTTTTCTGCAGGAGTAAGGTCTGTGTGGAAAGTCTTGGCACAGGGCAGCCTGGGTTTTGTTGGCCCCTAGCATAGCACTCGCAAACAAACAAGACTTTGAACTCTATGGTAATTTTGGGGCTGGGGAACGCAGTAATTACAGCCAGGGAATTGGTATTACGCCGAATTATTTTCTGATTGTACTGTACTGGACTTGCAAAGCAAAGATTATTTCCAAGCCAGTTGCTCCTAGAAGCTTTCTGTAAGCCTCTGTTTGTGTTGGGCAGTGAAATGCGTATTTCTCATCTTCTGTATGAGAAACACCTTCTGCAGGAGCGTTGGCTTTTCAGGGAAGATGAGCCTTTCCAAAGCTCCATCGTGGCATCACTGGCAAGGTGCTCCCATGAAGCAGCTCTGTAAATGACACTTTTCACTGCTATTAGTGTTGGCCTGTCCTCATTCTATCTTTTCACCATGCCATCCCAAAAAGGGGTTGCTGCATGTCTTTGATGCCCAGCAGGCAATTAATTACAAGTGGAGGATTGAAAGTTTTGGGAATTTTGATGTCTTGCTCGTTCTGGATAGAAACCATAAACTGGGAGGTAAAGGAGACATAAGTTGCTTATATCTTCATAATATTTTGAGGTGAATCTTGAGTTTTGCAAGACCCTTTGCAGCCTTTGGGGAAGACTTAATTTGATTTCTGGAGTATTGCAGAGTGGCTTTTAGCTGTTCCATATCACAAGGTGATGCAGATGATGCTGTGGCCATCCTTCATTCCTGTTCTTTACTGACAATTCAAAACTGCATTTTCTCAAATTTGAGAAAAGTTATGCCAGTTCCTTTTTGCCTGTTAATTGGTTTATGCTTAATGGTAGGATTACATGTCACATAGTGTTGATGGTAGGTAGCACATGAAGTCACATTGCAGGAACACTCTACTGGGCACTGTGCTGGTGGGCGCTGAGGGCATGGCACTTGCTTGCAGCAAGAAGAGAAGGTTATTTCTCTTCCTTACTTGTCAATTTCCTGGTTTTGTTTCCATCTGAAGACCCTGAGATAGGCAGTGCTTTTGGCTTGACTGTAAATGAAGTCTATGCTCAGTCTTCTGGTTGGTAGGCTGTGCTCCTCAAGTTGCCCTTGAATTGAAGGAGATGAAGGTGGTTGTGTGCAGAAACATTATTTTACGAGTAAGGAAAATTGTCCCAATCATACTTATCAAGTTTGTTGCTTTTTTGGTCAACCTGAAGCACCATGTATCTTCTTAAAAGGCTGAAATTACTCAAAATAACTGGATTTGTAGTTTTGAAAGTCAGTTGTAAAGTAATTTTGTGATCATTTTGCTGACTGAGACAGCAGCATGTTATATTTCTGCTCCTCTTGTCCCTTAAGACATTCATAAAATGAGATCTTCTACCTCATGAGCCTGTCAAAATGACTGCATTTTAAAGTAAATATGAAGACATCAGTGAACATAATTTTCTTTGAGTTCAGTCCCAGCCTAATGGCTATGACAGAACATCCAGTTAATTTTGCTCTAGGCTTCTGCTGCAATATATCCTAAGGAAATTACTGGAGATGATCAGATTTCTTTGTTTTTGAGAGATGAATGCTGCTGAGTTTGCCTGCTTTCTCCTTGCTGGTATGGCTACGAGCTGGGGTTGGCTTTCCAGAGAGCTTGCTGTGAGGTTGTACAGAATTAGAGGTCCTCCACGGTGAGGAATAGCTGCCGTGATGCCTTCCCCAAAGGCTGGCACTGCAGGTGGGTTGGCCAGCAGTAGGTGCAAAGCCTCAAAAGTCCTCTTTGAGCAGACTTGGGGCTCATTCCTCCTTGCTCTGCCACAAAGCCTTTTATTCATCCTTCCAGTTCTCAGCCAACAAGCATATCACATGGCTTTCCTTGCATTTAAATACTGCATGGGTGAATGTAACACCATTAACCTTTAAGCCATCAGGGTAGCCATGTTTACTGGCCCACAGGCTCATGTATTGTGTGGTGGAAAGTCATTGCATTTTGCAGAGCAGTGCTGCTTCGCGTGGACCAGCAGAGAAGCTGATGTGGAGCTTTCTCACTCTGGAAATTTTGTCCAGCTCACAGTTAGGTGTTTTGCTTCTAACTGTTGGCAAATGAATGAACAGGCTCGATTGCCATGTTGTAATTAATCCAAAATGGTCTTGCATTGACTAGCATTTGCATGATCTTGGGTGGTGGTCCAGCTGTTCAAAGTTTACTGTATCCTTCAAAAAACAATGGCTTAAAACTGAGAAGAAATAGGGAGAAAGCCACTCCTCTTAATCAAGAAAAAATAAGCCCAGATGCATGTGTGCATGAGAGGCAAGAAAAGTGGAGTATGAGGGGAAAGAAGAAATAAAGCAGTGTCTCTTGTGCTAACTGGGACCAGGGTTTATGCAACAAATCATCTCCAGCCAAATCATCCTCCTCCTTTTCACTGTAATGCAGCAAAACACGCTGCCTTTCTCTCTCCCCAAATTGGTCCTCCCGTATGAGTTGTGGTCTTGCCCAGTACAGAACACAAGTATGTAAAATCATTCAGCATTGGTTTGTTTGAAAACAGTGCTTAGAGTCAAAAAGAATATTCTGAACAAATTGGTACAAGGATGTTCATCTGAAACTACTGTACTCTTGCATTTTAAAAACAGATATTTTGGAATTTGAGTCTCGATTTAGCCTTAAAAGGAAAAGATTGTTTAAAATTAAAAAGAACAAAATGGAGCACAAGTTCATTACCTAGCATCTAATGTCTTTGCAGAAAATGTTTTGCAATAATGTTGGGGTTTTTTTAGGTTTTGTTTTATAATAAAAGAGTCTTTTTGAGTAAATTGTTTAATCAGAACTGTTGGCAGTGTAACAGATTTAATATTTTTGAAATACCTTTGGGTTTGTTTTTTTCCCCAGAATATTTATGAAAAATCTTCTCGTTTGGTGTTTTCTGTGGAAAATGGTTTTACAGCCAGTTCGGTAAACATTAATGCTTTTACTACAGATATCACTGCGTTTGAAAATGTTACACTAGGTTTTCTTAAAAATCCAGCAGACGTTGTCATTTCTCACAGGAGGTAGGTTTGCATTTTACCCAGGTCAGTACTTCATTGTGGTAGGTCAGAGGTAGAGGCTGGGTGCGAGCGGGGCCGTGCCATTCCCAAATTGACTCATGTTACTGGTGTTGGTGTGAGCCAGCTGAGCTTTGCTGGACTTTTGACCTTATTCATCTCCCTGCATATCCAGGGAGCACGCATTTAGCCAGGAATGCATCCCATTTTAGAGAAAGATAAAGCCATCCCCGCACCCTCCCCCTGTCCCTGTCCTGTATTTAGCGCTGCACTTGCAAGAGCAACGAGTTCGTTTGCGTCAGCATCGCACAATCACCAAACCAGTTTTCCAGGAGTTGAAAGACTTGTATCTTACTAGTTACTGAGATATTAATTTGGT
The DNA here is from genome assembly GCF_023634155.1 of Falco peregrinus. NCBI lineage: Eukaryota > Metazoa > Chordata > Aves > Falconiformes > Falconidae > Falco > Falco peregrinus. The sequence continues at coordinate 64,199,015 of NC_073722.1, forward strand.
GCTGCAATCGTTAGGCAGGATTTGCAAACAGTCCTGAAGGTTGGGGAAAACTCAAAAGATGCCATAGGCTGATTTTCAGTCCTCTCTGTAAATCATACTTAACCGTGTAAGTTATGCTGCCCAGCCAGGTATTTAAAAACCTCCCAGCCATACACAGTATAGCCCCATTTAAACACTGGATGTTATGGTGTGCTGAAATCTTGCATAGGTATCTTGCTCTTTATCTCAAAGGAATAAAAACCCCAAACCTCAGCCTCTTTTGAAGGGAATGTTTCCATTCCTTCAGTAGTGGCTGTGAAAGAGGGTGTTTCAGTGGGAGTCTTGCATTGTGGGTACCTGTGTTAATGAGATTGAGTGAGGAAACCATGGAATACGTGAGCGAAAACATTACCAGAAATTATACATTTAGATATTTTACTATCTTAGTAAGCTTTTTCAGTCTTTCTACCAATTTATCTTTACTTTTTGCTTCCATGTTATTTTCAGTGCCATTCTGAAAATCAGTAATGCAAATGAAAGCATTGCTAGAAAAAGAGCAAATGTGGGGTTATTTCTTTTGTTTAGTATTATTATTTCCATCTCTTTCTTTTTTTTCCGCATCTGATAAATGATAGGAGCTGAAAGGACCGGTAATTTATGAACTTCGAAAAAGCCTCCTTTAAATGACATGAAAGTTTAATTTTGCATTGCCTTTGGGGAATATTTTTGAAGGTCTGTGGCTAATTCTAGTTCATTTCAGTGGGAAATAGGAGCCTAAACACCCTTTAAAAATCTTTTTGGTAGCACTTAGGGCACTTTACAAGGCAGTGGTATTTGTGTGCTTATGTTATCGAAGCATTTTTGAAAATTACATTTAACAGCTTTGGAGGCAGACCCACCATTGGAAGCTATGGGGATTTGTTTTACTAAGTTACTTAGGTGCTGTTGATAACCTGAAGTGATTGTAGGTTTCTTATTTAAAACAAATTAAAGTCCCCTTCCTTTGGCTGAAGACCATTTTTCACTGCCTTTTTTATTCGTGGTAGAAACCATGGAGGGCTTCCGTGTTTCCAAGAGTAAGGCAGGATGCAAGAAGCTGCTTTTCCCTACAGTGATACAGAAATCTTAATTACAAAGACTGAGGAGAAGAAAAGTATTTTACTGTTAATACAGTGTGTATTAGCACTCCTTAGGCAAGCGGGCAGATCAGTTCTTACCTGTTCAAAATAAATTTGCAGTCAGCTTTATCCAAGGCTCTTCTGCGGGGCTGTTGGCAGCACGCTTGCCCCGAATGGCTCATCCTGCCCCTGGCTCAGCTTAAATGTACAGAGGCTGCTGCTGAATGCCCAGATCAAGGTATGTGTCCGCAAAGCCTTGCATGCAGAAAAATATCTGATTCCAATTTCAGGTGGAGCTGCAAGCTTGACATATATTTTTTCCATCCCCCCCTTTTTTTTTTAATAATTATTTTTTTATTTGCATGAGCCTGTACATTCGGGGCAAGAACAGGAGTAAACCTTGTGGCAGTGTGTTTGAGAAGGGTTTCCTTGGAGAAATGCTGGATGTACTTTCGGAAGAAGGAATGGTGCCTTATGTTGGGTATTTTTCTGCTTAAGGGTTATCTTGGGTGAAAATTATTTCTTCCTAAAATGATCCTCATTTATCCTCTCCTGTCTGCTTTCTGTGTACAACCTGCTTCCCTGGCTGCTGACAGGGTCCAGCCAGAGCAATCATTAAAGACAGGCTGGATGGAAGATGGGTCTTCCGAAAATCTGCCCCTGTGTTAGAGCATTTAAAAAAAATACAGATGAGAAACTTTATCATCTGTAAGTGGTGCACAGAGCATGACTATCATTTTCCACCTCCATTAATCTTCCTTCAGGGTTCATGGGGATACCTTAAGCCAGAGTTAAAGCTAGACATGTGCCAACCCTGGATTGCACCATCTCCTTGAATCACAGCCTTAGTGTGACAATGATTTTAAACTTAGTAGAAGGCTCAGAGTGCCTGTAAAAATATTTCTGAAGTATTGCTTTCCTGGAATAGGGGTATACCAACGAGATACTGCTGTTGGCTTCATGTGGTGCATCCAGAGGGGGGCCAAAATTTCCTGGTGGTTTGCAATTAAAAGAACTTTACAATAATAAGTGCTGGAACAACCTGAAAAAAGTGAAAGAAATTCAACTTCAGAGCGCCTGCTTTGGCTTCTAGGATAATTTAAATAATCGTTAAACCTTAAATTTAGGAATTAAGGGTTTGTTTTCTGAATACTGCTGCCAGCTAGCATGCTTGGGGATGCTTAGGGATTCACCTGCTAAATTTAGCTCTTCTCCACTCAAGACTTTGCTTCTCAAAGCATTTCTGAGCAGTTTTTCCTGCCTTAAAATACAGGGGCGATGTAGAAGAGATAACGTAACTCCTAAACACACATAACACGCTTATCCCCCCTCTCTCCGACGCTATTTACAGAGATCCTCCAGACCTCACCAGCCCCTCCATGAGGTTTCTTCAAAGGGGAAAACTTTCAGAGACTTAAATAAATACTTTCTTTGAAATGGTTGTAAAGATAGCAGCTTCTGGAGCAAAGCCCAGCTTTTGCAGGCGTCTGTTGGCCAGGTGTGAGAATCTGTGGGCTGCTGGCCAGTGTCAACCCAATATACTAGGGCTGCTGGCCGGTGTAAAGCCAACAGAGCATCTCTGAGATCTTGCAGCTTTGAAGTTTGGGGAAGGAGTCCTGCCAGCCCCAAAGAAGGGGCTATGAAGGTGGAAACAACCACGATTAGTTTAGGAAGGATTCTCTGGGTTGATGTTTCGCTGTGGGATGCTGCTCTCTGTGGAGAGGCTGTTTGCTGCCACACTGAGGGTCCTGATTTCTGTCTTTAACTATTTTGAAGCTCAACTGAGTGTTCAATGAGCAATTTTTATAGCACTTCTGGTGTATCTTCCAGACTGTCTGGTGGCATCAGTCTGATTGCTATGAAGTCTTGACTGATAGTATAAGTGTGTTTTAAAGTAGCAAAATGCATTTAGTATGAATAATAGCTGTATTGGCAAAGGCTAAATTACATGCTGGCTCTAGAAAACAGGGCAGATGCCTGTTCTGGCATGAATTGATTCCAGGCTGGTGTAAATTCCCAAGGGTGGCTATTGTGTTTATTGCTAAGGTAGGTGATGAGTTCACTTGTTATCTGTCTTGTCCTGGGAGCCAAAGACAACGTGTCCCTTAGGGGCTGGCTGAGCATGGCCTGAGATCTTTCCTGAGCTGGGATGGGTATGGTTTTAGCTGAATCAGACTCTTGTTTCAAAATGTGTCAGTGGCCATTCCTCCAGGTTTTCTACAGCAGGGAGAATTTTGAATCAATCTGTTAATTTTGATGCACTGGTACCTTACCTGTAGTGACATTAACTTTATTGAATGAGGTTGCTTTTGACCTTTCCAATGATTCTTCTGGTGGTCATTAGCCTGTCTGGGTGAATGGAGGAAGAGTTGGTGGCTTTGATAGATCACCAGCCATGTTTTCTGCTTCGTTTGGAGACAGAGATGCTTGCACCAAGGTGGCTTTTCATTTTTTCCGTCCAACTTGCATGGCACTCTGCTCCCTGAGTGCTGACACAGTAAATCTTTGTTTTGGTCTGTAGCTTTCTAAAGTTGTGTGCACTGCATTATCAGGATGGTGCTAGATCAATCTGTAAAAGGATGCTTGCTGTGTAGGTAATAATTTCTTATTTGTCTCCACCATCAAATAAAGTGCAGTGTTTTAATATATTTTGCATTGATACTAACCATCTTGGTGGATAAATAATGCAATTCATCTTGTAATTTCCCCTACTAAGAAGTAATATAGCTCTTTGGTTTAAATACAGTCCTCTTTTGTGTGTAATTTCAGTATCAGTTGGTTCTGGGTTTGTTGCTGTCCTCTGGTTTACTATGAAAAGGGGTGGACGTCTGAATTTTGGCATGTCTTGGGTTTGATGCTGCTTCACTTTCAGATGGTAGATGGTGATGTTCTATCAGACAAACCCTCTTACAACTTGTTCATTTGTCAAAATGGAAGCACAGGCAGCTGCTCTTTGCTTGTTCATGTCTTGGCCAATTTTTAGAGAGTTTTTTTTTTTCTGGTTTATTAGCAGTTGTATGATCGTCAAAATGTCTGATTATTTATAATTTATGATATTGATAATTAATTTATAATTTTAGTTCAGTTTTTTATTCCTGTTTCTGAATGGCCTGACAACCTTCATATAGTGTCAACAGAAAATTTAACTTGTAACCAATGAGGAAATAATATTACTTTGAAATAGAAATTTAGAGCATCCCTAGTTGTAGGAGGAGTCATTTCTTGTCTACTTGATTATTGTGACCTTCTTTGCTGTCACAGCTAAGCATCTCACAAATTTTGACATGGAAATCTTCCTGTTATGTTGTTTTACAGCTGGGGAGCTGGGGCAAGGTGATACGCCAAGTCATGCAGGTGCCCAGAGTACATCAGAGCATCTGGCTCCCTTCCCACTTGGCTGTGCACCCTCTGAAACACGGAAATTATGTCTGTAGTTAACATTAATGTAATGTGGTGCTAGTAGTGGAAAGTGCAATTGCAAGGTGATGCAAGAGGCCTGTGCAATTTATGGCATAATTACTTGAGCTGGATGAGTGGAAATTTAGGGCTAAACCCCCTTCCAAGGCTTGGGGTACAAGGAGAAAAAAACACAAAGGAAAAAGAGTCTCTTTGCCTGTGCTTCCCCAAGGACTAATAAAACACTTAGAAATGCTGCCACCTTATTCTCACTGGTTTTCAGTCCCCTTGGCTTTTAAGGAAGCTTTTGGCTTGTGTGCAGGTTAGGAAGTGGTACTTGGATTTCTGAACCTCCCTCCACTTAGACATCTAACCATAGGTGTCTGCATGCGAAGAAATTTTCTGAGAACTTTATTTCCCAGTTAGATGTTATACCTGGTGGATCCAGTAATTTAGTTTTAAAAAATTCCATTCATTTATTAATATCAAAAGGAAATACTGCAAGACAGGGGTTTCTTAGTAGCATGTTTTGTTTGGGTGTTTTTTTTGTTTGTTTGTTTTGTATTGCTCATGAAAGCGAGAAGTTGCTTAAGCTAGACTTGAGACTCCATGTTCAATAGAGTTACCATTTGGATCTCTTTGCACACCCTTGCAATAAAATCATCTTATGTTTTCCTTTAGATATTTTTGTTTCTGCTCATGAAAAAGATGAACAGCTCATTGAGATTTCAGCACCCCTCATAGTCCCTAAGGAAAGGAGAAAATTATGGATGCATTGGAGGAAACAGTGATCTGAAACATGCTGAACTGTTGAGCAGAACCTCCCAGTGAAGCTTGTTGGATACCTCCTTCCTCTGCTTGGAGAACAGCTTTTGCAGATATTTAGGACATGCACCAAACTGTACTATGAGCCAGGAGGGTGGGGAGGAGGTGGGGGACAGAAAAGGCGTATTCACATGGCTGGTCAGCTTAATTACTGGCTAATGATGCTGTGTGGGCAAGCAGTCTTGGTAAGGGAAGATCAAAGAAACAAGGTTTTCAGGTCAGTGCTACTTTACCAGCTCCAAGCAAAAACCTTGGCGCAGAGCAAGGGCTTCTGTTTTCAGGGCCACCTGGGAAATGCTGTATTTTTTTGGAACAGCTGGTGAGTACTGGTAAAGAGTTAAACCCTTCCCTGCTTTGCAGATCTGAAAGGCCACAGCATTGCTTATCTGAACTTGTTAGTTCATGCCCAGTTTGAGCATAGTTTTGTGTATTGAACCAAATTGTAATTCTGCAAATTCTAAGCTCAGATGACTAAAGCAGAGTTATGGAGGTCTGGTTTTTAATGTCTTAAGCAGGAATAATTTTTATCCAGAGAGAAGGTAGTCTAGAAATGCATGCATTTAGGTCAGATACCAGCGAAATGCTGATTGTGCTGTGCTGGACAAGATACCTGAACACTTCATACCTTGGAGCTGTGCATGGACGGACACCACTGTCGGGTTCAGGGTGGCCTTTTTGGTGGGTGCTTGAGATGACATGCAGGAAAGGAATGTTTACTCTATCCTTTTAACGTCCCATGTGTACATAGCTGAGACATCATTATGATAAGAATCTTGAAAGTTTTAAGAAGCACAAAGCATGTATTTGTACAGGATGGGCAACTTTAAACATACACGTTTTAAGGCAAAAGCTATTTATCTTCTCGACCTGCTATGTAAATGTAACATGTAGTTCTAAATATAACAGTTTCATAAATGACCATTGCCTCTGTCAATAATACGTCATATACAGCGTATTGCCATGACACCTGGTTGCTGGAAGCAGAAGTTTTTAATAATGTGCAGAGAAAGTTGCTGTTGCATTGCATCTTGTGCTCATTGCCTCCTGGATTATAAATACACATAGTGATGTGTTTAATGTGACACATCCTGTTTCAACATATTGACATTTCCATTTTAATGCACTGTACCTATCTTGTGAGGCTACCTTTAATGTGCACCACGAGCATAAAAATCATCAGGAGAAAAGAAAAAAGAGCCCACTTGAAGAAATGATAGCTAATTTAGCATCGTATTACTTCTGGGAAAGTTTTATGTGTGAACAAATGTTGCAATTTTTTGGAGTGTGCACCGATCCTCAAAATGTGTTCTGCAGCTAGCATAATAAAATGGTGATTGGGCCATGGGAAAGATGCTGTTTCTCCCAGGGGGAGCATCGCTCCTTCTTGTTAATTTAAGCTATGGCTTAAAGGTTTTAAAGGAGATACAGTCACAGGGTGCTGAGGTTAGATTATGCATGGCCACCACCTAGGAGCTGAATTTTGATCTTTATTAAACTGGGTGGAATATCTTCAACCTGAGATATGGAGGCAGGGGAGGGAAACTGTCTAGAGATGCTAGGGAAATAGACCTAGAAAGGGCAGGGGGCTTGGGGAATAAGATACTTGATACAGGGAAGAGCAGCAGAGCCCACTGTTTTCAGCAGGGAGCAAAGCTCCTTTGATTGCTGTTTTTTATTTAGCTGTGACATATGTGAAGAGAGAGGGGAAAACCAGTGAGATTTTCCTTTTTTTTTTTTTTTTTTTTTTTTTTTTTTTTTAAATGCTTTGGAAGATTACTGAGGGAGTTGCTCCTTAAGACTACCGAGAGAGTTCTAGCTTGCAACACAAAATGTAATAGATTCCAAGTGCATAAAGTAAAATACCATCCTTGGATGTCTTGGAGAAATAAAATCATACTGTCAGGGTATTGCTTCGTTCGGAACATCTATTTTCCCCCAATGTTTGTGCGCTGCAGTATGCAGATTAACTGGAGCTTTGATTTGCCCCCCAAAACCATCCACATCCTCCTATGGAGACCTGATAAAGTAAATTCATAACTTTTTTTTTTTTTTTTCTTTTTTGACTGCAAGAAGTGGTGATTGTGCTTTGTGGAGTGTAAATAAGAAGTGACATGGTCGGCAGCAGTGGCTCTGAATCAGCCCTTGTATGCTATTGTGTCCCTTGCCAATTAAAGGTCATTTGGAGGGCACAGCAGTAGGGATGTAGGGGCTAAGCCTATTGTCCACACATTAATGACCACTGAGATCAGAGGCAGCTGAAAAATTCGGGGGCCAAACCCAGTTCTTGTATGCTGGCAGGATGAGGGCAGGGCGATGCTGGGAAAGGCACACGAGTGTTCCTGCCTAATGATGCATGGTGGCCACCGCTGCCCACCTCTGCTTGATTTTTCCCCAGGCTACCTCTGGCTCTTTTACCTTCCTCTGTGTCTTGTCGGTGGGATGATCTTTGGAACAGGGACTCTGGGTACCTCTTGGTATCGCTATGCAGATGGGATCCTGAAGGTGCTGGGATGGGAAGAGCAGACCCACTTTCCAGTCACGTGTAGCCCCAATGGTTTCTTCCTACACAACATTCCTTTGGATGTCATGTTCCATGTCAAAGAGCCTTAAAAGCAGCCACAATTTGAAGGTTGTGGCACCTTTATTGGATGAGCTATTAGAGTCTTTGTTTTAGACGTGGCAGAACCAAGTGAAGAGATGTTTTTGCTTCAGCACGTTGAAGTCTCTCTGCCAAATTTTGGAGTGGGTATGCCGCAAGAGCTTAAAATGGTGGTGTGGTCCAGGCAATGCTCAGCACCAAATGTGCCAGTGCAGAAATCCGTAGTAAATGCAGAATTTTGAGGAGTGCAGTGATCTACCCTGAGCTGGGACGAGCAGCCTTGTTTGAGGACATCTGCCCCCGTGTTCTACTGTTTTACTTGCTGTCAGGTTCCAGCATCTTTGTTATTTTTGGTGGTGTTATTTACTGTTTTGGCGCTGTTAGAAAACAAATAGTGAAAAATTTGTTTTTCCACCAGGGACCCCATATGCCTTTTTGAAGGCTCAGTACATAAGAGCAATGGAAATCAGCAACCAGAATAGAATCACTGACAAGCCGTATATCTTTATCCATAAATTACCATTGCTGAAGGCACAGGACTAAAGTGGGGTTGACAGGGAGGGATAATAGGTCTGGGACTGGAATTAAGAGTCTTCTTAAATGTAACGCAGAAGTAGATAGCAGAAGGCTTTCCTTTGAACATGCAGGATGGGTGAATTCTGACTGTGGTGTTTCCACAATTTAATGTCAGGCTCAGGCATGATCTTTTGAATTTGTAGCCGAGGCTGAAGAGGTAATGGTGCAAATGTGCCAGGCAGCAGAATTAATAACAGGTGTTAAACCGTATTTCAAGAGACACCACTACTCAAAAGCATACTTCTCTAGCCTCTTTAAGACTGCATTGTTTTGTAGGGGCTTTATTTCATGTTGGGCATGACAATTTGGTAGCAGATTTCTTCATCTTATATTCTCTTGACAGCTTCTTAATGTTGCTGTCATATCTTGTGATTTTTTTTTTTGTCATGTGTCACGTGGTTTCATATTTTTTTTTAAAAAAATTCTGGTGCAGTTTATGGAATTGGAATATTTAGTGCTTATTTCAGCATTCATTAAAAAAATAAGTTTTAGCAAGAAAACCTAGCACCCAATGTCAGCAAGGGTGCACTAAAGTCTGTGTGAAGATAGGCTGTTGCATCTCTCTTGTTGTCCAGGTGATACTTACTGCCCAGGAGGCTGAAGGAGGCCAGGAACTGAAGATGCTCTTTAGCCACAGGTTCCTGCTGCACTTTTATTGTAGTCTATCAGTGTTTCCTTGGAGAAACAGGATGAGCTGGTGAGGCACCTGCAGGAATGTCAGGGTGACTTTTTCTTCCAGGGCTGAGTTGCATCCCAAGGTGAGACCCTGGTTCCTGTGAATGGATTGCCAAATCCTCATTGAGTCAGGGCAGTCAGGGTAGCACAAGCAGTTTTTATTGCACTGCTTGCAGCTACAGCATTATAGCGACCGGCAAGAGACACCACACACAGTATTGACTTTGTCTGCTGTAGTAGGAAATGCATGGCTTAATATAATGAATGCCTAAATGCAAGAAAGGATAACCATCCTGCACAGGAGTCCTTTACGCTTATTTAATTGTGTGTCACAGACAGGTTTTTGGCATAGCTTGTCTCATGGGCAGTGGAGTCTGCAGGGTGCTAAACCCTTGCTGGCACTTCAGGTGAGGGTCCCAAACTGGAGGAGGAGGGATCTATCACTTGATGGGTGTTGGTCCCTCCTCCCTCACCCAGGAGTGCCATCCTTCTGATTTATGGTGCCCGCCTTTGGGTTCAGCAGACACATCGCTCCTGTCTGCTGTCTAATTTCTCATGCTTGACAACCTTCATGGGTGAGCTGGCTTTCCGCTCCTTGATACAGCACACTTCTTGGTTTACGGCTCACACAACAGAGTCTTTTAATTGAATTTATATTTGTTTGTATAGCACTTGTCAATGCAACATGAATCTTTATCAGGTTCACTTGCCTTCCACCAAGTTCATATGTAAACCCCACAGTAAGCGCTTCGAAGCTGGAAGTCTTGTTTCCCCTTCAGGGGAAAGGCAGCCACTTTAGGGAATGGCTGTATTTTTTCTCATGCCTATCCAGTACCTCGCACCATCAAGCTTTTGTCCCATACTGGAGACAGCAATAATAGGGTTGTGATTTTTTTGTTTGTTTAATGCATATTGAATATTTACTTATGAAAAACCTAACTGTGGCTATTTTTAATACTGCCAAAGCAGTGAGATAAGCCAGGGGACCATGGCTGTTGGAAATCCTGGGAGGAAGGGGGGTTGTGTGGTCAGATGCTTCCCCTTTGCATGTCAGAGGACCAGAGTTTGCGTGGAATAAGCGGCTTCCCCTCTCACAGAATCTGAGCTGAAAGGCCTTAAGGCCTCGAGAATTACTGACGCAGGAAACATGGTAACAGTACTGGAAAAGGGATAACAGAAACAGGACTGTAGTAATTCAGTTAACAATATGTTTGACAGATTACCTTCATAACTCTTTCTACTTGGGGACACAATTTGCTTGCTGTATTATGCCAGTAGAGATAACCCTTAATTCCTTTCATATCCTGGTTTTGAATCATTTTGTTAAACAAAGGCCTTTGAGTCCTCCTTTGTTGCTGAGAACAAATGGTGAGATTTTGGGGACTGTAGCTACTTTTGTTATTCACAAATTCCAGAGCCTTTCAAAATTCTTCATCATTCACATTCTAGGCTTCACCACACAATCATTCATTATGTCAGCAGCTGCCTGGGGAGTCTCACTTCAGCTCATTCAGCCAAATAATAAGCACTGGGACAACTGCTTCTTCATTAAAATAATAATAAAATAATAAATAGAGGTCCTTGCATGTGCAGAACAATGTGGCTGTCTTCTGCTTTTTGACACATACCTGCCTGAAAGTTGATGATCGTTTTTTCTCAGCATCAATATTGAAATGAACCTGGGCATTTGGGAAATTACCTTTTTCTGAAGGATGTTTCAATATGGCCAAAGACTTAAGTTCCGCCCAATTTCTGGACACGTTTTAAACAAGTTTCTTCTCGGATGTATTTTTATGTTGCAGTCATTTGCCAAGAGGATTTGTGGTGCCCACCCTGCCCTGCATTTGCAGGTGTATTAGCCTATAGGTTTAGAGATGTGGAGATACCACAGCCCAGCAACTGAAGTGTTTTTTCCTGATACAGAAGTGGGATTGCAAGTGAGTGACCAACACTATGAGTTTGTTGTTTGGTGCAACGATTTTATTTTTCCAAGTGAGTGCATCCAATGAGCTAATAATAATGTTAGTGTGCTGCTTCACCCTTCCTGTTTAATTAGGATAAGGAACGTAATTTACAAAGTAAAGCAGGATTATTCCTTCCATCTCCTGTGCAAACAGTTTGTGCTAACTTCCTGCGCAGATGTATGCAAATATAAACGTCCCATCTGAGTGCAGGTTATCAGTGTTGCAGTCTCCCTGGTAGCTGGCTAATCCAACTTGGCTTTATCCAGGTGTCGTGCTGTCCCAAGACCTGAAGCGATATGTTCTGCCTGCACCATCGCCTCATTCGTCTAAGTGGAATTTACATGCTGATTCAGCTGAGCAAAGGAGAGCTGCCCATGGCTTTTCAGGGATGTGTAGCTTTTGATGCATCAGACAGGCTATGCTGGACATTGCCACATTTTGCTGAACTCTTCCTGCCTACACAGAGTGCCACATGCAACAGAAACCTGCTATTGATAGTGTGTGGAAGCAGCCCGCTCTGTTAGAGGAAGGCATTTAGATATTTATGGGAGATGCATGGAAGAAAATTTACTAGTTCTTTTTTTTTCTTTTAAAGTGAGTATGAGGACTGTATGGAAGTCAACAGATGTTCACCAAAAGGCTGACATTGGTCAGTTTTAAGAGAGAGTCTGAAAAGGTTCAGTAAGGATTTTCTCTTCTGAGCACAAATACAAGGTCTGGACAAAGTTTTTTCCTTGTTCACCCACTTGGCCTCACTCCTTTTACTAAAGAGACTGGGTAACAAAAAAATGAAAGGGAGAGAGAAGCATTTAAGTTGTGTTTGTGACTTGTTCTTTGTGGTGAATCACAAAGATCTTGTGTTTTCAAATGACATAATTTGTTTTTATATATTAGGTCGTAAACAGGAGCCTCTTGTAACCTGCCATCTCCTCTGTGTCTTGCAGACAGGGGCATTGCCTTTAAAATGGGAAGATATGCCTTGATCTGCACAGTCTCCATCATTTCTTACCATGTACATGCTGGAGCCACTTCATATTTATGGTCAAGCCCATTTATAGCTTATTTCTTTTTCTGGTTTTCTGTTTTTTTCTTTTTTCTTTTTTCCCCCTCTTTTTTTCTCAAGTCAAGGGAAATGTCCTTAACTGTTGCACCTTTGGAGGAGAGACTGTTTTCTTTTACCTTTGAAGAGCTGCTAGCCCACAGAAACCGCCTCTTAGCCAGGGATCCTGTGGTAACAGACTATGTTATCTACCTGCATGGTTTGTTGGTGTTTTTGGTGGGGGTGGGGTGATGGAGATCGGAGCTTCCTAAGCCCTTGTGCCACTCTAAACCTAGACGACTGGCTTGTCTCAGCCTGGTGAGCCACATTCCTAAATTGTCACGTAGCAAAGAGCCTTCTCCCTCCTTCAACACTGTACACTGCAGTTTGGCTCCCAGCCTTATGCCTTCTATTTCTACATCTTCCTTCTTAAACCTCTGCAGAGGAGGTTCTCAGCCTACACTCTCACATATCTGAAGCATCTCAAAAAGGTACAGTATTGATGACTCTCAGGTGGCCTGGACCCCAGCCTCCATGTCCAGCTGCTGCAGCCTGGTTATTGGTAAAACAGCCCCTAGTCACTCCCTGGCTTCTTCACCTCTTAGTCATTTGTCTGCCCAATCTTTTATTTTATGAGTATTTTTCTGCTCTCTGTGTTTGCACCTTTACCACGGTGCTTACAGATGAGGTGGGAAAAAACCCCTTTTCCCTCGGCACTTGCCTGGAGGAGAGTTGGGAGAGGTGATACTGAGGGATGGCTCCCCTTGGGTGAAGTCAATGCTGGGCTTCACCAGTGGAGACAGGCAAAGGTCTCTTCCAGCACTTGGTCTTTCAGGCAGTCTTTGTGAATCTACATGAAAATCCTGTCTTATCTTCTGCAAGACACCCAAGGCACATTGCAAAGTGATATGGGTTGCAGTCTGCATGGCCAAACCTAACCCTATCTTGCACTAGAGCAAGATAAAAGAGCTCAATTAAAAAAAAAAAAAAAAGGGGGGGGGGGGAATACTCAGATGGGGAAAAGTTAATTTGCAAGATTTCCCACTCAGGTTTTTTCCAGGTTTTGGGTATGAACTGTCTAGAAAGACCGAAGTGATGCCTGTCTGTGCCGTAGCTTCCCAGACCTTGCTCAGCAGCCTGCCGCGCTTTCAGCACTGTGTGGGCTTGGCAGAGCCTTGTGCATACACTGTCTGCGGGGGCAGAGGGATGTTTGTATGCTGATGTGTGTTCAATTTGCATTTTCAAAGCTGGGAATGCAGGCTGGGCATGAAGAGTAAAGGCTGATCCCCTTCATCTGTTTTACTCAGTTCAGCTGCTGGGGCCCTCTTTGCAAAAATTGAACACTAGTCTGAGAAGAAATGTTATTACATCTTTATGCAATAGCAACACAGGTTGTAGAGGCTGTTAGGACAAGCATAATTTCTGCTGGCCTGTCCTCTTGGCAAGCAGTTTACTTCTTGTACATGCTGGTGGACGCCCCTGTTTGGGTCAGATGAATCACTCCCTGGACTCCCCTGACTACATTGGCTCAGCTCTCTGCTGACTATAAAAGGAGCCTGGCGAGTATTTAGGCTACTGATGGCTCTGTTTTAGCCACCAGCCCTTGGGCAGATGAATCTGTCATCTAAGAGTCATTAGCCTGGGAACTGCTGGGAAACAGTGGTCTGAATGCCAGGAATGGAGGGTACTGCTCCATCAGCCTTGCCACCCCTGGAGGTGGAGAGACGGGCACTCGCTGGGATTGCAGCCCCTCCCGATCCTCCTAGCAGGGCTACTTGGAGCCAAGCTCCCTCCTTCAGCATTTAGCCTGCCCAGTGGCTAGCTCACCCTGAAAGCTGTACAGCGCACCCCGAAATTTGGTTTCCTTTGGCCAAACCTACCTGTCAGTCAGGGCTATGCCCACAGGTCACATAAGATTTCTCCATTCACATACTTGCCAGGGTCCCTGTGCTGGGGTTCAGGGCAGCTGTTGCTCCTTGAGAGGGTCTGGGGTTACAATGACACTGCACAACATGTAAGAGTGGCAAAGTAACAGGTTGCAACAACTTTCCCATGAATGAAACTTAGTGAGAGTGCAGGAGCAAATAGTGTATCTGCTAGTCCCATTACTAGAATGGACATGCCATAAGCATGCAAGAAATACATTCTTTAAAGATATATAAAGATGACTGCATTAAAATCCATACCTGTGTGGTCACAGCACAGTGCGTGATCTGTCCTTTGAATTTCAGCAAGCTGAGAGCTGCCAGAGAAATGGTTGAGCACGGGGCAGTGGGGGAGGAGGAGTGGTTGGTAGCACATCCCCTGGTTTTCCTGCTCTCCAGCATCCCTTTTCCCTGACAAAGGCAACAGCTGTTGCTGCTGTGCACAGATGTGACAAAGTCCTCCAGGTAGAGGAGAGCTGCTACTCTTGTCTGAGGAGCAGCTGCTCCTAAATTGTTATTTTCCTCCATTTCCACCAGCCCTGAATCTCACTGATACCTCCTTGTAGAGTGTCTGCCTCTTCCAGCCTTCTCAGCATACTTCTTGCTTGTAGGGAGGCAGTTCTGTTTTCTTCTCCTTTGAAGCTGAAGGCTATGCTCTTATTTTTGATAAACCTTTGATAAACCTTTCTGCAGTGTTTGTATCCGGTTTAGTTTGTCTTTAGCATGCTGGGTGACCCATGAAACCAAGTATCATTCTCTTTTCCTCTGCCTTGCTCCTCCATGCACAAACTCTGAGCAGTCTCTCCAGATCTGCTGTATCTGATGTATTGTGAGTATTTTGGGACTCGAGTTTTTATGTCAGTGAGGAGAAAATCCTTTTAATCTTGTGTTTTGCACTTTACTTGGGAAAGTCAATATTCTTCCCTGTTACCTGGCTTGGATCTAGATACCAGCTGAGTTAAAAGGTGCCAGTTTGACTTGACTTTTGCAATTTGGTCATGTGGTCTTTGATCCTCTCTTTGGTGTCCTACATCTGCTTTTACGTTGGATTTGTATGTGCCTCCTGTGGCTCAGCCATGGCTAAAAAACTTCACTGTGGTGTAGCTGTGGATTTAGTTTTACTATATTTCTGCTTCTTGGCTATTAGGAGACCCCTTTTCTTTGCAGAATCACTGGTCTTTGCAAAATTGTTTCATCCAGAGAGGAAAGGCAAACCTCCATTAGTTTATTTGTTAATCAAGCACCTTGGCTATATTTCTGTTTTGAATTAGCACCTCCTGTATCATGATCTAGAAGCTGCTTGGCAGGGGCTGTGCTTTCTGGTGGTGAAACCCTGCTTTTCTAGGGCCTGTACCTTTGGTATGTTCCCATTCAAATACCTGAGCTCACTGGTTACCACTGTTTTTACAGATTCTGGTCCTTGCTTCAGTACCCTTCACACATCCTTCTCTTGATCATAAGGTTATGTTTATAGGTGGCAGAATATTTTTTTTCAGAGAGGGAAAGTTATTTTCCTGAGAAAAAATCCTTATTTTTTAAATGAGACATCTGGGGGAAAAGTAATTGTTTTCCATTCTCTAAAATACCATCATGATCTCTTATTGTTGCATCTTAACAATATACTTAAATGTGAATAATTGTCTTTCAGTACTCCAGGCAAAAATGAGGCATTATTTGGTTTAATATATTTTAAACACTGAAAAAAAGAACGTTTGCCTTTTTGCATTCTGTAGCAATTGCACCTAGGACTGTTGGACTCCTGCACGTGTTTGAGAGCCTATCTCCTTTAGAGATGCATGATCAGCCCCCTTCTTTCACTATCAACTATCTTAAGTTCAAACACTTCTTTTGTTTCAAGCAGAGGACAAAACTTAACCTTGTACAGACTGCTTTTTTCTCAGACCAGAGTGGACCAGCTTTGGCCGTAAATCACCCAGAAGGCATTTTGGTTCAACTCCCTGTCTCAGTTTTCCTCAAAAATGTAATGGAGGTTCTGATTTTGGCAGTACTTTTGGTTTGACCACATTCCTCTTGCTGTGTTGTTGTTCATCACCACTGATCTCAGGAAGTCCTCAGAGTCAGTGCTGGACCACCCTTCTCTTGAGCCCTGGCTCCTTAAACTGCTTGCTTTCCTCTTAACCTGTTGGTTTGAGTTGTTCCCAAAACTGCGTGTGATCTCTGTAAGCTGTAGGGTGCAATGGAAAGATGCTGTATGTCCATTCTGTAGTACAAAACCCGTTTCTGAAAATGGTCTAAGCACATTTTGCTGAATGAGATAACACCCTTGTGGTGGTGGTCTCAAACCAGGTAAATGAGAGAGGAAGTAGAAATTAAACGTGTAGATTTCAGAGAAGCAAACCCACCCCATGCTTGCAGTCCGGGGCACTTAACATCTCTCCATTTAACCTGCAAACCTGTATGGCCACATTTATTTAATCTGCCTGCATTCAGGGATGGGTGTACTGGCAGGGACACTGTGATCTTTAGCTTTGTACTTAACCCTTTCTCTTGCCCTGACGAGATGCTGGTGGCACATCCCCTCTCCCAGCAGCTGCATGGATTGCAGAGCTTTCTGGCATCTCCTACCCCGAGGAGAAGCTGCCATGTTTTCCCACATCTGTGCCATCTACTGGCTTCTGCCACGTTATCTGATAACATAGGCATGATTCTGTCCTGTGACCCTGGTAGAATCAGTTTAATGTGAATGCAAGGCTCGCTCAGAGCCTTCATTAGCCCCTGCTTTATCATCCAAAGTACTTTGAATAATATAACAGCAAGGACAAGGATGAGAGAGCTGCAAGAACCTCCAAAACCAAATAGACAGCTGGATCAGGACGTGGCCCCAACTGCACACAGCAGTATGTAGGACACACCCTGGCTATCAATAACTAAAATTGTTGTGCATCCTGACTTGTGATATATTTCTGTAAGAGGGGTGGTTGCTCTGAATGCTCCCTGTTGGCCTGCATTCCTAATGAAGGCTATGGCTGGAATCACCCGCCCCAAGCTAATGATGGTACTTTTACTGCTGATTTCAGCGTTAAGCCAGAATGCGATAATTTTGTAAACCCCGTGCATTGCCACCAACATGTCTTTAGTGTTACTAGGCAAGGTGTATTTTTAGTTGTGATAAGCTTTCTACATGCAAACAAAGCAAGCAGCAAATTCCTCCTTTCAGTTGTAACAGTATTTTTATTTGTGTGACTTTATGTATGTCAGGAAAAGCAAATCCCATTTGTTCTACTTCTGCCACTTAGTGTGGAAAGGATGGGAATGCATGGGCTAGTTTAATGCAGATGCCAAAAACTACTATGAGGAGAAAACTGGTCACAAAGGAACAATATACAAGGTCTTCAGAAACGCAGGAGAACCCACGTAGCAATATGCTTGAAAGGAAAACTTCTGCACAGGATAAAATTTCTCAATATAATTACTCTTTGTAAGTTACTCTTCTCAGAGTTTGTGGCTTTGTTTAGTATTAGATTGCTTTCATCTTGTGGCTTGTGCAACTGGAGTTTATCAGGATTGAGTGACATGAAAGTGTTTGCATATTCATAAATTAGACTTTTTAAGACTTCCCAGTGGGACTCTTAACTATGCTTAGTCTGTTTATCCACTCAAATCCACCACTACAGTGTTTTAAAACTTGAAATCATAACTGCATCTGAATTTCACTGTGAAATAAAATATTGTAAGTGAGGACACATGTTAGCAATCAACACAAGGTCTTTCAAATGAACCCTTGTGCTACAGGACGGGAGGCTGTTTCCGGGCAAGTATTGACAGGCCCTTGATCAGTTGAAGCCTGGGGCACTGAAGTCCATCAGTAGGCAGAGGTTAACTCAGAACAGGTTTCAGAGGTGCTCAGCGCTCTTCAGGATGGACCACATTATTTCAGTGTCTTAACTGTAGCTGGCTGAGCTTGTCAGGCTAGCTGTAAATCACATCATGGAGAAGGTGCAGAGGTAAAAGCAAGAAGGACAATTGGCTTAAATTGCGTATCTGGAGCTATCACAGCTTTTTTTCAGTCTCCGCATGCCCCCGAGTGCTGATGTTTTGACTGGCACCAAATTTTCCATGTAGAAACAGTGGTCTTGTTGAATTATTCCTCTTATCTCACCTCTTCTCATTTTAGTATGAGCGTTGGCCAGTCTGTAGGATTGCTGATTGGATTTGTTCAATTAAAAGAGACTTTCATGTTGCAGAAATGAAAAGTCATATTTTTAAAATTTTATTGCTGTATAGCTGAACTGGCCAGCTGGGGATGAAGTTTTTAGAAGATAAGCAGCAGTGGATTAAAGTTAGGAGTCACGGCTGTGATTTTCCAGCAGACTGGAGATCTTGTGGGTCACACTTATTAGAAGTCCAGCTTGGGGCTTTTTTGAAGAGGTTTCACTTCTAAAGGACAAGTATGTGGAATTTTTAAAAAAAAATAATTCTGATGGCAAAATGCTTTGCATGCGCTGAAAGGGGTAGTTGTTCTGGAAACAAGCAACTGGATGATTAAAGATACTCGTTATAGTAGAGAAAAGTATAGAAATTGTAAGATGTGGTGCGTTACAACACTAGGGGGAAGCCCTGGGGAAAGTGCTACACCATAACATAAAGCACTGCAGAATGGAGGAGCTGGAAACAAAGGCACAGGAGTATCTTCAGAAAAGCCTGGTGTAGTTGGCTGAGATTAGAAAAGAACGAACACATCATCTTTTCTTGAGGGCAGAAGGCGACTTGTAAAACTAGCAGGTAAAATTCTCATTTAATATTTTTAATACTTAATACAAATTCTGTGATTTGTAAAGCTTCAGGCCATGTCTTTTTTTGCATATATATATTTTTATTAAATTGAAATTATGTCTACTTCTAAGCTGCTATGAAGTTCCTTAATTCATTTGGCATGCCTTGGCCACTACAATAGTGGAATAATAAGAGAGACCTCTGATCCTGGTGTGTGCACATTATACTCTACTGTATAGCAGCCTGCATTTCCTAGCCGTACTCTTATCTTCTCCTTTAAAGCAATACAATTTAACTTTGCCGGCCCTGTCATCCAGCAGTAATTTTCTGTCACTGCAGGATACCAGTCCCCTGTTTGCAACTCAGATGCATTTTAACACTTTACTCTGTTAGCATGCATCATTTTTTGAGGACTTATGTAGATGAGGGATCCCTAAGCTGAGTTTCTGAAGACTGAATTCGCTGTCTTGTTTCAAACATTCAGTACTACTTTTACTGTGGTTACTTTATTTTGGACCTTGTCTTACATTTGCTTTTTGACAGATTGAAAAACAGGCAAAAGTAAAAAAGAAACAACAAACAAAAACAAAACCACAAAAAAAATCAAACCACACCCATCTTCTGCTGTCTCCCAATGTTTAAATGCTGTTGATAGTTCTTGTCTTATAACATAGAATGATAGAATGGTTTGGGTTGGAAGGGACCTTAACTCTCAGTCCACGTCTCTGCAATTTAAAGACAAGGATGTCATGCGGGATGGTGTTAAATACCTTGCACAAGTCCAGGTAGATGATGTTAGTTGCTTTTCCCTCATGTACCAGTGCTGTAACACTGTCATAGAAGGCCACCAAATTTTTCAGGCACGACTTGCCCTGAGTGAGGCCATGTTGGCTGTCACCAGTCACCTCCTCATTTCTATGGACCTTAATGTAATTTCCAGGAGGATCTGCTCCATGATCTTGTTGGACACTGAGACGAGACTGATCAGCCTGTAGTTTCCCAGGTGTTCCTTTTTTCCTTTTTAAAAATGGGGGTTATTTTTCCCCTTTTGAAGTCCGTCGGAGCTTCACCAGACTGCCACAACTTCTCAAATATGATGGATAGTGTCCTAGCCACTTCATCTGCTGGTTCCTTCAGGACCTGCAGGTGCATCTCATCAGGTCCCATGGACTTGTGCACCTGCAAGTTCCTTTCCTCCATTCTCCCAGTCCCTGCCTTTGCCTTCTGCAGTGTGGGAGGTGTGGCTGGCACACTTGCCAGTGAAAACTGAGGTGACAGTGTCATTGAGTACCTCAACCTTCTCCGTGTCCTGGGTAACCAGGTCTCCCGTTTCCTTCTGGAGAGGGTTCACGTTTTCCCTAGTCTTCCTTTACCACTGACATACCCATAGAAGCTTTTCTTGTTGCCCTTGACATCCCTGGCCAGATTTAATCCTGTCAGGGCTTTAGCTTTCCTGACCCGATCAATGTGAAACTGCTTGGACCGTTTCTCTGTATTCCTCTCAGGCTACTTCTCCTTGATTCCACTCTCTGCAGGCATTCTTTTTGCTTTTGAGTTTGTTCAGGAGCTCCTTGTTCACCCATGCGGGCCTCCTGGCCATTCTGCCCGACTTCCTCTGTGTTGGGATGCTTGGAGGAGCTGATCCTTGAATATTTAACCAGCTTTCTTGGGACTCTCTTCCCTCCAGAGCTTTATCCCGTGGTACCCTACCAAGCATATGCCTGAAGAGGCCGGAGTCTGCTCATCTGAAATCCAAGGTAGGAAGCTTGCTGTGCATCCCCCTTGCTGCCCTGAGGATCTTGAACTCCACCATTTCATGGTCACTGCAGCCAAGGCTGCCCTTGGACTATACATATAGAGAGGGCTTCACCTGCTCTGTCTTCCTGGTTGGGTGGCCTGTACCAGTCTTATAGCTAGGTTTGTGTGGGATCATTTATTATAGGTTTCCCTAGACCACAACATTTTATTTCTTTAACCATTGATGAACAAATTAGCTTTATTTGATGTTTAACTTACTAAGACAGAAGAGGAAGGTTGGAGAGAGCACAAAGAGGACACAAGAACAGTTACGGTTAGAAAAAATTGTGAGAGGACTTAAATAGCTTAAAGAAAACAAGAAGAAAACAGAAAATGAGAGAATAAAGAGAAGTAGCAGAACCTTAGGCAGAATACTGGAATCTTGCCCTGTGCACAAGCTCCTGCTTTGTGCTTGTGGATATGGGAAACCCAGTCAGTACAGCTGTTGATTTGTGAATGAACAGAATTTTGTGTTTTATAGCTGGGAGTTTCTTTTGGTTTGTTATTTTCTCTGTTAGGCTTACGTATAGGCTGGATCTTTCGGTGGGGAGGCAGATGTTTGGAAGTCTGTGTGTCCTTGGTACACTACAACTTCTTACACGTAGTGTTTTTCAATGACTTTGTAAGCAGTTTCATTGTTGCTGAATTTACATTTTGTGTGATTAGATGTGATTTTTAGGTTAACCATTTTCAAGTTTGTGGTCTTTTTTAGAAGACACATTGTTACTACTATTCTTTGAGCTCTGTGGAGATTGTAAAATGGGTTCTGTAAATAATAGATGCGTAAATAAATCTTCATTTTAAAAAGCCAGAAACTGTCATTGTCTACAAGGTTAAGCTCTCTACTGTTGCACACCTGAAAAATGGTCACCCTAAGGATTCACTGTAACTTTTCAGTGCAAACAGACCAAGGCCCACACATGTGCCTGGTTCTCAGTTTCTTCCCCTGCAAGTAAGACGCATACTTTGTCCAGGTTGAAACCCCAGATTCTCAAGCTGGCTTTTTAAGTCATGTGTTTGCGCAGCTGTTCCATCTGCAGCAAATTGTCCCATCCAGAACGTGCCTGTGGAGATTTGGGAGTCTGTGCAAGGCTCTGTGTGTCCTCCCAACCTACTCCCTCCCTCTGCAGTGGCAGCGATGCTGGATCCCAGCATCCCATCTCATGTGCTGAAGACCAGAGCATGACACATTGCGGGCCAGAGAGGCGAACGAGAAAACCACTTGGTGCAGGTTTCCCCAAGGAAAAGCTATGCTCTTGGAAGCTGGTACCTGGCAGAGAGGCCCATGCAAGGTCCAAAAATAGACCTTCACCTTTTCTTTGCTGCGGAGCTGTTGCAGCTTGATATGGATCAAGCCCCGGTTCCTATTCTAATGCTTTGAAGAACTGGTGAACCTGTAATAGCCATGACAGCGAGTGTAAGTGGGAAAGGAATCCTTCCTCAGGAGCGCTGGGATTTTTTCTTTCTTCCCCCTTTGACTGTTTTTAGGACATGTATTTCCTCATCTCAAAGCTGGTTGTTTGTTTTTTTTTTTTGTCTGAAAAGCGTGAAGGGCTAGAAGCAAGCAGCGATGCATGGCAGCATGGGGTCTACAAGAAGCATGGCGATACCAGCTCTTCTCCTTTGTAAAAGGTAGTGCTGGTGTGGGGTCAGAGCTTAAAGCTGTGCCTGCTGTGGGTGCAGGTGAAGAAAAACAGGGGAGCACTGGGAGACGAGGTACCTGCAGCAGCAAGGGTAGTCGTTACCTGGCTCAGAGAATTTTAATTAGGAAAAGATGGGATGAAAGGAAGAGCTATTTGGTCAAGTTGTCTTTTTTAAAAATGCAAAGTGCATTGCCTGAAATAAATTTGGGGTGGAGGAATCAAATGGTAATTTTAATGGTGTAGCAAAAAGTAATGTTGAAATATAGTTCCTCAGGGGTGTTCATCATAGCATGTACCTTTAAAAACACAGGCTTCAGGGGGTAGAAATTGTAGCGTCTATCTGTGCAGGCTTTTATTTGACATGGTTGGGTAGGCTATTGAATTCCTACTCTCCGCCTTTAGCTTAGCTGTGTACTATATGTTCTCCACAGTACCTCAAGCTGAAAATTGATCTCTGGTCAATACTGTGCGATGATTCGAACCACTCCCGTAATCACGCCGCTTGTTGAATGAAATTCATCACGGGAGGCCTGATTATTGTCTCTGCCAGGACTGACCCGATTGAAAGGGCTATCAGACTGTCTGAATTTGGACACTTTGGACAATTGCCATCAGGAATTATCTATGCTCACAGAAAGGGCTAAATTGAGCAGAGATGAAGTGCTGGTGTCTATTGATTCTTTTTTTCTTTTTTTTTAAAACTTTTTTTCTTTTTTCCCCTCCACTCCTCCTGGCTAGGTAGAGTAGAGGCAGCTTTAGCAACATGTTGTGGGGGCTGAGATAGCATTGCTGCAGTGAAGATGAATCTTTTCGGACTCCATGTCAAATTGTCTGCAACATGCACTGGAAGATTTCAGGGCTGCTTTTTAAGGAAAGACCATTTGTCAAAAATGCTACAGTCACTGGTTGGGATACCCTCATCTTACATTATGAAGCTTTCTGCAGCTGTCTGAGCAAAACGGATATATTACATGAGCACAATAATGAAGGGCTTATTAGCAGTTAATATTTTAACACTTGACACTTGCTTGGATAATACCTTTTTTCCTCTTAACCTTTGTATAGGAGTACAGAAAGTGGAGCAGATTTTTTGTCTTGCCTTACCGGTATGGAAATTTCAGTTACACTGGTACCATCTATATTGCAAAAACCTGTTTCCTCCTACAGGAGTAAATGTCACTTTTTATTTTGTATTTAAATAATGTACAAATGAATAATTGTATTTATTTCACAGAGCATTTTTAAAGTTAGTGTGATCAGGAGATGTCGAGCTTTAATCACGGAAAACCGAAGTAAGGCTCATTGGTGAAACTATATCACCGTGCACTGTTGCCTGCCTACCTGAAGAGTTTTATGCAGTAAGTGCATGGTCTAGGCTTGCTAATGGCACATTTTCTCTCCCCAGCAGCAACTGTTTTGCCTCTTGACTTGTCGAGGACCTGGACTGAAGTCTTAATTCACTGCAAAGCTCTCATCGACGGGTATGGACTTTGCTTCAGCTCAGTTTGATGGAGTGCAGTGGAAGCGCTCTTCACCAAGGGCATTGTGCCTGTTTGTCACCAGATAACCTCTCGTCTTTTAATAGAGTTAAAGCTTCGTGGGCAGGCTCTGCCCTTTAATACCATGGTATTGTTCTCATTGGCTTCAAAAGGAGGAGACACTTAGACTGGGACTCACAAAGGCCTTTAGGAGCCTAAGTCCCATTCATTTTGTGATTTCAGTGGGACTTAGAGTCCTAAATCCCTTTGTGAATCCAAGCCATAATGCTCTACTATCTAGGCACAAGTATTAACAAGAGTTCTCTTTTTATCCTCTTAACATGGTAAGCTTGGAATGTGGAGCTTCTTATTATATTCCCTGTGCTCCTGAAATAGGCTGAAAATACATGTAGCTGTTTAAATATGGAAGTTATCTTCTTACTTGAGTCTGGATTATCTCCTCTTTTCCAGAACTATGGAAGCAAACAAGTCTGGATGACCAAGCTCCTTTCTGGGCTGAAACTCTGCGGGAGGGGTGTTGGGGTGGAGAATGGGTAACCTGAGTGAAGGGAGAGAAGTCCATCATCACTTGAACCCATTTTGTTCTTCTTCCTCCTACTAATATTGGTCCCTTGGGATGTGAATGAGTCATCTATATGACAAACCCTTTCCATAGTTGTAACCAAGCTTTGGAAGAGCCCTGTGCCATAGTCTCCACAAGAACTTTATCCACAGACCCTGTGCCGAAGCCAGGTACTCATTGGTGGGGCCATAAAAATCAAACCCTCAGTAAGATACCTTTGTAATACCCTCTTGCTGTCATTCTTCCAATGAGTTTTTTGCATCTGCTTGCTCATTTCCAAATCTATTGATGATGGGCCCGGTGCTCAGCTGATGCAAATTAGCTTAGCACCACTGAAATCAGGTCACTGCTGTGTCAATTCATTGCATTTGAGGAGCTGATATAGGCTTTCTGGTTCTTCTGGTGTTAAACACTTCTCTGTCTGTACCCATCTTCATCCATTCAAGAGCAATGTGAGTCTAGAAATGATTTTGACTAAAAGAAAGAGCTCTACGATGTGTTATGTCAAAAGTAAATAATGTATAGGCTTACAGGGGATCTAATGATTAGATGTTGGCATGTATTCTTGATAGATTAGGTATCCTTATCCCATTAATGGGTCAGCTCTTAGCCTCTGTGATAAATAGCTTTGATTGACAGAAAAGCAGAATGATGAGATGTATTCTCTTTGCTATGATGATCCTAAGAAACGAGGGATGTCTAGTTCTGAAAAATCCTTTCACCAAAATAAATAAAACACCTAATTGATCTACAGTTAGTGCAGGGAACTGCTACAGAGGTGCCACTCTACTCTTACCATTTACAGAAAAGTGTGTTTGCAGCAGGAAGGCTTTGACTTAACTGATTTTGTGTCAATTTTCAAATCCATGAAGTACAGAGGCTCACCATTTTCCATTGTTCCAGAGGGGAACGGGGTAGTAATAGTTAAGTTGATGGGAATAGAGAACGTAGCGTGGTCTTGCATTTAGGAGCCAGGGGTAACACTACAGGGATTAATTCTCCTCCTCCCCTAGTGAGCCATCCTGCCAAGCTAGGGAGCACTGTGATGTTGAGTTTCTTTGCCCTTCTGTTGTGGATCACTGGTTTTAATGGCTTGCGCCACAGTTGTCTCTGGAAACAGGGCCCTTCCTGCTTTTTTGTATTTTTGCTAAGAATGTGTCCCGAGTGCTGCATGGAGTTTTGTAACAGGAGAAGTATTGATGAGAGGGGTTATCAGAAGGTTTCACATCCCTTAAGGGACATATATTTTCCATGCTTGGTATCTGTTTGATTACCTCGTGTATCAGTTGGATCCTAAAATCCAGAGAGGCTCAGAGTATAGCTCTGAAACAGTCGGTTTTTTGCAACGCATTCAGGGGGATGCTTTCCCTTTTCTTGCTGAATTACCAGCTCATGATAGCAGAGAGTGGCATTCCAGGAGGATGCATGAAGTACCTAACCACAGCGTTTAGCAGCACTGGCTCAGACATCAGAGAGGGGAGGGCTGGCCTTGTGGTGGGCTCCAGACTGCAATTCAGGTGACCTGTGCTCACTTACCATTGATTTTTCATCTGATCCCACACAAGGAGTGTAACCTCCTCCTGCCCCGGCTGGCCGTCTGCACCGCAGGGACAATGCTACTGCCTCTTTCATGGTCTTTGTCTTCAGACGTATTGAATATATATTGTTCAGGGCAGAAGGGGTTTTACTGTATGTGTGCAGTACTTAGCAGGCGGGAGCTTAGGGCTCCACTGGGATTTTTGGGTACGGTGGTAGTAGTAAAATAATGAATGATATCTTGTGCGCTGCTTTCCTCCCACTTTATAACCATTGCCATCCCGACCCTTTTTCTGCCTATAAAGCTACCACATTGGCTTTGAAATGGTTTCCTGTGACTGTTTGTGCGACGATGGACGGGTAATATGTAGCTTATGCAGCCGATAGGCATTTTGCAGTTTATGTCATTTCCAGTTGCAGGTACCTCGATTTGGGAAGAATCCCAATTTTTATTTGCTGAAGTTGTATTAAAAATTCAATGGAATAGCAAAAAATCTGGAAGAAGAGTAACTCCGCATGCTCTTGAGAAGTTTAAGGTGTTATTCCACCACTAGGAATCATTGTTGAAGCTTCTGCAAAGTTAGTCACATCTTGGCTTGAACAGATATACTGGAACAAAACCTTAAAATGCTTGCTTTAAAATATATGATTAGACTGCTGGGGAATGGTTATAGAATACATTAGACTGAGTGGCTCTTAAATAATTCTTTTTAAAGCAAATTAATTTGGTTCTCAGAATTGCTTTCTGTAGAAGTGCCAGTTGCCATGACCAACAGGGCTCCAGTGACTCTCAGGAATGTATCATTTTTAAAGTGATTAGAGATTAATTAAACAGAGCTTCATCATCGGATGGAATAGTTAAAATATACATTTGCTTTATCGTAAGTTGGCAATAAAAAGGATATATATATTCTCGGTGGCCAAAGGTGCTGCTGCATATTGTGGAGGCAGCATGCCGCCCGTTGACTCTTTGGCAGCTTCTTCAGCTCTTCCCTTCATGACTTTGGTCGTGAGGCAGGAGCATGGCATGGCTGGGTATTGCCTAGGGCATCAGGGACCATTCACTCAGGGCAGGGGGAATAATCACAGTCCCCTTCGAGAGGCAGCCAAAAATTTTATCTTTGATCTTTCATGGTTTCCTTGGGTAGCAGCTTTTCTATAACGAGGAGCTCAGATCCGTCTATTTAATCCCAGGGTCTAAAAGCTGTTCTTTCCCAAATTAACATAGAAGAAAAAAGAAAAAAAAATGCCTTCTGCGCATCTGCGTTTGACTTAAGCTAGCAACTTCTCCTTCTCCAAGTGTTTGTCGCTAAAATGTGTGTTTGTTGGGGGTGGAGAGCAGGCTTGTAAACACTGATATTCTCCAAACATCAAAGAAGTCTGGTGTGTAGCCCCTGCACCCCCCAGTTTGAATCACAACAATTTTTCTCTGACCTCTTGGAATTAGTTTGAAAATCCCCATTGTATGGCTGTAAAGGATAAGCATAACCATAGGAACTGGTGAGCTTAATTCAAAGTCTTTACGGTTCATCTTCAGAATGATGCTTTAGCACGCAACTTCCTTATTTTTTTTACTTTCTTTTAAAGTAGATATTCCTATGGCACCTTCTTCTGGAATTAACAATGTCTTTGTCATTAGTGATCAAGATAATTCCAATAATGAAAAATCACAGGAATTTTTACAACGGTTCCAATTCATGCTTGCTTTCTTCTTCTTCCCCCTATCCTCCCCCCTTGTTGGAAGGATTATAAATGTATGAGAAAATGTATGGCTGTTCAGGTCAAATTATCCTTCAGCAATTATTTTTACATTTTGAATCTTACTCTGATGTCCGTATGTCAGAATTTTGGAGGCTTGACTTTTCTGATCTTAATGTCACTTCATTTTTTGGCTGCAGGAAGCAACTGTAGACTTCAAAGGGCAGAAGCAGAGACGATTTTCTAAGTGCAGGAAAACCAGCCAGGATGCTGTGTGCATGTTCAGTTTGCAAATTGTGTGCTGAGACAGACAAAGGCACTGGATGTAGCCCCACACCAAAAAGCCAGCTTTCTTAGTGCATCCTTGCTAATACTCTTCACCTTGGCTTCCTGGGTGTGAAGAAGCTACGTGTGGTCAGGCATTGTGTACCGCATTGCTTACTGTCTTCAGCAATGCTGCTGCTCTGTTGAATACGTGAGTGCTGTTCTAAGGCTGCCTCCCGGCCATGCATCTCACCAGCCGCATCAAGAGGGTTCCTTTATCAAGGTGTTTCCCTTCTCCTTGGGTCGGGAGGTGAGAGAGCTGAACCTCTTCCAGGTCTATTGGAAATCCTGTAGGAAAAAAGGTAGAGAGCCCTTGGTGAAAGTTGTCTGGGATCTTCCGCTGTTGTGCATCAGCATCATTGTGCTAATCTGATTTCTTACTTGTATCTTCTCTTTATTAAGATCTGAATAAGAAAACCAACCTTAGGTGACTGTAAGATGTTACTGTGCAGTTTATTTCCCCCTAACCTACTAGAGTGTATCCTTGCCTGAGGCAATACAACATGCTGTCATATTGTCAGAGTGGAGTTGTACTAAACAAAAAAAGAAGGAACACACACACCCCCCCCCCCCCCCCCCCTTGGTTTTGTTCTGGCCTTAAATGCAGCAACATGGCAAAGCAATCCAGTGTAAACCTTTAGGCAGTCTATGCCTTTATTGCAGCCCTTGAAAATAATACAGCAAACAAGCATAATATGGAGTGAATGGTGAAATGTGGGGTTTCTTTTTAGTGAGCTCTCTTCAGCCTTCAAAGACAGGTGAAATGACTGATGGAAAGAGAATGTGTGTGTAGTCAAAAGGCCACCCTTTGTCCTAAAAATGACCTGATTGCCTAATTTATTTTTTTCCCTAACCAGCTGTTGTTATAAATAGCAGCTTTGTATGGACTGGAAGTGTTGACAGTGTATCTGTTTTTACATTGCTCACTTTGCATTTCCCCTCTGTACTTTAAAGATTTGTTGTTTGTCGCTTTGGTTTTCGCCTCTCCCTTTTTTTACCCTGCAGGCAAACAAAAACGCCCAAACCAAGCCATTTTGTCAGGGGTATGAAAATCTTGGGGTCAAGTTGCGGACTTGGCAATAGAATATCTAAAACTTCTGATTTTAATTTTGTAGGATGGTACTCATCAAGTCAACGATACCTCCTTTTAAGCAAGCGTTACATATCATAGTCTTAAGCACATTGCGTGCCAGGTCTTCTGTATATACATACATATATGTATATACTTATGCAGAGATATTTATATGCATGTGTGTATATATATCCACTAGGAAATTTAAGTAAACTATTTACAACAAGGTTCCCAGCTTGCAATGATACTGTGTAGCTAGGATTCACTGTACCCTCCTTGGAACATTTACAAGAGAGCAAGGAAGGAGCAGACACTTCTGCAGCAGTGTTTGAGCTTTGTAATGGGATCTGCCAACTTTGCCGGTGGCTGTGTTTTTCAAAGTCACTTTGGAGCACGCTGTAGGCCCCTGCTAGTGCTTGTAATGGTGCAGGAGCAGGCACCAAGGGCCTGGTTTTGGGGAGTCCTGACCCAGGAGAAAAGAGGAAGGTTTCATGTTTGGTTTCTGCTTTTCACAGGATGGGGCCACCTGTAGACTCCATTCTCCTCCCTGTTGCTTTGAAAACATCAGGGGTTTGGGTTGTACATCAGTACTTGCAATCCCAACTTTTGTTTGCAATATTTCCAAATAGCATACGGGGTTAAATGCAACCCTGTGTTTTGTTGTAACATACAAGTAGAGTACTAAAGGCGATTTCCATCTGTACCAAACACCTGTCTACAGCAAGGAGACAGGAGAGCTCCCCTCCCCTGAAACCATTCCCTCTGAGCAAGGTTAACCTGCTTGGGTAGTAGAGGATGGTTGCTTTCTGAAACAATTCCTGAAAGCCAAGTGCTCAAGAAGTTTAAGAAAGACTGAAATCAGTGGGCTTTAGGCATCTCAGCCCTGTCCCTTAGTACTTCTGCATTGCTGTGTAGCCTCACTTCCTGAGCTTGTTCCACTGGTCTAAGGAGGGACAACGAATGTTCAGTGAGCATCTTCAGAGTATTTTGTATTCTCTCAGCTGCTGCCCTCGTACTTTATTCCCTGCAAAGTATCAAAATGCTGAAGATACAGTTATTAACATAATTTTGACTCCTTTGTGCTGTTTGTTGCAGATGTATTGCTGTGCTCCAGAATCAGCAATGAATTTATTTTCTCCTTACCATTGCAATGTATCTGTCTGTCTGTTTACTTGGGTGGCTTTGCAGATGGCAAAGTCAGGGTTGGAGAACTCTGCCTGCTGGCTGCAGGTGTGGGGTCAGACTTGCCTGCATAGTGAGCATGTGTTGTGCTCTGTTTATTCAAAGCAAGGGCTCCCCTGACTTCAGTTGTGGTTTTATATGCATTAAACTTTTGCAGTGGAGATCCTGGGTTCTCCCTTCAGGTTTCTGACAATTTTTGCCTTTCTGGAAGTTCAGCTCCCACTTCAGCTTCTTAGATTCACTCCTGTTCAATGGGGAGGTCCAAAACCAGAAAAGGATGCTGTTGGTGACTGGGAAGCATGAATGCTGTCAACACCTTCTGCCTCAAGACAGCTCAGGTCTTCACAGAAAGCTCTTGGAAATGTGTGCATTGAGCAGCAGGGAACAATGCAGAAGCACTGGAAAGGAAAAAGGCATCTGGCAGCATGAGAAATAGCAGTTATCCTTCTTACTGGAGTGTCCAGTTTGGGAAAACCAGAGACATGAATGAATTCCTTTTCCTAGGGGCTGGAGCAAAGAAACTGGTAGGTCTCCACTGAAGTGTTGCTGAGTGCCGCGTGCCTCCCAGTGCTCACTTACTGTTATCTTGCTGGGTGCTGCCCGCTCAGCCTGCTGGGCTCCGTGCACCTCCCAGCCTTGCCGTGTTCTGCTGATTATGCTTTTTCCTTGTGCAGCTGAGTTAATTTTCCTGCAGCAGAGTTCTTTGTGAGGCTCCCCTGCCTCAGGAATTCTGCCGTCAGCCTTCAGGAGATGCTGCCTGCAGGATTCAAAAATAGTATCTGACCTGCAGGGACTCCCTGGCTGGGGTAAGTGGAGCCTTGGCTCTGCTAACTTCAGTGGCCCAGCATCACCTCTAGGCACTTTACTTACCTGTGTAAAATATTTAACTGACACCTGGGATTCTTGGTTTCTCCAAAGCCTTAAGGCTGCCTCTGGCTGACTTCCAGCCACAGCAGAGGAAGGGAAGCCTGGCCAAGCAGTGCCTGTTCACCCTGTCATGGTGACTTTCTCGGGGGAGGAAGGTGTGTTTTGTTCCAGATGCAAACTGGCTCCATGCAGCTTGCTGGAGATGTGTTGCTGCCTTCCAGTAAAGCAGAGGACTTACACGGGTCTGAGTTCTCTACAGAAGAGGGCAATACCACTGCCTTCCCACGCCTGTAAGTTCTTCTTCCTTGGGAAAGGAAATGGCTAAAAGGACTAAAAAGTTTGTGTGGACTTTGGAAGTGAGCCTTTGGTTTGGGGTCCCATTGCTTTCCCTCTTTTCTGCCTTACTGCTATTTGTGGAGAGAGATTTTTTTTCATTGTGGAGGAGGCAGAAAGGGGAGCAATGCTTCCAAAGTGCTCAGTCTTTCTTCTTAAATATGTGTTGCCTGTGTTGTCTTGTTTCCAGGCTTAGGCATAATGTAGCTATCAAAGCCTCCCCCTTGGCCTCATCGTGCAGTGTAGCATATTTTTGCCCTTAAGCAAGGGAAACAGATGAGAAGCTGAAGCTAGCCGTCCTTGTACTGAAAGTGCCGGCATGGGGCCAGCGATCCCCGCCACCGCAGGTATGTGCCTGCTATGGATGCCTCGCTTTCCATTAATTCGTGCCATGTGCCAGCTGCTCCTTTTCAAGGTGGTGCAACATCCTAGGAGGTCACAGTGTTGGGGAAATGGTCAATGCACTCTTAGTCCTGCCTCTGCAGTCTGGCAATGAGAAGCGAGGCGCTAAAGCCAGGCCAGGAGAAACCTGTGGACCAAGAGCAAGCAAGCGGGTGCCTCAGCCTGAGAAACACTAACCAAGAGCAGACCCTTTAAAAGTGAAATGTTCTCTCTTCTCCAGTGTAGGAGACTAAAAGGTTCTTGGTATCTGTGGAGGACTCACAGGAAGGTGACATGTTGTGGCCCTTGTGTCCCCTACCAGGTGTCCCCCCTCTGCCAGCCTCCCCTCTGGCAGGGGGGAGGCTACCAGTGCAAAAGAAGATTATTGTCCTCTCTTAAGGAGTGGTTTATCAATTTAG
Organism: Falco peregrinus; assembly: GCF_023634155.1. Lineage (NCBI taxonomy): Eukaryota > Metazoa > Chordata > Aves > Falconiformes > Falconidae > Falco > Falco peregrinus. The sequence goes on from NC_073722.1 coordinate 64,231,158, forward strand.
TTTGCAGGTAGGCGTTGTGTTTTAAAGTTATAATAGAAGACAATTTTGATAGGTTTAGAGATCTCCTGTGGTGTCGATTTGTTTGTTGCTTGGGGTTGTGCCTCACCTTGCAGGCATCCTAGCATTATGCCATTATGAAGCAAAGTGTTATTATCCATTACTCGTAGAGGGGAAAGATGGCATTTTTCTTCCCATTGCTTGTGTGTACACAGTTTCTAGGGTTTTTTTTGGGTTTTTTTTTTAGCTTTGATAGCAGGAAAAGTGCTGACTGATAGATACAGATCCTCATCATAGACTTTGTTCCCATGGAAGTGAGTGAGGACATCTGGTCTTGACTTTAGAGGGTCCTGATCAGCCTTGTCAGGTGAGAATGCATGAATGGTGCAGGTCAGGAGACGAAATGGGAGAAAAAAGGATTGTTGCTGTATGATATCTGCAAATCAATTCTGAGAATTTTGTTTTCCCTTTTGAGTGTTTAGCCAAGTAGTCTGCCTTCACCTTCTGTTCCCAAGAAAATATGAAGGGGGAAACCAGTGTGTTAGCCAGAAGGAACGCAGCTGCAGGAGGAGCGCTGAGTGCACTCATTGTCCCAGCAGCATTGTCCCTGTGTTTCACAATTGCCTGTTTGACATTTGGAGTTCCTGGAAAGCTGTCTGCGCTCATACCCCTCGCTGAGGGTTGATGTTTGCAGAAGGCATGTGAAATCCTGCTGTGAAGACTTTAGTGGGCACGGGGTGTTGCTCAGAAGGTTTCCTGCCTGCTGTCAAAAGTGCCAAACCTCTTGATTGTCCTCCAAGACCTGGAGGCCTTGCAGCACTTTCAGACTTTCCCACTGTCAAAGTATTTTGCTTAACAAATATCCCAAAGACAACTTTAGAGTTGTATGGGTCTGATTGCAGTACAAGGCTATCAAACGGCTTCTTTCACCATTTGATTATTTTTTCTTTTGCTTTTTCTAGAAACGTGGGCCTGTGCCTCGATGCCCTCCCCTCTAGTCCCTAACTAAAAGTCCCATGGGAAACACCAGCAGCATTACTGCTTTCAGAAGGGCAGGTGTGTCCTTGGGTTTGACAAAGTTCATGCAAATACACATTACTTTTCTAGGGTTAATAGTGGTTGATTTTTTGATCCAATCTCCGATCTTAAGCAACTGGATTTGGGTACCCAGTTGGACACAGGTTTATATGCTGCATAGACAGGAAAGACAAATATTTGCCCAGATGTCACAAACTGTTTCCTGCGTTTGCAGAGATACTAGATCACCTTTCCTTAAAATGTAGCCACTAAGCTTCTTTCATCCCTGTTGATGAGAGATGTACCAGCTCCTTTCTGTGCCATATCCCTTGCTATATTCCTGTTGAGGTAGTTGGCAAAAGTGCAAGACAATTAAGATTATGTACTCTCCAAAGTGCTGTGACTAAAAGAGAGTGCTGACTGGCAAGCATCTTTGAGGATAAGTTTAATAATTCCTCTGTTTGGGAAAAAATGGTGAGCTGCAAAAACAGTCCAAGAGATTTTATCTGTGAAACATTTGAATTTTTTTTTTCTTCTCCCTGCCCCCCCCCTTCCCCCTATTTAGCTGGATGGAATAGTATTTTATGAGCTGTGTTAACTAAATCATGGCTGTGAATTGTCTCTGACTTGGAAACTTCTATGAAACATAGAGATTAGCCAAAGTGGGATCTTACTACGTAGTGTCCAGAGCTGTTGTTGATCTGAAACACTTGCAGCTTGCCAGTGCTCAGCTGGTGGGTAGCACTCAGCTCGCTGGGTTGCAGGACTCAAGTCAGGCTGAAGCATGTAGATACTCAGAAATTAGGGAACCGCGGATGTGCTGAGTAGGACCACAAATCATGCATTAGCTTGCATTTGCACAATGCTCTGAAGATGATAAATGCTGTCTAAATGTTCACTTGAACTTCAGCATGCATTAAATCCAATAGAAATTTGGTTTGAACTTTATTTTCAAAACGTTGCAACTGCACAAATAGTTTTTGTGGTGGTTTCCTGGTTTTGTTCATTTAAATATTTATGAAAAATACGGGGAAAGGATTCTATTAAGAAATAAATCTTGCAGTATTGAACTGACTGTCTTAATATCTAGTTCTGTGGTGTGTGACTGCAGCACCAAATCCTGCAGATTCCTTTTGTGGCTACAGTAAAACCTGTGTATGATGAGACCAAGCAGAGTCATCAAGAGTTAGATGTAGTTCTTCCCTGAGCTTAAACCTCCTGTTTGCAACAGGGGTTGCCTCTAGTTTCGCACTTTCTGGAGTGGGGCACAGACTGACCAGTAATGACTGCACTTGGTATGGTCAGAGCAGTGAGCCAAAGTCTGCTGGCTGGTGTTACACAGAAACCTAGAGCAGCTGAGCCATCAGTCCTTTCTAGCCTGGAAATGGGAGAATCTGGGCCAGGATTCAGGGGAATGCTGCCCAAGGTTAGGCTTTAAAACACGGCCTCCTGAATTTCAGACATGCTAAGTCCTCAGCGGCTCCCACAGGTGTCGAAAGCTGGTTTGGAAGCCTTGGCACAGCGGAGTATGAGGCTGCTTTATCCAGGTGACTGAAGGCATTTGGCTTTAAGATTGATTTTCAGCCCATGTTTCTGGAGGGTTTATCTTCTAGCAGCCCAGACCTGTTTGCAGCAGCGGGGATGCTGCCTGCCTGATCAAGGTCTGACGTGCAAGAACCTTTACAGTCCTAACAAATGATAAAAATATATAAAAGGAGGTTAGTTGTTTTTTTTTTTCCCCCCCAGTCTAAGTAAGCCTTAGTTTAATTTCTTTATGCTCTGCATCCTCCTACTGTGATGCGCGGGATCTCAGCCCTTAACTTGTTTTCACCTTGTTAAATTCACTGTGTATATTAGTACAGTGAGTGAGTCATCTGGCATATTTAAGTGCAGACCTTAGGAGAAGATAGCTCTAAAATTACCTTTTCTACTGGAAGCTGATAAGCTCATTATGTATGCAAAAAAGGATGAGTATATTAGGCAAAGCCAATATGTGACTTGGTACCGAAGACCAGTCTGAAATACAAAATATATGTAATGATGAATTTAAACACCTTACTAAATCACAGCTGTGCCATTTTATTAGACATTGTTTCATAAACTATGAAAGCTTTGGCTATCTCATAAATCTGTCTCTTAATAGGCAACAGTTCCAGTTCTTTGTAATTTATTTCTCTGATACCACTGAGCAAAAATGCACCTTCCTGGCAACTCCATTTATGTACTACAGTTTGTTTATCATTGCAAGCCCAGATTTCTTGCCATGCTCTCGCTGCTGGTTCCATGTGAATAACAGAAACACAATCTAGAGGTTGTGAAGATAGAAGTTACAAGGAAGTCCTTGTGTTGCTGGTGCCGAGCAAGGGGGTTGAGATGGGTTTCTGCAAGCAGCTTCTCATGTTTCTCATCTGGGATCACCCACTGCTTAGGGTTTGCTTAACACCAAAGGCAGTGGGGCCTCTTGCAGCAGTTCAAAATGAACTTGATAAATATACATGAGCCATCAGGGATTGCTGGTATCCCAGCTCGGACTGGTCATTATCATTTTTATTGCCCTAACATGATGCTTATGCGAGTCATTTGCTCCAGACGTGGGGGTAGGTGTGAACATCTTTGATAAATGTTCTAGGAGATTCCAGCCAGCAAATACCTAATAAATTACAATTTGAGGATGTTGAGCATGACTTGTGATGCCAGTCAGGTATGTGTACAGACTGCCTTTCAGGGTGGTTCTCAATTCAGCTGTCATGATTTCCCCCAGCTGTCTGGTGTGGAGCTGCCATTGGCATCCAGGAGCTGCAATGGGTTTGTCCATCCTTCTTTTGTTTAGATCATTAGTGTCTCGCCACCAGTTCCCATCAAGAGAGTGGTATGCCCCAGTCCTAAGTCTACTAAACATTTTTACATTTTTCTGTCTGCATTTTTTATACAAATCTAACACTGGATGAAAACCTGCAGCCTCTCATTCTGCTAAATGGCTAGCACTGGCCTTTTTTCATACTGTTTTAAACAATTCTGGTCTTCCTTTTTTGTTCATTTGATGTTTTTTCAACCAATGTTCTTGCTCTGGCAGAATATTTTGAACACTGTTTCTTTGTTTATACTTCTTTATATCAGCAGAGAAGCAGCAGCAGGAATGGGGATAGACAGAGCTTTCTCTGTGATGTTCAGCAACTGATGCTTTCTAGCCAAATGACCTCTGTAATGGTTAATGCAAAAAAAGGGAAATTTAAATAATATTTTTTGTTCTATTTACTAGAGGTCTGCCTTTTTTTTTTTTTTTTTTTTTTTTTTTTAGGCCACACCGTTAGTAAAATCTTCTTCTCCATGTTAAGGAAAGCCTGAACAGTGCTTACTGTTTTAGGAGTTGATTATTCCTCTCTTATATCTAAAAACAAGACAACTGTGAAAGATGTGGTATTCATTGAGACCTCCTTGTACAAAACTTCCTTAAAGCGCACTTTTTAATACCTTTTTTTTCTTAAATTCAGAAGGGATTACTAATTCATGTGACTTGAGAAAAACATATCAGACAAAACCAGTGTGCCTAGAAGATCATCAGGTTCTGTCAGCTCCAAATGAGTGCAGTTTTCTAGATGTTGAAAGAATCTGTAATGGGGGATTTGAATGGGTACAGAAATGTTACCTTGTGGTTGATGCATTTGTTATCAAGGACCGCCACAGCAAAGCTCTGATTTACCCCAAACCAGTGTCCCTGCCAGTTCCTGCAATAGGTTTTTCTCACAGCCATCCCATTCAGTATGTCTCTGTAATTTAAATAAGTAATTTAACTCCTTTAAAAAGTACATGCTTACCTGGAATACTTTCCTGCATTTTTAATTTGCTTTTGCTTGTCTCAGACTGCTGATGACATTGCAAAATGAAATGAATATTTGATTGCAGAGTTTATAACAAATGCAGGTCTGATTGCTTAAGCCAGCCATGTTTATATATCTGATGCCATCAAACTTCTTTTGGAAAAATACAGCAAGACCCCAGTCTGACAGGGCCCTTCACCACATCCTTAATTTTCATCTGCATTAGTTTTACGGATGCTGCCAAAACTCCTCAGTTATTTGAAGCCGAGAAGGGGGTTGGCTTGTTTTCCTTCTGCAGCAGTAATGCTCAGGTTTAAGCCCTGTATTAAGGATGGTGTGGCAGCACGTGCCAGCAAATCCTAGAATTTTAGAGCATATGTAGAGTTGAGCACATGCTTAAATTGTGCAGTTCTATGCTTTGCAATGCTTAGTAAATGTACCCATCAGTTGAATGAAGGAGAAGTGTTACCAGGAGCATCTGTCTTGTCTGAGATTCAAGAAGTTGTCAAGAAAGAAGTGTCTTTGCTGTTTGGTCAGGTGTGTCAAATGCAAGCAGCAGCTTTGCAACAGAAGGACTCTTCTGTCACGGATATTTAAGCAAGTTATTAAAACACTTATTCTTGTCCTTTCTGTGAAAAATTGTGGTGAGTGGTTGAGAGATGATTTGTTTATGCTGCTTACTGCAAACAAAACTTTTATCGTTTTAACTTTTAAAAAATTTAGGGTGAAACCAAGCAAGGAAATTTAAAAAGAAAAAAAAAGCGGTTGAAAAGCAGTGACCTTCTCAAACACACAGAGAAAACATTTGTTAGTGAGAGCTGGTTATGTTCTACCTCTGGGAAACCAGTATCGATGACAATTAAAATACATTTATTTGTTCAGAAGGGAAAACCAGAATATATTTGATTCTTGGTTACCCTTTTTTTATCACAACAGGCAAGTTGATATATTTGGCCTTAATTCCAGTTTTCCTGAAAAGGGAGGATTATACAAGTTGCTGGGCTGGAGCTGAGCAGGTAGCGGTGTAGCACCTGTTTTAATTGTGTGCTTGTGAGAAGATCTCTCTGTATTGGGGGGTGATGCTTCACCCACGTGGGATGGGGTGACATGCGAGAAGGCCAGGCTTGAGTGTCTAAACTTTCATTAAACCTCTTTCAGAATAATGGAGGATAGATCCTGAGGATTTCAATGGGTTTGCAGGTGTTGTTAGGGACACCGTTAAAGGTGTGAGCGCCCCACTTCAGAAAAGTTTACTGCACACCTAGGGCAGCTCTTGCTTCCTTTTAACTTGGGACATGTCTGACACTCAGTTCTGGGACTGCTAAGAGCCAGGGTCTTTATGTTTGTAATCTGTTCCACTTTCTGGTGCAAAGAAGAAAATATTTTTAATGCAAAATCCATTTTAAAACACACACACACAAAAAGCTCCTGCAGCTGTTTGAAAGCTGTTCGGAAGTATGGCATATTAGAAATAGTCCCAGCTGAAATGGATTAGCAGGCAGAGTTCAAGTGAGGAGGTCAAATGTGTAAACTGAATGCAATTTATCTTGTGGCACTGCAGTTTATCATGTGGTTGCAGAAATAAAGGAATACCACACGCATGCACATATTCACACCTAATAATTTAAGAATAACTGGAAAAGGTCTTAAAAGACATTAAAAGGCTTCTGATGACATCATGCTATCTGGGGTAATAAACCAAAGACAGTTGAAGTCTGTTCCAAAATAGCTGTAGCCAGAGATATGCCCGCCTTTGTATATATTTCACGTCTCAAGGTAAAGGTATCGAACACTAGTATTGCATATTAAATGTATGGGGAGACGCTGGTAAGATTTTTCCTCTTGTGGATTTTTTTCATGCTGCACGTTTTACTTATTTATTTTTTACATGTACAGAAATCCTTTAGTGTCTGGAATAGCTGTATGTACAGATCTTTAAAACTTGTGGGATGCTTTGTCCCTTAGAAAAACCAAAGAAGATTTCAGCAGGGCATGACTCCGCAGTTTCCTTGGAGTCTCTCCTTTTGGGAAAGTTTTATTTTCTGTTTTAGGAGGAGCAGGAGGGGTTTTTTTCCCCTCCCCTTTTTAAAAACCTTTGTTATTAGCTAGAGAGCTTTTCCCTGAATTCAGATAGCAGATTGTTGGATAGTTGAATTCACGAGAGTATAGCACAGAGACCCCCTGCTTCCCTGTGGTTTCAGATCCTGACGGTGCGGGATTTCCAAAGCCCGTGCTTTGCCAGTGCCGCAATGTTGGTGATCCTTCAGTGCATTGGGACCGTGTGCAGTATTTTCCTTGACAGGTTGCAAAGCTTATAAAATGAGCTTGTAGAAGCTCATTTAAAGGTCATGGAAGATGCTCATGAAAATCTGGCCATCCTGGGACTTGTAGATTGGACCACATTGCCTTGAGACAATGCAGCTTGTTAATAACCTTTAGTCATGTGTTGGGTATTAATATCATTTGAGGTTGTGCATGTGTGTTAATCATGCTCTGATGTGGGAAAGTATTCCTCTGCACTTCGAAAGATGTTTACTAATGTCACCAAAATAGAAAAGGTGATGGGTCTCCTTGTGAAGGAGGAACTGTGACTGGTGTGCCACTAGGAATTAAAAGGTCAAGATAATTTTACATTTCAGTCACATTGGATGCTAAGTGTAATGATAAGGACGTTTTCTGAAAGACACGTTAGGTGGCATAAACTCCAGTGAAGGATGTTAGAGTCGCATTAATAATAATTATTTAGAAGTGTCACAAATTCATCTTAAGCAGCCCCTATTAGACATAATCTCAGAATGAAATTTAAAGTAGAAGGTAATTTCTAAATGCAGTTAAAAACTTGTCAGGGTGAAGAAGCAGCCACTTTCTGTGTCTGTTTGATTGTAAGCACTGTAACGAAGTGGCTCAGCCTGGCATTTTCCTGCCTGCAGCTTGAGCATGGGCAATCCTAGCACACCATTTGATGCCATTGCATTTCTAACACATTAAGCTGTTGTTCTTGGAGGAAAAATACCTCTTTTTTTTTTTTTTTTTTCTTTTAAGGACTTTTTAAAAATAAGTCCCTGAAGTATCAGCGGCCCTTATTTCAGACGTAATTGTTTCAAGATGTGATCCCTGCAGAAAACTATTGAGTTGGCATGTTTGCAACTTTTCTTTATCCTTACATGCCAGTTGCTTGAGGGATAGTAACTGGAGCATGTAGCCCTCCTTCCAGCGTGCCTTCCCAAGGCTGCATATTTCTGGACTCCTCCTTTCCTTTGGCCTGCTTATGTTTTACATTATTAAGGAACTTGATATGTGCAAGAAGTGCCTCAACAACAGCCTCAGGGTTTCTTTTGGTTTAGACCAAAACCATTATACTTTGCTGTTTATGCATCCCCATCTACCACTTCTGTGACCCCAGTCTACTGGCCTGGGCAGCTCCTGTAATCAGGGCATGGATGGACTTTTTAATTGTGACCATTCTAACTCCAGATTTGAATTTCTGTGTCCTCTAATCTGGTTCTCCCACCTGGATTTCTAAGAGCCATTTGCCTCATTTCACATTAACAATATTCAGGAGGCGGCATTAAGGGGGAGACCTTTGATGGGTCTAAGATAATTATTGTATGCTAGCATCCATGGTTTTATCTTGACATTTCCCACAAGCAGGCCATTTAAGAGCAGATCTGCGAGTGTTTTGTCTTGATTTGTTGCAAGGCTCAGCTTCTCAAAGGAAGTGGTGGGTGCTCAGCAGAGAAGGCTGATTTTAACTCTGTATTATTGGACTTGATGCCCCTTAAACCCTCAGTGCCAGTGACTGTGCTGATATCGTGTCTTGGTGCACATACAGCCTGTGACTTGCAGTGACTGTGCCTATCGGCTCTCCACGAGGCTCAGTGAGGTCCCTGTAGGACCATCCCTTTGCCAGCGTGTTTCCATGGTTCAGGATGCCCTTAGGCAAGCTGTGGTGGACCTTCACAAATGTCTCCCCAGCTGTGGTTGACAGCGACACAGAGCTGGGATAGGGGCCTTGCAGCTACTGGTTTTAGTTACAAGTGTCAGGATAGGGCTGCCTGGGGGCCTGAGTTTCAGCTTGGGGGCTGGGCATGTCCCATCACCCAACACATCATGAAGCCAGTGATTTAGATTTTAAAGAAAATAATTTTGGGAAAGGACAGAAGTCTATAAAACAAAACTAAAATTAACTGTGGGTGGAATGTATGCACAGGAGAAAGGTTGCATTTACCCTCTTTTATAAGGATATTAAAAAACCCAACAACCTCAAAACATTGACTTAGCATAGAAAAAATGGAGCCAATATGTCCTAAGTTTGGATACTGATGTCTGGTGGGATTCTTGCTTTGTGTGTGTTTTGGTAAATATTGGAAGAGTTCTAGGGTTGTGTAGTTCTATGCATTTTATGGCACATTTAAATGTCTATAACATAAATAGCTTTACCATCAGAAGGCATAAATGTCAGCCTATTGACACGTTTATAAAGACACAAATGGAATGTAGCCTGGCAGACTGATGCTGGTTTTGAGATTTAATGGTACATCTGTATCATTTATCCCAGTGGGAAATAACACAGGATGTTGCCTTGTAATCTTTTACTACTGTATAATAAAATGTAACCATAATAAATGGTGTATAAGCAAGTAATGCAGCAGATTCTGGATTTTGTCCAGTGTGTCTTTACCACTTCTCTTAGGTTAGGTTTGCCCTTCCCACATTAGGCAACATATGATTTTGACTGGTTACAAATTGAAGGTGGATCTCTTTAATGTGTTAAGCACGTATCTGTAAGAGAAAGAGATCTTCCTGTCCCAAATGCATCCCACCTTTTAGTTAGCTGGTGTTAGCAGTGTACTGGTTCATTCCTCCTTAACTCGCATCCTAAGTCAAACTGTCCTTGAAAGGATCTGTTCTGCATTTCTGCACTTCAAGAATGTCTTTGCAGGTTGATTGCTTTCCCAAATGTCTTTAGTCTGATACTGTGTTATGTGAAGGTAGCTTTTTGATAAAACCTCAAGAAAAACCTTATCAGACTCATGCAAATTGAGAGCAGGGATTTGGTGTGTTTATGTTGGTTGAATTTAACTCAGCACACATTCCCTGTGCAATGCTAATGGGACATCCTGCATACCGTTCAGCAGGCTTTGGAGGTGCTGTGTCCTGCCCAGTGCTGGTCCTTCCCTAGCTGCAGTGCCTGGGCTGTCGCATTGCTGCAGGCTGTGATTTTTTTATTAAAGCCATGAGAAGTCTGTAAAAGGGCTCAGCATCCATTTAGGCACTTCTGCAGGGGCCCAGGAATGCAGAAGGGCTCTCTGGGTGCTTTCTAACATCTGGTCCGTCATGTTCCAAGTGAAGAAAAATACGAAAACATTATTCTGTGTGTGAGTACTGCACATTTGTAAAAAGACAATTATCGTATAAATGAGGGAGGCTTTTGATTCATCAAGTAGATTCAACAGACTGTGTCATTTCCTTGATTTTCGTTTTAATTAGGATTAATCAGTTTTATCTTCTAAGGTCTTTGCAGGGAATTTACAAGAAACAGAAGACTTTGGTCAGTGGTGTGCCGGTGTAATAGCCCCTACTTGAAGAAATCCAGCTGTGGCATGCCTAGCCAGGATTAGATTTGGCAGGACTCCAGGCTCCCTCCTCCTCTTGCATTAAATGTCTTGCTGCTGCAGGAAACCCTCTGGGTCTTCCAGTACCAGGGCCTGGGCTTCACATCGTTGCCTGGTTGCTTGCTTCTAAAACCACTTGGGACCGGTATATTGCTTGAACTCCCCCCCCTACCCCCCCAGGGATGCCAGCTTGAAATAATGGCTGCTTTCTGCTCCAAAGACAGACACAAAAAGTCTCGCTTAACCCCAGCAGCTGTTGGTCCTGACAGCTGGGAGCTAGAGCTGGTTGAGACAAAATGAAGCTGACCTTTTTCTCCTCAAACTCAATATATTTCACAGAAGCGTATGGGTTTGGATGGAGCTTCAGAGATTCTGTTTGATATGTTAGAAGTGGAAAATGAGGGAAGGGAGCCAGGTAGTTATATAGGAAGGAGTGAGGCATCCCAAAGGCCTCGTAGGGGACGCGGTCAGGTTTAAGTGCGTGTTCTGCATGATGCAGAGCAGAAGCATGGCTCCAGCATGCCTTAGGTGAGTGTTGCTGTCTTAGCATTGGTCTATGTGCTGTTTCTCTTCTTTTTCTTTCTATTTCTTGCACCTTTTTTGAAGTTGCATTCTCATCTCACTGAGGAAAAAAAATATCTTCGAAAACTTCGAAAAAAAATCTTCAAAAACCAAATGAATCCTCCTGGTTTAGTTGCTAGATGTATTTATGAGCAGACAAATTTCATCTTGGAAATTAGAGTAATTTGCAAACATGATGAGCATTTTATTATGATTGTTTTTCTCTACCTAAAATAGATGTCTTGCTATGAAAACTTACACAGAACTTATAGGTGAAAATTCAGCTTATTTGTTTCCTTAGTGGAAAGGATATGATTGCTCTGGAATATATGAAATGTAAATGTTTTCCTGTTAATTGTAGAACAAAATTTCATCCATGTGTGCCCTACAACAGTAAAGTATCAAGGGTAGGCTTTAAGCTTCTTGTACAGTCAAATAACAGATTTGAAAGCCATTAGGCATATGAGCAAGAAGAAAATTGAGACCGAAGGCAAAGAATGCTGAGGGGAGAATCCTACTGAAAGCCCACAAAACATTTTCAAGCTTACAGAGATGGCCTGCTCTGTTCCTGTTACACAGAAGTGTTAAAATGAGAGCAGGCAACCCCTCTCCCCCAAAATCATTAATCTGTTATGTCTGCAATGTATTTAGACTGACTCCTTTCCCAGATGCTGTGGATCTGTTGGTTCCAGAAGAAATCAGTGGGATTTTACCGTTTGGTTTGAGGAAGAGAGGACTGGACTTTCTCCTGATGTCTTTGGCAGGAAGAAGCGAGGAGCATGCCTGTCTGCTTTCTTTAAATATTGTGTCTTTTTAAGCTTTTTTGCCAGATAGCCTAATTTGTGTTACTGCAATATACCATGCTGGAAAATTACAGAGGTTAATGTACATCTCTGTGATACACGACTGTAATGGTAGACTCTAATGTTTTTTAAATGGTAAACCAAAGGCATTCATAATACGAGTTACAGTGAATTGCCTGCAATCCTTGCCAGAATTAGTTAGCATTGCTTTTAATATTTTATGCACTGAAATTGTTTGCAAAGACTAAAGTCTTCGCTCACTTCGCACACTCGTGCTTTATTCTTTTCCTATACGAAGCACAAGAGAAGTACTGTCTTGCTGATAAATTGTATGGCAGGAAGTTTTATTAAATTCCAGTTATACTGCCTTGGAAAGATTTTTCTAGTAATCAGTGAAAACTATATCAGATTTATGGTGTCATAACTGGGCCGGGTAGTTAGAAATCTAACCTTTTGTAATATCCTTAGTTGCATATTAATATTTTTAAATATCTGAAACACATATGAAAGATGTAGGGAGGTTTTGACTTTAAATGTTACTGTAGAGGTTTGACTGTACATAATCCCATTAAAATGGAAGAGTACAAGATAAAAATGATCCATTTGCAATTATAATTATGCATATCGAGATTGACCATTCTTTAAAAAATTGGAAGCGCAAGGTGGAGAAGGGCGCTTGAGCAATCACTCTTTCTTGAAAGCATTGATGGAAGAACAAAAAAAATTGTGGGGAATCGATTTGTCAGTAATGTGCACAAAAAAGTATGGGAAGCATTTCTTCTGAAGGTGAAGGGAAGGTAACTCTTTTGCTGTCGTGGTTAGCTTTGCTTGGAGAGAGCCACCAAGAAAGTACGTGATCAAACACAGAACAAGCAAGTAACTCTATGAACTATGCCATCTGTTCTTGATACTTGATAAATGAAGTGTATTAGTTGATCAGCTTGGTATCGAAGAGTCAGCACGGCCTCATGGGTGGTGGGTTTTGTTCTAGCTCTGTCGGTGGCCTGTTTGGTCTTGAGCAACTATTTTTTGTGTCTGTGCCTTTCTGCTGTTCCTTGATTGCCTCGTCTTTTTGGAGAATGAACTCTTCAGGAGAGAGATTTCTGTGTTCTGTACACAATGAAGTTTGAGCCTAGCTGAAGCCTCTAGGGGCATCTCTAACACAAATTATAATTGTTAGCTTTAATCACTTTCATCAGAAGAGCTTGGTAATGGAGGATGGCAGTGTGCGGGATTTGGAGAGATCAGTAGGGTGCATGTTAATTAAGTCACTGTAGGTGAAAGTTGCTGATTTGGTTTCATGGGGCTGCTGCAGAGACGCTAACACCCGGGAGTTATGCTGCGCTGCTCCATGTGGCTTTTCACCTCCAGAAGCATGATGTCGAGTGCTCGCTCCTCTACTTGAACACAGCCAGAAATGAGAGGTGCATTTTAGGAAACAAGGCTTTTTCACAAGCATTCTGCTGGTTGCCTAGATCTTTGTATGTTTTTTTGTGAGTCCCTCTGCTGTGAGCATTGATGACTGAAGTCAGACTGCTTGGCATTTCGTGGTGAAGACAGCTGCTTGAGGGTGAGCCATCCCATCTTGGTGGAGTCTCCTCCCAGTCTTTGCTGTTGCTGAACAGAAAGTGTTTATTGTCGCTCTCCCTGATAGCTGCTTCTGTTTTGGTATGAAGGTGCAGCAGCATGCTGGTTTGCAGATTAATTGCCCTTCTTCTGGCATCTAGTGATGCAGAGCAGTATGCCCTCGTCCTCTTTGGGCAGATGCATTATTCACCACAGCAGAGGATTTAGAAATATTTAGCTGTAAAAATGCCAACAGTCAGGTTAGTAAGAGCAGGCTGTGTTCAAGTACCTACATTATCCATTTAGCAGTAATCATCTCTGCAGGTAGAGCTCCAGGGTAGCCCGGGATAGAGCAAGGGAGAGAAGGTGATTTCCTCTCCTCATTAGCACCTCAAGTGAAACCTCTTGCCAAATTGTCCAGACAGAGTACAACTGGGGAAGAACTGGGGAAGAAATGTCAAGTGCTTTCTGAGAGTTTTAGGGGGGGAGCAGGTTTGTCCAGTGGTGTGGAAAGCAGTAAAAGAAAATAAACCCAAGCTTCTCTTTCATACGGGACAGGTACTGTACTGCTGTGAGTATTAACAGTAGTCAGATGTAAAGCAACGTCTCTTTCTTTAGTGTGTTTGTTCTCTCTTTTTAGGGCTAATACCAAATCCCTGTAGTTAGTTCACCCACTGCCAGTGAGAACGGACTCTCTAGCAAGTCTTTTGCAAGATCTTTGCTGTGCAGGAATCCCTGTTTTGTTCCCTTTTTATTTCAATAAGAACAAGTATTCCCCAAACTGCAGTTGAAATCTGCATAGAAAAAACATATGGTACAGGCCAACTCAAGGTCATACATTTGGCATTTGGGGACGGAAGGCAAGAAAGATTTACCAGTCCATACACTCCCATTACGATAAAATAAAGGTGAGGTGGGAGGAGAGCATGTGCTGAATCCGAAGACTACACAGAAGTGCCATAAACCACTGTATGTTGTGCTGTCTCTAGCCCTTTATGCTCCAAGCAGAAGTGTAATCTGAGGTGTCATAAATGAAACAAAGATCTTGTTTTAATTTCATTTTAAAAGCCACTGCAAGGTAATGGGAGAAGAAACAACTTCTTCAGACTGGGCAAGCCACCATTTCTCTGCTCTATACTGCTGCCATCAAATCAGTTATTTTCCAAAAGCTGCTTGGAACCGGTTGGAAGTTTTGCTATATAACACAAGTGAAGTAGTCTAAACAAATGGCATTTTTCCTGGAAATAAAATACACGGATGCCCTCATGAGGTGTTGCCTGGTCTACTCTGCATTTGTGGTTTTTCCTACTGAAACTGTATCTGTTAGATGAAAATCTAGCGCTGGAAACAGGTAACATCTGGAGACGTTTTCATTTGTACAGTGAGAAATAATAGCTGGTCTTACCCTGAATTTGCCTGTAAACTTCTTAGATGATCCAAAACCTGTTTATTGCTTACAGAAGCAACTTTGATGACAGGTGACCTGGAACAGTTCTCTTTTTCTTCCAGTGCATCCATACTAGCCTGGTATAGAGAAATCACTCAAAAAGTGGCTTGCATGATGTTGGACTCTCAGGCCTTGTTTTAAGTTTTAATTTACTTGTCTAACTTCCAAGGTTACTGAACGCAAGTGATTACTCCTTTAGTACATAAATAAGATGATTTATGTGTTGGGGACCAATGCCTCAGCCTCCTTCTTTTCATGCTCTCGAAGGAGTACCTGCCGAGGAGTGCATAGAGCTGGGGTGAAATTGTCCTTTTTTTTTTTTTTTTTTTTTGGCATCAGAGATTAAAGCAGGACAGTTCTGGGTCAGCTGAGCTGTGAAACTGGAGCCCTAGGACCTTTTTAGTCTGTAAAGTTTTTAAGGTAGAGGATGGTCGAGCGTGTGGGACCATGGCCGCAGGGGGAAAGCTGTGCTGCAGTCCCTGTTGGGAAAGGCTTAGGGACCTCCTGCTGCAGTCAGACCTAATGGTTTTTCATTTTAATAAATTTCTTCCAAATGCAGTGACTTGTGTTCTTCCTTACAGGTTGCGGAAAACAAGGTGGGCTTGTAGTTAATGTTGGAAGCAAATTGACGCAGGAGGATTCCTTGCTATTTCCCTTGTGTGTGGGGTTTTTTTTTAATTTTAATTTCTAATTTTTTAATTGGGGCAGGATGGGGGTCCCAGGGTCCTGTGCCATCCAGCTTGACTCTGGCAAAACTGATTCCCACTGAAGTGTCATATGTAGCAATCTCAATTGTCAGGATCAATTTTTCATATGTAATTAATCCTAATAAAACCAACACTTCCAGGAGGCTGACCTGGATCCATGCATTTCATGCTTTTGTCAATTAATGTTACATTTAGCATCTAACAGTATAGGTAGAAGAAAATACCGAAGATGTAAGGAGATGGAAGAAATCTAACTGTTGAGTAACAGGAATTAGCATCCTTACAGTCATAATTCCTTTTACTTTCTTTACAAACTAGATATTTATCTATTATTGTGGTGCAGCAACCTCTCAAAATCTCTGATAAGTTCTCTAGTATAGCAATAGTTTATCCAGGCCACGTGGGAGTCTGCTATGGTGAAGACATACTTGCGTACCTGCACATGTGTTCGATAACTACTTGTGTATCTAAAGCTTTTTTTTATAATTGGCAGTGATAGCTTCCACTGATTTTTTCATCCATACGTTGTTGTTTATGTGCTAGTACTGTTTTCCCATACCGAGATGTGCTTGATAAAGATTTAAAATTCTTACAGGCTTTTTAAAATCAGATCTGTTGACCAAAACCAGTTGTTCATTGCTGTATCCCCTGGTACGCGTACAGCAGAACATTCGTGAGCACCTAATAAGTCCTCAAAGGCAAGTATAAATGTTTTCTAATTTTTTTTCTTTTTCTCTTTGTTTCCAGAAATGCTGGATTTGGTACTCTGCAAAAAATAGTGTGTGGATTTTTACCAGCTGAAGAACAAGAAAAGGTAATTACTGGACCATATAGTCTAGTCTCATTTGTTAGCTGTGCTGAAATATTAAACTGCTCAACCTGATCACGCTGCGTGAGCCTACAGCACCATCACCGAGTATGGGCTTTGTGTATTTTCAGTTACGCAGGCACGGTTGTTTCTTGAGAATACTCCTTTATGGAAAGGGAGCAGGGGAACAAAAGCAGCAGAGCATGAAAATGCTGAAGCAAAATGGTAGGGAAGAGCACACCATGAATTTTTCTAGTGCATATAGGAGTGAAAAAGGTAAAAGAGGGAAAAAACAAATCAGGGTTTATACGTGCCAACAGAAAAGGCTGTGGACTTGTCTATATTTGCAAGACCACCTAGCGCAGCCTTGCAGCCCAGTGGGCAGGTATTGAAGGAGGCTCGGTGTTACAGCAGCCTCCTCATGTTTCGGTGACCAAGTAACTTGTGGGGTGGTGCACCCTGCTTCAAAGGTCATGAGCTCCTCTGCTGCCTGTGCGTCTGCCTCTTGCAATCAAGTTTCTTGATCCTCTTGGGTCGTGACATTTTGCTTGGGCAATGCAGCTCAGCAGGACTGTGGCTCAGTTGCTGGTGTTAAACAAAATGCTGTTCATGAAACTTTTATGAGCCTCTTTGCCAGGGGCTGCATCTTGAAAGACTAGGCTCCGAAAAGCACCGAGGAAAGCTGTGCTGTTCTGTACCACTGCCATCTCCTGTATTTTCTTCTACCTTCTTTCCAAGGCTGAGGGGCAACAACCCCTGTGAGACCTTGTGTGGTTTTGGCCTTTGTTCCTTTCTGGAGACAAGTGATATAGAAGTTGGGCAAGGAGGGCATGGCCACGATGAAGAGTGGCAGCCCTGCTTCAGCTGGTACATCCTTCCATCCGTACAGTGATCCAGAGGAGGGATCAGGACCCTACATCTGCCTTAAAGGATGTGCATGGCTTCCTGATTACTGTGGATAACCTAGAGGAATCCACACAAACTGAGCCTTTCAGTTAGTTTTTGTAGTAACTAATATAGTAACTTCAAAGTGAGAAGAGATGTACGTAGATGCCACAGTATGGAGAACAAGGGGAAATTACATGAAGTGAAGGTCTGTATATTTGAGTATAGCAAAGGAAGCATAGTGAGATTTTAAAATGCATATGCAAAGAGATACAGATAGAGATGTTGCAGGGGTCAGGACAGCTTCTGTATGAACACGTAGCGTTCTTAGGAGACACTTAATTTCATCGCTTGCGTTTGAAAAGTGCATGTGAGTGACATCTTGTGTTCACTGCAGCTGCAGTGCCATGCTGCTGATGATTAGCGTGTGTATTTCGGAGGCAGTATGTAAGCCAAAATGACAACTGCAAACAAATCGTAGGGTGGACCAATGGTGCCTTGTTCATGTATCAGCATTACAATTTGCTGGAAGCCCATCTTCCCACCCTACAAGTGGAAGGGCCTTCTCATTTCTCAGGAAGGATGTTGAAACATATTGAAAGGGCTTGAATTTGCAACTTGCTTTGATCCTTTTGTATTTTTTTGTGGTGGACTCTGCATGCATCAATTTAATGTGGAATTGTGACAGAAAAGGAATAATAGCAGACAGAGGGAAAAGCTCTAGGAGCAAATAAATGCTTGAACAAAATGCAGTGAGTGTTTAGAGAACCACACTGTCCTGGTTTGCGCTCAGTGTTTTGCATTACTTTCCATGTGCTAATGAATGGGATTTGTTATGTTGGGTACTTCCATTAGGATTTAGGCTGTCATTTAAAACTCTGTAAAGCCTTATGTCACCATCGCCAGCACATTTCTCGGCCCTGAGACTGTCATGTTCAGGCACTTAACACATACAGGAGATGCAGGATAATTTTACTGGGGACTCAAACAATTCATTGCTTTGAGTATAAGTCGGTTTATCCGTGTTGAAAAGAAAGATTGAAAAACCTGATTTCTTTAAAATCACGAATTTCCCAAGGGGAATAATGGAAAGGTAGTTTATAGCTTTCTCCCCCTCAGTATCCTGCAGTTTACAGTAGGAAGTGATGTGTTTGCAAAGAGAAAGACTGTGCTGCACTGTTGAATTTCACTAGTATTTCGCTGCTTTTTTATAAGAAGGTCAAGTGTTAGTTTTAAGTTACCTGTGAAATTTAAAATTATCTCCAGAGATTCAATTGTTCATGTTTATTTATGCTTTTGGTACAGTTGTAAAGCTTTTTTTTTTTTTTTTAATCAGTATTCCTTTTTGCAAGTAAGAAACTAAAAATAACTCCCAGATTCATCATGGCCAACTGGTTTCCAAAGTCTTTGAATGAAACTACCCGTGCTTTAATGCAATGTGGCTCAAACAGGGATTTCTTAAAAGCCATAGCTAAACATAAGCAGTATTGTAAGTAGGTAAGGGTATGTATGTAGCAAAGAAGTGGCCCCTCATGTAGTTACATTTGATCAATGTGTCATTTTAATCATCTTCTCCTGTTCTCTGAGGACCAGTGGTTGCAGGCAAGCTTTTTTCAGCCTGCGAAAGGGATACCACAGTCATTCAGCTCTGTCAGCTGTAAGAGGAGGACAACCTCACGGAGCTCTATAATTCCTCCAGACTTCAGCACTGGCCTTTCATTTGGTACCATGTGGCACTAGGTTGCACTAGCTGGGCTAGAGACCTGTCAGATGTATTTCATTGTATTGAAGAGATACTAGCTGCTCCGCGTGTGAGCCATCCCCAGGAAAGGTTTTGCCCCATCTTATGAGAGAGGTGACCTTGATGCGGGTGATCACCACCATGAAATGGGGGATTTTTTCAGGTGGAGTGGATTTCATGCTGTGCTGCTGTTAGTATCAGTGAGTGGGGTCCGAAGCTTCAGAAAATGAGACCGTACTTTAATTCCCTGCATGGCCAGGCCGAAAAAAGAGAGCCCAAGGCTCAAGGGCATGAGAAGCACTCTTTTCTTTTGTTCTTGGTGCCTTTTTTTCCCTTTTTTTGAACCAGCTGGCCATGACATTAAGTTTTCTAATTAATTTAGAAACCACAGGCAGTTGAGGAGAGTGAGCAATGCAATAACTGGGCCATGGGGCAGAGTAAAAGCACATCAATTATTCAGGCAGTTGCTGCTGCTTATTTCCTTCCCAGAGCTGGGCTGACTGTCAGTGTGTGTCAGCGATGCTGCTAATGCCCTTCAGAATTTACATGCATAAACAGTGGCCTTTTTAAATCTGCATGAGGATAACTTTAGCATTTCCAACGATAGCTGCCAGCAGCATACTCCGTCTGGTGAGTGTTGGGGACTCCGACTGGTATTTTGGGTGTCTAGTTCAAAACCAGGATCTTGGCAGGCGTATCCACCGGAAGCCTCTGCCATGGAGAAGTTGCTCCTCAAAGAGGCTGAGGGGCAGTCTGAGCCATGGGAAGAAAGAAACAGTTCTGCTTTAAAATGCAGATGATGTCTGAGAGTGTTCTCAGAGTAAGTAAAGACCAGCATCTCTTATAATGCATCATCCTGTCCTGCTATTTCCATGATGTCTCCAAAGCACATGGTGCAAGGATGCCAGGGTTGCCACTGGGGCTGGAGCCACTGCAGTTGCTCTACTGGGATGAGGGGCAGGAAGCATCCTCCTCCTCGCTGCGTGGCTGTTTGATGTCCTGGGCTTTGGCTTAGCAGTGGGAAAGTTTGAAAATGAGGAGTCTTTTCTCACTCCAAACAACTAGATTGATGGGAATGCAGTGATTATTTTACGTGGGTGCACCACAAAGTCTCTGTCAGGGATGCCACAGCGAGCAACACTGATTTCTACGTTAAGCCATCAAGCGAACTGAAAACTGGGGAACCTGTTGGATTTTTCTGCTGTGAACTACAAGCAGAGCACAAAGCTTTATTTTCCTGGCTGGTCAGCACGGTTATCCCTACTGCTGGAGGCAACCACCTTGCTTTTTAAAAAGTGAACTAATTTGTGAAGGTGACAAAATAAAATGAGCCTTGCTAATTATGTGTTGTGACGGCAAAATGACCAGCTTCGGTTTGGAAAACACTGGCTGTAATTAACAGTGAAAGGCTTTCTTCTCTGATCTGTGTAGCCATTTATGAACCACTTCTCCCCGCAGAAACTTTTAAATCTGTCTCACTGGGGAGCCTGAGGAGGAACAGGTAAAATGGATTTGCTTTAATAGCTGCGGCTGTAACTTAAACACTTGAAATATTAAGAATCTTTCTCCATTAGCATTTCATGTTGATCCTCATGATATACCAGGCGAGGCTAAGGCAGGATCAGCGTTCATTAAATGGAAGAAACTAAACTCCGTAGACAAATGCTTTGGCTAAATGGGGCCTTCATTGCACTGACAACAAGAATGCAATTAGCTCAAATGTTTGTTTACAAAATCTAATTCCTGGGGAGTATCTTCTCAGATTGCCGCTTACATCTCTTGGGCTGGTTTTGTTGCCAAGGCTTGCAGATTGACGGATTTTGCAAAGCTCAGTTGTAGCACATATATAATGGATGGGTCAAACTTTGCATGGTAAGGCTGAATCCTGCTGAAGAGGTGGGGCTAAGCTGCAGGTGTGCCGGAGTGTATTTGTGCATTTCCCCCGTCTCTTTATGGTTTACAGTTAGGTGCAATTGATAATAACTGTTAGATGTTCCACATATTAAATGGTGTAGGCTGAAGAGAAGCTGGAAAGGGTGCAGTGCTGTGTTGTTAATTGCTATCCTCCTGTCTCCCACCGGGAGCCTAAACCAGGGAAATCACAAATGGGTTCCAGCTGGGTGAAGATGCATCTCTCCCAGGGTACCCGCATGAGGAGCCGTGTCCTCCTGGTTAGCTGAGAAACGTGGACATCCTCAGAAAATTATTTTGCCCATCTGTGATATGAGTTGTGCTCTGGAAATGCTGCTTCTCCTTAGGTTTAGAAGGAGCTGACAGGACATGGCTGCGATCCGGATATTAGGGTTGGGTGTTACTTTTTTCAGTTGAGGATTTTTTTGATGTGTATGGTTTTTGGTGGTTTTGTTTGTTGGGTTTTTTTTGTTTCTTTGGGTTTTTTTTGTTGTTTTTGAATTAAGGCCAGTTACATGGTTAAGAGGTTATATTTCGGTGAAGCAGTAGACAGGGAAAAACTATTGTAGGGAAATGTAAACATGGGTTGTAAGACCCAGATGAGAAAACTGGTCTTGACAAGAAGAAAATGGCTCACACCGCTTTTAATTGGCTATGCACAAAGGGTGGGGGCTTGGGCACTTCTTTCTGTGCCTTGGCACAGGTGATGAAGTGCTGGTGGTGGAGTTTGGTTTTGTTGATGTGTAGGGTTTGCAGAGCTTGAAGGATCAGGTGTTTTGAGTGCGTGTTGATAACACCAAAATAGCGTGTATGAATTTTAAAATGTGTAATAAAACATTGCTTTGCACACCAGGATATGGTGTGGTGGTATGTATTACCTCATTTTCTTCTTACTCTGTATGGTGGCTCTGCTTTCTTTGCAGTTACTTCTTGTGGCTTCCTTGCAAATGAATAGGATGTCTGGACTTACCCATCAGGTGACATTGGGCAAGCAAGCATTTCCTGGACACATTTGCCTTGTGTGTCTGGTGACAAACATTAAACAGTTACCAGAATAATACAATTTCCTCCCCATTTGCGGAATACAGGATATTAATGGAATAGTCAATTTAATCTGTTTGGTGATGGCTTATAGTCGTGTTAAATGATGGGTAACAGGCTAATGAAGATCATCCTATTGATGGATAGGGGTTACAATTCACCAGCCCCACAGTACCTGAAATAAAACAAAACTGCTTTTGCCTAATCTGCAGAGTGATCGGTGATGCACAGGTATGTTCATGGACTTTGTACCGAGAAGGGCTGCAAAACAAGGGGGCAAGCCCTGGACCGCTGTGGGAGGTCAGGATGGGATGGTACTGCTGCAGAGGCTCCTTACCTGGTTGCAAGATTATCTTTACAAACCTTACCGTGTTTGTAAAGTCTCAAATTCTTTCAGGTGTCTTAGCCGTGACTTGTTAACAAACAGGTTGCAGTGTTTTGGGTCTTGCTGCCTCCTCCTGCGGAAGTGGTGCTCCCTGGCAGTGCTGCTCCTTCAGACAGTAAAAGGGGAATGGCAGGATCTGATGCAGGGGCTTGCTCCTTTAGGGGGGCTGCTCAGGGGTTCCCTTGGGATTTGATGCTAACATAGCATTTAAAACACTGCTTTTTCAGTGTCAACACTGGAAATGACAAATGCTAGCCTTAATTTGAGAGAAGTGTGCCTATATTGCATGATCATATATGCCTGAGAATGTATTCTCAAGACAATAAATGGGCCTATCTCCTATGAAAGCTGATTTCACTATTAGAAGAAGATCCTGCTAACTTAGTAAGATACATTTATTTGTGTCTTAAGAGGATTTTTTGCTGAGGTGAAAGAAATCCTGAACGTTGCCAAATTTTATTGGAAATGTATTGTTCTTCCCTGTCCCTTCCTCTCTCCCCATGTCAAAACTGTTCTGGAAATTGAAATTATTTCATAAGAACGAGGCATGCCAATGTAAATGAAGTCCAGCAGCATTTGACTTAGCTGTAGAAAAATTTGTTGTGCAGATGGCTTGAGACTGATTTTATTTTCTTTTTTCTCTCCTGTGAGATAGTCAGTAGGAAGCAGTGTTGCTGACAGAGCCATATATATTAAAGGTATAGAAACCCCAGGGGAACAGAAAGCACCGTGGCATAGGTATCTGCCTTTGACACAGGTCTGCTGTGACTTCAGCAGCCACCTCAGGTGCTATCAAGACTTTGGGGCAGATCAAGAGTTTTATTGCCTGGGTGTACCTTGGGATGGAGGAGAGGATGTGGGGCTAGAATGGCTGCATCTACCCCTTCCCCAGCACCCACTTCTCGATATCCCATGATGCAGATCATCTTTATCTCCTCTGCACTTCCACAGACAGTTATTCTTCCACTGCTATTAGGAGCTGGACCTTGAGGTTTTGTACCAGCATGATTTGAATGAAGTCTAATTTAGACAAAAGTTTTAAGAGTTCTCTCCCTTCTCTCCCATGCAAAATAAATTGCAGAGTTTAAATGCACTGTGTCTGGCTTGGAGGCATTTCCCTGTGGTTTATTGCTTTGCTTTTATTGATGGGCCGTGTTTGCTCTCACACAAACTGATTAATTTGAACTCGATGATTTGTTTCACAGAAGTTGTTTGCTTACGGATGAAGGCCAAATTAAGGGAATTTTATGGGGTGGAAACTTTAGTTCCTGCAGACTTCTTCAGATCTCGGTTCCACTCCCTGCAAAGTTCATAGAGACTTAGATAAAGTAGCCCTTGGCCAAGCTGGAAAGATGCAACCTGCCAAGTTAGCTGTAGGGAGAGCAGAAGGATACGTTAAATTACAGACAGATACATTAAATTACACACAGCATTTGAAAATTTCAGAATGTCCTGCTGAAGCAAAACGATGGACCTTTTAAGATGATCTGATTCTGATGCTTAATTTCCAAAAAATAAGAACAAAATTGAAACAATCAATCCAATTATATTAAAATAGGAAGATATGCAAAGTACAGCATTAGATATGTATTGTTTCACTATAAATACACCCCCAAGGAATCATTCTATTTTTAAGATGAACTTGGTATTATGGTAATGTGAAAGAAGTCTATAATTTATAATTCCAATTGGAGGTGAAGAAATTTAATGTCAGTTTCTCTATTCATTACCCCAGCAGTCAAGACTAACAGGCTGTTCCTTCAGCCTTGCTGTCAATCATTTAGATAGACCACTTACAGAATCAGTTAAAAAAATATAGATATCAAAAGTAAATGCAGCATAAGAAGTTCAACATACTATTTAAAAAAAAAACCCAAAACAGGTCTGTAAGAGTACATTTAGTTCTGTGCTGCGCGAGCTTCATGACCAAAGCTCTCCAACTATTACTTTGGTCTTTCTGGAGGTGCCATATGGACTAAGTTGAGAAGTGGTTCTTCAGTGTTTGCGTGATGGAAAAGAGCTGGTGACAGCTGACAGTCACTTCTTGAACCACTTAGAAAACACTCCCTGCCTGGCAGTTTTGTGTTGGTTTTTTTGTTCGTTTGGCTTTTTTTTTTAAAAAAAAAAAAAAAAGGAGGAGGTGAAAGAGAAAGTCCTATATTGGTATTTGGGTCTTGGTTGTGCAGAGCTGTTCATGGATACTGAAAAAAAAAAAAAAGTGCGTTTTGGCTGGGTTGAGATTGCTATTCATTTTAAGCATTAGTTTTTGGAGTTTTGAGCCTTAAGTTTCCCAGTGCAACACTTCTGTAGCACTGAATTTAGAGGGGACTGTTTCGTTTTGAGATGTAGGATATAATTGCATTGACCTCTGTTCTCCCAGTACTAAATATTCAGTGTGTTCCAAAAAAAATTCCACAGAACTGGAAAATCAGATTCCTTGTTGAGATGCATAAATATAGTCTGAGGTCTAGTAATTTTGTTTTAAAGAAGCCGCATACCTTTGGGGTAAGTTTATTACGACAAAATATACATGGTCAGACTTAAATATAGTTAACCTAATATGATTAGACTTATTTGGAGCAGAGGTAGGTCAACGCTAAGTGCTTTTGAAAATCTCATTCGAGCTCTCTAGAGGTTAAGGCTATGAGTGCAGTGCATCAGCCTAAGTTATGCTGAAGAGGTAGAAGGGAGATTTCTCAATGGAGAGAGCCTTCAGCTGAGAAGCAGGAGCACTGGAAGGGTGAGAAAGATCTGAAGCCAGATGGGGAAAAATCCAGCTTTGCCCAAGGTGTGAGGCTTGGAAGTTAACCTGCTTGGTTGGATCCATGACTCGCCCTGCTAGCAGCAGTTTGTGTCTGTGGGCAGACTCCCTTTTTTTCGGGTGGGTAGGGGCATCCCCTCCTCTTGTGTTTTGAGCAGTACTGCTGCACTGAGGGAGTACAGATGAAAAACTGGAGGTTGCCAGCCCCAGTTTTCTCTTTGGTTTCACCTTCTTTTCTTTTTTTTAAAAAAAAGTTGTTGAAAAGACAGTGTCTTTACTCACTGGAATCTCACAGCGTGGGAACTCATTTTTGGTGTAACGTTTACATTTCAATACTTAGAAGTCCAGTATTATTTTAGGCATTTGAGTGAGTAGTCTTGCTGTTGCACATGGGAAGAGACTTGAGGGCTCTCCTCTTGTATCTCTGTGAAGAGCGTGTGTAACTGATACAGTTAAGGCGTTGAAAACATAAGGTCTAGCAAGGCCATGGGAAGAGTACTGACACCCTTTGCATGCATAGCTTCCTATTGAAATAACTGGAGCTGTGTTTTTCTGAAGTGGGTCTGAGTTTGGCTCCTAGATCATGTGGCTGTGAGAAGAGAATTGGCCGCATCCAAGCCACACAGCGTCGGTCCCTTTGCAATCACTTAGGTGACTCGTTCGATCACCTCACCTTCAGATGCTCTTGCTCATTGCTAGTGCTTCATCCTGCACGCGTCCAGCCGATGGAGGTGCTATTCCCATCAGCCTGTGGTGTCCTGGCCTGAGATGCTTGCAGTCTGCTGGTGCCTCCCCGACTGTGCTCTCAGTGCCAGCTGTGTTACTGCAAGCCCCCAGAGGAAGGCATTCTTGCCAGTCTCTGTAATATTTAGAGTCACATTGTCTCCCCTTATAACTATTGCAGTTTATTCAAGTGACAGCTGAATTCACCAACGAAACCTTCTTTTATAGAATTAGCAATTTTAAAAGCAATTCCTGCTATTTAAAATAAATAAAAATCTAGCATAAGCAGTAAGTTTAGCTCTTAAACTTCAGAAGCTCGGTGCCTTTTGGAAAAACACACAGCTGCTTTACATATAACGTGTGTGTGAGTTAAACCTCCTGGGTTACTTTCTGTGATCAATGGTTTATACAGGAACACGCACATCTCAGTAAGTGGATCTAAAACATATTATGGCTTATCCTTTGAGACTGACTTTTGCATGTCCATATTACATGGTGCCTGCAAAGGACTGGAAAGACTTTGTCAGCATCTGTGTATCCCTGGGCTGGGCCTGGCACCTATATATAAGAAAAAAACCCTGCAAATGCTCAAGGCAGAGGATAGGAAAGAAGCAGCACATTGAGTAAACAGATGGGGCGGGCCAACGTTTAAGAGCAGGATGGTTATGGTAAGTGTAATGTGCAGAAGTCACAGTACATCAGCTGGCTAATCAGTGCCAAATGATTTGTAGGCATCTCAGCAGAGGTGAGTTTTAAGGAGGTTTGAAGGAGAACAGTGTCGTGGCTCTGCAGATTTTTACTCTTCACCTGCATAAGGAGGGACTCTGGGAAAAGCATGAAGGTTATTACTTGAGTGCTGCTTTTCTACATATTTTTATATATTCTTCTTTTTCTATAATCTTTTTCTTTGTATTTTTTTCTGTCTTTTTTAAAATTCTTTTTTCCTCACATTCTCTACAGAGTCTCTCTAATGAGACAGGGTGATTGTGGGCCCAGATGCTGTGCGGCAAATGCCATTTTTTAAACCAGCTGAGAATCTGGCCTGATATTTAGCTGTCGCTTAGTACTTTCATCTTCAAAGTACTGTGCAAACATTAATTAATTCTGCTGGGGAGCGCACAAGAAAGTGCTGCTGGAATAGTTATGCAGACTGCAAAGGCAGGAGAGGTGGCAAGGACGGTGTTGCTGGGCTTGGGAGGTCTATACTTAATTACATGATTTGGCAAAGAGCTGCACAACAAGCGCTTTCATGAGAGAAAAAGCTCCTTTGGGTGCATTTTTTTCCCTCACTGAGTGGGCACTTGGTGTTTCCACAGAAGAGGGTATCTCCCTGCTGCTGCTGCCCTGCTTAGGGAGATGCGTGACCTGGGATTTCTGTGCCCACAGCCACCCCTTCAGATGGGTTCAAGCCTGCAGAGACAGTAACCTCAATAGCCAGGCAAATGCTTTGTGAATGCTTGGTGCTGAGGCAAAAAGAGGCTGTGCAGATGTCAGGGCTGCAATTGCATGCTTTTCACTTAAAAAATGTATAAACTGCTTGTGGCACATGCGGATTTGGAGAGGCACAGTGCTCTGCTCCATGCTTGCAGCTCTTTGCATACGCAAAACCCTTTTGCCCATGCAGACTTTGGCTTTGGCAGGAGTGAAAAAGCTCAGTGGAACTGCAAAAAGTTGCACCATGAGAACGCCTTTCATCTGCTCTTAAGGATAGCATCAGCAACCTTTGGCATGGGCTGCAGTAACCTACACTGGAGAGGATGAGTAGTGTTCGTACATCCTCTTCACAGGTGGGATAGCGCAGCCAAGGAGCAGCAGTAGCAGCATTTCAAGCTATTGCTGTCACTGATGTCTTCTAGCTGCACACCTAATTCCATCTGGCATGAGGCGATCAACACTGCCCATGCTTTGAGACTTGCCTGGAGTACCGCTTTTGAGCAAAGATGCAACTCCACAATATTTTAACACTAAATCCACTCAACCAGTCATTATATTATTAAAAGGAGTAGTTTTTACGTGATCGTGCCTACTGATGTGGAATTATTAACAGTGATCCACGCAAGCTTTATTTGACTTGACTAATGCTGTATCAGTCAATTCCAGATTGAAGCAGGCATTGAGGAGTGAGGAGGTATGCCATTTTGTTGGTATTATGAGGGTAAGATGGAGTGGGAATGCTGAGGGGACCAAACAGGAAGGCAGAGGGATGCTTGATGCCAGAATATAACACAACTGTAAAGAGATTTTGCTCCTTGAACGTCTGTCAGGGATTGGACGTGAATCTGTGCTTTGGTCTGAAAGCTGGAGGCGAGGCATGTCTTCATACTGAGCAGAAACAGGTCTTTGAACAAAAGACAGATTCAGGTTGACAGTATGGGAGCTGGGTTTTGGCTTGACACCTCTCTCAGATGAGGAGGGGGTGGGAAACTTTAAACTTCTCACACAACTCATTTAATAGCACTTAACGCAATGGCAACTCTCAGAAGTTCTGCAAATGCATGTGGGGAAGTATATTTCTTTTACCTTTGGTGAAACAAGTAGATAAAATGTTCCTGGCTGCAGGTTTGCGTTCATTGAGATCTGTAGCTACCTACTGACAGTTACCTGAATTTATTTTTCAAGTCGGTGAGTTAAGGAGCCACGGAAAGAGAGATCACGACCGAGGCAGTTACTTTTCCAGCGTGGATGGTTTATGCAGTTAAGATAGTAAAATTATATCTAAAGCTGCACAGTTTTAATTTCCCACTCTTCCTAAGACTTCAGCAGATTAACGTGCTCAGAAATATTTCTTTTTAATCTCAAGGTATTTCCATGCCTAGGTTTGCATGAAAGGCAAGGCCGTATCTCTTGAGGCTTGTAAGATGTAGTCAGAGATGTTTATATGAAATTCTAGTGTTCCATCATATCTTACCATCTTGGGACTGAAAAAATAAACTTAATGAACCTGGATCAGACAGATTTGTGATGAAGTCCCAAAGAAGAGAGAGGATTTGCAAGTAGCTGTGATTTTGCTGTGTGATTTTAATTTTATGGGCCCCTGTTGTTCAACATTTTCTTCAGAGTAACTAAGAGTTGCATTAAACATTAAACAAACGGTGTGATGATTCATAAAGAGGGTCATGAGCTCCATATGTGAGTTAGAAATTTAATCTCCAGCTGGTTTCACTATAATCCATGTCATATGTCCGGGATCAGAGAACTCCAGTGTCTTCAAATAATTAGTTAGTGATCAAAACAGGAAAAAAAAATTCAATTGAAACAATTTTCTCTTAAAAAAGGCTGTTTCTTCAAAACAAAATTGCTTGTTAAAGCTCATCAATTTTAATGGCATTTTCTTTTGAGTGGAAGTAAGACAAAAATAATTTGGAAAATGTCAGAATGTCGTCTTGATATTTGCAGAGCTGATAAATTTTTTTAGTGTAAAATGTCTTTCATTTAGAGTTGTAACTCTTATTTTTTTTTTTAATTAGGAAAAGAGGAAAGTGAGGCTTTTTCTTTTCATCGAATGTAACTTACTTTAATTAACCTAAAATTACTTTCTAGAATATTGTTTCACCAAAAAAAGGAAAAGTTGATTAGCTTTTTTCTGATATCTATATATAATTTTAATACTAGTTCAGTTAGGGAGAAACAAATTTAAATCTCCAAGTCTTTTCTCTGGATTAGGAAATTAATTTTTCCTCTACTTTCCCCTGGAGCCCTAGAAAAATACTTGTCAGCCATTCATCTCTGAGACAAATATGCGGAGGTTTTCCCCAGGCCTTGCAGAGATTGCATCGGCCATGCTGAGGGATACCACACAAGTTAAAAACTTGCCTGTCCTTCATAGCAGCCACTCACAAAAAAACACGCACAGATATGCAAAGTCCAGTGCTTATCCACAGTTTCCCAAGAGGTTTGCCAATGCTGCAGGTGGCTTTCCACCTGCGCACAGATGCATGCATAGAGCTTACATGTTGGCTCAGTTTCATCTTGGACTTTGAGCTAGCTATACAAAGTTTTTGTTTGGGGTATTTGGTATTGGATCTACACTCAAGAAATACCTTGGAGGCAGTGGAAGTGCAGGTCCTGTTGTGGTGTGGTAGGTTAGTTCATGTGTGGCTCTAATTAAGGAGTGTTGCTGGCCAGGGATATGGATGCACACAGAATTCAAGTTTTAATGCCTGTAGTGGCTGAAAATACAACTGTACTTAGTTTCTTATGGATGAGGGATGTATTTCTTGGTGTGTGGCTTGCGTCTTACCGTTTTGTTCAGAAGGAAGTAGGGTATGAAGTTTCCTGCCCCTGTGCTAGGATGGTAGAAGCTGGAAGGTATAAAAAACCTGGTGGGGTGGGATCTGTGGGGTTACTGGTCCAGCCTCCCAGGCAGGGCAGGACTGTTGTCTGTGGAAGACCAACTCTACAGTGGCTTTGTATAGCTGTATCTTAAAAACCTGCAAGGGTGGAGACAGCACTATCTCTCTGAAAACGTGTCCTGGGGTATTGAATGCTTAAAATAAGCGAAATGTGTAGACTTGAGTAAGTTTTGGGGGAGAAAAAGTAAAGCTAAATTAAAAAAGTAAAAAATGCCAAACGAAACCAAAACAAAAAAACCCAAAACCAAACCAAACCAAAAAATCTCATTAACTGTGTTAAAACCATGCAATTAGGGAAGCATGCAAATGATTACGCAAGCAGAAGTTTGGTATCTAATTGTAAATTAGACAGCTGCAGGATATCGATAGACATATGGAAGGAATGTAAGTAGTTTGCTAACACTTTAGTGACGTCCTGGAAAGCTGTGTATAAACTTTCTGAAGTGAAGAGAGAAGATAATTTCCTGGAAAAGAGAGTTTTCGAGAGAAATGATCACTAATAAATAATCCGTGTCCCTCTGGAAGGTGAAAGTTTCATTTTGGCACTCGCTTAAAAAGCAGCCTCTAATCAGATTGCATTTTCTCTTTGGCTGACAAGCACCAAGCTAGCTGGAGAAGGTGCCGGCTGCATTGTGTAGTTGGAGCCATCGTAGGTCAGAGATAGCTCCTCTGTGGGACCTGCCTGCTGATGTCAGCGTAACCTCCTGCCAGAAACTTTGGGTCTACCAGGATTTAGGGAAGATGACAAAGGGTGTGTGTGGGGGGGGAGGTAAATAGTTGAGTAATTCAAGAGGGAGCGTCAGATTCCAGAATATAAATTTTTATGTCAGTGGCCAAAACTCCTTGTTCTTCTACCAAACAGAACACAAGACTTGCCTACATACCAGCTGTAGGGGTTGCTGCTACTTATAGTGACCTTTAAAATAATACACTAGTGGAATCCAATACTGTGAGGCACTAATTTTGGCTTATTTTTCAAGCCAGCAAAGCTGTCCAAATCTTTAATTCTCTTTCATTAGTAGTTGGCCATTGTATGTTTTGCTTTGCATAAGGTGATAGTATCGATACCATAAAAACTCCTAATCTATTGATAACTAATGTTGGTTCTCATATTTTCCAAAAGATATAGCAAGAGTAAACTCTTAATAGCATGCTTGATTTCTGGATGTATGTCTAGTGACTTCTTAAATAATTATTGTAAAGTTTGCAGTCAGCCAAGTTCTGGGCCTGTTGAGGTCAACAGTAGCTATTCCAGTTTACTTTGTCGGGATCATGCATCTGCCTTGGGGATGGGTTTCAGTCCCGTAGCTTGTTAATTGTAATTTTAGTCAAAGGGCCAGGCTTATTTAGCAGCTTGACGTTTGGTTGTGTGGTTTTTTTAAAATTTTTTTTAAACATAACATTTCTGAAGGATGTGAAGAAACTTTTATGGAGAAGAAGTGGTGAAAGGAGAGCGACCAAAATAAAAGAAGTTTAGGCATTAGTAATGTTTCAAAAGTACATTTCATAAGGGAGATTTCCTTAACTATCCTTCAAAGATGACATGATTGAAAATTCGGTTATTAATCAATAGTGCTATCTCTGTTGGGTTCAAGAACATATTTTAAAAATGAAGATTAACAGCTGGTTCAGTCTGCAAAGGATTTTTTGAATTGTAAAACTTTTAAGTAACCATAAATTACTTAAAGTGCATTGAGGATTAATACGAAAAATACTTCAAGCGTTGATTCTTAAGAGGTGAGTTCAGCCTCTGAAGTCATAGAGTTATGTCATTGGTATATCCTTACCAAATAATTGCAAACATACAGCGCAAATCAGTCCCTGGAATCAGCTGACATATAAATATACTATAGGGTGTTTTATTACAGCAGAGCTTGAGAACTGCAAAACCAATTTTCCATAGAAAAATTAGTTTAATACAATCTGAGTGCCATGATTTGGTTAATTTGAAATGCTGCAAGTCAGGCTGTTTGCTGATGTGCCTAGTAGGCCTCTGTAATTCTACATTTATTTATAAAAGCCTAATTTATAATAGAAATTATGCCCAGTGCTAGTAAATAAGAAATTGGAGTATTTCTTAGGTGGAGATGGGTGGGGGGTGGGTGTATTTAACCAGATAACTTTCCACTCATGAAGCAGGACGGACCAACCATCGTTGCTTTCCAAAAGCTACTGTGAAAGATGAGATCTCTTTTTTTTCTCCTTTATCGCAGCACATTTCTGGTTTGCTTTGCAGCAAGCAGAGGACTTTGTAGTCATCTCATGGCCATAACACTGTGGATGGCTTTTTACCTGGACTGAACTTTGGTATTTCAGTAGCCCCGAACTGCTTTCTCTAAAAACTTACGTATTGGTGTCTCACTTAAAAAATAGTACTAAGTTATGTCCCTGTTAGTTGTGGTGGCACTCTTGGCATTTTAATGGCGGACGTTGGCTTTATGATCATTCTACAAGCTCAGTTTTGCTTCAAATGAGTCTAGAGAACAACATGATGAAAATAGGGTTGTATCTATGTTTGAAATTATTTTCTATGGGAGAGGTACCGGGTAGCATTGGATTGTTTTCTGACTGTCAAGACCTTGGCAGATTTTAGTTATGGATGCTGGAAGCTAAGTAGGTCAGGATTGTAAATGTATAAAATGTCTTTTCTTCTTCTGGAAAGATTGGTTAATATTTTTGTTGGTGGGTTTCTCGGAGAAGACTAGATAAAAGTTCATATACGTAAAAGAAGCCTGATGCTTTATTTCAATCTTACAAAGATGTAAATATGTTATTTTCTGCTGTGCGATTCTGCACTTACATGGCTAAATTGAGTGGAGCAAGTGGTGACTCAGGCTCTGAAAAAATGCTTAGGCACAAATTCCTAAAATACCAAAACCTATTTTTCACTTGCTCCAGATGGATGAAGCATTCATTCTTTGCCTCCTCCGTGGGCTTCCCTGTAGTGAGACTTTCACGTCTTCCCAGTCTCTTGTTTTCCATCAGCATGGATATTTAGGGTCACTATCTCCTCTTTTCTCCTCTCCCATCCCTGACTTCTTCCTCTGCAAATCTGTCTCCTTGAGTCCCAGGTGTGACTGATAGGCAGCTCTGTGGAAAAATGAAGGTTTTGTACGAGGTTTGTTTGAGAAAAAACATTGCTGGTTATTACTTGCCTGCTTTAAAGCCCTCTTAGGTGTTTTTCTGTGCTTCAGCAAATACATGGTCATTATATTCCTTCTTTGGCTTTCTCTTTTTCTGGTTTGAGTCCCTTTTAGCCGTGCCAAACAGCACTGTGCCACCCCAGGAGCCTGCAGGTCCCACATCCCATTGAGAGGATTCTCCAGCCTTGCTAAGGAAGATGCTTACCATCGATGAGATGAGATCTCTGCTGGGAAATGCCCATTTCTGCCTTGGCTCCAGCCATGTCCCGTTGGGGCTGCCCTGAGGCTTGCGAGCTGAAACTGCTTTCCCCTAGCAGAAAGGTAGAAGGGGAAGGGGATTTGGCTGCTGCAGAAAATGTCAAGTTTTTGTTAGGAGCAGAGGGGTGAAACAGAAAAATTAAAGAAGGAAGATCGCTTACAGTGAAGACCATATAGAAGAGTTTAACATCATCCCTCCAAGGTTGACTGAAGATATCCTGAGCTAGGTGATCCTTCCCAAGTACTGCCTGGCTTTTCCCCAGCCGGCTGAACTCCTTGCCTGCCTGCTTTTCCTGAGATGCTTTATAACTGTGTGACTTCCACGCTGCCCACGGTAGATGAGCAAAGAGATGTTTTATCAAGGAAGCACGGGCTAGAGGAGAAAATGGAGCATTTCAGCGCTGCAAGGGGCACTGCAGTGGACAAACAGATAGAAAACTTTCTAAGGTAGTTTTGACTTGTTTTCAGTCTCTTTGAAATAATCCCTTTAGGTTTCCCGGTGGGAATTTTGTTTTTGCTTAATGCTTTTTCTTCTTGGAGTTTTGATGAAATGTCAAACATTGTGGAGCTTTTCCAGCTAGCTTAGTTTTTGCCCCTCTGGAAAGACCTGGGTAGAGATAAAAACAAAGTCAGAGGGCCTGCCTTGCCTATTTGCAGGCTGGAGGCATAATTTCTAGCTAGAACAGTAAGGATGTAAGGCTTCTCCGGAAGAGCTTAGCATTCTGAAGCTCCCATTGTTCTCACTACGTGGCACATTTTGAAAAATTGGCCCTGACTGGAAAAGCTGAAAACTCTACAAAACTTACCCCTGAATTATTCTATGTATTTTGAAAGCCTGGACTTACTTCCTCAGATAAGGCACTAACTTGCTAAGAGAAAGAGGGAGGAAAAAAAAATTGGAAAAAATGCCCTTCACCCCAATATATAACTCTCTGCAGTGTCAGCTTCTCCTGACTGGTTGCTTGTCTTGATTAACTTATTTTCAGGATTGGTGTAACTGGTTTGCATGTAAATTACATGTTTAGTAATATACATCTTTCTTTTCCATTGTTTTGTATTGGCAGAGATTTCATCCTCTGGGCTTGCCATGTTTCACTCTTTCATGCATCAAGGAAAGCTCAAAAGTCTTCCCCATACTTATTCTCCATTTTAAAATGAAAATGTTACACTGAAGTTGAACAGCGCAGTCGTCTTTAATGCAATATGCAGTTTGGACTCAGACCACTTGCTGCTGTGTATAATTTATACATGAATCATGAGTTATGTTTGGATTCTCAGGAAGTGAAAATAAATTGGGTAGAGCCACGTCCAATTATGTAATGAATTCCTCACAGTGAAATTTATGGTGGGGATGTTGCAAAGTGGAATACTGATAAAAGATTTCCAAAAGATTTGTTGCAGTATTTCCCAAAGAAAATAAACCTCTGTCCATTTTAGGCGTAGAAGAGCCATTTTGATTCAAACAATAAAATATTTAAAGGTGCATTGGATTATTTTTCATTGTAGTTTAAGTACTGGTGCATAGATCAAGGAGGAGAAGAAATACTTGATACAGTCTCACTGAACAAAAGCTCTTTCTGCACATCGTAAAGACCCTGCAACATAACTCTTTTTTATGGCTCTAAAAGCACTTTCTAGGTTGCATCTAACAGATTATATTTTGAGGGACTATTTCGTGACCCTGGCCTTGACTTTTTTAAACTTGCTGCTGAACCCTGCCTTGCTGGGCAAAATACGGCTTGTGAGCTTATATAAGGCAAGCAAACAGCCGATAGCACTGTGAGAAATATTACTAATTTCACCTGTATTTGTGGCATTGATTTCTTTTAATAGATTTTGTTTGCATTTCTTCCCACGTGTTTGTCACTGTGCCTTTATCGGTGGCTTTTGATTCATTTTTCAGTCAATACTTAAGTAGCCTGGGCTTGGTGTGTGTTGTGCAGGTGTTTTTCTGAGGAGGACATTCCCAGTCTTTCCAGTGGGATGTCCTTCGAAATTGTAATGTGGTTCTGAGAAGTTGCATATTGGTTGCAGTCAAAGGGCAAACAGGAATTAAATAAATTGTCTTCTGATGCTGCAGCTCATATCAGAAAAATTTCATGACAGTTACCAATGACTTGCACCATACAGATATCAGTAGCTATTAATCGAACATTTTCCTTTCTTTGCTTCAAATTTCCTGCCTCAACAAATCTTCATGCTATTTTTCACCAAAAAACTGTGTCTGCGTAGCAGGGAGCCGACTCCAGCGTGGGAAATGGAATAGTGGCATCCAAAGAACTTTGCTTGAAGCCACATGCTATCTTCAAAGCTTAGGTTTTTTAAAACCAGAAGTCCATAGATAGGCATTTGAATAAGGAGCATCTTTTATTTTCCTAGATGATTAGAACATCTTAGCAGCTCCTATGGCTTAATACCATTTAATTGATTAATTTATCTATTAGATTTTTACATGAAATGTAGAAGCAGATCTATGCAAGAGAAGAGCTTGGGACTCGCTCTCTTAATTCCTGATGGTTTCCAGTGTTTCCTGTGGTGGTTTTAATTTTGCCAAATGCTTTAAGTGTAAATAAAACCTTGGCCTGCTCTCAAGCTAGTGGTGGGAGGTTTGCCATCATCTTCAAAGAGGCTGAGGATTTCCCTGAGTAGGGTTAAAGGGGATGTATGCCCTGGCAGAGTTCAGGGTCAAAGCAAGAAAGAAAATGCTCTCGCTTTACACAAAAGCAGCCTTAAACTCTCAGGCCCAGAGCTCCTCTGTGGCCTGATGTCGTCTCCCCTGACAGCACCCACATGGTCCCCTGAAAGAGGGTGCTGGCTCCCAGGGCTCAGCCGCTACCACTGCCCAGATCCCCACATAGCTGTATGGAAAGGTTCAGGAGGCATGGTTGGGGCGACCTCAGAGGAGGTTTCTAACCAGAGCGCGTGGTCTAAGCAGTCATTAGATGACCATAATCTGTAGTTTGCGTCAAGGGCTTTATAACAAGAACACTGCCAAACCAAAAGGCGTGTATTCTGATGGACTCTTCCAGAACTCAAACTGAACTACTCTGTTCCCCTACGCTTCCTTTGGTAATGACACAAGTCCCATTTTATTCCATCTGATCAAAGCATTCTTTGACAGGGCTGTTCTTTGCTATATACCCAGTCCTAATCATACCGAATTTTGTAACAGGTGATTTCCAGCTTGGCACGTCAGACTGTAGCTGATGGGAGTCAGATGCTTGTGTGCACAGCTCTGCTCAAACTATGAGCTTGGTGAAGGCGTCCCAAGTGAATGCTTTTTTGGACATCAAAAGCTAAAAAAAAAAAAAAAAAAAAAGCTAAAGTCAAGCTGAGCTATATAGTTCCTGTGAATTTACAGCTTTCCACATATTCTTAGCTAAGCAAAACTTGATTATTTTTTTTCCAAGTGCAAATTCAAGCTGAGACAATAATTAGCATCTTGTTTGTTTGTTTGTCACCTTGAAGGAAGAAAGGTCAAATATAGTCAGCCTGAGAACTACTTGCATTTCCCCCTTGAAGCATTTAATTAGATTTCTCATGTAATTGTAAAAAAGAGATGGTACTTTGAATATGGGAGTCAGAGCTTGCTGAAACAGCTTATCCATTTAAGACTTTTTCCCCCCCCCCCTTTTCTTTCTTGCTGGCTTCAGAGCCCTATTTGTAATTTTTCTGAGAAAGTGACAAGTTTAAACGCTTAACCCTTCTTGCAGAGGATAGGCAGGGGTTTTGCCTTTTTTAGAAGGGAAAGCTATAAATTGGCACAATATACAAATAAAAACGTGGCTGTGTAAGGTAGTAAGAGTCACTTAAGAAAAGAAAATGCCCAGAATGGTAGTCTTAGAGCTTATGCATCTTCCCCTCCCCCCTGGAATATATACGTAAATTCTGTATGCATAGCTCTTTGAAAATAGACTAATTATTTCATGGGTTTTGCAATATTTTTTTGCTTGACTCTCCTGTTTTTTGTTTTGGTTTGGTTTTGTTTTCTTCTTTTTTTCCCTCCCAGAGGACAGGCTTGCTAGATAACTGGAACTGTACTTTTCAGGCTGTGAGCTTGGTTCGGTGATTTTCATGATGGGAAGCAATTGCAAGGAGGAGAGAGGCAGTATGCGTTGGTGGGTTGAAGACCAGGCTTGCTGCATGTCACAACAGCTGACAGACCATGAACACATATATCTTTTTTTTCTTTCTGTCGTGTCCTGGTTCATTTGAGTTACAGCTGGGAGGGCGCTTCCCTTGTTCTCTCTCCTGTGGTCTTGCAGTCCCTCTGCCTGCAGAGGCATGGCCACCAATTTTCTTTAAAATCCCAATACAGCTCCTCTCCGTGCCCAATGGACTGAACTACGCTGTGGGTATCTTTTACCTACGTGTATGTACTCATGCACTGTTTCAGACATGCATTAAGTCCGCACTGAAACAGCAGAGTGGGTTTGCAGTGTTACTTGTGTCATGGCATTAAAACAGGAATTTTCCTGAAATTTCTTTCCCCTGTGTGCAGTCCCATCCATTTTCTCTCCCAGGTGAACTGGAGCTTGTAACCTCTTCTAACCCACGTCTTTTTGCTGTTATGACTTTTACTAGTAATGCAAAGCCCCAGAGGGGATTAGCCAACCTGAACATTTCAAATTTTAAAGTTCAGTAAGTCTTGAGTTGTAAGTAGTGAGAAAAAGCCTTTCTCGGTCATATTCAAATCCACTTACTGTCTCCCCCCCATACCTTCCCCTCTCCCTCCTGCAGCAGAACTGGTGGGTTGTTTTTTTTCTGTGTGAATGTAAAATGAAAACTCTTGAAGGAAAAATCGTGCCCATCCTTCCAGGGCATGGAGAGATGGTGAGGCCTGGAAAATGCTAGAACACAAGGAGGATTTTTCAGTGTCTCCTGCATGGAGAAATGCTCCTGTGGATCTGACCCTAACCAGCATCTTGCAGTCACTAATTGCGCCTTACTTTTAGACTGGGCACCTAAATCTGCTGGATATGGAGGAGAGAGTTGTGGATCTCAGGATTTAAATCAGTCTCTAAAGCAGGTACCATTTTACAAGGGTATCAAAAGCCAGAATATCTCCTTGTTTGTAGCAAAAGCTGCTTGGTGGCGAGTAGCTAAAAAGAAAAAAATAAAAATAAAAAGGTCGTTTTTATGGTGTTTTCATTTCAGTTTGAATATCTAAGTCGTATCTGTGAGGATGTAGAGACATGCAGACCTAGTTGACTGTTTCCCAAAACCTTCTTTTGAAATGCAGCAGCACTTGGTGTCAGAAATTAAGACAGGTACATTAGCAAATGCCCATGGGATAAAGTCTGTAAACATGAAGAAAGGAAAACAGATTTATTGTCACACCTGGGAAGGGAAAAAAAAAACATTCTTAGGAAGTAGGAAAGGCAATAATGGGCATACTGCAGTGAAAGGAGTGCCATGGGGCGGGGGGGAGAGGGTTTTTTTGTTTGGATTTTTTTTTTAGCAGTAGAAATATATCAGTTTATTTCTGCATAACACATTTGTATTCACGCTGCTTAACCACACCATTAAAATAGCAATTCAAACGTCAATATTATATTGAAATGTCAGACAATTAAGTTTTCAGTTATTTCTTAGTAAAAGGGCTCCAACTGAGAACATACTAGCCCATAGTCTCCTAAGTGGGAGTAGTCTGCAATGGGCAACTATTGACTAAATGGGCAGGGTTATGTGGCGTTTATTTTATTTGTTTATTCAGAATTATTCAATATTTTTTTAAAAAAAGCCCTTAATGGGTAATTGATTTCTATAAGCATTTTATGTTTGCTATGTTGATTAGTTGCGATCTATAAGATGGTGTAAGTTGAAGTGGACTTTCTGGTTCTGGAGATGTTTGCCTGTGACTTTGCATTTCGATTTCCTGCATAGTTAAATTTAAAGTCACTGCAAACATTTTTTCCAAGAAAATAGAAGAAGATACCATAAAGTATTTGGAGTCATTAAAATTGCCTGCTAAAACCATGAAGTGGTTGGCATTAAAGGTGGCTGTTTGGCTAGTTGTACCTGTATTTTCAATGACATTCAGTAATTCATCAGGTTAATGAGGAGGAAAAGTCTGGAGGTGTTAGAAAGTAGCTAAAGGAATATCTGGGAGATGTGGACTTATTGACTTGGTTGTGGAATAAAGCGAGCGTGTTTGTTTTAGCAGCCCTTCAACTGGCTTTGACACAGGTCTTGTTTCTACTTCTTGTTCGAGAGGGACAATTAAGGACTCCCACTTACTTGAGTAGGAGTAAGAAACTTTAGTAAATAGCTCTCTCCTCTTTGAAAAAGAGTTCTGCATGTTCAAGAGTAATTTTGTTTATTCTTGAGCAAAACAGTGTGTTGAGGAATTTCTTGGCTATATGTCAAAAAAGGAGCAAGGAGGGTAGGAAACGGTCTTATGCCATCCTTGGTTTTTCCAGTCAGCCTAAAAAGTGCAAATTAATAGCACAAATTAGGAGCCAGATTCAGATGTGGTGTATTGTTAGAGGCACAGCTGTAATTCATGTATGATACATAAAAACCAGAAACACCTCAAGCTGCATTAGGTGGTGTTGATTGCCAGTTCCCTCCTGCATAAATGCCATTAGATGCCTAAAGTTACAAATTGCTTTAATAACTTTCACAACTGATTGGTAATCACCCTGCAGTTAATGAAATAGGGAAAACACCTGTCGCTAAATGCATTGTATTCATTTCCTCCTGCATAATTGCCAAGGTGTACAGATAATTTTCAATAAATCCCATGCTAGAAAGGTCATCTGTTAGGCTTTACACATTTCTGTTTGCCTTTCTCAGTTCAAAAAAATACAAATCCAAGCCAGTTTTCCCATGCCCTGTTGTCCAGTGTGGCTTTGTGCACACGCTGCGGTGTTTGGCTGCTGGTTACCTCCAAGGAGATCTTTGCAGCTCAGTGGAAGTGACGCTGAGGACAAGTTTGCCAGAGCTGCTCTTGCTGTGCGTCCATCCAGACAGACGGAGAATCACACTGTAAACTCCCATAGCACTGCACTTACAGCCTAAAAAAACCATGTGAGATGGAGAATTGCAGTTCAGGATAGACCTGTTTGAATGGGGCGGTGTTTTTTTTCCCCGCCCCCCCGGCCTCCTAAAGTGATAAGAGTTACACGAATTGGTCTCTGGAAAAGCCCCATAAAATTGTATCGTCATTTAAGGATAAAATTAGTGGCCACTAGTTAATGATGCAGGAATTAAATACATGGCACTGAACTGAGTGCAACACTTTACCTCTTGCTGTTGCTAGATTTCAGAGGCATTAATGTCCCTTAACAAACATCTAAAGGTAATTTCAAACGGTTGGGGAGGTTAGAGAAAAGAGCACAGCAGTGTTTTGTAGTTGAGATTGCCTATATTTTAGACAGCTCTGACAGAGCGTGTAATTAATTTTTTAAGTGTTTATACTGAAGAATAAATAACTAGTAATACATATGGCACATTATAAATGTTTCAATTGCACTGTAGTTGGGCTAGATGTTAAGCTATAGCTTTGTTGTGGTTTTGAACAGTCAGCATAGGTAAAATTGGCTATGTTGGGGTCAGGTTTTCTCAAGTGCGTTTAGCATACACTTAAGAGTCTAAGTAAGGTGTCCTGGTTTGGGAAAAGTCTTAACACCCAGGCTGTGTATCAGCAAAATTCAAAAGCATGGTGGTGGTTTCTGCCGTTCTTGCTGTCCTCAGAAAAAAATCAGCTGATTTCTCCAGCGGTCTCTCTGCTGACAGTTAGTATCTAAATGGGTGCTGAGTGCTTTTGAAATTCTGGTCTTTAGCTTTTAATATGATATATAATTTTATACACAGTGCATCTGAAGAAGAATATGTATGATTCATATACACATACAGGAACCAACATAGAGGGATAATTTTAATATAAATTCCAGTGCTGTCTGTTTGTTATGTTCTGAAATGTTGCATAGAATAATTCAAATATTTATAGATGGTAGTTCAGCTGGTGCTTTGCTTGCAGCATTTGCCTTTTTTCATGTCTCAGTTGAGCCATTCTTCCTTCCTTCCTTTGCACTGAAAACATCACCTGTGCCCAGCTCTGCCCTTCTGCTTCATCCTCTGGAAACTCAAGCCATCAAAAAGACACTTCAGGGTCTGGGATCCCATTTTCTGCGCTCTCACTGAAGCCATACCAAGGAGGAGGGCTGCATTCCTTTGCCACGTGTTCCATCAGGAATGGAGGGCTTTGTTCTGCTTTTTGTGGAATGTGTCCTCTGCTACTAAGGCAGAGGAGTTTGTTTAACGGCAACTTGTATACAGTAAGTAAGTTAGGACTATGCTAGATGTGAAGTGATGATTAGAAGGGTGTTAACATCTGCATTTTCATGCCGACCACACACAGTGTCTTGGCCTGGCAGTCCCAGCTGGGGGGTTGCTTTGAAACAGCTTCTTTGCACTTTAAAA
This sequence comes from Falco peregrinus, assembly GCF_023634155.1. Taxonomy (NCBI): domain Eukaryota; kingdom Metazoa; phylum Chordata; class Aves; order Falconiformes; family Falconidae; genus Falco; species Falco peregrinus. The sequence continues at coordinate 64,273,124 of NC_073722.1, forward strand.
AAAGGGTTTTTTTTCCTACCAGGGAAGCCCCAAGAAACGCTTAGGTTTGAGATGTGCCTGGAAAGCAAGGCTGGTATAATTACCCATAGAGATTCACGTCTGTCATCGGCACTGGGGGGAGGATTTAATCTATATGTATAAAGTTGCCTGTTTAGGAAGTTGCACATTTTATGTGTTTTTCTTTTTGCTTGTGCTTTAGTTCTTCCCCGCCTGGCTGGGAGATAGAGAAGCAGTAAAGTCGTCAACATTGAGAAGTGTGGTATAATATTAAAATGCTATAGTTTCCATTGAGCAGATGATGGCAAGAAGTTATTTTAATGGGTTTGTTGAGAATTGTGCTTTCAAAGACTCTTAAATTATTGCAGACTGTGCTGCTGGGATACATATGGGAAACAGCCATTTTAATTAGGAAGATACGCTTGGAAATGAAAAGTAATTTTTTAAAGGTAATTTCCTTCATGAGTGTTTTACTGACCGCTTGAATTTATTTACCACACAGACCTAGCAATAAAATAGGTATTTATGGGTTAGTTTTTAATTAGAAATAATGGCTGGTAGAGTTGAAGTGATTAATCATCTTATCCATATAGGCTGCGGTAGTCCTAGCGAAAGACAGTTGTATTGACAATTCAAGGAGTGATCTAACTACATGTTTTGTCCTTAAACGCCACCACCACTGATACAATTAAGTTTTGATGTTGAAGAGGAGAAATCAGGCTATCACAGTGTAGCAAACTTTACATGCGGATGACTGAGGACACACTCAACAAAGCTGGGCTTTTGGCCAGTCGATACCCAAGAAAGGTGGGTTTTTGGGCATCGTTGACATTCATATAAGAGTAAATGAAAGAGTAATCCAGTGATGTGGCTTTATTTCTGCATGCAAATGGCATTTGGAGGGAGTCAACCGATGATGACAGATTTATGGTGAGAGTATTCGTGACAGTAGTGGGCTCACTGCTGAAACCGCCTGGGCAGATGCAAGTGGGTATCGTTTCAGGAAGGATCAGAGATTTTTAATCAGCCTTTTATTTCTTGGTTGAGAAGCATGGGCATAGAAATTACAAGAAACCCAACTTCACAGCTTTAATGGCCTCAGCAGAAAGAGGGTGAGAGTTTGGGGAGTGTAGCACAAGGAAAATGGTGCATGTTCTACCAGTTAGCTTTATTAAGCTTCACATTGAGTCATACGTTTCCTTTACCCTCTCTGCCCGAGGAGGTTTTCACTCCATATTTCAAAATGCAGCATGTAAGAAACAAGAGCCAGCGTGCACTGCAGTATACATTTTAGCATGTAAGAAGCAAGAGCCAGTGCATATCATTTTCGGGAAAGTAATGAAATGTCATGGCAAGTGCATGAAAGGAATGTATTTTTATGTACTCATTTTTAGAAATCAGTGTAGTTATAAGATTCAGCTTTTTATTGAAGGGTCTTTCCAGAAGCTGTCTGACTGCTGCTAATGGCTCTACCTATTTTTCACTCTGAAAGTATGCTAATTATTTTTACAAGAATCAAGGCACTTTCTTCCTTTTCAGTATCCATAGGAACCCATCAGGGATGAAAAAGCGGACATTTTGATTCCCAGCTTTTGTTTCCCTAATCAAAAATAAAGGCATAATGGATGAGAAGAAGCAGTTTCATTCAGTTTTCTCATCACAGCAAGTTTTATGATTAGTCTGAATCCCCACTGCATTTTATTAAATTATGCCTCTGTTGGAGTTTACAGCATCACTTCTTCAAGGAGAGCTCACTGCAGCCCAACTTGTAGTAATCTGTGTTTTCTCATAAGCTCAGTGTTCATCAGGTGAGCTTGAAATTTCTCACTGGCCTACCTAATTTGTGAGTTTTGTGTGGTAACTGAATCAGTGCCTTCCTGTGTGTTCCCCCCACAGCCCGGTCCTGCAGATTTGAGCTTGTCCTTGCTAATGTAGGCAAAAGAGAGACAGGGCTGTGTCACACCGCTTGCTGATTTTGCTAGCAAAACAGGCTTTGCAAAGCTGCTTAAATTCAATTTGCATTTGGAAAATAAAACCACAGTGCAACACGGTCCACTGTGAGATTTTTTCATGCCACACAGGTATATTTTCAGAAGTGGTAATCAAATATGCTGCTGGCGTACACACAAGGTTTCTGGTTTAGTTATGGTCCTTTTGTTTCATTTGGGATGAAAGTGAATTACTGTTGTTTCTTGCCTATTGAAGAAGTCCATTCACAGGACGACTGAAATGGTAAGCTGCTCTGAAAGTGCTATTTATTGACTTGAAAACCAGTTGAAAGGCAGTTTTGTCATCCTCTAAAAGTTCGTATGGCGGCTCATGTGTACAGCCAAAGCCCTTTCGTCTCCGAGGGAGACCTGCAGTAGTCAATGCTGAGTCCAAGCATGTGTGCGAGAGCTGCATCATCATTGATGGGATGAAAAGAGATTTATCATGTATTTCTCATTTCACTGCCTGCTCATTGGAAAAGAGAAAGAGCTGCTTTGTGAATAGCAAAAGTCCCTGGCATCAGGCTGAATGCACAAAAACTGGTGGGATAATTCAGTAAACATGTTAAAAAAAAAAAAAAAAAAAAAAGTCTCTGGGTTCATCTAGGTACAACTTAATGCCCGTAATGTTGCTAAGATGTCATGCTCATATTTTTGAATTAATTTTTGTTGTACCTAAAGTTGCCTGTGTCAGCCTGTAATGTTTTCCTACCGATTGTAGGCTGAGAACTTTGATTTAGCCTTGTAGAAATCTTCCCAGGCTGAATTTTCTGGCACTTCTTTTCTATAAAGGAGCTTCTTTTAAATAAAATCTCTTGAATAGACCTTTTGAGTAAGGGGTCCCTCATTTCCAAATGTACAAGGTTTCTCCTTTCTTCCCCCAGAGCGCCTTGAGTTCAGTGTGGAGATGGTCTTTGGTTTGCATGGGAGTGAAGGACAGGTTTTGGTGGCTCATAACTGCTCACATGCCCATATAGGAGGACTGGCCTCATAAGTCACTTTTCTTTTAAAAGCTCTTTAAAAAAAGCTGAGAGCGAGATTTCATTTATTCGTTAGACAGAGATCGTATTTGAAAGTTTACAACCAGTATGTATGAAGTAAGTATGGCTTTCGTTAAAGAGGAGACATGTATTTTATCTCACCTGAGGAATGAGGAAACATGGGCCATAAAGCAAATATTGTAATAGTCTCCCTTTTTAATAGCAAGCTGTGTGCTGCACTTCTGAAAAGCCTGGAGTTCTGGGAGCTGAGCTGATCAGAGCTCAGCATGCTTTTTTTTCTCTGTGCCTTATAACCCTTTTTAACTTTTCAACTTGTCAGGTACGTGGTGGTTTATGAAATTTTAAAGCTAAGTATGCTGTGCAGGGATCACAGCGATACGCGAGTCTTTTGAGTGCATCCTGAGATGAATAAATCATGAAGTTGCAGAAAGTTGCAATTAACGAATGCAAACCGGGATGCTTGAAATATTATACCTGGGTTTGTGTGACTTCAAACAATCAGGGCTGGAAGTGGTCCACGCTTAAACTGGAGATGGGGGTGGGGAGATGTCTGTGGAACGTGAGTCTCTTCCAGGACAGCAGACTGGTATTTACTGACCTTAAGTGGAATTACTGCTGATGGAGTCAGTTTCCTTCAGCTGAAACAGGTAGACATGATCCCACTGGAGACGGAAATTTCCTGGTCTGGTTTCCTCCTGGAACGGCTTCCTTATAAATTAAGATAATCCTTTGTTTGATGCTTGCTTAGTTGGTGACCTTCCTGTATTTGGCTGAGTCTCTGTGAAAACACTGCAGATTATATTAATTTTTTGCTAGAATCCACTATGGCTTTAGTAGTTACATTGCTACTATGGGTCAGGCAAGGGTTGCATTAACATTTCATCCCACCCCTGGCTCCCCAGTAGCCTTTATTTCTGATTTTCCACAGACTTGAGATGAGCAGACAGTGTGTCTCATGCTTGTATCATTTCTTATTTTAGTTTCCCCTTGAAAAAACATGAAAAAAAATCACCATTATGGCCCTGTGTTTCAAGAGGGTCTCGGTGGGAGTCATGCCTTTTCTGTCAGTAGGGACACCCTGTGATTCACTTTTTTGACTTCACGTCCATGAGTAATCTCCCTGACTTCAACAGGATTACCCAGGTGTTTAAAATAAGACTGTGTTGTAAAGGTCTGTGGGATTATGAGCCGAGAAGGATAGGTTGTGTGACTAGTCACTGGGATTTTCTTTTAATTTCTCCTTTTATGAGTTTGAAAAGTCAATAAAAAATAATGCAAAACACATGCATGATTAAGGTAGGGCTTAGCTGCAGCTATGCCAGGAAGTTCTCAGTTGGGGTTTCTGGAGGAACCCTCTCGTGTTTTTTCTTCTGTATGTTTTTGCACTGTAAAAAATGTGTAGTATGTATCCGCATATATGGACTGATAACACTGCATCTAAGGTCATTTTTAACAGACAAAAAAATGTATTTGATCAATCTGGCCAGGTCAGGTGGGTACACTACTTCACCTTGGTTTCGTGTGGTTTTGTTTTTCCTCTTCTCGGTTGTTTCTTGATATCACTCTTACTGCTGCAGTTTCCAAATAGCTTCCAGCGGTGCACATCTGTATGTGCTCTTTCATCTGCTCTCCACAAAAAGAAGGATGTGGAGTTGAGTGTTTTCATTGGGAAGGTTTATATAATCATGCACATGCCTATGCAGGTAACGTATATGTACATGCTGTACTAGAAATGGGAATCAAGTGCAAAATTACCCTTATACCCCGAGCTGGAGGCTTGTCCACCCAGAGCAGCTGTCAAGAAACTTCTGCTTCTTCTGCCAGCAAAGCTGACCTAACTGCAAAATTATACACCCACATCACTCCATGTGGGTGTCCTGGGTGATCTTTATGACTGTAAGGGCCACGGAAGACCTTTGCAGTAGTGGCATAGTATATGAGCTCAACTGGAACGTTTTTAAATTTCTGCAGGCTGAAGAAGGTTAAAAATCACCCGGTGACCTGTGTGTGTGTGGAGTCCCAAATTTATTTCTCCTGCAGTCCTCTGGACTCTACTTCCAGGTTGTCTTCTGGCTCTGATTGCTTTATGATGGTATTAATGTCCTGCCACCATCCCTCCCCTTCAGATGCTAAGAGGGTCCATTTATAAGAATTTGCATGAGGAACATTAATATTGGGAAAAGGGTAATTGGAAACAAAACAAAACCAATACGTATACATATTTCATCTTAATTTCTGAAAATTAATTTTAGACTTTTTTCCCTCGTGAAACATTTTAAAAATAATATCAGTATTAACTTCCTAACAGAACTTCTTTATTTCTGTGAAAATTGTATTTGTCTTGGGGATGCAGGCTTACACAGCTGCAAGATAATGTAGAATTTGCATGCGCCTGATTTCTGACTGGAAAAAGAAAAGCTGTCGAAACAAATTGTTAAGATTTGAGGATGCTGGTGACACAAGATATATGTATGTCTTTGATGGGCATCAGCGGGGAAGAAAGAAGCATCTTGTTTTTATCAATCCCCATCACCACTGCAGTGAGGAGATGTGCGTACAGTAGTGGCAAACAAAACATAGGAATAGTTCTTTCCCACACACAACCCATATAGGAAAGGGAACAGGGTCTAGTTTCACATTTTTTCCACAATATTTATCGTCACATTTTACTTCAGTTAATAGTGTGCTTGAGCTGGTTTCACTGAGGTGTCCCTTAAAGTGGAATAATTTGTGCATGCAGTTGTTCTGCCCTTGTCTCCCCCTCCCGTCTCTGGCTCTTCAGTAATTGCATCCTGGTTCATATTCATTTGGCATGCTAATTGTTAGAGATAAGAAAGAAGAGACTTGGCAAGATGCAGAAGAATTAAAGTGATTACCCTTTTGTCTGCAGAAACAATTGAAGTTAATAATTATTACTGTTATATTTTTGTTGTTAAAACTTTTCTCTCTCCCTCTCAGTTTCTGAGTCCTCTGTTTTTCTTGTGACAAAAAGCGATCTGGTTTGATGTACATAGACAGTACTTCAGAATCCATCACTCACAGCCACAGCCTTCCCTGCCTCCTATATATTAACAGGCAGATATGTCATCCTGCAGACTGTTCAATAATAGATCTTTTTAAGAACTGCTTTTCCTCTGTGTAGTTCAGGTACTCCAAAACTAGAATTTAAGCACTGCTTTCATTTTATGTAGAGGTATCAGGAGATACTCAGCTTAATGTAGAGTTGTATATTTGCATTTGCAGAACATTTTGTCTTCCTTTGTTCTCTTTGCAGACACAAGGTTTGGAATGCCAAAGAGCTCATCAAGATATACAGTGTGCAAGGAGGAAATAATGTCTAACTGTCTGGGGTTTTTTTTATTTTATTTTAAAATCTTCCTTACGTCACTTTCAAGGGAGCCTAAAGAACTCAAAAGTACATTGAACCTAATGTTTCTTTTTGCTTTCATTCCTACAAATTTGACACCTAATATGATAAAGCAAGCCATCAAATACGGCTCATCCCTGCTGTTAAATGTAGAGAGGAATTACAGTAGCCTTCTAGGAAGCTGTAATTAAAAAACCCACCATTAATTAGATTAAGCTTCTTATAAAACCCCAAGAATCCAACATGTTTCTATTCACGTGGTATATGTATGGACACTGCCTCATGCATGCATGCTCGCTCATGGCCAGATTACAAGTTTTTAAGTTCAAAAAGTGAATGCAGTGATCACCGGCAGGGTTAGTTGGGAGAGGCAGAGTAAGCGGCAGTTTTACACTCACCTGTATGCTTGCTCCCTGAGGATGCAGGAATGCTGCAGCACTTGGATCTCATGGGCTCACTCCAGCAAGCATCCCCATAATCTTGCTTTACTGTCCTGCAAATTCCTTGTCAAACACTTTCTCCTGTCCATGCTGGCCAGGACCCTGTGGATTTTGATGAACATCAGAAACCTACCTGTTTTCTATTAATTTGGACTCCTCCTGCCTTCTGTTAAAAACAAACAGGGTTCTAACTGGCAGGAGGTGGCCCAGCTGGAAGAAATCAAGGATGTAAAAATGTGTTGGAGGGGAGGGAGGGGGCTGAGAGCTGCTGGGAATGCCAGCCAGCTCCCACCTCAAGCCTTTCTCCCGGATCCTCAATTTTAAGGGAAATCGAGCTTTCTAGGACTGTTCCAAAATTGCTATGTAGAGATAGCAAGGGGCAAGATGAAGTAAAACATAAAGCATAGCAATTCCTGCAAAGGTGCTGTAATACAGACAGCAGCGTGTGTTCTTGAAATTAATTATCCAAATATCCAGTTCCTGTAACATCTGGGAGCCCCAGATGTGAACTGGAATCTCCTGCGCTAGGTACTGTACAACTGCAGGACAGAAAAGGGCACCTGCCCCAGAGCCCCCTTGCTGTAAGGTGTTATAGCCTGTATGTATATGTAGGGAGGCAGTGGGACAGTGATCCACCTCAGTTGCCAGCCTCAGCATGCCAGAAAGCAAGATTTTTTAAAAATTCACCATATAAATGCACTACAGCTGCAAGCAGAGTTACATGTGTTGATTTTAGTGGCAGTTACAAGGCCAGGCGTGTTTTTGTACCCTACTCTGCATGTCTGTGTCTGTGGGACTTCAAAACCAGACGTGAGGTCTGTCTTCTGCATTGCAGCAAGAAAGGGGTTTAGGAGAGGACCAGAGAGTTTTTCAGCACTTCTCCGCATGCCAGCGTAAGAGAAAATATGTTTGTTTGGCTTTTGGATATAGAAATTCAGGGGGGAAAGTTGCATTTAGTGGCAGAGTAGAAGTACATCTCGGTAGCAGGAGAGGTGATGTTCAAGTTGGAGATAAGCCATAAAAAAACCTTCCAGCTAAAAGTACAGCATTTATTCTGAATGTGTGAAGTAGAGGGAACCGTGAAAAAAGCATGGAAGTGGGACATGGTCAAAGCAACAAGGTTGCGGAAAGATCTTCATGGCAGTGTTTTGAGAGAAAACAAATGTGTCAGTGTGATTTTCTGCAAGGCCACAGGAGAGGATGTTGCAGTAATCAAAACATGAGTCCTTGGAGAGAAAGGGCTCAAACTTTTTATGGGACTGTGAGCTCCATAAAAAAAAGTTGCGAGTGCCACCTTCTTGGGCACAGCAAGGAAAATCTGTGCATGTGCAGCACAGCCTTAGTGTCTGAGGTGTACCCTGGGTTTCAGTGAGCTTGGGTAACCTGCTGGGACCACACGTAAAGCAGAACCACAGCTGCGGATCGTAAGTAGTGCCACAAGGAGGAGGCCAGGAGTGCCCCTGGGTGATGGAGGGGGGGAAGGACAAAATTTCCCCCAGACTGCTTCTTGCATACTGGTTAATGACATTGTAGTAAAACATTACTGGAAGGAGCTGTAGGACTGCATAGCCAGGCTCCCCAGTGCAGGAGCATTGTCATTTTGAGCTGTAGGGAGTCTGGCTTTCTGAGTTGTGTTATGGCACTAAAGCTGATTTTAATGTGAGATCTTGTGTGCAGTGTGTCATAGTTCCTGTTTGTTTAACTCTGTTGTTTTTATTTTTGAGTGAAACATTAGCTTTTAATTTTGGGTGTTTTTTGCTTGTGTCTACTAGTCACCCATTCACTTTCAAGTTGGGTTTAACAGCTGAATTTTACTTGCCTTTCCCTGGGCAGCAGGCTGATTGGCATCTCTTCCCCTGTCCAGCTGCTAGTGTTCACAAATCATGAAAAAAAAAAATCGATTTATCTTTCTACTCTTTTTTCAAATGTTCAAAAATGATTGAGAGCAACCAGTGGGTTCAGAGGTATGAGGCAGGGAGGGAAGACAAATAAGAGAGACCAAAGTACGGGCAGTTGCATCGGTCTTGCTTCCTTAGGAAACGTGCAAAAAAAAGATTGTACTGGAAAATCTGGGGGAGCTAGAGAAGAATTGCTTTTTGTTTTAAACAAACCTAACTGTTGCTGTGAGGTAAGCTGTTTTTCTTTTTTGGTTGGTTTGGGGTTTTTTTGGTTGGTTTTGTTGTTGGTTTGTTTTTTTTTTCTTCCCCCCACTTCATTTAAATGTGGTGGAACTTCTGCCAAACCTTCAAGGTAATTAATTTTCTTACACAGTCACGATATTGGTAATTTGATGAGTCTTAAAGCCAAAGGAGCGTCGCCTGTCTTCTGCAACTCAAAGGAAGTTTGCTTGCAGTGGCAGGGGAGGCATGCAAAGCACCTGGCTGGGTGCAGAGTTTTGGCAATGGAAATACTCCTTAAAAGTTCCTAATTGATTGTAAAAAATAAGTCATTACATAAATGTTTTTAATTCTGGGCTGCTCTGAGAAGCTTCATTAGGAGGAATACAAGAGTGGGAATTAGTTTTACTTACCTGTAATGAAGAGCGGACGGATCCTGAGAAGAGGCTGCAAGGTTAAGGAGGAAGAGAGATGGCTGCTCCCCCTTTACTAGCTCTGTTCATGAGATGCCATTTCATAGGGATTCACTTCCTTTTTGGTTTTATTTCATGGGAGGATGTCTGTGAATATATGGCATGAGAGCACGCTTCTGTTGTCTGCTATGGGTCCCTTCTAGGGGTAGGACAATGTGGAGGTGTGCAGCTAATGCTACGTTGTAGGGAAGCATTAGGGACCTCTATCTCCACGAGTAATCACCAAATAATGACCACTCAGATAAGTTAACAAGAAGTCGGGGCTACTTAGAGCTTTAACTCGTTATTTCCTGACCACCAACAGACAAAGAGGCCATTATTTCTACAGTTTTATTTAATGAGTATTTCAGACGAGTACAGGACTTGATGTCCTGGCGGGGGCAGGGTGCTGCCTGAACATTTTGCTTCCAGCCTGTGAGAGACCTTTATAAAATCATGTAATTGGAAGAAAATCCTAGGTCTCTGGTGGCTGGACGAAGGTTGTTTAGCGGTGTCCTGGCTTTGGCTGGAATGAAGTTAATTTTCTTACTAGTAGCTAGTGCAGTGGTGTTCTGGCTTTGGTGTGAGAGCCACGACGAGCAGCTGCTCACCCTGGACAAGCTGGTAGGATTTCCGAGAGGACTTGGCACTAGCTTTGATGTTGATGCTCTTCAGCCCAATGGCAGTGAAATTTCAGGTGTGCTTCTGCTTATGCTAAATTTGCTGTGCAAAATGAGGAAGAGATCATGCTATCTTCACTCCCATGGAGTAGAGATCACCACCAAAAAGGCCCTCAGCTTTTGCTGGGCCAATTCAGTGAGAGAAAAAAAAAAAAAGGGAGCAGAAGACATGTACTCTCATGTCTGTTGAACATCAAATTTTCATACCAATAGTTAAGTGGGAAATTCTAATTTATTTAATAAATAATCTGAGAAGCAGGCCTTCAGGTGAAATCTTGGCTCCACTTGAAGCTGTGGTACATTATCATTTGATGTCCTTAGGACATACATTGCATTTGATACGTTGAGTATTTTGGGCTTCAGTGGACACCTGATCTTGTCTCAGAACTGGATGTTTAATGCCTGGTACTAATAAAAGTTATTGATGGCAGTCAGGGTGGCAGAGAAGAAGGCTTGAAAGGAGAAAAGGAAGCAGGAAAATCTCAAAAGAATAAGCACAACTGCATTGGACTGGGCAGGCAATGACATTAGCGATGAAGGGAGAATGGTGGAGAAATCGAGATGTGATACCACTAAATGTAATTGCCTTGTTCAGTAACATTAAATGCCCCAACAGCAGTTGTGTATGTCGCCTTAGCAGCAAAAGCACAAGTTGGGGGAAACATGCAACACCTGAGAAAGTGCTTACAGCTGCTGGGACTGGGCTGCTGACACTCTGGATACTTAACTTGGGCTAATAGGGATATTCCTCCACCTGCTGCGCTTCTACCTCTATCAGCAGTGATTATTGCTGCTACTAGGAGCCATGAACATGCTCGGGCAGAATGTGTCCTTTGTTTTAAAAAAATCAAACTCCCATTTTTATTGCTTCCTTCTGCACAGCCTTGCACAACGCGGCAGTGTGATCCCTTCAGGTTTTATAATATGGGCTTCTTTCATCTGGGTTTGGGGGTGGTGGTGGAGTTTATTAATGAGGTCTTCTGTCGGGCTGCTATGCAGAGTGGTAGGAAGGGATAGGTGAATGCCTTTTTGTATTGCCCAGGCATCAAATACGAATGCTTTGTAATAACAGAAAGGAACAGACAGGGGAGCCCTTGTAAATACATTTAGAAGAGGCTGTGGAGGTGATACAGAAGTTTCGTATTTGTGGCTTCAGGAGGGAAGGACAATTAAGTGTTTCCATGCACGCTGTGCACTGCTGCTCCTGCATCCTGGGAGCCTTGTTGAGTCTCCATGCACCCCCTGAACTCACACGGCACACACAGGCCGTGGTCCCCCCCCAAAGACATTGAAAGGACAGGGACTAAGAAGTTCTTTTCCTTTTCTGCTGCAGCAGTGGGGAGGTTCCTCTGGCCGGGCCGCTCATGTGCACTGAATTTGGGCCCCCAGCCCTGCCTTGTTCCCCTGGAAGGAGGCGTTATGGCTCCCAGCTGTGGCCCCAGCTGTGCACAGGGAGGAGGTATTTAGCTCTTCTTCGGGCAGGAGGCTGCTGGGCTGGATGCTGGTGGAGGTCTTGCTTTGCAGCAGCTTGTTGGGATGCTTCTGGCTAGTGATGGTGAGAGGGGGCTGTAGGGGGGTGGGAGCGGCGGTGGTATGCCAGTGACCTAGTGCTTGCAGGTCTAATCAGCAGGAAGAGAAACGTGCTTTTTCAGGGTTGTGTTTGTGAGGTCTTTCAGGCTTTCTGCCCCCAGCAGAAATGGGGTTTGGGTCAAACGAAACTGATGTGTTTGCAGTATGGTCCTGGGTCTGTGTTGATAAGCTTCTCTCATGCATGCCTCGCTGGTGTGTGGTAGCCCTCCGCTCCCTGATGCTGTTGCTGCCCCTCCTTTCATGTAAAACACAGGCGGTACTTTCAGTGTTGTTACAAAGGCTTAATGTTTGTCTTGGGTACGCAACCCAAAACTGGGCTGTGCCCAGACTTAAAATGCTCTTAAATGAGAATTAGTAACTCTTATAATGAGTGTCCCTGGGTGGTGGTTGTAACGTTCCTCAGCCAGAGATGTGAAGGAGAAATGGGAAGGGAAGACTGTATTATTTGCTGCCTTGTATTATTGCCCTTTGAAAGGGTTTATAGTGTTTTGGTTACTCAGGGAAAAGCAGGGACAGGACACAAACAGGCTGTGGAGAGCTTCATGTGTCTGAAGCCCTGCCTTCGTTATTATGCAGTGCAAGTGGGTGGTTGCTGGCACCAGGACAAATTCCACTGTAGATTATGCATGATTTACATGAGAAGCTCATTAATTCTCTAACACTGGATTTAGATGGTTTCATTTGTAAAGGGTGTCATTATAAACACTGCTCAAACATATTTCCCTCTATCTGCTGACTCAGAGTGTGTGCTGAAAGATGATAAACAATAAAGTGTGTATGTGTTCATAAATACATGCACACAGACACACATTAAAAAATGGTACCAATTAGAGGGTAACCTACACTCTGTGTTTAGCAATGGTGTCTGCAATACCCAAATTGGCTGCCTATTTAATAATTTTGCCTGCCTCAACATTTGCATGTTGTAGACCTCGTAAGTTTTTTGTGTTGTGCTTATTGACGTGGAGGTATTGTCTTTCATTTTTATTATTGAACCTGGATCCTAATGTTTATTATCTGCCCCTATGGCCCTGGGCGAGCCTTGTAGCTGGCTTCAGGAGCAGCAAGACTTGGTCGTGAACAAGCAGTACAGTTCTGCAGGATAATCAGTAAGCAATGTGTCTTGTCTTCTTTTTCCTCATATATTGCCTGTTTTTCCCAACTCTGTTGTAATTCAGAAGTTTGACTAAAAGAATAGTCAGGGGGGGAAGTAATCCCTCAGTGGAATTGATTTTTATTTGGGACTCTGTTTCTTGCAGCAGGATAGATATAGCCGATAGGCATACCAGAAGTAGCTGCTGTTGCAGCTCATAGGTTGAGATAATGTAGTCCATACTTCCATTTAATGTTGCTTTTGCATTAAGCAGCATGACCCTTCTGCATTAGCTGAAAGAATTATATGCTCATTTTCAGCTTGTACTTATTGTCCAAATCCAGCATCTGGAGCTACGTGTTCTCTGATACAGGGCTGATGCTGAAATTTGGGTGATGGTGCAAGTGTTTTATCATACGTTCATGTGCTGTTCAGATTTAAGTTGCAGCTTATAATTATTTTAAATGGGCAGTTGCTCTTTAGAAAATCTTAAGCTTGATGCAAACAATAAATGCAGGACAAGCTGCCAGACTCACCTTTGAAGTCTGGCCTAAGGAAACTATTCCTTGAGATCTCATTACTTTCCTTCTCTTATTGGAAACAAATGTGGACTTCCTACACGTAGATTAAATATGGCATGAATTAAGAAAGCTGAAGTAGACAGCAGCAGAAGAGGAGAAATTACGCTGCGCTCCGCTGCGGTTTAGTTTATCAGGACATGTCTGAATTTATTATTTTTTATGACTTGTAAGTTAGCACAAGGAAAGAAAAAGGAATAATATTTTTTTTTTTCCCTGTGACTATCAATCTACTGTTCCATATGCATTTAAAAAATTTTGCCACAGGGAAAAGAAAAACGTGCCAGTCTTAAGTAATCTGAACATCCACAGTGGTTTTTCCTCTTCTGCACGTAGCAGGACTTTCCTTGCTTTGGGTGAATTTTTTTCCGCTGCCTGGAGAAAGTGGTTGTGACTCGCAAGGCGTGGGGAAATGTAGGACAGGGTTTTGATGGAGGAGGAAATCCTGCTTGTGAACAGCATATGTCAGACCTTCCCTGACCTTTTTTTTTGGCCCTCAGGCTGAAGTCTTATGTCGTGACCTCTCTGCACCACTTGCAAGGAGTGGATGAAAATGTTTTTGAAAATAATACGGACATATTTTTTTTCCCCCTAGCAAAACGTATTGCATAGAAGCTCCTTACCTAATTTCTTTGAGGATTTTTTTGGGGTTTTTTTTTTTAGGGTGGGCACGGGATGGGGGACACAACGACGGATGGGACACCAAGAAATGTTGTGTTATTTTGTCTTCAACAGCTTGCTTCTTGTAGAAGAGCATCAGAACATTTTGTCTGATTTAACAAGAATTGCAAAGTTGGTGATTCTGCCTCTCCCAGCCCCGCATCTTGAACTTGAGATGTATTGGGAAGGAGGTAGGGTGGGATACACATAGTTTTATATATTGCAAACAGCTGGAAATACTATACCTAAAGTTGCCACTTTGCAGGACAGAACACCTTATATGTGGTGCCACTCTGCATACTCTCTCTATGAGCCTTAAGTAAACATTGTGTTGTCTTGTTTTTCAGTAGCATTTCTTCTTTGAAGACCCAGCACTCCTGCATGCACAGTACCAATACCTCTTACATTGTTTTTGGTTTACCTTGGCTAAACTTTAGGTCTGGAAAAGCATTTTGAAATTATTTCATGGGGTTTTTTTTTCTGGGGGGGATATGAATGGGTCAGTTTTGTTTGAACTGTCCCAAAATATTGTACCCTCAGAGAATACTTGTGATTTCAGCCAGCTGCTCCCTTATGGACTGAGAAGGAGGTCTGTGTCTGCTGCAAATCTGTGCAAGTATAGTGGAAAAAAATTACAGGAGCAGTGCCAGATGAGAACCACGTGAAAAGCTGATCCCAGCTGTTAATGGCTCTCTTCAAGCGTCAGTGTTATTTTCCAGTGCAGACAAGCCCTCCGTGAGATCTCCCTTTCCTTTTCCAAAAACCCATGGTACAATATACTGCCTTTAGTGGAATATTTTGATTTATTTTCTAAATTTTTATGGAAGTCCATAATTCAAAATGCAAACAGAGTAGCAAGTGTTTATTTCTTTGTGAGGGTGAAGGTAAGAGCACCTTTGGGTTTGGTTGTAAACACTGCTTCCATCCTGAAAAACATACAGCTCTAGGGAGGCAAGATGGACAAAAGTTAGGAGATAAGAAGAGTTATCCTCATTTGACAGGGACTGTACCAAGGCAGAAAAGAAAAACTAAGACCCCTAGTTTTGTAGACTTACAAGTCTACAAAGTAATCCCATCTGGAGAAACACAGTGGAATACAGGAGTGAAATTTCCTCTTATTTTTCTAAGGGAAGGCACCAGGAACATTTATGACATGTAAGAGGCCAGGCCAAGTATTTGCCAAAAATAAAACAAAACGGTCTCCCAGCAAACTACACTCTGTGTCTCTGTGTATGTATATTCCTATATATCTATATGTATTAAAATAAGAAAACTCTTACCCCATCTTTGTGGACTTTTCCATTTGAGGACATTTGGATTTGGTTTCTGCATGGTGCTGTACGTTAGCAAGCATGTATGTAGGTCATTTTGCTCCCAATGAAAGCACTGAAAATCAGCAGTTAATGTTATGCAAAGTGGAATGGCGAGCATGTCACCTGTGATATGACAAGGTGTTAAGCTCTTAATTCAGAGAAATGGCTGGACAGGCTGGAGTTTTAATCTGACTCTTGACTTTTGTGTCAAATAGGTTTCAGCCAAGCTACATGAATGTTTATAATTAATTTTGGATCAGCTAAATTTTTACACATTAAGCAAACTTGCATCTTTAGTCTCTGAAACAGGGAGGCGACTCAGCATGAGCCCCTGTGTGTTTTATTTAAAAAGAGACTGACTTAGGGACTCTGAAGCAATGTTTGGGGTTGAGCTGGCATTTGTGCACTGTGGCATTATCTCCTTCAAACAGCATCTTCACAGTGAGGTGAAGTCAGAAGCCCTTGAGATGCACAGATGAAACTTGAAAGGTTATAAGCCTGTCTCTTTTCTCTTTGTGGTGGTTTGATAGTGGCATAACTCTAGTGATACCAGTCACTTAATGAGTGGTACCACTGTAATAAACACCTGGACACTAATGGTGTTTGCAGTACTTTTACTTGTCCAGTCTTTGGCTACTGTTAAAACCTTGCTGTTACATGCTGCCCGCCCTTTCCACAGCTGAACAAACATCAGTTGACCAACAATGGTTTTTGCCTTTTGTGCTTGGGGTCCCAATCTATTCTTCCATCCGGGCAATAGTCAAACCCAGGTTTGCTCACATTCCAAGGTCAGACAAAATCTTGTTTATAGCCATAGAGGAGAGCTCTAACGAGTGGTGATGTTAATAGACAAAGTGAACAATCAGTTGTTTTTAAGCAAACAGAGAATTACTCTTAAAAGGCCAGGGGAGATGGCACAGCACGACAGATATTTTTATCCCTCTAGTGATGCTGTGTGCAGCTCTGCATAGCTCTATGATGTTCCTTGCCTCATTTTTGCTGAACAGTAGCTGTTGTGCCACTTTCTCGCTGGGCCCTCTCCTGCAGTTCACATCTTCTGGTCTACCCATGCAGAGCAGGTTAACGTTTTATTTTGGAGTCAATGGATACCTTTAATTTGTCTTAAGGGCTTTCCCAGTGAATTACAAGGAACTTGTGTTTGTCTTTAAAATCAGGTCCCACTGCAGTGAAGAGAGGGCTGAAAATTGTTATGGAGGAAACATGCTAGTGCTTAAAACCCTACAAATGATGTTTCATTTTGCCCCCTCTGCTTTTAATTTGTTAAGGATCCCTAAATAGGAGGTTTTTAAAGGAGTAAGGAGCAAAAGCATGTCACAGAGCTATGAGCAAGATGTCAGTTGTAGTATCTCAGGTGTGCCATTCCCTAACACCCATGCAGCTTTCCTCATGGTGGTTCCCCACAGAGGACCTGGGGGCTGGATGC
Source organism: Falco peregrinus (assembly GCF_023634155.1). Classification (NCBI taxonomy): domain Eukaryota; kingdom Metazoa; phylum Chordata; class Aves; order Falconiformes; family Falconidae; genus Falco; species Falco peregrinus. Next base: position 64,289,844 of record NC_073722.1, read on the forward strand.
AAGCTGAGATCATTCCCCGGCTTCTGGCATCTGTTTGCTGAGGGCTGGAGCTGTGCGTTGAGTTGAGGGTGTGTGAACTGAGAAACAGAGACAACGTGATGTTGGGAGCAAGCCTGGATCGTGGGAACGTACTCCTCAAGCAGTCAGAAACTACTAGGCTGCCGTCTTTGTACCAAACTGAAGTCAAAAGCCATGTTGGTTTCGGAACCTCGTTTTTTAAAAAAACATTATTAAAAAGTAAGTTGGATTTGTTGATTGATACGTTGTTGCTCTTTCGCTGCTATTTGTACTCTTAGCTTTGACTTGTGCTGTACCCCTGAGGTCTTGCGTTACAGGGAGCTGAGTATGTGCAGCAGAGAACTGAAAATCTGACCGAAATACTGATGTCTTGAAGTGTAGAACTGAGGATTATTTCTGCAACAAGTAGTGCTGCAATGTTTTGTTGGCTTGGGGTAGAAAAGAGGGAGGAGGGCTTTTTCTCTTAACAGTTTCTCCTCTGGCTTTTCTATAGTTGTGTTTGGGATTCTGGATGGAATAACTCCGGATGTTGCATCAAACATTTTGGTTGGGAACTGAAGGTAGGCGCTGTTCCATGTCTGTAGCTTGCTACAGAGAAAAATTAAGAAACGGTGAAAAAACTGTATTGAAATTCCTTGGTTTCTGACCTAAGATGTGGTAGTGCACGGAAGGGGAAGCTTTCCATGTGGGGTGGAGGAGTGGGAAGCTGGATGTAGAAGGTGGCTGTAAGACGTTAATATCCTAACTTACTTCCTATGCAAAGAAGGGGAGAGGATGGTGGGGGCAGGCTTAATTCTAGGACATTGGCCCCAGTGAAACTCTTGCTGGTGACTAGGTCCGTCTTGAAATCAGCCTTTTTAGCAAACACGTAATTACTGAGGTTTCATACCTAATTAAAATGGTTAACATATGATGCCCTTGTACAGTATTTCTTGCAGCTCATTTTTCCCTGTAGGGTGACTGTACAGGATTTACACACCCAGTTTGTGCTGATGGTGTCTCACCTGACAGTTTTTGGTCTAGAAAGTTTAAAGGCTGCTTGTGGGGCTTGTGAAGGCGAAAAAAATTTATTATACTTGAGCCCAGTATTAGGCATGCTAAGCTGTCTGCAGACTAATTTGGTACTAAATCTTGACTTCTTTTGTTAACTAGATGCCACCAATTTAGGCAGCTCTACTTGTGTACCTTGCAGTCAGGCTGATGGACCAGTCAAAAATCACAGGGCTTCTCCCCTCCAGATACCCTGCTTTCTTCTCTAAACGTAGGCAGGAGGACTTAAAATACCACCACTAAGTGAGCAGAAAGTGCATATTGGCTTCATGCTGTTACTGGAGCAAATGTCTTTCTATAGAGGGAAATCTGAAAAATTTAAATATGCTACTAAAGTTTGCATTAAAAATTCTGCATCTCCTTGCAGGAGGTGAAATAGTGCTCTCCTAGTGTGCCTGGCAAAAGTGATTGCACTTGAATTTCTTTGATACTGAAACTGGATTAAGAAGGTAATAAATGTTACCAGACTTGGTTTCTCCTTTTATGTCTGGAAGATGATCAGGCACTGCAGAGGACAGCATTAAATCTAAAGGAGGTTTTACTTGCCTCTTGAGCTGAAGCCCGCTTCAGGGGCAGGGTTGTTTGCCTTTGCACAGAGGTGGGATTATTGGCATCCTCATCTGCAGCTGCCTAGGTACTGTCATTGTTCAAATAGGAATTGCTAGATTGTTTTTTTCATTTTTTTTTTTTTTTTTTCCCCATGAGCGTTGTTCTTGGTTGGAATTTGGTGGAGCTGAAAACCACTGACAGGGCAAACTGAGCAACTGTTCAGGGCATCTTATGGTTGACAATCTGATGAAAGAAGTGGGCAGCAGTATATTTATGAGCCCTTACCCCTTAGCAATTTTCATTAACATAATAAAAGGTTTATTTGATTTCTATTTTACCTTTACTACTTGTTACCTTAAGGAGCCATATCAAGTACAAGAAAACTTCACCTATCAAAACCTGCTACTACAGCTGAGAAGTTAAGCCATGGGCTTCAGTTGTGAATTTGCCTTGTGGTTTGTTTGTTGGTTTTTTTTTTAGTTCCCCTCCATAGCTCAGCCTTATTTATACCCATATGACTATGATATCCGTAGTCAGCTTATGGTATACAGAGGAACAGCATTTTACTAATGGTTATTATTTTTTTTTTTTTTTTAATAAAGATCAGTTAAAGATACGACTACAGCAAATACAATAGTCTGACTTAGAACCATCCTAGGATATTTCTGGCCCACCCCGCCCCCACCCCCCAGTTTTTCTGCAGTGATATAAGATGGAAGAAAATATCTTTCCAATTTTAAGAGTTAGTTATGACAAATAAGTGTTTGCATTGGTTGTGCACAAGGACAGATGCCACACGTACCTCAGTGGAAAGTACTTCTCATTACTTCAATGTGGATGATGCTCGCTCAGCTTCAGAATAGAGATCCCCTGACTGATATTTTTAATGAGCTAGGGGAGAGTATTAAAACTGCCTGCCTATCTACCTACAAGCCCTCAGGGCAGAGAGCTAAATCACTATGAAGCTTTAGAAGTAGAAGAGGTTATCTAACCAAGCATTTTCTCTGGTGTATACATATTTGTGTATGTGCATATCACACTTTTTTTATTATTTCTCCATTTTCTTACAAAGCAGCATGAATGACTGTGCTTCCATCAGCAGCCTTGAGTAACTCTTGTCTAGCCGACAGCCTCAAAACAATATAGCATGCCCAATTTCCTTGCTGGTTTGAGCTACTGAAACAAATTCTTTCTCCTTCATTTTCTTCTACCCTAAGGATATGAAAGGGGGGTGTATGTGGAGGAATGAGTGTTTGCGTGGGTGGTGGTGGGGCTGTGTATGTATGTGTTGTGTGGGCTGATAAATGTCGGGGACAAGCTGGAAGGGATACCTGTGACTATGCTACATTATACTAAAAATAAAGAGAAAACCTTTGGTAGCAGAACTTAATAGAATCAAGGAAAATATTGGATTCTGGGTGCTATTTTGAAGTCCTTTTCATCTGAATGGAAGTGGCATAATCAATATGTAGCTCTTTGGTTGTTAACTCTTCAGATTTAGCTGAAATCACATTAAATGGAATAGATTTTATTCCTGGCTTAGGCATAGAGGGTTATATTTAACTGAACTCTCTGGAAGTAAACTATTTGAGAGCTGCCAGCTCCTTGCAAAATGATGATGCCTGTAGCTGTAACCAAACAGATCATATCATTTCTTTGTCATTATTGATGTGGGCCCTGCTTTATAATTAAGTAAATACAAGAAGTTCTGGTGGCATGCATCCTGTTTGCTCTTCCTAATCCTTCCGTTGATTTCTTTGCCCATCTGGCCTCAGGTGAGCCATGCCATGCCTTTTCTGGCCTAAGGTATCTTTGCAAGAAACCATCTCCTTATCAGTGATTTGAAAAACTCTGCTGTAAGCAAAATTGCAGGCCGGTGTTGTAGGAAGGTCAAGGTTTGGACTGAGTTTGCAGCTTTAGGGAACATCTGTAACCAGGAGAGATGTCACTGGCAGCAGTTGTATTTAGCACCACTGCAAATGGCACCCAGTGGTTTGAAGTTCAATACTGAAACTGAGCCAGTCTTTACTGGAAATCTACAGGTAAGACCGCTGCAAAAATTATTGCTATTAATTACCAAGAAAGCTATTAATGGATGCATTCAGAAAGCCTTGGAAGCCAGTATTTCTGATTGCAAAGCAGTTTTTAAAAATTATTTTTGTTTCTTGCAAAAACCCTAACCTACCACTCAAAGAGAATCCAAACAAAAAACCCTTTTGAGTTCTGGAGATGCTGTCATGAGAGAGGGCTCCTAGGTTGCATCTGTTCACACTTCCCACATATTGCACAAATATATCTATCTCAAGTACTTAATCTCCTCAGAAGTCTGTCTGTCTTCTCCAAAAAAGAAAGGTGGAATCCTCTCTTTCCTTACAAAATCTACCCATAGCTTGTCAAACTACCAGCTTAAGGTTGTTTGGGTGTGTTGTGTGGTCTGTTGGGCGCCTTTTTTTTTTTTTATAATACTCCAATTTTAAATTTTGTATAAAAGCTGTAAATGTTTCTGGAGTTATGTATGATCTCATTTCCTCCATTCCCCAGGAACATTCCTAATAACTAACTCAGTTGTTCTCTTTTCTGAACAGGGAGAGTTTCAGTCATAAATAAAGCAACACTTGAAACTGTAAATAATGTTTGGACAGCTTGCACTGAGGGTTTCCCAAAGGGAAGAAGGTATTGTGTTGTGGCAGTGTATTGCAGGGCTATCTGGTGTCATGCTGAAAGTTGATGGTGTTGCTTTGGAGCATGCTGTTACGTGCGCATAGCGCCTCAAAGTTCCTGCAAGTTGGGTCGTGTTATTTTTTCCCCAAGGACTCCTGAAAAATTGGCTTGTGGGATGGCGAAGTAAATCACATTGATTAGAGAAGGGGAAAGGAAAAAGAAGGGGGAGAATGAAAGCCACAAAATAGTAACTGGTGCTAAGAAATTTCACACTGAGGCTGAAACTGCAGCCATATCTCAGGACTTGGTGGAAAAAAAATATGGCAGGAACATATGTCAGTGACAGATTGCCAACCGTAGCATTTAATTCCTGGCATTTCGTGGGTTTATAGGATTTGCTGACAAAATTATGAGGGGAGAGGGTTGGATGGGGTGTAATTTCCTGAGTGGTGTTCTTGAAGGGAAAAATCTCAACCCATCTTCTTTTATTTGAATATATTGGAAACAGCCTGAACAACTGTAGTTTTTCATTAGAGTAAATATCTTTGAGTTATGACACTCTCTCTCCTTTAAAAGCAGTGTCCAAAGCATAAGAGAAGTATGCATAATTAAATGCTTTCCTTAGCTGAACTTCATTAGGAGGCAGTCTATTTCTTTCTTCGACACCTCTGAGCTATGTAGACTCACGGTCTGTTAAAATGTGTATGTTTACAAAGATGTGAATAATCCCAGTCTGCCTGTTTTGCAAAGATGTATAATAAGTGATATTTTGAAAACTTCTGAGAAGCGTGACAATTGAGGATATTAGAAACAAAGCCCTATTTTGTACCCAGTTGTTTCAGACACTAACTAGCCACAGTGTATAAAAATACTGTGTGCTTCCTTGCTTTGCCCTTTTATCTCTAAATCTCTTATCTACCTGTTGAAATATGCTTGATTTGATGGCCTCTAACCTGCTTTTGGTAAGAGCCCAAACCAGGGAAACCATTTCAAGTGATACAATTAGAAATCCTGCGGGGAGATTTCATCTGGATAGCTCTGAGTATTGTACACTGAGTGGGCAACCTGAACGAAGCTATTAAAACATTTGTGGGAAAACTGTGAAACAATCTGAACATAATTTTTTTTTCCTTTTTATTTGTGGGTTTTTTCCCCTTTTCAGAGCAATTCCTGGATGAAGGAAGTGGGGATTAGAGTGCACTTTTTTTTTTTTTTTCCTTTGGATGTATGACCTGTTTCTATTGACCAAGGAAACAGCTTAGGAAAAAGAGAGCACTCCTCCGCTGAAGGGTTTGAAACATTTTCAGAAAAGGTTCTTCAATATGTAAAAGGTCTTTTAATATTCACAAAGGCCCCGGGTCTATTTAAGTGTGTGTCAATCTGCTGCTGTTTTTCTCACTGAGCAAGAGTACATGGAAACTGCTTCTAGGGGTTGGGTGCCAGAGTTCGTAAAGTGCTGGCTTGCAATTTTTGCCCTTTATACATCCACATCTAAGGAGAAGGCAAAAGGCCTTATCTTTTGGCTGTGTATCATCTCAGTGTGTACTTTGAGTTTGAAGGTCCCCTGGCATTACAGAATGAATATATGAACTTAATAGTTTTTCTTTTTTTTTTTTTTTTCCTTCCTGCTGATGTAAGTTTTGCAGACTATAAACTCTGTGCTGGTTGTAGTGGGCTCCTCCTAACCTGTGCGAATCTGGGAGTACAGAATGTATCTGGGTCAGTTTGTTGGTGCACCTTGTAAACTCCGCAGGTGACACCTCCAGTGGAAATACTCCGCAAGACCTTTGTTTCAGGTTTTATTGAGCCAACAAACTGCTCTAGCAAAATGATATGTTTTATAATCTCCGTGAGTTAGTTGTTCATTTCAGGGCTCATGAAATTTAAAAGCTAGGCAGGCCAGTTGACAGTACTTATAAAACCTATGAGTCTGTCTTTCCAGGTTGAGAGACTTGAAAATCCCTGACATGTCCATTGTGATCTTCATGGATCTGCCATGAAGGGGTTGGGGGAGCATGCAAAATCCTCAGGTAAACCAGAAGAACATATAACTACACGTGGCATGCCACCTCTTTTGGTATTCTGTTAGGGTCTTTACATGCTGAAATCCAACTTTCTCAGTCTCGTGAGGATTACAGAGGTTGTGGTGAAGGCAAGCGATATTTTTAATCCTGCTCTGAGGCTCTGTGGTTTTATGTCCCATGTGCAACTGCCATCATTTCTGCTCCATTTTGTTTGGTTTCCCCCCAAAATATTTGTTTGTTCTCATCAGTCTTTCTTCCTGTGCATTGGGTGGCTTAAGTCTGGTCCTTTGCAAAATGCATCTCTTTGAGCAGGTAGAAACCCCAGATGAATGGGGTGAAGGTGCATGTCTCTTCTCTGTAAAACAATGTTTAAACATCACGTATGTAAACACCTGCTGTGGTGCTGGTGTGTCCAGCCTCATGGCTTAGGCATGAGTGGAGGAGAGAGAAGTGTGGCTTAGCATGGTCCGCTGGACTTGAAGAAAGGCAGTAAAGAAGTATTTGCTTGCTTAGCCCTGTGGCAAACTGATCATAAGTTGAGAGGTTTGTCCTTTTTGGCACATGTAGGCAGGTGACTACATGCTTGAATTACATAAATATCACAAGCTAAACTATCTTGTGGTGCTTTCCTGAATGGTGCTTGTCTTTAAGGGCCTTGGTACTAAAAACCAGGCCTAAAATCCTGTGCTTTCCGTGTCTGGGACAATGGCAAGGTTGGCTTGGTACATGGAGGGCCTCTAGTCTATAGGTGAGTGCTACCTGGAACTCCAGGGCAGGGAGATTTAAGCATTTCCAAAGAAGATTTTGTTTCAGTATATAATGGTTGCTGTGTTCTTTCTGGAGAAACATCTGCCTGGATGGAATCTTTTGCCTGAGGCTTTCATTAGGATTATCCAGCAAACGCCTCATTTTTATCATTGAAGACTGAGTTGAGGCCCTTGTGGTGGGATTCTTCCCTAAAAGAAACTGAAGTGACTTCTTTGAGTTTTGTGCATGCACAGACACATATGTACATGCATACCTTCTAAATTGCTGTAAATTGCTACCAGCTTTTGAACTTAAGGGGAGGACGGAAGGGCCAAGAAAACCAGAACAGGAGAGGAAGAAGCCCACCCTACCTTTCAAGAATCTCAGGATCTCTTAACAAAACCTGCATGCTTGTAGGGCTCATTTGGTGTTAATGAAGCATGGAGAAATATTTTTGCAGCTGGATTACTGCTAATGAAAACTGTTAGTTTTGGAAGGACCTGTGTGCAGAACTGTGTTGCATAATTTTGGGTCCCTGGATTGCTTGAGCCTGGAAGAGTGTGCAGAGGGCTACAGCTAAATGGTTTTCTGGTCCTGATGCTCTGGCCTAGGCATTCACTGTACGTGATGTTTGAAGGTAACGTATCTAGACCTGTGGTCTACCCTAGGATGGCTGTTCGAATGAAGAGATAATAGATGTTTAAAAGTAGCTTTTTGTTTCCCTTGATGCTATTGTGGCTGAAGTGTGTTGTGTCCTCATCTAAATGAAAGGATGAGACCGTGTCCAAGAGTGTGACAGAAGTCCAGGAGAGCAAGTAATTTTTATTTTCTAGCACTGAGAACTGATGGATAAACCTTGACTATCCTGCTGTAATCACGGAGGGTTTCACAGCAGTGGAACTGATCTGTTAGATATCCTGGGGAGTAGGACTGGGGCCACTTGCAGTGATCCGTGTCATGGCTTTGTGGACTCGAAGCCCAGTACACATGGGTGTGTATGATTGGGCTGCAGGTGGGAGAGGAAAGTGAAGGGCGTAATAATTCCTCCTGAATTCTGTTCAGCTGCTTAGTGTGCAAACGATGATTCAGCTTCATGCAAGTGGTCCATGTTTACCGTTAAAAAGCAATTTATTGGTGAAAACAGCAAGTCAAGTACTCTTTCAGAATTTGTGCCTGTTGTGTCTCTGGAGGGATACCAGCTCATACCAGGTGGCAGTAGCGGGTGTGTTTGTAGAAAGCAAACCACCAGGTTGGGAAAACAGGGCTGTTTGGCTAGGGCTCAATCTCTTACGTGCCCTGACTCTTGCTTTGTTGTACATTCTAATACATAGAGGGTTGTGGCTTCAAGTTTGCCCCTGTGCCCCACTCAGACCATCTGCCCTAAAGATATTTATTCTTAAGGATATTGCCTACCTTTATTTTAGTTTTTTTTCCCCTTTTAAATTCCTCTTCTAAGAGGATTGCTCGAATAGCATTTAATGAAATAAAGGTTTTTTTAATATACATTTATGTTGAGGGAATAATGTAAATGTACGCAAGTAGGATGCTGTTGTGCAAGAGCTGTGGTGTATTTTACGTAAGATATTAAAACGTGGAGGTCTCATTTTATAACACTGAAGAGTTAATGGGAGTAAGTCATAAATCACAACATTAAGCTTACTGAATGTTTGAGATCCCTGTTTCTCTGGGTGAGTTGATGGACAGGAGAATGGCAGGTCCCTTTCTCTGTATGCACCTTTGTGGACTTTCACATGTTGACTTTACATCAGTATATCAATTCAGTGAGGCATAAGGAAATATTTTTAACATGCGGGTTTTGAAAACATGGGGAACAGGGGAATTACTTTCCCTCTTTGTCTGTCCCTACCTTCCTCCTTTGTTTCTGAAAGCAGCCCTGGTACCTGTGCCTGCAGAGCACCACACTGGAGCTCCAGCTCTGCGACATTACTCACTGAGGGCAGCAGTACACATAGGAGGTGAGGAGGTAGCTGGAATTGCCAGTAGGATAAAGATAAAGAACTCCAACTTTATGCACATGTGCGTACCCACACACACACCCACCCACCCACCCATGCAGGTGTCTGTAGGTTTTGTGTGGCTGTAAGGATCTGCAGTGAGAGCCACTGAAAAAGGTGGAAGGTAGGGGTAAGCTATGCGTAGGGAGACTGATATTTATTCACTTTAGATCTGAAGCTGTGTCTGTAAAAACAACGTGCTTCTGATCTCCAAAAAATGCCCACTGTTGCCAAAGCCAAGTAGGGAATGGGAGGGAAGACCCAGGTGCCCAGCAGAGAGGGACTGCCCAGGCAGTACCAGACTGGCTTTCCTCATGTCCCATTCCTGGATACCTCAGACAGTCCTGATGGATGAAAGGCAAATGTGTCTTTTAAGTGCCGTTTTCGGCACAAGGAAGACAACGACACAAGGGATTTCGGGTTTATGGAAAACAAAATTATTTGCTTCTGATTCTGCTCCTCTGGATTAAATTTAAGACCCAGTATAGAAGTGCAATGTTGATAATGTATAAAATTATTTTTTCTAGAAGTCAAATAGATGTATTATAGCAGGGGTAGTTAATGATGAAAGACCACTGTTTATTGGTAAGCCTTTGAATATTAATGTGAATATTTAAATAGATAGACAGTTTGCCTTGGCTAATTATTTCAAGTATGGTTTGGTGACATACAATCAGATGTCAGAAAAGAAAGCATCCACCCTTGAATGGCAAAGCATAATTGTTATAGACACAATTGATAGTGGCCAATATTGGACTCATGCTAATGATTGCTCAAACTGTTAGATTTGCTTTTTTTGTCAGATCTCAGATTTTATCTGACAGCAGCAAAAGTCTTCTATCAAAATGTTAGTTTCTTTTTCTTTTCACCCCTCCACCCCCCACCCCACCCCCCTTCTTTTTTAGTCATTTGAACAATAATTTACTACCTTGCTTAGCTTTTTAGTCAGTTGTCTCCCACTCCGGAAAGCCAGGTTTCTTAAGTGCTTCTATGATGCCAAGTTAATTGCCTGAAAATAAGTGCTTGAAGATGGATCAAGTATTGTCTCATCAGCATTCAGCATCCCTGCCAGAGCATGTGAGGGGGAAGGGAGGCAAGCCAGGAAGGTTTGAAGAAAAAAGATGGGAAACAAAGGAAAGCACGATTGTCCTGCAAATGGCCCTGGCTAGGGCACGCCAGCAAAGCTCTTCTTGGATGCCACTGAATCCCTGCCAAACTCACAGGTTGTCCTGGGAAATGTCATCAGTGCTGCCATGTGGGCACAAGTGCAATTTATCTCCCCTACCAAAAAATAAGAGGGGAGATTGTCCTTTTGTGTGGCCCCGGTCTTGATGCTTTACTAAGGCAGAAGTTGAAGCATGTACCCAGCTATTCAGGCAATACTAGTGTTACCACTGCTTCATTTTCCCTGCTTCTCCATAGAGCAAAGTGTGCGTGTGTGTGGGGAGTTGGTGTTCCTGACCTCTCATTATGGAGACGATGATCTCTAGATAAATGGGCAGTGCCAGAGGTATGTCTAAAATGCAAAGATATGTAAGAGCAATCGTTCAAGTTAAAGTGGGAAGAGCAGAGTAAAATTCACAGCTGGCACCCGTGAGTCCACCTTGCTGCTGGTGTGTAATGCAGTTGCATGCAGCACAAGACTGGATATAAGCCAGCACTTTTTCCTTCTTTCATTGCCGTGGGCACTGTGCGAAAAAAAACATGAGCAAGGGACCTAGCCATTGCAATGAAACCATGCTCATTTGAGGCAGGACAGGGGTTTTTTATAGGATTAAGCACCCAGTATTGCCCTTTAGGCTCCCAGGGGACTTTGAAGGAGCTGTGGGATGAGGACCAAAGGTGAATGCCTGGCCATCGGTAACACAGTGTGCAGCAACTGAAGTGCAAGATGAGTCCTATTGAAACCCCCTGTGCCTCAGTGGTGGGCAGGTGCCCAGCAGCTCCTCATGAGAGCGTGAATGTGTTTGGGGTACCCAGCTGCCCAGCCCTGCCTGTCACCTCGAGTTGTACTCCCCAGATCTGGGGAGGGGAAGGGGACTACCACCCCCTCCAGACTTGCCAGCACCACTGGGGCTTTGCTTTATCCTACTTTGTTGAAAGCAAGGGCCACTCCCTGGGATTTAACAAATCCTCTGCTATTTCAGAGCCTGAGGGTATTGGCTGTGCTTTTGATCCCTCCGGTCCCATTCTTCCTCTGATTGCTTATGCTAGAGTGCCTTGGACTCTGCATCACAAGGGATTTCTTAACAGCCTTCCCTTTCTGGGACCCACTGGGCAGATTTGCTGTAATGGTGTGTATATTCCTGCCAGCCCCTTTACCTAACCTCAGTGAGTTTCAATGCCTTTTCTACACACCTTTAGTCTGCAAGAGCGTCCCTGCTCTGGAGAAGGAGCAAGCTTTTATTCCTGCTTGTGTGTCATCAGCATATTTGTTAACTAAGCTTTATATGTAAAACCTCTAATAAATGCGATGTCTGCACTTTAGAGAACCTGCCTGACTTTCCCATCCCACTGTCAGGGCCTGCAGTCAGAAATACTGGTTTTGATACAGGTGTATGAATATACACATAGCCTATATTAGTCATTTTGGAGAACATGCGTATTATTTGAAAACCTGTTATACCTTTCAGCCCTCATCTTGATCAGAAACGTTGCAGTCCTTTACTTGATTAGGCAGCACTGAAAGTAAATAATTATAGTTGAAAAAGGACTCTGAAAATATTAAATATTGTCTTAAGTGCTTTCCATCTACATTTGTGCTTTTTGTCAACGTGCAACCCTCGATTAACGTGTCAGCCTTTCTTTACCATTCATCTGTGAATGTTATTCCATTTATTGCATGCATTTTTGAAGGACCTGTCACTGCTGTGTCTGTACAGCTCTTCCATCTCTCGTTCACCAGACAGGTTGGGGCTGGCAATAACCAGAAAGGAGCGTGATGAGCCAGAGAGAGCCCAGCATGCCTGGTGCATATATTCAACCGTATCCTAGGTGATAAATTCACACATATACCTTTGTTGGTGCTCATGCAGTAATGTCAGTTCAATAGTATCCCTTCAGGACAGTAAGATGGATTTTACATTTGTAATGAATTAGATAATTTTATTATTGTTGCTAGCAGCAGAGAGGTTTAGAGATAGTCTAGTTCGCAGCCCTGTGAGAAGCAGAAATGATGAAAGAAACATTGTGGCATTCCTCACATGCATTTGATCCATCAATCACACAGGGAAAGTGTGCACTCTTAAACCATTAAAGTGTGACATCGTCTCCTCAGACTTTTGAGTTTACTGACTTTAAAGCAGCAAGTCAATTAGGAAGCCAAACCTAGGGAGGAGAAGAAAAAACACTATTGAAATACTAACTTGACATGCTTAGGTTTGTTTGATAGGCTAACAGACTGCTAATATTTAATTTAAAAAACCTGGATGTAGTCCAAAGCAAACTTATGAATAGCAGAAGTCATATTAAAGCAAACTTTCATTAAGCAACAGCTTTCTCATAATTAGTTTCAGCAGAAGGATACAGTTTCGGAGAAACTATGGCATTTCTTTATTTTGGTGACAGAGCTTTCTGCTAAAGGTTATTTTCAGAGGGTTACTCCTCTTGTGGTGTGATGAAATAAATGAGGGACTGATAAATCTGGAAGGAAACCTAGACCAGGAGCCCAGCTCCTGATCTCTTCCTGACAGTCCCTTGGAGGTCAGTGTTGCTCTAAAATTTAACCCTCTACATGCAGTTGCCAGGGAGTACTTCAGGGTGAAGTGTGTTGGGTATTGGTTGCAGTTCTTTGTTGGAAATGCCACTGTCAGTTACCTGCTGAAAGACTGGGTAGGAAGAAAAGTGTAATGAAAGACAGTGTTGAGTAGTTCTGAAATGAAATTGTTTCAGTAACGGGACAAAGTAGTCTAATGGATGTATTGGAAATAGCTGCTTAAAGATTTGACTGCTGCATGAGATGCTTGCAGCCCTTGCGTGCTCGTACCCCATCCAGAAGTCACAGTGGTACGTTGCTGTGTCTGGCAGTGTATGTGTCCTTGGGGCCAGCTGCGCTGAAAGCCGTATAGCTTTGGTTTTGGAGATTTTGGCCTGGTGTAGTATTTATGCTTTTGCTTTTTCTTTCATAAACTGCATTGTTAATTGCTAGCGAGGGGAGGAATGTGCACAGAAACGTCCAAATTAGGAGCCCAAATTCTCTTGCCCAAACTGTCCTCAGTTCCTTAAATAGAAATGCACGCATCCAAAAATACAAAATCTAGCCCAAAATAATGACATGATGATATGTAGTTAGTGGCTTTTTTCTTACATTATTGTTTTGAAGCTTGTGCGCTTTCCCAGTAGTTCCACCATTTGACCTAGTAAGGTTTCTGCAATGATGAGGAGCAAGGGAGGTTTTATTACTTTTTGGTGAGTGTTTATTTTCCATGCCTTAGAAGCCATAATATGTGTGTGACAAGTGTTTGTATTTCCTGGGTGAGAGGAATGAGTTGTGGGAGTTAAAGGGGTCAGTGGATGGTGTCAGCAAGAAGTGTTGGAGGTGGCCCTGATCACGAGTCCTGCAGCTGCTCCTCAGAGGCATGGGAGTTCATGTTCTTGACAGCTTCCCTTTCAAGGTCTTCAGATTGGCTCTTAATTGGCAAGCTCATTAGCAAGCTCACTAACAGAAGGGAGAGCGAGCCAAATTTGTATTCTATCAGCACTTGCTATGAGGAGTCAGTAATCAAATAGCTTTTTTACAGTGTCGTCTTCAGTGTCTACTTCTGATGGCTCAGGTTTGTAGGCCTGCTATAAACCCCAATAAATATAACGGTCATTAATAACTGATTGACTGAAGGGATTTATGTAATCATGGGATTACAGATGCTAAATCCTTTCTCCAGTCATGTTTCTGCATTTTATTGATCGGGAAACTGGCTGTAAAACTGATTTAAACTAATGGTATGACAATGCAAGGGTGTGTTTAATACCACTTGGATGCCAAAAGACTGCTTGGGTTGAGCGATGCTTGGGCTGGTTTCACAAACACTTGTACGGGGAGGTGGGAAATCGTTGTGTCTCCTGAGGACAGCTTCTGCAGGAGTGCAGCCAACTCGCTTAGTCACCTCAGAGGAGTTGGCCATACTAGGCTGGCGTAAGTCTACCTCCTTGCAGTCTTTGCATCTGTAAGAGATGTACTCTGCTGTAGGTATCTATTTTCTTTGAGTATCAACATCCAGGACCCTGTTTTGTCTTACAAGACAGTTAGACTGTTTGGACTTCCTGATTCCAAATGGGAATTAAAGGGTTTTTCAGCTGGGGGGTGGGTCCAGGGAGAAGGAAGAAGTGCTGCCCTTCTAGAAGGGAGATCCTGGCTGGAGGTGGAGGCTAGGAGGGCTGGAGCTTCTGGGAGCTGTAATTGAAGGTCATAGAGGAGGACTCTGGCTGAGTGCTGGTGGGCCACAATGGCTGCTAGGGTGAGTCTGGGTAGTAGCGTACCCCCTCAGAGCCTGGTGAAACCTTGGGCCTGGCTTGGCATGAGGGGTCTGTCACATATGGGGGTGTGAGACACCACTTGCAGAAAAGGGGTTGCCCAGTCGCAACCATCCCTGCTCCCAAGCTTCTCTCAGGGCTGTCGAGCATGTCTCCCCACTGTGTTTCACCAGCTGGCATCACCCAGTTAGGCTGGGTCTCTGTCCCTTCCCCTGGCTGGTGTGGAGTGGTGAGGCTGATTGATACCAGCTACCAGCTCTTCCCCATATTTGAAACTCACGTGCTTAAAACCCCTTCAGATCTCTTCTGGAAATTACTAAAGAGCACACTTTCTCTGAGGTGCTACCTGAATGTCTTTCCCAACAGTCCAGTCTTTTGCCTGCAGTTTGACCTGAACTTTCAGCTGAAAACCAATTTTATTTCCTCCAAGATGTTAGTGAAATGGACGCTGGTGGCAGGAGAGTTTGGTTTGCTGAGCATGGGATGATCCTGTATTAGTAATGTGGCATTACTCCAGGTTGCAGAGGTGCTGTGGGTAGGTATCCATGAGGCACTGTAACACACTGCTTGCTGGGCTGGCTTCTTGTTATCTGCTGAAGACCCACAGCTCAAGGTAAAGTGATGAGGCCTCCACTCTTACGAAAATGTATTTCAGTTCATCAATGCTTTAGGCAGACTGTGGGAAATACCTCTAATGAACCGTCTGTCTTCATCATAAAGTAAACAAAATTTAAGTGAAGAAGCACTGACTAGAAATTATCAGATGGCAGTGGTTGACAGTCAGTGTATGCGATGTGAAATGTACTCTCAGCTCTCAAGGTAGAGGATGAATTTGGTGCCACATGTACGATGCCTTTGAATGCCAGACATGCCAGCTACATATGAAAGGTATCAAACCCAAAATCTGAGCAGAGGTGAGCGCCTATCAGCTCTGTCAGGCAAAATCCATTGTGAAAAGTGGCTGCTGGTAGAAAAACAGACAAAACGTGGAGATGAAATGCTTTTCATCTGTGTTTCTGAACTGAATGTTTTTCCCCAAGTTTAATTTTTTTTTTCTCCCCCCCCCCCCCCAAAAAAAAAAAAGCAGCACTGACAGCCACATAGTTATTGTGAGTGTGTAGAAAACAGAAATAATAAAAAGAAGTGAGGTTGCTGGGTTGAATCCCTTGCTCTCTTGTGTTGTGGTCCCCAGAGCAGAACTTTTTGTAAAAGCTGTGGATGCCGCTTTCTACTGCACCCTTCCGTCCTACAGCAGAAGCAGTTCCCAAGGATATCAGAAGCCTTTGCTATCCAGCTCTGGGAACAGTATCCCTGTTGTGCTATTTTGGTAGGCTGGAAGAAGTTAGGCCTTTCAAAGAGCAAGGGTTTCTGGACAAGGTATTGCCGTTTCTACTCCCACTCTGTTGCTGGCCCCATCGTGTCTTCTCTGCTGGAGCCTGGTGCACAGGTGGGCACAGCTGAGGGGGAGTTGCCCTTACCCAAAGGGAATCTCACTCTGTTTCCTTAACAGCTCCACATCTTATGGTCCTCCTGGGGCTTAGCTGGTGTAAAAAGTAATATCCCAACTTTGTGTGTCTGTTAAATTAAAAAAAAAAAAAAAAAAGAGGATTATTATTACCAGCAGCTCAGAACTGAGTGTTAAGACTTAAATGTTGTATCTAGGCTGTCTTTGAGGGGACAGCATGAATGAGCAGCAGACGCTGGATTAATGCCTTGTCCTAATCTCCTCTTATTTGCAAATATCCAGTTCCTTGCAGATGGTTCTGAACAACAACAAGCATACATGGCCTGCCTCTGGGGAAACATAGGTTATTTGTGGCCACTGCTGTCTGTGTTACAATCCCCGCTGTCAGTTTCTTGTTTTGTCACCAGAGCAAGGGTTCAGTGGCACTTCAAAGGCACAGCATCTCAAGGTGGTAGTGGGAGCAGCACCCCTTTGGGCTCTGAAGCAAGGCAGTGGAAAGAGAAAGAAGAGGACTTGCTCTTCTTAGAGAGCAGGAGGTGTGGGGTGTTTTTTTTTTTCTCATCATCCTTTCACCAGTACCATGACAAAGGGGATCAGTGTAACCAGGTCACATGAACATCTCTCCTTGTAGCAGGAGATGCCTTCCCATGGCAATGGGCTGAATCTGGAGCTAATTTCAGTGCAGACTGTCAGTTCTCCATCTTGACTGCTGTCCCCAGGCTTAGCTGATGTGTGGCAAGGTAGTGCTCATTCGTGACTTTATCCTGAACTTGTCAGAGCATCATATGAGAAATCAAATTTGATGTGATTAATTAAGGTCAGGGCTGGGCAATAACTACTCTTATGAAAGGGGGTGGTGGGGAAGGCTGCTTATCAGAAGATAATTAATCATGAAAATCAAATAATCAGATTAATTTTTGTGGCCTGGCTGAACCTCAGAAGCTGCCGACAGAAAAATGCAAGAAGCTTCCAATAAAGAGTAAGTGTTTCAGCAGGAGAGATAAGCGTGAGGGAACGTGTGCGAACAGAGGTACTAGGTGGTACTGTTAAAATTTGTCACTGCTAGCTACACAGCAAGAAGATTTTACTGGAGATGTCAATGTCACATTGTTAGCTCAAAGTGAAATGCTTTTTTGACTCATTATCTAAGACTGCAGGAAACTGTGGAAGATGATTAGCTACCAATGATATATCACTAGGGTACCTGAGCCAGCTTTTTGGATGCTGCCTGGGTAATCTAGGAGCAGCCTGTGTGTGGTTATTTGTGTGTGGGGTTTTTTGTTTTGTTTGGGGTATTTTTCTTTATGTGGGGAATTTCTGGGCCATAAAGGAGATATCTTTTCTTATCTGACGGCACTGCTCTTTATGAGGCTGGGGGCCCTGCTCCTCCTGCAAGCCAGTCCAGGGGCACTGCAGCCCTTGGGCCAGCTCATGGAGAGAAGCCCTGAGTAGAAAACTGCACTGGCTGCAGACAGTTCAGGAGAGGATCTGGTGTCCTTGCGTCTGGAGTTAGCAAAGTCCCTCAGACCTTCAGTTTGTGGCTGCACGCTTGTGAGGGCTGGTATCTCCACTAAAAATAATAGAAAGTTAGGCTGCTCCATCGCTTGAATGCCTTTAAATGTGGGATTAGTTAGTAAAATTGTTCCTGTAGCAGCTTAAATCATATTGAAAGTCTGTGAAGCACAAACATGCTAGTACTGTAAATTGTAATTGTAGTGCGAAACCTGCTTTTGATCAAGTCTATCATGGCAGCAATAGCAATGAAGCTCTGGCAGGACAAGGCTCTGGCACTCGAGTCAGCCTGATTAAACACGCTGCAGGTATGTCGACATGTGTTAGTTGCACCTTTGACAGAAATATGACTGTGCCTTGAGGCTCCTGCAATTTTGGAAGTATGTGGTTTATCTTATTTAAAGCCTAGAAATTGAAACAAGTTGTGTGCATCTCTTTTTCCCTTTACAAGCTGACAAAATCAGTCCAATATATGGGCCCTATCCTAAATCCTCTGCCATCACTGGGTGTTCCACCAGGTGTAGGCAGTGACAGGACAGAGCCTGACTCTGGAGAGGAAATAGCTGTCTTCAAAAGCAATGTTTTCAGTGTAGCCCTTGCTCCATTTCCCCCTTTTTCTCCTTTGTTAAAAATGTTGGGTTTGTAGTTATATTGAAATGTGCAAATGGTTTTATGGGTGCAATCTGTAGGAAAGAAGCTTGGCCAGATGTACTCTCATATGCATGTACCCCTCTAGCTAGATTGTCTGAGTCACCTGAGTACCTAGTGCATGTCTTTGTATATGCTGGGCCTTCTGACTTTTAGTGCAGGAAGGCTATTTTGTTAAGATTAGATTTACTGTTTCCAGATGGCTATTACAAGGGTTTGTGCTGTGACATTTTGTTCTGTCGTAAGTGCTTCATCATGCTGTAGCTTTCCAATACTCTCATCTTTTCATGGCAGACTGCTGCAGGTGACTCTGTCCAGGTGTAGCATCTCAGGCAGCTGACTTGAGCATCCTCTTGAAAGAAATGTGGTGTTGCAGTGTTGAACAGACTACTTATCTCAACTTTGCTTAACACACTTTGTGAAATATTGTGTTCCTCTCCCTTTCCTGACACATCTCCAGCACTTACTCAAGTGTTACTGAATTCAGGAGGCTTTGCAGGTCAAAATCCTCCTAGGGAAGAGATTTGGGGTTTTTGTTTGGTTATGGGGCATTTTGTAGATTTGTGCAGTGGTGGTTTGAATCATCAGGAGAAATACGTGCAGTTTAGCTTGAAGGGGCATTGATATTTTCCTGTTAGCTCCTGCTGGTTTTGAGACGCGTCCCTGGGTAGCAAGACTGCTGCAAACATGTTGCTTGTTATCTGAGCAGGGTCAAAAACTGAGCTTTGGAAGGCTGCACATGCTGGTGCTGCAGAGTGAGGTCCAGCTGGTGGCCTGAAAGTGGATTTCAAGTGGTTTAGGCAGCAGAAGGGGCCCACCTTGTCCCTAAGTCAGTTAGGGTGATGGCAGAATGAGGATTGTCCCATGGGGCTCATCCCTAGATGAGCACTGGCAGCTTGCTGCAGGGCTAGCTGTGGGCTGCAGCTATGTGAGCATCATTGCTCGAGCAGCTGTTGTGCTTGTTGCTGTCTGTGGGAGTGTGTCTGGAAGGGATTGCTGCAGGCCAGCTCTGCCTGTCCCAAGGCTTTTCTGGCATTCCTGCTGAGGGGTGCACACTGGTATTGACTGATGCTTAACAAAAGTGCCTTGGCACTTGATTTTTAATTTTTTTTTTCTTCCGTTGGGTGGTTGGGGTTTTTTTTGGTTGTTTGTGTATTTTGGGGTTGTGTGTTTGTGGTGTGTTTTTTGTAATTTTGGGCTTTTGCATGGTTGGTTTTTTTTGGTGTGTGTGGTTCTTTGTTTTGTTTGGTTGTGGGGATTTTGCCTTTTTTTTTTTTTTTTTTTTTTTTTTTTTTAAGCAAACTGTCAGTGTCTAATAATACCAAGGCTGATAAATCTGTAGTTTGGTGCAACAGATCAAGGCAGTGCTTGCCTGCTCTAAGAATAATGCCATCTCCAAAGCACATGGAGGGAGGATTAAACAGTTTTCCAGCAACCTGCTGCCATCTGTCCAAACTGTTTCCTAAAATATGCTGGTAAATGCCTGTGGGAAGAGCCGCAAGTCTGGTTGCGTTTGCAGACTGGTATGTTAGTCATTGGTCCTGTCTGCGAGGTTGCATATTGGCAGCATAGGTGGAAAGACAGCAATAGGGGTGGGGTAGATACAGCATGGGTGTGGGGGGTAGTGCTAACCCTTTGCAGGTGGTGGGGAGGGAGAGGTGGTGAGCATCAGAGAACTGGGAGGCTTTGAGTCCTTGCTCAGCAGGGATGCCTCCCAGAGCACCAGTGCTATTAAGCAGGGAATGGCTATCTTCGAGCAGTGCGGCAGTTGTAGTGTTATTATTAAATGATCTCTGTAGAGATGAGAGGCTGTTATTTCTACAAATTCGCTTTGAGCCAGATCCTGCTGCCTTCTCTCGTGTGCAGCAACTTGGTTTTCTGAATCCCGTTGGTTTTGGTGAGAGCTGTTGTGTGCCTAAAACCTGCTCAGCTTGAATATTGGTGGAATAATCTGGTCTTACTACCCCAAATGTTATGTTAAAACTCTGTAATTAAAAGAGGGAGAGGGATTTTCAAAGCATTTTCCTTTTCATATCACTATCTCACTCAAAGACGTATCTTTGCGAGAGAAGCCTTTGTGCTGAAGTGTGCATCTCTGCAGAAGGAAAAACAAACAGACTCTGACATAAGCTGCATTCTTCCTTGAGGCCTGTGAGATAGCAGCATAAAATATGACATTAACATCAGCCTTTTTTAAAGGCTTCCGGATAATTGTGAAGGATCTCTTTGTTCAGACCAGTCACTTTTCACAGCTCCTCTGCAAAAACCCTGGAGGGGAGGATCAAGAGCAAGAAACCCTCCTCTCTAGTCTGGGAAACACTGCCTTAAGAGGTCTGGGTTTTAGCATTTGTCTTACCTCAAATTTGATAAGGCTTCAGCTGTCTTTGCTTGTTTTCTTTCCTTTTTGCTAGAAACTGGTGAGTTCATGAATGTGAATTCAAAGCTGCTGTGCTGATGTTTGCCCTATTTGAAGTGATTCAGGACTGTGAAGGGCCCAGTCCTGCAAAATGATCTGTTACTCTGATGAATCTCCTTATAGGAAGGTAGGATTAGTCACTATAGTTGAAGTTATACCACCTAGGGCAGCAGGGCTCTGAGCAAGGACCAAAGACTTCATTTGGCTGAAATTATTCCAGGGAAAACATTTTGGTTTGCAACTGGAAGGCTTGGGAAAAAAATAAAAACCAAAACAAAACACTTTGTCACGGTAAACCAGTTCTCTTTTGATGGTCCCAAGCCCTTTTCTGAAAGATTAGGGAGTCAGTTTGAGGTTTATAAGTATGCTAGAATATGCTCTCTGTTTTAAAGCAAACATACAAGTTTTAGCAGCATAAGTGGTGATAAGCGCAAGTGTGTGTCAGGGTGGCCGGACAAGGCCATAACACTGATCAGTTGCAGAGGCATAAGCAGAACACGGGTTCGCAAACACCAGCTCCTTGTCTTGGCCCATAGGCTATGTAACTCATCACCAAGTAAGAGAAGAAGAAAGCTTTACTTCCATTGGGGTATGACAGGCAGCTTGATTTGGTGTGAAGTTTAACTTGGAGAGAGTTTGAAACTTGTACATGCTTACTGGTTCGGGATCATTTGCCCCCTCTCTCTTCCCTCGGAAGAATGGTGATTTGCTGCTGTGAATGCTTTGCATGAACATGAGGTCTTGGGTTAAGACTGTAAAAAATCATCCATTTAAATCTGGCTTCAAGTCAAAGTCATAAATACTTGTCTGGCGCACAGTGAGAGAAAGGCAAGGTGGTTATCCCAAGCTGCAGCCATCACTTGGGGTGGTGCTGACACTTCCCTGAACTTTTACTGGGGGCTTGATCCAAATTTCAGATTCATGGTGAAACCCGAATGGAGGTCGGCACAGTGCTGCCTCTGAGACTGTAACAAAACCACTCGCTTGGTGCTATTTATAATCTTTTAATTTGTAGCCTGGCCTGCTGAGCTCTCCAGGGGGCTGAAATAATAGTGACCGTAACTCGGCCCCCAAGAACGAACCAGTTCTAGCAGGGTCACTCTCTTCTGTAGCTGTTGAGTCCAAATTAAATGGTCCTGTTGACCTGTCCTTCTGCCTCTCAGAGGGGTCTTATAACATGGCACAAACACAGGTAGTGCTTTTAACAACCAGACCGGCACAAGTAGGAAGAAATTTGGTGTAGTTGTGCTTCCCCCTTGAAGGTTCCCAAAGCCAAGGGTCTGGTGGCACTGACCTTTCCCTCTTGCTTTACAGATCAGTTTGGTTGAAATCAATAGCATCTTGGTAGTGTGTGTGTTGTGATGGGCCTGAGCATGGAGCAGAAATACTGGAAGGTAATCTGAATGAGGAATAAATACAAGCAAGGTGCCTGTGGAGTAAGGGGAGCTGTTACCCAAGAACTGGTGATTTCCTCTGTTGCCCATCACAAGTCTCTTAACTTTTCCCATGTTTCTATTTTCAAAACCATTGTGTGCCTTGCTGGCTTGTATTACAATGTGTAATTGTCAGAGATTTACTTGTCTGGCATTTTGCATTTGGCTGTTACTGGGGTTTACAGCTAGGAGAGAATGTTAGCTCATCTACTCTAACCTTCAGCGTGTCTCAATTTTTTGTTTTCCAGGGTGTTTCTCCCTGGATTCCTGTGGCCTGAAGTTTTAGGTAGTCATAAGTATTGCTGTTGTCCCTACCCTTGCCTGTACCAAGAATATGTTGTTACAGCTCTTGGATATCTCTGAACAAAGGCATGCCAAGGCACCCTTTCACTCTTAGCCCCTGGTCAAGCAGCGTGTCTGAGGATGAGCTGTGCAAGGGTCTGGCCTCCCTGGCTGTAATCCCTCTACCTCTTACAAATAACCTTAATGTGTGTGTTCTTGTTTGGTGGTTTGTTTTTTGTTTTGTTTTGTCCTCTCATCTTTGATGTTGAAACTTAACTGCTTTAATTGAGGTGATTTGTCCACTAATTACTCAGGGCTGCTTTTGGTTCTACAGTTACTTGCACAAAAATGCAAACTTTTTGGATGCATGGATTGTAGGGCAGCAGTGTGTGCCTGCTGCGAGTGTTTATCTTGTCTCCCAAGTGACTCTTAAATGTGATATTATACTGTTTGGTTTTTTAATAAAGAATAAGATGCATGGCTGTTATTTAGAACTATTTTTTTATATGTTGTGAATCTATAATATTTTTATAAAGCACTTTTATTAGTAGTAATATAAGCAAGCTGCATCTGACTTGCTGGATGTGTAAGAGAGCTGTCTGCTTCTCATCCAAGTAACCAAAATAAGCTGGGGGAGGAAAGAGAGTTGCAGAGCAGGGAAGGAGACTGATTTAGGATTTTGCACCACTCTTGCTGAGTGCAGTTCTTGATTCAGAAATTTAAGGTGTGCTTTCTCATGGAGGCTGTACCTGCAGCTAGATACGCGATTCATGGGCAAATTTCTGTGAGATACCCAGTGCCAGTACCCTGTGGTCTGCAGGCACACGTTTGCTGATGTCCTGTAGGGAATTTGAAATAATTTGAGATATCTTTTTCTCCTGTGAGAGCTATGCCCTGCTTGACCTGGAATTAAGTCTGTGCACAGATTTACTAGGGAACGTGATATAAGATAACTTGTTTCAGAACACAGTATTTAGGACGGTGCAGGGCTAATGCTGGATTTATAGGTGTGTTGCTGTCATGGGCAGAGTTGTCCTTCTGCTTGCAGGCCATGTCTAGTGTTATTTTGGCCTGATTCCCACAGTCTTCCTTTAATGATAGTAGAAGCAATTAGGTCTCAGGAAATAGGGCTTTTTAGTGTTAAAATTTATTATTCTAATTAAACTATGATGGCCAAGATGAAGTTAATGTTTCATGTTTGCAGCTAGGCATCAGTTCCTGATATATTCATATCCATCAGTATCTCTTTGTTGTGGCACACTGCAGTTTGGATGAGGCCATAACACAGCACTTGAAAATGATGAAAGAATATCTACTTAGCCTAAATCCTTGCCTGTCTAAGGCAGTTTTGTGGTACATGAGTGTATTGACTGTTTTGGCCTTCAGTGCAGTTTAATGAGCTGCTGCCTAAGAGAGCAGAGGGTTCTTCCAGCTTTGTTGCGAAAGCACAGTCTCTTATGTGACAACCGGGGAAAAGGTGCTGTGCCTTTACCCACAGAAATGGTGTCTGCTGGTTGCACAGGCCACTGTATATGTCTGTTCTCTTCCACCAGTTTCATTGTGAAACTTACTGTATTTTGTATCTTTCTTGGAATCTCAGCTCCTTCAGTGCCATTACTGTGTGAAAATTGCAGCTTCACATTTGGTCTCTGAGCTGTGGAGTGAACAACAACAACAAAATCAGACATCTCTTGGGAAAGGGGAAACATTTCACCTTCTCCACAGCTGGAAAACCTAAAAGTTAAAGAGCAATCCAGTCAGTCCTGAAGGTGTGTGTATATTTCTTTTCTTTTTTAAAAAAAAATCCATTTTTTGATGCAAAGAACAGTATTGCTAATATAGCAACGTTCTTAAAAATAGAAGCAACTCAGGTGCATTAGGGAATACTGCTGTAGAGCAGGAACAGAATGCAAGTAACATAGGCTGCATTTGTCCCACTGTAGGGTGTTTTTGTTTGTGGTGTTTTTTCTTTTCTATTTTATTTTGGCCCAGCATCAAGGCGATGCCAGCTCCTGCAAGCAGTTTGTTTGATATTGCAGATTCCTTTTGTGCATGTCCTGTGTTCATGCTTCTCTGTGTTGATAAATGTTATAAGCAGGTGAGTGAAAGCATTGCAGCAGGTAAAAAAAGATAAGTCATGAAATTTGGTTTTGTATTTGTTACTCAGTTGTTCCTACATTAGGTGCAATATATGTTGGGTTTGTCTAAACATGTGTTAAACTAATAGGAGCTTAAAAAAAATAATCATGCATGCGTATATGCACACAGTTTACTATTGGTCAGTAAACCCTGGGGAGACTTACTTCATCATTTGCTACCTGAGAGTTTAAAACCAACAAATCCTCCCCTGCGGAGATAAAGCCCTTGTGAACAGTTCATTATCGTAGACTCTGTTTTGGTCTTAAGTTCTTCTTTCCTTCAGAGAAGCTCCTGTTTAACAGCTCTCTTGTGTCAAGGGCCTTGGGGAGATAACTGCATGTTTATGGGCTGTGTGGGCTGGCAGTCGGGAGGAGAGAGAAGGATCTGTGTATGAGTGCTGTTGCTCAGTGTGTCACTGACCATCCCCTCTGCCTGATGAAGTGAGCTACTATGGGAGGTGACATGTTATTTCCCACCTTTGTGTTAACTGAGAGTATTGCTGTGTGGGGCACTGGGATGGCAGCTCTTGCTTGCCTGCTGTATCTGCATCCTCACAGGTGGCTGGGATTTGTGTTCTGGGAGGAATAAGCGTGGTGTTGTGCACAGGCAAAAAAGAAAATTGTTCATGTACTTGACCTGCATTGCAGTGGTGCCTAGCAGTTCTCTTTTTCAGCTAGCTCTTTGATGTGTATTTTCAGAGAGGCTCTGACACTGTGAATGAGGGACAGTGACTGACCTGAATTTTGGTGGAAAAAACCCAGGCAGGCAGTTTCATCAAGTGCCAAAAGAAATAGACGATAGATGTTTTATCTTGAGAATCTCACAACTCTTGTTGCTCTCAATTTCTAACATTGTTTCCAGTTGTTTTCCCACTCCACTGTAAATGATAAACTCTTCCACAGTGGGGGGCAATCATTTCTATGTTGTAGAAAGTGCCAAGAGGCATTGGTACTTACATAAAGAATGGATGCTTCATCCCCCTTTTTTTATCCATCCCCCCCCCCCCCCCCCCCCCCCCCCCCGTTTTCTTACATCTGACTTACGGAAGGCTGTTTCTACAGAAGCAGCCTTTTCTTTGCACTCCATTCTACAGCCATGCTTGAACTGGGTAAAAGTTTATAACCCTTCAGCAGTGGCTGGGTGAATATACTGGATAGGTGTGCTATGCTGAAGCGCAGCCTCTTTGCATAGAATCAATTAGATTGGAGAAGACCTTTTAAGATTGAGTCCAGCTGTAAACCTAAAACTGCTGCCAAGTCCACTGCTAAATTGTGTCCCAAAGTGACATGTCTTTCAAATACCTCCAGGTATTTAAATATAATAGTGATTCAGCTACTTCCCTGGGCAGCCTGTTCCAATGCTCCCATTCTGTGGAAAAAAAATAAAATTAAAATATCCAATCTGAACCTCTCCTGTTGCAACTTGAGGCCCTTTCCTCTTGTCCTGTGGGTTGTAATTTGAGAGAAGAGACCTACACCCATCTCATTACAACCTGTTTTCAGGGAATTGTAGAGTGATAATGAGCCTCCTTTTCTCCAGGCTAAACAACCCCAGTTCCCTCAGCTGCTCTTCATAGGACTTTTTCTCTAGACGCTTCACCAGCTTCATTGTCCTTCTTTGGGCATGTTCCAGCACCTTGATGTCTGTCTTGCAGTGAGGGGCCCAAAACTCAACATGGGATTTGAGGTGCGGCCTCACCAGTGTCGAGTAGAGGGGGACAATCCCTTCCCTAGTCTTGCTGGCCACACTGTTTCTGATACAAGCCAGGATGCTGTTGGCTTTTCTGGGTGCACTGCCAGCTTACAGTCAGCCAGCTGTCAACCAGCACCCCCAGGCCCTTTTCCACCAGGCAGCTTTCCAGCCACTCTTTTCTAAGCTTGTACTATTGTGTGGGGTGGTTGTGACCCAAGCGCAGGACCTGGCGTATAGCCTTGTTGAATCTCCTACAGTTGGCCGCAGCCTATTGATCCAGCCTGTCCAGTTTGTAGATATGTTAGTAGCAAATGTGAGGAAAATGCTACCAGCTCCCTCCCTTTTTGCCAATTTACTCATCACCTGTTTATTGAAGTTTCTCTGCTATGAATAGCATTGCAAGATTCCCTCTAGAACACGTCTTCCCAGGCAAAAGGGATAGTTAACTTCTCCCTTGTCTCTGACCTAACATCTGATTTCACTATTGCGATCCATCCGGTGCTCAGGTGAAGGTGATGCTAGGGTGGCTTCCCCTCAGCTTCAGTTTGTTTGGAGTTGGATGAAACTGACTTCATTTTGTATTTCTGATGCTTCTCCAAACATTGTGGCAAACTTTGGGCTTCATGCCAGTCTGTGAACCGAATTCTTACTTGAACTTCCATCTTCAGCTTGTGAGACCGCAGATTCATACAGCTGATGGCTACTCCTTCACAGGAAGTGTTGCTTACGGGATGCAAACTCCAAAAGCAGATTTACTGTTGAAAGAGACTTTCTAAATGCTTGAGTCTTTGAATTTTGTTATTTCTAAGAACCACATGAGCATTTAAAGCTCTCTGTAGTCCATTGGAAATGAACTCCAGGTTGAATCAAAAGACATCTCACTGGATCTGTGTGTCTGTCAATCACTGCTGGAAACTGAATAGCTTCTGTGGTGGTTTTTGCTTTTTTACTGTATCATGCACATCCAAATTGCCCTTTTAAAAAGGGGGAGTGTTACTGTTCTGCTCGTTTGAGTGCTACAGACTTCCCCTTTCTCTGAGTGCAGAGAAAGAAGCTTTGGTGTAGCCGCACATTTTTGCTTGTATAGCTGTACATGCCTGTGACATCCAGCCTGGCCCAGTGTCATACATGGATGTGCCAGCCTGTACAGAGCCTGCCTGGCCATAGAGAAGGCTTCCATTCATCTCCTTTGCTGCTGCTGTCACCTTTTAGTTGTGTTCTGCCTTAGGTTTTGCTTAATGTTTGGTATTTCAGGCCAAGAACCATGCCTTTTAATCAAGCTGTAAATCACTTTGTACTTTTTGAGAACTGTGTAATAGAAATTTGCTGTCAACTTCTGAAAGACGCAAAAAAAGTTAAAATAAATTCTTACTAGAACAAAGGGTGATCACCTTTTGATGAATAAACTTGCAGGCAGTTAACATAGTAACTATAATGTCTCCAGACACCTGTCCTCTCCCTTTTTTGCCAGCCCTCCATATGTCATAGTTTCTAGGCAGAAAGTAAAAAGGAAATCCCCCATGAAATGTGTTGCCATTTCACAGGACCATTCCCTACCCAGCTGCTGCCATGATGCAACCCTGACATTGGCCACTGTACATGCAGAATAAGGTGATGCTTCTTCATAACCAAGGCCCTTCAGGGACCAGAATGTATTGTACAGTGCTTTGTGGAAAATGAAACTGCTCATGAGCACAGCCGTGCCGTAAGGAAGATTTTGCCAGTCATGGAGGGAGGGTGCATTGTGGAGGACAGTTAGGATCTGGGTATATGTGCTGGTTTTGGCTGGGATAGAGTTAATTTTCTTCATAGTAGCTACTATGAGGCGATGAGTTGGATTTGTGTTGATAATGCGGAGATGTTTTTAGTATTGCCAATCAGTGCTTACACGGAGTCAAGGCCTCTTCTGCTTCTCAACCCACCACCAACTAGTCTGGGGATGCACAAGAAGTTGGGAGGGGACACAGCTGGGATAGCTGACCCCAACTGGCCAAAGGGATATTCCATACCATATGATGTAATGCTCAGCATATAAAGCTGGGGGAAGGAGGAAGGAAGCGGGTGAACATTTGGAGTGATGGCATTTGTCTTCCCAAATAACCATTACATGTGATGGAGCTGTGTGTGTGTGCTGGTGGGAAGTGGTGAATTAATTCTTTGCTCTGCTTCGTTTGTGTGTGCAGCTTTTGCTATTAAAACTGTCTTTATCTCAACACATGAGTTTTCTTACTTCTACTTTTCTAATTCTCTGCCCTGTCCTACTGCAGGACAGTGAGCAAGTGCCTGTGTGGTGCTTAGTTGTTGGCTGGAGTTAGACCATGACATTATGAAGACAGCTGTTCTCATACAGAGGACACTGGGGATACTTATCAATGAATTTTCCTTGTAGTTTTGGAGCTTAGACAGCCAGATAGTATGAAGACTGATACAGGGTACACTGTGCCTCGAACCTGCTCCATCTTCAGGAATAAAAACAATTTTGAAAGTGGTTTTTGCTGTAAGTGTCTATATTCTTGGTATGCAGCAGGAAGAATCTCTAAAAAACAAAACAAAAAAAACCCCAAACAGAACTATCCAGGAAAGAATATAGGTAGTTGATAGGATGGAGACGGAGCAAGAAAAGAAATATAAATAAATAAAACCTTGCTTATATGTTTATTTTTAGTCACTAACATAAAGTGTTTTGTGACTTTTTCTTGGTTGGATGACATTTGCCTTAAGTTTTTCAGGGGATGATGGCAAGAGCGAGTCAGAATACGATTGCATCCAAGTTACCCACTTGCTGTTGCAACAGATGTGAGAGTTTTTCTGTATGTGAGTTTTTTCTATTTTGTTAGATCCTAAGCAGCAAAGAGATTGCCATATTGTCTAATAAATGGCTCCAGGATAACCTGGTCACAAGGATTTTGTGACTTCCTGAGGATTAGGGGCTAGGACATAAACAGTGGTGCTTTTGTGAATCAGCCTCATCACCCTCTTGCAGCAGTGAGTTCCCTGACTTAAATGGGACATGGAATTTCTTCAAGATGTTTTGACTTACTGCTTTTTTACACTGCTACATGACCCTTGATCTCATCTGGGGGAACATCAGTACCCAAGGTACCTGAATATCCTTCACGTTGTGACTGAGCTTCATCACTGTTGCTTTGGAAGCGGCACCTAAATGATGTGCTTCCATTGTATGCAGGATGTCTGGATACAGAGTATCTCTAGCTGATCGTGCTTTTGCGAGCCTGAATCATTGGTTTCCTTTGCACTACTGGTATGAGGAGACTGGATTTGTGCCGAGTTTTGTGGAAATGAGGAGTATTCTCGCTAGCATGCTGTGTGTTCCCACTTTTGAGACTGTAAAACTGCTTGTTAAATTTGTACCAACTGGTAACTAAAGGGGTGGTGGAGATGTAGTAGGCAACTCTGTGTTTGTGGCCCTAGACAAAGTGTTGTTTTTACACTGACTTTTGCAATATGAAAAGAAAGTATTTGCCTGCTAGTAAGGAAATTAAAGTGCTGGCTGGGGGAGAAGCAAGGGAGCACAGGAGTAGGAACAGGGGCAAGAAAAGGGAAGCAAATGACTGCTGGCTGTGTTCGAACTGTGCTTTCTGACCCAAACATTCTGCACATCTAAATTTCGTATGTCTTTGAATAGCTTAGCAGTATTAGGTTGAAATCCAAAAGATTGCTTTATTCAGCTGGGAGGGGGAAGTGTTTGAATCATGAGACTTTGAGCACAGCTTATTAACGCAGAGGGGATAAAATAAATTGGGGGAGCCATTAACAACAATGATGAAAATGTGTTATAGTGGTACCACAATTGGTACCTTGGCTGAGTGAGAAGTACTCAAAGCCAGTTGTATTAAGTGTTCATTTCTGAGGTGCAGACAAGGATTTACAGCTTCTTTTCTGTAAGTCCCATTTAGTCTCCGTAGCACTACATCTTTTACTGATGCACGTAAACAGTTACTATTAGTGGCTGGACCATTTCTCTAGAAGGGTATGTTTAAAGTATGATTGTTTCGGGGCAGAGGAGGAAGTGCTGTAGATCTTTAGCAACCTTTTGCAATGGCTGTGTTGCTTTTAGGGTACTGCTCTTGGTGTTCATTGACTACTTAAATGCAGCCTGACCCCTTCAGCTGGTGAAGGATGGCAGCCATGTTCTTACCATACTCTTTGGCCTGCTGGGGCACTTTGAGTGCCTCAAAGACATTGGGGAGACCTGATCTCACATAACAAGTCTTCGCAAACCATTTTACCTGCCTGTCTGGTTGGTTTAAAATCTGTTTCAGCAATTTAATGGCCTCTTGATGTGCCTGATATGTCCTGAATTTGGGTCTGAAAGCAGCACTACAGACCTGTGTCTCCTTTCCTGCGTGGCTGATAGCCTCAGTATTGGTTTCCATAGAGGGGCAGCAGCGAGGACAACTTTTGTGCTGTGGGTGTGGGACCGGGCTGCTGGAGAACTTGTGCGTTGTTGTTGTGGGGCCAGTGGGCCCTGCCGGTGGGTCGCTGGGGCCTGGGGTGGGTTCTGCTTGGGGGCCATCAAAGTGAGGCCTTAGGGTCAGGGGTTGCGTGAGCCCCAGGGACCTTGGTGATGGGCCCTGAGGAGAAGGCCATGGGGCAGGCCCCACACCACCTGGGTGGTGGGCCCCAGAGTGTGGGTCCGAGTGCCCTGAGGTGGTGCTGCCCCACCAGGGCCTCTACCCTGTCCCCCATGAGACGGGGAAGCAGGGCCAAGGGTGGTGGCTGCAGTGACCATGCACAACTTCCCCTGAGATGCCACTCAGGGGCTGTATGTGACCTGTGCAGCCTTTTCCTACCCCTGCTGTTTCTGCCCACACCCCCACACCCCATCCCACCCCCCAGAAAAAATAAAATCTTTGGCTTGCTAAAGAAATCCCTTCGGAGGCCTGTGGCGCAATGTTGAAGAGGCCCTCCCCAGCACTCTTTGGGGATGCCCTCTGCAGTAGGAAAGCACTAGTAAGGAAGGTAGCCCTTCATGTTCCAGTCCTTGTCTAAAAAAAATAATTTTAAATAAGAGTCAAAATGATAAAAATTTTGTATGAAAAATTGTATATATGTACGATATATATGCATGTGACTTGCATGTATTTTTCAGAAGTACGCTTTGTCAGTACTTGCTGCTGCTGTGGTCTTTGAACTTGTAATCTTCCTAAACATCTCCTGACCCTTGTAGCTGTCTAGTTGGTATTTATTGTTTTACCAATGTGTTTATCCCCCAGCTCTTTTCTAATCCTGCCCTGGTTTTCACCCTGAGATCAGGGGCACAGTGGTGAGGGAATGCATTCCCAGAAGCCTTTAACATGGCTGGGAAGGAGGATGGGGACATGTGAGCCTCCAGTGGCTGACAGGCTCTTCTGTCTCTGGATGCCTGTTAAAATAAGCTCGTGCATTAATTTTACCTTGTTTTGTCCGTGCATAGTGATGTTCTTTGTCTGCACTCAGCAGGAGCAGTCTTTATTCAGGCAGTGTGTAACAAACCTGTCCAGGGAGTCTCACTGAGTTACCTGAGGTTGTCGTAACTAAGTGTTCAGCCTGATAAATCCACAGCAGAATATTAATAATAATAATTGAAAAAAAATACCCACAATTTTTTATTAATGTAAAGCCTTTTGACAAGTGTATAATGCAGAACATCCTACTAAGGGTTTTTGTAATTATTTAAGCGTGACTTCAGGGTTTTAGGAAGTATTATTTAGGAGTTTTGGTCTTCAGTTTTCTATTTTGCAAGGTGATTGAAATGTTTCAGAAGATGAAGAAAATGGTGTGGAGGTATAGCTCTACAGAATCAGTAGGTTCACACTGTTGCTTGTTTGGTTGGTGGCTTACCGATATTGGTCCTGAATAGTATTGATTTAGTTTTCTCACTGTTGCTGCAGCTATAGCTTTGCTTTACACCACAGAGATACAAGTTGTACGCTTTCAGTTTTCAGTGATTTTCATGCAGGCTGCATTTGGAATTTTCCTCACGGACAGAAGTATTTGCTTTGTGAAGATGAGCTTTTGCGTTATTGTCTATCCCCACAATTGTTTCTGTCCTGCCTCTAACCATGCTGTGGTGTCCTTGAGTATTGCTCTTTGTTTGCTTAACGTGGGAAAACCTTTCCAGGCACTGTTTGGTTAAGGCGACAGAGGAACATGTTTTAAGGGTTGGGGCTTGCTCCATTTCACAGAGAACTTTGCCAATTCAAAATGCAGTGATGAGATCTGGAGACACTGAAGGGCTACGAGGAAGGCTTAGTCCTAGTATAGTCTTGAAGTGTGGGCTGCAGGTATTCCCTGAAAGTATATATGTGACAGTGGCTTCATTAGATAATGTGAACCGGTCTGACTGACCCTGTCACTTAAACTGGATGAAATCCTGCTGTTGATTGGAAGATTAGCATTCAAAAATGAATCAAAGGTGCTGGCTGTTTTTACAGGGAAAGGTAATTAATGCTGCAGAGAGGGAGGCACAAGGAAGTCCTATGGATAAAAACTGCTATGCCAAATAACTAATTCAGGATTTACCTTTTTTTCTTTTCTGTTTTTTCTTTAACAGAAAACCTTAAGCTTTAATTCCAATTATTCCTGACATGAGCTTTTTAGGTCTGTGTTGTTTATGTGGACAATTCTGCCATGCATGGTAGGGAAGACTGCTTCTGCAGTACCAGTCATTTGTAGATGAGAATAGCAAGATCCAGATTAGGTCAGAGAAAGATCAGTGAAAGAGCGCTTCAGTCTCGCACCTTGCTACTTTGAAAGCTAAACATTAGTGATTGTGTTACAAGGCAGGTAGGAAACCAAGTAAGTTGAAGAAGCTGAAGTGCAAGAGGTTCTTGCAGAGAAAAGTGTTTGAACTGATTGTGTGGCACTTGAGGGTGGCTCTGCTGCAATGTCCTTTGCTGCTCTTCTCTTCCCTACTCTGTGCATTTTTGCTTGAGTAATGGTGAATTTGGTAGGGATGGACAAAAAAGTATGTGGTATTTTCCCTTACTGCTGGTACTAGTGAGTGTGCCACCAGGAAGCAGACCCACTGTTGGACTAGCTGTTCTGGTTTAATTGCAGCTAACCTCTAATTACTCAATAAGGAAAATATGATTCTGGGGAGATCAGTATTCTCAACTATTCTGTCTATCAATTTTTAGTGATGTGCTGGTCTGTACTTCTCTCAGTTTTGTTTTTACCTACAGTAATGAAACACTTGGGACTCATGGCAGGTTCTGGGGGAAGAAGGCAGTGAATTTAGGACTCAGCACAGTGGGGTGGAGATTCTGGGTATTTTAAGAGGTGAAGGGTACACAGGTTGAAGTATATTTGGTAGCAGGAAAAAACGCCCTTGAAAATGTGTGTGAATTTTGCATTGGAGGGGAGTGAGGGAGAAAGGACTTGTCCTTTTGCTGAGGGAAGTGTAAGAAAAATATGATGGGGAATCCGGGTCGTGGAGAGCATTCCAGCACCAGCGTTCATTAGTAGAACTGTGATTCCTTCTGGTTCTCCTCTCAGCACATAGTAGGCTGCCCAGTGGTCTACCATTATATGCAATAGTGATCTGAGTCATCACATTGCACGCATCTTCTCCACTGAGCAGAGAGAAAATTACTTTAAGTTATTGGCAATTTTGAGGAGGAAATAAAATCCAGGGAGTACTATTTTCTGCAGAAAATTGACACTTTTTTAAATCAAAATCATGTATCAGCAAGAATGTTTCAACACAACTGAAATCTTTTCTGTTAAGAGCACCTTAGTTTCTTAAAATGAAATGCCATGAAGTGAAACATTACCAGAAAAAGTAATTTCTAGCTGTGTAATAGGAAAAACTTATTTCAAAAATATTGAAGTTGATCACCTGAATATTTTCAGAAAAACATAAAATTCTGAAAAGTTTCACTTGGGTCAGCAGCACAGGGGTAACAGCAAATTTGTGTCTTCTGTTTTCCTGGAGGAGAGTTTACATAATTCTAATTCTCAAGGAAGAGATGAAGGTAACTTTTCCAGGATATCCTTGAT
Source organism: Falco peregrinus (assembly GCF_023634155.1). Classification (NCBI taxonomy): domain Eukaryota; kingdom Metazoa; phylum Chordata; class Aves; order Falconiformes; family Falconidae; genus Falco; species Falco peregrinus. The sequence goes on from NC_073722.1 coordinate 64,323,968, forward strand.
ATGTGCTGGTTGGTTGAGAAGTTCCTACTGCACCCCAGTCCTGTGAGCAAAGGGCTTCTGGTGCCTCGGAGTGAAATTCAGCTCTGCTGCCGTGTAACCTGGGATGACTTCCTTGCCTTGGAGATGATCAATTCCTCCTTCTTCAGGTGATGTGGCTTGTAAAAGTACCTCATTTTCATGTGGTTGGAATGAACTGTGTTTGAAAACGGGAGGGTTTTTAATAGAAGGACAGTTGTAAAAGGGGATTAAATTCCTAGAAGTTTCCCAGCCTGATTGCCATGAAGAGGCATTTTTGTTGCTTGCTGTCAGTATGTGGACTGTGGCACTCAGACTCCTCAGGAGTGAAGCGAACCTCTGACATGAGTGTACTTTTTTGCCAAGCATTGCTGTCTCCCTCTAGCTGTGACTGAAGCTGTGAGAAAGTGCTTGTTTGGGGTCCTCCCCCCTGCCATTCTTCACGCTGGCGAACTGAGCCCCACATCAGTAGTTTTAATTCCTAATGTAGGAGGAAGAAATCGTGCATAAACTCCTTGATAAAGTTCTGGTAGCAAACTGTCCCATTTGGGCTCTCCCTGCTCTCTCACCCTAAAGCTATCTACAGCCTGAAATCTACTGGCATGTAATGCTCTGGCTTTATACACACAGATTGCTGAAGTGTTTCGATGCTAAACTGTTCCTGTTCCTGGTGATAGTACCTAATTTACGAATGGTATTTCTGTCTTCTTCCAAAATGAAACAGCTCTGGCTGGGATCTTGCGCTGTGAGCTTGTGTATAATATGCTGCTGAATTATAGCGGCTGCATTCGCAATGAACATACGCTTTGGGTAAAGGGAGAGTTAAACTGTGCGGTCAGAAGGGACAGTGATGCCAGGAAGCAACTTACCCCTTCTTGCCCTCAGAAGATGCACTCAGGTCTTTCTTCCCTCCCTATTTCTATTACAGTTTAGGCAAGGCCTGAATGGAAAAATGTTAGAGAAAATTAATTTTAGATATTGTTCTTTTTGTTGACAGTCAGTTTGGATGAACAGAAGGTCTTGACCTTTCTTTTCGCTGAAATACAGTTTTCTTTCAATTCAGATATTCCCATCTCTGGATTCTCATTGCTTTAGACGTGAAACTTACGTAAATGTAAGGTAAGCAGTGGATGAAAGGATCTTAATGTTAGATTTTTAGCCATCAGTTGGCTCTGTTACATCTGATAGATTTCCCATCACAGGCGATCTGTGTTCTTGCTTGCTCTGATCCACACTGGTGCCAAGTGCTAAACAATGACACTATCTATCTTTCTGCACAATTTGCCAATTTTGGTTACTTTTGAAGCCCAGTGTTCCTGCTTTTTGCTTGTGAATCTCCCTTATAGGGAGAACAAAATAAACAAAAGAATGATTGCTTTAGTAAAATGTTTAGGGCTGACTTCTTTTTGTCATTTATCCACTTGTTTTATAAACTAGAGTATTTACTTCTCATACAGTAAAATAAGTCAAAGTAAAGATGTACTAAAAAGTAGTCGTTTGTTGTTTACCATAAATGGCTTTTCAGATAATCGAATGAAATACTTTATTGCAGTTCCACCTCCAGCTATGACCTTAAATAACAAAGGTTTTACTTGCTGCTTGCTAGGCTTGGGGTGATGTTTTTTCAAAGGCCCTCTCTTGGTTGTGCTGCTTACTACAGAAATCGGGGGGGGGGGGGTTTGCCAGTGACCTCAGATTAGCTAGAACTAGAGCAGTGCATTTGAAACCCTTTCCTGTGGAGGATGAGAAATGTGGTCATCTTTTCACAAGGAAATGTTTAAGCAGATACCAAAATTCTCCTCCCTGTCCCCCAAATTAATCTTGCATATCAAGGGTAGCTACATTTTGGTATTTATATACTCCCTTGCAAAATATCACAAGAGACAGGCCCATACATCAGACTAATTATCTTGTATTATAGTTGCCAGAGGTGCTTAATTTCTTCTCTGGAATTGCATATGATTTCTACAGTTAAATGTTTCTCCTCAACTACTAAGACATCTTGCTTTTTCTAGGCAGAAGCAATGCATTAAGAGTAAAATCTGAAGTGGACTTGCATACTTTATATACACCACCACAAATAAAGGTGTTACTGCAAATTTTACAGCTCTTAGGGTATATGGAAATGAGTGTTTACTGTTTCCTTAGAAATGATGGAAACTGAGTAGTTAAGTTCATTGCAGATTCTCGGTGGTGCAGCCATCCCATTGCAGTCTGACTGTATTTGATTTTGCCAGATGCCTGTGACTAACATGTTTACATTGCTTTCTTGATTAAGTTCAATGTGTACTTAAAAATGTAAAATGTTATAAAGGTCATTGTTGCAGTTTGGCAAACTACAAGTTGAGAGCATTGTTGTTGAATGCAGTCACTGCAGTCCTGCAATAATTCATCTAAAAGATTAATTCAAATCTCTTAATTTTAGGAGGAGTCAAGTAGGAGTAGGGTTACTTGGTGAAAAAGGCACTGAGAAATTTTCAGGGTTTGGTTTGGGCGCCCACCTTCTTCACATGATACTGCATCATTTTTCTGGGACTATAGTATAACTTGCAGTGGTAAGAACTGTCTTCATTTGTCCCATGGATCTTATAGCAACCCACTATGTAATAAGCCATTAAGAAACATTTTTAATTTGAGGCTTACCAAGGCAGATGTGTTTTAGGCAAATTTGAAAACAGGTGTATTCGCTCTTTTGGCTGGTTGCTACTGATCTTCAGGCTATGAGACATGAAAATAGGCAAAGTGTCTCACATTCCTTACTCAGCTGCCCAAGAAAATTCTCTTAAACACATTTATCCTGATTGTCCTTGCAATTAATGTCTGCAAGAAAGCACTCGAGAAACTAATTAATTTTAGCCTGTCACCTACCCAAACATTTTATTGTTTAGAAACACTATAATAGTACCTTTAGAAAGTACATGGGCATACTGGATTAAATATTTCTTTTGCAAAACTCACTTTCCTTTTGCTGAAATAAGGGGATTAGGATTACTGGGCCAGTGCCTTTGGAGGACAACCAGTCACCATGTGGATCTTGGTGATGCCAGGTCATGATGCAGGAGTGGAGGTGGGAGCTGCTGGTGAAATTCCAGCTGAGTTTAAATGTTCTGTTTAATTAAGATCCCTTTTATACTTCCAGCCGGAAATATCTGGCTTTTGTTTCACTTCAAAAGGGAAGAGACATGTGTGTATGGGATCGTTATTTATGTAAATATTTTACCTATTCAGAGTTTCTAGTATAAAATGTTTCCTTTGTAATAGCAAGAGAAGCATTGGTGTTCAGCTCTAGTGCAGCGGCCCCTTCAGATTGCAAATCGCTGTTGTGTACAGCTGTATGATACTCCTCCTTAGGAAGGAGACCAAACAATGTGCACTCTGTCAGCTTGTGTTTGAGGGGGTACCGCTAGCTTGTGGTGACACCAAAGTATCTTCCTTCACACACAGCTGAGCCTTCGCATTTTCACTGGACGGGTTTAGCAGCGCTTTACACAAGATTGGCTGTAGTCTTGTCCTCCAATGTTATGAAGGCAATAAGAGAGATGCTGAGGATATTACCTCATTTCCATAAGGTTTGACAGGAGCTTTGCTGTCCAGTTTGCTAATCGAGCTTAAGTGCTGAAGCGGTACCTGGGGAAAAGACTGGGTTCACTGCTAACCTAAAAGATCTAGAAAGTACTCCTTTGGAGAGGGACAAACCTAAGGCAAGTGTATATTACTTGGGGGGAATAATTTTGTCAGAAATTGGACTTTGTTCAGTTGCGCTTGCTGGAGGACCTGATTCTACAGAGATTAAGGAAACGCTGAGTATTTATCACTTGTTACTGAAGTCAGCTGGAAATGGTCCACTTACTGGCTGAAGCTTGGTTTCAGAGTTGAAGGGCAGACATGGAAATCACTAGCTGCTATCCATCTGCACCTCTATTCTCTGCAGAAGAGTGTCTTCTTCCCATTCTTTGTCGATTAGATAATATGAAGGAGGAATGCGGAAGAAGGAAAGCTGTGTTTACTGTGAGAATGCCCAGGACCTTTCATAACTAGGCTTTGGGTTAGATGGTGACCTCTGTTAGGAGAATATAAATAATAACAAAAGTACCTGGAAAAAATGAGTGCAATAATTTTTTTTTTTTTTTTCTTCACTCTACAAAGGTCAATGAGGCTGGACTCTTGATTAATGTGCAACACAAGTCATTAACATGGTAAAACGTGGAAAAACAGGCTCTTTGTTATTACTACACAGACATTTGCTGTAGGGAACTGTAAATATTTCTTGTTCTGTTATTTGGCCTATTGCTTTTTCTATTATTCCTGTGTTTGTAGCTCATTGGAAAATACCATACCTAGAAATGTAGATGCAACATTTATTGCACATGTGTATATCTTTTTTTTTTTTTTAATGATGCAGAACGCTGCTTCTGTGTTACTGTCTTGTTTTCTCAGTCAGTTGGTGGACTGGCTTTGCCTTGTTTGCCTGTTCTTCTTACACTACATCAAGTACCGTGTGTTTTTCTCCTAGCAGCCCATTGGGCTGCTCTATTGTCTCTAGGTCTAAGATGATTTTTTTTTTCTTTGTAGGTATGAATGCGTAAGGTTAACTGCTTGCGTTGAAAACGAGACAGTTTCTTACCTACTAATACTAATTTTTGAGAGTGTCAACAAAAAAACAAATTCTAGCTAAGAATTTTCCAACGCAGCAAGATCAGGAGTTTTTCATAGATTTTACTTCTATCCAGTTTTTCTTAATTTGCATCATTTGGTTGAATAATGTAACCCTCCTAATATTTTTGAAGCCACTTACACTTAACTAATCACACTTATCTTCAGCATAAACCTCATTGATTTTATTTCTCATTGAAAACATCAGTAGTAGCAAATATGATCCTATTGGCTCACAGTCTATTAGAAATAAAATTATATTAAATGTCTTGTGGGGTGTGAAGAGGTTAAGTCAAGGAGAGTCATCTGAGAAAGTCATCCCGGTGTAAAACATAAATCTGGTTTATATTTAAACTACATGTCACCCACCAGCCAAAAATAGCAATGGTCATTAAAACCTAATCTGCTGCTAAACATTAATAGACATTTATTACATCATAACAGATCTGAAAGACAATTAAACTTAACTTTTTCCTAGATAACTTACTTGTAAAAATGTTATTTGCTTGGCTTTTGCCATTAATCTCATTTGCTAGTGATTTTTGTTTCATTTGAGAGGGTGCATGTATGCATAGAGTTGTGTGTATAGGTGATCTTGTTACTACTTTAATTCTTTCAAGAGCAGTATATTTTAAATGGGAAAAGCAATTAACCTTGCTTATACTGCCTGTTAATTTCCTAATCAGCACAAAAAGTGAAGGAAATTACACTTAGTGTGAAACAAGTAATACCTGTTACCATCCATTTGAGAAAGGAATAGTAAGCAAGAGCAGAATAAAAAGGCACTGGAGGCACATTTCACAGATTGCAGCAAAGCTGTGATCTATTTCCTGTTTTCACTGCAATTGCTCAGTCCAGTCATTCTCTTTCCCTTCTTTATTACTGCATATAGTTATACGTGTGAATAGTGACTGGGAGTAAGTCAAAGGCCGAGGAATTCCAGCACTGTCAAAAGTACTGCTTCCAACAACAAACGCAGTTGTAATCCTGGTAATTTGGTTCATGCATTGCTGTCTTGTCATGTCCCTGCTGCTGCAGGTCCCGTGAAACAAGCCACTGTAGAGGCTGGGCTTTCTGTGGCAGCTTGGCAGTGCTCAGTTCCCTGTAGCTGTTGATGTCTTCAACTCTGCTGTTTAACCTTCTAACCAAAGAACTGTGGGGCCAACTGGGCTGTGAAAGTGTGCTAAGAGGTGGGCGTAAGGCAGTCCCTTTCCCCCTTTTCTGAACAGCACGGCCTACATAAAAAGCGTTCACCATCATCTTTACATGTAGAATTCTTCTCTGGCATGTGCCATGGGGAGCAAAGAGCTCTGAAAGCCTGTGTACCATCCTCCTGTTCCTCACTGATGTATATATAGGGAGATGGAGCCCACCCATAAGGGCTTTGGGCTGCCTCCTGATGAGCTGCAGGTGAATGACAAATGGCCCCCACCTGTATTCCCCTACACCTCCAGGAAGAAAACCTGATCTTGCTCTGATGGCAAAGGGCACTAAACTCTTCTATATCTGCAGCTGCTGCAGTTTTGGGCAATGTAAGTTACTGGTCCTTTCCAGCCAGGAAGAGAAAAGGAAGACTATTGAGGTGGTATGGAGGTGGCAGAGCAGGAAGGGAGAGAGAGGGTGGATAAATGAATATTGAAAAATGTTTTAAAGGTTGCATCCAGAGGCATTTAAGAGTATCCCTCTGCTGGTCTAAGTATCACACTTCACTTAAAGATGTGCTATTTGAACTCCCCTGGAATTTTCTGTCATCTCCTTTAGCTAATTTTCTCTTCAGAGGCTGTCACTTCCTCAGGTTAAAGCAAGACCCAATGCAGAATATGTGCTGTCACAATTACAGCCACTGTAAGACACTTGACTAGATGGGGTCTGTATGTATGGGAGAGGTGATGCCTTAAAATACAAGCTTGGCAAAGGGAAGTTAAAATTATGCTGACCCTGTTGATAAGCTTGTCTTCGTTTTCGATGCATGCACCACACATGTTTTATTTGTCACAGAAGAATTGCCAAAGGCTCTGTAGAATGCAAATAAGTATTATGAGAGTATGTCAAACCCAGGCTTTCAACATCATGAATCATTCACAGAAAAAATTGAGACTTGATTAAAAGTCATGTGAATTTCAAATCAAATAAATATGTTGAGTTATGTTTATTTACCACCAGTTTACTCAGCCTCTGAGCTGCATTAGGGTCACATTTTTCAGCTTTTTTATGTAATGAGAAATTTACTTGAAAAGAAAACTGAAATTTTCATTATTGGAAGGAGCTGCCACATACTGAGGGTTTTGCAATGAAATCTTAACTGTTTGCAATACTGTGAGGAATGCTTGTCTATGTACTATTTTCCTTGTATGAAAACAAAAACATTTTATGAAAGACATATTATGTAGGTATAATAAATTTTTGAGAAGAATCTGCAAACTATTCTGGAGGTGTTAAGAACATTGTTGTAATAATTGCTGTATATGATGATGAAATAGGATTGTTTCAGGTGGTCAGACGTTTATGGTGCTGTGCAGCTTGTGTGAAGAGCTGTATAGCTTTTCCCAAGACTTGTAGGTTTATTTTCCCCTGATGGAGTGATTGAGGAATTGATTTGCTTCTTGCCAGATGCTAACTGCTTCAGCAGGTGGTGCTTAACCAGTGAGAGTACCAAGTTTTTCCTAATCAGTTTTCGGAAAGCCCACTGATCTAGGGGTGGTAATACAGTACAAACATTTGCATATTTTACCACATCCTCAGATGATACCCTGCACCTTTTGAAACCCTGCATGTGTTATCATATATTTGCATACATGCAGGGACCTTATGAATGATGTATCTTCCTCTTTAAAATCTGTAATGGCCTATTACATTACAAAAGTTTTACAAAAAAATTAACAAAATTTTACAAAAAAACCCTCCCAAAATTACAAAAAAATGGCCTATTACATTACAAAATTATTACAAAATAAAAATGTAATGTAAATACCTATGGCCAAGGGTAACTAGCAGGTGCTTGAAGGCTGGAATATTCAGTAGCTATGTTACTCATGCGTACAATGCAGTACAAGCTTTCTAAGCTTCTGGACCACGTTTCCAAGACCCTTCCTTTTCTTTCTGTTCCTTCCCTCCATTCTCTCATGTGAAGTCTCAGCATGTGTGAGTAGCTTCACTTTTAGTTTGGTTATAATTTTCTGCTGAAATTGGATTGATCCTGGATCGTATGGGAAAACCAACAAGTAGCTGATAGCTTAAGTTCCCCTTTTGACCTTTGAGAAAGCACAAAAGGCCTCCATTTCACCTCTGCGGGGCGGGGGGAGCTACTCTATTCAGCTGGTCTGTATTTGGATGTACTCTTACCAAAGGTTTGATGAATCTGGAATGAATGAATTCAGTTAACACTTGAGAGGTATTTTGCAGCGAATCCCTTAGTACCTCTGAAGAGTTCTTTGTCACTTTGAATTATAGCTTAAACAGGTGGTTGTTGAGGCTCAGTTTGATCTGACAGTGGTTCCTTGCTGCCCCTGCTACTCTTCTCAAGGTGAGCATAGGTAGCACTGCAGGGATACCTGAGAATCTAGGGGGACCACAAACTTATTAGATGTTGCCGTTGCTGCTTGCTTTTAAGGTTGGGTGTTTTTTTGGTTTTTTTTTTTTTTTTATTAAAAAAACAACTTCTCAGAGTGTTAAGATACAAAGGAGGAGTAAAGGGAAGAATGGTCTTAGGTTTTCAAACAGTATGCGTGAAATAAATGTTAATATACAGGAATGTGTAATTAGGGACAGAGGTACAAGTGCTCGTTTTAAACCTTGTTTGGAAATAGGTACTTGGAAGCACCTGTGTTTGTGTCTGTGGGGTGAGAGGGTTGAGGAGGTTCCTCCTAAGTTCATAGCCACAGCAGAGACATGAGAGAGAACAGGAGGGGTCTGCGGTGCAGAAAGAGGGTATAGATGTGAACAGGTTGAACCACAAGTTGTTGAGTCTACTTACCCAAAGTAGCATCGTCAAGTCTCTCTGTGCATCACGTTTAGCAAACTTAAAACCTGAAATGAAGAGCCAAAAGTCATGGCTGCCCCTTAACACTTTGAGAAACAAAAGCCTGTTTTCCTGAACTCTGTGAGAACTCTAACTTTATGAGCATTTGTGGTATGAGATGAACCTTCTCTTGGACTGAATGCAGACACAGATAAAAGTTTACGGACAGTTCAGTTTAGGTGTCTCAGAAACATGTTCTTGACTTCTTAAAAATGCTTATGGAAAAATCTGCCCATAAATAACTGTGTCCCTGTAGTGATAACTTCAGTGAGTGTCTAGGAGTAAAAAGTACTTGTGGTTCCATTGAAATGCCAGGAGTACAACCTGCTCCTGCCCTGCTCCCCCTGTGTTATACTATCAGTAATGTCTGCCCTGATCTCTTGTATGGCAAGTTGTGTTCCTGACACCACAAAGTGACCATGAAGCCACATCCTGAGTGCCTGACAGGCAAAAAGATCTGAAATGGGGTAAAGGTGGAAGGCGAAAAAACTTTTCTTTTTTAATAATGTTTCAAAAAAAAAAAAAAGTGTTATGCAGGTAACTCATGACCAAATGTATTGCAGCAATTCTTTTGTTTAGTTATTCATAATGGAAGTGGCAATATAGGTCATTATTTTACTTAAATTTTCTGACATTAAATTGCAGTTGATCTATTTCTGCAGAGATTGCATGTTATTTTTTTCCTTGCTGGGATTATTTCTCTTCCCTTTCTTCTTAGTAAAATTCTGAATATGTTGCTGGAATAAATTCTCTGAAGTAGCAGATGCTGAAAATGGGGAATTACATTCATGGTTCCAGCTTGGCCCGTCAGTTACAAGAAGCTTAATTACTTCCAAACTTTTCCCCTTGTAAATGATGGATTTAATCAATATTTGTTTGAAACGTCACACATTTTCTACTTAGTAAGCAACTTCTGCCAATGGAGGAGATAATTACAGGAATCTTTTCTATTAAGAAATATAAAGTAATCCTTGTATCAATGATTTAAGGTAGTTTTAATATGCACGTTTTTAGGGGTGGGGAGAAAATTGATGCAAGTAAAACTGGATGAGAAATACTCTGTTTTTTCTGATGAGACCCCTTGTAAAACACTCTTGCCCCTCTTGTGGCTGTACCTCAACTGTCTCGAAAATGCTATATACCTGAGGAAGGCAGGCAGCTTTTGCTGTGTGAGAAGGGTAGTGTCCAGCTTTGTGCAGGTGCAAGGGCTTATGTTTGGAAGAAGGCAGTAATTAAGTGCGTTTATGACAGGTTTGGTTTGCGCTGCTCTAAATTCTACTTTGAATTTAGCCTATCTGTTCACTCACCAGATGAATTGGTTTCCTTTTCTTTTTCATCCTTCCTGTAGACCATCAACAGATGAACTCAGAAAATGATCTGTGTGCTGCTTGACATCAACTGCTGAATAACAGATTTGAGTAGATGCTGAGTTTGTCAGTGTATCTATAATGCTCTTTTATGAACAATGACTTGAATACTTCACCGCTCATTTCTCTACCACGAGGTCTTAGTTTCCTTTGGCTTTCTCCTATTCTGTCAGTACCGCTTTGAGTTGGATTTTTGGGAACTGCTGGCATGCAGATCAGGTTTGGGTGATGCTTGGCAGCAGATCAGATCGTGAGGATGTTGGGGGCAGCCCTATGGGTAGAAAGGTCAGTGAGCAGAACTTTCTTTTAAGTCAATGCAGGCTGCATCATCTTTGTGGTTCAAGTCCAAATCCCGTAGGTCAAGTGTAGTCCTTAAAGTTTTCACTGTGATGGTATATCCCCTTCTTGCATCAATAAATGTATCACTCTGCAGTGAACAGTTCAGATATGTGTTCTAGTTTCTCTCTTTGGCTGTACTTTACCTGGATGTAATCCAAAGTGAATTTTGTTTCATGGCCCTCTTTCTGCATCTGACAATGCTGCTTGAGAGGGTTTGTGTGACCATTAAGAAAAAGGGTTGCTCCACTTGTTTCCCATCTAGCTGTTCCCCTGCAGATACCCAGTTCACAAATACACTGTGATTATTTGATTACATGAAATTCAAAACCGCCCAGATTTTTGTAGCACTACAATGTGTTTTGTTAATATAGTGGTCCTCTGTGTGGTTAAACAACTTTGGCATTTCTCCAGACACATTGTGGAATTGTTAGGATTCATGCATGAGTTTAAGCCTAAGGGGTTGAAGTCTTTGTAGGAGCAGGCTTAAGGGGAAGGTGGTGCCAGCCAGGATGTGCAAACACAACCTCACAGGCTGTGTCTCTGGCTTGTTCTACTCTGGCAGTAAGGAAAATAGAGCTGGGAATATTGGGCCAGATTTACAACCAGAGTAAATGGTGCATAATGCTGAGCTGGTCATATTGTCTCTGTTTTGCACAGGAGCTTCGCGACCGGATAATGCTCTTTCCCGTAGGATAAAATGTTTATTTGTGGTTCTGGTGGTTGCAAGGCATTAGTTCCCAAAATTAGGTTTTGGATGCTGCAGAGAGCAGGTGAATCCTGTTGCTCATTCAGCTCCAGCCCATGAGGTCATAGGATTTAAGGAATGTTTTTTCTATCGTGCAAGACAGATAAAGATAATTTTAAATGCTGCAGTGTAAATATTTTGTTGACAATTATTCCTTCTCAGGGATAGATAGCATAATTAATTTGTGACTACTTGGGTTTACAGCCAAAAACCTCTTACTGCACCATAACATTATCTCTTTCTAACAGATTTAGATTATTCAGAACTTGATTCAGTTAAAAAAAAAAAAAAATAATTCAAAAACAAACCTCCACTCCTTCAGTGCCTGGCAGAGCTTTTCCTTCAGGGAAGCGTACCTGACCTTGGATAGCTTCCCCCATCTGTATGCTTTTTCAGATTTTGTAGCACAAAAAGCTTCTCACTTTTAAAACTATACGGAGGATGCTGTAGAAGAAGCATGTATAAATAATGGCCAGTGGTATAGTTTGATGTGTACTGGTGGCCTCCTAAAATATAAATGGAAAACTTAATCACAGTTTAGATTGTATGATTTAAAAGTCACACAATTATATGTACATAATATTCATTAATCTTGTCCCCCTTTGGAAAACAGGCTTTAAATATTATCAGTGACTGTTCTGATTAGTCCCAGCACAAGCAAAGTTTTAATTTCTAGGATGTCTATAAAGAAGCCACTTGATTGTATATTGACTTTGGGCTTTTTAGTCACTCCAAGTAACAGAGCTGACAAAAAGCTTTGGAAATTGAATGCTACATTTCAGTGAACAAATTGCAGGGATAGCCTGTGAAGCAGAGTAGGGGGCAAGAATAAAATCTTGGCAGTGCAAGCAGATACATTTATTAAAAAAAAGCTGCATCTTCCTTAGAGACTTTGGTTCTGAACAATGTGGGGATTGATTTAGTTGATCAGCAGAGATAGGAGGCAAAACAAAGGCTGCTCTGTCATGCTGGAGTTTCAGAAATATACCCACATCACAATGGCATGCAGTGCAGTTTTTCATATAGTGTTTTGGCTCAAAGTGGATTTTGTGTAAGAACAAAAGTTGGCAAAAACAGCTTCTTTACTGAGAGAAGAATAACTTCTGTTGATCAGAGATTTTTTGAGAGATTTTTTTAATTAGACTAGTGCTGTGAAGGCTGCGGAGTCTAGGGAGTTCAAAACAGATATGCAAAGTACTTTTCAATTCCTCATATTTTATCATCGCTTCAAAGTCAGCAGGGAGCTAAGCCTCAAACTGATGTTTATCCTGCCAAGTTTGAGTCACTGGCCATCTAGCCCCTTCTTGAGAGATGAAAATGATGGGAAGCTGGAACACTTTCTCCAATTAAATGACTGAATGTTTTATTAAAACATGGATTTAGATTTCCCTGTGCTTTCCTGTAAGCATGTGGGGTGGACGAGACCGTTATTTTTAATCCCACAATGAGTAACTGTGGAGCTTGACTAGGAGTGAGTGACTTGAGTCACTGGTAGTGATCATAGAAAGTACTCTGTAGAGTAAGGGTGACTTTTAGGCTCTACCTGAGTTCAAATCCTGGTCTAGATTCAGTGATTAAAAGTCATACAGGACATTTCAAACAAGTATAAGTGACTTTTAGGTATATTTTCAGCAGACATACTCCCAAACCATATTATTGACCTCATTGCCTGGTATCTTGGTGTCAGCCCCAACAGTGAAGGGATGAAAGAAGTGGCAAAAGGAGTGAAGGGTCTTAGCAGAAGAGTGCACTGCCTGGCTACCTGGAGAAGAACTGGTCTCAGTTTCTGCCCAAGCTGTTCAGGACATGTAACAGATGTTTGCATAGATAATTTTTGGCCAGCATGTCCACCTGCACAAAATGTTAAAGAGAAAGTGGGATTATTGTCTGGCTGTTTTATCCCCTACACTGGGACCAGCTGAGCTGGTGTGGATGAGTTTATATATATTGAAAAAGGCTTCTGTTTGAAGGGTAGGGGGAGGCAGGCCAGGGAGTGCAGCTCTGTGACAGTTTAGAGTTGAATTTTCTTCTAAAGTGCTGGCTTCCTAAGCGTGCTCACAGGTATGGCCTAGACCAAACAGTGAGTTGACTTCTCTTGTTGGCATTTTGTTTATTTGCCAGCACGCAGGCAAGCGTGTGTTTTCAGGAGCTTGCATTTACTCTCTGGCCCACGTGTATTTGAGGGTTTTGGGTGGAAAAGAAGTGGCTGGGTTGTAAATTTATTTCTGTTTAGGAGATCAGTGTGGATCCTAGGAACCAGTTAAACCTATTTAAGGTCTGGAATTTTTGTTGGCTTGTGATTTACAGATACCCAAATATTTTCAGGAGAGTTGCAGCCTGTTTTAAAAGTCCAGTGTACATAGGATACAGTGCAATACATATGGACTTGTTTTTTCTAGTCACCTTTCAAGCCTGTGGACTCTCTGGACCTCTGTGGGCATCATTATTCAAAACTGCTGTCTTAAGCCCTGTTTTGGGAGAGGAAGCAGAGCATTAGTGATGCACAAATTTAATTCCTATTGTGTGTAAGAATGTACATACATCTGAAGGGCTGGGGGGAAGACTCATTTGCCTTTACAGCTGTTGGCAGCAAAGAAACACAGCAAGACTTGATTGAAAACACCTATCTTACTGTTTTACTAACGGCTTTTTTTTTGTTTTTTTCTTTCTTTTTTTACTTTCTCATTTGTAGGTCTCAGACTCTGGATACTGGCTGTGGGATTTTTTTTTATTATTATTTTTTATTGGTTTTTTTTTCCCTTTTTGGATGTGAATTGAAGGCCAACAGTTGAAGTGTTGGAAGCAAGAGAAGGAGGACGCTCACCTTGATTTGTTTGAACCCTCGTTTGCTGGGATACTTTCAAGCCCTCCTTCACAGTCATGTGGTCATCACAGCTGCTGTTCTTCACAATGCTCTTAACACCGTTAGCACATGGTGAGTGAGAGATGGTGTAAATTTGCCTGTGGGAAGGGAAGAGATTAGCAAGGATTTTGCCTATGTCTTCTACCTAATGGTGTGGTGGTTTTTTTCCAGGATGTTGATTTCTCTCCCTGCTTTCACCCCAGGTCTTTGAATTCCCAGGCTACATTATGAATAAAGTCCTGAAACAAAGAACTCTGGTCACATAAAGATTTGTGTTGTCAAGTTTAACTGCTATGTTAAGGCAGACTTTCTTCTTCATGTCCAAACCTATTCTGTTGGCTGTGTGTCACTACGATTGTTGCTCCTAGCCTCTGCATGGAAATGCCTTTCTCTTCTGTGAATATTGCTCAGTTAGGGGCTGCATGCTCCCCTTTATCCACAGCTCCAGGGTGGGCTCTTGCTTTCCATCATGTTAGACTGTGATTTCAAGCATTGTAGTTGATGTTTCCATGCTCTCTTGAAAGATGGAGGCTCAGTGATCTTGAGCTGAGAAGAGCCAAAGCCAGTAAAGTTGCCTTAGCCTGGCATGCTGTGTAACCCACCCAGCCATGTGGAGTTACTAGGTGTAACGCTGTGCTGCACAGCTAAGCTGCACCTGAGAACCGGGCTAATAGCATCAGGCACAGCTGCTGTGCTGTGGATATGTATGAGCCTGTGGTGGGTTGACCCTGGCTGGATGCCAGGTGCCCACTAAAGCTACTCTATCACTCCTTTCCCTCAGCTGGACATGGGAGAGAAAATATTGAAAGGGCTTATGGGTCAAGATAAGGACAGGGAGAGATCACTTGGCTGGTACCCTCATGGGCAAAACAGATTCAATGTGGGGAGAAAATAATTTTTTACCAGTCAAATCAGAGTAGAAGAATGAGGAATATAACCATATCTTAACCTGATACACCCACACACATCCCCACACCCCCCTGGCTTCTGCTCAGGCTTAGTTTTACTCCTGATCTTTTCTACCTCCTCCCCTCAACAGCACAGGGGGATCGGGAATGGGGTTTGTGGTGAGTTCATCAGATCTTGTCTCTGTTGCTCCTTCCTCCTTAGGGGGAAGACTCCTCACACTCTTCCCCTGCTCCAGTGTGGGGTCCCTTCCACAGGAGACAGTCCTCCACAAACTGCACCAGCGTGGGTCCCCCATGGGGTCATGAGTCCTGCTAGCAAACCTGCTCCAGCCTGGGCTCCTCTTTCATGGGTCCACGGGTCCTGCCAGGAGCCAACTCTAGTGCAGGCTTTCCATGGGGTCACAGCCTCCTTCAGGCATCCACCTGCTCTGGGGTGGGGTTCTCCATGGGCTGCAGGTGGAGATCTGCTCCACTGTTAACCTCTATGGGTTGCAGGAGAACAACCTGCTTCACCATGGTCTTTACCATGGGCTCCAGGGGAATCTTTGCTCTGATGCCTGGAGCATCTCCTCCCACTCTTTCACAAACCTTGGTGTCTCCGGAGTTGTTTTTCTTGCATATTTTCACTCCTCTTTCAGGCTGCAGTTGTTCTTGTGCAGTTTGGGTTTTTTGTGTGTCCCCCGCACCCCCTTAAATATGTTGTCCAAGAGGTGCTGCTGCTATTGTTGATGGGCTCTGCGTTGGCCAGCAGTGAGTCCATCTTGGAGCTGGCTAGCATTGGCTCCATTGGACGTAGGAGAAGTTTCTAGCAGCTTGTTACATAACCCACCCTTGCAGCTTCCCTGCTAATAAAACTTTGTCATATAAACTGAACCCTACCCAAATGTAGGCCCCAGAAGTAGGTTGCCAGATTTTGTAAGGGCTGAAGGGTTCAGGAGCTCCTATTTGCAGTGATGGTTGCTAAATGCTCAGAGCAGGGTTTTGGAAAATCTGACTTGCCTGATTTTCTTGATGCCTAAATGGAAGGTGAGCTCCACCAAGGATGTAATTTTAATTACAGGTTAGTGGGAACGTGTTTGTAAATAACATGACTCCCTGTATGTAGGCAGTGGGCCCGGGCTTTGAAAATATTCATCAGACTTTTTGTGCTTTACATGCACTGTGTATGTGCTGAGACACTAGAGCAGAATTTACAGTGGAGGAGGTTAAAAAATGAAATGGGTGTAATTGGCTGAATATATCTTTAAAGAGCAATCTGTTTGCTCTTGTCACTTATAATACCTTTGGGTACAAAGGTTATCCATACTATTGTTCTTCAAGCAAAACTCCTCACTGGCTTGAAAATGAGAGTGAACATTTGAACTGAGCCAACCAGTTGTGGCAAAATGAAAGAGCTAATAGGAAAGGTGCTCTCCATTCTTCTCCAGGAAAGTTAAATGGTATTTTTTTTTTTTTTTTTAATCTTTATAATTAAACAGTATTAACAGTTAAAGCCATTAACGGTTTAAATATGCCTCTGGCAGTTCTGTTGTAAATTTTTAATGCTATTGTAGCTGGAAAATCCTGCCTGATAGTTGCAGTAAATGAAAATGTCACAAGTATCCTAGGAGTCATATTATGCTAAAGGTGAGCAAACACCAGAGATGCAGAAAGTAGGTGCCTGGAAGTTTTTCTACCCTTGACGTTATTCCTCAAAGTAAATGTACAGGGTGGTTGCTGTGGTTTTTGTAGCAGTCAGTTGTGGTAAATCTGACTACCACACATCTAACCAACACACGTCTTACCTGATCCCAGTAAATTGCTAGTGAAAGTACAGGAGAGGCTCACAGCCATCTTCTGAATGGCATGGAGACTCAAGACCTTTGGTGTGAGCCAGAGGACTTGGTTTTGATCTCTGAGACTGGCCAGGATGCAACTACTATCTCAGTTTTGGCTTGTTGCCTTTCTTGGGGGAAGCAGGTACTGAGTGTGTGTGTATTTGCTCAAGGGTGGCATGTTCCTTATACTAAATGAAGGGAGAAGCTGTGTGATGTTTGATGAGCGTGTTTTGTATCAGCTGGCACTGGGCAATCAAATCCATTCAAACTCCCATTGGGACTGAGGAACCAGCACATAAAAATAAGAGTTGTATCGAAGGTGGGAGTAAATAATTGAAGGGGGCTTCCAAGGCTTTGAAATCAGAGACTGAGTTTCTGATGACTTTCAGGTGCTCTCCCTTGGTGCCCTGTCCCCACAATTTCCTGCAGAAGGCTGCCTACTGGCAAGCCAGTATCAACGCAGGGGTTCCTGCTAGCCTAAAGACAGCATATGTGTGTTTAAACACATGCCACAGCCTCACATTGCATATAAAAATAGTCCAGTTAAGCCCTGGGGTGTTTTTACTATTTTTTTCCATTTTAATAATTCCCTTTAACTGTATGCAGAAAACTTTCATATTTTATGTTTAATGACTCAGGTATTTGAGTTCCTGTTTCATGGGCTGGAAAGACTCCTGTCCTTTAGTGATTGCCAGAGTTGAGACAAACTTGTTTTAAAGCCTAACTTTGCTTTCTGAGTTTCCTAACGCAGACTTTTTATCTGTAGTGATAGCTACATTGTAGGCAGATTTCTTAGGCCAGTGATCTCATAAATTTGTCAAGTTGTTGGTTCCCCCACCCTACCCCCATTTTTGTTGTTTTTGTCTTTGGTTGGTTTTTTTTTTAGTTATTTCTTGGAGTATATTGTATGTCTTGTGTTTTGATGGCAGATGTGGAGTCAAAGAAGGGTGTATGACTTCAGTGATCTGCAAGATGACAAGTGACCTTTAAGGATACTGCCCTGGTATGATGTCATCTTGTGATAAGCTCTAGAAATAATGAAAGGGGAAAATCATGAATTCTTACAGTTTCTTGATGGTTATGATATTCTGCTGTATCCTAAATGTACAGACACTGTACTGTCTAGTTTTGCTTGGACTGCTCTGAATCATGGCTCACAAAAATCTGAAACCATGTGAAATACTTGAGATAAAAGCAGAATTAAGTAGTGGATGCTTTCTTTACTGTTGTCCTTCACTGGAATGGAAAATAGCTAACAGCCTGCATAGACAATACAATTTGGACCAGTGGGAAGGCCCCCAGAAAGTTATCCCCTCTTGTAAGTTCCAGCAAAGCTTGTAAATTCATTTGTTGAATAAAACTAAACCAGTTATACAAAATCAGAATTAGCCAAGATAGAAAGAAACAATAACAGGGAACAAAAAAACCCCACCCAAAACAATCAGTGATAACAACAACAAAAAAAGGCTTTGTCATCCTTTGTATGGGCTCTGCTATAGACAGGGCTTTTGCATTCCTGCTTCTTTTTTTGCCAATGTTAGGAAGCTTTTTCCAAAGCATCTGAAGGCACCTAGGAAGGTGCTCCTTGGCTTGTATCCCCCTGTGTACACCTGACCAAACTGGTCCTCTTTACCTGTAACGGGCAGACTTCTCAGAGGCATCTTCTGGAATGAGCAGCTGTTCTCAGCTTCCTCAGCCTTGCACCCCTTGGCCCCAAACAAAGCAGATTTCTCTTTACTCACAAATGAACGCTGTCAAAGTTCACCTGAAATGAGATGGACGTGGTGGGCAGCAGCTCAGTTGGCGAGCCTGGAGAGACAGGCAGACACTTGCTGTATCACACAGCCACACATGAGCATGACAGCAGAGAGCTGGGATTTAAAATTTTGAGACTGCTGGACAAAAATAATAGTTAAAACGAAAGGGTACAGAACTGCACACTGTTAAGAGCAGGATAGTAAGGATACCGTGGTGATCACTGTGGGGTGATATTTTGCATGTCTCCAAACAAGTAACTAATTTTAGGCTTTGGAAAAGAGCTGAAGGCCTGTTGTATGTAAAGATCTTTATCATCCCATCAGTTGTTTTATTATTATGCATTTGGAAATTAGTTTTTAGATTTGTATTCTGTGCATAATTTCATGATGGGCAGTGAAGAATTATTTGTTGGTTTTGTTACTCTAATGCTTTAACAGTCCAATCAAAAAATGGACAACCACTTATTACTACTCAGATTAAAGCAGTAATCCAAATTGCCCAGTTCCTGTTGGAGATTGTTAGAAATGCAATAAAATCAACAGGCATAGCTATCTGCCTGTTTCCTCTGATGCTAACCTCTTGCCCTGTGCAGTTGTGTTATGAGAGTGAGCTGTCATTATCCTGGTTCCTGCTCGGGTGAAGTGTGGTTTTAGTTTGGGGGTTGGTTTCTGCTTGCTTCTTGGGGTTATTTTTTACAAGTTTTAACACTCTTGTTTGTTAATAGGTTGCAGACTGTTGTCTCCTGATGTTCCATGGGGTTAGTTCATTATTGCTGTGATTACTTAGGTTTCTTAATCTTTTCCTTGGTATACAGTGTGATTCTGGGGCTAGAACTATGTGCGTGGCCAAAACTAAGCAAGACTGAAGCCAGAACAAATTAGGCAATGATATAACCAAAACCTGGTTGAAATTACAGGACAAACAGTAGGTATCTGATATTAGAGTAGTTTTTCTGTTAGCTGGAATGGACTAGATGAGTCATCTGATCTCAGAGCAAGTTGCTGGTGCAGCAAAAGTTTCTCAAATAGCTTTGTAGATGGAGCTAGTTTTAAACTAAAATAGGTTCTAGTTCAGACAAAGCCTGAAAAATCCTGGAGCTTGTATTTTTATGAGGCTTAAAGCCTACAAAGGCCTACTTAAGGCCACAAAAGTGGCAGGGCTACAGCTGCTGCTGGCCCAGCTCTCCAAGAATTTATTTATGCAGAGTTGTAGCATAGCTGTAAAGTGACCTTCCTGCATTTAGGGACAGATGCCATCTTGTCTCTCTGTATGAGAATTAGTTCAAGATGAGGCTGAACTAATTTATCATTTGCAGAGTAGAAAATTAAATTTGAAGTCCTTTCAAGTCATTGCAGCTGCAAGGAAGAGAACCTTGTCTGCTGTTCTGTTCCTCACCCTCTGTGCTTCTGTGCCATCTTCCCAGTGTTTCTGGGAGACAAACGTGGTGAGGGGGGGCTGCATCTTTGTGAAAAGATGATGCTTGAAGGTCAAGCTGATCTCTCTAGGCATTAGCAGGTCTAGATGCCAAGCCAGTTTCTGTGGGAACAGTGGAAATATTTATTACTGAACAGCACTGGTAGTTGCCTGGTGACAATGATTCTGTTAGAGCAAGCAGCATTATCTTTCTTGGGGGAATATGTGATGCTAGCAAGCTGGTCCTCAGTGACAGAGTGCTGTTTAATGTGAGCTGAACATTTTCTTCACTACTATTTTAATACAACGGAAATACTGTCAGTGCTCACAATACATACTGTGTTTCTTTATACTTGTACAAGTGTTATGTTAGCTAGTGAATAGTGGATAATTGCCTCTTCCTACAGTACTCTTTATATAGTCAAAATGAAATACAAGAGACGTGTTTTATTAGTTGTGAAATAGCCAAGTTGACATCCAGGCTTCTGCCTAACTTCATTGTTTTAAAAGATTAATCATCCTTGAAATATTTCTAATATTTGCTGTTCCTGGTAATTTGTGTTACCTACAGCTGTGCCACCTTTTCCATAGTGGAACAAATGATCAAGGAAGTTTTCTCCTGATAAAAGGGGGTGGCTTTTCTATGTATATACTATAGTACTTTCATTAGCAGCAATGTATTAAAAACAGGACTATTAAGTTCCCATCTGATGACTGACCAATCTATAAGCTGATAAAGGATGAAATTCAACCATGCAAAGACTCTATTCACCCTGTAATTCTCAATTAAGCCATGAAGCAGTGCACAGGTCTGTGTGGACCCATTTCTTTCATGTCTGAATTTCATACTAAATAAGGAAGGAGATTTTTAAAGGGTGTGGGTGGGGCTTTTTTTCTTCAGTGTTTGGCAAGTGTATCTGCTCACAGCATCTTCCAGTGTTACGGAGGGAAAAAAGGTCTTCTACTTTCACTTGCCATTTGTTCTAAAGCACACTTGGGGTATGTAACCCATAGCTATCAGCACAGCTCTAGTTGCAGTGAAGCTGGAGTTGTAGGACTTGAAGTACAAAAGGCAGCTGGTGTCTAGGGCCCAAACTAATGCATGGAAGTTATCCTTTCCTACATGCTTCTTAACATGTGTGACATACAGTAGCAGGTCACGTGGGTTTCTTTCTGAGCTACAGCAGTAGAAAATGTGCGTGCTGTCACAGCAATAGGAAGGGGGGAGTTGTGTTACCCTACAGGCCTATAACCTCTGATGCTTTCTTCATTTGTAACCGTTTCCTGCCAAGACTGGTTTCTGATCTCTAGTGACCAACTCTGTGCTCTCTGATTTTTTTTTTTTTGTAGCATTAATTAAGCCGTAAGACATGACAGCATGTGAATTACAGTGTAGTAATTAACGCCCAGCACATTCAGGCACAAAGGTGAAGGCCAAATGGCCTCTGTGCAGCTAAGTGTGAATTATTGTACCATAATTTAATTCCCATTATATTTTACTGTGATTATAAAAATGTTTTTGTTAGGGAACGGCTTTTAAAAAAGTTTCTTTTTAAAAAACAGAATTGTGAAGTACAACACAGATCTTGTCACAAAGAGGGTTAAGTAGCTTTAGGAGACAAGAGTTTTAGTGAACCCTAAGAATTTATATTTGCACAGTTATTAACCCTCGCTAATGAGTGGGTGTTGTGGTGCAGACATCTGCTGTTTGAAAACCTGACCTAACTATTAATTTCATATCAGCTGCCAAGGAGTTGCTAAGTAGGATGACTAGATTTATTTGTTCCTCACCTGGTCTTGATTTGATTGGGAAACATTAACTCACAACCAGTCTCTTGAGTCATCTAATATTTTTCCAGGTCAGGCTATGCATATGTGCATGTCATACACTCTTACTATGGCTGGCATGTTTGGTTTTGGTCCTTGTGAGCGCTGAGTGAATAGACAAGACTTATTGTCTGCAGCAGTGTGGAAGAGCACCAGAGACACCAAGCTGGTATACTTGCTCTGCAGCGTGCTGAGAAAAATAAGCCAACCTGGAAAGTGGCTTGGGTGGTACTGGAGGGGGAAAACCAAAAGGGCTATGAACCCCTTAAAATCTTGCTCAATATTTCTTTCTCTTTGTCTTTCTACAAACTCTAATACTCTTCTTTTTTACTGAAGACAAAAGGCAAAGCTTATGAAGTTAAGGTTACCAAGATAAAATTCCCTTTCCAATGAACTGTTTTTGAAGAAATGAATGAAGAGCCGCTGTGTACTTGGCACATTGTTCATATGAGATGACAGGACCTCTGGGGTAATACCTGGCTGACTCTTTCTCTTGGGATTCAGGAGATGTTGAGTTTATTCATCAACACTGATCCTGGTGTGTGTCTCTTGCAGGAGTCTCAGGCTAATAAGCACTGTTAGCTAGCCCTGTCCACAACTAGTTCTTGTCATAGTTAAGTGCAGAATAAATAAGCAATAACTATTAGAAGTGAGTGCTTCCAAGGGACTTACTCTCTAAGTAAGTTTACTGATTCTTTCAGCAACTTCTGGCTGATCAGGATATTGACGAGGCCAGGGCCGTTTCGCTTTTGGTGGATATCTAAGTTTTAGGAATATTACAGCAGCCCAATGAAAAACCATGGTCATTTTCCATGTATGCAGTACATGTTTGTGATACTGTTACTATGATTTGGCTTTAGATGTAAATACTCTTTAAAAAAAAAACCCAAAAAACCCCCAGAACAAACAACCCAAACAACAAAACAAAACCAACCCTAAAAACCTGCCTGACTTTTACGAATAAACACATCAGCATAATTTTTTAAAATATCCTTTTGGAGTTAATAAACCCAAGCTGCCAGAACTGAAAAATTTAGTGGGTCAAAGCTTGTCCCTTACCCAATACCCAGACGTACCATGGAGTACCAGGAATACTTCTGTGTCTGCAGCTATCTCTGCATGTGAGAAGACAGCTTGTCCCCTGTCTTTCTGGACATGCAGGGCACTCCAAATGGGCTGGTGTGGGGCAAGCCAAAGTTGAATGAGGCTGGTTCAGTAGAGAAAGAGGAGCAGAAGTGGGCAGCTTTCCTTTTCTCATCCCAGTGAATAGGGGAGGTGACTGCCTACTCATTCCTTGATTGTTTTCAACAATTGCATTATTACCTGAGTGGGAAAAGGGAGATCTATTTGGCTAATGGCTAATCATACCTAATACTTTCTTAATGCTAAACTTCCAGATAAAGCTTTTATGTGGTAAAGATGATAGGAAGCTACTAGAGGTTGGAGAGAGCCTACTATTCTGGGCAGTGTAAAGGGGTCTGGTGGATGAGGCTGTGTGTCTTTTCCCCAATAGTTGAAGTGCAGGACCTGAAGGCAGCTTCAAAGCCACAGTAGCTGCATAGTGCTAGGGCAGAGCCACCCTTTCCAGCAATGCAGATGGAGAACCATGGCCAGGTTTTGAAAGCAAAGCTCAGAAGCTTGATATGCCCATTCTTCCCATGCAGCTATAACGCCTCTTTTCCGGATGAGAACATGCCTACCGATGGAATGTCACTCCTGTTTATTTTTCTAATAACTTCAGCTAAGCTTAAACCATTAGAGTTGGGGCAGGAGATACTTCTGAGAGTTGTCTAGCTCTAGTTCTCGTGTTTAAGCTGGGCATGTTGAAGTACTTTAAGCTAAAACTAGAAAGGAGTGAGTATGAGGGAATGAATTTACAGCCACCTTCATTCTCACACTGCCTCCTCAGTTGCTGCTAACCTGCTCCCATAAGCTCTGGGCAAATCTGCTTTTTTTCTGTGTTACACACAGCACCCTTGGCCCAGCAAGAACAGCAAGCAGAAGCTCTTTATTGCAGATGAAACTGCTGATTCCCTAGAAGAAATCTCTAACATCCGTTTTATCAACTTCACAGTCATGTTGAATGAATCCTTGAGCCATCTGATATTTATTACCCCTTGGCACATTCATTGTTGTTCAGTTGGTTCCTTTAGTGATGATGATTTCTTAAATTGGTTATGTTGTTGGTAATGTGGTTTTATTTGAATTTGGAAGATGTTTCCTGCTGCTAAATGAGCAACACATCTGGGAAAGACACTCCGGGAAGGGAAGAAATTAAAAGCACGTCGGAGAGTTCAGAAGCTTTTCCCCACATTGAATTTCCCTGATTCTAGGAAACTGTTTGGTGCTGGGCAGCTCCCTCTAAATATCCTTCCCAGTGCCTGGTAGGACCATAGGACCATCTCTGTTCTCTCAGGAATCATGTCCAAGCTGCAGGATGCTCAGTGGGTTTCTAGCAAACGTGCCACAGATGCTGCAATTAGCCATCACAGAGAGCATAGGACTAGGCTGGTGGGTTGTTTTTTTTTTTTTTTTTTTTTTACTTACAGTGTAGTATTGAATGTATACCATAAATTCAAGGAATTGTAATCAGAGCAATGTATTTCCTTGTACTTTTTTGTATTGGGCTGCTTTCTGCAGTGCCTCATAGGGTGTGTACCAAGGCACCCAACACTGAGGTGTGAGTTTTTCATGGTTTTCTGTTTGTAAGATTCATGGATGCTAAAGATCTTCCCCAGTCAGTGTATGCATTAGAGTGGGTCTAATCCAAATCCCATGGCAAGTCAGTGATTCCATGTAAATGTACTTTGAATCTGGTCTGCTCAGCCCAGAGGGGTTATTTTGGGGAAAGCTGTAGTGTAACATGGAAGATATTGTACTCTCATCTTGTCTTTGCATGATTGTCTCCCAAATCTTACTGTTTATTTTAGTGTAAATCTTAAGAGTTGACCAGGTGGTGGGCTGCTCCCCTGCCCCAGGAGCTGCAGTGTTACACTTGGTCCTTATTCTCTTGGGAAGCTGTTCCCCTTCAAGCTTTTCTAGGAACAATTAGCAGTCATCAGTGCTGCTGAATTAAATAAGGATTTGGGTTTTCTGACACATATCCCCTGCCCCCACAGTTCTTGTTGCTGGAGATCTGTCTCCAGTTCTTAATTCACAATGTTTTGCTTCTATTACTGAAATGCTGGAGGCTGAAGTTAGGGTTGATTTAGTATCAAGAGAGTAGATGACAAAAAGAAAACTAGCTTTGGTATGTACTCTCTCTAGCAGGGTGGAGGGGGAAATGTGCATGTTGGTTTGTAAGCAAGGCAGACAGGCTGTGCTAGTTGTGTCAAGCTGGCGTCGGGCTAGGAGCTTAGGTCCTTTGCAGTTCAAGGTGTGGATGAACAAACCCATGTGGAAGTGTCTCTGCAGACAGAGAAACCCAGAGTGATGCTCCACAAATCCAGGGGCTGGTAGTAACCATGCCAGCTGCTGCTTGCCATGCATGTCTCAAAGATGCATCATCTCCTTTCCCCTAACATGTCTGCCCCTCTGCTGGAGGGAAGCGTTCTGCAGGAGTGCTGACAGCTCTTCCTGCAAGCAGGTATCCCCTTTATTCCTGCAGTGGAGGCACAGCTCTGCTTTGCAAGACAGATTCATGCCCAAGTTCTGTTTATCGCTTAAAATAATATTTTGCCAGCATTGCTGCTCACTTCTCTGTGTATGTAATTTGTAACATGTTTTAAGGAAGAATGTCTATTTGTAATAGTTGTAGAAAAATCCAGGTTACTGAGTTTATTTTTGTATATTTATATATATGCGTGTGTGTGCTTTAAATATAATTTTCACACTGCATATATAAATAAGCCTATAGAGAGCTGGTCTATCTAAACTTGGAATAATGCAAGGAACATTTAACATGCCTTCATTTCATTGACATGACTGGAAATCTGGCCTGTCATCACAACTCTTATCTTTCGGGCATATGCAAATAAAAATCTTACTATTAGATACTACTCTGCGGAAATTCTGAGGACTAAGAGATCTACTAATGTTTAGTTGTTTTCCTTAATTTACTTTGGAAAAAAAAAAAAAAGGCTTAGTCAGATGCCAAATTTGTTATGTATTTGTATCTTTAGCAGACACCTTAGAGTCTCCGAGCTCTGCTGACAAAAGTGCTTGGAAGTCGTGTGTTACAGTATCGGACAGCCTTAATAAAAGTTCTTGCTTACCTTTATGATTTTCTGAAAAAACAGGTCTGGATATAAATTTTTGGAGCTGGTGAGCTCTTTATTTGTGAGAAGCTATTTTGACATGTCCAGAGAGATACAGAGCAGTTGCTGTGAGGCGCTGTGTGTATGTCTGTGCATCGTGACAGCTACAATCCTTGCTTCAGATCGTGTGCCAGAATTCACAGGACCCTTAGATTAAGGGTGTGGAAGACAGTAAGATGGAGGAGATGTCGCACAACAATGGGTGAATATGTATGCTCTGTTTAGTGTCTTTGGGGAAATGAAAAAAAAAAAAGGGGGGGGGGGTGGTAGGAATAGTGTTTAGTAGCAACATAAATGGTTTAGACTATCTGCTATATGCCATGATTTGTAGCATTGGTGCCAAAAATGTCCTAGCGGGCCCCAGAAGGTAAGACTGCTCTAATCGGTGCCTGGCTTGATGTAGATTCATGTTTTGACCTGTGCACTCTTTGTCCCCGTAATGCTGGTTGCCTCCTATTCACCTATACGATATCTGAGCTCTTCCTGCCTTTCTCTCATTAGGATGTTAAATTGTGGTCTTTCTCTTTTAACCAGCCAGCAGTTCTTGCAAAGCATGATAGTAACTTAATTTTTCAGGGTCTGCACTGACTAGCCTTGCATCTTGAGGCTATGCAGACACTCAGCCATAGAACATCTGGTGAACAACCAACTTTCTCAGGGTCGTAGGCCTTGCACAAATAAATTCTCTCTTTTTTGGTTAGTAAATATATGACAGATGAAATTCTCCAGCTCTTGAAGGAGTGCTGATATGTTGAACTTCATTGTCCCTTGTTGGCCAGTTGGCAAAAGGCAGCGAAGAATAGCTTCTGGGGAGGGCTGGCATATCCAATATAATTCTGGAATGCTATTACAGTTGAATAGCTTAAAGAAGGACAAGCTTGGGGAACAGAAAAGTTGGTAACAAGGAAATAAGATCAGTGTGTCTAGCACCCATGAAAATGGGTAAACTTTAAAGCCTATGGGAGCTGTGAGGTACAAACCTCTGTGGCAGTTAGACTCAGAACAGGTTTAGGTGCCAAGACTGTTTCAGTAGACTTCACTGCAGTGTGTGATTTTTTTAAATTATTATTATTTTTTAAATGGTTTACATTAGGATATGGCAATCTGAGTATCTTATGGAGGTGGTAACTGCAGAGCTGTCAAATGTTCTTTAGTTTTTATAAATACATTCACTAGCGTTTATACAGTAAGAATGCTTAAACCACGGCGGTATTATGTGTGAAGCCAAATATAAATTTAAAATACAGAGTAGTGAGGTATACTGCATGGAAAATAATAGAAAAGCTAGTTAAAGCTGTGGGGAAACAGCTAGTTAGAGCTGGAAAGGTAACAGTAATGCTAGTTAGAGCTGTGGGAAGGGTTATAGCAATGGTATTTTTTTCAGGGAAAGCCTAGGGGAATGATTGTTCATAAAGCTGAACATGTGGCTTTGACAACATTAAAAATAAAAAAATAAAAAATCTACTTTGAATGGAGTTTGCTGTGTTGTCTCAGGTAAGCTGTAAATCCTAGTGTCATGTGTGTTCTCTCCTGGTTGGGCTCTTTGTCTGAAACGTGTTTCCTGGTGCGACCCACCTTCCCTCAGCAGGCTAAGAAAGAAGGTGCTGGACTTGGCTGTTTAAGTTAAGCTGTGCAAAATGAAGACTATGTAGGCAGACACCACAACTTCCTCAGTTCTTGAGTGGGGAAGTTGGTCAAGTTCTGCTTTCATTAGATTATGAAGTTCAAAGCAAAGTTTAGGAGAAAATCATGCAAAGAAAGTGAATGAACTGTGAAAGCTATGTACTTCATGCCAGTAAAATGATGCTATTGTATAGCAGAGGGAGTGAAGGACTTTTCTCATTATACAGACCCTTAAATGACTTACAAACATCATAATCAACTTTATTTTCCCTCCTTCACTTTCATTCCCTTCCCACTTCCTAAACAAGGAGTGGAGAACCCAGCACCGCTCTCCCACCCCCCCACCCGCCCCAAACCCCCTTAAAATAACAAACCCAGCAGATAATCTTGTCTGCAGGGAATTGCCACTGTTCCTCAAGGACTGTCTCCAGGGTAACTTTGTTTGCAAGGTCCTCAAGGGGATGCTGCCCCTCAGACTTCGTTCTGGGAAACAAAGCTTTTGCCTTATGCCCTCAAATACATTGCATTATAATGCTTTGAATATTTCTGAGCACTCACTTGAACCCTGCAGAACGAGTGAGACTGTCATGCCAAAGTGGGGCAAGATTGAATAGCTGTCAACAGGATGTCTTGCTAGCAAATGTAACCACTTATGTATTAAAATAGATGTTCAGTGAAGCAAGATACTGGCTTGAATACAGAGGTATCTGGTTTAAGAGCACACTCTTTGTTTCAAGATCTGTGCTGTTCAGAACAGTTCCTCTTTTTGTATTGTTCCTTGCTGAGCATTAATTGATGGTCAGTTAACTGACTGACTCCCTTTGAAATAGAGAGCCGTAGTAAAAAATTTATTACTTGACTAGGAGGTTATGTGACACCTGAGATTATTGGCATGGCACATGCAATCTATCTCTTTAGCAGGAAGCAAGGAACATAGGAAAGCATCTTAGCTCTTCTTGTGCAACTTCAGTGCAGATCATACATTGATGTCAGGAAACTTTTCCTGAAACACCTGTGTCCGATGCAAAAAGACCTGGAAAGTCAGAAGACTTTTCTGTCCCTGTACTTTTAGGAAATAGTCTGAAGAGATTTCTGTGTGGTCCTTTGGGGAGATAGGAGTTAAACAGTTTTTTTTTTCATTCTAAAAAGGTAACTTGTTTCATGGGCAAAGGAAATGATAAGAGACTGACTGCTATTTTGAATTCTTCCCTTCACTGGAGAAGCTAGTAGGGTCTGTCTCCAGTGCTAGGCTGCTCACTTCCATGAAACTTGCAGAAATTGAATTACTTATGCTCTCTGACCTTTTTGCCGGACAGGGTTCCAAATGGACAACAGGCTCAAAGTGGTTAGGGGGACACTGTCCAGCAGACATGGTCTGCAAGCTCATATTAGCTTCAATACCCTTGTACAAGAAGCCAAAACAAGAAAAAAAACAAAACAACCAACACCCAACTCCCCCCCCCCCCCCCGAAAAAAAACCCAAACAAAAAAACCAACAAAAACCCCCAAACAACCCCAAACCAACCAACCATCCCTTTTGCTATGCAGTTAGTTCATCGCTGCCTCCTGCTTCCTTGTGTGGATGTCATCTGCTGGCCTACCTTCCTCCCTTTCTGTGCATTAGCAAGGTTGAGGAGAACTGTAGGGGTCATCATCCTGTTTGGCCTTGAATGGCCAGATTTGGCCTTAAGGGGAAGGTGGGCTGTCCGTGCACCCGTGCAGGTTCAGTCTAGCACTGCAGAGACCTCACAGTCATGGGCTTCACGTGACCATTACAGCATGAGTGTTTTATAGTATTAGCTGCTGATTGCATATAATCTGCCAACAGCGCTCGTGGCTGAGCAGAATGAGAATGCTGGGGAAGTTTTTTCACAGGGGTGGGGATCTATGAGGCAAATGCTACAGCACCATTAAAATTGTGTAATGATGCTGTTGAAATGAAACCCTATATGGTGCTATTACAGATAGGGCTACATTTTCATGAAGTTTCTGGACTTGACACTGGTTTCCATAATTTGACACCTCTTTGTTCAAACAAAATATCAAAATGACACTTAAATGACACTGTGAGTGAAGAGCTTAATAATAACCACACAATGTAACGTGTTTAAATTAAAGCACAGTGTGTTTCAGTCTGGGGTTTCAGATTTAATTTTAAAATGCTTTTCATCTCTGTATTGCAAATTTGACAGATGCTTTTTATTAGTAGAAGGTTGTAAAGACTATTTTCATTTACCTGACCTAAAGGACACAGAGTTTATTTGCATTTGGGAGGGAGTTTGCAGCACAGTGAATTAGCAGTAAACTGATAGTTTAGTTCTTATGGTTTTCAAAAAACAATTTCTCCCAGGCTTTTAAGTTTTTTTCAAAATACCATAACGTGTTTACACACAGCAAATTTATTATTTTTTTTCCCCCAAAGAAATTCTGTTTTCTTTTCAGGATAAAAAATACCATAAAACAGTAAACCAGAAAAAGAAAATGATTTTGAGACTTCTTTTGTGTTCCTTTTGAATTGTAACTTGGGTGCCTTAAATTTCATGTATGTGGAATGTATCAATGTTGATTTGCAATGCAGACACCCCGTATGATGTGTAACTTATGAATATGCTTGGTACTATCAGTATGTGTATCCTCTGCTGTTTCATTTTATTATATCTTTAATTCTGCTGCTAGTACAAGCTTAAATCTGCAAAGGCAATAATGAAAAATTAGGAAATGTTAAAATACAAGTGTCCTTGGCATGGTGAATCAGACTGAACAGTCCCCACTGCTGAAGGGCTATAACTTTACAATGCTTCTACTCTAAAGCCTCAAGAGCCAAAAACTCTTGCTGGATAGATCTAGAGTATCTAATGCAACATCTTTGCAGGCTAGGTACTGTCTAAGTACATTTTATTTTTCATTTCATTTAATCTTCCTTATGCCAACATCTATTCCTCTCTGTCATTTGTTGCTATTTCCATCTGCTTTGTGGTGGTGGTGTGATCAACTATTTTATCTTCCCTGCAAATATTTCTCAATTAGATTTTTATGGATGCTGTGGTTTCTATTTGATGGCTTCACATGGGGGATCTGAGTGAATGTGTCTGAAATGTGGGCATCCCTCCTTTTTTTTGGTAATAATGTAGTATTCTTACATGATACGTACTGAAACCTCAGAGTTGGTACTTGTAGATGTGAGCAGTATTTTAATGAGTGAAAAGCAGAAGTTAGAGTGAAGAACTTGAGGAGGGAATAGGCATCTGTTGCATCTTAACACTCCTAACACAGAGTAATTTTTCACAACTGTAGTTACATCTACAGTCTTTCCCAAAGGTCAGTTTGTTGTGAGAAGGAAGCAAGGAATTGTCACAGTAACGCCGTAAATCTGTCTCTGGGGATGCTGTGTGGCAGCAGCATGAATGGGCACTACATTGTGTGCTGAGTGGGAATCGATTACTGAACACATCATGGTGTGCTTCACGTGGGACCCTTCTTGGTCACTGGGTGCTTTCTTCTTGGGTGATCTCCGGGTAGACGAGAAGGCAAAGAACAACAACTGTAAATCTCTAGTGCCCTGGCAACCTTTCCCCCTTTTTGCCTGGGCCTAGAGGGTTTATTTGTTCCTTGATTAATTCTTTTATTTTCAAAGTGGGCTGCCTACAGTCTCGGACTGGTCTTGAATGAGACAGAAATTGAGGCAGTCCTACAGAGTAACACTTTTTGGCATTGTTCCTTGCCCTAAGTGATACTTTTCTACCTGGTGAATAGAGTGGTGTTACAGACTATGGTATCTAAAGAGGAGCAACAGGTGGTACTTGCATGCATCACTAGAGATGGGAGAGATACGTGGTATTGGGGATACTCTTCCCAAAGCAACTAAGATAAAACTGGCTAAACCCAACTTTGTTGTTCATTGCATCCTATAGAATCATTTAGGTTGGATAAGACCTTTAGGATCAAATCCAGCCACTAACCTAGCACTGCCAAGTTCACCATGTTCCTAAGTGCAATATCTACACATCTTTAAAACATCTCCAGGGATGGTGACTCAAGCAGTTACCTGGGCAGCCTGTTCCACTATTTGCCAACCCTTTTGGTGAAGAAATTTTTCCTAATATCCAAATCTAAACCTCCTTTGGTGTAACTTGAGGCCCTTTCCTCTTATTCTGTGGCTTGTTATTTGGGAGAAGAGACCTACACCCATCTCAATACAACCTGCTTTCAGGGAATTGTAGAGAGCAGTGTGGTCTGCCCTGAGCCTCCTTTTCTCCAGGCTGAACAGTGTTGGTTCCCTCTTTCTCTAGACCCTTCATCAGCTTCATTGCCCTTCTCTGGACACGGTCCAGCACCTCAGGGTCCTTCTTGCAGTGAGGGGCCCAAATCTGAGCACAGTATTTAAGGTGTGGCCTCACCAGTGCTGAGTACAAGGGGACAGTCCCTTCCCTAATCCTGCTGGCCATGCTGATTCTGATGCAAGTCAGGATGCTGTTGGCTTTCTTGGCCACCTGGGCACACTGCTGGTTTCCCATCTCTGTGGAGAATGATCTTCCAAGAAGTATGTCCAAGAAATTGTCCAGGAATAATACTTGTGTTAAGTAAATTCTGCTTTTAATGGCTTTTATTAAGTATTTGCCTAATTTCAGATCAGCTAGTTTAATAGCAAGCAAAGGTCATCATCAGAAACGGTGTATGCACAGAGATTCTTGCTAAAATGCTAATAGTTTCTGAAACTCTTGATGTTGAAGATGCTATAAAAATGCTGAAATATTTCACAGAGGCAGTAATTCACTTGACTCATGATTAAAAAAAAAAAAAAAAAAAAAAAGGATTTCCTATTTTGAGGTTTGACATTTTTCCTACCGCAGCATGATTTTTCCCATCAGAGCCAGCTGTTAGCTGAGTTTTGGTGGAGACATATCCAATATGTGCTGCTTAAGAAAACTCTGTCTTATTGCAAGGGTTCCTGGAAATCTCTTACATTTCATTTGCCCTCAATGGATGGAGAAAACCAAACCCATATGAAAAATGTGATTTTTATGTTTATGGCCAGGCCAGAAATCCGAGCAACAGAAGAATAAAAATAGTTATCACTGTTAAATCATTTGAGGGTATGGGTGTCAATTTTCCAACTAAAAGGAAACTTCTAACCATGAGGAAAACTCTTGACTAAAACAACATTGTGAGTCCAAATGAAATGGTTTCTTTTTTCCTGTTAGGTTTTCTTAATAATGTTTTGGTCTGACATGCAGAATAAACTTCCAGAAGGTGCTTGATAACTTTAGAACTGCTTTTTGGTGACTAGGCTATTTAGGTGGAAAAAAAAAATAATGCATGAGGCAGAAAAAAACTCATCTCTTGCATCACTGAAGGTGGCATCATTGACTTAAATCTTGTGATATTTTGTGGTACGCCTTGTGATATTTAGTGTTTATTTAAAAAACAAAAAATGCACAACCAAAAAAACCTACTTGGTAGGAATAAGTGATTACCTTAGGCTTCCAACTTCTATTTAAGAATTAAAAATCCTATATTGCCCTCAATTTAGTGCAGGGAGCCTTTTAAAGACATGACTTGATGTTGCTGTTTAAGACAAATAAGATACTGGCTTGGGTGACTGCAAATAGTGATGTGAGTATGTCTAAAGTTCTCTCTCACAGTAGGCTTTGTTTTACTTTGCTTCTTGTGAGATTCATGCTACCCTAACAATAAATATTAGGGTTGGGTGCTAAGGGTTATAGTCAGTGGAGAGAGACTGACTTCTCTGGAGATACTGGCTGCATCTGTTTTTTTTTTTAACATGAGTTACATGAGTAATGGCTTAGACTGCAAAGGACACATGGAGTTGATAGTGGATGCAATTAAGTAATAAGAATATGTCCCTTACAGAGCTCGTAGGACTGTACTGTTGCATGCACAAATCCTAAGCCTTCAGTTACTTCTCATGCTCCTCGCCTTTTCCTCCATTTCCACCTTCCTGCTCTCTCTCTCTCTCTCTGTTTTTTTTTTGTGGTTTTTTTTTTTTTAGTGTGGCCTTTCCTCTCTCACTAGCTGCTTTTTGCTGTTCCTGTTTCTTGAAGGGCTGCTGGTATGTGCAGCAGAAATGTGAGCTGGGTCAGGGGCTGAACAACTAGGAAAAGTGATGATCTTTGAGAGATTACAGAGTTTTAAAATAAATTAAAATGCAATGAAATTATGTGTCTTAAGAGGGTGAGGCAAATGCTTTCAAATTCAGGCCTGTGCTAATGTGAGCAACGCTTGAGGAACACATTCAGTAGGTTTGACATCGTGGGGTAGTTTAGTAAATGGACGCCATCACCTGCTAGTGTTTGACACCATTTCTTGAGGTCAGCATGCAGCAGGTTTTGGGGAGCTGGAGCAAAGGCATGCAGAATGTATGAAAAAAAAGTAGTGGATGGAAGACAACTTTTTTGTCAGCTCAGAGCATGCTATGTGCTAGAGCACAATAAACAGGTTATAACTGGGCAGCAGCTCATACTGTATATATCCCAAATACATCCCAATATATACATTTGTATATATCCCAAATATATCTGAGGAGCAAAGTAAATGTGGGGTTTTTTGCTTACTATGCAGATTATTTTTAGCCTTGACTGCTAAGGCTGGTGTGTGCGGGAAGACAGATTTTAAAAGCACAAGAACCCCTCATGCGTCATGACAGCCTTGTATGGCAAAGAGACAGCAAGCACTCTGGTGCCTCATCTTGGTGCGGGTGTTTTGCCCTTTGCTGTTAAATGTTCTTCTAGGCCTATTGTAAGACAAAGTTGGCTAGAGTGACTTTGCCAGAAGAATGGCTGGGAAGCAGAAGGTGGTCCCAAAAGCTTTCAAGACCTGCAGTGTCTGAGCAATGATCTCCAGTGCCCCCATGGGTACTGAAGGCACACAAATGCATCCTTCCATTATACCACTTACAGCTTTGGGCTAATGTGTTAACTGACAGCCAGCTGTTGTATAAGCAATGCAATTAAGCTGCAGACTGTAAAGATAGAGAAATTAAAGCCTTATTATTTTTTTTTAAGCATACTATTTCCTACAAATTCTATGGTACAACTGTCTGTAAAGTAGGCTTGTTTCGGTGTGTATCTGAATGCAGAACCATGTTGCTGTTACTGAGTTCCTCAGTCTTGAAATGTCAGTATCCTCTAAGGTAGACTCCTGAACAGGGGGACAGTGTGGTGCAATTAGAAGACTCATGGGAGAAATGTAAGCTCTCTGCTAACCACCTTGTAGGAATAAAAGTATGAAAGCACCTTTACGTGTACACCAGCACAGAGAAGAGAGATGCCAGAAAGGTAGAGTGCAGCATGTGTGTATTTGTCAACATAGATGTCTCTAGAAGTCTATTATTAATTAGAAAAGTGTTCCACTACAAATTATGAAAATTAGCAGGAGACTGATTTCAGTTACTCTTGTTTGCTCTCATTAACACTTCAGCATAATGTGCACTTCAGTCAAATAAAGAATGGAACCTTTTTTTGTGTCTTTTGAGAGTGCCTCAAAAAGGGCCTTGATTTATACTCTACTTTTTAGCCTGATTAAAAGTGATGATTAAACCATGCAAGTTCCTTAAGGTGACTGTGTTAAGGTGATAATTTTTTTTTATAAGCTGAATAATGTTTAATGTTCAGGGTAAAGCTGTCTGAAAATGGAATTACAGCATTTCACTATGTTTTGTATTTAAACTTAAGTAATTAGCATCACCACCACCACCACCACTCGTGGATATTATTGTGGAAGATTATACACAGTTACTGAAATCACATACGAATGACTGTTATAGCCTTAGGCCTTACATCTCCGATATTGAATACCAGGGTGGCAGTCCTTGTCTCACCCAGGAACTCCTCATACCTGACTGTGTGTACCTGTTGTGCACCTTGGAGAGGCGGTCACTGCACGTGTAGAAGTGCTTAACTGAGCTTTATCTTTGTTGGGTCAGGTAGTGATGGGAATGGAGGAACTGCAGAAGGAAGCATTCAATGTGATGTCTTGTGTGTTTGGTGAGCGGATCTTGTGCTATTTCAGCCTAATTGCTGGATTAAAGCTGCCCTGGCATGCTGATTTAGGCCTTGGTATGTTCTTGATGACACTTCTCCTCCACCTGGCATTTTAGAAATCTCAAACTTGCTATTTCTGTTTCAAAATGAAGACTTGCTTTTGTCTGTCTGTATTTATGTTTTTGCTGCTTCTGCTCTGAGTATAGAGGGGTTTACCCTGCATAAGCATGGCTCAGTCCCTCTTCTGCCCACTTGTAAGGGCTCTTTGCAACCAAACTACTCAGAAGAGTGGAAGGTGTTGAAATTTTGGGATGAGGGGGACTGACCATGTACTGATCTTTCTTCTACTTGATAGCATTGTTTCCAGCACTACTTGGGCCTACACAGAGGGTTCTCCATGTGTGTGGCATCTGCGGAGATATGTGCGTAGGGTGGCAGGAAGCAGGCAAGCCGCCGTACACGTTTTCCTCCTGCAGCATGCCGTGGTATCAATAAGAAGTCTGCACGATTGGCCCTTGGTGATGGGTTCCCAACCTATGGCTCTTGTACGGTGTGAAAATACATTTTACAATGCTGCACTAGCACTCCTGCTTTTTTGTGCACTGCTGTCATATTATTTTGAGATGAAGGGCTCTGTTTGGCTGTCACGCTTACAGTACATGATTTGGTCTGATTTCATTTTGGGTTAGTGTTTTAGACAAGCCACGCCACATGGCTTATGGATACAAAAGACCAGGCACAGCTCAGTACTGTGAGGTTCTGTAAAGTGTCCTTTACCAGAAGCAGAGTAATTTCATTGCTGCATGGCTTATATGGAAGCTCTGGGCAGCTTGGGTCTCGTAAGATCAAACTCTGAGGATTACAGCCATTACTCCAAATTATCAAGACATTGCTCTGGGTCACATTTTCTAAGTGTGATGGGAGAAGTATATATAGTTTGTGCTTGGGGAAGCAGAGACAAACATTAACTCTACTACAATTTTATAAAAGCTGTTGCAAACCATCTCTTGCAAGAAACACACACGCACAAAGAGAGGCAATACCGAAATGTGTATGGTGGACTTACAGAGAGCCTGATGTCTGCAGCATCTCCAGTGATGTGGCAGGGTCTGTGTTTAACCAGATGAACAAGGACAGTGCTTTGTTGTTGTAAAATTACATTGAGAATTCACTGGTGGAATGAAACCTTAACCTTTCTGGCTGCATTACCTGGGGGTGTTGGAAGGATTTAAAAAAATGAGATCTACTGAAAAGAATTCCCATGTATAAACAGAATATAAATGCTGTAAGTGTATGCCTAGTATAATATTGAGGCTGTTCTAACTTGTATGCCTGCTTGACTGGGAACTGTGTTCAACCAGACCCTCCACAGTATGTATCTAACGTCCTTTACTCCCAGAAATTGCTCACTCGTTCATTCTTGGGCGGGAGTGATGACATCACTCCTTTGTTGAGGACAACAAACCTATTCTGTGTGTTGCAGGGTCCTGTGTTGCCTTTGCCACAGTAGTATCCAAACATTTGGCAATATTGCAGGGACCCCCATGAGAATCGGATGCAGTCTGCTCTTCACCCAGCAAATGAACTGTGACGACTGGAGGCCTTGCTATAGTTTGGTTACACTGTATTTTCTGTAGCTCTGAGATGGATGGCGTGATCAGGCTGTACATACAAAGGTAACCCTCCAAAACAGGGTGGCTACTTCCAGCTGAGTTACAAGATATGGTCTTTGACCTGCCCTAAACCCTTTGCCTTATCTGGATGTTGGGAGAAAATCGTTGCTGGAGCTGAAACCCATGGCAGGAACAGAGCTAAAAATTTGTATGTGGATGAGCACATGCTAGTGTTTGTGGTGGTGTCCTGGCCTTGTTGTATTTGGTCGTATAACTGTAATCTCAGTGTTGGGATTTTTTGGTTGTGGTGTGGTGTTGTGGTTTTTTTTGTGTGAGTTTGTTGTTTTTTGGGGGGGGGGGGGGGTTGGCAGCATTTGCTCTTTCTTGCATACATTGTATTCTCACATTGTGCTACTGTGGCTAGGCTTGCACCAACTGTGGTGATTTGGCAATTTGCTTGGACAGACAATCCTGTGTATGTTTGGAGCAGGTCCTGCTGCTGCACACACAGAACGTGGAGATACTTCATTTTTACTCTAAAAAAACCTGTGTGAGCAGTGATATCTGGAGGTGGCTCTGTTTTGGTGTACTCTGCCCGGGTGCGCGTGCCCTGCAGCTGCTGATTAACAGCTGCTCTGAGGCCTCAGTGCGACAGTTGACGCAACATCAAGTGGCACCAAACCAAAATCCCCAAGGGAGACCAGGAAACATCATCTAGAGAGCAACTGGTTGCCTGGGTTGTATCTCCTGCAGAGCTTCAAATGCCATGCGGGTAGGGCCCTGTGCTGCACCCTTGAACCCAGCTGGCATCCCTCCAAGGGACTCCCTCTGACAGGACCCTGTCACCCTTCGGGGTTGCCAGTGAAAGTCTCCTTGTGGCACAGTTCCCTCTGTCTTCCATGTCAGCATACCCAGGCTGAGACAGATGGGTTTGCTAATGGGTTCGCTAATGGGTTCATAGAAAAATGGGTTCTTAAAAAAATGTGGGTCATTGTTTAAATAGCTGGTGCTGTTCAGCTGGGAGGAGGACAGAGTAACTGACACAGTAAAAGAAATGGAAAAGTTAATTTGAGGGAGTGTTTGGTGGTTTTTTTGCGTGGGTTGGGTTTGGGTTTTTTTGAGATGTAACCTGCATGTTTTCAAGCTTCACTTCCTTGAAAAATAGAAGAGTTTAGCTTTCTGTGTTTAAGAGGTGGTAATGAAAAGTAGACATGGGTACTGCATGAAACAGAATCTCAAATTTTGCTTATTTGTATTATTGTCCTTGAAACACGTTATATTTTCATTCTGGTTTATATCTAATAGGAAATAATAATCTCTTGTGTGTTTATCTAAAATATGATATCCTTTTGTTTTTGCTACTCGCTCTTCCTTCAGGGAGAAAATGGGTATTAACTCTGCTTAGATTTTTGCAGGTACTTACGGTTTAGCACTCCTTTGTACAGCAAATGTTAGATTAGCTCAAAGCTCTCAGCGTCATTGTTTGGCACTTTGGGACATGGAGATGCTCTTTGAATAAGTGTAAATAGCAGTGCATATGCATGGTGGGTGTCGAGAAGCCTGGATTACTGGGAAGCAACTTCTGAAACGTGTGGTTTATTCCAGCTTTGTGGTAGAGAGCCCATGTTGTGTTGGTGGTGTATCACATGCATCCATACTTGCTGCTCCTTCTCTTGACTGCCAGAAGGAGTGAAGGGAGATAAAACTCATGTCTTCAGTACTTTCTGTCTCAGCTTCCTTCACATGCTGTATGGCTCTTTTGACTTCAGTAAATGGGTCAGATCCCCAGGGGCAATTACCAGTAGTTTGCCCCTGACCTCATTCCTTAGGGACTAGGGATGTGGTGATGATGCTTTCCAAGAGCCAGGGAGGTGTTAGGTAGTGGGAGGACTCAGGCAATACAGGAAGACCTGGGAGAAAGACAAGTCCAATTTTTGAAGTGCTAGAAAATGCCTCCTGTTCTCCTAATAACCTTGCTGTGTGCTTCTGAATGTAATTAGTGCAACATTCATAGGTGAAGAAGCAAGTATCTGATGAGAGATTGCTTTCTTTTCCTGTTTTGAAAAAGGCTAATGATTTAATTTTCCTTTCACTGTACCTATACATGGCAGTTAAATAATTTAGTTGTTTTGCTTCCTTACTGGAGGAAGTTTCTGCTTTAGAAAAAATGAGATCTGTTTTTGCATTTAACTCTCATAGTAAAAGGAATGTGAAAGGAATTTCACTGAGTCAATGAAAAATAGCTCTATTACAGCAGCTACTAAAGGTGAATCTTAAAATTTATTTTAAAATGAAGTTATGAAAGGTATTGGAAATATTAAGAGTGTGCTTAGGTCTCTCACTCTCTTTTTTTAATTAAAAATAAATCTTTTGGTTCCATTTATGTGAATGCACTTGGTAAATAATTTGATAAAGAAAGAGCTGGCCGAATGAGGCCTGAAGTTAACAGCCAGAAGGGAAATGCAATGGGCTTTGGTTGTACTCTTTCTGAAATACTTTTTTTGACTTTTAAATGTTGGAAGCTTATGGTCCTTTAAACAGATCTCCAAGCTCAAGGTCACCATCAGCCCTTTGTGCTAGGAGTTAAATGTGGTTGCTCTGAGAATATCTTGACGTTTTGAGTGAGATACAGAATGCTCTCCACATTCACGACACTTGCCTCTTCTCATCAATCTCTTAATGGGTTTTTGTTTTCTTCCTGTGTTTTGGTAGAGATTCTTATTTCCTCCTGCTTTATATGTCACTGAATATTTCTTTTTTCTTTCTTTACGTACTCCCCTTTCCAGCTGCCTTTTGTGGGAAAAAAAACCCTGAATAACTACTTTTTTTCTCTTTACCTTTTTGCTCTGCCGTCAGTCTCTTCCCTCATCTCCAGGGTGACCCCTTGCCCTCTCATGTTTGAACTGTTGCTCTTTGTCTCAAAACGTGTCAGAAATTAAGTTCTCTGGGGCATAGAGTATGTCATCTGTGTCATCTTTTACTTGCTTGGGAAGGTGCCGTGGACGTTTTTGGCAATGGAGCTGTAGTGATGGCAATGGGGAAAGAGAACAGCAGAGTGGCTGAACTCTGCCTTTACTGAAACTTTCCCTTTTTTATAGTTTTGATGAAACAGCCTGGATTGGGGAGGAATACTGAAGGTCATTAAAAAAATTCATGAAATGCTGTTCCTTGCATCCCTGCCTAACAAGATCTGATCCTATTGGCATTATATCACTGGCAGGATGCTGGAGTGCCATATTAATGTCAAAAGCATTGAGATAAATGACAGCTACGTTAATTGGGTAGGCATTTGGGCTCAACTTGAGAGCCTCACATTTTTTATAGGTTTGCTTGGGGCAACAGAGGGGTAGCATGTTGAGAAGTTACTGGGCTCTGATATTAACCGCTAGGTATGTTAATGTGAACATAAGCATTGCTGTATCTGTAAGGCTGGGATTGCTAGAGAGGTAGTTTAGGGATGCTGTGCACATAGCCTTGAAAGGAGATAGATTCTCTGCATGTATCAGGTTTTTTTTCAGCTGCAGTCCCTTAGCACAAGGGGAGCTGTGCACAGGCAATATGAGCTGCCTACTGATCAGGCAGACAACTCCTACTCAGGTGGGGATTTTTAGGGAGGTTTAAGGGAGCTACAGCTGGATCCAGAAAATTAAGCACTTCAGCTTACATTGAAATGGGGGGGAAATTAGGAAGTACATAATATGTCAGAACTTCAGTCTTTTTGTGGATATCTGTTTGATGTTCAACAGAGCAAACACTTTTTAAAAATACCAGCTCTAAACTGTGCATGGGTTTGGGTATTCCTGTAATGTCAGTGTTGTACCAGAGGTCGTGATGCAGATGACACAGTGGGTGACACAAACGGTGGGCTTGACTTGTAGAGGCAACCAGGAAGAAAGTGCATGCTTTGCATTGACTGCCCAGCTGTTAAAGAGACTGCAATATTTGGTTGCTCAGGAATCTGTTGAATAGAAATGGTCTTTTTGATGGTAAAGAGTTCCTCCACTTTGACTAAGTTAGTGTGCTGTGATGTCACCTTCCTGGTGACAACACTATTGCTATATTTATATTTTAAGAATTCCTGCTAGCAAATTAGAGCTAAGAAAGCTGGTTATTCTTCCTCTGCTGTGTTGGAGAAAACATGGCTTACTAAATTTTTTTCTACGTGGATAATTAGTTACACTTGTGCAGCTCCAAAAAAAACAAACCATAAAATTGCACAGCAACAACCGTAGTTTAATTTATCTGAAGAACTTCTATTACTTATGATGATGTGCAAGAAAGTTGTATCCTGGGCTGTTTTTTGCATTCCAAGCTAACTTTTTCGGATGGGCTGACAGCGAGGCATTCCTATTTCATTCTTTGAAAGAACCCTGAAAACCTGCAGTCTTTTTGTGTATATGCTGTGCACATTTACTATGGAAATTACAGAGACAATAAAATCAGAGCCCTGCCATGTTTGGTGTGTTTTGTTGCTTTTTTTAACCTCCTGCTTGTCAGAGTTGAATAACATTTGCAGTCTTACGCTACAGCTGGGGAGTGAAATTGGTAGAGAATTGAAATAACATCTGATTCTAGAGATGTGCAGGTTTTTGGAGATAAATGGCATTAAGGGGACTTTTATGGCCTTTCTGATTTTCCACAAGTGGCAGCCCAGGATATACTCATTTTAACTAACATTTGTGCTTCAGATGATTTTATGTGCTAAGTAGGTCTTGAATAAAGTTTTAAAACTGGTTGCTTTCTATTTTATTGATGTTGATTAGTTAACAGGTGGCTATTAATAAAACCAGGAGTTTTCAATTGTTCTGCCCTGCGCTTAGCAGAAAGTGTCTGGACTTTGCCCCAGGCAAAGTGCAAGTCAGCGAGGGCATTGTACAATGTACGGGGTGAAGCTTGAAGTAATGGGTGATCTAATTTCCCTGATGAGATTGAAACTTTGTATTTTCTCCTGACAGAAAGCAGGAGACTCACTGGTACAGAGGAGGTAGCTCAAACCAGCTGTGCCAAAGCATTTGGTATCATAGATTCACAGCAGTCTCAGAGCTGGAGGGGATGTTGCTGAGCCAAAAGGGAGGTAAACAGCAGGAATATCGAGCCATGCATTTATTAACACCAGCTTTAATGTGATGCTCATCACATAAATAGCACTGACTGTATCTTCAAAACTATCATAAAAGCAATAATGGCTGTGGGGGGAGACATAGGGGAGTTTATCAGCAGTCGCATTAATAACCCAGGACTCTGGGTTTTCAAGTTGCAATTAGGTGCTCAGCAGCTGTGACCTGCTGGAGTTGCCCATTACTGTCACTCTCAGGAGCTGACTCTCCTGCCACAGCTCACTGACATCATCCACCTAAAAGGTCGCCTGCAGAAACTGGTCTTCAGATACTCACTGTCAGCTCTGCTTATGCCATATTCCATTTTGTTATGATAAAAAAGGCAAAAAATTGTTAATACGGCTATCGTAAATCCAGCTGTTCAGCCAGGCTTTAATGGGAGTGGTGATCATAACTCATGCTCCCAAAATTGGCAGACTTTTGAATGGTGGTGGTAGGGTGTGCTCTATCTTACAACTTTGTAACTAGATGAGGTCCCAATGCAGGAAGAAATTATTAAACTGTTTGACGTGAAAAAAAACTTTCAGGTAAGGGAATAGAATTCTGCACGAACCTCCTGGGACTGCTGTCTTTTCTCCATATGGTCCTGATGGAAAACGACCACGTAGACGCTTCCATTTCATATTTTTCCCTTTGAGTCAGAGTTTGACAGGAGCTGGAAAGGAAGGGTTTTTTTCAGATGTCTCGCATGTCAGAAGCATGGGGTGAAAATGGCAGTGGTAATTTTAGCTCAGAGAAGAAAGGTTTTGATGGTTTTGCAGCTATAACCGCTTCTCTTGAGTCTGGGTTTGTGCTGTGTTGCAGTTGTTGTCAGAG
This sequence comes from Falco peregrinus, assembly GCF_023634155.1. Classification (NCBI taxonomy): domain Eukaryota; kingdom Metazoa; phylum Chordata; class Aves; order Falconiformes; family Falconidae; genus Falco; species Falco peregrinus. The sequence continues at coordinate 64,367,116 of NC_073722.1, forward strand.
GGGTTACTTTCATCAGAAATGCGTGCCCCCTAGCCAAAACAAACAAACAAAACCCCCAAAAACTAACACCACCAAAACAAACAAACAATAACAGAGATCTCTCTTCCTGTGCCACAGCTAGTTCCTAAAATGTATGATGTGCGGCAAGATCTTGCTGTGGGCAATGGGGATTTTTTCCTGATATTCTCTAAGAAATTGAAATTTATGATAAACATGGTTGTTTTTCTTACACTGTTTTCTGCTTCTCATATTTAACATTCATTAGAGATGGTTTGTTCCATAAAATCCTAATCCTGAAGGAACGCAGTAGAGTGTGGCTGTGTGCATGACTATGACAGTGCAGACTCCCTATCTGCTGAGAAAAGCCAGAGGAAAAAAAGCTTATTTGATCATGCCGAAATGATTTTGAGGCAAAAAGAAAAGAAAATTTTCCCATCCTGACTGGAATGTTAGTCTCTCAAATTTAATCAGTGTATAATTTGGCGGTGGGGAAAAGGGCATGAGAACTCATCAGTGAAAATATTGGATTTATGGTATTTGGAAGCACTGCATTTTAATTTCAACTTTTTTAAAAAAAACTTGATTGAAAAAAAGATTAATACGTGGTTGCAAATGAAAAAGCATTCAAGATTAGTTTAAATCTCTTCATTTAGAGGATGTTTTAGTTGGGCATTTTGACAATTTGGAATTTGCTGGTTTATATGCATTTTTCTTTTCCAAAAAGGATTTCTCAGAATTTCCCCTCATTCTGTGAAGTTTTAGTTTTGACAGATCACCTTTCTGATGAAAGAATGAGTTTTCCAGAACATTCTCAGCCAGCTCTTCTGGAGACTATACCTACTGAATAATAACAACCTGACAAGCATATTTTCTTAATCCGCATGTGCTTCAAGTAAAGCGTGAAAATGGGTGCATGTTATATTAGAATAAAATTTTAGGTTATGTGGGTTTTTTCTAGCTTTTTGGTATTACCAAATAACAGTGTGACTGGAAGATGAACCACTTTGTGGGTTTTGGGTGGGTTTTTTTTTTGTTTGGGTTTGTTTGGGTTTTTTTTGTTTTTTTTTTAAGTAAAACCAGGTAGTTTTGTACACTTTTTTTTGTGATGAGAAAAAGTGATAGTTCTGGTATAGCAGGAGCAAACTTCTTTGTTGGTATGTTGTGTTGTTTGTCATGGAAGACCTTTATGCTATACTGAGTAATTTGCAAGTAATTATCTTGTATAGAAAACGTTTGTATGCATGGCAGGCCTTGTAGCATGCATGCAGGTGTTTCTTCCAGAAAAGCCGATGTCCACAGAATTGAAATACTGGTGGTGTAGCCTGAACATTTCCTGCTTGTGTTTGAAGTCAGCTTTTGTGGTAGTTAAATTACACACTTTTTTTTGTTGTTGTTTTTTTGTTTGTTTGTTTTTTAAACTCCCCATCCAGAAATAGGTATAATACATTCCTTTTAAGTAATGCAAAAAAGGCTTTCCAAAGAAGACACCACCTTACTAGGTGGTGTTATCAGGTGGGTCTACAGGTCTTACAGGTGAGGATAGCAGAAATACAGCCAGGTGTAGTAACCTGTAGGTCTGTGGTAGGCTGGTGTGACCAAGGCTTGGCTTTAGCCGTGTTCTCCCATTTGCAGGTAGAAATGTAGGGGAAAGCTGATTTTTCTCAAGACCTTGCTTTCTGGGTAATCTTCTGGATGTGGGCTCCAGAGCCAGGCAGCAGTTACTCTTCCAAAAAGTGCTGTTCCTACAGCTGTTGGCGCTTTCTGCTCATGCTGGGCTGGCCTCCTGTGCAAGGTGGTCCCTGACAGCTGCCCACAGCTCCTTAGCCTTGGGGCTACCCCTCTATGCTAATGGACATGGGAGGCAGCAGTGCAGATACAGATGCTTCAGTTTTCACTTCAGCAGAAATGTGACAGTTTTTAATCATCATTCCTAAATCACATTGTAAAATGGTGAGTAGACATAGTAATAGAAGTAAGAAACCTTTCTTCTTTTCAATCGTGTGTTGATTCTCTTCATTGCAGTGTGCAGTAACCTTGCCCTGAAAATTTGTGCAGTTTTGTTCCACAAGGTCCTGTGCACCCTCTGAGTCTTGGTCTGTGGATCGACAGTTCACTGGCTTGGAACAACTGTAGAATAGCTGCTACATCTTTGGTTGATGACTTTTAGGGGCTTAAATTCTAGCCTCTGTCATTTTGCCCTCGCCTTCACACAGTGGAGGCAGTTCTTGTGCACTTGTGCTGCAGACAGCAAGGGAGCAAGTGTCATTAATGTAACTTTTATGCCTGAAGGGAAGTGTAGGCAGAAAAGCTGGTCTGCACCAGGCTAAAAGATAGTGGTCCTCTTGTTTTTACCCTTTTCCTTTTTTATTTTTTTAAGTATTATTTTCACTGCCCGCCCCCCTTCAGAGTTCACCTTTGTTATTTTTGAGAAGATGTATACTTCCCAACACCCTGAAATACAACTGTACAGAAACTTCAAACAGCCTGAAATCTGCAATTCCCATGTTCCTTAGAACAGGAAAGAGAAAGGGTGATAAAGTAACCAGTTATTCAGGCCTAGATATTATTTTCAGCTGAATGCTATTATATGTCACGTGATTTCAACATCTTCTGCTAAGCAAAGTGACTCTTCTGAGGCTTCTTTTAGCTTTTTTTCCTTACTGCAGTGAAGCCTTTTTGGTCCAATAATTCACTGTTTCAGTGACTTTCTTCCTCTGATGGTTCTTCATTGGCTATGTTATTTGAGGACCTCAGCAGCTACTTTCTGAAATAGCCCCATGATTGCATCTGTCTAGGCTGTTACTGTATTTCACTACAGCTCTTTATTTTCAGTATATTAAATATATTTTTATATAAATATTTAAAATGCATATAAAAGGACATTTTAAATGCATACCAGTTGGTAAGGTTTCTTCTTCCTGTAGTAGGCAAACCTTAAACGGCAGCGTACTGTGTAAAGTAATACCTTGTTAGTTTTATGCAACCTATAGATTTGATTAAAATGTGGTAGAAAAGTGCCTTTGATATATATGAGGGAGCAAGGGCAAACCTTTCCTGAATCATTGCATGGAGCTCATGTGAGTCTTGCTGAGAGAAGCTGTAAAAGCTCCCCAAAGTGTATTAAATGAACCATGCTAGAGATCATGCAAAAGTGTTTTATTATATTCCAGAAATATTGTATCTTTTATTTTTGTGTGTGTGATTTTAAAATGGCAAGAAGAAAATGAAGTCTTGAAATTAATTTGACAGTTAAAATGTAACTTTGCTGTGAGCTTGCTGTAGGACCAGCGGCACAATTAATTCTTCTTACATGCTGACAGAGCTGTTTGACAGCTGCACCGTCTGGTGGGGTGTGGGACAGACTGATTCTGATCAATATTTATTTTATAATTAACCCTTAGGATGCTGGCCTATATCCAGGAAGAAGGGATTTAGAGGTTGTTGGTTCCTGCAGGGTTGGAAGCAAGGGATGGGCTGGGAAAGGTTTTTTGATGACTGGAAAGCAGACGAAGATCCCACTCTCATGGGAACTGTCTATTCTGTTGTAGTGGGATATCCTGAGGCTTGAATACAGTCTTTGGATTAAGGGCATTGCTCGTTGCAGTATGTGCCTACCTAATGGGAGCCAGAAGATGGTAGTTGAGCAGAGTACTGAGTATACTGGATTCCTGTGGAGTCTAGTATGGGCTGAGCTGAAACTACAGCTTCTTCTGTGCTGCTAGGGTTCCTCTCTTTTGCCTTGTAACTGTTCTTGGGAAACAGGGAGGAAGTTAATCATTAGCAAAGTCTCTTTTTCTTGACTTGAAAGTCAGCGGCTTGGCAGGTTGCAGAATTACGGACCTATATGTAACAACGTTAAACACATCATGTTCCCATATGAAACAACACTAACACTAGGCCAAAGCAGGGTATAAGGTATATTGGAGCTGAGGTCTCCAGCCTGCCACAGTTTCCACAGCTTTTGTGCAAATGATAGGCCATGCCCTGTGATTGCACTTGACTTTGGCATGTTGGTATTGAGGAGCTGTTTGTTCTGTTTGAATCTTTGGGTTTTAGCGATAGAGACAGGTAATGTGTGTTGGGTGCTTCTTGAATGTTTCCCTTGGTGCTTTTTAGCTTTAGTCTGAGGAGTAGCATGTGAGATGTGTTCTCCTCTGCTGCCATTACTACCTTCCTTCAGAACTATCATTGAATTCAACAGGAGTTTTAACACAGAATTCAGGGAAAGCAATGTTAAGCCAGTCAAAGCTTTGCAAATCTGTTCTTTAGGAAATAACTTTTTACATTGATGTAATGATATCTTATTTATTAGAGCAATAGGGTGCAGGGGAGAAGAGAATAACACATGTATTTCCCCAGGTTTTGTCTACACAATAGCTGGGTAGAAGCTGACTTATGTTAACTAGCTCTAATTGCCCTCTCTTTCTCACAATCATTCTCATTTTTGTTAGGGGGATGGTAGAAGATGCCTTACCTTACTCAGTGAGAACACCCCCGAGGAAAGCGTTACTGGATCAGTCTGAAGACTTACTGACCCAGTGTCCTGTCTCCAGCAGTAGTTAGCAGCAGATGGGCTGAGAGAAAAAGTAGTATGATAATAATGTGCTGCTTTAAACCTTGCCACCATGCGTAGTTTATTGGCTTCCCTCACTTATGGTATTATGAGAAATACTGAACAATTCTTTCCTATTTGCCTTCTTCATATCATTACCAATGTTAAGCATTTCAGACATTTCTCTCTGTTGTGTTTTTTCCAAACTGAAGTTGGTTTGGTACATTCGTATCATGCTTGTAAGGAGGATATTTGGCTTTTGCTTGGGTGGAAGCTTTCCCATCCAAGGGTTATGCTGTAGTAATGAGCCTCCAAGTGAAGACTAAATTGGGATGCTTCTGTGATGGGTCAGTTGTCACTGAAGGTGACATGTGACTTGCTGTTGTACCTTCCTCTTTGACTGTAGCTTTTTTTCAGCATTTTTTGCATCTGCTCTGCAGGCTGAACTGCCTCGGCTCCGCTTACCTGTCAGGTCAATATCTGATCTTTTAGTGACCTTGCTTGAAAGCTAGAGGATTTTTTAGGAACTTCCTTAGTGTAGGAACACTTGTGAGGGATAATGTTAATAACAGGGCTTTGCGCTTTTTGACATATGCATGCAGGCTGCTTACCTGCATGCCTTGCATCAGAATGTTGCCTGTGTGCATTTTGACCAATCCTGAGGGCTGTCATGGAAGCAAGGGGAGAGGCAGAGCAGTGATTTTTCTTCCCTAAATATTTCCACCTCTCTCAGCTGCCTAGTGAAAATAGCTAAGCTAAGGATCCTGCTTTTGTGCAGACATTCCTTATGACCACGGATGAGATGTTTGGGCTCATTTCCATGTGTCAGGAAGCCCACTGAGATAGCTGATGAGTGGGAACAAGGTGCTTGCATGCTGCTGTGGCAACAGCGAAGCTACCAGAGATGCTGATAGCACTGCCATACTGAGCCTCATTGGGAAGATGCAGGATGGGGGTAAGCATTGGCTTTTGACTGAAGTGCCCATGTCAGTCCTTGCACCAAGTCTCATGATATTGCTTCTGACCAGTCTTTGTGGACCTGGCCCATAATCCCTTCAGACCCTGGTGTATGAAGTGAGGACAGGAATACTACTTTGTCTTTCGTTGCATGGTAGGCAGAAAAATGTGAAATGCATTCACAAAAATGTGAAATGTCATGGGAACTGAGCCTTTATAAAGTGTGTGAAGTAGCCTTGACCGGGGACTGCATTTGTCTTCAGACTGTAGTTAAGGTCCTTATGTTGCTCTATCAACATATATGCTGGGAATAAGTCAAGATAACAAGGTCAATATCCAGAGAAATTGAAAACACCAAACAACTACCAGGTTCTGGTGCATTTTTTGAGGAGCTAAAATAAGGTGTAATCTGGAAAACTGGAGCAATCAGTGTATTTACAAGTACCTATTTTCTAATCTCTTTTAGACCTTGCTTCTCTCATCCTGTTGGTGTGTTGGTGGTAAACAACTGCAGGATCATTGAACAGCCCTGCGTACTGCTGTGAATGGAGCTGCTGTAATTTGCCACTGTATTTTCTGAGTAGTTGTGTTTTTTCAATTTTATTTTTTCCCTTTCCTTCCTTTGCCTGCTTCTCTCTATCTTGCCTACCAGTTACTATTGGTTTGAGAGCCACATGGGCATCTCTTGTAAGTGTTGAAAGCCAGTACTGGTCACTGAAGGGATTCTCAGCAATTCTGAGAGGGGGGAAAGGCTCTTAAGACCTTTTCTGTCTAGTGGTTGTGACCACTTTGTTTCATGAAGTCCTGGAGGCAGCACATGTTTATAGCCACAAGAAAAAGAACAGCAGCCCAGAGCCATAAACCACCTAGCACATACATATGAAAGATGTATTGCAGACTTTTTTGACAGGATTGCAGGGCAGATTTGTATGGCAGGCCCTGTAAGTACATAGGAGACCTTGCACTGAGACAACATGATCACACCTTTGCTGACATGTAGGAGAAGCTGTAAGACAAGGGCAGGCTAGATGGTGCTTCTAGCTAGGGCTTGCCTGGCTGCCGGCTGTTTTGAGCTTGCCCAGCCTGATGTGACCCTACAAAATGTAGCAGTCCCTGTTACTGTGGAGCTGTGCTGTGTTAGTGTCAATATGCTGCCCAACCCCCCCACACGGGGTCCAGATCTGAGTTTTCCCTGATTTTAGCAGCTGTCTTGTGGCAAAGGCAGGTCTCATGTAAAAGCAGTGCAGGTGGGATGTTCTGGGTGGTGAGCTGTCCGCTTGAATGGGGAGAGGCTACATGCAGAGCTGCTGTTTCTGTGCATTTCAGTTGCTACCACCAAGTCATCTACTTACTGCTCTTGCACATGTGCACATGTGTATGTACAAACTGCCTCCTTTAGCATTGCGTGTTGCTGGTGGGCTGTTTGTGGGGACTCCCAGCACTGCGAAGAGCCCATGTAGCATGATGGGGAATGTGTCCACAGAGCAGGAGTGTTTGAGGGTCTGGTCTTTTCATCAGAAGCTTTCTACGTAAAGATTTGAAAAAAATGGATTTATTAGTGCAAAAGATACATTTGGGGTTTCTTCCATACCCTTCTCAGTGCTTTGTATTTCTTGTACCGCTTTTTCTCTCTGTTTCTGAAAAAAATCTCCATAACAACATCCCTGGTACAGGGAGGAAAGAAACCAGGATAAGAGAAGCAAGAGAAAGGCAGTCTGTAAACATGGCCAGAGTGTGTGCTGTAGCTGTAGCTCTACCTTTGCTAATTATGTTACTGAAGTAACTATTCAGTTTGGTTATTATCTAGAATAAGAAGGATAAAGTACAGTGGTGCCAACGAGACTCACAAGGGGGAAGAATTACAGCAGTGCTGGTTTGGAGGCACCTCTGGGGATCTGTAGTTCAAATTTCCACTCAAAGCAGGACTGTTGGCAGCCATATATCAACAAAAGATCATGATTAAAATGAGAAGGAAAAGAAAACCACCCTCACTATCAAACTAAATTAGAACTCTATGCAAGATCTCAAACACACAAAAAAAACTTTCATTTTGAACAAAATTCCCTTGCCAGGATCAGGGTGATAGAGAAAGGCAGACATGAGTGTCTGCACAGACCTACCTGGAGGATAAAGGTAACAAAACCACCATAAAATTTGCTTCCCAACTTACGGGCGAGCAGTGACCCCAGGATATGACTGAGAAGCAGTTGCTGGGAACACTGCCCAAGGCTGCCTGGAGTTTGTGAGTGTCCTTGCTCCAGGTGGAGCAATACTGCTTCAGTTGCCCAGAAAGAAGATGCAGGAGAAGGCGGAGTTAACTGAGTTAGATAGCTGACAACTGTGGCTCCATCACATAAATTCTGGAGACCTTAAAGACTCCCTAGCAATGAATCCACGTGATGCATACAGGAGGGAGGGTGGAGAGAAAGCTAACTGAAAGACCCAGTGAAGGGCTGAAAACCTAATGCAGAAGCGTGTGTGGGCTGCAGGAACCCAGAGTGCAGAAGGTATGGACCTACTTGTCTCTGTATGTGCAGTGCTAGAAGAGGTTGCCAAACATTTGACTGCCATATTTGCAGCTACGCTCTGAGTCAACAGCCCATTCAGTTTGCTCTAGATTGCCAAGCCAGCTGCTGTGTAATCCCAGCTGCACTGATAAGTAGAAAATACAAGCCTAGGGAAATATGATCAGACCTTGAGACACAGCGCAATCATTCTGTGGCTAGCAGGCAAATATAAGCATGTTGTGATAACAAGCCTATGCAGGAGGATAGATTTTTGCCTGGAGCTTCGTGCAGCTGACGTACAGCAATACCACTTGTGGCATGGCATGGGTGTAATTGTAGGACAACACTGGAGAATACCCCGGAACAGGGCAGCAGAGCAGATACCTGGGCCTGTCCAGTGTTTGTAATATGAGGGTGCAACTGAAAATTAATGTCTACGGGGCAAGGTGAGAATAAAAATTAAAAGTCTTTTCTCTCAGCCTTGTCTCCTACTCCCTCCACCCGTGCAACACCTGTGTGGCTTCTGAAGCATAAAGTACTGATAATGCTGTTGGAGAAATCATTGCATCCATTGAAACTGTCCTGTTCTTGATGGGTGGCTGACAGCATCAAGGAAGCCCTTTAGCAAACTGAGGAGTTGGTCCAGTCCAAGACCGTTAAGGAGGATGCAGAAAAATAGCTGTTATTGTTGCCAAGGGGAAAAGATACACTGCTGCCTAACACGTGACAAAAACGGCTCTGGGTTATGGCAAGCTGACCTGGATGAGTTCCTCAGTGTCCGGACCTCAGGAACTTATTACAGTGTTTCTGAATGTGCTCACCTATAGTGAAAGGGCTTCCAGGCATATAGAGATGGTTGTTGATGGCGTTTGTATGGCAGGAACACAAAGATGCCACAGAAAATGATCACTGGGAAGTGCAGTGCCAAGGTCGGCGCATTCTTAAAGGGGAGATAATGCAGAGTACGAACAGGCTCACACATCAGAGCCAAGCTGTCCACCACTGATAGCCTCTAGCCTCCTCATCTCCTATCTTCTGTTTCTCTGCTGTGGTTCCCTTGCCAAAATGATTGAAGGGGGAGAAGGAAACAAAAAACAGAAGTTCCCGAAACCACTGGGGGGGGGTCCAACTAAGCGTTTTGGCTGGGCTGAAAGGAAAGGTTTCCTGTAGCTTTTGTCTATTTATTTTGTATAGCTGTTGTAAATTGCATTTAAAGAAATGTAAAAATATCTTTGTAAGGTGTTTGTTTTGTTTGGAAGATGTATCGATGGAGTAGTGTTGGGTGTGTGTTTAAAACTGAGAGGGGGAGATACTGTTTGATCCACTTCTGGTGTGCCTTACAGATTGCTTTGTTTAATGTGAATCTGGGCAAATAACACATTTGATTGACGCAACTGCCGCAGACTTCTGCCTGTGGCTTTGTATTTAAGTGAAGTTGTGGCACATCTTTATTTAATTCTTCTAATCAATAGAGTTTAATTTTGGAAACATGGTATTTTGTTGGTGCAGTGGGTTTGCATGGCAAGGTTTTGGTAGCAGGGGGGCTACAGGAGTGACTTCTGTGAGAAGATGCCAGAAGCTTCCCCCATGTCCAATGGAGCCAATGCCAGCCAGCTCCAAGACGGATTCACTGCTCGCCAAGCTAATCAGTGATGGTAGTAGCACCCCTGTGATTGCATATTAAGAAGGGGAGGGGGGAAAAAAGAATTGCACCAGCAGAAAAGAGAAGCAAGACTATGTGAAAGCATAGTCTTAACAGTGGAGCAGATATCCAACCTGCACCCCACAGAGGACCCCACACCAGAGCAGGTGGATGTCTGAAGGGGGCTGTGACCCATAGGAAGCCCATGCTGAAGCAAGTTTGCTGGTAGGACTTGTGGATCCATGGAGGACCCACACTGGAGCAATTCGTTCCTGAAGGATTGCACCCCATGGAAGGGACCCACGCTGGAGCAGTTAATGAAGAATTGCAGCCTGTGGGAAGGACCCTGTTGGAGAAGGACAACGTGGGAGGGGGCCCATGCTGGAGCAGGGGAAGGGTGTGAGGAGGAAGGAGTGCCAGAAACAGCATGTGATGAATTGACCATAGCCCCCATTCCCCTGCACTGCTCAGGGGGGAGGAGGTAGAGAAATCTGAAATTATGTTAAGACCAAGGAGGAGAGGGGTGGGGAAAGGTGTTTTTCAGTTTAGAATGGTAATAAATTAAACTAGGTTTTCCCAAGTAGAGTGTGTTTTGCCTGTGACTTTGCCTGTAGTTGCTGTGTGATCTCCCTGTCCTTATCTTAACCTGTCAGCCTTTCATTATATTTTTTTCTCCCCTGTCCAGTGGAAGAGGGGAGTGATAGAGCAGTTTTGGTGGGCACCTGTCGTTCAGCCAGGGTCAGACCACCACAGTCAGGTCCTTGTCTGGCACAAGATACATGGAAATAAACTGTCAGTGTTTACTGGGCTCACTGTGCTCTCTCTGTGTGTGCTGAACAGTGATGGTAATGCAGTAAACAATCACAAAGTGGGAATTACACTCTAACTTTAGGGGTCCTGGACCCAAGCCATGCCCAGGGGAGGTTGCCGCTATGGAGGAAGGATAATTTCCAGGACTGTCTCAATGTGTGACAAATCTATTAACATGCATCAGTCATAATAATTTTATATTCGATCTTGCTTTCTTCTTGTTACTGGTGAATGAGGCTGGAGACAGAAAAAGTTGATTACAAAATGCTTCATGGATGTCAGCTAGGCCTTTGGAAGCATTTTTCTTAAAAGGTGAGGCTTCCCCCCACTCCCCCCCTTTTTTTGGGGAGGCTGTCAGGAGCCCTGCCATAGCGTGGAAGAGCTTCCACCAGGTCTGTTCTGGACCTGTCAGGTTTTGTATCTGCTAGGATGGCCTTTCATGCAGAACTATGGCTGGTCCTCGAAGTTCTCTCTGCAAACAAAGAAACAATTGCGTGCTGACAAGGCAGGGGGAAGGCTAATGTGATTTTTTTCTCCTCATGCTCTTGCTACGTTCAGGGACCTCTCAACATGCTGCTAAAGCTTTTCTGTCTCCTTTGTTGTTGGAGCAAAGACCAAGACTGAGACGTCTTCTAAATGTGGTTCGTGTTGGGCATCCCCTGCAAGGCATGTACTGGGCCCATGTGGGGAAAGAGATGGAAGAGGAGGGGGTGAGCACCTTGCCTTTAGGTTAGAAATGGGACAACGACTGAAAAAGTCAGTTTAAAGTTGATGTGACAGTGTGCATTACAGCCAGGTTTTTAGGAGCTTGTCTCTTGCTTTTTAGATGGCTTATTTGTTTAAAGATAGTCAGTTCAGTGAATTAAACTTTTTCGCTTCACCTCACTTAACTTCTGTGTGCAGAGAGGCCTAAGCAATTGATATGACTTTTGCTTTTTGTGGCTGTTATTTTCTCAGGCATGTTTTTGCTTACTGTTGTCTCTATTGCAGTTGTTTGCTCTGTAAAAAGGGGGCAAAGCACTCCTACTCTGTATGTATTTTATTCCTTTGACCTCATATGTGTCAGTTACAAAAAACAGCAAAGAGGAAACGGAGAAGCAGGGGTCCCTCCTTGCAGACTTTTTTCCCCAAGGGGATGGGTTCTCGTCCATCTCTTAACAGGCATTAAAAGCAGAAAAGCAATATATTACTTTGGATTTACTCTGGAAATAGCTGATTTTGACACTATAGGAGAAGTCACCACATTGAGCAGCTGCAGAACTGATGATGCTTGTAATATTGCATCTCTGCCATTTCTGTGCTTGCTTTTTGACATAAAGCCCAACTTGCCCAAGGCATGATAATATCCCAGCGAAACATGTGTGTGCTGTTGCGCCTGTGTAACATAAATCCATAAGTTAACAATGTAGGATTGTTTCACTAAAGTAACTGTAACCCTAAACCCTTTTTTCCCCCTCATTTCTGTCAGTAGCGGTAAACAAATATTTTAGGTTTGATTTATGTAACAATATTGTGATGTACCCATCTTACTATAGGCTTCTCCTGAAGCCTCGCTGAATAGTAGTTGACATGTTCTTCACAGCCTGGTGGTAGTGGGGGGACTGCTTGGCATGCTGGCTTCTCCTTGTCTGCTGGTATTAGTATTCGTATCAAAGCGAGCTGTTTGGTTCCCTTTCTCTTGGGCAACTGCAGGAGTCAATCACTGCTCCCTGATGTGAATGGCAACAAAGACAAACCGTTCATAGATTCAGAGCAAAAGAGCCCAAGCGGGTGCTTTGATTTCAGAGAAACTCTGCCCTGCGTGGGCTCTGCAAGGTAGCCTGCCAGTGTTCTTCTGAATTGTGACTTCCAAAGTGTTTTGGCAATAAAGAAGAGTGAAAGATAAGCAGGCAGGCCTCATGGATAATTTTAGATTAATAACAATGACTTATAAATGCCACTGTAAGACAAGTGATTCCACTGTGAGAGTCAGACTATCATTAAAATATCTAACTCTGCAGAAGGGCTATGCTGGTGGTAAATGGATTATTGACTTCTGGCTCCTAGTTTGACTAAAACTACATACAGGATGTAAGGACTCCAGCAATTCCCAGTGCCTAAGGTGGTAATGTATTCTGTAAATCAATAATATATTAGTAATAAAAATGACCAAAGCATGCATCCATTAAGGTTTCATAATAGAAAATTGTTTAGGTTACATACTGTGTGTATTGATTGCTGCTATTTAAAGATGAAGTATGTCTTTCAAGCAGAGTGCTTATATATGTAGTTGCCTACATTTGAAATCCATTTATTTTTTATATGAAGATGAAATTAAATAACATGGGGAAATACGTATGAATAGAAGTCAGTATTTTATATTGTGAAATGTTATGGATATATAAGTGTGTTCAGAAGCCACATGTATATGTCTGATGTTGCTGAAACCTAAATATTGGACCTGAGCAAAATAATAAGCAATATATTTGGCAGTCATTGTTTGCAGCTACACACTTCCAGGTAGCTTAGGGTTTTTGTGGCTTTGCACCTTAACGTGGAATTGCTCACCTTTCCATGTGTCATGGTTTAACCCCGGCTGGCAGCCAAGCACCATGCAGCCACTCGCTCGCTCCCCCCACAGTGGGACGAGGGAGAGGACCAAAACAGTAAAAGTGAGAAAACTTGTGGGCTGAGATAAATACAGTTTAATGGGTAAAGTGAAAGCTATGCATGGAAGCAAAGCAAAAAAAGAAATTCATTCATTACTTTCTGTCAGCAGGCAGGTGTTCAGCCATCTCCAGGAAAGCAGGGCTCCATCACACATAGTGGTTACTTGGGAAGACAAATGCCTTAATGCTGAATGTCCTCCCTCTCCTCCTTCCCCCAGCTTTATATGCTGAGCATGACGTCCCATGGTATGGAATATCCCATTTGGCTAGCTTGGGTCACCTGTCCTGGCTGTGTCCCTTCCCAACTTCTTGTGCCCCTCCAGCTGGCAGGGCCTGAGAAACTGAAAAGTCCTTGATTTAGTATAAACACTACCTAGCAACAATTAAAAACCCAACAGTGTGCTATCAACATTGTTCTCACACCAAATCCAAAACACAGCACTGCACCAGCTACTGAGAAAATTAACTTAATCCCAGCTGAAACCAGGACACCATGTTGTGGTATAGTGTGTAATGTAACATGATGTAATATAGTAATATTGGGCCCTGCTTTGCCCAAGTGGCAGGGACAGATTTGTGGTACAGAGCTGCTGGCAGAATGGAGACCCTGCTTCTATGCAGTTATGCTGGCACTCTGCAACTCCCTGCATCTGATGTGAGTGGCTGCACAGTGAAAGAGGACTTATGGGACCATGCCAGCATGGGGGCTCCTGCAGCACTGTGACTGGGAAGTAGAAATTGTGAAATAATGCCCTCAACCCATCCCAGTGACATTGTAGGGTGCACACCACAAAGACTTTATGTCGCTGGTAGCACCTAGAGACCAGTTAATATGCTTTGCAGAATTATAATAGTTTAGTAGATAACCATATTGAAAGGCTGAATTAAAAAAAACCTACACACCCACACCCACCCAGACGAACCCAAACCCAGAGAAAACTTAAAAAAAAAAAGTAGTGCCATACATACGCTTTCCCATCCTCCTGAACTTACTCTGGCTGGCTGGTCTAGGGTCCACTGTGTCTTTGGCAATGAAGAGGTACCTTCTGTAACAATGAATGGTTGAGAAAATAATTCCTGTGCCGTAGCTACGGTCTTTATGTCTCACTGCAGCAAATAAAAACTGGTTTAGATTACACAGATTATGGTTTATTATGAAAACAAAGCAAGCCTCTGACTGAAATTCCATCTGTTGGTTTGCAGTAAGCAATTGCCTTCCTCCTCCTTGCTGTCTTTTGTTCCTAGGAATTCAAAGATGCTGTCCTGGAACTTTTTTTTTTCTTTTTCTTTTTTTCTCCCTATTCAGGACCACTCAATAAAGGCAAGATACAAACCTTCTTTGCATGGATGAGCACAGCAGGTATCTGCATAAAAGCTCCCTGAGGGCTTTTTTCTGTTGTTGTGTTTTGGTTTCTGCTTTTTTAATAATTATTAATATTATTTATTTTGTTACTATATTTTACACTAAGATAATAAATTCAGTGGGTTCCATGCTGCCAAATGTCTCCCCTCTTCCTGTTTTCTTTCTCCCAAATCTCCATAGATCTTTAAAATTCAAAGAGACTCCTATGATCAACAAACCAGAGTGTTTGCGCAATAAAGATCTCATCCAGTAATTTGTGAATCAGGCTCCTGTATCTTCTGTTTGAGCTGTAACATATCTTCCAGAAAAATATTCAGTCATGATTTAGGGACAGCTGATAAGGAATGCATCATATAGCTAAGTAAACTGTTCCGTGGTAAATTACACTGTTAAATATATGTGTGTTATTTCTAGCCTGAGTTTATCTGGCATCAGTTTGCAGGTTTTGTATCTCGCTTGCCTTTCTCTGCTAGATTAAAGAACTCCCTGTTGTAAGAAATAGTTTCCCTCTGTAGATACCTTCAGACTATAATGGTCTTCTGGACTAGTTAAACAGACTAAGCAGCGTTGGTGTCTCACTGGTAAAACTGGCTTTTCAGACTCTACTCATTTTTTAATTGAGAGATATATATATATATAAGTCTATAGATTTTCTTATGTTTTGCAAACCTTTTCAAAGTTTCTGACAATCTTTTTAAAGTATAGGCATAACAATGTACATGATCCAGTAATGGACTCATTAATACGTGTAGGGCAATTTCATCTTCCCACTTCTGCTTGTTATTCACCTCCTAAGACTTGCAGAGATCATGTTTGCCCTTTGAGCGGTGGTGTAGTGTTCAAATCCTTATCAGTCATGAAAACAGTCTTGTTTCAGAATGACTGCTTGCGAGGCTGTGGTCTCACATAATGAGCACTTTTTGTATTCCTACCTGGATTTGTATCTGTCTGTATTAAAGCACTGTCTGCTCAGACAGTTTATAGATCAATCTGTGAAACCGACAAGGTCCATGTCTTACTTAACATTTCATCAATTTTTGCACTGACTGCAAATTTGGCAAGCTTTGAGTTTATTTTCTTTCACGTCGTTAAGAAGTGTGTTGAATGATATTGGAGTGATGAGGTTCTTGCTGAACTTCCTTCAGTGGTTCAGCTGGGATGATAATTCCACATTTACGGTATTTTTTGAGAAGCAGCAGCTAATGTATTTTTTCTGTGTGCAACTGAACTTACGTTCTGATTTTATAGCCTTGTTTTTGTGTGTGTGACTGTGCGGTTTTAACTAGTAGCAGTCTGTCAGTGTCCCTGATAAAAGTTAAAAAACAGCAAGGGTTTCTAAGGTGGTTGTGGGTTGGGTTTTTTTCCAAACTTCTGGGTAGAAGATACCTAATACTGCAGAATGAAAAATACTGAGCTGTTTGCTGTTACAACTTTCCTAATATCTGATAGAACAAAAACTACCTCTCCTATCACCGTGAATTATGAATACTTGTGTTTGCTTCTTTCCTGATACAGAAAGGAGTGAGTTGCTGAATAATTGTAGGGTGTTGGTTTTGTGCTTGGTAACTGGTTGTCTTTGCATCGTGCACCTTACTATTTCAAAAATACTGCTAATTCTTGAAAAATTTTGCAAGCATGATTTTTCTTAGCCTGATGGTCCACAGTTACTTCATTTGTATTTTGAGCTTTATTCCTGCAGATTTGTGTTTCCAAACTAACTTGCGCTTGTTAACTACATTGCTGTCTTTGTTTTCTTTTTTTAAGTAGGGTTTTGGATAAACCTTTAGGATAAACTTTATTGTTTATCAAAAGAGGCTTTATCTTGTGATTGCAGAGCTGGGGATTTTGTGAACTGGAACCAGACATCCCAGTTTACTGTCTGCATTTTTAGGCTTAAATCTTTATTTCTGTTTTATTTTAATCTACAAGGAGCTGTCCTGGGTAAAATCCTCAAGTATATGTGTTATATGTATTGGGACTGTGTTACACAGTCAGGACTGTGATCTTATTACTTCGAGTTACATTGGTTCATGGCTATTTGCTCATAGGTGTCTGTGTTAATTTTTTGGGGGGTGGGGGTGGGGCAGTGTCTGTGATCAACTTATTTGTTGGAAGAAGAACCTATATGAAGTTATCCAGAGACAATTTCCCTAAAGTTTCTGTAAATTTTTGTGGTCAAAAGTAAGCATCAATACTTCATTGATTTTGCCAGTTACGGTATGAGATCTCTAATATATACAATGCAATGAAAAAATTGCAGAGACATTTAGGAGTTTGTCTTCCTTATTCCTTATCTGAGTAGGGGTCTTAGGGCAAGCCTCCACCAGCACAACATCCCATATATTAGCACCTGTACCCAAAAGCAATAAGGGCAAATACTGCACTGATCAAAACCTACTTGCTTTTTAGAGAGGATGGCCTCAACAGCAGAGTTGCTCACTGACTTTTGGTATTTAGCCCAGGTAGTTCTCCCCAGCCTCTACAAAACTGTTTTTTTTAACCCTACATGGTTTGAGGTGCTTTATTATATAGTGGGGGGCATGGAAGAACTGTTAGTTAGAAAAGTGTAATCTCTTTTATGAAGGTTTTTCCCCGTGCTACAAAAGTGCCCTTGGAGAGGGCAGCGACAGCAGAATACTTTCCTTGAATATGAATGATAAACACAAGATGGTGGAAATACACAACAATTATAGTCTTAGAAAAAGCAGAAAATTCTAGATGTGAAGTATAAATAACTCTAGAAGAACAATGCCTGAAATAGGTACAGAAGGAAATGGGTACAGGAAAAAGTGCTTGAAATGGATCCTTTGTTAGAGAAGTCTGTTTGTGTTTAGAAAGTGTACTTAAATGTGCTGTAATATAATTACATTAGAAATTTAACTAATAATCTCCCAGAAACAGTTCTCTGGAAACCTTTCTATGGTGCTTTTATCAGCTTGGAGAAATCTTTCAGAAACCTTTAGGGAGGGA
This sequence comes from Falco peregrinus, assembly GCF_023634155.1. Lineage (NCBI taxonomy): Eukaryota > Metazoa > Chordata > Aves > Falconiformes > Falconidae > Falco > Falco peregrinus. The sequence continues at coordinate 64,384,565 of NC_073722.1, forward strand.
CAGTACAGAAGGATTTTGCAAGTATCAGAGGTCAGTGCTAGGTTGGAAGTCTTGGTTCCCTAAGGCTGTCTGCTTCCAAATCTCGTTGGAGGGTACCGCTAAATCCTGTACTGGCGTCCTGGGGACTCCTGCCCTGAATGTGACAGCATCCCAGCCTCACCCATCTGCCACATTCAGACAATGTGTGTGAAGCTGCCTAGACCATCTTCTGTCCTGGGACATCTAAGCCGGGAGTCTGTAAGCCTAAGGTCAGTCTTAGTTGAGGTCTCCTAAATGTCCAACAGGGATTGCTCGGTTGAGGGTGCTGGATCCTGCATCTCACTGATCAGGGAAACTGTCTGTGAAGGACGCTGCTGTGTGGCTGAGCTGCGGTGCCCAGGTGTGCCTGAATTAACTTTGGCCTCACAATTCTCAAAGGGCCTCCTCTGTGTTGTACTCTTCTGTGTCCCATCAGTGTTGTCCTGTCTGGGGCTTGAAAAAGTTCTGCTCTTTCTGACCCTGTTAACTATAGGGGAAGGAGTCAGAGAGTCTTTATCAGGTTCTTTCATTGAGAACTTTTCTTTGCCTTTAGACCTGCTATCTCTCTCTGGTTTTGTTGGGCAATTAGATCCTGGTGGTTTTTGCCAGAGAGATCTGCAAAAGATTTACTTCTTTCATCTGTCTCTCAGAGGAAGAAAAGTTGAAACAAGATTAGTGATTGTGTTTTAAAAAAAAAAGGGTGGGGGTTGGGAGAGTATTCCACCCATCATAGCTGTTTGCAGGTGATTTTATTTTTCCTGAAGTAAGTTAGATTTTACTTTTTTTTTCTAAACCATATTTTCATTGACCTGGTGAGCATTATGCCCTCAAGTATAGTATCTGCATCTGTTTGTTAACCGTGCTGCATGGCTGTCCTTTTCTGTGTTACCGTAGTTCCTGTCTCTAATCTGCATGTATTTCCTCTTCTTTTTAAAGCGTCCTTTGTGGCACTGACTCTCTTTTGGTTCATTGGGTGTCTGTGATGGAGCCCTATGCTTTCCCACAAGACAAGTAATAAATCATATCCAGTGCTGTAGGGACTTCCATGAAACAGTGTTACCTTTTAACTGGTACTGGGTTGTTTTCTTACTGGGTGCAACGCCTTTGTGGATATTCATATGTGTTATTACTGCTTTTTAAAATGCTTTTTTAGACTATTGTTAACCACTTTTGAAGGCTGGAGTGGAAAGTAAGTGGAAACATATTCTGGTGTACCCTGGTTACTTTAAACTGAAATTGTGGGGTGTGGAGGGCAGGATTCAGAGCATTTATTGCAGACAAAAATGTAATCAGGCAAGTTTGGTCAGGCTGCCAAGCCCCAAGCAAGCTGGGTTAGGGATGGCAGTCCTGGTGGTGCTGCTGGATAAGCATCACCTCCCTAGTGTGAAGCCCAGGAGTTTGCAGCTATTTTGCAGAGCTCTTCACCTGACTCTTATGGGAACAGTGAATCTGTTCAGAGCATTTCTGGAAGCCTACAGGTGACCATTATTTCAGAATTTTTTGTGGCTCACCTTGAGAAGGGAAGTATTGTGTGTGTATGTGTATTATATATACAGGCATATCTGTATACACACTGTTTCTGAAGCAATGTTTGCACAGGCTGCATTAGGTGGAAAAACAATTAACCGCAGTGTTTGCTGTGAGCAGGTAAGTACAATAGGAAACTTTATCACTCAGGATTTTAGTTGTGTATCCCAGTAAGTGGACCATGTTGTGGAGTTAATTTAGTTCGTTAGTTTTAATGTTTTGCTATATTTCCACTGAGGAGAATGTGTATCTGCAGGCATGTGACTTCCCTGAAAACCTGCTTCTACTTGGAATATATTTCCACCTGGAGCAAGTGTGTGTGTTGCAGGTCATTCTCCAGATTTAAATCTCCTATTATTTTTTATTTTTAAGACACGGGGAGTGGGGTGGGGAGTGTAGATAAAGTTGGCCACTGTTCAGATGACTGCATATGCTTCTGAAAAGCTCTTCTTAGCTGCTAGTATATTTTAGGTGAAATCCTTAATTTTTTGAGGTCAGAGGGGAATTATGTCAAAGGCTTTTGGGAGAGTCATGATTCAGAGGGCTGCAAAGAATGGCTTGCCACAGCCGACTTGTAATTCTTGTTAGCATATGAGCAAAAAGGGTCTTGGATCTCATGCCACTGTTTCAGAGATGGAGCTCATAAGTGTCATGCTATGGAAATCCTTGCCCAGAAGCTGAAGGGTGGATCCTCTTTGTAGTTTACTCACAGATCTTGCTGATAAGCACCCACTGGTTTCTAAAAATAAGTGACCTTAAGTTGTGCTGAGTAGGGTCCTGCCTGAGTAGGGGAGCCCAAATTTAATCTTGTCATGTAGAATACTACACTTTCCATTGTGACTGTTTAATATATATCATGCTTTTATAGAAGTATGTATATATATATATATATATAAATAATATATATATATATATATGTATGTGTCATGGGCAGTTGCTGTTTATGGCAGAGACTCAAAGGAGCTGTGATGTCAAAAACACCAAGAAAAATCACAATTATTTATTCAAAGATCTACAGTTTAGCCATACTACTTCCTGGAGATGGCTAGTCTTCAAGGTCGGGGTAATTTCTTGAAAAATTAACTCTAAATTCTTGGCATTTGATGATGTAAAGCAAGTGGTTTAAATAACAAATATGTGACGCCCTAGATTTTTATACAGTTATTTGAATGACAGGCTGTAATACTTAGGGAGAAAGTCTTTTCTTTTGCCTGCCTATCTTTTTTCTCTGGACAGTTCTTCAGATTTCACACACTTCTCCTTTCCAGACAATACAAACTTAAAAATAGATTTACTACTCTGGCAAACAAGTCCATAAACAGCACAAAGTAATCCTCACTCTGCTGTTCATAATTTCTTTAACAATGCAAATACTTCTACAAGAGCTTTCATGTTCTCCTTCATAGGCTCTCCAGGGAACTGAAATTCTAACTTTGAGGAGGGGTTGCTCAGTAGGAATCTATTATTTGTAGTCACTATGCTCCTTAGCAAAACTCCAAATACATCCAACTTGTCCGATTTGGGTCAGCCATAAAATAATTTCTAATTTCTGAACCTGCTAAGTGAACTGTATCTCTTCCTGACTTTGGAGGGGTTTGGGGATATTTTTGTTTTGGTTTTTGTTTTGTTTGTGTCATTGTTTGCTTTTTTGTTTTCCCCATATTTTTTTTTCTCCTGTTGTGAGATAGAAGTCAGTCTGGCCTCTATGGCATTCAGCCATCCTCCATGGCAGACAATCTCTAACTTTTGAGGATGCATTTGGGTTTCAGTCTCCTCCAGCTTATCCTTGTCCCGCTTCCTGTAGCTCACGGTTGATGCTTCCCAGTTCACAGCGATACAAACGATGGAGAGAAGCATGTCCTCAGCGTTTGGGCAGTGTCCATCTGGGGACACCACTAATCCTAATGAAGCCCATTTTGATTAGATACCTAAAAAATCTCTGCTGGTAACAGAAAAGTTATTCCAGATCAGCATTATTTTAGCAAGGCTAAGAATTTAAGTTATTGTTTTAAATGGAAATGATACTAAAGTGCAATATCAAATGAACTTATGATTTAATATGAAATCTGAAAATGGTAAACAGTTTCTTTTTCCTTAATCTTTCCTTTATCTTAGGCTAACCCCTTGATACTTGTTTATCTAACTGCCTCTATGATGATACCTACTATGGTGGTTTAAAAAAGTTTTTTTTACCAGTGATCATAAAATTAATGTTACTAATGGCTAAAATAAAAAGCTACAGTAGAGTAGTTTAAAAATGGGGTGAGTTTTGTTGTTACTCAGATTCTGTTGGCCTCACCACAATTTGTGCTGCATTATATTTGAGATTTCAAGGTTGTTTGTCAGAGTTCACTGTTTTTTTGGGTCTTTTTTTTGGGTTTCAGTTGGTTTTTGTTTTTTTGTTTGGGAAACAGTTAAGTATCTATTGTAACAGCAATAACTTTGAGTGCGGTAGGTAATAAATGGTGTGGTTTTCCATATTGAAGGCCCCAGTCTGATTTGCAGAATTTGTGAAAAGGACTGGTCCACCTGGCACAGCACCTAAAGCTTCCTTTATCGAGAACATGAGCATCTCAGTGTTATGGACCAGTATCTGAAACCCTGATATTTTAAGTAACGTCACTGTTAGGCTGGAGGGCAAGTTTAGCATAACGGTTGGTTATACATCTCATGCACTGCAGTACAGGGCTTTAACCACGGACTCTTTCTGTATCTGTGCACCATTTTTCTACACTGGAAAGTTAATTCACATGAAGGAAGCCTGTGAATTTAAAGAGCAGTCATATCCAAGTATCTTCTTGTGCATGCCTTTCATTAAATGAGGTGATACACTGCAAAGGAAAAGATACTTGGGAATAGCTTTTTCCCATGATGGAGCCTAAATATGAATGTACTTGCATTCAACCTTTCTGTTGGAGACAGCGTTTCATTTGTCTGTTGTTCTCAACTGATTGCTTCTGCTTTAATTAAAATCCTTTAAGTGACATTCAGGTCAGGCTGGGATTGTACTTCTGACCTCTGATTTGAAGGTAGGTTGGCCCTGTGTTTTTGGAAAGCACTTAAATGCAGCTTCCTTTCCTGCCACCTAAAAATCTTTTCCTTCCTTTCTATGACCTTAGCAAAGCTGTTCTGAGCTGATTCAACTCTACCAGTACAGCAGAATCTCTCTTTCTCTCTCCTCTGCACCCCCCCCCCGCCCCCCGCCCCCCCCCCCCCCGCCCCCCCCAGCTTAGTTTCTTGGTGGACTGCTAAGTTGACATTCTTCATGAAGGGATGCAGTGAGCATCAGAACTGAGTGCAGGTCCAGCAGCTGAACCATGGCTGGAGATAGGAGGGCTTGGCTGGGTGAGAAGCAGGACCTACTTTCTCTTCAACAACAGTGGACCTGGATGTCAGCTTACCCTGAACCACTGCCTCTTTAGCAGCATGGAGGGTGGCCCTCGGTGATGCCTTGCCTTGCGGTATGCTGTAATGGTGTAAATATTAGCAGCAGAGGCATTTACCGCTGTAAGTGGGATATTTGTGAAGATAAGAGCTGGTCAAAAGAAACATTATTTGCAATTCTCATCACTCACTGATGAGGCAACGGCCCATGAGTCCCAAAAGTTGGGAGTGGAGAACCAGAAAGAAACTGCAGTACTGCTGTTGCACTGCTTTCTCCTGCAGGTCTGGTTCGGTTCAATGCCACGTCTCCCTGAGGCAGTCTGCCACCTTGCCTCTCTCTCTTTACATGTCCTCAGTCACTTCCTACTGTCAGACTCCTCCATTCATAGTTACCATCTAGTTTCTGTGGTCTTGCTCTTTTATCACTTCATGTCCTTTCCTCATAAGGCCTCACAAAGACCCATTTCCCTTGTGAATGCCCATCCTTAGGTGCAAATGCATCGAATTCACCGTTCTTCCCTCTTTTTGGTGATCTTCCACCAGTCCTCTTTGCCCATTACTTGTGGATTTATTTTCTCTTTCCACCTATAGGAAGAGCTAATGTAATACTTAGAGAGTTTAAGAGAATCTAATATTTTTACTAATGAGAATAGCTTCTCCATACTTTGATCTGGGTTTTGGAAGAGTGAGGGGAGAGAAGAAGGGCATTTACTAGCTGGGCATAGGAAGAAGATGAGGAATATCAGTGGTACAAAGTATGAGCAGCAGAAGTGCCCAAGGATGTAGCTGTCTGGTGCTTAGTTCTCTAGCTGCTGTTCCTGGGCTTCTTGGACATCCAGTGGGTGCTAGAAAGGGAGAGTTGTTTCTGCATCACCCTCTAGAGTGTCTAGAAATGTGGAAGGAAGAGATCTTCCATGGAAATAAAAGGTATTTTCCAGAAGGCTGGTACCTAGGGGCTGAGGCTTGCTTCAAAGATGTGCTGTTTGGGACTTGGCTAGGCTTTTCATTGTGCTCCTGTTTGCATCCTCGGCTGTATTGCCTTGGAAAATGTTTTCTGTGTGTAGGTTTGGCAACCCCTATAGAAAACTCTCTCTGTGTTTACTACACCCTTCTCCTGTGTCTCCTCTTCATTGTGGAGGAGGGTGTCAGATGTAAACATGGTGCCAAACATCTATTGTATTTTCAGTCACGTAACCTGAGAGCAAATCCCTAGCAAGTGTCACTTGAGTGTTATAATGGAGGTATATTGAGCAGTTTATGGAACCATAAGATAGTTGACCTCAGCCTCCACCTAAAATGCACATGGAAGTGTGTGAGAGTGTTTTTAGCTTTTCTTTTGTTGCCATGGGCGGGGGTGTTGCACAGCATGTGTTTCTCTTCTGTCTTTTTGGTATACTCCGTCCCACCATGTAAAAGGATGCTCTTCAGTTTGTGAAGTCTGTTCACAGGTGGGTGTTTATTGGGTAAGGGGAATCACTGCTGGTGGAGGTCCCTGAAGGAAAGTCACAGGGTTGGGGTTTTTTTAATATCTTCTATAAAATAGGAATCCAAGATAGCCTGGGGGGATGTGGGTATTTGATTCTCATGGGGAAACCCAGGCTGAGGCCACACTCCTCTCTCGGAGGATTATATCTAGTTCTCTTTTTCCTTTCTCTAGCAGATTTTGGAGTCCCTAATGGAGGAGATCAGATAATATCCCCATTTTTATCACTGAGAAAGCAATCATCTGAGTCACAGAGGGAGAGGCAGGAGTGGAAAGTAGCACTGTCGAGCTCCACCTTTGCATTGCTGATGGCTCCAGCTGTTTGGCCACGCTGGCTGCCTTCAGTCTTCATTTCTTCCCCAGGGGAGCTGGATGTGACCGTTCCAAATATTTGCTGCAGTGTCTTGGCACTAGCCACTGTCTGTAGGACCTTTAACCCTTCTGCAGGCTGAGAGTAGAAGAAAGCTGTTCCCTAGAAAAGACACAGTGTTGTATCCTGTTTAATTTGTTGTCAGCGTATGTAGAGAAAATTGGGTGGGAGAGAATAGTATTTCCATACTCGTATACCAATCCCAAGTTTGCAGAGAACTTTGGACCAATGAGGATTTTAAGCTGTTTGGTACTGGATTGATATTTGTGAGCAGTGACAATACTGGGGAGTGGGAGTATTGTGCATTGGACAAATGTCTGTTCTCACGATCTTTAACCTGAGTTTTTGTTTGCTACTAATAATGATGAGATCAGAGGCCAGGTATAATTTGATTAAGGAAAAGGGAGACAGAGAAGAAGCACTGAGCTGTGCTTGGACGTGTGGTGGGCTGACCTTGCCTGGATGCCAGGTGCCCACCAAGCTGCTCTATCACCCCTCAGCAGAATAGGGGGGAGAAAATAAGATGAAAAAAATTGTGGGTCAAGATAACTGCAGTTCAGTGGAAGCAACAGCAAAAGTTATGTGTATGGAAGGTAAGGAAACCAAAAGATGATATTCTCTACTTCCCATCAGCAGGCGATGTTCAGCCACCTCCCGGGAAGCAGGGCTTCGGTACACGTAGTGGTTGCTCGGGAAGGCAAACACTGTAAATAACAAATGCCGCCCCTTCCTCCTCCTTTCTCTTAGCTTTTATATCTGAGCAGACATCATATGGTGTGGGATATCCCTTTGGCCACTTTGGGTCAGCTGTCCTGGCTGTGTCCCCTCCCAAGATCTTGCCTACCCCCAGCCTGCTGGTGGTGGGGAGGTTGGAGAGCCAGCCCTGATGCTGTGTGAGCGCTGCTCAGCAGCAGCCGAAACACCGGTGTGTTATCACCACCTTTCCAGCTACCAACACCAGCGCAGCGCTGGGAGGGCTGCTGTGGGGCTCAGCCAGGCCCAATACAGCATGCTGCAAATGAATGCATTAATGAGACTTTATATCTTAATAGCAAAAAGCAGGGCCCTGATTTAGAAAATCACTTAAACGTGTTGCTTCTCTTTAGGCAGTGACAGTCACGTAAGGCCTGTTGACTCAAGAACTGTAAGGGATTTCAGCTCATACCCATACCTGAGTAGGCTTCAGAATAAGAGGGGGTAAAGGATTTTTTCATTATTGCTTTCTGCTATTTTCCGCCACCCCCCACCCCCGACTGAAGGTGAACTGTGTGAATATTATGTACTGGGGAATTACAAACACACAAGCATTCCTCCAAATTAGTGGGAAACCTTTTCTGCCAGCATGCTGTATTTGCCTTTGGGAACAGTAAGTCCGATTTTTACCTGGGCAGACAAAATCATTTGCAGAGCTTGTGAAAATAATTATCTCTTCATTTCCAGCTTTTGTTTCACTGCCCTTAAATATGCACAGAAATTTCACTCTCAAAATTCTGAGCCAGAACATGATGTTGCTGGGAAAATTGCATATAAAACCTATTTAATACCATCATCCCACACTTTTCTTTTAAAAGTACATCTACTACCATCATGGCTCTAAATGTAACAGAGCTCAACAAGTCTCTAGCAGCCAAGAAGACATGTAATTTAAAGGCTATTTCAGCATTTGATTAAGCACACAGTGATAACTACAAGCCCATGCCCTGCAGGCATGACAAGAGGCAATTATGTTCTGAGGTCAAAAGCAAGGGGGAGAAAAAGCACAAGATTTTGATGACTTACTTAATTTTCCAGCTCCTGAAATTAGCAGAGACAAAGAAGTTCTAAATCGCTCAGATAAAATCCTGTCATTATCTGTTGCCTTTTTACCCTCTGCTCTTGCTTTGCCCTGCAGAGGCTCAGGAGGACGATTTTCAACCAAATGGCTGCACTTAGAACACTCAAGTTGGCACACGTTTAAATGTTAAAAAGACTGTTTTTCAAAATCTTTAAGTTCTGTCATCTGTATTTAGATGGCTGTCTGCACATAGGATCGTGGAAAAAGACACCTGTTTTCCAAAGTAGTGAGCAGCCATCAGCTCCTCTTGACTTCAAGCCAACAATTAGGTCACTTATTTAGGAGATTAAATAAGGAGCTCAGTGAGAGACTGCAAAGATAGAGAGCTACTCAAGGGAGTGAGAAGTGTATTAATGAATTAATACAATTGTGCTGTGTATTTCACAGATGGCCTTTGATGTATCTTATTTCATAGCAAAACCAACAAAAAATCTTTGCTTCTCACAGAAGAACTAGTAGAAATGTTTAAGATTATCATATAGGGACACAGCATCGAGAAATGTGCTTACAAGGAGATAAACAGCCAACCTCTAATCTCCCTTTGGAGTATTTATTGCAGATTATCAGGGTAGAAAAAAAGCCATGCAGAGCAACTGATTTGTTGGAGGATGGCAGGATGTAAAGCACGCACCATTGCTTTCTCCTATTATATTCTATTATAGTGTTCGGCTATTCCTACAGTTTCTCCAGAGTGTCACATTTCCTTTTTGTCATATATCCAGGAAATAAATGTTAACTCCATGATTCCACAGTGGGGTGCCTGTAAGTAAAAGCTGCCCTTCTAGTGGCAAGCGGTCAAGTGATTATGTGAGAAACAAAAAGGTGAATACCAGTAAACAGAAAGCCACATCTAGAAATGCTTGCATCTTTCCAGATGTTCTTCAATGTGAAGTAGAATGTGAGCTGTTACTTTGGGGGCAAGAGGTGGGTGGGTTGGTTTTGGTTTTTAGGGGGACACTAGGCACTGTCATTCATGCAATTTTAGTAGATCAATGCCATAAAGTCTCATGTACAGGGAAGTTACCCAAGGTACAATAAATGTGCTTTCTAATCTGGTAAAGAAATTTGTTTAAAAGCTTTTACTAAACTTCTGTATTTTCATATTAACTGTGATATCCTCCACCAGAAGCCTGAAGTACTGCATCATCATGGTTGATAGAGTTGCTGTGAGATTAAAAATGCTACCTTTGCCCCCAGATAAGGTTCTATTTTAATAGAACCATATTGCTCTTAGCAGATCCTAATGTCTTATTTCCAACAAAACATGAGAGTTAAGATTAGCTGCATATGTACAGGATTGCTGTTTGAGAAACACACCAGGTCTGTATGAGTGAATTCCCAGACAGTTAATTTCTGTGATTTTAAGCGTGATATTCCTCAACTATCATATGTTGAATGTTTGCTTTCTTTGACAATACAGAATGGTTACTGCAAAAAAATGTATAGGAATTAACAGAAAAAATACACTTTCTGAAGCAATTGGGTTGGAGGTTTGAGTTTTGTGTTCTCTAATGGGAACTGTGAAGTAGTATTAGCAACTGTCTTTGCTGTTTCTGTAGTCTACAGTAGCCTCCCAGAGAAAAGGATCCCATTTGCCCAAGAACCGGACTGAACCCTAGCCCCAAACAGCTAATGTTTACTGTAAACCTGATTTTTCTGCTTTCTTGGCAGTTAAAGGAGTCATCTAAGCACATGGCAGGAGGAGGGAGGGCACTTGGCCTCAGCATTCTGCCAAATGCTGCTAGAAACCTTCTGCCTCCCATGTCGCTAATCTGCTCAGGTTTAGTATAGAAGAGGCTTGAAAAGAAAGCTCACCACAGCTCTTGTGAAAAATCAGCAGCCTGGCATCAAAAGTTTTCTAGTCAGCACTGGGCCTGTGAATGCTAAAGGTAATGCAGGCAAATATAAACTCTCCCTCTGTTGCCACAGAGCCTGGCGTTTCACGGAGCAGGGGCTGCTGTAAGCTTCTGCAGACAGATCCTTTTAAGCAGAGTTAATAGCTCTTGATGTCGTGTGTAGGACAGGCTAAAATTGCTGGGCTTTGCTGACTCTACCTTTCTGACAGGCTTACCTCTTTGGTCACATGTTGTCTCTAACTTTATGTCCCGTTCTTCCTCCACTCACCTTGTTGTTTAGTGATGTAAAGCCACAGGTAAGAATAAGGTATTGTGTCTCAGAGGTTCACCATTGTCCTGGCTTCCTTCCTTCTGTAATAGGAAAACTTGTTTGTAGTAAGAATTTACTGCATTACACAAACATATGGTGTGATACAAGCTCAGGCCAAAACTGTTTCTCCGATATCAGGGAAGGACATCGTACATGATCCAAGCTCTAAAGCTATCTATGCTAATTGTAGAAGCTATTCAAGAATAAACGCATGTCTGTCTTGGGAGTTTGGCAATTAGTCCACAACTCTGGCACATCAGTAAGAATCTGATATTAGAGTAATCCCTGCAAATTTACAGAAATGGGAATTCTTATATGTCCAATAATACAAATCTAAATGAGACAACAATAATAAAAGGCTTAACAGAAGTCAGAGTATTGTATTGGATTCCTGCTTGCTAGAAAAACACAACAGCCTTGATGGAGTTAAGGGGTATACTGAGAATTATCAGTACACTTTCATTTCCATAAGCGAAGTTGGTGTGCATGTACCGTGCACAGAGTTTTGGAAGGGATTTTTTGATTTTGAGAGGGTATAACGGCTTTTAAAATGGTGCTTGAGGGTGAGTGAGTTGTTGAAAGATGATTGGTGTCAGATGGGCCCTGAATCTGTTAGAGGGTTAAAACTTCCCTGACTGCTCTGTGACCATCGCACAGATACAGACTTAGTTTATATCTTTTGTTTTGTGGTTGGAAGTAGTACAACATGGAGCCAGAAGGGCATGTCATCCCTGCAGCTGCAAACCTTTTGGTGTGGGTGAGTTTTCATTCTTGTGTAATAAGGAAGGGAAGGGGCTACCTTTAGTTTTAGCTTGCAGCTGGTGTGTTCGGCTGGAAAATAAGTATTTTATTCCCAGTTTCACCATGGATTTCCTTTGAGATCTTCTGGAAGCCACATAACCCTTCTGCAGCTGAGACGAGAAAGGCAATGTATAGCTACTTCGTATGGATATTTGGGGGATTAATGCATTAATGTTTGCCAAGCTGTTGAAGATCTTTAAATCAAAGACTCTGTAAAAATGGGAAATATTATTGCTTGTTGTCATGTGAGTTTATGTATAATAATTCAGTGCTTTGTTTTCAAAGCATCTCAAAGCGTGTTTCTTTTTTCTTTTGCAAACTGTAGCCTGGATTTCTTTTAAAACAGGTAAGATTTCTGAGAGATCTTTAACTTTGCAAGTACATGCCAGTATTGAACATTCAGGCAGATCTGATGCAAAGCTAGGACTAAACTTTAATCACCTAGTGTCCAATATATTGGCCTTTCCATGGAAAATATCACTGCAGGGCCCAAACTTTGGGATGGTTGCCAGAACCTGCAGACCATCCCCTGACAGACTGCAGGCAACAGCAAAAGCCATTAGGCTCGTTTTCTAAGGACCAAGAGAAGTACCAGGAGCAATGCAGATGCTGTTGCATCTGCAGGAGGACCGAAGCAATCTCACTGAGCAGGTGGGATCCTGGTGCTTGGATTGCTCATGGTCAGAAAATTTTCCCTGGTTGATCAGATACGACAAAGGTCTGTAATTTTATATATCAAAGCCAACTAGCTTTTCACCTGGTAAGTAGAAGTAATAACAATGCCATAGTTGCTATTTACCTCTTTCAATAGGGTATTTCTAAAGCCTTGTATAAAGGAGATCACTAGCTTATTTTTGAGATGAGAAAATCAAGCCACTGAGTGGAGAAGTCATTTCTCTGGGCAGCCAGCAAACTGGGGATCAGACCTCATTTCTGCAGATCATATCTCAATGGTACTGAAACTATCTCAGTACAGCATATGGATAAAATCTGCTGCTAAAAGTCGTTCCGCTTTTAATCCTAACCTCGGTATGGAAAGTAAATGTTTGCTGTGTTTCTGTGTTAATCCTTGCAGCTTTCAGCCGTGCCCCAGTCCCCATGGCTGTGGTCCGAAGGGAACTGTCCTGTGAGAGTTACCCCATAGAGCTTCGCTGCCCGGGAACAGATGTCATCATGATTGAAAGTGCCAACTATGGGAGGACTGATGATAAAATCTGTGACTCTGATCCTGCTCAGATGGAGAATATCCGCTGTTATCTGCCAGATGCATATAAGATTATGACTCAAAGGTATAGTATTTAATAATCTTTGTTTGCTGACTGTCATTTTTTTAATCCAGTATGTACACACCAATTTGTGCTTGTGTTTGCATGAGAAAATGCAGGTACTTTATGTATGTATGTATGTGCATAAAATTACAGCTATCACTGCTAAACTGTGGGTTTAGCAGAGCTGGGTTAGCATCACACAATATAAATAACATTTGCTGTAAGTGCTACTAATCAGTTATCTTGATACTCACTGTGTCCCAGTTTTACCTCTGAAATACCTAAATGTCATTGCTTTTAATGACCATGGAAGTGAAGTCTTTCTTAAATGCACATTCATTGTTTTTTGTGCTGTGTTCAAAGAGATGGCCAATAAACCATTAATATTTTGTGTTCAGAATAACATTTTTCACAATACAATGAAAACTCTCCATTTTTCATTGTGTTGCCATGTTTAGTTTTAGGAAAGGTCTGAATTCCCGGTCAAGGACTCATATTCACACTGGTTTTGCAGAAGACGTGCTAAATTTCTGTACAGTAACTATTGTTGTTAAGTGTGGCTACTGCATCTGGAAATGGCACTGAGATACACACTATTTCGACAGACTCCTATATTTCAGAACCAGGCTACTGCATCTGGAAATGGTAACTGAGATACATGCTACTTAGACTCCTGTATGGCAGAACCAGGGCCTAACAGCTTATTCCAACCTAGAGGTATCCTGATTGTGGAAGGTTTAACTAGTGCTGAATTGTTCAGGGTATTTTCTGGCACCAGAGGTGCTGTGGGAAAGAGTTGCAGGTCACAGCTCTTGACATGTAGTTGCGTGCAGTATTTCTCATAATAACTGCATGTGAATATTTATTCATTACTTTTGACTGTGAATTAAATATAATAGACATTAATATTTCAGTGTATTAATAATGGTATTGATATAGGCAAAGTGTTGCTAACTGAAGTCATGACAACAGTGTTTGCGTGGTGATGTAATGGATAAAGCACTGCAAGGTTTTAACGGAGTATCTTGCTGTTGTTTGCTGCGAGACACTTTGCACTAAAAATGGAGCTGTGTGAGCAACAGAAAGCATGTGTTTCACTTGTGTTTGACCTCTCAACGGCTATTTTTGAGCTCCCTTTAGAATTGCTCTGTGTCAATGATTTAGATCTCAAAACGTTGAGAGGTCTTGTGAAAAAAAGTCCTCATCACTGCATATGCCTCCTGTAAGTCCATTCTTAAAGTTAAACCTCCTTGCATAGCTAGTTGAAGTTCTGTTTGTAGGATAGTGCCAGTTACGTTTTCAGGACAAGCGGAAACGCTAACAATGTGCATCAGCTTGTCCCTTGGATTCAGTGGTTTTAGTGGAATTACTGTAATTCTCCTGTTCAGGTTGTTAGTGGCTTCAAGCAGAAACCCCTAATCCTCTGCATATTGGCAGAATAAAATGGTGTCATCCCCTTTGTGGACTATCACAGTATAAAAAGTATTGCTATTTTTATATATATATATATGTAGCAGCATCCTCCAAGTGCCAGCCTTTAAGCCAAGTGCAGAGCTCTGCAGTCTTCTGGTCAGTCCCCGTGTGTCGCAGGTTTACAATAAATATTAGCTGTTTGGTGAGGGAGGGCACATAATCATGTTGTGCGCCCACTGTACTGGGATGAAAACTCGCATTGGTAACTCGGCTGCAGATGTCATCACTGTGGACTCGAACAGCTGGGCTTAGCAGAGAGTTATCAGGGAAGGATATCTCTGTGGCAAAGCATCTCTGTTTTCCCATTTGGGCAGAAAGTGGTGCTGTAGAGAACGGTCACCGAGGAAAAATTGTTTGTAAGGGAAAAGCAACTCCCTACTGACTGAATATTAGTATCTGTGGGGCCTTGTTTGATGCTGTTTATCAGTGGAGAGGCTCAGGAAAGGGTGGTGGTGGCTCTTTCCGTTTAAGCCATTTGGGGATCAATTTCCATGAAAAAGTGTGCAATCGTATTATTAATTGGATACTATTGAGTTTCTTGAAAATAAATATAAACCGGTTCTAGTCAAAAGGCAGGTTAAAAGGAGGGAAAATACATTTTTATGTCAGTCTCACGTCTTTTTTAACTCTCGATTAATTTGAAGAGTTGAAACAATTTTAAAACAAAGCCATTTAAATGAAATACGTTCTTACAATGCAAACCAGTCTACCAGCTCACAGCCCTGAGTACGCCTTTATAGCTTATTCTCTGAAAAAAAGTATTGTAAAAGGAAAATTGTGACAGCCCTAGTAGCTGTGGCACTACCTATGGCATTTTCTTCTGAAAGACTTTAACTGCAAAATTAATCAATTTAGCAGTATTTGGGTGGTTTTGCAGACTTTAATACAATGAGCTTGTCTTTGCTAACGCTGCGGGGTGGGGAAGCAGTTACTGGGAACTAAAGATCCTAGTGGCAGTGTAACCCACATGGTAATCGAAGCTGTCTGTGTATGGAAAGAAAAATGATATGCGCAGTGCATGCTTATTATGCATTGATTAATTATTGCATTCATAAATACACAGTCCCCTTTTTTAAAATAAGTTGTCTTAACTGCTGGCAGTTTTTAATCAGCAATGCTGTACTTAGACACATTATGGCATGGCTGTGGGGTTGGGGAAGACAGAAAGGTGGGAAGAAAAGTATGTGTGAGACATGTTGTTAGTATGTGAGCTGAGGCTGTGAGTGAGCAGATTTATGGTAGATATTAGAAACTGCTCCCCTAGCGCAACCTCCCCCTGCACCTACTGCCACTGGAAAAAAAAAAAAAAAAGCTAGCATGTTTCTTTCTTCTCTATGTTTATTTAAATTAATTTTGCAGACAAGTACGTGAGGTTATTTGGAAGGGGAAAGGCATAAATCTGATGGTGTGTTTGTGTAGCCCCCTGAGCAGAGGGAACACAAGGAGTTCTTACTGCAAGCGTTGCCCTGAAAATCTCTAAAATCTTCGGAGTATTGCTCTAAGTAAAGAATTGTTTAAACAGTTTGTAGGGAGCTATTTTATAGGAAATTAAATCTCTGTGGCCTGTTTTGTTTTTTAACTTGCCAGCTCTTCCTTCAAGCATTTGAGCAGCAGCTGCTCATAAAAGCTCAAAAAGACTGCTTTACGGAGTGAGGTTTTTCTGATATGATTAGAGAAAAATGTATTTCATAGCATGTTTGCTTTGGAGAAATGTCTTTTTGAGGGCTACAACACACAATAACATTCTAGCCATGTCCATTGTAAACTGTGTGCACTGTACCATGGGAGACTTCGCTATGTCCTCCGTTGAGCAACTGTGCCACAAAATTAACATATCATCCATTCAAACAGCCGGGGTTCTCTGCGAGCAACAGGGAAAAGCAGCCTCCTATTCCCATAAGAGTAGCCTTTGTTTTCATAGTGTTAACACTGTCGTTTATTAAAAAACACCCTACTGAAGAAAAGAAAAAAGGAAAAAAAAAGCTTTCAGCATCCTCTCTTGAATTTCTTGTGGTTGCTTTCCACCAAGGAAACGCCCCACTCAGAAGGACAAAATCTGTGTATTATTTTTTGCATGTTGGTGGTTTCACAAGTCAGCGGAGCTTGTCGCCCTGTAAAAGTGCCACAGAAATTTAAGGCTGCAACGTGGGTAAGGGAATTAAACATTTAGTTGCCTCCTCCTTGATTCAGACAAATACACCAGCACATGTTTCTTTTTAAGGCACGTGCTTAAGCATTTTGTGGAATGAAGAACTGTCTGTGTACTCTCCTGGGTTGAAGCCAATGGAAGGAAGAAGATGGGGTGGATCAGGTTTTCCTGTATGTTCGCAGAAGTGAGCACTCTTGATACCACTTTTGTTTTTAACTTTGTAATTTGAAACAGTTACTGATCTCCTTATCCTTTCCTGTAGGCTTTAACCTTGAATGTTATTATGGGCTGGAATGTCCAAGTAGCAAAGCTGGCACATGTAGGTACACATACACAGAACAATTGTATTTTTTTTGTATTGAAGGCAAGATCAAGGCTTTCCTTTTGCTTTCCATATATCAGGGGTGAAGGGATCTTTGTCTGCCCCAACCATTGTCTGCTACTCTTAAGCTGGAGGAAGGAAAGGAGGGATGGAATAACAAGATAAAACCAGCAGGCACAACAGGAGAGTCGGGGGAGAAATGTTCGCAGGTCTCAACAGCTGTTCCCAAAATCAAAGCAAAATTCCTTCTGCCTTTTCAAAATCTGGAAGTTAGAAAACGTGGAAAGCTCTTGCTGGGGAACTCAGATTTCTCATCAACTCGGCTCAGTTTGCAAAGGGGGCAGCTTTTGCTTTCTGCCACAGTAGAGCATTGTAGAGCTCTGTGCTGCTTTTGCCACTTCTGGCTTAGGGATGAGGGCTGAAAGCTGCTCAGCTCTCTCCTCGCCTGAAGGAAGGACTGGACCCATTTTGTGTCTCACAGGCAAGACACCTCTTGCCCAAAGCCACCTGCTGCTCACAGGACAGAGAAACTGCGGGTGCTCCGGTGGAGGATGTGTAGTCTGCACAGTGTGGCAGGATGGGTGCCCTCAGCACCACAGAAGCTGGCCATGGTGCCGTCTGCCCCAGCAAAGCGCCCTTGTGCGGTGCCCACCAGGGCCTGGCAGCTGGGCACTGCAGCTCTGCTGGACAAGCAGATAGGGAATTTCTAGTAGCTCTGGTGGAGGCAGAGCTGGAAGGTACTAGATGGCCTACCAAGCTGCAGTTGCTTAGCTAAGCTAGTTTCCTTTAGGTTCGAGTTTAATCTGCATGGTTTGTCTCTGTGGTTTCAGCGTTGGCATCGTTGAAGAAGCCCGCAGTTTCTTTTCCAGTAGTCAGAAGCATAGCGGCAGGCACTCTGCACGTGGTGGTTGAGAAGAAAGAAACTGTATGAACCACCTTGCGTTACACTGCAAAGATTTTTCGTTCCCTGAAGGGCTGTGTTTTGTTAATGTTTTTGGTTGATGACCTGAAAAATGCAGGAGTCCGAAAAAAGTGCCGTTATTATTTTAATAATATTACATCTCATGGTGTGCTGTTATTGATGCTATCGGCACCTGTGATTTTCAAGACACTTCTCAAATGCCAGTGATCTGCTCTTGCATTGGGAAATAAGAGGCAGGGATGTGCGTATTTTACAGATAGGATAATTCACTGTAATAATGCAAGAAATAGCCACAGTTTTTGATCATACCAATTTTGGGATGTTTTGGTAGAGTTTTTTATAAAGTAGCTTGTCCCAGCGTATGTGGGGGGAAATGTGCAGGACAAGGAGAGCTGCAGATCTGGAAGTTCTGTAATGACATGGCTGTCAGTAGGACTGAATGAGCAGACTTCAGCTGAATTGCAGCACAGTTGTGTCAGGCTCTTCAAAATTAATGGCATATTTCTCAGAAAAAAAGCCCCCTGCTTAGACGTTGTCATCACCTCTGACTTGGATACTGAATGTCCCATTTGGTAGGAACCCCTCCTCCTTCCCCTGCATCCTGAGTACATTTTGCAAAGACTGCCAAGATACTACTCATTTTTCTAAATTCGTTATCACACAGATGGCATGGGAAGTACATTTTTGAAGGACTGAGTTGTTGCAATGGGAAGCTTTTTTCTCTTCCTGGGAAGTGTGTCTGGTGCTTTGAGATTACCACGTGAAAAGCATCTATATGGAAAAATATTAATGTTTCAGTTAAGCAGTAGTTTCTGTAACCAGTAGAAATTAATAGGGAATACTGAAACTCATATTCTCAGGATTTAGCTTTTAAAGGCTAGAAAACTAGCCTCATGACTTGATTAAACAATCTATTTTCTCACCATGTGGAAAGATATTTTAAAATGAAGTAAATTATACTGATCTCATTTGCACTTTGACCCTGGGACAAGGGCACATATACTATTGCTAAGAGTGGGGAAGAAATAAAAAAGAAAAAAACCAATCCAGTAAGTGCTGGGTGGAGCAGCATGCACTGAGCTGTTGTATCACTGTAAAAAAAGACAGTACTTCCCAGCCTGTACAGTCTTAATTTATCCCACCTTTTCCTTTCCTGAAAATGCTGTCAGACCCAAGCAGAGGAGTAAAATTCTGAGACAGCCCCTTGGAATTGCCCTGGTACCTTAGTAAATCAGGCCTTGTCAGTCCGAGCATCTCAGCTGATTGCAGCTGCCATGGTAACAGATGAGGAGGCAGTAGTTTCTGAAGGTAATCAGGTTCCAAATCGTGGAAGGCTCTGTAGATCAAAAATAATGCTCTAGGCTTCTTTGGTTACCAACTGGTAGCCGTGGTCTGCTATAAACCACCACACTTAAATAAATAAATAGACAGTTGTGTTGTGCCATGGCCGCTTTTTGTTGCTGTTAGCATGCAACTCCAATCTGCTATCATTTGAGAAGATCCAGGCTTGCACTGGGAAAAGCGATGTGCAACTGGTGACCTCTGTGGCCAAAGGGAAAGGCCACCCTGAAGTGCACAGGCTGGAGGAAGCTGGAGGAATTAATCATTGCTGTTTTCTAAGACTGTTTAAGTTTTCTGGCTATTTTGTTTTGTTAATTTCATTTTTTTCCCCCCTCACTGGCCTTAAAGAGAAGGCATGGGATAATCTCTTGGATAAATCCTGTCTTGAAGAGGCCTCAGAAGTGCTGAACACTTTGGTGTGCTGAAAACCAAGCAGGGAAAATCCAGGTTTATTACTCCATCCATTTCTTTAATAGTATGAAAGTGGCCAGCTCAAGCCTGTCAGAGGGAAGGGACCGGCCAGCCCCTGGCAGCTCGCTGCGTGTAGCTTTTGCCAGTGGGAGAAGGCCTATGTGAAACATGCTCCTGTCATCTGTTTTTTCTGAACGTTTGAGGCTTGTTGAAAATAGCAGCTAGTAATTTGTACCCAAGGAGGAGGTGTTGAGCAAAGATGGAGACATCTTGCTGACAGTGGTGTCCACCATTTGAAAAGTGTGTTACATTTATTACTACATTGCAGGAGGCAGGTGCAAGCTCATAGAAAGCCTTCCTGTAGCTGCAGGGAGGGCAGTCGGGGAAGATGCAGCTCTAGACCCTCAGGTACTGTTCTCTGCTTTTGCTGAAACAGATTTGTACCTGAAAAGCATTATCCAAGATGCCTGAAAAGCAAAGTTTAAACCAAGTATCTGCGTGGTGCCCATGGTACCTCCTGTCCATTGTCTAAATTGCTGAAGCAGTCAACATTGAAGATGCTTCTGCTCAGCCTTCCTACATCTTCAGTCCATGTGAATGTGACAGCCTTACAAGGCCATCTCAGGGCTTGTTCTTCAGGTGCTTGGTCTTTTTGTCACAAGGCTTAAACTGATTTAGAGCACTGCAAGGTAGTGTAATGAGTTTATTCAGGCTAAATGGACTTATACTGTCTTAAGATAACAAAGAAATAATTTAGTTTCAGGAAATAGATACATTTCTATACTAATATATACTATACTATATATTATAATATATACTAATATATACTATATATACTAATATACTAATATATAGTAATACACTAAATATACTAATAGATAGTGGAGAACATGCTCCTTCTCCAGTTAGTCTTCTGGCTAGAAATAATGGCTAAAAGGCTGAGAGGTAAGATGACTTTGAAGTAATGCATCTATATCAGTTTATTTTGCTTTTTTTCTTTCTTCTTGTACAAAAGAGCTCAATTAGTCTTTGCCTGAGGTCAAAACTGGGTTTATACAGAGGGGATTGTCTGTTCTCCAGGATATTTCAAAGCTTGCATTCAGCACGTTTTTGACTGCATCATTTGTGGAATCTTTGGAGCTTGAACTCCATATTCCATTCCAAGACATGTAAAACCTGTGCTGGGTTATACCACACCCTCTCTGTGTGTATCCCTGGGTTTTCTGTACTTCTCTGCGGGGCTGGAAATGCACTCTGCAGTCTTCACTCTCCTCTGCATGTTTGTACTTTGGCATCCATAGTGTAGCTTTGCATTTTGTGTAACCACTCTGCTGATACCAAACGCAAACAGGCAAAAGATGGGTATTAGGCAAAAATCATTTGCTTCCCAGTGTCAAAAACATGGACTGATGCAGGCAATGTTCCTGGATCATCAGTTCAACATGGTCCTTAAATTTTAGTGTGAGTTTTTTAGTGGGATGAACTGAAGTTTATTTCAACCTCTTTGAGGAAAAGAAGGAACGAATGGCTATTATCAGGAGCAGTGACCCAAGAAAAGGTTTTGCTGCCATTATGATTCAGGAGAAGGAGTTTATGTATCAGTAAGCAGAGTGCATAAGAGATGCCAGGCCGCATCTGTGATGTAAAGGAAGGGCAGGATATGGAATTTATGATTAGAGCCATCTTCTATGCATTATGCATAAGATAATACATTGGTGTCAGTTACATACAGTAGAAGCCTTAATTCAGCTGGAGTCCCTGCTGACATCGTAAACTGGGAGACAGCAAGTAGTTTATGGGCAGTGGTAGAGCCTCTGGACTGAATTACAGTCTCAGCATTCAGTCTGTTAATGAGAGTTGCAGTTTGTGGTAGACAGTGTATTACATGCTTTTACCCAGAGTAGGACTGGTGACAAAGGAGGAAAACGTTTATTGCAGAGATGCTTTGAGGAGTGGGAGATGGAGTTACGGGCAAGAGAACCATAGAAAACTATAAAACTAATGCAAGGGAAGAAGGGATGATTTGGAGCTAGCCAGAAGAAAAGATGCCAGAATGGGAATAGGATTCCCCCATGCAGTCACTGGGCTACCGCTGTGCCTTGGCGTGCCCACCTTGAGCAAGAACTGTCTCTGCCACCCCCGTGCATTTTTTATCCTGATCCCTCATAGTTAGAGAGGGGCTTTCACCCCAATGCCCAAAATTGTTAATACTCTTTCTAGGTTGTTTTCTTTTTTTTTGTTAGCATTAATTGCAATTGCTAGATGTTCTTGCTGTCCACGTGAATGGCCAAATTCTTTCTGAATCTCATCAAATCCCTGGCCATGATGACTTCCAGCAGGGTAACAGCTTATCATGTGAAAAATGATTGGGTTTTTGTCAGGTTTTAATTTTCCCTCCTCAGACTGTGGAGAGGGAGGCATCCAAGCTACCTTTTCCATTTCTGTTCATTAGCTTGTATGCGTCTGTCATGTTGCTTCTAACTTATCTGCTCTCCAAGGGAGAAAGTTATGATCTTTCAAGTATTTCTTCTTATGGGTGGTGTTTTGAGTTTTTATTGAGGATGTGAAGGTTCTTCTTGTTTTTTCCCTGGTTACCCTTTAATTCTACATTGCCATGTTTGAGGCAAGATGAGCTGTACAGTGTTTCAGTTCAGGCTGCATCTTGACCTATATAAAGGCAAGATGTTATTTTTTTATTATTATGTGCTCTTGCTGCCCCCACCCCCTGTGAAGCCTACTCCAAATGCTGAGGGTTTTCTTTATTTTAAGCAAAACCAAAAGGACAGGAGAGGGAGAAAAAAGATCTTTATGATAAATTTATGATAAACTTGATGGTTTGGAGCCATTTCTCTTTGGAAAGCTTGCTTCCTCTCTTCCTTTCCCCAAAGTGGCTTTGAATTAAGCAGAATGTCCCATTTGACTCAAATATTACAAGCCACATAAATATATAGCTATGTCCTTCCCCAAAATGCCTGTTCTGTTCCTGATAAATTAGGTCTCTCGGTCACTTGGAACAGATTGTTCTACTTAAATGATTACAGTGGTGCCCAGCTAGCACTGATGGAAAGTAAAGTTTGGTCCTTGATGCTAGTACTAGCAAATGTGTGGAGTAAAATACAAAAGCAACCATTAGCTTGGAGGGAGCAAGGTTAATTCTGGAAAAAAATTAGTGCTTGTTGCAGATGTCCTGGGTCTTAACTGCGCTGCATATCAGAGCACTGTGCTGTTATCAGGGATGTTGGTGGACTGGAGGTGTGCTCTAGTTGTAATTTTTCCCATGGGTAACTGAGAATTCGGTGTGTGGAGACAGATGAATAATCTCTGTTGACATTTAGGGGAGCAGGGGAAAAATCTGTAGGAACCCTGTGAGATCTACCTGTGTCAGAACTGCTCCTTGGCATTCTTTGGAATTACTGGCAATGTTGCCGACAGCTGAACACAGACATCTAATATCTGAGACAATTTAAAAAAACTTAAAGCCCTTACCTATACATACACACAAATAATATAGGTCACCTTCAATGCAGTGGATTTAGACTGAGCTCTGGAAAATCAATTTCAGTTGATTAGTTGCACTTGTAAAGAGTTAAAGCCAGGTACCAGGCTACACAGGCTAATGTCTGTTGTGTCAGGCTGCAATCCAGAAAACACACTGGTGCTTGTGTAATGCCATGCATGTGACAGGAGCTGTCTGAAGCCAGTGCAGAGGTAGAAGCATTCCATGAGATCTCTGTAAACTTTGTTTCGTGGATGGCATCCAGGCAGCAAAAGCACATGGTGGGTCATCTTACCAAGTCACTGGAAGTCAAGGGGACGTAAGGGCAACTAAGCAGCCAGCTACTTCGCTGCAAACTGTGCAGGTGATTGGGTTGGCAAGCCAAGGGTGGATTGTATCCTAGTCACCACTTCCCCCATTTCTAATTGCTGCAGATTTCTATGCCCAGGGGTGGCTGAAGTGAAACTGAAATTGTAAATATTTGTCAATTATTTAAAAACCAAAAGTACTCTATAAAGAGTGAAGGGAGTGGAAGAAGATGGAGATTTTCTTCTATAGTGTTTAAAGAACACACTGTTTCATCAGTTTACAGATTCAGTGCCAATTAACACAGCATCTGCCAAAGGTGTTTTGTGTCAGGAGACTTTGAGTGGAGCAGAAACCTCCTATAACGAAAGTATCCTTTCAGAAGGACTCATGTATTTTCACTGGTTTTGACAATAGGTGAAGTAAATTCTTTTATGTCTTAACAACCTTTCTCTGTAGCTTACAATTAAGGGCTTAAAACACTCAAAAGTGCCCATTGCAGCCAGGAGCCTGAATCCCACTGAACTGGCACGAGTCCTGGGTTCCCAATGTCCAGAAATTTCTTTTGGAAAGTGAAATTCACTCTTAAGTAGCTTTAGTGCCTTTTAATATTTTGCTCATGATCTAATTTGGATCTTAAGTATACCAATTTGGAAACAGCCTGCCTGACATCAAGCTTTGAGTTTTTAAACTCATGTGGTTTAATAAGATTAACTTGCTGCAGTTCTGATACAGTCTTCTGTGAAAGCTTATTCAAATTAAGAATCAGTCAGAGGGGAAGTAGCCTCAAGCATAAAGTTGGAGTGAGGTGGTGCCAAAAATCGGGGCTCTGAGAGGCTCTGTTGTCTCACCCTTCAGTGAGAGCAGAAACCTTTAGCAGCCAAAGAGGAGGGGGGGGAAAGCATAATTAAGAGATGAAAAACAAATATTCCCTTTTTCAGCTGTCGTCTTTGGAGATGTACACAGATAGGCACACACAGGAATGGATATGTAGTTCAAAAACTCATTTTTGAAGCTGTATAATATATATTAATATATGTGGGAACTGGGTACTTTCTCAAATGTCTGCTTGAATTATCAAGAATAATTCACAAAGTAGAGCATGGCCACTAAAATGAATGAATAAATAAGTGAGTCTGAGGAGTATTCCTGCCAAATCTGTGTTTTGGGGCTCTTCTGCATAAAGTAATTAATTTGTTTTTTAATCATTTTAGTTTCTTCCAGCGTTCCCTTGCATTTCTGCAGGTGAGCATCTCCACCATGAATTTAGTATCCTCAGTGTTGGTATGGGAAAACCTGATGGTGTAACCTCTTTTGACCCAAGGTTACATCTTAATCCTCTTCCTCCCAGGGGAAGACCGTCACGTTTGATAAGTACTGTGCAATTTTCAAATGTGTACCATATTGATAACATGTATATGGAATCAGGGCCCTTCTGGTTCCAATTTGGATTCTGAGCATGTTGGGCATTTTTTCTTCTTCCATGAAGAAAATTTTCAGCAGAGTTTCCATGCATAATTTCATTCCACTGTTTCAGCAGGAATAAGGCAGCTGTGAAAGAGGAATGTGAAATCAAGAGCCCATCACTTTCTGATAACACAAATTTTATTAAAGGTGGTGTAGGAAGGAGAAAATCTATAGGACAGGTAGGGCTTTGGTCACAGTCCAGTGTTACTCATCTGGAAGAGAAGCAAGCTAATTTAAAGACATGCTTAGCATGGGCAGCAGGAATGGGCTGGAGTGCTTAGTCGTGGATATGAAGCCCTGGGGTAAACATTAGGTGATTCTGAAATCCGTGTGCTGCGACAGGAGCCATTGTCAGCTCTTGGTTGCCCAGACCTGGTCCAGGGGAGGACTTAACTAGAAATAAATGGTACAAAAAATGTGTTGACCACAGAGGAAAATAAAAGATATTGAGAGACTGAGATTTTCACGGGGTATGTCCTTTGTAGCGGTGATAAAAGTGTGTCTGTCATATCTTCCACAGCAGTTTAAAATACACTGAGAAGCAAGATGGTCTTCTGCCGATGTTGGTTGCTACTTGATGTAGCCTGGGTGTCTCTGATAAAGCTATTGCAGTAATGGTTAATTTGCTTGCAGAACAAAAAGCAGCTGGTAAATTTTCTTTGTGTAGGTTGGCAGAAGTGTACAAAATCTAGTTTGATTACATTAAGTATTTCTTCTATGTTTTTTTCCTCTTCCAGATGGCTATTGCCAAAATAGACAGTATACAGTATGATATTTTAAATATATGCATTTCTTTAATGTGAAACATTTGGCATGTTTGTATATAACTAGGTTGACTTGCATATATGTAGAAAGGGATATACATATGAGAAAGTACAGAAACGTGCACAGAAAAATAGCAAATGACAGCCTTTTTTAAATGGGAAACTTCACAATTCTTCCCTTTCATGTACACAAAGAGTAGAACAGATTTAAAATAAGAAGGAAAGCAGAAACAGCTCACCATCTCTGAAGATAATTAAAACCATTATCAACATCCAGAAGACCCCAAAGGTGGTATAGCGTACTGGCAAGTCCACATTGGTTTATGATGCATATATTTGTTGGTCATTTGTTTTTCTTTGAAATCACAAAGCAAGTAAGAAAGTTGCACTGTCTTGGATGTCTGTTAAGCCTGCCCTGTTCCACCACACATAAGGCTGAAAAATTGCTGTGTCTTCATATCCCGTACAGGTGTTGTGACTTTCAGCTTGGCACCTCCAAACTTGTATGACTCCTAATCAATGAACTCACACTGTGACCTTATAGCCCACTTGGTGCGTAAGACCATGGGAGGCAAATAGGGTCCAAGGGAGCTGGCTCCATAATACACCCAAGAATTTAGACTTTGACTTCCAACTGTATAAATTTTTCCATCTTATCCAAGCTTTTAACTTTATTATCATATTATTATCATCTCATTATTAGGCAGTGGAGAAAGCTGTAACTCTTGCTTTTAATACTTTCTATTTTTTCCTGACTTTATATCTGTTGGATTTTTTTCTTCCTAGGAGCTTTTCAGTGTCCTTTTGCTCCCGGGTGATCACTGTATTTTCTCTGTAACTGTGAAACCCGCACTGTTGTTGCTTATTTATAGGTAATCCTTATGTTTGGGGGTTTTATGTGGTTGCAGGGACTTTCATTACGCTGTATGGAAGTCTAGGTCCTGAACTGCTCTAGGTAAGCTGCACTTTGCTGATGCAGTTGGAGCACCTGATCTGCAAGTTCTAAGGATCTGTTGCATTCAATGCATCCATTGCATGGCTGCACCAGCGAATGCCTTCCATGGGGATAGCATCACCAGGGAGGGAAGTTTCTACTTTTAGTGACTTCATATGACCAGCAGCAGGCTATCTTCAGATTCAGGTTTTGCACTGAACAGGCAATCTGTGTCTTAGTGGGGTACATTGCATGACTGGAGAAGAGGGGAATTTTTCAGAAGTTGCACAGTCAGCTGGTATGGAATTAAGTGAATATTTTGCAAGACACTTGTTCTGTGGCTGTGTTCAATCCCTTCAATCTTTCTAGTACCTAATGAGGTGGGACCCCTGACTTTGTGTGCTGTGTGTGCGGCTCTGCAGATAAATCTGTGTTTGTATTCCTGGCCTTGGGCTGTGGTCTGAGCTGGGCATGGAGACTCTTCCTGCCATTTCAGCTCAGCTCAGCGTAAGTGGTCATGCTTCATGGAGGCTCTGAATAGCTTGAGATGGTGTGCAAAGCATCCTGAGCAGCACAGTAGGGTGGAAAGTACAGGGCTGTACGCGCAGGGAGCAAAACCAGATGAGTTTATAGCCTGGGAAGCATTGGCTATGGTCAATGATGGTTCTAACAGTGTTTTGGAGCATGAAAAGCCTGATTCTGGAGGGTCTGAGGTAATTCAAAGCGCTGTTGAGCATTAGTGGCTTGGTTCAACTGAAGACATTTCCTGAGTCATAGTGGTCATCTTTGTGATGTTTGCAAGATCCAGCCTATTGCTTTTGAAGGTCTCTCGCTGTGGATTTCAGGAGGCCACAGGAAGGAGGGAGGTGGAAGAGAAACGTGCTTCGCAATAAGGAGAATAAAGAACATTTTTGAGGCAAACCTTAATCTGAGGAATTGGCTTTTTTCATCAAGTAGTAAATTCATTAGTCATGTACAGCAAGGAAGTTGATTTATGGCTGTTAACTGTATTGAATTGATGAACGTAGCTTCTTGAAATTTAGTGGCCAAAATTAAGGCCTCTCCAGGTGTTAATAGATTAGACCGCTTAACAATTTATTAATTTATCCTGTGCAGGTGGGGGATAGGATACTTCTACAGTGATGCCTGTATTGCTTTAGAGATATTTTAGTATACATGTGATTAAAGGTCTGTTTGTAATTCCTACTAATTAACTAATGGCATGGAGTGGTGAAGGATGGCAAGGACCTTGGCTGAGGGTTAAGAATTTTGAATTTTGGAGACTTTGGAGTGGGAGACCCCACCCCAAAAATCTCAATTTGATTTGAGCAATGCTCTCTTCCTCTGCTTTCTATAAACTCTGTCAACATCTGTTTGTAAAGGAGTTAAAGAAGTAAAATCAGAGGCTATTAACAGTACAGTATGTCTGCATTAAAATACAGTATTATGCATATATACTGTTATTTTTATTGCTGTAGTATGTGGATCAAGTGACATCCCATCATGATAAGCTCTGCATATACTTAATTTCCCATCTGGAGACCTTAAAAGATCACTGTATATTTTTGTGACGGATCATGTCACGCAGTCATATCATCTCCAAAGGAAATGACTTATGCTGTAAGTGGCTCGTCCTTAAGTGCTATCCTACCCAGAAGAGAAGGAAATAATTAAGATGGCATGCATTATGTAAAACAAACTTGAATAAAGAGTGACAGAAGGGCTGGCTTTGACAGCTGGATGCTAAATGAAATTTGTTTCTGTTGTTACAGATGCATAGACTGTTTTTAAATGTATAATTTATTTAGATTTATTTAAGGGGTAGAGGAAAGAAACAAGAAATCCCTGATGCGGAGAATTGAAATAATGAGTTGTTATACATACATAAATAGTCATTACAAAATATTTTATTGGTCTATTTTTTCTGTATTTATAAGGGCATTTTAAGACTCCTTGAGTCTGCATTTTACATGCATGCAAATACACGCTGCATTTTACCCAGCAATCCTTATTGCCTACTTAATTGAGTTAATAGCAGAAAGACATGAATACTCCTGACTGCTTCAGCTTGGCTCTTGGGAGAGAATGGATTTTTCATCTTTTCTAAAAGAGAATTTATCCTGAATGGCTGTATCTCAAACTGTGTTTTATTACTCATATCTTTAAGGATGCCAGCGCTTTAGGTAAGGAAAGGCTTTCTACTCTAAGCTGCAAGAGCTTTAGCTATGAAGTCGAAACATCTACAAAGAAATACTTAAGTTGCAATATAATGGTGGGGGAGAAAGGGCTGTTTCAAAAAAACCTTCAGATGGATGGCTGAGGTAGAATTGATCCTCTGGTTATGATGGCAGAGTGCTTTGTTGATGTGTCATTAACACTGTGGACCAAGGATTTATACACTGAGGGGAGGAATGATTTATCCTGGGTTTGTTAGACCAAGTCACATCATAATTCATCTACTATTTGCTCCTGACTTTTCCACTTATGCTATATGCGAATACATGTTATCACTAATCTTTATAAAGAAATTGTTTTCAAAATTAGCAGTATTCAGCACTGCATACTGATTTTATGGAGATTAAACTGGAGTAGTGCTTAGGACTTGAGTAGTCCTGAAGCAGGCAATTGTGAAAATTTGCCTTTAGGGCCAGTTCTTGCCACCTCTCCTTTCTGATCCTTGCTGTCACTGATTTAGTAGGTTTCACCAGATATAATATTACACATGTTGTTCTCTATTCTCTTTTTCTGGCATCCTAATAGTGTCTTAGAGCTCTTGGGCACCCCTGGGGCAAGTGGCAGAGGTTTCTGTTCTCCTAACCAGCTGCCTTGCCAGCACTGTGCTTTTGCTTTTTCTCAGTGTGAATACCTTCTGGGGTTTTTGAGGCTTATATATCGCTTCAGTGTAGAGAGATCTGTCTTCCTGCCTGTCCGTGGCATTTACTTTCCTGTAAGATGTTTGGAATGAATTGATGTCCCTGGTGCTTCTGCTTCTGCTGATCCTTTTTGTTGCAGATGCCTTTGGTTGCTGCTGACAACAGGATTGTCTGATAGCCTGTATCTCTGTGTTATTGCTTAATTGCCTCTATGATACCTGCAGTAATATGGTCAGGAATTTGTCGCTTTGGTCCTGAAAATCATAAAATGTGTGGTTTGCTCTCAGGTATTTTGTGATTCTTACAGAGAACTCAAAACTGAGCTTCTTTCTTTCGTATTTTTTATGTACAGTCCCAAAGGTGCCTCCGAAGTTGCTTTTACACAGTAAAACAGAACTAGTTTTCAGTTTGGTAGGCGCACAGGCAGAAATGCTGAGGGGCAATGGCATGGTAAAAATCTCTGATTCCTTCTCCAGTGCAGACACTGTTGGCAAGTTCAACAGAGGAAAGAAGGCAGCTTCCCATGCCCTCCACTCCTCATCCTAATTCCACCTGAAACATTCAATGTGTGGATCGCTGGGATAATTCCCATTCTCTGTTGTCCAAAACCAGAAAGCATATATGTATGCAAGTCAGGAATTAAGTTGCAATAATGGTATTTCATCATTGTGTACCTCTGTTGCCTATATTGCTGACAGACAAAATGAGAATTTCACCAGGGCAGTGAGAGCAGAGTTGGATGGTCAAAGCCTCTGGCATTTCTCGTGTTCCTACAATTTTGTCTTTTATGTGCTTCCTCAGAAGCAATCTGAAGAAAAGTCTTTCCCCTCATTTGAAGTGTGCAGTAGATTCTGTTTTCTGCATCCAGAAGTGATGTCATTCGAAAAGTCTTTTCTGTGATGAAAAATTTGATTACCTGATTGTGTGTCTAGATCTACCTAGATAAAGAGGACCAATTATCATGTGAATAAAGTGTGAGGATTATTCCTTAATTATTGTTGACCTGAGTATGTTGTTCTTTGATGAAAACTGTTCTTTCAGCTTGTTGTCAAGTAAGAAATGCCACCTTGAGATCCCTTCTTAAGGGAGGACTATTTCTGGTCATGAAATACAGAGACTGTTGGCTGAGACTTTGTCCACCAGTGCCTTTTCTCCACAAGTAAATGCATGCATTTGGGAGAAACATGGATCCTTCCCATGTCAGAGATGATGATTTTGTACTAGTTGATCACAAGGAGGGCCATCAGTGGTGTTGGCAGCAGCTGCTCACAAGTTGCAGAGTGTAAGCAGAACCTCTCCCACATCCTTAGCTGGGCCCTTTGGCTGCATCAAGGCAGCAGAAAAGTTTTAGCAGCTTCACAGAAGGAAGGTTATTGAGACCAAACTTGTAAGGAAAGCTGGGTGTCGCAGGAATCTGAGTGAACTTCTGGGTGAAGTTGCAGTTTGTCCCTTTTTTCTGTAATTGAAAGGCACCGAGTTTTTTGCCTTAGAGAATGGCAAGTATTGAGTACAGTAAGGATAGAGTAATTCCTTTTCTGTTAAGTCATTTTAATGTGTGTTTTGGATCAATAGAAAGAATGAAGTGCTTGTCAAAACAGAAATTCTGAGAAGAATGTGCTGGGGAAACTGACACCGTAGATACTTGAATATAATTGTTTCTTGGCTCTCCAGAAGCCGAAAGATGGTGTGATTCAACTAACATAATAAAAACATGTACTAGCAGGTCCCATTCAGGTTACCAAAGATGTTTTTTGTGTGCTGAATCAATGTTTAGATGAGTGTTGTGAGCAGGGAGAAGTCCCCTGGATAGCCATTTGCAACTATTACTGCCAATAACCTTTCATTTCTGTTCAATTTTCTACTTACAGGTTGCTTGATCTGAATGTGGGTGCTATATATTAATTTTACCCTTAATTTTTATAGGACAAGTTACTTGTGAACAGTAAGTGATTTCTGTTTCCAAGAAATATTAGAATACTCTGTGTCTTTGACATTCTTGTGTATTAAAATACATGGTTACATCAATACATGCTAAAAAAATATTGGATAATCTGTAAAGCTTACTTGGTATCCTTTCCACCAACATTAAAAAGGTAATGGGGAAGAATGGGACTGTCTCTGTTAGCAGAGTCTATATTTTAATTAAATGTTGTGTCCTTTACGTTGTTTAATGAAGATCTTTCTGCACGTAAAAGTTTGCATCCGTATCAGATAGCTTTCGCTTGAGAAGTACTTTTGTCTCTTAGAGAAATTTAGACTGGAAAAAGCCTCCAAGATATTGTAACCACCTTTGAGGAAGGAGAGATGTGTATGAAAGCCTGGTGAAGGACTGGATCATCTTGTTAAGTGCTGGATGGTTTGGTTTTGTTGGTTTGGGGTTTTTTTTGGTTGTTTTTTGTTTGTGGTTTTGGTTTTTTTGGTTTTTTTTAGCGGGTGTGGTGGTGTTGGCAGTGTTGCTGCTGTTTACTACATGCTGTGTACCAGCAACATTAATTTGGAGAATGATGAGAGAGCAGAGCATGCAACAAGCACAACCTGGAGGCAGACGAATTTGGTTAGTATTAAATGTGTGGTGGCAGGGATGGACATCTGTGTGATAGCTGAGAGAGGTTTCTAGGGAAGTATTCTGGGAAGGAGCCTGGTGAGAGGATCTGAGGAAGAAAAGGGGGGGAATGTGGGTAAAGGCAGAAGAGTGTACTGACATGGATGCAAACCTTGACATGGATCATGGGACATCTATCTCAGTGATTCTCCCTGTCCTCTGGGCCATGGAAGAAAATGGAGGCAATCCCTGACTTCCATCACATCCCAAATTAGATTGTGGCCATGGTGGAGATGTAATTTAATTATCTCAGAGAACCTCAGTATCATCCAGAAGCTGGAGTGACTTTGCAAGCATCCCTATGACTTCATTGTGCATTCGTTATCCCAGCCTACTCTCCTGTCATGCCTCCTGCTTTCCAGTTGACAAGAGCCTCTGCCTTTCCATTTGGTCGATTAAATGCTGTAAATTCTGCGATGAGGGGCAAAGCATTAAATTTCTGAAGTGCGTCTGTGTGCCTTATCGTGGAGCCGCTTCCATGTTAACAGTATTTGATTCATACTGAAGGAAAATTGATGACCTGAATCCTCCTCACATAAGAGCTTCATTGTTAACATCTCTTGTTCTCTGTCACACACCTTTTTTTTTTTTTTTTTTTTATGCTATCCTGTTCAATTTATCAAGCGTGCTTTCAGCAATCAAAGGCTGGAAAATCGGTTCTCTTCTTGAGGAAGATACTCTGTGTCATTTTATCAAGATGCGGAACTTGATTCTCTGAAGAAAAGCGAAAGAAGTGGGGCTTTAGCTTAGCACCGTCTTCCAAGTCACATTAACAGAGGATTGCAGCCAAGGTGACAGCAGACCATTCCCAGTAAAAGAAAGCTCCCTCACATGGTCAAGGAGCGGTGGGTAAAATAACCTTTCTCATTGTATCAGTGTTCAGTACTAAAATGCACCGAGTCAGCTCTGGCACATTGTAAACGGCTTGGGGAGGAGTCTTTGAAATGCCTGACTTGGAAGCTGTAGAAGGATTGCGTGTGTGGATTTAAAAGAATAAGGAATATCAAGGGAGTTGATAGAAGGGAAAAAAAAAAAAAGACAATTAAAACTGGTCAGACAGCATCAACCCAAGTTCAGATAATCTCCTGCTTTACAAAGAGTTGAATTTCAGGTGGATTTTGTAGCCTGAGTTGACAGGCTGTGTGTGGGCAGGCTGCTCTCACCATTAGTACCAAGTATATTTTGTTCGTACTTGTAAGATTAATTCTAACTCTTTGCTGTTGTTTAATACAACTAGTACTTGTCCCGTTTATGTAGACCCAGTATCAGGACAAGCAGATTTAGGAAGACACAGGAGTAATTAAAGTGCAGTTAGCTGTGCAATGGACCCATACTTAATTTTAAGTGCGTGCTCAATAAGTGAAGACAGGCTTGTTTGATGTTTTTTAAATGGGGCTGAATAGGTGAATAATCCAACTGAAAACTTTTTTTTGCAGTGTCCTTCTAGTGATGATACATGTGACACTCCAGTGTTTTGAGGGATTTGGCATTTGCTGTTTGTACAACCCCCGCTCTAGATGAGGAATGGTAGCATGGTTTTCGGCTCTGTTTTTACACTCAGAAGGGAGAAGGCATGTCATTTTGGAAAGTAAATTTGTTGGGAAATAGCTGTGAGACTGATTATTTTGCTGTCTGCCAAACCCTTTAACTATGACCTGGTTCACCTAACAACTCTAAACAGGAGCTGAGCAGCGCGTTGGAGAATTTAGCCCAGAAAACATGACAGTCATTATGTATGACCTGGTGCTGGATACCTCAGATTTACACAAGCAAGATTCACGCAATTGCAGTTTATTGGAAAGAGGACTGAAACAAGAAGTCATATAAACTTAACTGAAAACATCTGTCTGGTCACCATTTCAATTTCAGTACAACTGGTAGGTCTGCCTGCTGTGTGGCAACTAGCTCACAAAGATAAGGGGTAGGATGGTTAGTTATGCTAGTAGAATGAGGGGGAAATAGTAAGAAAGAACAATGAAGGGGGGGAGGGGGCAAAGATTACCTCACTATCTACTTTAAATACCTTCATTTATCTCTTGCTTGGTTGCTGTAACCTGACAGCTTTCACTCTGTGGAAGCTGTTGTCTTTGTAACCCCAATAACAGCTGAGATTTGTCTCTCGGGTTGTTTCTCGTCATTGGTACTTGTCACTGCAGCCCTGCCAGAAAAGCAGGATAAACCCTTTGTGATGAAGTATCAATCACCCTATATGATTCATTCTGGTTTTGTGCAGCTTTTTTTTTTTTTTTTTCCCCTCACTTGTTAATGCCCTGGGTAGTTCAGCCCCTATGCAGGAATTTCTCTGACACTAATCACCTCCCATCTATCTAGCCATTCTGTCTGATAGGTAGTGCAGTCGAATAGCTTGAAGGTATGCGGCATGAAAACCATTGGAAAATGGTAAAAAATTGTATTTGGTGGTTTGCCAGCTGGGATTTTTTTGGTGCAGTCCATTTGGGTTTGACATGGTGATTTTGGAACATATGCTTTCCTTCTCATTCACCAGTTTTGGCTTTTGTAAAAGTTAGTGAAATTGCTTTCAGAGACTTACTGCATTCAGGTTGCAGAGATGGGCTGGGTAGAAAATGCTGAACGGTCCTCCAGATACACTTAATATGACGGCAATCTTAAACTAACAACAATATTTCTGTAATGCTTTAAAATAAACTGGTTTTGAAGCCTTTTCAGTTAGTGCTTTCACCCTGTTTTGTTTTCTGAGGGTCATAACAGGTAGCATATGCTTTCTCTGTTAAGGTTTCTTTGTTTTTGTTGGGGTTTTTAGGTAATTGTTGGTTAAGTTGCTGTGGAGCTCTGCAGAATGTCTCAGGATCTAGATAGACTGATCCAGCCCATGGTGCTGGCTTAATTTAATCCCTCCGCACAGAGCTAATTACTCACAGTGCTGGGGAGAGGGTTGGTTTTGGTGTGTACTAGAGAGCACTTAGAATGGAACTGAGAAAATTCTCCCCGCTTTTGTTGTCCATGTACGATATCACCGCTATCACAGGTCTGTAACTTTGATGTATTCTTGCAAACTTCAAGTCAGAACCCAACTATTCCCCATTTTCAGTGCATACTTGCCATGTGTTGTATATACATACGTCTTTTCCTCTGATGTAGGTCATAAAGCTGAACTGTCAGGTATGTTTTGTTATGAAGGAGTCACTTACTGTAGCAATGAATTGTCCTCACCGAATTAATTTTCACTACAACAGCGTTTTCAATGGAAGTTTACAGTCACCATAGTTCAGGCAGGCAGCCAAGGCAGAAGGGATTTCTGTTTGTATTTCTCTGTTTCAGTGCCAAAGGAGGATTAGCTTGTGCTGAAAGGAGTAGAGAGGTGAGATAGAAATGCTTGACCTGGTCTTTACTAGACATTTGCTCATTATTTTCTTTTGAATGTTTTGCAAGTCCTTCTTCATGCGTGTGGAAAAGAACAGGTTAAAAACCATGTAGACCTGCCAAAGCTTTACAGATGTCTTTACTAGCTTTATTAAACCAAGCTAAAAGAAACCCAGTATATCTTCTTTCTTTCTCCTTTATTCTCACCCCACCCCCATCCTCCTACCCCCATAGGATTTGGGGTTTTTCTTTCCAGCCCACACATGTGTAAGTGCCTCCTTGGTGCAGGAGACACGTTTTCATAGTTTGTTAGCTTGCCTTTCCAGCCCCAGCTTGTCAGTACCCCTGACTGATGTGTTCAGGGCTTTGTTGGGTTGCTTGTGACCGTGTTTGGATGAGTGCTGCAATTTTTCTGTAACCTATCTGGTAATTTAGTTGAATGTAGCACAAGCTGGAAGATGGGGACAAGCCTTTGATCTCTGACACTGTGATACCAGCAGGGGAGAAAATAAAAAAAAAAAAAAACCCTTCAGAGTCAAGATGTGTTAAATTAGTTGGAAAGTAAATTGACAGAGAGTTGGCAACTAATGCATGCTATAAAATCGCTAACCCTTTTGGTAAAGTACGGGTATTTTCCAGCAGTGGAAAGTAGTTTGCCATTAAGCTTTTGTCTAAGTAAGCTGGCTAGTAATGGCAAGAGCAAAGGCTTAACGCTTCTGTTCTGTATCCAAGAACTTTTTTGGGGATACCACAGCATTGTCTTAAGAAAATGAAAGTTGTTAATACAGCAAGAAGCTCTTCACATCTTATTTGGAATTCTTAACTACTTGTTTAAAGGTGCATTTCCTATTAATAGCCTATCAGGCTACTGTTTCTGCCAAAACTTCCCCGTGCCCCTCTTTTTGTAAGTTAGTTTGGTTTCCCGTTTCCCTTCCCTGTAGTGATGTAGTTCATTTAACAACCAAAATATTGCAGACTGTCAACACTGTCAGGCGGACTAGCAGAGTAAGACTTTGAAATCTCTGCAGTATTTTTGAGATAACATACAAAATATAATCAACAAGCTACACTGATCCAAAACAGTCCGCCACCTGCCAAACCTAAACAAAACCCTGATTTTTTTTCCATCGGCGCCTATCAGTGAGCAGGTAATCCCCCTGCTTCCCACTTTGGAGGAATGCATGCGTTGCTGAGACGGCAAACATGGTCTGTAATATAAGTTAGTAAGTTAATTTCTATATCCAGTGGCTTTTGTTGAAGTTTCAGAAATAGTTATTTAACAAGTGTGTGTTTAAAACCTTTTGAATCACTTCCTAGAAGCCTTCCTAGATTCCCTTTCCAGAAGTATTCTCTCTGGGTAGAGATGTCACGTGGTCTAAATAACTTGTGTGCAGATTTCTTCTGCATGAAATCTGACAGCGTCTTTTCAGGAGCAGTAGTGGGAATGGTAAATCCATAATGTGTTGCGACAAGGAAATGTGGAACAAAATGGTGTCATTTAAATTTAGGCCAGAAAGCCAGAACACATCAAGGAGCAGCTCTGAATTAAGGCAGATACACTGGGCGTGGAGGAGAGCAGCCAGGGATTGGAGGTTGAAGGAAAATCAGGAATCAAACCACTTAAGTTTTCCCAGAGAGCAGTATGTAGCATATGGCTGTTCTCTGCAATTGCGTGTGTGGTAGCAGTTTGTGTGCATGGTTACTCCTCAATCTGCACATGTTTTATGTTTTTTTCCTAAGGTTTCCTCTCTTTGTAATAAGATCAAACTCAATTATTGAGCTATGGACTGACTTCCCTAAAACTCCACAGGCCTAGATTTTCCAGTAGTCTGACTGGAACACAGACACCAGAGTAGTTTAAACAGGTGGTCATTTGCAGCGTAGTTACTGAAGTTGTTAATGATAAATAACAAGCTCAGCTTGCAAACACCAAGAATATCTAATTTGTTTGTCTGTCTGCAATGAATTGTCTTCTGTGCAGGATACAGATGATCCTGCTATTACAAGCCATAAAAAGGAAATTATTTCAATTCATCTGCCCTAGTCCTGGAAGCACTTGCAAGCTATCTGCAGGATTAGGGCCATCATTTGCTTCTGTGAGGGCAGCCAGTCTTTACCAGCTTTAATGGTATCCCAGTTTTGCAGAGGAGAGAAACCCTGGAGCAGCTTTCTGAAGTTTCCTGTGTGATAGTGATTTTGTTTTCTTTAGCAAACTGGACGTTTTTTTCACCTTAATCTCTAGCTGCTGCAGGCATGTTATTTTTTAACATTTTGATTTTTGAAACTATATTTTTACACTGGCTATTTAGAAAGACTTTTATTTGAGAGAGAGATTCGTGCTCAGAAGTGTCAGGAAAATGTTCCTTCTTTTTACATAGTTTTTTTTCTTAAATCATCCTGTTTTTAAGCGAATTAACACGTGATGTTCAAGCATCTGTGTTTGGCAATACTACTCAGTTAGCAATCAGTATAGGTTCTTCTTAAGGAGTACGTGATTCAGGTGAATCTTGTTGCCTTTTCATCCATTTCCTTAAAAAAATGAAATAATGATTCACCATCTATACTCTTTATAATCCCAAACACTTCCTCCCTTTCCCTGTATTTCTTAGGTACAATATATAAATTTGTGAAGAAATGAAGAATTGTTATTACAATGAAGAAATAGTCCAGCAAAAAAACTATGAGAAGGAAAACATCACCACCTTACTGTTAGAGTTAGGGCATGCATTTTTTCCCACTTACGAATTCTGTATTTTTAGTTGATTTGTATGGTTTGCTACCCACAAAAATTACACAGAATGGAGTAGAGGGAAGTGCATTTCTATTAAGCTGTCTTTTCTTTTTAAATACAAAAACTGTGAAGCGTGGATTGCAATGCAGAGGGTTTTTTCTTATAAAACCTTCCTTTAAGATATGGCAGGTATTGGAAAAAAATATTACTAATTTTTACTGATAACATTTACTTACACATTGTAGTACTAATCTTAGTAAGCGTATGCTTTTATATATTTGAGACCAATTCTTCAAATTTCTTTGCCGTTCGTTTCCCTTTGTGTTTATTAAACTCCAGTAACTTTTAAGCACACAAATGCTTTTTGATTTGGGGATTTTTTGTGTTTGTTTTTTTCCATTTTGAGATTATGCATCTGAACAGTTTGTCAAGAAATGCAATAAAAGGCTTTGCCTAGCTTTATGTCCTGTACACCGTTACAGATCATTATATCGTTGATGCTACAAACTTGCATTGACATTACACAGCTTTGGTTCTAGATGATGCGTTGGTAGAGGGAGGGAGGAATTTGATTTCAACTGCAAGTATGCCAGCCAAAAAAATAATAAAATAATAATAAAAGAAAAATCAGTTGACCATTACTATTTTTGTTTCTTGGGAAAGCACCTTTCCTTTCTTTAATCTGTGAAAGCTTGCCTACCAATAGATACTCTCGGCTGCCTTCTGGGGAGCTTGGAGTCGTAAACCATTTGTCTGCCTAAAGACATCTTAAAGAAAACCTATAAAGCAAAAATATAACATAGCTTAGCATGTAAAAGCTGAGCATTCATGTTAAACCTGCATATATCACAGAAAATGTGCCTTGCAGGAAATTTCACCTAAAAATTTTTAGACTGTTAAATCACAATTATTTCTTGATACCACATTTGATATATTGCCCCTGTCATTGGCCTCTTGTGTTTGTGAATATAGCCTTTATATTGAAACTTTGCTATTGATTGGTGATGATATTAATTCATGTTTGTTAGGAAACTGCTGCATCTTGTTAGTTTGAGCTGCTGAACACTGAGGAATGTCGAGGTGGACTTGTCAATAGAGTTGGTAATCCCACTTTGAGTAACTCAAATTGTCAATATGGTGCAAGAAAGCAGCATGCAGATGCCTTTGCAGAGAGTTAAGCTTTGTTAAATATTTCTGATGTGTTTGGTGTTACCTGACTGAACTCCCGTTGGGGGAGAACTATGTGTTGAAATTCACCTTGCAGTTTGAGCCTGATCTTTCTGCTGCTGGTTGTTATGCTCGCAGCTTCCAGGCTTCTGCTCACCGTCAAAGATGTCTAAGTAAAAAATACTAATGATCCAATGTCCGTTCTAGCTGGAAGGCTTTGTAGGTAGTTACGCTGTTATTAATTCTAGCTGCTTGGTTTTTCTCCACCTCGGGAACATTACATTCTCCACTTCCTTTTGTCACAGCGATGCCACTGTCCCATATGCATCCATTGTTTACAGTTTCCATTTCCATGTCGGTTACATATTACTGGCAATGCACCCATTTTTATTAGTTAACAGCATAAATCCATGTTGTGTTCTCTTTTGGACAAAGCTGCTTTTGGTCATATCCAAGTAAGCTGCCATTACAAGCTGCTGGAACTTGGACTACTTTTGTTGGACATGTTTTGTAATGGCATAAGATTCTGGCACATTATGTTGTAGAGGCTGATTTCAGTCAGTGCTGTTTAAACACACTAGATTCCCCATCAATTACATTGCTAAATCTTTGACAGACTCTGCCAATCTTTGGGTAAAAACTTTACAATTCTTCATTTTGACAGCCAAAGGAAGAAAGGGAAATGAGAACTACTTTGTACAGAACATTCAATATGGCGAGTGTGTCGAAGTTTTCTTAGCTGACTCTTTCCACAGTTAAGAAATGTATGGTAGGTTTTAGTTGTGATAGAGTTTCTTCAGATGCTTTACATCAGAAATGTCCTAGTGTTGTGTTTGAGTCTAATTTAACTTAGTAACTCTGGTTTTTCTTTTTCTTTTTTGAAATTATTTACATATATATATATATAAGTATATATATGTTTTAAATGGATGGTGTACTGGTTCACTTTTTAGCCAAAGAGGGTTTTTTTTTTTGATTGAATGCAAATGAAGACACATGTCAGTGCCTTGAATCTTACAGCTACTATATTTCTTTCCAAGGCATCTTTGAAGCAGCACTTCAGTGATACAGTACAGGAATCTTCCAGTTTTGTATCCATGACTGTCTGCATGATTCTTTCCTGTACAGAAATTCAGCTGGATGCTCTTTGGAAGTGTGTGTTTAAATACGCATGAGTTGCTTCATTGCCTACACCTTAAACTTTTTCCCAAATTCCTGGATCCTTTGTGCATGTGCTGTGTAATTTCACCAGAGCCTGTACAGTGTGCACAGCTAAGATTTGTGGACATACAGTAGCTTCATCTGGGCTACCAGATGCCCAGACATTCCTGCATTCAGCATTGTAGATGTATGAGCAGTCCTCAGTCATCCACAGAACATTTCTAAGAAACTCGTGCAAAGAGCAAGTCTTAGATTGTACTATTACCCTATTTTCAGTCATATTCAGAATCTTTTCTTTCATTTGTTGGGCGGCATCTTATTGAATATGTTATACCTGTACATTAGATGTGTGCGTATGTATATTGTGTGTGTAGTTTTATAAGTGTATTTTGGAAAAGATCTGTATTTAAGTACATATGCCTATAGCATAAGTACACTTGTGTTTGAAACCAGTATTGGCCTATCCCTGTACGTATTGTTCTGTGTGAATATGTACAGAATTAAATTCTGTTATTAGGAATGTGATTTTATGCAGATGTGAACAACATCTGAATGTAGTGGTTGAAATCTTGTTCCTATTAAAATCATTAACTGTCTACCCCTAGGTACTCAAGAATGGTATTTCAATAAGCATAGGTAAGTCATTCAAGGAAACAGGAAAAATAATCAGGGAAAATGAACTTGATTTATTTTATTAAGGCTATTCTTTATTACTTCTTAAAATAAACATTATTTCAATTGTCTTGCTGCAGAGTTAAGTGACCACTGAAGAGAGAAGTCAGAAGTCATTTGACATAATAGTTCATTGTGGCTTTCAGTGCTGCTGTTACTTGATTTTATGTGAACACAATGGTTAAACATAGGTAAATTAATGGAACTGGAGTTGTTTTGAAATGGTTATGCTAAGGGGAAAGAGATGGTTTCTTTTTCTGGACATACCTGAACAGCAGTTTTTCTCTTTTTGGATGGAAACCTAGACCCTAGGTCTA
Organism: Falco peregrinus; assembly: GCF_023634155.1. NCBI lineage: Eukaryota > Metazoa > Chordata > Aves > Falconiformes > Falconidae > Falco > Falco peregrinus. The sequence continues at coordinate 64,425,866 of NC_073722.1, forward strand.
ATGAAGCGCAACATAATGTGGGCTCACAGTTCTGGCTGTTCCTTTGCATTTTGGAGCTCTCTGCACCACAGAGACCCAGCTGCAAAAACTACACTGTTAAATTGCCAGCTTGGGCAAACTGAAAGGTTAAGACAGTCTTCGTGCCTCTCTTCTTGCTATTTGTGTCAGCCTTTGAGACCACCTTGCTGTCGTTTTGTTAAACTGTCCCCTTCTGAGGGTAGCCGAGAGGCCGGGATTGGCAGCTTGTCAGGACTCCTGAATCCCTTTGTAGCTTTTGGAAATTTGGGCTGAAGTTTGAGAATGTATTCCCTCCTGTAAATGTATAGGTTGTTATTACTTTGTTTTCAACAAGTGAGGGGCTTTGAGAATCTTTTTTGGCAGGGATTTTCAGCATCTCCCCCTCCTGCCCCCGCCCATCCCTTAATATTAATAAATGTTTTCTTAGGGTTTACCTCAGGTTAAGGAATTTGCATTGTGTGTGACAGTCATTTATAGCAAGGGTATTCTGTTTTAATCCCTTCACTATCATTGAACAGGAAAGGAAGCCTGTTCTTTCAAGTTGATGCAGGGAAGTATTAGTGATGATAAAGGATATTCTGTTTTAAAATGGCTGAGAAAATGTGCTGTCTACCTTGCTTTTTCCACCTTTCCTTATCTGTGATGGGCTTAGGAGGAGCCTTCACTCCCTCTTTGGGCATCTTCATTGTGGCTGCCCTGTGAGGGGCAAGGAAACGGAGAGAGAGAGAAAAAAGGTGAGAGCGCTGCTAGCATCCTTTTCCAAACCTGGTTAATGGCTCAATCAAAGGGCAGAATCTTGTGATGTACAAAGACGTTAATTAATGATCTGCACACACAGAGCTGTAGCACTAAAATAGGATTTTCAGCTCTTCCTTGTTAACAGTCTTTTATTATTATTTTTATAAGAAGGATGGCACTTTTCACTCCCTTCATGCAAGCTTCAGTCATGCTGTTAATACAGCTTCCTAAAGTATATGTGAAAGAGGCTGCAGTCAGCGATTTAGCAATGCAGACACACACTCATGGCAATATTGAGCAACACCACAAGCATGATTTGTAATGGTAAAGGGCTAGAGGATGAACCTAAACATGCAGCACATTCTCAAATCTAAGCCTCCAGCATTTGAATCAGAGTTAGGTTAGCAGATCCTGCTCATCTTTGGGCAACTTTTGAGAAGAGAGGTTTTCATCTCAGATATGACTGAAGGCTGGGGTGTGATTCAGTGTTTCATCTCTATGGGAGTACTAAAGGACTCTGATTTTGAATGTGATCTCAAAATGGATTAAAGTCTTTTAAAGGGCTGTAATGGTTACATCTGACCATCTAGCACCACGCCAGTGATGGCCAGAAAATGAGTTCTCATGCCCTGTGGGTTGCTGATCAGCAGAGGAATAAAAGATTAAATGGAAATTACAATCCATCTGGAAAGGATTTCTTATCACTCAGGATGGACTGGAGTCAACAAGGGATTTTATTAATTTAATTACTAAAATCTTTTTTCTCTTCCTTCTGAAAAAGAGAGATTAGATAAGGTGGCTGAAAAATAAGGTGTCAGTGATGGGATTAGAGAGGTTCCTGCAATTTTTCGGTCATTTTTTTTTAATTAAACATCATTCAAGCTTTATTTTGGGGCACTAATGCTCCCCCCTCCCCCACCCGCCCCACTTCAGTTTCAGGCTATAGTTGTAGACCTTTTTTCCTATCTGGGCTGGCCCTTGTCCCTAATCCAGACTACGAAGGAGCCACTTCTTGTAGATTGCATTTCTGGCAATGTGTTTGAGTGTTTGCCTCCATGTGTCCTTGTCAGCTGCTTCCCTGGAATAAAAGCCCTGCTCCTTCCAGGGTCTGATCTGCCTATCCTGCTGGCTAAATGCAAATGGCTTGCATGTGGCTGGCTGTAGTCACAGGAATCTTACCAGCAGGATAAGACCATATACTGGATTTTTGTAAGCACTTGAAGGTTTGTGTTTTCCTTTTATTTTGAGCTAGCTCCTTATCAGTAGGCACACAGCAAACTATCTTGGAGTTTCATTAAGAAGTAGGTTATTAGGTGAAAGCTTTATTTATTCTGTCTGTAATTCAGTGATTTGTTCCAAAATCATAAATCCGTCTTCCTCTTTCTTTTGCCACTGACCAGCTCATTCTTTCAGCTTCATGTCAGGCACTTCACTGCCCACTCCCTTTCTAGATCAGGTTTCCTTCATTACCTCCTTTCTTCTTACATCTTGTGAGGGTTTTTTTGCTTGTGGGTTTGTTGGTTTTTTGGTTTTGTTTTCTTTTTGTTTTGTTTTGTTTTTTTTTAACAATTATTGTGTTCCTCTAGCAGCCTCCATTTCCACAGTCTTTTTACAAAGAAACTGGGTTGTCTTTGTCTCTTTGCTGACGATCTTCCTGTCAAGTCAAAGCTCCTGATTTTTGCCTGGCTCCTGACCCTAGCACGATTTTGGCTGTATTAGTTGCTTGTGGGAAAATTAGCTGGTTCTTCCTTCTCCTTGCAGTTCCTTTCCTTTATACATCTCACATGTCCCCCATCAATCACCTTGTGCCAGCCTCAGAGGCTGTCAGGAGAAGTTGGCACTTCCCGCTTCCCCCCTCCTCCCAGGGATTCCACTTTTGGATCATGCCTTTATGCCTCCCGGAAGGACTTGCAGCTTCTTTTTGTGTGCTTTCTGTTCTGCAGAGCTGGCGTGCTCCCTCGCACACCTCGTTCTACCCTTGGTGCATCTTCCTGCCCAGCAGACGAGATGTTCCTTCCCTGCTAACTGCATTTAGCTGTGCTTAGGTGGTCTTCAGTCTCTTAGTTTATTGGCACCTTTCACTTTTATTGGTTGGCTCTTCTTTCCTGCTCTAGTTCTACATTAAATCTCTCCTAGGCTCTCATTTCTTATGAGTGTTATTCTGATTTAGATATGGTTGCAAAAAATGATTTAAGCTTCAGGGGAAAATTTGGACCCCTCCAAAACAGCAGACTTCCATTATGACAAGAAGTGTTTGGAGGGGAGAGCATGGTAGTGCTGGTGGGAGCAGGAAGGTTAAAGGGACTTTGGAAATCTCAGGCAGCTTCCCGAGATTCGGCACAGTGATGACACTCCTGAAGATCTCTGTTGCTGGTTTTATCATCAAAAAATACTTAACTCCCATAATCCTAGTCAGGTGGAATGAAAGAGCTCCATCCTTTGAAGAGTCCTGGCATTCCCACTGCCTTCCCATTACTTTTATCCCACTGCGTCTGCAGTCCTTAGCCAAGCGTGAGTTATATGCTTAGCAGTATGATCAAAACAGGGCTGAGGCTCAGATAAGCTCTCACAATTTTTTTATGCTATCTTTTGTACATTGCTGTTTTGAGATGAGAGAAGGAAAAAGGGTTAGGCTCGTATAGGCATTCAGAGACATATGGGTATTATTTCTTAGGAAGTGCTGTTAGGATCCTTTAGGGATATGCTGCAATCCCACTATCTCATAATCCAATATTAATGTGCTCTTTTTGCCCTGCTACCCGTGAATCACGGTAGTAAGCAGTCTCCAGGTTTGTTTGCTTTTTACTCGGCCAGGGCCCACACCCGATGTGTGGTGGGTAGAATCAGCCTTGACTTCTAAGCAGCCTGCTAGCGCTGTCTGTAGCTAATTAGAAATCTGCTCTTACAGTCAGGTTTTCCTTTCAGAATGTTAATTAATTTTCCGAACCTCTGTTATTTGGATGAATTGGGACCATAGTGGCAAGATAAGAAACATCTGGCTTCTTTTCCAGCTCTGTTACACTTCTGGATTCCTATCCTCCTGTGTGCCGGTTAACCCTGTGATACCTGGGGTGGGGACGTGAGCCAGCCGCCTTTCTCCTCTCCATTTGATACGTCATGTGTGTGTGTCTGTCCCACCTTTACTTTGTGTTCTCTTGCAGTATCTAATTGATTCTTGATGAGGCCTCTGTGCTCCATTTCTTTCTGTGCAAAACATGTCAGTGCTGTTTGGCAGCATTGCTCTGTGGCATGAGTCCTTGGGGTCAGGAGACTGGCTCTGGGTTCATGTCCTCCCTGTCCCCCAGGGTCATCTGTGACCCCTTCTGCCCTCGCAGTCGGTCTGCTCTGTGAGGCTTTGCAGTGTGCACTTAGAGCTGTGAGCTGGAGAAGGAAGCGCCTGTAGCCTTTGTAAATTCTGCAGCATGTCATGTTATTTCTCTCCTTCCATCTGCAAAACAGAGATAACTACCCATCTGTATAAGAACAGTGTTGAGAGATTTAATTAGCTGCTGTCCACAGGGCTCTGAAGGTGTAAGGTATATCTGAAATGTTTTTAAATGTATTACTAAGTTTAGTTTTGCAGACTTTTGCTCTTTCCCATACAATTACCGTGAGATGTGCACAGTAGATGCGCAGATACGAAATACTTCAGAGTTCTTGTGTGTCCTTAGAAAAGACACCACAATAAAACAAAACAATACATCAAAGTGAATTAAGGCCTTTTGAAATAATCTTTCTTACTGTATGTGGTTTAGGACCAGCTGAATCCTCTGCAAAGCCAACACAGGGAGCAAGAGAGGGAGAGGGGAGAGAGAAAGACACTTATTTATGTGAAGTCTGTCCCTCCGTTCGACTTTGTACAGTCAGAAACTGAAAGAAAGGCTTCCCTAGTGTGTCCAAGTTTCTGGTGAATGGCTCCTTTGGGTGCGGAAGTGAGCGCTGCAGAGCCTTTCAGCCGAAAGGAACAGTTAATGAGTGTTTCTCTGTTCTGCCCTGCTGGAATGAGACACATCCCTCTTTCTAGGTCACTAAGTTAATCAAGTCAAGGATTTCTGTCCATTGTCCTTCTTATCAGTCGCAGCTGCATTTGCATTAGGAAGCTTTCTGTTTCTTTAAGCCTCATTCATGCACTGATTAAATGCCTTTCCAAGTCTGCAGAAGCAAATGTCTTATGTATTATATAGCCATCTCTCGACCCAAGTAAAAACAACGTACAGTAGAATATGTTTAAAAGCAGATGAAAGGAAAAAAAATAATTATTTTGATTTATCTGATCCTTGGTGATAAAACATAGGGGCAAAACAGGTGGAAGCTAATGTTTCTAATGTGTGATTTTTAACTTGATGTTGGGTAGCATCAGTATCAGTGTGCAGCCGAACAAACAGTCTAAGGTGGGATATGAAATTGCTTTTCTTGAATGTTTGAGTAACATTGCTGTAGCATTTCATAATAAGCAGCAGTAGCTGTTGCAATGTATTAGATAATAAGTCAGTCCTGGTAGCACATTTCCAATTCACAGGGATGACTGAAGGATAAACTTGAGACAAAAATACAAAAACTACCACCATTGTAACCAAAGAGTTTTGTTTGTTTTTAAAAAGGTGGCAGTCTGCCTATGGTTATGCTTTGGTTTTCCCACTGATTCATAATCTGCATGTTTGCAGGTATTAGCTAGAATGTCCATTCTCTTTATTATGCATACAGCTTTGGACAAAATAATAAAGATTTCCTTGTCCTCTTGTGACTGCTGCAGTCTACCCACATCCCAAAGGGGGGACCCCATTGTTTGTTTTTTTTCCCCTCTGGATCTCCTGAGTTACTGGGACATGTTGACCTTAATTTTCTGCTAGTACAATTTTTGCCTTTAACAGTGTAGGAAAAATGGCCTTGGCCATCTTCTTACCTTTCCTGTGGCCATTAGTTCATTTTCCAGACCTACTTCAAAAATGTTGGGAAATATCTTTTGGGGAACAATACTAAGCTTTTTAGGTTTGGTTGGTTGTTTTGTTTTTTTTTCCTTTTTAAGAGCATCATCAAGGGTTCCCTGCTCAACAACTCTACTTTACCCTTCCTTGTATATTTTTTCCTGTAGGTTCCTTAACAAATGTCCTCTTTTAGACCATAGGTGATGTCCTGAAGCTTAGACTTTGCTGTGCTCCCTCAGCCTGGTGAGCATGTATGGGTTCAGCTCCTCTGCAGCACAGGAAGAAGTTCCTGTTGCTCTCATTTTCTTTCACTGCTCTCAGATAAATACTGAGTTCACCTCAGCCCAGCAGAATTCAAGTGCTGTGTCGTGATCACGGGGCCTCCCTCAAAAAGCAGCTGACTGAAGGTCAGCAATGCCAACAGGCAGTGGTAGGAGCAGGTTAAACCTCAGAAGTGGTGTGTCACAATACCAACACAAGCAAGATCTGAATGGCAATGGTTGTCCCAGTGGCTGCTGGATACCCCGGTACTCTTGCAGCTGTGGAGTGAAGAGTCATCTTGAGGAGGAGAAAATAAGAAATGTGTTGATAAGAAAACTTCTTATTTAAAAACAGGATTCGTATTATGAGGGCTAAACACACAGTGGTATACAAACTGCATAACTTAAAAGGCCTTACAATGCAGCTGGACCAACATGAAATCTTTTTCCCTCCTTACAAGCCTGCTTGCTGTAAAAGGCTCAGGTTGTCTCTTGCCGAGCAGTTTCTCCTAGGCTGCAGTGCAATCAACATCTCAAGTGTGCACACTTGTTTTTGCATTTTAATGCCCAGAAATCTGCTCAGCCAATCCTTTGAAATACTGTAAGTGTCCAGGATTAGGGACCAAGGAAGGGCTTTGTCTGGACAGTGAGGCACTGCAGAACAGTGGCTCTGCAGTAACTCTCAAAAAAAAAAAAAAAAAAAAAATATATATATATACACATATATGTATTTTGAGGGACCATATAGTAATCCGAAGTCAATTTTAGGTAGCTTGTAAACTGCATTACTTGGCATTTGCTGAAAGCATGGTCAGCTGCTGGAGAGCAAATATATATTCAGTTAAAAGATAGGAATAAAAATAAGCAACTTTTGGAGTTAACTGGAGACCAATTATTCTGTGCTGCAGGAAATTTTGTCATTGAAGTGGCAATGTAACTTCATTGTAAAACAATTCTGTATTAACATAAGATCAAACATTTGTAAATAGTCCAGAAAAAACTGATTTTGCATTGAAGGAAATATTTCTGTTGAATCAGAGTATTTTGCTTTTCAAGGCTACATAACCAATTTTAACGAGAACACATAAAATGCATTTTAAACTGGAAAGCTTTTTCCTAAATGACAATGTGAATAAACATGTTCATAAAATTTTGATTCAATGGTTCCATCATACTCCTAAGGAAAACCATCCCTCAAAAATATTTGGCTGTGACAACTATGTGGATTCAGTTGTGTTGATAAGAAACAACATGGTGGTTCTTCCTGGGAATGCATGTGAGAGCCTAAAGAAACACAGAGACTGGAGTGGTGCAGCATTTGGTGGTACTGGCTCTGCATTCAGCAGGGATTACTCGTAGCTCCATGGGATTTTTATTGACTGAGACCTCCTAAGGATCTAGCTTGCTAAATATGCAAGATAGTTGTATCTCAAGCCTCCAGCATACTTAGGAGCCAATGACAGACAAGCTACAGATTAGCTGAGTGGTTTATTTGTTCTTATTATTTGTCCACTTTAGCCTGTGGTTTCTTGAACTGTACTTTGATTAAAATTCTTTGATTAAACAGATGAGTTGACAAGACTTGATGACAAGTTCAAGGCAAGACAAGCTGGCAGTTCCTCACAGCCCTCTGAATTGTGGTACAAAATTATGAACCTTTTCCTGCTTCATTTTTCATTCCTGCTTTCTCTCCCACCCATAGCCAAGTGGACTTAGGCTAAATCAATAGGGACCTAAACATATTTTGGAGCGGTATCTCTTGTGTAAGAACGTGTAGCAGCTATAACTGAAAGAGGAAGAGAATGGAGTTTCTTAGTAGCTTTTGCAGAAGACCATTGCAATTTTTTAATTGGTGAAATGGTTACAGACTTTTTAGCTCCCTGTTTAACATCAATAACAGAAGAAGAAAAGGAAAAAAAAAAAAAAGGGCAGCAGAGACCTCGACAAATACAAGCACTCAGTATCTGTCTTGCTGATGATGTTCAATCTGCATCTGAACAAAGACGTCCGATTCCTTTTGCGTTGCTATAATTGGGATTTGCCTGAAATGGGGTGGCAACACAGGAATAGGCAGGCCAGTGTGAGAGAGGATTTGGAGTGGATAGGGAGGGAGACTCCAGCTTTGTGCCCTTGTAATTATGCTGTGAAGTAAAGTGGATGGATATTCTTAAGGGCAGATGTTTAAGGGCATATCAGCACCAGAGGAATCAAAAGCTGAATGGGATTTTCCTGATGTGAGGGGGAAGCCTTTGGAAACAACACTGGACACCAATCTGCAGGCTGGTCTGCACTGGACCATTTTGCCAGTGTGTTTGTTAACAGTCTGGGAAGTTGTGCCATGCTACAGGGACTCATAATTTGAGCACATAACTATTAGCAAATAACTTGTTTTGCAAGGGTAGCTGGTTTTACAGAGAGCATGAGGAAAGCTCTGCCAGCAAAAGCCCTCACTTATCAACCTCTTTTACTTCACAGTGTTGTTCATTTGGTTTAGTTTGGATATGGTTACACAAAAATCAGGTTTTTATGAAGCAAGCATTATTTTTATTAAACATAAATGCTAAACTGGATTCAACGTCACTTGCAATACTTCTAACAGAGACAGTGCTGACTTTGCTCCTTATGCAGACCTTAGACAGAGGCTGGCCCCTTCAGACAAGGTCCCCTTCTCTTGGGTGACACAAGGGTCCTGGGTGCTTCCCTGATTTCAGAGCATCATTTTGAGCATCGAAGTTATTACAGTGTGCAGGTTAGACTGCAAACTCATCAGGTCAGGGGTTGTGTTTCAAAACCAAGGGGGGCTTTGGACACCCAGTGAAGGTCTCTCGTTGGGGTGATGTAGTAAAAATAATCATCCTTGTTGGAAATCATTAGGTAATGAGAAATCTGGTTAGATTTGATAAGTATACAGCTATAATAAAGTAACATAGTGATGTCAGACCACCAGTGCTGCTGAGCATGTGCCATGTGGGCCATTATTTACTTTTTCTTCACAGAATTTATAGTGAAGGTTCACCAAACAGGAGCAAAGAGCTTTCATTTTGCTGTGATTGCTTGTCTGCTATTTCACTTGATGTAACAGGTTCCAGGTGAATAGGCAAAATGTCTTTCAGTTCCATGGGTTTTTTGAGATGCAACCAGCTTTTGACACTTACATCATCACAGGAAAGTGCTGACCATTTATCATATCCAAGAGTGTCCCGTTTAAAAGGGAATAAAACCTGAAAGCAGTCTATGAGCCAGTTTCAAAGCACTGGGCATCCCAGTAGTTCTTAGCACAAAGGTAGCAGGGGCAAAACCACAGCGGGTTTGATTCACTGCAGTGTTCTAGTACTGGGGGATTGGAATAACTGCTGAAATCAATACTGCTATTCCAGTGTACAAACAGAATCTTGCCAGGGTGAATTTCTTCCCTTGGAAACAAAGTGGACATGGATTTACTCACCTAGTCGGTAGTCCTCTCAATTTTACTTGTGTAAGTAACTGTTGTTGGCATGGGCATAACAGAGTCTACACTTGTGGCCTGGCTTTTTCAGTAGAGCTATCTGCCCCCCCCCCCTTTTTTTTTTTTTTTTTTTCTTTCTTCCTGTATCTGGTGAAAACTGCCTTGTTTGCCAGAGGTCATCCCACATCACTGCAGCTCGCCAGGGAAATGGCAATAATTCAGCTACTTGGTATGGATGTCAGGCTGTCTCCCTTTTGTTTTGTGGCATGACTGCTGTTACTTTGCATTGGTTGAAGGCAGCAGTTAAGGGGACAGGATGAGTAAAGCTATGATTGCGTGAGATGTAAATGTACCTTGACTATTTAGGTGTTAATACCATTCCAGGAACAGTGTGAGAGTGCTTTGAAGTAGAGCAGAGGGAAAGTGGTGAGGAAGGATGAGCAGAGAAGGCACAAGAGAGAAAGGTCAAAATGCCAGTAGCTACCTCTGGCAGCTTTTGGCAGCCTCATAAAAAGTGAAGGACTGAACAGATCTTGAAAATACTGCCCCTAGGATGGTAGAAGATGCTGAGAGTTGCTGGAGCAACAGCATTATGTTTTCTCCCTTGTTGTCATTTCCATTTAATTTTTGCTTACGAGAGAAGAACATCTATTATGAAGAGAATACGTCGGTTGTCTCCTATACAACTGGGACTTACTCGTGCTGTAGTGGAGACATAGGGGTCTCTGAGCTGTCTTTCTAAAGCCTTTAAAGGCACAAAACCATCTTTTCAAATACATACCTTCGAGGAGAAGAGAAGGAGATGAGAGACTGGATATGATTTGTTAAAGACACCAAGGAAAAAGTCTCAAGATGTGATTCTCTGCATCATAGAGTAGAGAGTGGATCTCACTGAAGGTAATGCCCGTTAGTCATACAGTGTTCAAAGAGAAGAGAGTCCCAGGGTTTTGCGTCCATAGGCACATCGGGTCCTGTAAGGAACAGTACCATAGTGGTGTGTCTGTTCTCCAGCTGAGTTAGAAATGGCTTGCATAAGACCCAGGGACCACTTATTTGAGCTGTCCATGCACCAGGTGGGACACATGAAGGCCACGGTTATGCATGCGTGAGTGGAAGGGGTCGGAAGGAAAATGGTAACATTCTTAGGTACAAAGGGCGGCCTTAGTGTAATTTAGCCCACTACCCCCCCCCTTCCCCACCCCCCACCCCACCCCTTTCCCAACCCTAGCATTGTTTGGAGTCAGCTAAAGCTGTGGTTTCATGTTTGTGTAATTTACTCCTGCTTGGAGACATGTGTTGGTGTTTTAATATGCCTTATTTAGTTTTATCATAAGTCAATTAGCAGGAAGAACAGGACAGAAACTGATTCTGTCACTCTTAACCAGGGGTTTGTATCAGCTTAACTAAATTCGTTTAATTAAATCAAACACTACGGCTTTCCTCAGTCTCCCAAAAAGGTTCCTGTGCTTGTGCATATGTATATGCAGAAGGTGCATGTGTGCTGAATGTGTATGCCACCATGTACATGCAAGCAACTTTCTAAATATCAACCAGTACCTGTCTGCACATTTATAAGTTTCCAATTACTCTAATATCACATCTAATGGAGAGATGTAAATGCCCCTATAAATTCAGCTCACTGCTTTGGCGGCTTTGCTGACAGACTAGTAAACAATTTCTATGTAGAGTGCAATTTTTCTACTTTAGGAATGGAGCCACTTAGATTAGAACTCAGTGTTTTAGTGAAAAATGTCTAAAACGTTTACATAACCTATTTACATATGAATACAAACATTACAGGCTTTATATTAACAGCCCTTGTTGTTGCTCATTACTATGCATAGAAAAAGACATCAGCATTTCTAGTAGCATCTACAAAATTATAAATATGTGATAGAGTAATTACTGATTTGGAAATCCAAATTATATTAAAATGATTGTAGCATCTGTGTCTCCAAAAACCTCTCCATTTGTCAATTCTAATCTTCTTTTGCTTAGGCAATAAACATAAGTCTGATGTCTGTTTACATAGTTCTTTGTGAATCCCACCGTCCCCTTGAAATTTTTTTTAAAAAGTGGAGGAAAGAGAGGTTTGATATCAAGGTACCTGAAATTGGTCCACAGCTGCTCCACTCACCTTTTCTTTACCCCACACCCTCAGAAATATGAAAATTGATGGTAGCTCTTGCAGATTTATCAGAGGCAACCAGGAGCTTCCAGGAAGATCATGCTGGAGCTGATGATGTTTTGCCCTCATGGTAAAAACTGCAAGGGATGTGCCTTCCAAGAGACAGGGATCCATTTGGGACTGATCCTTTACTCTTTTTACCGCAAACTGGCTTGAGTCAAATGGTTGTGAGGCTTCTGTAAGCCAGGGAAGCATTTGGTGTGCTCCATGGCATGAGTGAATGAAACTCAAGTCTTACTGTGGTGTCAGTGATGCAAAGTAGAAACAAGGGACAGGTTCTGCTGCCCTTCATCCCAGTGGTGCTTTACTTCTAGAGGAGATGCCGTAGGTCTCAGCAGGTTTGTGTAGCAGACTTCACACATCAATGAATAGTAATAAAAGTAATATTTTTTTCTATCTGTGAATCTCAAAAGACTTTGCAGGGAGTTCACTATTATTCTTCCCATTTTGCAGAAGAGCACAGGTGCTGCCTCCAAGGTCACTCTGCCTTGCAGTAGAAATTACAGTAGAAGCCCTTTTGCTGCTCCCTGTCTGATCTGGCCACTAGAAGACACTGCCCAAAGGAATTTATTCATGTCTTGCAAAATTGTAGTTATTTGTAGCAGCGTCTGCTTCCAGGTTTTTCAGTCCTGGACTGAAATTCAAATTGGGGGATGTCAATGGGAGATGATTTGCCTGGAAATAATGTGCTCGCTATATACAGTGGATGCTGATGCCATGAGTACTCTGATAAGCTGAGCGGGGATTGACAGTGTAACGCTGACCTTTAAGAGGTCTTTGAAAATGGGTCCATGTTTTTCACCTTGCCTGCTGATGGGGACTGAACACTTCTGAAGTGGTAACTTTCCTCTGGCACACATTCTCCAGTTTTAGCTGAGCCATCCATGATTACCCCCTTGGCTATAATTACAGCACTGCCTCTTGTTTTCATCTCTCTTTACACCTTCTGCTTACGCCACACAGGGACTTAAAGGGCTGCATATGCATAGTAACAGTTCTGCGAGATGAAATGCTGTTGTATAAATAAAGCATTCATCACACCTGCAAGGGAGGTTTGAATAAAATCCCACATATTTTTACTGCATGAGCAATGAAAGATTGGAAATGACAAATGGGTTGACAAACGGTTTGCAGTGCATAAATAGCATTATTTATTTACTCAGTCATGTCAGAGTAAGTGAGATGAGGCTTGCTGGCTTTTTGAGAGAGTTGTTAAGAGTAATTGTAAAGGCAGAGGCCACAGAATCAAACCCGATCCCCTGGCACTAGCAGGTAGATCGCTGTTAGCTGGAAACCTGAAGCTTCTCTTGCCCAGGCTGCCCGGTTGCGGGGAGTGACTGATAGGATGAGGGTGGTTGGGACACATAGAGAATTTCCTCGTTGGTCAGTATTTTACAGTTTGCCTGTCAATTTGTTTGCACTAAACTGTTCCTCAGCGCTGTCCAGATGCCTGTACTGGCTAATTCAGTATACTGAGGGGCACTGGTTTTCTATACGCAAAGCTTCAAAAAGCCTGGAGTGAGATGAACGCTGTTAAAGGCACTGACTGACATAAGGGAAAGCATCGTTTTCTCAACATTTGAAGAAGAATTTACTTTCATAATGGATGAATGAATGAATTTACATCCATAGATGCACTGAAAAAAGGGAGGAAGAATTTAGATGCAGCCTGTGACTTAAGCTAGTCTTATTTACACTAACAGCAAATAAAATACTGATAGTCACCCATTATTTTTACTGCCTTCAGGGTTGGCAGTAGTGAGTATACGGAGAGTTTCTTTAACCCCAAAGCTGACGTGAGGTGTCTTCACCCCTAGCTGCTTACTCTCCAGCACCTGAGATACCATTCACCACAGCTCCTTATTACAGCCAGGCTGTAAAATGACCTACCAAAGTATTGCAGGATTTTAAGTCATCACAATTGTAACGGCATTACATAGAACTGAATGCATCATTTTTTCCATTGCTGCTCTTGCTTATATGTTAATTAATCAAATATTCATAGAGACAGATAGCAGCAGAGCCTGCCTGATACTTTATTCTAACAGTCCAACATATACTAGAAAGTGAGGATGCCATTTTCAGCCCCTACCCAAATGCTTCCTTAATTATTTCAGAAAAAGTGGAGCCCGTTGCAGAGAAGAGGTTGGACTTCATTGTAAGGCTGTTCTGCTACAGGATGGGAACTAAAGGTTTACAGCCATCCACGGAATTAAATCCAACTTTTTCAGATCCTGAACAATATCTGTGGTCCTTCAGAGAGCAGGAATAAAGTAGGCCCAAGGGACAAGGCATCATCAGGCCACTGTGCTCAGCACTAATGGCCCTGATGGGGTGCAGGACTTAAGTGGTGGTGGTGGTGTTGGGGCTTTTTTGTCGTGGTGTTGTTTTTGGTTTTTGTTGTGTTTTGTAGTTGGTTTTTTTGGTTGGTTGGTTTTTTGTGTGTTTTTTTGTTTGTTTTTGTTTTTTGTGGTTTTTTGTTTGGTTTTGGTTTTTTGTTTTTTTTTTTTTTAAGCCTGGGAGGTGTTGTAGCATTTTTAACAGTTAATTTCTGTGAGTTGTTGAGCTGGTACAAGGACTCCTGTGTCATGAGGCTGGGGGAATTGCTCTTTGGTGCATGACTCTCACCTCTGCACCTGTCTCTTCATCCTCTTGAGAGAATAGGGAGCTTTATAAATATAGATGTCAGCAAGGCACATATGGAATTGGATTTGGCAAAAAGTCCAGTAGCAGCTTCATGGTCTCAAGCATTCAGCACAGGGCTCAGCAGGACTGAAAGCCAGTTGGAAAATTATCCCTTGATTGGGAAACATGGGAGGAGCTGTCGGGTGTTCAGAAGTAATTTTCTGACCATGATGCCGGTGCTGGAAGGGCTGCCCACCCACGGTCTCTGCTCAGCAAGGAACAGTTTTTGGTTTTTCTCACTCATGTAGAAAAAAAAATCCTATTACCTCACCAAAGCTTCAAGGGTTTGTCTGAGTATCTGTAGTCACTTCAACGAAAATCTAGAGATCTGGGCAGCTGGTGAGTGTTTTTGTCTAGCTGTTTACATTTTAAGCACTTGCTTTCATTAATTGTACAAGGCTGGGGACAGATTTCTCCCAAAATGGATCTCTGGTAAGTCAGAGCAGGGGGGCTGTTTGTGTGAGGGCAGGAGACAAGGAGGCCGAGATGAATGTTTTAGGGAGGAGGGTGACGAGCACGTAACATGTGGCTGAATAATCCTGTAGAGAGGTTCGGCACAGTTACAGTGGCGAGTGTAGCTGAGTGTGGGTCACATGTATGGGGTGGTTCTTTTCATTAACAGCATTTTAAAATGTTAATATTCATGGGAGGCTTTGGGTAGGTGATTTGGGGGGTCGCTTTGGTGACATGAGCTGGTGAAACTCTTGTGTATTAAAACGGGAGCATCCTTCATTGTACGCTGCCACTACGTAGCTCATTAACCCTGTTAATGGTTAGTGGTGCCTGTAAATGACCATTCACCCCCTGAATTCAGTGGGGTGTGGATCAGGCCCATGGGTAAGTGCAACTATATGGCCAGCAGGATGTGGTTTGGTTGTTTCGTTTGTGGTTTTTTTCAAGGCACAGGTTACTCTTTTACTTCTTGCCATGAAGTGAATAGTTGATGCCTTCCTCCTGGCAGGGCTGAAGTACTCATGGCCTAGCCCATGATGTGACTGGGAGCAGACCACATTGCAAGGTACAGTAGCTCTCATAAGATAACAGGGTGGGTATCACAGGCTACAGTCTTCTCCACCTTGGTGGTGGCTAGCAGAGTGAGCTAGCCTGCCTTGAGGAGCATTAATGCATAAAAATACCCTGTATCTTGTTATCTCTCAAATGCAAAGAGGAGGAATGTGATAGTGGGAGCCACACTCTCTTGGGAAACTGCTGACAAATTTGAAAGCTTTACATGGCTGTAGCAGTGCAGCTCCTTGTCATAAAATGGAGGATTTTATTTGCTTTTATTAAGGAACAGAAGCTTAATTAAGTTTCTCCTGAATGTAATAAAGTGATACAGCTGAATGTAGGTCAGTCCCAAGTAACTGTTCAAATACTTTAGCAGCTGTTTAACTAATGCTCAAGTATTAAATAAGAATACTGAAAAATCTTAATTTTGTTGTTGTTTGTTTGTTTTTTAAAGGGGCTAAGCGGTCTCTTTCTCAGGGGACTGTGAGGTTAGCCTTGGCCCTCAGAACCTAATTAATCAATGGCAAGGCTTTCTGAGTGCTGGCTGTGGAATGCTCTGTAATTGCTCACTTGTGCAGTCATTTGTTTTGTTTAACCTGCGACAGATTAAACTCTGTTATAAAGGTCCTTGCCTCTGTTGTAGAATAACTCCAGCCGCAAGAGCAGGTTCTCTGCTCAATTCCTGACCGGCCCAGGGTCATGGCGGGGAGAGGGCAGGATGGCCCTTCCCGCTCCCCCTCGCCACACCACTTGGACCTGCTGCTGTTTTTGTGGGTCCTCCCCATCCCTGTCGGTGAGCTTCCCAGGCCTGTGCTCTTGGCAAAGAGAGTATCACTAGTTGTTAATATAACCCAAGAGTTCTCCAGATATCTCTCTTGCTTTCTTTCATTAAATGTGAAACTTTAGAACAGAAACTTTAATGATTTTCTGTACATGTGCGTGTGTGTAATACTGTATGCTCCGCTGGGACCCCTCTGGCATGCCACATCTCCAAACAGCTGTCACACAGCTTAGATTCTTTTCCAAAATGCCAGTCTCCAAAAATATTTTCTCCTCTCCTCGAGTATGGAATTTTGACCCTGAGTCAGAGGGTCTGCACAAAGCAAGGTCAGGATTTGGTGACAAACTTAAGACTGCCAAAACATTAGGATCAGAAATAAGATCTTTTCTACCAGGTGGGGGAGTGGAGATGGGTGTGGGGGAGTGGAGATGAGGACTGTGAATTTCCAGGCTGCAGTGGGGCTCTGCTTTCGTTCCCAGCCCCAGTGAATTGTTTTGAGACAGTATGTTTCTTGTAATGCTTGCCATTAACATTCAGAAGAAAGCTACATCATTTTAATATGTTTCAAAAAGGGATGTTAAACTTTATCTTCCTTTTTATTAGATCTACTGCACCAAGGCACCCAGTGGCTTTAGAAATGTAAGTAATGAAAGGCAGAGAACAAATGTGAACTATAGAAATGATTTATGGAGACATCTGATGAATTTATTCTGCATCTTTACCCTTTCATCCATCTCCCTGGACTTCAGCTAGTATGTCTGAGCAGCATCAGTCACATATTTTAAAGTTGACTTGCTGGAGAAATGCTCCATGCTATGGAATGTGGATTTCCCAGTTTCTGCTCCACCTAAGGCCCCTGTGAAATCCCAGGCAGGCAGGGTGTTTTTCTGCAGAGCTGTCTGGGTTGGATTACTAAAGCAGTTACGCACTCCATAACACAGCCTGCTGCCTGAAAAATGCTTAATAGCCAGCAGCTTCACTGCTGTCCATGAGAACACAGGAGTCCCTGGCCATGCTCAGCAGCTGCGACTTTTTGTAGTTCCTCCAAGATCCAAGCTCTGGAAAAATTCAGCTCCAGTGGGAGGCATAGCCTTTCCGGAAAACTTGGTCTTTGAGTTTAGCTTCCTCAAAGGAAACTTTCTTGCATACAGCGAGTTTAATTCTGTGAGTACAGCATTAGGCAGGCTCTGTAGCATGAAATCGTCAATCCTCCACTAACCAAGTAGTTTCTGCATCTCACAAAAAAGACTTGAAGTTTTGCAGAAGCCCAGTTGCTTGGTTCCTGCCATTTGTTGTCCCACAGGTGTTCAGAAGCCATTTTCCTATCAGACTTTTTTTCAGCATAGTCTTTTTAGCTAAATCTGTATGTATTTTAATCATGTATTTTAAAGGCAGATAAGATATGTGATGAGCAAGTAGTGTCCCTTTCAGGATGATGACCAGATAGGGTGGAGCAGGAAAAGAGCTGGTGGGTGTATATAGCTGAAAACTGAGATAGATAGATAGATAGATATGCTGAAAACTACCCCTGGAAGAAGAAGCGAGGAGGGAATGGGGTGGTGGGAGGGCAGGCAGCAGAGTCTGATCCCTGACTTTCCCCAGCTTAGTGCGGAGCACAGCATGAGAAAGCCTCAGGGGAGCTGCTGGACAGGTGTTCTCAAAAATGCATCCCTCCAGCCCCTCCATGTTGCTGCATGCAGCCACAGAAAGTTCAGGGCTGTGTTTAGACATTTTGAGGAATTTCACAATGGATGTTTCCAGTAATATATTTAAGAATAGGCTTCCTGCCCCCCTACCATTTGCTTTTGTGTATGCTTGGGTTGGGCAGTGCCGGGCTGGGAAGCACATGAAGGTTTTGTGAGGCTGTGCTTTCTCTTGAGCTTAGAATCAAAGTGCAGGCTGCCTATATTCAAGCTTTGGGCTGAAGATCAGAGAGGCAGAGTTGGCTATGTTGGGAAAAAACAAAACAAAACCAAACCAAAAAAACCACCACAGGCTTTTGAATATCAAAACCATATTTAGCTCATTTCAGGATTATTTTTTGAGAAAGTTTGGTTTGTTTCTGATTAATATTTGTACTGATTTAATGCCTGAGACAGACAGGGGCCAAGACTCCTTTGCACAAGGTGCTATACAAAATCAGGCACCATAAACAGATGCTGTATTAACAGCATACAACCCTGGCAGGCTGTTTGTTTTACTTGGTAGTATTACCTTTTTGTCTGAACTGATTTAGCAATGATGCTAAAGGCATAACCTGTCACATGTTGATCCTAAATCTGACTCAGTTGGGAAGCTTCCCCCCGCCCCCCCCCCCCCCCCCCCCCCCATCAAGAGGCTGAGGGGTGATTGTTTCTTAACTAAAATCTATGGACCTGTACTTAAAAATCACCTTGGTGTCATGTCATCGGCGAGAGTGATGAAGGGAGAGGTTGCTCTGGGTTTTAGAAACAGTGCTGCATGGCTGCCTTCGATTCACTCCTGAGTTCATCAGGGAGTTGCCCAGCTTCGACCTCCTGTGCTGTTTGGATGTATGCATTTTTGTTTCATTGAGTCATTCAATTATTATGTCAAATTTGAGACGGAGAGCAGTACAAATTATTTTGGCCCAAAACCCTTCTTTAACCCTGTTCGCAGAGGTGAAAGGCTAATACATTAAACCTACCAACCCATGAATACAGATTACTGTAGCCCTTTTACAGACAATACTCTCTAATCTCAGTTTTTCCTTTTGCAGGAATCAGTCAGTGGTTGGGACAGGGGCATTGGTTGGTGACAGTACACGGCAGCACTGTGGTTATTACAGGCTGTGTAATTCCTTGTCCTTCAAGAAAACCTGACAGTTACTGAAGGGGGATGCAGTGGGAGTAATACTGGATTTTGCTTTAACAACAGGACAGAATTATCTTTTGTTAGTATTTTTAAAAGGCTTCTACATGCTCACATTCAGATTTGCTTTTTGCTTTGCCAGTGCTGAGCGCCAAGTTCACACCTTTGTGCTGCTACACAGCTGCAGCACCTTGATGTGCAGCATGGCATGGGCTCCCTGTGCTGCCGACTCAGTGGATAGGTAGGCAATAGTAGACTGAGGGTCTGAAAGCGCTTCAGAGCTGTTCTAGAGAATATAATCCTTCGCCACTTCCCCTGGCTATCCTAGCTCTCGGTAGCTGTACTAAAGAAGAAAAAATGGGCTTTAACTTGCAATGACTCTTGTTAAAGTGGCAGTGAAGACAAAGTAATGTGGAACACCAGCTGAAATTCAGCCTTGACCTCATCTAGCATTTAATTTGAACTCATAATCCAAACTAAAAGCCAAATTGTTTTCTGTTCGCAGTTATTTTAAGTAGCGTTAACTCTGGCTAAACTGATGAGCCTTTTATTGGTTGGTTTACTTCAGGTGTTTACTCTCCTCTCCAGATATCCTGTCAGTGTTCTGTAAAGTGGATTTTTATTAGTGTGCTACAGAAGTTTATGGAGTTGGAAGAAGTAGAATACCTGTAAAAAGGCAGATGTAGTCCTTTAAAAGATCTACTTTACAGCCTTAAGGCTTGCCTAGTTTGGTTTTCAGCCCTACAGACCAGCATCCAATGAAAGACATTAGTCTATATTGCAAACCTGCCCTTGCTTGGAACCTCAGCTACTTGCAGCTGATGCAGCACTGTGACTGCTTCAGACGTGCTCAGTGCAGATCTGTTTTCCATGGTGACCCAAAGCTTTTGTCAAAATATACCCAATGGCTTGGACAGAATGGTGCTTTGTTGTTCTTGCACTAACACTGAATGTTTCTTTCACTAGCCTTGCATTCAGATTGCCTTTGCTGCAGGGATGCTGTAGCCAGGCGCATTAGTACATGGTTCTTGGCAGGTTTTCCTGTTACACATTCATTGCCTTTGGGGGTTTCATCTCCCCTTCTCACTCTATTGATCACAAAGAGATGGGACAGAAAGAAATCCAAGGAAACTATAAAATGTGAGGCATTACATGATGAAGCACAGAGGACAAACCTTTCATTGCTTGGGGGAGACCCTCCTTGGAGGGTGATGATGAGGCAGCACACCTACTGGCGAGTCCTGTCCGAGACCTCAGATTCCTAAGCTGGGGAGTCCCTGGCAGGGGAGCAGATGCACCATTTAAAGGGGTGCCCCAAATTGCCATTAAATCTGTAAAATCTTATGAATTTGCTGTTTAATGCTCCTGTTAAATTTTAAGGGCCTTATCAATAAGTTGAAACAGCATAATTACTTTTTTTTCCCTTATGTAAAACTAATATTTAAATTATTTCCAGTACCTGTTTTCCATCTTGCTCCCAGGCTCTCCATAATATATGAAAGTAATCCCATTGGTGACCTTTACAACTCTGATTCAGTTCGGCTCTGCAGGAATTTTCTGCTGTTTGGCTGGCTGTGGTTTTGGTGGTTTGTTTTTCCTCAGTTTTGCTTTTCTCAACGTAGAATAATAATCAGAGGAACAAAATTGTTTGAGGCTATAGAAAGAGGACTATTTTTTCTCATAAAACATAATAATATTTTACAATAAACACAGCAGTTTAAATGTATCTCATTGGCATATCTCCACAAAGGCACTTGGTGAGGCTGCAATTAGTGTGCTTTGCCTCTCCTTGTATTAGTTTGATCACATAAGCAGCAGCCCATCTGACAGCTCTAGCACCTGGATAGATAATTAAAACTCATCAACAAAACAACAAAATGTAGTATGTAGTGGGAATCACCCATACTAGCATTAAACACTGCAGATAATTATATCGCAGCAGAGGTTGGAAAGCCAGCTTCTCTGCGCTCTGAAAGATCAATAAAAAGGCCCATTCATAATGAAGAAAACATTTAGAGAGACTGGATTTTCATATCCCTGTCATTAGATCCTTTGCTTTTAAGGTTTTGCAGAGGCAGAAAAAGATTCTGTTGAGGAATTCATTGTTTCTGGAAGCTAAACAGGTGAAGATTTAGGTTTGCTCTTGTGTGCTGCATTATTGAAAGCAAATGTGGTGAACCAAAGGCTTTTCTTGGGGCTTGTGGTTCTGTTCTCCCCTCTCCACCTTCCACTGCTTTCCTTCTCTGCTTGCTTTTTTTCTTCTTATTTGCAAGGCATCACATTAACTCCACTTACAAGTGAAATTTCTCTTTTCTTCCTGTTTACTTTCTCCAGGGCATTTTTTTTTTCCTTGGCCCTTCCTAAAGGGTTGATTTGGAAATATCACATATTGACAAGGGAGAACACACTCCTGGCTGACTTATTTGCTGTGACAGCCTCTTTCTTAAAGCAGTCATCTAGAGAAGAGATTTTTGTGTTCCAGAGATGGAAAAAGGATGTCTTGCAGCGTTACCATGAAGGATAATGAATTAAGTCTGTCTCTTACTGTAAAACCATTAGAGAAGTATAATAGACCTTGAGAAAGAGGCTTAGATACTGATGTCTTGGGTATAGTAGTGTGCCTAGGCACACGATGGCTGCCGTGTCTGTCATTGCAGAAAAAAAAAAAAAATAGTGTCTGTGTAAAGTAAGTGTTTCAGTTGAGGGCAGAGGGAAAGAGTATCTTTGCTTTTGGTGACTGGTGCTCATGAAGGCAGGTGAGGCAGCTTGGTCTGCACGTGTGGGCATTAAGAAACCCTTGTTATAGGTTGCTGTAGGTGGAGGGTAGCGCCAGCTCTGAGCAGGGTTTGTCAGCAGCAGCAGCAAGGGATGGAAATGGCAGCACAGTGCTCTCCGTACAAGTCCAAGTTCACAGATGTGTAGCCTGAAATTTTCTGATCCTCAGGGTATTTAAGAGCCTAGCCCTGGACTCTGACCATCTGCTTGTGAATTCAGAGGGCATGGGTGACTTCCCCGTTTGTAGTGTTTTCCAGTACGCCCTGTTTGCAGGAGCTCCCCGCCCTGGTGTCGCAGAAAGCCTTGCTCCACCTCAGAAGTGCTTGTCTCTGGAGTGTAAGGGTGAGGAGAAAGAGGTTGTGTTGGGCTGAAATGGATGTTTGAGCCTCTAGGCTTGTTGTGGACTTCTGCACGGATTTCTGGTTGCTCTACTCCTGCTGACCCTAGTATGATGGGTGCCTGCCCCCATGGTTTTGGCACCTGTTTTTCTTGTCTTCTTACTGGTATTGCACCTGCAATGATTGATGCTGAAAGGCTGTTGTTTGGGATTGATCTTTTATTTTGTGCTGCCTTTGCATTTTTCTTCTGGCAAACATATCACCACAGACATATCTAGCCTGATGCTGTCAACATGTCTGTGCTATTAACGTTTGTGGAAAGGCCTAAAATAAACATCACCTGCCAAACTATTATTGTTTCTTTTTTTTTTGTTTTCTCTTGGTAAATATATCAGAAATGTCAGCATTGGAAGAAAGCAAAGATATTGGAGCAGGAATAAGGAGCTGTTTATGTCTTAAAGTGTTCCTGCCTCACTATCACAAAACGACCTTGTCACTTAAAAATCATAAAAATGTTGCCAGGGAGAAGGAATGGAAGTTTGCTGAAGGGAAATGAAGTTTTAGTGGTGGGTTTTGTGTTTTGTTTTTTTTTTTTTTTTTAAGTCTGAACTGGGAGTTGCAAGCAGCATTGAGCCCTGCAGCTGCTTCTGAACTCAGATGCTTCCTTCAGTCCCACTGCTATAAATGCAAAACAAATGCCACATGAATTATTATTACTGTTTCACATTAAAACTCTTGAAAGTCATTTTCCACTGGAACTGGGAGAAGTTCTGAAAAAATAATCCATGCTTTCTGTTACAGTGTCTGTGTTACACTGGATTGACACTTCTCTTCTAGGATAAATATTTTTCCACATCTGAAAGACAGAACAGGTACATTAATAAGTGGTGGGAATAAATATAGCTAGAAAGAAGGCAAAAAGAAACCCCCTTTCTTTCTTCTTCTTTCTTTCTTTTTCTCTCTTTTTTTTCTTATGACTGGGACAATTTATAATTTTCCCAGGGGGTAATTTTTCCTCACCAAAACATATAAGTGAATAATGTGAACTTCTGTTTATGAGCAGTCTTAAAGACTGCTGAGTATCTCAGACTGATTTTTAGGAGGGTTTTGAGTTACTCTCTTTTCCTGAACTACAGGAATATATATTTCCATCAGTCTTTCAAGTTGGGGTGAAAATACAGATCTTGGGTTATGCTTTGGTTTCTGATCTCTTTGTTGGTCTTGGTAGGCATCTGCACCTTGGCAAGTGGATGTGACATACTGACCTTTTCATTGCCCTTTGCACCAACATAAGCATTTTCAAAGGAAACCTGGGCACTGGCAAGTCACAGTTTCCATGTCTTGCGAAATGGAAGATGCAGCAGGCTTTTTGCCTTGCTAGCCTGAATGCTGTGGCAGCGTGGTGAGTTATTTCTGAAGAGCTGTGTGGATGCTCTTGGTCCTGGCAAAGTGTCCATGAATCCCTGCACCAGTTATGGAGGGGCCTGAGACGTGCAGGGTCTCTGAGAAGCAAGCTGTATGTTCATGTGCCCACCTCGCACTTCAGGGAGCAACAGAGAGGAGTGATTACAGTTAGAAATAAGGATTTCCAGATAAAACAAACCAACCCTAAACAACAGGATGGTGATAAATTTCTTGTCAGATTTAATGATAAATGGCAATAAAGGGAACTAAAACCACTTGAGGGGCTCCTTTAATTCTTCTGTGTCTCCAGAACATTTGCCTTAAAATATGGTACAAACTCATAAAATTGAAGCTACTTTTTTAACAGGCATAAAATTGTGTATTTGTTCCCCCAAATTCACAGATTTCTCCCACAGCTCTCTTGTTTTCTTGGTGTCAGAGCATATGGAGAATGAGAACATATTCCAAGACACCAGGGTTCGCTTGGGAAAGTTTTGCCATGAGGGTAATGCAGGGGCAAGGGAAGTAGTTTCATCTGAAGGAGCTGATGAATCAGTGTTGGAAATATATTTATATAAACTAATATACTGCTTGCCAAAAGACAGTAAAAGAGGTATTGATGGTTGTAAAAAAGGTGACTGTAGTTTTTTGGAGTACAGTTATGCTAGACCCAGTGATGCAAACAGTTTCTGCCCTATTTTGGAGGGGAGTCTGGCAAGATGTAGAGCTGCTGTTTCTAGCATACAGCTAAGGGACTCTGGTAGTATTCCTGCAATCGACCTACAGAAGAGACAGTTTTATGAACTGATGCAGAACTGGTTCTTACTGCGAATTGTAACTCCAGTAGTTAGTAAAGATCTTCCTTCAAGAAAGGAGGGAAAAAAGAAAAGGAAAAAAACCCCATAATTAAAACAAAGGATTCTTGTTGTATTGGCTGGTAAGGTCAATACCCAGCAGTGAGCTTCGCAACTTGCAGGAGTTTGGAGCAAGTATTACTAAAACCCAAGCACCAAGAAATCCCAGGGTTCATTGTATAATCCCATAATTTACAAAGAAGAGCTCATGGGCTGATTTGCTGGGAATGCAGTAAAGCAAGATTATATTTCCCCACCACCCACCCCTGTGTTTTCAAGTCTACAGATGCATCTTCTTTTAAACATCTCCTTTTCTGTGTCACTTCTTGTGTGTCACATAGTGTCACCCGGGCCTTTAATCTGTCGGGAAAAAAATAAAAAAAACCTGAAGGGACCAGGAAGCTGTTGTAAAAATGAAGAAAAAGTTTGAGCAAAAGCACAGTGACCAGAGCTTTAATGATGAGTATTTTTTACCTCTTTCTCTGCTTAAAATTTTCATAGACTGATGTCTGACAGTAGTAGTTGGTTAAACAGTTATTAGGGTTTTTTCCTAAGGTTTTAAGTCCATATTGCCCTCACCTCTTAGCGTGTTAGAATGGGAACCTGCATGTTTCACCCTGGGGTGATAAAAGGAAACTAAAAATGCCAAGTCTAGACTCAGGACTGCTGCCCATAGGAAATGGCTGTGAAAAAGAGAGGGGGCTGAGTTTCTCTGGTTTTGGTGGGGTGTTTTGTATGAGCCCTTTTTTGCAAATTGTGTGAGGTGACATGGCATACTATTTGAGCTTTTATTTAGGACTTTTTCACCTGCTTTTCTGTTGTTTACCCCCGCAAGGTGATACTGTTGATTTGATTTTGCCTGCTATTGAAGTTTCTGTGCTTGGTAGGCACAGTGCTTTGCCATCCCCCAATCCCCAGGGATGTGCAAGGGGGCTTCAGGACTGCCTAGAGTTAGGGGAAAAGCCCATACCACCACTCTGCATTCCCAACTTGACCCCTTGTATCATGGTGTTTTTACTCTCTTTGGTGATATCTCAGAAGTCAGCGTGCATTTGGAGAGGTTAAAGCTGGTGTTCACGACTTTCGACTTCCAAACCAAGTTTTGAAATACTGGTTATGAACCTGGAGCTTTCTGGGTTGTGTGTTTTCACTTCTGGTTTTTGACCACAAGGAAACGCTTGGTCAAGTGGTGATTCAAACCAAACACTTACAGATAGAAAGAAAGAAGAAACACGCAGATGAACCCTAAATGTCTGTTCCTCCCTCCACATCCAGTTCCTCGCAGTTTTTGATCCTGACTCATGCTTTTGAAATGTCTCTTTGATCCATTGCTGCTCTTCTATATAACGTGGCCAGGAATGTCGCTACAGCCAGAGAGACTATTGATTAGGCCAGTGCAATTGCTTTTTGAAAGGCACATTGAGCCCAGTAAACGATTTTTGTTGGAAGTGAAGGTTTGGATGATGTTCAAAGCCTCTCCTGGAAGACTGCCCGCTTGCATGGTCTAGTCTACCTGTGATATCCCAGCCAATCCACCTAAGTGTAAGTAGCAAGGGTGAGGACAACATAGTTACCCTTTTTTGTTAATTAAACTGTTTTTCTGTGTGTATAATAAAACTAGTCAGTTGCTGTGATAACTGTCATCTTTCAGCTAGGAAAAAAGAGAACAACCCAGCCCTCTGGATTATGTGTTATCCAGCAAAACAGCCTGATGAGCAAGCGTATCAGCTCTTATTAATCTTTCCATAAAATTAAAGAAAGTATGGAGCTTAAGGCAGTCACTAATGAATCAATTTTAATTTATGGGCTCAAATAAAATCTGCATTAAGGATGACAAACTGTAGCCTCAGGTAAACATGAAGCATTTCCACTGCAGACCTAAATGAGTTCTGTGCTGGATGTCACAGCTTCTGCTAGAAGAGCAGGAGTGTCAGGGGTCTTATGTCACATCAGAGGATGCAGCATCTCAGAGAAAGTAAATGCAATGAACTAGCCCTTAGGATGTCTCTTTGTCGTGCAAAAGCATAAAAATCAAATGCTAACTATACTTCTCTCTCTTCACACACACATACCCGCCCCCCCCCCCCCCCCCCAACAAACAAGCTGAGGATTCTTCTGTGTAAAACTGCTGTAAACTAAGTAATTTGGCATTCCACACATGCTAAAATCAGTCACCCATGGATGTGAGTCATATGTGCCACAGAGAAAGCATCTCGCAAAGCCCAACCTGTGTGCGTGCATAATCTTAACCTGAAAGATGCTTGCTGCAGCGGACAGGGTCGCTTCCTTCTCTGTGCACTTGTATGGCAAGTTCTTCAGTGAGAACAAGGTTTGCTTCTGGAAAAAATAGATTGTCTCAGTAGGTGCATCCATGCTGGGCAGAATGAGTAACTAAAACTTGGCCATTTATAACTGATGTGTGTTGGCTCTGTGTGAAAAACCACTTGACAATTAAAAATTCACTGAAAATTAATGTGTTTTTAGACACCTTATTGGGTGATTATTTTTTCCCTCAAAGGTTGCTGTTTCTAGTCTTTGTATTAAACATTATTTGAGATGACTGTTTTTGTGGGAACACTTTATAAATATGTTGTAAAATGTATTTATTATGCCTGCTATAAAATATACAATGATTATTTTTGCCACAAATGTTGTTGGTTTAGTCTTTGCATTTTGTTTCGTGGGAATGCTGGTATTTAAGGTTAGTTGAAATCACTGTGATGGAGTTTGGGTTTCAAGATTTAGAGGACCACATATCTGTAATTATTTGTTTTTTGTTATTGTTATTTGTTTTAAACCATCCTCTCAGATCCGTTTTAAAAAAATAATTCCTAGTGCTGTAAGAACTGCTTGGAGGGAAAGGGGTTGTGCCACCATATGTCTTCGCTTCTGGCAATAAGCTGATGAAGATATCGGCGTTTGCCATCAGCCTTTACACGCTCTCTGTCGAGCTTCCCCAGCTGATGCTGAAGTCCTGGCTTCTGCATGTTCACTCCTGTTGACACTGTGGGGGCTGCTGCTCAACCTCTTGACCTGTCCTTCTGTCTGGACTGTTTTCTGACTTTTTTTCTTGTTTTTCAGATGCAGTAATCGGACCCAATGTGCAGTTGTTGCTGGCCCTGATGTGTTTCCAGACCCTTGCCCTGGGACATACAAGTACCTGGAAGTGCAGTATGAATGCGTCCCTTACAGTATGTATTTTGATATATTTGCCTTTGTTTCTTTAATAGAGATCTGATTGATTGTGGAGACTAGGCCATCCTTGAGCTTGTCTGTTGTTGCCCAAGGGCAAGTAAATGCTTGGTGACAAACCGGGTGCATCATATGAGACTGAGCTAGCAAGACATAAAAAATTTTCCTCTGTGCAAGGTTTGTGTTCATGTTAAAAATATCCTAATAGTGCCCCATGTTTTCCATGTAGTACAGTGTAACAGTGACATATCTCCTTTTGGAAAACATTTGGGAAGCAGACCGGGAGAATGAAGCACTATTGCTAGCTTATAGTTTCTCTTTCCAGGGTTTTATGCTTGTAATCATATAGCAGCGCACTTTGACCAGCATGCGTCCGTGTAATTGGTGACATTTAATAAGTGCCTTAAATACAGTATTGTATCACTGAGGAGGCAGAAAGCTAGCGTTTCGGGAAATTTGATGTTTGATGATAGAAAATACTAATTTATAAGCTTCTAAGATTATGAAGGCAAATTACAGGCAAGCTATTTAGCCTAAATTTTTGCAGGTAGACAGACAGTCATCTGGGATTACAGAATATGTGCCAAATGGAAGTGTCAGAGCTACAAAAAGTTAAGTATATCTCAGGTTTTGCTTCCTGTAGAAACCAAATGTGTTAGGTGCAGTTATGGTCCTACTATCATTAATGGCATACCTCAAAAAAGACATAAAAACTGTAATAGTAGGAGTGCACTTTTTGTTAGCAGTCGTAAAGGCTGAGCGGTGAATAGCAGCACCATCTCTAGGTTCTCAGTTTGTGTAGGCCAGTGCTCATAGCACAGCTCTCAAAATAATAAAGCAGATACAGGAATGGATGCTTTTTAGCTACAGAGTTGCATTAGACTTCAGTTTGCTGAAACCCAGGATTTGGCTTGAGAACTAAAAGCATCTTCTTTGTTGCCTTGAGCATGGGCTTCTGGAGAGCAGATGTGGCCGACAAATGATAGACATGCTGTCTGGAGGGGAAGCAAGAATTTACAATCCTTTGGGTGGTCCCTGTCCCTCATGCAGGAGGTGGGCACCTGTCTGCCACTACGATGTGGAAAGGTTGTGCAAGGTTTTGCTTGTGAAACCACGAGTTGAGGGATGCAGCTAAGACCACCTCTCTGAGCAAAGGAGACCCTCTCTGCTGAGCGACTCTGTCTGCTGGCAGGGGTCTCAGCATAACCATATTTGATTTTTCTAAACAAAAATGTGAAGCTTCTAAATGCAGTGCTGGAATATTTTTAATGGGGTGAGCTATTAAACCCATGGAAAGAATGACATCAGGGCTTAGGGTCTGCCCTAGCAGGCTCGTACCAAATTACTGGTTTGGAGTTGTTCCACTCTAAATGAGATCTTTCATTTTACACACAACACTGTGTGTGGGGGAGGGCAAGGGGAGATTGGTTTCTACTTATCATAGCAGGTTGTATTTCCTTGTGATTTGTGATTTGCATGAGGTATGCTGCTCCCTTCTGAGACTGAGCTGGTAAAGCAATAGTGATTACATAGTATGCCTCTGTAGCCTTTGTTGCATATAAAACAAAGAGGAATAGTGGTGTCTTGTGAGAAAGGTAATATGTGAATATTATGCCCTGAGGTGTTAATCGGACCTGTGTACAAGATGTAAAATAACTCTTGTGAGGGGCTGCTGAGTACCAAACATACAGTAGGGATTGAGTATATTTTAATGAACTGAATGTGGGGAGGAAAACAATAATGACAAGTCACGCTGCCTTTACAGTTAAGTTAGTGGTTTAGCTGGCTGTTTCCTCAATTTCTTTATAAATCAAATATAGGGCCTCTGCTAGTACAGTTGTGGGGGTGGAAATGAGGGGGAAGCTCATTGTAAAATAGGGTCCCATCTCCGCCCTTGTTTTTCTGTATTGTCTAGGAAATTTTGGGTCAAACCTTAATTATTGTTATTCAGTGTAGCTCCAGGGAAGCTGGTTGTGTTCAGGCAAACTGTGTCTCTTCATCTGCAGACATGGAGGGGGAAACCTAGGGCTCCTTTTTATTCTTGCCCTACCTCAGTCTCTGTCTGGCTTTGTTACTTCCTCCGTTTCTGCCCTCTGGAAATGGTCAGCTCAGCTGTACAGAT
This sequence comes from Falco peregrinus, assembly GCF_023634155.1. Classification (NCBI taxonomy): domain Eukaryota; kingdom Metazoa; phylum Chordata; class Aves; order Falconiformes; family Falconidae; genus Falco; species Falco peregrinus. The sequence goes on from NC_073722.1 coordinate 64,455,428, forward strand.
GTTCCTTGCCTGAGCCCCAGGAGTGCCCCATGAGTGAAGGCCATCCAGGTGATGGGGAAGGTGTCAGCTCTGGACAAGGAAGTCAGCGAGGGTATGGTCAGACCAAAGCTACCCCGGCGGATGAAATCTGTTTCCCCTTTGATGTCCTTGGTGATACCTCTGCCATTTGCTGGGGGTCAGTTGGTCCCCTTGTCACTGAGCCCACATGCTTGAGCCTGTCTAGCTGAATTTAGGCTGTTGCCCATGTCCTTTCAGGTCCAGCTTTCTTAGCATTGCTACCCACACCCAGCTGCCTTGCGTGATGCTTCACTGGAGGGAGGGTAGTGGGCTCTGCAGGTTCCATGGTGCTGGTTGCTACTGGGGACAACCCCTCCTTATCCGCTGACATTTCCTCAGTGGCTTCGTGCACCAAGCCCTTGGTGAATGGTGGTGCCTGCCATATGGCCACCTCCTAAAGAAAGACAGCAGCTGCGTAACAAAGGAATTAATATGTCAGCAGGCACTTGTACTTGTGTGCAATTCCAGCTTTCTTTGTCTGGTTGGATGAGTTACTCCTTATGGTTTCAAATTATTCCTTATGGATGGAGAGAGAGAGTTTACCTAAGCGCTAGCTCAGCAGCAGAACGCAGTGTGTGTATGTCTCAAGAGAGCAGCGTTTAGGAGTCATCTTTAACATATGTTGTTAGGGCTGACCTTAGGTGCTTATGCTCGATATAGTGCTAGTGTATACACTCCCTTGGAGAAAAATTACAGAAGATTTAAAACTCCATTGGGTAGCATACTCCTCTTGAACTTTTATTTATTTATTAAATTTTCCACCAACAACTCATTTCATTTTCAAAAGGAAAGCATCCCCCTTTCCTGTCAGGAGGGGGGGGAAACCCAACCTCTTCTAACTTCAGTAGTTCATATATTTTAAAATGTCCTCTGTGTTACCGTCTGCACCACATTCCTGTGTGTTCAGTACAGATACTCCTGATAATGAGAGTTTCGTGAGGCTGCAGTTACTTGACATGTGGGGAGGAAAACAGATGATCACACAGACAGCCCAGTTGTCTCCTCGTTTTGCTGATCCCGTAGTCAGTTTATGTGATGGCAGATGCTGTCTGAAAAAATGGACAGTCATTCCAGGGATCTCTGGACTTTGTTTGTTGTCCTCTGACAATGAAAACCAAGTGAAAACCTGATGATTTCAGCAGGTTAAAAGATACTGGGCCTAAATTGACAGGCCTCAGTTGCACTGAAGTTGCCAAATTATTTTTGTCCTTGTCAGAGCAGGCCTTGGCATGTGCTCTTTATTCCTCTGACACCTGCCTTAAAGACTGCCCCTTTTTTTCCAAAATACTGAAATTACTACTCCAGTTTTCTTAAATTGAATTTTCTTTCTGACCAAGACAGCTTTTCCCTGGTTTTCTATTAATTTTTTGCTACTCCAGACCTGTAGTTTGCTATTGCTAGAGCTGTGCATACATGGCACGTTGCAGAGAGATGTCTGAAACTGCATTTTAGGCAGTGTTGCTCTGTATGTAAGTATGAGAAACCTTGCTCTGCGAGGGTCCCTTTGATCCAGTACTCTGTTGTTTCCTAGTGCATCCCTTCCCTCTCCCCTTCTCCCTTTACAAAGCAGCATTAAATGGGTAATGAGAATGGCAGTGGTGGTGGTGGTTTGTGAAGCTAGGCCAACTCTCCCATTGCAGAAACACCTCAGTATCTTCTTCTGGTGCTTGTACAGTCCTGTTGTCCTGGTGCCAGTACATGTAGGACTGTAATTTTTCTTACTTCACCTTTGTAATGTGCTGAAGAACTTCCCATTTTGCTCATGAGCCAGCACAGAAAGCAGATGAACAATTTATCCAATGCCAACACACGAGACTGGTGACAACCAAGAGAGTCAATTTTGCAAGAGCTTTGGTGATAGGGAGAGCTGCTGAGCTAGTTGTCATTGTAAGTAGCCAGTTTTTGTATTGGTAATCTGACAAATTCAAACCAACGTGTTGGTTTTCCGTATAGAAACACAGCCTTTAGTATGTGTAAACCATCCATGTTTTAGTAGCCCTTTATGTATTTTCGAGATGGATGAAGAGAAAGAACAATCCACTTGGGGCTGACAAGCCTCCTTGCCTTTGCTCTCCTGAGCATGGGAGCTCTGTGAGCCACAGCGACAGTGCCGCCCTTCATGGGTGATACCCCAAGTCAGAACAGGGGGAGATTTTCCAACATGTGAGCAACTACCCCCCACTGGCTTTGACTGAAAATCAAGGATTGTCTGCATTTAGATTTTACTTTAGTTTTGAAAAAAGGTGTGAGTTGAATGTGTGGAGGTATTTTGAAGTGTTTTTTCTGTTCATTTCCCCCTTGAGACAGCTGTTCAGGCTCCCAAGGATCCAGCATGGTGCTAGGAAGAGGATTTAGCTAGCTGAGTTGAAATCTACCTTCAGTTTTTTCTGAACTCTCAGTTCCCTTAGGTTCTAGGTTTTGGAGTTCGCAGAATAACTTGTGCGCTGTTGTCCTCCAGAAACAGTCTATTTTTCTACTAGAATTGGAAAATCTAAGGTAGAGGGCAGGACAAAGTGTAAAAAAGATGGGGGCTTAACGAGGGCCGTTGCTGCATTAACGGAAAGGATGGCAGCAGCAGAAGGGAGCAAGAAAGGTGGCCCAGGCATGGCATAGCCCACTGTGATGATAAATTGTCTTGCACCCAGGCGACAAGTCTTCCATCAGCTTTTAATATTGGGGAGATCTATTCAAAGGGCTGTTCCCCGCAAGGGAAAAATATTTGTGGCTTCTGAGGAAAGATGATTCATCCTTTCTTTCTGTTCCTCTGGGTAAATGGGCTAATAAATGTTATGAAGGCACCAAATATCTTTGGTGCTTACAGAGATTTTCCTGCTTCTTAAATGCTAACAAGGGGAAGGAAAACAACACTTGAGCATGGTTCATCTTTTCTTAAGACTTTTTTTCTTTTTACACATGGAACCTGAAATCACATATCCCAATTACTGTATTGATGGAAGGAAAGGTCATTTCTTTGCTAGAAATATTCCTATTATTGCTGACAGAAGAATAGATGGGCTCACATATCAATAAAAGTGAGGGATGGTAAGTGTGATGTGGGAACAGAATTCAATAAAGTTTTATTGTATCACGAGTGGACTGAAGTGCATTTAAAAACATTAAATGAAGGCTCACAATATCTGCTCCACTGGACCTTCGGGCCAGTGAATAGACAGATAATTGAATAATGACATTTTTAAGAGAATGCAAGCACTAGAAAGCAAACTGATGTTTTCATTGCTCCAAGATTGCTGGTGGAAGGGGGAATAGAGGGGGAGAAGCTGGGAGAAAATTGCAATCTGAAAGCAATTTAATGAGACCACTTTTCCCAAGAATACAGTTCTTAATTATTTCTGGAGTGCTATAAGACCATTATGTGGCCTCCAGACTTTCCCTGCGTGTGTTTTCTTGCTGCCTTCCCTATCGGTTGAGAAGCAGCGTTAGCCCATTGAGAGCAGGGCTGTGTTTTGTTAAACAAATGGACGTGTGGCTTCTCCACTTTTCTTTTGCTCTGGGTTTCTGGGTGTTTTGTCTTTTTCCAGGAGATTTTGGTCCTCTGGGGCCCACCAGCGAAAATGGCAAGCATTCCCAAGGAGTTAAACCCAGCTATTGGTGCTTTGGTCAGTAATGAGTGATTTCCACCTGAAGCCAGGAATCCTTTGTTTTATTTAGTTAAATAAATGATTTGTGTGCTTGGGCTAGGAACGATAATTAAGACTAACCAACCAAACAAAAAACACCAGACCTAACTACCCATTATGATTATTTCTGAGCAAAGATTCTTTACTTTGTATCCTGCTGACTAATTGCCTTTCTTCCAAGGCATACAATTTCCTGGGCATTGCAACCAAAAAAACCTTTTTTCTGCATTCGCTGAAACTTCCAGCTTTGCTTGTTCGTTCTTTATCCACAGAGGCAGAAATTAAGGATGTGGTACTTCCCCTGTCAGTCTCCTTTCACTGTGTGTTTGTGGGGAGAACGGACCTACACAACAGCCAGCTGGAAAAGACCCTTAATTAAAATAACCTGCTATTATGGTACTTTGTGATCATGGAGGCTGAGCTATCTGCATAGGTGTGTGCATGGTTTTCAAGAATGGGAAGAAAACTAAGTGCTGAGATCTGGGGGGAATTTTGGTGTTTGAAAACTTGAAAGTAGCCTGAGATGAGGGGAAAAGGACATTTTTTTGTGAGACACGGTGAAATATATGGCAATGTTGTTCATTTTTGGACCTAAGGTGAGTTTTATTTAAATTAACAAGATGATTTCAGCTGTTTGTGCCTGTAATACCTACTGGTTTAAAAGTCTGTGGTCACCAGGAGCACTATGGATTTTCTTATGAGAAGTTAGATAAATGTTAGACGGTCTCCATGGTATGAATGCCATCACTGCTTGCTCCATCAATAATTTCCAGCGTGCTCTTGTGAAAAGCCAGCTCCTGCTATCTTGGTCCTTTCCTCTAGTGTCTGTGGGACACTTCTTCATGTCTCCAACTTCTGCCAGTACGAGCCTTTGTGTGAAAAGTAATCTTTTCTCTGTTTACCTCTGTTTCTCTCTTCTGAGTGTTTAGCTGGTCACTTCCTGAACTAGCTCATCACTCCCCAGTGCCAGGCTTAAAATACTGAAATGCTTCTATTTACTGATGCATTCTATCTTTACGCCTTGTGCTGGTTCTGAAAATCCTATCTCCACATACAACAGGCAGTGCTCCCATGTGTCTTTGAATCGCACATGCTATCTTTATCAGAAAAGTTGCCACAGTGCTTCTGGTTAATGGTATTAGTTCTGAAATGCAGCAGAGGAAAGGAGTTGGAGTCTGTTATAGCCTGGGCACCTATGAACTTGTCAGCCAATCACAGGGTGTTTTATTGCACATTTGCTGTCAAAGTCAGTAAGGACATAATTTGATGGACATGTATGAATACCACTTAGAAAAATAACTTGGTAGCTTACCAGCTGAACAGGTTGTTATGGAAGAGTCATTGCCATGAGTAAGTGTAAATTCAGTCATATGAATGTTTGAGCGTCACTTCTCTGCCCATTTTAAAGTTGCACTCCTAATTAATCATGGAAGTGAGGTAACCCCAAAATGAGATCTGATATTTAAGCTGGACATCTGCAAGCTTTGTAGTTGTTGCTTTGTAGTTGTTGAAGATCTTGCACTCAAGCACAGTGAAAACCAAAGTGTTGCAGGAGGTTGAGGGGGGGAGACAGTTTAGTTTGCTCTCAAGAATATAGAAGGATGCCTTGCACCCCTGTATATTCCTTTTTCTCTGTTCTCTTATAACAGTTTCATTACCTCCAGATTTTTCAATTTTCACTCCAAAAAATGTATTTTTTCCCGCAATATTAAAACATGTCTTTTTTTTTTATCTGAAGGCTGAGCTAACCCATTATATGAACTACAAGCAGAGCAGCCAGCAGCATGCTCTACTGACAGGCGTCTGAATGGCACAGCTTGTTGGGCTACACAAGGTATAAATTAAACACACATGGTCTGAAATGTCAAGTCTTAGAGTGAGAAAGGTGTATTTTTATTTATTTTCTGAGGCAAATTCAGAACTTCCTTTTCCACTAATTTGGAAAACACTGAGCATCTTTTGGAGATGTTGGACACGTTGAACATAGGTGAGAGAAACAGCAGGAATGATGTGATTCTTCTGGTGTGAAAATTTGGGTATTCTGGTGATAGATATAATTAAGGAGGAGATTAGATTTTTCCCTTCCATTTTCCCTTCCAATTAATACTTAAGTAGGTGGAAAGTTAAATGGGTACCAGTGAGAAGTTTGCAAGAGTAAAATTCACAGACTGAAGGGAATGTGGGGGAACATGGAAAGTATGACAGTAATTTAATGTTGGGTTTAATTTAATATATTTTTTTTTCTGAAACAAGTGTAGCTGGGAGAAGGTATTCTTTAGAGAATATAAAAAGGCTTCTGTGGTACAGCAAGAGAGGCAAAATTTACATCTTTATCCCCGCCATCACCTCATGCTCACAAAATTTGCAGTGTGGAGATCCAGACTGTGAATAAGTCAAAGACTTTACTGTAGATAAGTGTTTCTCACATCTGATGTTTTTCTTGATGTAGAGCCCGGTCAGTTCTCCCTAGGGCCTCTATAACTGGTTTATTATGGAAACTGAAGGTGGAAAACTGTGATGAGTAGTGTAACATCTCATTTTATGAAGATTATGAATATAAGGGAGTAACTCAATTCCTTGTGTGACTTCTGTGCACCACTTACTCCTTTCTGATCTTGTCCCACAGCAGCTGCATTTTTGGTAAGAAAGCGTATCTTGTTGCTTTAGGTTTAGCCATTTAAACTAAAAGCTGCTTAAAATCTTTCAATCTGTTGCCTGAATGCCTTTGGCCTTTGAGTCTGAATCAAAGGTCATTAAATCACAGGGTAATGATCAGTGTCAGCAAACTTTGGGTCACATCCTGGCAACCTGAGGCTATCTGAAGCCATTAGCTTTTCTCCACAAATTAGTCTTTGTCACCCCCATGTCTAGCATAGCAAATAACTGATACTGTCTCACCTAAAATTGGAATTGTAACCAGTACTGGGCAGAAAGAAGAATGAAATGTTGTTGAATTCCTCAATATATTAATACACTACCATCCTTCCACCTTAGAGGTTGATGGTTCCACATCCAAATAGCAGAGTGTCTTTTGGATGTCTGCAATAGAATTGTGTTTGCTTAACAAACATGTTGATGAAACAAAGCAGCGTGACTCCTGCAAATATGCTTGTCTGGCATACCAATGGGGAAAAAACCCACTGACTTTAGGTCATTTGTACATCTTTTCTGACAGGTCTACTACTAGATATTTGCCACCAGTTTCTTGTCTAAACATGACCCCATACTTCCCAATTATCTCCGAACAATTCTGTCATCATTAAGTAGAATATATTTCTTTCTGTCTTCAATAATCATTGTTTAAATTGTGCTGTTATGCCAAGTGCCCTCTGGAAACATGGGTAGGGATTTTATACATTTTATAACAGATCTACATGGAAATTATATTTATATTTCTAGATTTTTTTTCCTGTTATCCTTTCATTTCTTTAGCAAAAGTACTGCAAAGTTTTCTTTCATTGGTGCAAGCAGTGTAAGGAGATTAAGACCATCCTTGCCAGGTGCTATTATAAATCCAAAAAAGAAATTAAATACATTTATTGGTTTTTATTCTGGCCAATGGGGAGAACAGAATACGTGTATCCAGTGGTTAAGTTGAGGATTGAAGTTCATGTCTTCTAGCACATGAGGGAGGAGGAGGAAGGGGGAAATTTGAGTGTATTAAGGCAAATCCCTTTAGTGTGTGAAATACGAAAACGCATCTTTCAAGATCTAAAAATACAACTTTGTTGAGTTTCTTTATATTGAAAGAGCTCCCAGGAAGTGAGCCAAATGTATCTGAATGTATTACTTTTTTACTCATTTCCTGCACTTTCCTTGCTAACAACATTTCCAGTCCACTTTTAATAACAATATAGGCCTGCATGAAACCACAGTAGTTGTATGTACCTCAAACTCTGGCAAAAGAGACAGAAACACAGACTGCATAGCATTTGATTTTTGTTAGCTGCTGTCTCTGTTTCCAAGAGCAATTAAATGGGAGGAGGATTTGTGGGAGGCTAAGGCAAAGGGGCCTTCCCCAGGGCATACTTTGGGGGGGTTGGGAAGGGATCAAGTTATACCTACATGTTTCCTAACCCAGACCTCACCAAAAAAATGACATGGCATGTCATTTACCCAGGCTGATTGCCAGGCTATGCAGAAATGTTCTTAAATGTTTTTCGGGGATGTGTCTGGCTTTTGCGGGGGGCAATGACCAATTCAGATTAGAAAAGATTTCTTCCAATTGATTTCCTAGATGAATGACTTGTTGAGGGTCTAAACTAATCTCCTCCTCCAAAGTCTTTTTTCCCCTCCATGGGTAATTTAAATATGTCTGAGGTAGTTTTAAAAAATGCCTTAATCTCATTTATCTTTAATTTCTCTGTTCTACTCTAGAGGCCCACATAAAAGGATTTACATTGGGTATTTATCCTTTCCAATATCAAAAGCAAATTCCCTTCCAGGTCTCAATTTTCACCAATAATCCTCAGAGATGTATAATTTTAATTTACCTTGCAGATGACGTCTACCTGGTTTCTCTCTCTGCTTCTGTGAAGGTATTATTCAGCTGCCCTGCATTAACTCTGGTTTTTTTCCTCTCTTGTGTGTGTGGAACAGTGTGTGTGAGTGAAACTATTGTCTTGCCCTTTGCAGGAGAGCACATGCTAGTTCAGCAGAGGCTTCGGCTAGCACCTCACTACGTAATCCAGCTGAGTCCTTTCTTTTTATGCCAGGAGAGGCAGTGTCGGGCCTTTGTCATTTTTGCTTTAAAAATTAATAATTGCACAGTTTTCAATTTAAGCTCTTGCAGAAGCTTGTGGGACCACACAGACGCACACTCATACCTGAAAGCTTCCAAAACCTCAGATGTTCAGATTCGCAAAATAATGGTTCTGCTAAACAGAACAGGAGCTGTTGCACTCTGTGGGATTTTGAAAATGAGCCCATTATTTTCAGGTGCCCTAATGAAAGCTAAGCTCCCCTAGAAATCTGCCTTTAATGTCTGTATATGAAACACTCCAGAGTTATTCCACCTATGTTGCTGTTTAAAGTAACAAATCGTGCATTTAAGCGCTATTCTGAATGCAACCTTAAAAGATGGTTCCATGTTTCTGCAGCAAAACTGAAGGAATGGGAAGGAATGTAAAGTCCACGTAGCAAATGCACACTAGGGTTTGAAGATTTGACCCTGAATAGAAAAAAAATCAAGAAACAATACAAAGCTGATGTTGGAGGTATTTTTTATTGATAAGACTTGGCAGAAAACATTGAAATTGTAAGATGAGTGACTGATATTCTACCCTTGCTTAGGAGAGTAGAAAGGAGTGTTTAGTGGCTTCAGTATAAAATTACACTATATTGATACTGGTGGTCCTTTTCTTACCATAGGCTGAAATTAGTCCTGCTTCAAGTATAATTGCATTTGTATGCTATTGCTACTTTGGGTATTTATACTCAGGTTGGCAGTACCTTTTTACTTTTGGTTGATAGTCAGCGTAGAGCTGAAAATATGGAGGCATCAGCTATTAAAATGTCACAGGGAAAATGTGGTGGTATCTGAGTACTGCCACAGGTTTGATACCGAGCAATGTGTGTGCAGGGAGTGCCAGCAGTACATACAGGCACACCTGAGGTGGCTTTGATACCAACTAGAAGTGATGCAGAGGCACAAGGTGTGGCAGTGGAATAAATGTACCACATGAATATTTGTATGAGGCACAGTTGCACCCCTAGATTTTTCCCCATTTTTTTCCCATTGAGACCACTGGGACGCTTCTACCTAGGCATGTGCTTAAATGTTTGATGAATGTCAGCTTGTTTTTACATTTTATGTATGCTGTGCATAAATAACAGAAGCATAGTTTGGGGGTCACTTTATATGCTGAGGCTACATTTTCAAAGAAGGAACCAAATGGGCCTTTGTCCATTTAAAGACTTACTCCGAATAGTGAGCATGTGCCATGTACATTTTCAATGACGTCAATAATTAAATACGTTCCAGATGACTCTGGTCGGGGAGGATATTAGTAATTACCATAAAGTGACAAATTTACATTCTGTGCAGGTACTTTGAAAACAAAGTCTGTGTTTCAAATAGAATCCATTAAAAATATATCTTGGTTCTATTGTCACATTTGTTAAATTAATGTCTTCAATTTTAGTTTTTTTTTTTTTTCTGGCTGTTTTTAATTGTTGATTGTGTTGTATGTTTTTAGTTTTTTCAAACAGACTTGATAAAGGTGCAGTAGTTGTCTTTGAGCACGTGCTTCTGATGAGAACCCAATGAAACACTTGGGAGTTTTCGTGTTGACTTGGAGGGAATTTGAAGGTACAGAGTAAAATTGGGCAGTATTAAAATCAGTGCAGCCTTGGTTATTAAACAGAGTGAGTCTGAGCCTTCAGATTTGTGAGTGGAGAAATCTGTGGTGCAGAGATGAAATGAAGATATTTCCAGTGCAAAGGAAAGGCATTCCTTTCTCAAAGAGGACTGCTCCATCCTCCTGTCTCCTCTCAGAGACAAAATTTAATTGCTATCAAAGTCCTATACCAGTTCCAGAGTACATAAAGCAATCATTCTGTTTTTCCCTTGATACAAGGAAGATTACAGAGCTATGGTTCATATATGCAAGAAGATATGAAAGGCCAAAGCTCAGTTAGGGTTGGAACTGGCCAGTGTTGTATCAGATAGCAAGAAGGACTTTTTAAAGTACATTCATAGCAAGAGGAGGTCTAAGAAAACATTGGACCAATACTTGTTGAAAATTGTTATCTGACCGATAGGGATTAAAAAAAAAAAAAAAAAAGAAAAAGAAAAAAGGAAAGAGCAGAGGCATTCAGTGATGTTTTGGGGTTTTTTTCTTGCCTCAGTCTTTAATAATGCTGATAGACCTTGGGCTGCCCAGTTCCCTGATCTGGAGGACCATGAGCGTAGGAGCAGTGACTTTCCATTTGTGGACACTGAAATTGTAAGAGACAAGCTGTATCGGCTGCATGTTCACAAGTCCATGTAGCCTGATAGGATTCATCCCAGAGTGCTGAATGAGCTAGTAGATGTTACAGCAGGACCCCTCTCAATTACTGACTGAAGGTCTTTGGAGTCTGGGGAGGTCCCTGCTGACTGGAAGCTAGCCAATGTTATTCCAATTTACAAGAAGTGTATGAGGGAAGAGTCAGGGAACTACAGACCTATTAGTCTGACCTCAGATCCTGAAAAAAATATGGAGAAGATTATACCGGATACTATTGCAAGACATTTAAAGAATAATGTGATCATCAGGCACAGTCAACGTGGGTTCACAAAGGGAAAGTCCTGTTCAACTGATTTGATACCCTTATATGATAAGGTCACCCACCCAGTAGGTGAAAAGAATGTGGTAAATGTAGTTTTTCTGGAGATTAATAAGGGAAGTTGTCCAACTGTTGGATGAGTGGGTTTACAGTGCACTGGGTGAAGAACTGGCTGAAGGGCAGAGTTGAAAGGGTTGTAGTGAATGGGGCTACATCTGGCTGGTGACTGGTCACCAGGGCTGTTCCTCAGGGCTCAATTCTAGGGCCAGTTCTGTTCAATATATTTATCAAAGGTCTAGGTGCAGGATTTGAATGCACTATTAGCAAGTTTGATGATGATACCAAACTGGGAGGTGGTATTGACTCTCTAGAGGGACAAGAGGCTTTGCAGAGGGATCTCCATAGATCAGAGCATTGGACAATGATTAATGGGATGAAATTTAATGAGAACAACTGCTGGATTCTTTATCTGGGATGGAGTAAAGTCAGGCACAAATGTAAATTGGGAGAGGAGCGGCTGGAGAGCAGCCCTGCGGAAAGGGATCTGGGTGTGCTCGTTGACAGCGGCTCAATATGAATCAGCAGTGTGCCCAGGCAGCCAAGAGGGCAAGCCGCATCCTGGGGTGCATCAAACACAGTCTAACCAGCCAGTCAGAAGAGGTGTTTATCCCGCTGTATTTAGAGTTGGTTCAGCCTCCTCACTTTGAGTACTGTGTGCAGGTTTGGGCCCTACAATTGGACTTGCATGTCTCGAGAGGAGGGCAGCAAAGCTGGTGGAAGGGCTGGAAGGCATGTCCTGTGAGGAGCAGCTGAGGACTTTGGGTTCGCCTAATTTGGAGAGGAGGTGGCCAAGGAATGACCTCATGGCTCTCTACAGCTTCCTGAGGAGGTGAAGTGGAGAGGCAGGTGCTGATCTCTTCTCCCTGATACCCACTGATAGGACACGCAGGAAGGGTTCACAGCTGTGCCAGGGGAGGTTTTAGACTGGGCATTAGGAAGCATTTCTTTACTGTGAGGGTGGTCAAAACACTGGAAGAGGCTTCCCTGAGAGGCAGTCGATGCCCAAGCCTGTCAGTGTTGGCCATTTGGACAATGCCCTTAATAACATGCTTTAACTTTTGGTCCGCCCTGAATTGGTCAAGCAGTTGGGCTAGATGATCCTTGTAGGTCCCTTTCAACTGAAAATATGCCCTTCTATCCTTGCATTTTAAAAGTTCTGTTGACAGAGTCAACTGCTTTGCACAGTCACACAAACATCTAGTAATTTGTTTATTAACTGCTTGAGGGAAATGGTGCCAAATTGTTAAACTATTTTTGCCACAGGAAGATGTTGATGCTTTGCAATGACTCGATAAATGTGGCTTATAGAGCCCCGTGTGTATGCCTGGAGACAGTTGGCCATTGTTGCCTGTAATGTATAGCAAAGAAAGCTCCAATGAATTGCTTTGCAACACTTCTTCATCTGCACATTTATACTCGTGTTGAAATGGGTTTTCACAGTCAAACTCAGCCCAAATCTTATCAATTATGAATGGCTGCAACAGATGGTATGTATTATTGTTTTTAAGAATGAGTGATATGTTTCAAATGAGAAACACGTGTTGCTCTGCAGCTTTAGCTGCCACTTCTGAGATGGGAACCAACTCCCTGACTCCTCCTCCACTTGTTGATTAACATCCTGTTTTAATAACCAGAGAATGAAGACCATGAAATACTGCATGATGGAAAACTGTGAGCAAACATCAATTCCAGTGTAAGAGAATCCTACTCTTTCTCAGCTTGGTGGGAGCTGCACCTGTCTGGGCAAGGCTGAAATTTGTGTTCGCAACACAACAAAAAAGTATTGATCAGCCTTTCCTGAGGGACCTTGGGACTGGGAAGTTTTGCAAGAGCTCTTACCTGACATCTTGAGAACTTCATACAATGTTTACTGCAAGGGGGGCAGCTGCTAACCTAAGGTCAAGGTGTATCATGATGATGTTCATGGGTGCTTTGTCAGTTGCCTGGCTTTGCAGAAAATACAGTGTATTCCTTTAGTAAGCTAGTTTTCCTTTCATTCTGCATCTCTTGTACTGCTTTCTTCTAAAAATGAAATTATTGCTCTAAATACAGCCAGGTGAAAGGTGGTTGTGGAATAAAAGCCTGGCCCTTGAAGAGCAATCCAGATAACAGCAATGCTGTGACTCATTAGCATCCAGATGACTGCAGCCCAGCCATCCTCAGAAACTGGACCAACCGTCTCAGAGACTACATTCTCTGAGTGTGTGCCTATTTTTACTACAGACATAAAAGTCCATGCACATGCCTTATCTGGAAACAAATAAACTGTGTAAGCATCTGCAGGATCGGTGCTTAATTTGGTGGAGAACAGGCTGTTAAAAATCTTTGTTGCTTTTACAAAATATGCTGCAAAAATATTTGCTGGCTATGATGCAAAATACATCATTAAGGCACATATTGCCAGAACAAATGAGCCAAAGGTCTTTTGTGATAGTAGCCATTCAAAAATAAAATCACAATCATTTTCTTACTTTCTCATTTATAAAATTGCTACAGCATCTTGCCAGAAACTGGGAGTAGAAATCATGTATGTTCTTCCTCTGGCCTTTTAAAATCCACACTTAACATTCATAACACAGCAAAATATTAATTTCTGTGTCTTTAAAACCAACCATATTAGTTATTCTCCTGCTGAATTTAGTGCTTATTCAAATGCATTCTCTGCTCTCCTTGAAAAGAAATTTTGGCTCAATTTCTTTAGTGCAAAGCCCTTCCTTAGTGCCTAGATAACACAGTGTTATCTTATTCTGTAATGCTTCACCATACAAAGCAATCTAAAACCCAAGGAAGCATGCCAAGAGACACTGGGCAAAAAGCCCTTATGTAAAGTTTGAACTTCTTTCCCTTAACAGAGCAGCATTTACACAGCCCTCTCTTCAGGCAAAGAAAATAAATAAATCTAAACAAAGCTCTAAAGTTAAACAAGTTTCTTAAGCACTACTTTTGGTATTTATTTTAATGGGAAAAAAAACCCAAAGCATTTTATTTTTATCTGACAAAATTAGAGGAATTCTGCAGTGCTCTCTGCTAACAGTGGGACAAACTTCTTGTATTGTGCCATAGGTCAGATCTGGTTGTAGAGAGTGTCCACTGTAAAAGCCTATTTTTTGTGGTGAGATATGCTGCTCTATGGCTCCTTCCTGATCATCTGCAGAAGCATGGTGAGAGTCATGCAAGCTCTAAACGTTTTAGTTTCTGTAGAGCTAGGGGCAAGAAGGGGCAGACTTAGATACTGATGGTCATCTTGGCAAGAGGTGCACCTCCTGCTACCTGAATATTGCTGCGTGAAGATGCATGAGAGACGCATCTTCTTCCTTCTTCTCTCCCACTTGTGATCGTACTCCCTGCGATGCTTTTGGTCCAACACTGAGCTACTGTTACCTTTGCCATGCTATTTGCGGGCGGCATAAATCTCAGCAGGTTGACAGACTCATTAGAAGTCAGGATGTGTGGGAAGGAGCCCTAGGTAGCCAAAATTTGCTGTCTTCCTCATGATATCAGAGTCTATGGAAGTTAGGTGTATGAATACTGTTAAACAGTGTAGACATGGGAGCTATCTGCAGAGAGATTATTTATTCCTTTTCCTTCTCTCTGTCTGAATTCAGGGAAATGTTATTGAAAATTCACATTTCCTCTCCCCTCCTATTCTCTTTCCACTTCGTTTCTCCCACTCCCACTTACTCTATCATAAATGTACCTGTACAGCTGTGACTTTGGCTTTACAAGTTTCAGTCTTTTAAATCCAAATGCTGTTCTTTGCAGTTGACCTTGCCTTTTGGGAGCAGAGGATCTTCTGAAAGACAGGGCTCTGGGAGGATATTGGCTTGTAGAGAATTGTATTTACTATTAAATGGTCAACATGGACTTCCCTGCGCCCCCCCCCCCCCCCCAAGTTTTTCTTGTTATGCCAGTAGAGAGTCCTAAAATCTGTTCACTGCTAGGAATGCAGAATTGTTGTAAATGTGCACATGGGTTTTGTGGTACCAGTGGTGTGTTTTACTTTGGTCAGTCAATAGGGTCAAGAGGAAAGAGTTTGTCTGGTTTATACCACTGTTTGCCTGAAGTTGGATAGGTAGGCAATTAAATTTTCCGATATTGAACAAGAATAGAGTGGTAGTGTCAGCTCTTCTGCAAATGGATATGAAATTACATGATGTAAAAGTGGATAAAGATGATTCACAGCAATAATATGACCCAGTTATGTATTTATTGAATTTAAAAGACAATTGGGCGGCTTGATTTCATTGCCAGTTGTGTGGTAGTTAATGATCAGTAAGAAAGCATCAAACTGAGAACAACTCCTGTTTCTAAATATAGTGTACCTTGCTGAATTTCAGAAGTTCCCAGAATGAATTGTGTATGTGTAATGGATCTAAAAATAAGAATTATGCTTTTATTGGAGACTAACAATATATATTCACCATAAAACTATTCTTAACCTACAAAGAAAAATCATGTGCAGAAATAATGGA
This sequence comes from Falco peregrinus, assembly GCF_023634155.1. NCBI lineage: Eukaryota > Metazoa > Chordata > Aves > Falconiformes > Falconidae > Falco > Falco peregrinus. Next base: position 64,470,924 of record NC_073722.1, read on the forward strand.
CTTGCTTCTAAATGCATATAATTGCTCTGACCTACAGCTATATGACTCCTGATTAATGCTGGCCATAAATGAATGTCCTAATAAAAATTTGAAATTTATGAAATCAGTAGTAGAAGCCAATATTGTTAACTTCCTCTTCAGACTGACATTTTTACTGCAACCATTAGTTTTAAAAACATCAGGCAAGCTCTTTACCGGAGTGGTCTGTCCAGTATCACTGTTTTGAAAATTAATTTCTGGAAACAATTGCACATATGATAAGCATCAGTTTGAAAATTCAATTTACTGCATAAAGAATTTGGGGGGACAGTTTTTCATAAAACAAAATAAGTCAATTAGAGCCTTCTTTTCACAGCCTGCATGTTTTCTTTCAAGCAAAATAACAGATTGTTTTTGGTCTATAAAAGCATGGACATTAAAGCTCCAAAGAATTATGTGCTACAGAAAATGTTGAATTGGACGTACCTAAGAGAAAATTAATTTTTCCTTTGCTTTTAGGTTTTATTATTTACGTGACTTGTTAGTTCCATTTAAAGAAATGAATATGCAAACAACTTTTGCTCCAAAACACATTTTATTTGAAAAAACAGAAATTCTTTCACATATTAATTAACATGTAGCAGCATCCTGATGTCTCTCTTCACCCAGGAGATGTTTATGTGGTGATACATGGCAGCTCTATAAAAAAGCGTAACAAACTGGGTGATGCTCTGGACAACATGCAAAGAAAACACTGGCTTTACTCATTTGTCTTTGTAGTTGGGAAAGAGTGCGATATGTGGGCCTGAATTTTGGGCCAGTGGACGCTCCTGCTGGGCCATTTTGGCAGGCTTTTGCCTGCCTTGAAATGGGGATGGAGCAGAAAACAGAATTTCAGCGCACCACTGCTTCAACGTTTGAGTCATTCTTTTAACTTAAATCCAAACAAAATTTGTTTTAGTTTCTCAGGGAGATGCCTGATCTGTAATGCTTGTGTAGATGCAAAACCTCCTTAGTAGTCCAGTACCTAGTGGAAGGGCTTTTCCAACTTCATGGGCTGGCAGGCTCCAAACCTAATTGACCTGAACTTTAAAAGATTTGATACCAAGGAATTGCTGGAAATATAAATGCGCCATTGTGTGTACCTGCAGCATACAATTGAACTAAAAGCTCCAAATGTTTTGGACTAGGCACACAGAAGTAGTTTGTTTTTAAAAACCCAATCGGCTCTCAGTAAGGTTTAAGTCTGCAAGAGATGATTAATGCAGCCTTGTTTGATAGTTATCCTGCTGAAGGTGCTTTGCAGTGGGCATTGTGTGCTGCCTGTGTTATTCCTAGCTGCTCAGGCAACTGAGGAATTGTAAAAAGATTAGTGACAAAAATAGCAAGCTTGGCAGGTGAAACTTGTGAGTGAAATAATAGGTAAAAAAAAAAAATAAAATAAATAATCTTCTTCTACTTCTATTTAGTGTGAAGTTGTCATTATTTAGAATTTTTGGATACACTTTCTCTTTTTATCCAGAAGAGCTAATCCTTGACTGTTTCACTGCTAATGGAGCAACATTTACAAATCCTGTGTCTATTTAGTTGGGGTGGAATTTTACCAAATGTTAAGAGTTCATTGTAAGTTGACCAAAAAAAATAAAAAAAAGCCTATTGATTGCAGGACCCTGCATCCTTTGATGGTAAGTGTAGATGATGTAAGCTGTTGCCAGCTTCTCACAGTTAATTGCTTTTAAGGAATTGAAATTATATCTGCTGAAAGATGTCAAAAAAGAGAAACCAAAGGGGATCTGATTGCTCTTTGTCCCTTTGTTTCTTTCACTTCCTTTTTTGTTCCATGCAAAACATTGGAACTCATTGATACCAATGATCCCACTTCAAGGGATGCCATGGCTTGCCATGTAACATTCTAGGGGAAGGCAAGCTCTCCATGATTATGGAGACCTTTTGGACCAGTTGCATCAAAATGTTTATGCTTCAGTTGGGAGTATTGCAATGTAGGATGTAGAGAAGACAAGATATGCAGGGTGTTTCATCATTCCTGTTTTGCTCTTGCTAATGCCCTGGCTCCCTTGTGTTGGATTTCTATCATCTGGAAGGAAAGAGTCTTGGCCTTACAGCATGACATTGGTGCTACAGACTGCATTTCTATTCCACAGGTAGGAGATCTCCCCCTCCATTCCTCCATCCGATGGAGATTACTTTTAGAAAAGCTAATAGATATGCTCAACATTCTTCCTGTCTAAAACAGTTTGGTCATAACGTGTCACTTTCCTCTCCTCTTCCCCCTTCTGTCTTTAAAATATGTCCAACCAAGTCCCGTACTGGATGACCTGAAGGTTTTTTACTGGCTGTATACCACCCATCTTTTCTATCTCCAGCTTTAACATGTGGAATTAATCTAGGACAAGTTGAAAACTCTCTCTGCTTCAGCTTTGCCCTAAAACTGTAGGGCAGTAGCCTACGATGGTGCTATAGATGATTTTAATGTTGACTTACAGTTCCTGAATATGTGTGGTGCTAGAGGTTGTTATTTTCTTACTCTTAACACAGTTTCATTTATACACATTTGTTGAAATGCACACATGGTGGTGGTGGGTGGGGGGGGGAACCCTTGTTTTTAAAGAATTTTCAAGCACTTTGAAATTACTTTTTTTATAAAATAAGGGTTTTCTCTTTCTATTTTCCTTCAAAATGTGCACTGAAAAGTGCTGAACAGCAATTCTCACATTCTCTGTGTGGAAACTGTTCTGTACAAGAGACCTCATGTGTAGCAATGTTGAAAATCTAATCAGGAATGCTTCATGGAGCTGCAAAATCATTGCTGGATAAAACATTTTAACAGGGAAGCAAAGCTGTAATTGTCAGAGAAGGTCATGCTTGCAAACACTGTGTTGATTGGGTGTGACTTGGATGAATCCTGATGGTCCAGAAGGAAACCCAGTTATGCCCTAACCTGGTGGCCACTATTTTCTGTTCCAGTTTTCCTCTTGTGAAACATAGTCATTATGTGGCTAAAGATTGGAAGACAAAGCAGAAATTCTGATTATAGTCAACAAGCTCAGCATTCTGCACACTCAGGTCCCTGGTGTGATGATATTGTGTACAGCAGTGCCATTTTCCACTATCGACTTTGTGAGCAGGAGCCTTCCCTGACCTGGTCTATAAATAAAGTCCATGTTGCATACAAAGCTCAAAGTCCCCTTTAGATTTATTAACAAAGTAAGCAACAAAAAACAGCGTGCTGAGCTGCTCCTGGGGCTCCTCCCCAAGGACTGCACTGTTCAGATCTGAAGTCCTCTCTGCACACTAAGTGCTCTCAATTTATCCTCCTTGTGAGGAAGGGTAGCAAGACTTGCTTTGAAGAATCCCTTAACCCTTTCCTGGAAGGAACTGTATCTTATACTATCTCTTGGGGGGAGGGGTTGTCGTTTCCTTTCATCACAGTCCTCAAAGCATGCATACACTAAATGATTTTTATGGTATAATCTAACAAGGCAAATTCCTGCTGTTATGGTAGGGGAATTCAGAGTCGAAGGTCCTGTGACTTTCCAAGCCATCGTGTGTATGTCACGCATGTCACTGCATCAGGCTATCCCTGCAGTCCTGGCCTGGCAAAGCTGAGAACGTAACAGAGGGCCGAACTGGTGGTGCTCCACTGGCATCTGTCTGTCTTGGCATTTATTTTCCTGAAGCTCCTAAACATCTCATTTTGCTCTCCCCTGCTGTGAATGCCACCCCTATGTGGTCTCGCAGTGATACTGAACTCCAGCTCTTGTTGTCATATTTTCCACTTTCCTGTAGTTCTGGTCTGTGGTTTTTTTTAAGGTAGCATCTTGATGATCCTTGGCCTCCCCTGGCATTGCCAGGAAAGAAAACAGTAAGGCCATTATCCAGAGCCCCTTCAAACTGGTGCAGCCCTGGTGGTGGATATTCAGCATGTATCCTTATCCATGACCAAACTGACATCCATCAGTCCAGCGTGGCTCTACAGCATATGCGTACATGCAAAGTTTGACTTCACCTTGCAGCTGCTGTGCAGACATCAGGAATGGGGGAGAATGAGCATCAGTGAGAGTACCATATGCCTGATAGAGATGGGAAGGATGGTGGCACCCTTGCATCATTTGTCAAAGCGGCTATGGCTGCAACCTCATACTGTTTTCCTGTGTTTGGTGCCCATGGAGCAGCATTCCTGTTTTTTCCAGCTTTGGCTGCTGGAGAGGATGGCTGTCACTTCTTTGGCCATCCCCACTCCTGAGAAGGCCATTGCCAGCAGGTTCATGCAAAGACAGCTGCCCTGACAATAGGGTGCTGGGGGTGGCTGCTTCTGAGTCTTTGCCAGCTTCGTGGTAGGTTGAAGTGCATCCAGAAGGCAACTGGCACCTTGTCCAGAGCAGAGACCATGGCCTTTCCTCTTGGGAGCTGACTTGTGTGAAGGAGGAACAGCTGTGTTGTGCGCCAGCTTTAATCTGGTGGCTTTCCAAAGTACAGCCTATTTCTGGGAGTTTAACCTTGTAATGGTTGAGGCCAGGCCCATCTCTCAGAGGAAGAGAACAGACTTTTGACAAGCTGAGGAAGAGGAGCTTTTCTTACAGGGTTTTTTCCCCTCCTGCTGCTTCATGAGTCATAGTGTCAGATCTGTGGCGAGGCCGTCCCTAGGAAGTGGCTTGGCCAGTTAACAAGCCAACACCTGAAAATGATGCTGTAAGGTAACAAACTTTCTCGGTTCCTTAAAGCAGATCTCCCCATGACAAGGCATTCCCCACTGTCAACCAGACTACTGACAGCAGCCAATAGGCATCCAGGCAGGTGGTAGCATCTGTGTTCACTTCTGGTGCTTGCAGGTTTTTGTATTTTATTTTGGACTGTGGTTTAAGTGATGGAATCTAGATTTGGCACCATTTCCCAGCTCTGCCACAGCTTCTCAGGTGAAGCAAGTAATGTTTTCCTGCCACTGTTCCCTAACAGGACTCTTAATCAGTCTTTCATTAATCCTGACTGTTTTGTCTGATTAGCTTGCAAGCTATTGGGAGAACATTTTTTTCTCCCATTAGCAGTGGATGGCTGTCTGTTTCTGCTCTGGCCCTGGGATATTGCTATAGGACCTGTATCATCAAAAATAACATGGTATTTTCTCGTCCCTGTCTTTGCTTGTTGCAGTCACACCCATGGTGGAAATACTGTCATTGACTTGTTGATCCATAATTTTAACTAAGCATGTGTAACAGGAGTGTTCAGAGAAGCAGTTTTGCAACATCTATGAGATTTACGTTTATTATAGGATTAAGAGGAGCAAACCAAGATACATCCATGAAAAAGCGAACTTTCTTCATAGCAAAACTCAGTGGTTTAGGGATTTTTCACATTTCATCTAGCGTTTGTATTGTGTTTCAAACTTTAAGCAAGTATAAACAAAATGCTTTTTATTTCTGAAGGTCTTTGCTTAAGAGACTCAGCATGACAAGCTGAGAATATGTATATAGTTTTACCATTAGTGGGTTTTTTTCCTGTGAGTTAGAGTTGCAAAGTGATTGTTTCATCCCTTTCATTAGAAAAATGAGCACTGTTCTTTTGGGCTGGTATTTTTTCTCTGTATTTGGCTGTGATACAGTCAGAGATGACCAGAGTTGTGAGCAATGAAATAAGTATTTTGACAAGAGCTTAAAATTGCAATTCCAGTCCAAAGTGGCATGTGACTTTGGATGGAAATTACAGATATTTTTTAAAGTACCTCTTTAGGTGTTGGATATTGGTTTTGTTTGGTTTCACTGTAAAACTTACATATGGCTGTCTTTATATGCTTCACTTTCCTGCCCCCCCCAAAAAAAAAAAAAAAAAAAAAAAAAAAAGTGCCTTTGCTGTTCATACTGTGGATGCTTTCTCCTGGCTCCACTCACACTTCAGCAAGGAATGAGACTTATTTAGCAAATGTAGGTTTACTGTGGAACATCCAGATCTTTGAAGAGCTCTGACGTACTAGACTTTTCATCTCAGTATTTCATTGAGCATATTTCTCCTGTCCTTGTGTTCATGCATGGCTGTGCATATGTCAAGCACAGTTTCATTTCACTTAATTCACTACAGATTGTGCTATGAGCACCTGGTCCAGTTTTCCTCTGACTTTGTTGCATGACTTGGAGCAAACTGTAAAATCCCTGGGCTTTTCCCTTTTGCCATCCTGAAAACTGGAGTAGTAATATTTTTAGAGAGTTTTTGAACTAAAAATTGCTGTAAGTTAATGGACATTGAATTAAATACCTGACCAGCTGTGCCAGGTCACTGATCCTTGCACTGCCAGGGTTGCAGGGTGTTGCATTTGTGTTGGCTTCGTTACCAGTATGATGGAGATACCACTTTCTCAGATGTGGTTTGGAGGGAGTAGCTTTATAATACCTAGTCTTTGCGTTGAATGGAGAGTCCAGAACTCATTAGTCGCATGTTTATTTTGCAGACTCAGAGAGGTCCACTAAAAGATCTGGAGACCAGCAAACCAGGCTGCTTCCAGCTTATGTTTCTTGCCTTTTGGGCATGACAAGAGCAATGCCGTAGCCCTGCCCAGAAGGTTCACCATGGCTTAAAACCAGAGATGTCTGCTGGGGTTATGAGCTACTCAGCAGTGAGAGTTCCTGTAAATCAATCAGATCTGTCTTTCCCTATAGATTTTGCACTTGTTGTAAGGAATGCTGTCTTTGCTGTACAGCTGTGGGAGTGAGAGCCGCAGAAACACTGTCTGGAAGACACGGACATGTGGTCATGTAAGGAGAGGGTAAGAAAGCATGGGGTCTTCCGGATGTACCTTCAGGCAAGAGGGACTTGGGGATTTTTGCAGAGATGAGGACGGCTTTTCTTTGTTCTGATGCACTCTGAAATGCTGTGTGGCATTGTTGTGCCCATTTTGTATTTGTTTCCAATGGCATGTCTCAAGGGCACGTGTTCTGCTGGTTGAAATCGTGCATCATGAAAAAGCTTGGATGCTACAGCCCAACAGTAGGTTCCTTTGCTAGGAGCCTGGCCTGGGTTCATCAAAACCTCAGTGCACACCAAAGAGCAGGATGTCCCTGCTGCTGCTTTTTCTTCTCCCTGACTCCCATGTCAGCTGTCTCCCGCAGCTGCCTGTGACCATGCAGCACTGGAGCCATCCCATCCATGTACCTTTTTTCCTTCCCTCCATTTGAGTGTGACACCAGAACAGGCAACACCAGCTGCCGAGAGCCCCCAGCACCCCCTCCTTTAACTCTCAGAGAAGGGCAGTCTCTCAGCCAATGTAATATGTACACTTTCATCCTTGCTCCATGTCTCAGGTCACACACACAATCTACTATTATTAAGAACATTGCCGTTAAATGAAGGTATGGGCTATCATCTTTCTGAAACTGCTCAATACCTGCTCTCTTTAAATTAGAGGCCTTTTTGAAAAATAGGTTGGTCTTCTGCTAATGTAGACTAAAGATCAGGCCTTCCGCCTCAGTCAACCCGGGTAGAGCTGTCGTGGGGACTTTGTTTCATGCGTTAGCTCAATGAGAACATAGTAATGCACTGGAAATTGTTTACATTTGTGTAAAGTATGTGTTTGTGAAATATCATACCACACAAGCTCCTTCTAGCAGTAGGATGGGCTACCCACAACCCTCACTTGAGGCACTGCTCTTGCCTTCAAGTTGTGATGAAGATGCACAGCATCCTAGGCTTTCATAAACCTGTTGAGACTACACAGTTGACTAAATCTTTGTTGCATTGTGCCTAAATATAAAATTCATACTTAAAAATCATAATGTGCTGTCACTGCCAGGAACACATGTTATTCTCATGTTGGTGTTTTGCTGTTCATCAGAAACTGCTGCATGTCTCTAAGAGGTGAACATGGAAAAAGCAGGCTGGGTCAGCAATGAGCTGTGGTGTGTACTAGTTGAGATGTGTGTTGTTGGGTGGTCTCTAGGTTGTGTTTCCATACCAGTCTTACCGGTAGATGCTTCTTAAACTGTTTCACTTCAAGTTCTATCCTGATGCGGCCTCTTCTCACCAGCCTTAGGTCACCTAGTTGTGCTTATTTTGTTCCAACTCTTCTCTGCCTTCTCAACCTTTCCTTCAACCTTTCCTTCCAATGCAAGGTTTTTTAGTAATTTGGTGGGAAGCTGGATCTTCAAAAGCCTCTCCCAGGAGATGCTGTAAGCTATATGCTCGTGCTGTACATGGGCTCAGGCCATGACATGCTTCCATTTGATCTGTTAGATGAGGCCTCCTGTGCAGAAGAGAATAGCATACAGTGAAAGAAAAGGGCCAAGTCTTCTGTGCCACCATATCAGCATGGCATCATTGATGTCCCTCTGGGAACCTCTGACAACACGATCATTTAGTTCTTGTGGGTTTGCCTCATCTGAATTGTCCAAAAGAGATTTCAAGAGAGCATTTATGTGAAGCAGGCATAGCCTTGTCATCTGGCTCTGTCCCCTAGATTTCTCAGCATCCCTCTTAGCTCTATTTCCTATTTTCAAATTAGTAAAATCTGGGCTGAAAACTAAACCTCGCACTTAATCCTTTTTTCCATTTTTGAAGTTAGCAAGATAAATAAGTGTTGTTTTACATAAAAACTAAGCCTTAGCAAAATAGACAGATTTATTGAATTACCTCATAGCAAAATGAGTGTGTTTCATTGTCACTGTTGTTTTGTTTTGTTTTACTTAGCAAGATATTAATTTTTTTTTTAATCTATTGGTGCTATGGGGAAAATGCTGCATTGGCTATGAAATAGACAGAGGGCACCACACACTGACTGCTCCAGTAACGTGCACCACTATATATTGTGCAAGAGCTCAAGGATCCTAGTTTTAGAATACATAATATATTAGAAGTTAAGCTGTTCCAAAAGCACACGCGCACAAAAGACTTCTCTGAACCTTCATAAATTCTTATGCTTTAAATTAGAAATAAAATAGTCTCTTTTTCATTAATGATGAAAATGATAGGTCTTAGCGGTGCCTAATACTCGTTCATTGCAAATAGTACCAAATTTCTATGTATTCTCTGCATATATTTTATTGCTGTAATTTGTGGTTCTCCCAAGCAGAATAATATTTTTACTTGACTGGTTATACCAGTACAAGTTAAAGGTCTCTCATGTATTCGTTTAAAATGACAGTTCATTCTAGCTAGGTCCCTTTGTATCAGTACTTATTCATTGAAAAAAAGTATAAAATATAATGTCATCCTTCTTAGTCCCAGATTCAAATAGTGGGGAGCCAAATCCCAAACCCCATACAGTGCTCTGTATTCACACTTGGGCTCAGAGCACACATTAGTAGTAAGCTACTGTCCCTTAATGCATTTACCTGCATGCTTGGTTGAGTAGATGCACCCCAGCACCAGCCTATGAAGGGTTTGCTGGCACGGCAGCCTCAGCTGGTGGCAGGCTGGCCTGCCACAGCCTTGCCAAGAGCACCACAGGGACTCTCGGCTTCATTTCTGCTCCTCGCTCAGCTCTGCAAATCTATGAGGGTTTTCTGCACTGTTTGGTAGGTAGTGATTAATGGGTGCTTGGCCTGGCAGGGAGACAAGTGAAACAGAGGCGAGGAAGACGCTTGTGCACAGCAGAGAGAGATTTGCTCAGCTGGGGTTTGAGGACACCCTAACGTTCACCAGAACCAGCACATTTAATGTTACCTTCTGGTCTGTGCATCTCGAGGAGGCAGCGATGACTGTCTCTGCACTGCATAGGCATGCACACAGTCTCTCCCATCTCCCCAGCACATCTGGAGCATGAACTGGGGAAAAGGCATGAGAGTATTTCACAATTCAGCAGGGCATGATCTCCTCTGAAACATCTGCCTCTCAGCTGAGATTTGTGTTGACTCTTGAGTACTGAGAGTTGGAGCAAAAGAAAAGATGAAATTAAAACTCCCAAGCAATTTTCTGCAGTACTTGCTTTAACGGGTAGTAGATGGGATGTGTGTGTCAGTCTACTGCAGAATCGTTTCTTTAGAGTGTTTGGGAATGTGCCTCAAAGTGTAAGCTGTGCCAGTACCTTTCTGTAACACATGTGAACGTATGTGCGTGTGACACGCTTGGGTTAATTATTTAAATCTTTAAATCTTGGAAGTCACTCCTCTGCATATGAGTGTGCATATGTGCACACACATACAGCACACTTGCGTTAATTACTTAAACCTAAAAATGCTAGAAGTCGCGCCTTGATTCTTTTTTTTCTGCTTTTTTTAAAAATAGCAGATGTTTTAAAATTTAGACCAGATTGTAAAATCTTGTTCCAAAGGACCAGTTCCTGAAGAAATCTGACGACTCCTTCCCCTGCTGTTCACTTGCTCTCCAAAGTGGTTGTAGTAAAATCCCACCTCTCCAGCTACTTTGTAGGTGTTCCCCCAATCCAGAGAGGAAAAAACAAATGTGTTGTTTTGGTGTTCAGCTTTGTGGAAATCCTTTTCTGATTTTGATGGGCATTTTACTACAGGATGCAGTTGGAGACACTTACCCTTTAAGTACTAGTGAGAGAGGCAATTGATGCAAAATCCTTCCATACCATTTTCTCAATAGTTAAAAAAGAAGCGGTGTTTTACCTACCAAAGTGTTATTAAAGGAAACTCAGCCATAGGAGCCAGTGTCAGCAATATGCCTTGCAATCAAACAAGAAATATGGTAGATACTCCAAGACATGAGATAACTGCCAAGGCTTATTGCAGAGCAAAGAGCTTTTCAAAAAATGTTTTCTCTGAAGAGTATCAGATTTCACTCACTTCTCACAGCACAGACATGCCTTGGCAATCATGATTAGCCTCATTTGGGCCTGTGAAATCCATTATTTTATAGCTAGTCTCATAGCTGGCAGGATGACAAACAGTTTATTCCTCTTTGGAGAGAAATCAGACCAAAAGACACAGAGCTTTAATTCTGCGTTCCCCCACCTAAGACATTTTTTCCTTCCTGCTTATTGCTTAAGGCAAGACACCTAGTGTTTGCCTTGATGGCTCTGTCAGGCTCTTGACATCCCAGATTTATCTCATGCCTGGATGAGGACAAATCTTTAATGAACTTCAGGGTTTTGTTCCTTTTAAAGTCAGGCAAGGAGGGTTTACAATTCATCTGGCAAGGAAGACATAAAGAGCTATGCAAATAATAATTATTCTTAATTAGCTATATTTGCCTAGTTGCCAAGTAATCTTTCCATGTGTTTGACATCTCAGGGGGAAGAAGAAGTGGGGTGGTTTTGCGGGTCCATTTACCTGACCCGATTCCACTCCCTTACAGGGGGAGTAAGGCCCAGACTCAAACTTGCTTACAAGAGCTCTCCAGGGTTAGATTTTACCAGGCAAGGTTATTTCTCAAACAGCTGTTCTGTCATGGGGGTTTTAACGGTTCTGTTGGTCCATGTCTCTGTGCCCCCTCTCTGAGCATTCCTGGGTTGACCTGGCAGCACTGGGAATCAGGTGTAAGGAAGGTTCATTCCCTGGAAAGCCACGTTTAACAGCCCTGGAGAGTCAAACCCTGCTGCCAGCACCTCCTTGTGCTCCTTTATGTGCACAGAAGCCTTTCCTGATGGAGGGGAGCAGCATCTTAGTACTCATTTTGTGTCCAAATCTTTTCCAGAGGGGCACCCTGGAATTAACACATTCTTGGAAAATGCTCAGCTCCTTTTTTTTTTTTTTTTTTTTTTTTTTTTTTTTGGACCTGGAGCTGTAAGTAATGCATGGTAATGCCGCTCTCCCCTATAAAAGGAGCTCAAAACCTAGGTGAGGTTTAATCCACACCTCCATTGGAGGGACCAGATCTCCACATAACTCTCTCGTCCTAACCATCAGGCTGTGTTGCAAAAGGCTGGTGGGTTTTCATTGGCAGCAAGAGCTGGCTACAGAAGCAGTGCTGCAGAGGGTCAGTCCTGCAGTGCTTGCCTACCTTTCTGGATCTGCACTTTCACTTTTCCTGTCCTGTCGTGTGTTGTCTGTCCATGTCCCTCCCCCATTATTGGACAGTGATGTCCAGGTGGCTGATTCTGCTGTAATTTAATGGCAGCTCACTCATCTGCTGTTGTGCTGGAAACAATAAGAGGCCAGCTGCCAAGGGAAGTTGGGCTGAATGACTTGCAGCCATAATTGAATTTCACGCAGTACTTGTATGCTCCTTCCCCCTCTTTTTGCTAACTCATCTTGCTGCTTCTTTTTAATTGACAAATTCTAAAGGAAAATTCGGGTGTACAACAAGTTGAGGGTTGCAGTGAACTGAGAAGTTACTACTGGTTTTTGTATAAACTACTGACAACAGGGGGATGTGCTACTGGCAGTAGGGTCACAGCAGAAGTCTGCAACGGTTCATTTTTCTGCTTGTGATGGTGGTGGGTAGTGGCCAGTGCTCTGACACTTTGACTAGCATAAACAACCTTTCTATTTCAAAAATTCAGGTTGCTTTATCTCAGGAATAGTGCTCCAAACATAAAATCTCATCTACAGAAGAGATTTATACACTTGAAAAAAATTAGATATTCCTTCTGAAGATGAACTTTGAATATAACAATACTTGCTCCTTTTTTCCCAGTGTTGTATATTTCAGGGCTTATTAGACCTTAAATGAATTATCTTTACTTGAGCAAAAAATATTTACCTCTTGGAATAATACATTTAGAAACGCAGTGCAATCACATTCAGTATCTGCTGAAGCTGATGAAGTGTCTGCTTCTTCAGAGAAGCCAGTCACTGTGACTGCCACCTGGAATAATAACAAGAAGAGAGAAGCAAAGAAAGAATAGAAATTATTCACAGAATGTTGGGAAATCTGAATGTTTGCAGAACCGTTCAGAATCATCTCACTGATGATCTCTGCTCTGCACACCACGTCAGCTCTTGCAGGGCCGGGCATGTAGTAGGAATCTTACAGTTTAACCCTGAAACTCAGAATCCCAATGTTGTGGGGTTTGTGTTCCCCCCCCCCCCCCAAAAAAAAAAAAAAAAAAATTTAAAGGCATAATTTTTGTGTACTTTATTACCTAAAATTTGGAAATGAGTTCATAATGTTTAACCTCCTAGAAAATTGGCCTTGAGAGGATAGTGCTGTGGAAAAGCATTTGTTGATTTTTGGGTTTGGCAGAAACTCTGTGTGAGGGCTTGGGCTTCTGATGCCTGTCATTCCTTATAGAAATGTCTAACAAAAATATGGCTTCCTCCCAAAATAGCCTAGAGTTTGATCTATAATACACAAGGCAATTTTGTAGATAACGGTGAGTTTTTTCATCTCTCAGAAAACTCTAGTGGACAAGAAGAGTTAATGTATATTAGTGGTTTCCTGGGTCCTGATGATTCACAGTTAGACTGACAAGGATTTTAACATTAATAATCCTTAGTATTATTTCAGTGAACATCTATTAAATTTAGTTATTATGTATTAAAAAGCAGACTAAAACCACTGACATTTTAAGGAAGCCCAAATTAATGGTTTGAAAGGTTTCACGAATTTATCAGATGAGTGGAAATCTAAGCAGAAAAAAAAAATCCACTTATGAAAAATGACAGCTTTGATTTCTGAAAATCTATAGGTACCATATTTAAGGATCTAATTTAGGTTGTGGTTCGTGAAAGCATTTATGGATTATTGACATTTTCAATCTCTGTACTTCACAATGAAATTAATTAGGAAGCGATAATTTTGAGAGTGTGTTACATGAAGCTGTTGTAAGGCAAGGTACTTGTAGAGCACCTTCATTCACTGATGCCTGGGTATTATATGAAAAATGTAATTTGGAAACGGTGTAAGTGAGATTATTCATCCCTTTTATTAAATAAAGGATTAGCACTTCATTTGCTGTAAAAGGCAAGCATTTCTCCTGTGCAATAAATCAAGATTTTTTTTTTTCCCCAGCCATATGGGGGGGGAGTATAATGTGCACACACAGGTACATACAGTTAATAAGAGGAAAGTACTCTGTTCACTGCAAAAGTTAATAATGTTACAGCCTAAGTGGGTCCCACTATTATAATCATTTGAACCTAAACAAACTTTAAAACTCTGCTTGCAGAATAGTTTTGTTCTGGTGGAGAACTGCAATGGAGAGGCTCAAATTTGTGTGTGGTTCTTTCGTAACAGAAATTGGCAGCTGTGAGAAAATTAATTTGTGGCAATATAATTGATAAAGAATAATGTCTTCATTCCTCTGACTGGAGTATGAAAATCTAAGTGCTTTACATTCAAGTGTCAGTTTTTACCTGACTGCAAAGCCAGGCAATGTTAATAGGGTCTGTTTCCCATTTAAATCCATGTGTGTCTTTGCCAGTACCACGAGTGAAGATCCCCCAGGTAAAGCAGTGGTGGGGCACCAAGTGCAATCTGCGGTGTGTTTCTTTATTGTACCTTGCCAAAGGAAGCTGACATTGTTCTTGCTCTGAAAAGGAAGGGAAATGAGTTCTAGAAAAGTTGTCATGTTGAGTGGGGGGAAAAAAAAAAAAATGATAGTAAAGTGGGATTAGGTGGCAAAAGTGGGAAAGTAGAAATAGTATGTATTGGCAAAGTAGCCTTAGAAAACTTAGTTCTTCTGTTCTCTGTGCTTGCTCCTGAGCCAAGACCCAAGAGGACTTCCCCTGTTGCATGTTAAAGCTTTTCACATTAAAAACTCGTTTTATGAGAGCTTCACTGGGGCTAATGGGGTAGGAGCTGAGTTTCTGACTTGGGGGCAGCTTGATGTGGTGGATGGGGACAGAGGCTGGTCGCTGTGTCTTCTGGAGCAAGGACAGTTGCAATGAAAGGACTGAGACCAAAGACCACTGTATTGCTGTTGGTTTTCCTTTGCTTACAGGCCAATGTCATCTGACCTTCTGCTGGCTACAGCTTGCTGCAGTGGATGTAACTGTTCCCATTATTATTAGGGCGTTCAGGGTCCAGCAACCACCCACCTGCACTACAGTGCGACCCCAGGCTTTCCTAGAAGGAGCAGGTGGATGAGAGAAATGGTGGCATGTGCTTTGGTTTGCATCTGTGCTGCATGGACTAAGTGCTAGGCTTGGCTATGTGGTCTCTTTTGTCATTTTAATTATGTGTCAGGAGAAGAAAATGAAACAGAGAGGGGTACTTGTGCAGTGTTTTGAATTTTAGGTTGCCAAAAGATCTTGTGTCATATAAATGCTGAGCTAGCTCTCTAACTGTTCTTCTGGCAAACTGTATGTGGGGGTTTGAGTGTTTTAAGAGCATTTCCGTATTTTTTTCTATTTTAATGGGGCTTTGAGCAACCTGGTCAAGTGGAAAGTGGCCCTGCACATAGCAGGGAGGTTCGAACCAGATGATCTTTAAGGTCCCTTCCAACCCAAACCATCCTATGATTATACGATTCTCACCCCCTGGGTTTAAATATATTTATTTTACATCTGCTGCTGCAGAGTTCAGCTTTCCTTCAACTGTATTTCCCTATCAGCATCTGTCTGTGTAGCACCTGCACTTCTAGATGGGAGAGCGCTATGGGTTTGAAAAGTGTACAGGTGTGGTCCTCTTCAGCATTGCTAGCTGAGTGCTAGGATGAGGAACCAGAGGGACGAGTGAGAAGCTGATGACCCTCCTTCAGTATCTGTGCCCCACTCTCATCATCTGTCAACTGCTGCATTTCCTCAAGGACCTTAACCACTTTCTTAAATTTTAGATGTTGAGAAGAGAAACTGCTCAGGACCTCATGTGCCCTGTTACTATTAGCATGACTGGGAATACATCCTGCCCAACAGCAGATTTTCCTACACCCTAGAGGACAGAGTTTCTTTAGCACTGACTCTGCGGGGTCCTGTCGTCAGTGATCTGCCACGCTGGACATGCTGGGAATCTGATGCCTCCCTCGCCTGTATATTGCCTAGTTGGCTAGACTGCTGCTTTTTGTTTTGATAACTAAAAGGAAGTCTGTTATCGATACGTGCTTTGGTGCCCTGAATTTTGAACACATCTCTTGTTTACTGTAACCTTCTTTTAGTAGAGGAACACAGAGGCTCCAGCACCCAACCATGTCTTCAAAAAAGAAGAGCGCCTTCATCTCCAAGCAAGCTCTACATGGGTACACTTTGGGGTGCCTTGCTAGGTTTGCAGCTTCCCTAATATGTTCCTGTTCAACCTAAAACCCACACATTGGGGGGGGGGGGGGGGGGGTGGTGGGGTGGTGGTGGTGTTGGGGAGAAATGTGTAAACTGGGAGAGCTCTCTGTGTATGCTACAGGGAAGCCCTCAAGTCAGAGGTTGAGAGAGTTGTGGGTGCTTTGCTTTTCGCAAAGAAGCTTGCAGTCTAGGGATCAGAGAAAGAAAGAAAGAAAAGGCTGTAGATCTGAGACCATCCTTGTCTGAGAAGCCCTGCCACAAGGCATCTTCAAGACTTTGTTGTATCATTAGAGGGAGCTGAATGCTGGAGTCCAGAACAACAGGGCTCAGGGCCAAACAGTGTCAGCTCAGCGAGATGGTCACCATCTTGCACCATGAGTCATCTGTCAGGACAGGGTGCAAGGCCAGTGCTGTGCCTTCTGGCGATGTTTCTCCCTAGTTGGTTCCCTAGTGCTATGACTGCTTTTCAGCTTCATCTCCCCATGCATCTGGTCAGGCTGGTTGGTGGAGGCGAGATGCAGTAGTTAGCCAAGACTGGCAAGAATTACCCTCAGCGTGGCTGAGATGCTGCCTCTTGAGCTACTAAGATTAGCCTCAAAAGCCTGTTTTCTTAGTCTTATTTTGTAATTAACTGTGTTTAATGCTGATTCTCTGTATATTAAATCAGTTTGACCTGTGAAGGACAGGAACAGAGATGTCACTTATTCTGCTATTAAATATGTCCTGAAGAAAACCAGCTGGCAAAGTACAAGGCACAACCTTTTACTTACTTCTGTAGTTGCCTTTTGAAATCCCCCCATATTCCATTTTTTTCCGGGAGTTTTGTGCTCCTGCTGTGGGTTTGAAGCATTGCCAGGGAGAGAGCTCTCTACAGGACTCTGCCACTGCATCCTTGTGTCTTAAATCGTTGAGTGCACCTCAACGCAGTGGTAAGAAAATGAGCAGTTAATGTTGCTCAAGTGTTAATTGTGCCAGAAATTAAGAATGTATTTTCAGAGCCCCAACCCAGCAGTACTAAGAGCATTCAATTAATGTGTTTGTGTGATTTCCCTGAATGGGTGGCAGGAATCTGCCTGATCACTTGGCTCTAGGCGTAGCACGCACAGGCTGTAGCAGCCCATGATTGCACATTAAGCTTGGTTTTTCTTCCATCCGAAGAAATCAGAGAAAATCAGGGTATGTGGAAAGTCTTGTCTGTAAGTCCCCTCAGACTTGGCAGGTGGTCCTTTGGGCCTCTGGTGCTGTTGAAGCCAGTGGCACTGCCCTGCAAACGGAGTAGGAAATCGAGGTGAAATACCCTTGCTCTACTACAATGCGTTAATAGCTGGAGCAGAAGATCTCACTGGAAGAGAAATAACTGTGTATGCTTACTTTTTCTGTACCTCCCTGTAGGGAAGGTAAGGTGCCTCCTGTGCTATAAGCAGTATTTAAATTCTGTGGATAGGCACAGGCATTGCAGAGACGTTAAATTGTCTGTAATTGGGCAAAATGTTAAAAATTCTTCCAATACTGTATGAAGACAGTTTTGCAGTGTTATGTTGTGTAATTGAAGAGATAATCAGACCCTAGGACAAGAGGAAACAGCCTCAAGTCACACCCGGGAGGATTAGATTGGATATGAGGAAAAATTTCTTCACTGAAAGGGTGGTCAAGCATTGGAATGGGCAGCCCAGGGAGGTGGTGGAATCACCATCCTTGGAAGTGTTTAAAAAATGCATAGATGCAGTGCTTAAGGACATGGTTTAGTGGTGGACTTGGCAGTCCTGAGTTAACAGTTGGGATTGATGATCTTCAAGGTCTTTTCCAACCTAAGTGATTCTATGATTCTAATTAGACCCTTCCTTTTAATATTGCTCAATGAGTTAAGTCCTCCAAGCTTCCCATGCAACCTGTTCGAATAGCATGATGTCCCAATATAAATTGAGGAATTATTGAAATTCAGAAGTGTTAAGTCTTAAATCGGCAGGAGGAAAATATGTAATGGCGATATATTGAGTGGAGAGCATTATGCAGGAGGTCACCAAAACACATACAGTGTCTGAAATTATAAGAGAGCTAGGTTTGGCACTGACCACTAATAACACATATGAGGTATTCAGGACAAGGGTAATCAATGCTACAGGTCACTCTGCTCAGCTGGTCATGAATATATTATCTCCTGCAGAAGCTTCACTCTTCCTTCTTTACAATATCACACTGTTGTTCAAAAGCATTACAAAAGCTTTTGCTCATTTGGAAATGTAAATTACTACCTTCTGTGCTGCCAGAGGTACAGCATACCATCAAGACAGAAGAATCAGTGTGAAGCCATACATTTGGGGCTATGTAGTGTTGCTTTCTTGCTTTTACCAGGGACATTTAATGTTTTTCTAACCACCTTACTTAACTGTGGCCAGCCACAGCCTCAGACAGGGGGAGCAACTGCTGTGTAAGTTTCTCCAATTGCTGGGTCTGGTGCCTTTTAATCTTGCTGGCTCTTTCCCTTTAAAAACCAGGTGCTTGCACGGAAATGCATCATCCGTACTCCCTAGAGCCCTGATAGCCACATAGTGAAAGCTTGTGCCTTTAACCTTAACCTATTATGAGGTAGAAAGGAGCCTGAATTAAAGCCCAGGTAGAAAAGGCTGTTTTGAAATTTGGAAACATTTATTTTGGGAGCTGCAGTTGGCTCCAGATGTATGCCTCCCCACACAGCACAGCGCAGATCCACATGTCTAGCCAATGCATTTGCACTCTTACCCTGAAATTGTTCTTCCATTGAGCCTGCAGTTTCCCATCCAAATGAATGAGACTTCTCAATGCAAAGGGGTTTGCAGTCCCAGCACCAGAGGACAGTCGTTTGGCAAGTGTCTCGGCCTGAAAGAGGCTGGAGCAAACTCTAGGCAAGCAAAACCAAAGCATGCATGCATGCCTTTGCATTCCTGTCTCGCTTCTCTGAACAGAGATCTTTCAGCTGTCAAAACCATACTGTTATGCTGGCACATTCTCACTTCTCCCTCAGTGATATTTTATGGGGCCTGTCTTCTCCCACACCTTTGGGGAGAAGGCCCCACAGAACCAGCAGCCCCCAGGGCTGGGTGTGCAGAAGCTGCTGGGGGCCCCACCGTGCTGGAAGAAGAAGGGGTCTGTGCCATGACCACAGGTGGCTTTTGGATTAGGGCCCCCAATGCCTCTTGGAGGAGGTTCTTGGCTGTAGAAACTGGTGCTGAGCATTTAGCAATTAAAAAGCGCACTGCATTTATTTATTCTGACTGCAAGGAGTTTTGTCTGAAGGGACGCAGCTTCTTCAGCGGCATTATTATGCATGGTGAATAATGCACATAAAAATATCCAGCCAGTTCTGGGGCTGGGCTTTTTAAATAGTGCTTATATGTTTTTAACTCGTTAACACTGTAAGTCTTCAAGTTCTTGTAAATCATGTAAGTATTACAGTATTTTCAATGTTTTATTCCAAGTCATACTAAAGCTTGTTTCTCAGAGTCATAGGACCAGACTCTATGAATGTCCACCAAAGTATTTGACTCTTAAATTCTCTGTTTGTGTCACAAGGGAGTATATTTATGTCATACGGGAATAGTCTCCTGCTTAAAATAGGGATCTCTGTTCTACAGGATCTGAGCAAAATACATAAAGATGTAGATTCTATAAAATTTCTCCCTGGAGTTTTTATTTTATACATAAATCTGTATCAGTCATATTTCAGTGTATGGGTATTTCATTTTGCTCTATGAAATTAGTCTAAGGCTGCTGCTATTGAGGTATCTCAAGTAGTTTATGAAGCTTGGTATGTCCCAAGCGTTGAGTTTGGGTTTTTTCTTCTTAAAGATTTTTGTAAAGTTAAAATTTATTTGTATTTTGTTCAGCTTGTCTGCATATTATCCAGTGTGTATCAGAGGAAAGACTTTTAATATATATATAAAATGTTCACATACTGAAGTAAATTAATAAAGCTTCCTTTTCATGTGAAAGAGGTAAAGAAAAGTACTTGGCCAATACAGTACCATTAATCTATTCTCTTTTCTCCTTTCTCTCTTTACCTCTCTCTCTACAATAGAAGTGGAACAAAAAGGTAATTAAATACCTTTCCAATTATATATATATATATATTACTTATGTATAGGCTAAGTTATTTAACAGTTTAACGTTTTAGTTGAAATACTTTGTCATTAATTCTCACTACTTTTTTGTTAAAGTTTATTTAGTATCTCTGCTGCTCAACTTCACCAGATAACTCATTTTTGCTGAAAATTTTTTACCAGTGCCACTTTTTTCATTAAATTTCTATTCAAAGGTTTAGATAACTGATGCTTCTCCTGGCCCAAAGATTTTAGAAAGTGTGCATATGTATGTATGTATGTGCATATCTAATTACAGCATAAAAATCTCTTGGAAATGGCGCCCCTTTATTCAGCAACTCTGGGTGGATACTTGGAGTCCAATAGAGCAATGTACTTTTACACCAGTTACTAAATCTGATTTTCATCCTGTCTCACTCTCCAGAGGCTATTACCAATTGCTGCATTTCCGAAAATAATTGGTTATGCTCTAAGCAGGGAGCATGAATGCAGGATCCAATCTGCCAGCTCTGAGCTACCAGGAGCGTGGTGGGACACCTCTTCACACCTCCCTGCTGCCCATCCCGTTGTCATGGTTATTGTGCTACTCATGCTCACAGAGATCAGCATTACAAATAACCAACAAATATTCTCCCTGCAAAGCGGGTGCAGTGCCTCCAGGTCAGGAGGGTGCTACCAGGGATGATGAGGGCTGAGTGAGCCAGTTTTGCTCCACAGCATCCCACCTTTTGTCTCTCCATCCAGCTGGATGGCCTCTTGGCGTTGGCATTCTCGTGATGCCAAGGTCAGCCAGGCACCACTCGAGCCTCCTCCCAGGCAGTGAGCATGCCCTGGCCCCTCTCAGCCCCCCTGAAGTCTGAGCAGCAAAGCACCCCCAGTTAGTCAAACTGCTCTTCTGTGCTCCTCTCATGTAACAATAGAAGGTATATGTTTTTAAGTTTAAATTACTACTATATTTAACAGGACATTTTTTAACTGATTAAAATCTAGACCTTGGGTTCCTCTCCAGTAAACTTTATTCTTTTCCTTCCTTCTTTCCTTTCTTCCTTCCTTCCTTGTCTTTTCCTTTCAGCATCCATACGTCATTCATTTTTAATTGTGTGGACTGCATGTTTCCTGTGTCCTGTAGCAGCTTTGAAAGCCTCATTTCTAGTTACACTACAGACCTGTAGATGGGTGTTTCCCCCTCTGCTCCCTCTGCTTTAAACGCTTTTCCTAGTTGCTTAGGGATTCGCCTCTGCTTTGCTGTTGGTACCCTGTAAATATTTAATATTGCTTGGGCTGTAAGGATGGGAATTTCTTTCTCTTATTTCCATTTCTAGGCCACTCTTCTGTGGGCTGTTAAATAAATATGTGGATCAATTCCCCAGGAGTTTACCCCTTCACCTAGTAGGTACAGATTCACTGCAGAATATAATCTGGAAATACAAACCCAGAAATCCTTTGGGGGCACATATTCATTTCAGAGTTTACAAAGGCGAATGGTCCAAGTAAGTACATCTGTAAAAACAGATTTGAAAAGCAGTAAGAAAATGAGCCACAGTTAATAGAGAAAGCTGGGGAGGGGGAGGCGTGGAGTGATATCAGTTTGGTGGAGCAAATCTCTTTGTAGAGACATGGCCAGCAGGAAGGCTAGTCTCCAGCTACGAGGCATTGCTCTTGGATTTCCTCTGATCTCAGGTGTCCTCTGCTCCAGAACTAAAAGCTGTTGAGGTGTTTGGTCCATCCACCCCAGCCTGTCATTAACTTTTTTTTTTTTGTTTTAAAATCTTTTTTCCCCTCTGACAGTTTTTCTTTGCCCTGGACTGCTGAAAGGAGTATACCAGAGCGAACACTTGTTTGAATCTGACCACCAATCTGGTGCCTGGTGCAAGGACCCTCTGCAGGCGTCTGACAAGATCTACTACATGCCCTGGACACCATACCGGACAGACACGCTGACGGAGTACTCCTCCAAGGATGACTTCATTGCTGGGAGGCCAACTACAACCTACAAACTCCCGCACCGGGTGGACGGCACAGGGTTCGTGGTGTATGATGGGGCTTTGTTCTTCAACAAGGAGCGAACCAGGAACATAGTCAAGTTTGACTTGCGGACAAGGATAAAAAGCGGGGAGGCTATTATAGCTAATGCAAATTACCACGACACCTCTCCCTACCGCTGGGGAGGCAAGTCTGATATAGACCTGGCTGTGGATGAGAACGGGCTATGGGTAATCTATGCAACAGAACAAAATAATGGCAAAATAGTCATTAGTCAGTTAAACCCTTACACGTTAAGGATTGAAGGGACGTGGGATACTGCATATGACAAGAGGTCAGCTTCTAATGCCTTCATGATCTGTGGGATTTTATATGTGGTGAAGTCTGTGTATGAAGATGATGACAATGAAGCCACAGGGAATAAAATAGACTACATCTATAACACTGACCAAAGCAAGGATAGCATGGTGGATGTGCCCTTTCCAAACTCCTACCAGTACATTGCTGCTGTGGATTATAATCCCCGGGACAACCTCCTTTATGTATGGAACAACTATCATGTTGTGAAATATTCTTTGGATTTTGGCCCACTGGACAGCAGAGCAGGTAAGAGTTTCAATACTGAGCCAAAATCTGAATCAGGCTGTCTGTTTTTCTTGCAAATAGGGTATAAAATTGAAGTACAGTCCTGTCTTACTTATTTGCCTGCTGTCTGTAAATTAAGCCCTACCCCAAGACTGTGTTGGATATTAAGACATTAATACGTGCAGAATATTTTTTTTTATAATCTTAGTTTGAAATGAAATGAAGAAAGGAGTGTGCTATCCATAACTAACCTGAAACAGTCCTCAAATGTCCATGCCTTTGTTTGCATCATAGGGTAGCAGTCTTTTCTCCTTAGTTGAATTTTCCTCCATACATCAGATTATCTTCCCTTCTTCAGGAATTTTGGCAAAACAAAGCATGGAAGCTGCTGTCACTGCAAACAGCTGGGTGGAAACTGCCAGCCAGCTTAAATGGTTTTGTTGGATTAAACTGGAGCAGTTTGGGCTGTTTAAGGAAGCCACCACCAATTGCATGCATGTGCATGCACCCACAAGTGTGGGTCTAGAGTCGGGGGGAGAGGGGGGTCAACAACAAAATCCTCCAAATTGTTGATGTCTTAAAGCTGCTTTTTTTTTAAAAAAAAAAAAAAAAGCATTTCATGACAACTATACTTTCTGTAAGAGAGGAGCATCTGGCTCCCAGAGGATTCCCAGCTTTTCCACCTTTTTTTTCTGTTAGAAATTATGCCGGTAATTACTTAGTTGGATTATATTCCCTTAACGTTACCAACTTCATTGTTTTGCAAGTATTATGTTCACAGTTGCCACTTCATTAGTAAAATGACTTAGCCTAGATTGTGGCCAAACTCATGTAACGGTTCAAGAATTTCTAAACAGCATTTGCTCAGTCATTTTCAAATGTTTACTGCTATACATGATGTAGTCATAGTTATCAGGTTGTTCCTGTGGTGGACTGTGTACTTCGGAAAGGCTGAAAAACTAAGAGGAAAGGTAGAATTAATATAATTTGGACAGTAAACAATTTGATTCATGACATGGCTATTCCCAAAACATACTTCTTTGTTAGTAAGAAACTCGGAAGTGGATGAGTGGATTCAGGGCTTCAGATTGCAAAAGAGAAGTCAAGAGGTTTCTGTTTGCTGAGCTTTTATTTTTCTTTTCCTGTGTGCAGCCTGTTATCCATATAAAAAATGAATCAAGAAATGCTGACAGAAACTCTGGATATGAAAATCTTGGGGGGGTGGAATAAAAATAGTAAAATGGCAATGAATTTCTCATTTTTATACAAAAATGTAAGGAAGGGGAGAAGGAAATCTTGAGAGGTAGATGAACAAAACCAAGTGACTATTAAGAGAGGAGCAGGAATGTTTTCAATTATGTTGACCTCTGCAAGATCTCAGATGAGCAAAAAATGAAGTAATACTTCTCATTCTCCCGGCTTAATGATGAGCATGTACTTTCTGAGTGGTGGAGTGAAACAGCAATTTGTGAGCTATTGGTTATCCCCAAGGAGTGAAAATCAATTGCATCCCTTCTATTTCACAGAGTTCCTTTCCTTTTCAGTGAATCATTTCCAGGTATTACAGCAGACTCTCTGCTGCCATTTTTTCATGCGGTGACCATTGTCAGTAACACTGTCTTTAATTTAAAAAAGGCCATAATCAGTGAAAAAGTTTCCTATATAAAAGGAAGTGGTTTTCCCTTTTTCCCCAGTCTAAACTGGTGAGATGGGAGAGCAGGTGAAAACCTTGCATAGGACTGAAATTCTGTGACATGCAAGGATTTGATTTGTCCTTGTGTTACTCTAGATTGAAGCCCCTTTAATTTCACTCATGTTTGGATGACAATTTAAAATTCCCCAGTGCCTCAGATGGAAAACTGAAAAAAAACTTTGGCTTCGGGTGGTAAAAATGAGAGGGTGAAACTGATGTCAGGGAATGTGGTGAACCTCTTCTGATGTTCTTCTCGTGCACTTTTTGATAGCTTTGTAATCGTAGAATCTTGGAGTCCTTTAGGTTGGAAAATACCTTGAAGATGATCCAGTCCAACTGTTAACGCAGGACTGCCAAGTCAATCACTAAATCATGTCCTTAAGCACTGCATCTACACATTTTTTAAACGCTTCTAGGGACGGGGTTTCCACCACCTCCCTGGGCAGCCCGTTCCAATGCTTCACCACCCTTTCAGTGAAGTTTTTCCTAATACCCAACCTAAACCTCCCCTGGCATGACTTGGGACTGTTTCCTCCTGTCTTGTTGCTAATTATCTGGAAGAAGAGACCAACCCCCACCTGCCTACAGCCTCCTTTCAGGCAGTTGCAGAGAGCAATAAGGTCCCCCTGAGTATCCTCTCCAGGCTAAACAACCCAGTTCCCTCGGCTGCTCCTCATCAGCCTTGTGCTCCAGACCCCTCACCAGCCTCATTGCCCTTGTCTGGACACGCTGCAGCACCTCAGTGTCCCTCTTGCAGTGAGTGGCCCGAAACTGAACACAGGATTTGAGGTGCGGCCTCACCAGTGCTGGGTACAGGGGAATGATCACTTCCCAAGTCCTGCTGGCCACGCTGTTTCAGAAACAAGCCAGGATGCTGTTGGCCGCCTTGGCCACCTGGGCACACTGCTGGCTCGTGTTCAACCAGCTATTGACAAACAACCCCTCCAGGTCCTTTTCCCCCGGGCAGCTTTCCAGCCGCTCTGCCCCAAGCCTGTAGCGCTGTGTGGGGTTGGTGTGACCCAAGTGCAGGACCCGATGCTTCTCCTTGTTGAACCTCATATGTTTGGCCTCGGTACATCAATCCAACCTGTCCAGATCCCTCTGCAGAACCTTCCTGACCTCAGCAGCAGATCAGCACTCCCCCACAACTTGGTATCATCTGCAAACTTACTGAGGGTGCACATAAAATCATAGAATGTGGCCACAAAGCTGAATTTTACGTGTGTTTCTCTTCTCTGAAAATTTCTGAGATTTCCTTTTTGACAGAAATGCATAAGGAACCCATTATTACCACACTGTTTTGCGGGTTTAGAGGACTTTTGCGAGGACTGCTCTGACAGCAAGTAAAATTCTCATTGACATAGCTCAAATGGGCCAAAGCATTTCAATGCAAAGAAAAATAGCTTTGCAAACGGAGTTTACTGCTCTATTACCTGTACAGCCTGGCTAGTATAAATGTTATTTTTTGAGTAAATCAAACAGAGCACTGATTTTGAATTGAATGGGTGAGCTTGACACCAGGTTTTGGTTTTTTTTTTCAGAGAGGAGCTGGGAGACCGTGTCTCTTCCAAGTTCAGTGCAACATATTTTTTGGTTAGCACCAAATTTCATGCTGCATTGCTTTATATAATACTAAATATATGGCTGGCTTAAACCCAGCTCCTCCATCAAAGAGCAGATCAGGAGCTGATGCAACAGAAGACCCAGGATGTTTTTATTTGGTTATTTAGTTATTTATTTTTTACAAGATTGGATTGTGGATATGTATTTCTCCTCTTCCAAAATCCTAGTATTTCTCTTGTTTAAAGCAAGGCAATGTTCAATGCAGCCATTTTCCCTAGGGCTGCAGTTTGAGTAGCAAAATATGTAAACAATATCTGCTTAATTAGAAAATAAAAGAAAGATTATAAAATTGATGGGTTGAACAAATTGGTTGTTAAAAAACAATTAAGGGTGAAGTTTTAGGAGAAGAGCTCTTAAAATCACAAATCGATCTTAACAAGGAAAGTGATACATTTAGCTACTTAAGTAGCCAGTAACATATTTGAAACCTATTTGAAATCTCTGGTATCATACATTTCAAGGATATCTGAAATAAAAGATAGGTGCTGGGAGCTTCAGTTCACATAGAATAAAACATTTTCTGTCGTTTTCCAAACCATTCAGGGAAAATGGGAGGCAGCAGGAGTTGCTTAGCTTACAGGAAAGGCAGGGATCACATCCTCTGGCTCTTCACAGTGATTAAACATCTTCTATGAGTTTTAATTAGAGGTATGTTTGTGCATGTAGGTTTGGAACATATTTGAGATGTTCGCTGTCACAGAGCTTCTCTCACCCGCTGTTAAAAAAAATAAGCTTTTATTCCTTGGTAAATGACTGTCAAAACCTGGAGTCTCTGTGCTCAGCTTCTGTAGCAGCTGAAGGTACCAAGGAAGACAAAATACTCTGAAGTCTTATGTGAGGCACAAAGCTGAATTTAACTCATCTAAAAGCAATTCTGTGCTCTTGATTGAATTAAAACCAATTGTTCATTTTTCTCAGAAATGGGAAAAGCTGCATTTTAAGGATTTGTCGCACTCTTTTTATTTCCCTTTTGACTGGGATTGTTTTCGTTTATCCCCAAAGCAGTCTTGAAAGTAAACACTCCTCAGTGCCTGCACATCCCAGGAAACCTGTCATTGATGTCTACATTCAAGAAGTGAACTTGACTATGCCAAAATTCTTTGAAGCAATTTTCTTTGAGCTGTATGGCCATAAAATGAGGTTTCTGGAGGATGCTTCTCCGTAAATGCTTCTGAGCCTTTGGCCTATTTCTTTGTAGCTGCTCTTGAGTTTGCTAATTTGAAATGATAGTGAGAGTAGCTCTGCAACTCTAACAGTATTTTCCATGACATTCTTCAAGAAGTTGGACCTAGAGAATTGTTCAGGTTATTTTTTTATGTGCCCCACTAGACATGTGCAGACAGAGAAATGAAAGGCTGTATCAACTGAATGAACAATTTTCTGCAACCTGATCTGTCTTAATATTCACCAGAGTTACCTGTTTTAATCATCACCCACTTGTGATACAGTCTGTGTAAACAAATTCAAGAAAATATCAACAAATCCTCCTCTCCAAAAAGGTAAAGTGCTCCCATCATACTTCCCAGTGCCGTGCTGCATACAAACACACATCTCTTGGCTTTGCATCTCTGCACCTCCCCAGGTGGTCATGGCTCCTGCCTGGGCACCACATAGGGATTCCTGGGCAGCAAAAAGATCAGAAGAAGAAAGTTTTGTCTTTAAATGTCTGAGGTGCCCCACGCCAGTGCCAGCAGCTCTCACGTGGGGGCTCGGGATGAGCACAGCTGTACATTTAGACCAGGGGTACAGACTGGAGCCTGTCCTGTAGTTCAGCAGTGGAGAAGTCCAGGGAAGGACTTGAACCAGGATAAGGATCCCTTCTGTGTTTGTCTGGGACTTGGAAGTCCTGGCAGCCATTTCCAGTGACATGGGAAATACAGACCTCCCGTTTTAAATTACGTCAAGGAAACCCAGGCATTACAACACAGGGTATTTAAAAGATGTATGAAGTTAATAAATACATATGCCCAATACGTAAGGAGGACAGTGATATGATGTAAGACTTCTAATACAGCCTCATTGTGCTTAAGTGGCTTCCATAGATTGCATATTAACACTGTGGACTGCCAGTCCAGTAATCGAATGTGATACGAACCTTCCGTCCATATCTGTGATATTTAAAAAAACTCAGAGGGTGCATGTCAAACTTCTCCACATGTTGTTAAATATTGTGGGACGCTCTCTTCACATGTGATTGCAACCATTTTATTCAGTAAGAGTGGTTAGGTTGTGGTTTTGTTGTTTTGTGGTTTTTTTTTTTTCCTAAAGCAGTTTTACAATGCAGATAAGGTGAAACCTCTGTCCTTATAATATGCTAATTAAGTGCATTTGTGTCTTGGGTAAAAGATATGGCAGTATGGTGATGAATAAGAACTTTAAACACATGTGACACCTCGTTAAAATGTAATTTTCACATCATAAATCTGAGGCCTTTCCTTTGACAGCTGAGTAATGTGGATAGTGGGCAGAGGATCTTGAATGTTTCAAAGCTGTCACGTGCTAATAGGTAGCTGGAAGCGGCATCCTGCTCTGCCTGCCTTTAACGCCCTACATCCTTGCCTGGGAAACGCATCAAAAGGGCTGTCGAATCTTAAATCCCACTTGTGCACAGGATATGAATTGCCATCGCTTCGAGATCCCATTGATATAAGCCACACTTAGCATCTCTGAAGTTGAATTTGGGCTGCATTTTAAAAGGCTAGCCGAGCTATTTTGATAAGCAGCTTCTCCTGGTGGACAAGGGCCACTTTTAGGGAGCTGCTGAGTGTTTAATTGTGGCTTCTCCTGCGTTTTTTATTTTCCAGTTCCTTTCCTCCCATCTAGGAGCATCCCTAGCTCTCTCATTCCTGTTCCTCTTCATTGCTTACAGTGACAGCTGCTGGTTGCACAGTGTTGCTAGGGTTTTTCAGAGAGATCAGCACTCGCGTTCAGCAGCCTCTGCTAAACACGCATGATGACTGGAGCCCTAGCTTTTATCCTCTAATATTTGCCCATATATGTGTCCCATTTCTTCTATAAATTTCAGCCCCTTTTTGCTGTTTATGATAGGAGGACATGCCTAAGTCCGGAGGTGAAGAAAGCAGCACACCTTTTATAACAATGCTGGCACCTCAGCCTACATTTGCTGGCCAGCTGGTACCTTAAGCTCAGAAGGACAGGAAGGTATTTCACTTAACTGGGGTGTGCTAGGATCCAGAATTGCATTTGTTCCCCATTTTGAAGCCTCATTTGTCTCTTTATTTTTATCCTGTTTCAAATTTTCCTTCTTTTTAAGCAGTGTTTGATTAAAAAAAGAAAAGACAGAAAAGTATACCACTGGACACTTTTCTGGAATTAGGGATTTCTGGTTTTTGTTAGGAAAGCTCTTTCCTCTACCATCTCACAAACAATCCTTAAAAAGTGCAAGATTATTCAGCCTCAAAATATTCCCTTTGTGGAGCATTTCATAAATATTAATACTGTTTGGTTAGCACAGTGGGAGTATCTGCATTACCTCTCCAGTACAAATAAATACGTGGTTGCTTGTTCCTCCTGAATAAACGTGTACTTCTCAGTAGGACCATGCACAGGAGATAGCCTTACCAAAGGGAGGTGGAGGAGCCCTCCTTTGCCTTGGGTCACTGCTCCCAACTCTGAGGCACTTATTTGAGCCAGCCTGAGAAAATGATACAGCAGACCTACCCCACCCAGAAGCTAAATGGAATACTGCGGTATCCTCCTTGAGGTCATTGTTACCATAGCAAACCAGACAGGAATCTGCCGTAAGACCTGCATGCCATGGAGTCACAGCTAATAACTGTGGGCTGGGGTCCTCCCTTGGGTGCTGGGCCGGTGGGCAGCCAGGACGGTTGAACTGGGGGAAGGTCAGCAAGAGGTAAAATGATTAAGCTAAACTTCACTTTCAAGCTTCAAAACAAAAGAAGGCCGGAGACTTCGGCGCTTTATAATCCTGTCAAACACCAGGAGGGTGAAAGCACCTTGCCAAGAACATGTCCGAAAAGCTGAGATGGCTGTTCCTGGCAGCAAGCATGGGAAGTACCGCCGAAGATAGCAGGGTGATTGCATAGGGAAAAAAGCATTAACTGTGTATGAAGGATGTTGGCTCTTCCTCTTCAGCAGCGAGCTCTTTGACTTGAGGAGTTAGCCTGGAGTTATGATTAATTGTCATTTCATTAAGTTCAGGACCACCAGGTTGTCACACTGATATCCACCGCAGCTTATCAATCCGATGCAAATACTTTGCATCAAACCCAGCTATGAGTGTGCCAGCCCTTTGGGTCTGAGCTGTTTCCCAGAGGCAAGAAGTGAAATGTGACATGGAGCAAATGTCCGAGGCCGCCTTTTTGCAGGAGAGGACTGCATCATGTACTAGAGACAGCTTTTGAGCATTGGATTTTTATGCACAGATTTTAGTGACAAATGCATTGTTTATCCCTTGGTCAGCAGATTTTTCTATCTTTTGTGCAGTGAAGGGGGAATCTGCACAAGGCTGGGGGTTTAGCCCAACAAGAGACTCGAGGATGTTCTATTTTTGAGCTGTTCCCTCTGCTAGCTTCTCTCCTCCTACCCCAAAAAAGGCTTGTAACCTGCCAGGCTTTTGCTCAAGGCATTATCCTCTCACCTTGGGTTGTATCTGTGCACCTGATTCCTCAAGACTGGCCCTGTATGGTGCAAACACCTTCTGCTCCTTTCAGCTCTGCTCTGGCCTGGCTGCCGGGACACTAACCTAGCTTGGGGCATGGGGTCCTGGATGCTTTCTTCATGTGCCAGCTTGGGGTTTTTTCTACTGTTTTTAAAATGAGCAGCCTTTATGCCTGCTCCTTTACAAAAATACCTCCACCATGGCAGTTCATGGGTCTGGATCGCTCTCCTCGCTTGTCTGCTGCTGATTGTGTTTGTTCTAGAAATGACTACTGTAATATTTTTAGCAGCACTTATTAAGACTCGTCTCCTGAAGTCTAGTTCAGTGTTGTTAATTAACTTCTTCAGTGCTGCCAGCACTCTGCAGTGCTGCCGTTAGAGGTTTTCTTTCCTTTTTTTAACCAATAAAGCCAAGAAAGCAGATGTAGATACCCTGCCATATTCTGCTTTAGAGTGCAAACAAGCAGAGGATGCACTGGATGCCCTTCATACTCCTGGCCTTGATACTCAGGTTAAAGAGACATAAAAAGCTCTTTACAAGTAAGCTACAAAATCACTGAACCTTTGCGGGGAGGCTTTACAGAACCTTCCCGTGACTTCAGAAAGTTGTGCTGCCCTTAGCATCTCCCTATCCTTAAGATGTGGCAGCAAGTCAGCTTGCCAGACACATGAGGTATAACTGTGCTGATAAAAAGTACCCCAAGGCATACCTGAGGAATGGAAATGCTCAGAAGTCCAGCTGAACTCTCATGGTAGGGTAGGATTTGATGGATTGCTGATAGGAAGGGAATTTAGATTAAAGGTACAAAAAGAATCTCATTAGCCATTTTGAAGATCTCCACATTCTGGAAGAAATGGGACCAGCCACAAATGGCTGTGAAATGCTATTTAGTGATGCTGTCAGCAACCTGATAGGGGAAGATAGGCAGATTCCAGAGAAAAGAGATAATAGGCACTTTGAAGCACACCTTAAAGTGCATTTTGGCATTAGTAACTATGCTAAATCAGGAGAGTTGGGTTGTGAAAAAAAAACAATAAAACAGTGTCCATTTCTTTCAGCTGAGTCTGCCGAGTATGCATGAGTAAAGTTTAATATAATGAAAGAGTTTCTGGGACAAA
Source organism: Falco peregrinus (assembly GCF_023634155.1). Classification (NCBI taxonomy): domain Eukaryota; kingdom Metazoa; phylum Chordata; class Aves; order Falconiformes; family Falconidae; genus Falco; species Falco peregrinus. Next base: position 64,502,681 of record NC_073722.1, read on the forward strand.
ATCCTAAAGTGCCTGGAGAGTTTCAGCTCAGCCATTATTCATACAAATCCTCTGAAGTTTGTGGGAGTTTGGACTAGGAACTTCAGGCGCGAGTCTGCAGTGGATTTCTGTTTGCCCTGGAAGGAATTGCATTTTGCCGGTGGGAGACTTTCTGACTTCCTGATTTGTGTCTAAACCATCCGAATAGATGTACATATGTATCAGTATAAATTGTAAGCTGGAACAAATAGTGAATATCAGTAAGAATTTGAGTCATAATATCTGCCATACATTTTTATTTGAAAAGACTTTTTTTAAGGGTGTACTCATGATTGGAGGGCAAAGGCGGTGACGAAGGCTTAGGTGAAAGAGATGTGTCCATTAAAAGAATGTAGTGATTGTTCACTGTAATGGGATTTTTTCACTGTAAATAGGATTTTTGCGTGGTTAAAATGTGCTGAGAGGAAACAGGAGTTAAGGCACATTTCACTGAAACATGGGATTTGGTTTAAAAAGATTGAATAAGCAAACTGGGTGTTTCATGCTATGCAGCTCCTTGGCTCTGTGTTCTCACAGAGTATCAGCTGCTTGAGACTGAAAAAGGAGGGGGGCGGGGGGGGGGAAGCAAAGAAATATCACAGCAGAAAACTATGGAAGTCATATGCTGGCCACAACAGAGGGTGGGAAAATCAGCTGCCTTTATTCCAGTCTGAGCTGGCTTACTGGGATGCCATTCATGCTTCCCTCAAATAGCTGGAATAAACTAACATAGCTACTGAAGAGATGAGGCATTAGGCAGCTCAGCAGTTCTTTTTTATCTGTTGATGTTAGGACTGAGATGGGGAAAGGGCTGTGTGTATGCTGCAAGCAGAGAGAAAGTGGCATCAAGTATAGATATGCCAGCAGAGAAGAAATCCTTAGTCCATTTGCAGAGTCTTTCCAATATACCGTGTGAAGAAGAGCTTTTGTGAGCCCCTGTATATCGGCCTCAAATTCAGTTGCCCTTCTGACTGGGTTAGATTATTCCCTCTATCCAAGGCATGTGTAAGAAGGATGCTGTGGTTTGCTAAAGTCAATCAGCCTGATGTGATGTTTTGTGTTCTTGTACTGCTGAATTAAGCAAATGACTGGTAATGGTAATGTGAACACTGAGGCTACAGAAGGAGGGAAATACTGTGGGAAGGCTGCATGGAGAAGAAAAAGAGGGTTTGGTTTTGGTTGTTGGCTTTTGTGTGTGTGTGTGTTTGGTGGGGTTTTTTTGGGGGTGTGTTTTTTTGTTGGGTTTTTTTGTTTGTATGGGGTTTTTTTTGAGGGAGAGGTAATAAAATATATTTGCTTCACAGGAGTATATGTATACACTGGAGGGACTTACAGCCATGACTATTTTTGGCCTTCTGCATGTACATGCTTGCTTTTCTCACCGGACAGTGACTGCCAAGTATTTTCTTGGTGCAATATTAAGTGTTACAAGTTATTCACAGGAGATATCCTTGGAGTGACTGGAACAGATTTTATTGAATACAGCGTTGTGCTCTTCATCGTGGCGAGTATCAGATCTGAGTGAGGAATACTAGCACCCAAAAAACAAGGCAAGGTGGAAAGCGGTGTGGAAAGTTTCTGGTCAATTCATATAGTTTCAGATGCAGGTTCATCCAGTGTTGTGTTGAGAGAGGTGCCTCTGCCTGGTGCCTTGCTTGTAAATACAAGCTCTCTTTATGGATAAACAAAGCCGCCTCCTGAGCTCGATGGGAAGTAGATGAAGCTTTTGGGCAGACTAAAACTGCACAGTCAGAACACGGTATGTTGTGTTAGGCTGTTGTAATGTGTTCTTCTCATATAAATGAGTTTAAATTGACTCTGGTATGAAGAGTGGAACAGAGAATTGAATTAGATTAATAGATTTTTTAAGACCAGAAGGGACCATTAGCTCATTTAGTCTGACCTCTGTAATGCATTCGATTGGATTTCATCCGCTTCCTCTTGTACTGAGCCTAATGACTTGACTTTAACTGGAGTGTACCTTACAGAAAGGCACACAGACAAATCATTGCATCACTTCATGGAGTGCCTTTCTTGGGTGGATATTCTCCTCTAGTGTTAAAGAGGTAAAATAGTATTCACGCTGTAAATGTTTTGGTTATATTGCCTAGTCAGTGACTCCTTTTTGTGCCTTTTTGCATCGTACATAAAAAGTCAAAATTGTGCTTCTTGAATTGCATGCTTTGCACCTTGCTCTGAAGATGCTCGGGAGGTTGCTTTCTGTGACAGTTATGGGTAGGTCTGAGATTTTTAGATTTTTTTTAAAGGTGTTAGAAACTTGTCCCATGGAGTGTGAAATTCCTGAATAGACTGTGAAAGCAAATAGTTCACTAGCAGTGAGAAAACGGCTTTCTGGGCACTAAAATCAAGAAAGCCTTCTACTTTCAGATGTGTACTTTATGATTAGTGTTACTAAATGTGTCTGTAAACTCTGCTTTTCAATTAGAAGAAATTACCAGTCTGCAGAGCTTGCATACTGCTCTCTTAATGCCACTTCCATTTTTATATGAACCAGAGTGGTAGGGAGTGACATTTAAACTTCAGAGTTTGTCATCAAGTTCTAATTTTCTCCTTGATGTGAACATCTGTCCATTGGAAAGGGCAAAATCTTGTTCCAGCAGTTTTTCCATAAGGTATTGGAAGATTTAATTCCTAATGGGTTTTCTGATTGTTGGTTTAGGGGTTTTTTTGCAGTTTGTTTCCCATACTCTTTTTATGGAGCCTGTATTTACACTGGGTAGAAAAATTTGATGATGCAAGGCAGTGAACTACAGAGGATACAAGAAGCATTTTGGTAAATAGCCATTTATTTTATTAAGAGCGTTGCTGTACTGGCAAATTCTGGTGGAAGAGGTTGTCATTTTCTTAATATACAAATATAAATGGGCTGCACTAAAAAAAGTCTTAATTTGAATTGAGATACTATGCTGTCAGAATATATTTTTTCCTTCTAACATCATATTTTGTGATATTTCGGATAAACTACCTTTAGACATTTCTTTAGGGTTATTGACCACCTAAGAGACACTTTATCAAGGCTGTGGCTTCATTAGATTAAGCACTGTGAGAGTAGACATGATACCCCCTCTTTCTTGTTTTTTCAATGGAGAGAAGAAACCTTAAAAATGGGCATGTGTCAAGGAAGGCTTGGGAAGTCCTCTCTTCCCTTTGCAGTGTAATTTGTGACCATGGTGATCTTGTGCGTGTTTGGAAGTCATTGCCTCAACATAGCTGACAGTGTGTGTATCAGCTGTAACCAAAGAAAAAAAATTCAAATTAGCAAAAATGACTCCTACATGTCTTTGGAGCTAGCTGGTACAGGGTAATGCCAGTGGGAGTTTTGAGCTACTGATTTCCATGCAACCCGATTTGCACATTGAAGGCAGTAAGCATCACCTTGCTAAACCATGGCCTTTACATGTTTCATTACATTTCCCCCTTATGATGACTTGTAGGTTGGGGGGAAATGATGTGAAAAGTTTTTTTCTGCAGTTAGTTGACATTTAGCAGTGATGACTGTTTGCTTTAGCGAGTAGACCCAGAGCTGTAAAAGCTGGTCACCTCCAGATACAGGTTTTGTTACAGTGACCTTACTGTCCTATTCCTACTTTGATTTGAAAACTGGTTTTAATCTGCAGAAGGAATAATCATGAAAAATATAGCATGCATCAGTGCATTTCTTTAATTTATCTTCCCAGGAAGGCTTGCGGATACAGAAGCAGCAGACATAGGCTTGTGCATACCTAAGGTTTATGCACAGCTTGCTGACGTGAGGTTAAAATGTGATTCTTACTTCTGTGCATGGACTGCAGAGACCTGTTTAGCATCATGGTACTAACCTGATTCCTCCAGTCACTTTGTGACATGACCTGTTTCCTTACTGGAGGAGCTTAGAGGAGCCTGTTGTTCCTTCTTTCCCATGGAGATGAGGATCTTTTGTAGGAACAGAGGCGCTGGTGTTTTGGGAGGTTACGTGCTACCATATAGCCCAGGGCTGGCCAAGAATGATCACACACCTCTGTGGGTGCATCTTGCCACAGAGGTTGCCTGTTAACCATTGTGGTTGTGTCAAAAAAATGTCTGAGGCTGTTGATATCAAACAGGGGGCCAGGGAAAAGGTGAGCTTTGTGGCTGCCTGCAAGTAAGGTCTTTAAACAGCACTAGTTTGAAAGTGGACACAGCAGAAGGCCAAGGACCACAGGAGGAAAGGCTCTGCGTATCATGGAGCGGCCAATAATGGTAATGTATGCCCAGTAGATCATAGAACAGAGTAAAATTACAGAATGGTTTGGAATGGAAGGGGCATTAAAGACCATCTAGCTCCAACCCCACAGCCATGGGCAGGGATACCTTCAACTAGGCCAGGTTTCTCAAAGCCCCATCCATCCTGGCCTTGAACATTTTGAGGGATGGGGCATCCACAGCTTCTCCGGGCAGCCTGTTCCAGTGTCTTGCCACCTGCACATGAAAGAACTTCTTCCTTTAATCTACATCTACTCTCTTTCAGTTTCAAGCCATTCCCCTTTTTCCTTTCATCCATGCCTTTGTAAAAAGTCCCTTCTGGTGTTCTTGTAGGCTCCTTTTAGGAACTGGAAGGCTGCAATAAGGTCTCCCTGGAGTCTTCTCCAGGCTGAAAAACCCTGACTCTCTCAACCTGTCTTCACAGGAGAGGTGCTCTAGCCCTCTTATCATTTTCATGGCCCTCCTCTGGACTTGTTGCAACAGGTCCATGTACTTTTTTATGTTGGGGGCCCCAGACCTGAATGTAGTACTCCAAGTAGGGCCCTACAAGAGCAGAGCAGAGGGGGAGAATCACTTCCCTCGATCTGTGGTCATACTCCTTTTCATGCAGCCCAGGATTCAGTTGGCTTTCTGGACTGCAGGCACACATTGCTGGGTCATGTTGAGCTTCTCATCCACTAACACCCCAAAGCCTTTGTCCTCAGGGCTGCTCTCAATCCATTCTCCACCCAGCCTGTATCTGTGCTTGGGATTTCCCCAACCCAGGTGCAGGACCTTGCACTTGGCCTTGTTGAACTTCATGAGGTTCACACAGGCCCACCTCTGTCAAGATTCCTCTGGATGGCATCACTTCCCTCCAGTGTGTTGACCACACCATAGAGCTTGGGATCATCAGCAAACTTGCTGAGGGTGCACTCAATCCCACTATCCATGTCACGACAAAGAGGTTGAACAGTACTGGTCCCAGTACTGACCCTGAGGAACACCATTCGTCACTGGTCTTCACTTGGACATCGAGCCTTTGACCAAAACACTTTTAAGCGCAACCACCCAGCCAATTCCTTATCCACTGAGTGGTCCATCTGTCAGATCCATGTCTCTCCTGTTTAGAGACAAGGATGTCATGTGGGATGGTATCGAATCAGGCCCAGCCAGCACAGGGTTATGAAAGGCAGGTCCTGCTTGACCAACTGGATCTCCTTCTACAACAAGATGACCCACCTACTGGATGGGGAAAGGCTGCAGATGTTGTCTGTCTGGACCTTAGGAAAGCCTTTCACACCGTCTCCCACAGCATTCTCCTGGAGAAACTGGCTGCTCATGGCATGGATGGGTGTACTCTGTGCTGGGTTAAAAGCTGGCTGGGTGGCTGAGCCCAAAGAGTGGCAGTAAATGGGGTTACACCCAGCTGGTGGCCGGTCACAAGTGGTGTTCCCCAGGGCTCAGTACTGGGGCCAGTTCTGTTTAATATGTTTATCAACGATCTTGGTGATGGGATTCAGGGCACCCTCAGTCAGTTTGCAGATGATACCAGGTTGTGGGGGAGTGCTGATCTGCTGGATGGCAGGAAGGTTCTGCAGAGGGATCTGGTCAGGCTGGACCCATGGGCTGAGGCCAGTTATATGAGGTTCAACCAGGAGAAGTGCCAGGTCCTGCACTTGGGTCACACCAACCCCACACAGCGCTACAGGCTTGGGGCAGAGTGGCTGGAAAGCTGCCTGGGGGAAAAGGACCTGGAGGGGTTGTTTGTCAATAGCTGGTTGAACACGAGCCAGCAGTGTGCCCAGGTGGCCAAGGCGGCCAACAGCATCCTGGCTTGTATCTGAAATAGTGTGGCCAGCAGGACCAGGGAAGTGATTGTCCCCCTGTACTCAACACTGGTGAGACTGCACCTCGAATACTATTTTCAGTGTTGGGCACCTCACTGCAAGAGGAACACAGAAGTGCTGGAGTGTGTCCAGAGAAGGGCAATGAGGCTGGTGAAGGGCCTGGAGCACAAGGCTGACGACTGACAGCTGAGGGAATTGGGGTTTTTTAGCCTGGAGAGGAGGAGGCTACCTAAATGGAGGTTGTAGGGAGGAGGGAATAGCTCTTTCCTTCCAGATAACTAGCAACAGGACAAGAGGAAATGGCCTCAACGTGTGCCAGGGGAGGTTTAGGTTGGTTATTAGGAAAAATTTCTTTACTGAATGGGTGGTCAAGCATTGGAACAGACTGCCCAGGGCGTTTGATGCATCACCATCCCTGGAAGTATTTAAAAAATGTGTAGATATGGTGCTTAGGGTCATGGTTTAGTGATGGACTTGGCAGGCCTGGGTTAATGGTTGGACTTGATGGTCTCAAAGGTCTTTTCCAACCTGAATGATTCTGTGATTCTATGAAATGGTTTGCACAAGTCCATGTCAGTTGGTCTTCCCTCATCCACCAATGCTCTAAATCCGTCATAGAAGGCCACCAAATTTGTCAGGAATGATTTGTCGCCAGTGAAGTCATGTTGGCTGTCACCAATCACCACCTTATTTTACATAAGGCTTACTGTAGTTTCTAGGAGGATCTGCTCCATGATCTTGCAGGGCACTGAGGTGAGACTGATCAGCCTGTACTTCCCCATGTCTTCCTTATTTCCCTTTTTAAAAATGGCAGTTATGTTTCTTCTTTTCCAGTCCATGAGGACTTCACTGGACTGCCACGACTTCTAAAATATGGTGGATAGTGCCCTAGACACTTCATCTGCCGGTTCCTTCAGGACTTGCGCAGATGCATCTCATCCGGTCCCATGGACTTGTGCACCTTCAGGTTCCTTAGATGATCTGGAATGTGATCTCCTCTTACAGTGAGCAGCTCTCCATTCTCCCAGTCCCTGCCTTTGCCTTCTGCAGTGTGGGAGGTGTGGCTGGCGCGCTTGCCAGTGAAGACCGAGGTGACAGTGTCATTGAGTACCTCAGCCTTCTCCATGTCCTGGGTAACCAGGTCTCCCATTTCCTTCTGGAGAGGGTCGACATTTCCCCTAGCCTAGTCTTTTATCACTGATGTACCTATAGAAGCTTTTCTTGTTGCCCTTGACATCCCTGGCCAGATTTAATCCTGTCAGGGCTTTCGCTTTCCTGACCTGATCACTGCCTGCTTGGACCATTTCTCTGTCTTCCTCCCAGGCTACTTGTCCTTGATTCCACTCTTTGCCTCCTCTGCACCTTTTCAGTTGTTTGTTGGTTTTGTTGTTGTGCTGTTTGGTTGGGTTTTTTTAAAGGAAGCCAAATCCTTTTCTGGTGGCCGTGTATAGTGAGTGAGGACATGAAGGAGAGAGGAGGGCTTAGGTGGCCTTTTTTTCCACTTTGAAACTACAGAAATCAAACAATATTTTTCGCTGAAATTAGAAAAAAGGGAGTTTTATGAAGTCTCTTAACATGCATGGCCAACTCTAGCCTGTCACTAAAGGTGGCACTTCCCATAGCTTGTGTGAGTTATTAGAGTGACATCTTCAAGCCTTTCAGTAAAAGTGTGTATTTGGTGGGTTTTTAGAAACCTGTAAGAAAGTCCTTTGGATGTTTCCGTATGGAATTCTAGAGATCTGTTTTATCTATCCTGGACTTGTCATTTTTCTATTACAAGAGATTGATCATTGATATTTTTTTATATTGTTGCATATTTAACAATAAATCTGAGTGATGTTCTATTCCCAGCTGAGTCTCCAAGAAATGCAACTGTTTCTCATTATGAAGGGGAAAAAAAAGTAATTAAATTTTAATTATTTTTCCCTTTTGCCCAAATATCTTCAAACAGTGCAAATTAAATAAAATTACTTAACCGTGACAAGCACTTCTGCCAATTAATCCCTGAGAACTGAAGCTGGAAAACGTATGCCGCATGCATGCAGGCAGTCACACACAGATGCCTGGGAAAAAGAAACCCAAAGGAATCGAAGAGAGGCATGAGTTAGCCAGCCCAGTGGAGGCATGGGTGGGAGTTAAGTGTTGGCGATGTCCATCCGCAGGCTAATCTGAGCTCTTTGCAGCTTCCCATCTGATACTCCAAAGAATATTTTTCCCTTCTGGCTTAATAGCTAAAGATTAATTGAAGTTCAAGAACTCAATATTTCTAGTAGCCTTTATACTGAAATTTAAGATAGGTAATTTAACTTTGAATTGATTTTTTTCTTCAATTTGAGTTTTTGGTGTGTGCATATTTTTATCTTGGCTGTGCTTGTGCTTCCTGAATTACAGGCAAGATTACCAAGAGATATTCATTAGACAAATGTGTTTATTAACAATGTAAAGATTCTTACACTGAATGCCTGAAAACTGGATCCAGTTATTAGAAAAGGAAATCTTTCAGTCAATTTCAAAGCATTAAAGAAAATAAATCACCTTGTCTGTCTGGATTCTTATATAGCTCGTTCATTACCTATTGGAAAACACTGATGCTTTTTGTAAGAGCAGTGCTTCAGTGACAGTGTTAGCCCTGTTTCTGAATTTCAGCAGATTAAAAACCCTGCTTGAAGTTAATGACCATGTCCCAGGGAAGTGACTGTTCTCCAGAAAGACCTCAATTCACTTCTGTAGGGAGGTTCTCCAGTACAGGCATCTGGAGGCCCATGTGACTGTTGCTGGCTTGCTAAAAGCCATACCTGTATCTCTGAGGTGTTTGTTTAGGCCTATTTGGTATTCAGACTTCATCTTCTAGCAGCTGAATTAAACGCTGAGCATAGAGTCATCTGAAGCTGCTGCTGCAGGAAGTACAGCAGTAAGTAGTGCACATTTTAGATACGTACGTGTGCATGTGTGTATATATAGATAGATATTTGCACATCGATTTGATGTATTTGAAAAAGTAGGATTTGCAAACTAAATACACACTTATTCTCATGAAAGACAGGCATGTACTCAGCTTTACAGACAGAGGAGAGGGGTTTTTTTTTTTTCCTCTTTGGATGAAGCTGTCTCAAGCAATGTACATGTTCTGATAGATACAAGCATTTGGGAGGCTTCCCTGACTACTCAGACATCAAGATGTTAAGCAGATCTAATTAATCAGATTCCACACATCACTCCAAGTACAACATGGGGAATTGATACATTTCTATCCCCTTACCTATTTTCCCTCCTGTAGGACGCTCTAGGCAAGACTAGTTGGGCTTTGGCAGAGCAGTGAAGGTCCTTGGCTCTGTCGGACCAACATCACATGGCTGATACTAAGCTTAATGTGAAAGGAAAAAGGCCTAAACCAAACCAAAGTGGGGCAGCAAGACTGTAAGGGAATGGGCAGGTTTCCTGGATCTGGTGATTTTCCTATGGTTTGCAGTGAGGCAAAGACTCGGTCCTAACTGACACTGTTAGACTGTCTTGATTTGTTAGGCAATGGTTTCCAACTTCTGACGTTCCCAAGTGTAGTCACTGCTTTGTAGAGGAGAGAGCATCAGCCTGATGGAAATTCAGAAGCAGATTTTTGAAGGCAGTAAAGGAGTCATCCAGGTGGCAAATGGGGACAGCTGGGACACTGCTGCTTTCAGTCTGCTCTGTTGAAGTTGAAGGGTTTTTATACCATTGTGGGCGTAGAGATAGAAAACTGTATGCTTACACTACAGCACACTGAACAACTGTCAGCAGAATTAAATATTTATTTATTTTTGGGTTGGAAAATGTCCCATCGATATAAAATCAAAATATTTTGTGGGAACTTGTTCTCTTTTGGTAGGGAAATATCAAAACAAGCCTTTTGGATGCTGCTGTTGTCATCAGTAATGTCAGATTGTTGTTATATTACTGTTTTATTGTACTGTTGAACATTAACATTTTAGTATTACTGGGGGGGGGGGGGGGGGGAGTTCTATGGAAATGAAAGATTTGGTGACCCTTGAGTCAGCGTTGTCTGAAAGTCACAATCCTTTAGAAATTTTGGCTTTTTGTTCCAGGTCATTATAAAAATAGGTCTTCGCACATCACAAGTTCCTTTGGAGGGTAAGTTTTTCTGACCAGCACTGATCTGGACTCAGGTTATGGCCCCTCAGCCCTGCCAGAGCAACATAAAGCTCTTGAAGTTGATCTCATCCCTGCACCTTGAACTCATTGCATTTTTAGACCAAACAGGGAAACTGGTTTAGTTACCTAGAGGGGGTCTAACAAGGAATATTCCCTGTCCTTTTTAGGTGGTGCTATAACTATTTTGTGGCTATTTCATACTCTTTCCTTTTCTATAGCTCATAACTTTCCTCTGCAGGTGGCAAATGTTGGAAAATCTTGGCAGTCATTGCCAAACTGACCAGGGAGAGTCTTAAGTTTGCTGATCACTGCATAGAAAGATCAATCACGCATCCTGCATTTTGCTTTGGGGGAAAAGGAGCAAGCGTGCCAAGGGACTTACTGGGTGATTTATTTATTTGCAATTCTGGGATGGAATCTTTTGTCTTCATAAATCTCATGTTAGGATAGGTATTGTAACTATGCCCGGTGGTGATATATTTGTCTATATAAAAATCAACGCCCTAACTGTGCATACGGAATAAACCTCGGTGTTTCATCCTAGCTGCGTTTTATATCCAAAGTTAACTAGGATTGTCCAGTGTTTGATTACATGGTAAGGTAAAGCTGTGTATTTCATCTGTATTGCTATATGCAAGGGCTAGATTCAGCTTCACGCTTGCATGAAGGGATTGGCATTTAGCAGGGGGTGCATCGTGTGCCAGATTTTCTGATGGTTGGGTGCATCTCACTAATAACAGACCAGCAAGGGGAGCTGAGACACGCATGAAAATGTCAAATGCTAGGAGCAGAGGCATGACAGTGACTTGGCAGTGTTAGGTTAATGGCTGAACTCGATGATCTTAAAGGTCCTTTCCAACCTAAATGATTCTATGAGGTGACCAGCAAGAGCTAACTGTGAATATGGCCTTCTTTTTATAAGGCCATTGTTTGTTGCAGAGCTAAGCAACAGATGACTTTGCTTAAAAATTAGCATTAGTGCCTTTCCAGGGTATCTCTCTGAATGTGAGGCAGAGATGAATCCAGGCTCTGCATCTTCCTGAGCTGGGCTGGATTTCTTTCTGAATTTCCTGCTTTCCTAGGAACGCAGGCTTACTTTTCCACTTAATCTTGTGGGGCCCTCCTTCTCCAACCACAGCCTTCTCTGAATGCTTGGATGCTCACTGTTTTCTAGCTAAGTCATAGTGTGCATCCTCAGATGGTTGTGATATTTTCTCATTTCATTGCACCCTACAGTAAGCTTATCGCCTGCTCTCTTCTATCCATGTTAGTGCTGTATTGATAGTATTCTAAATAGAATTCTGGACCTTTGATCTGAAACTGGGAGATGTGGACTAGATCAAGAAGGGTTTGTTGACATCGAAGTGTTGCTTCTAGCAGTTGCTATCTGACAGCAGCCTATCCTTTGCTTATATATGCTGATCAGTTCTGGTGTTTCCAGTGCATTACTTTCTCTGTGACAATTTTTGTAGCTGAAATTTGAGCAGTAGGAATGCCCACCTTAAATGACTCTAATTTCTTCATCTTGGAAATGTCTTTCTCAATAGGAGGTCATTATAAATGACAGCAGTGAAATTTTGGTAGATGATCATCAGCTTAGGGAGATTATGATAGAATTGCTAAGTTCTCCTTTGTCCTGCACCCACTGAAAATGTAAGATGTATCAGTTCACCGAATCATATTATTTTAGTTTAGAAAATCGTATGAATGGGCCAAACTTTATAAACTGGGTTGATGACCCTTGCCAGCTTCTGGTGGTCAGAGGGTAGTGCCAAATATCTGCTCATGTTCCCATCTCTCTTTTTGCCCAGCTGTCCCCAGTAAAGAAGCCTATCAGCAACTGAGAGAGGAGGCCAACACAGATGACTATTGTTGCTGGTGGCCCATCACTGTGTTGTAAATCCCTGTGCTGTATTAGAAATACTGTAAAGTGTCCATTTTTGCCTCCCTACACAATAGCTTTTTCCCAGGTGAATGCAGTTGATCACCATTTATATTGCCAGCCCTGTCCCACACCGAAGAGGGCTCTATCTACAGCTCGCATGGAATGCTGCAGCACTGCTGAAGGCAGTGAAGTTGCAGCCAATTGCACCACTTAAAGATGTGGCCATTTGTCTTGAAACTGGCTTATCATCTCTGCAACCCCAGGGCACGTTGCTCCTTGCTTGCTTAATTGCCAGTTTAATCAAAACCTGACGTGCTGTTTCAAATATTTCTCCCGCTGAAAACTCAAGCTGTCACAGTGTTTCTGTGCATGTGTCTGGTGTATGCCATGAATAGCTAAAATGTATGGCTCTAATTTGTGGTGCGGTGAATCTGAGCGGACTTGAGCTGCCCAGGTGCTGTGCCTGTTTAACGATGTTCCCATAACCAATTCATCATTAACCTCCTTGTGGGAGGTTATCCCCAGCAGAGCTGGCAGGACAGAGCACTTGAGTGCTCATCTGCTCCAGTGCAAAGTCCAGCAGCCTGACTGTTAGCAGGCCACCGGGGGTTGGGCATGTGGGGCTATATTCTGCTCGCTTCATTTCCTACATACCCACCAAAAAATACAAGTTTTCACAAAGACAGGCTCAATGTTTTGCTGCCTGAAGTTAAACTTCAGAGCTGTCAGCTGTAGTGACTATGCTGTTGAGCTCAGTGATGGTTTCTCCAGGGCCTCAGCCTCTGTGATTGCAGGATTTTCAGTTCTGTTTAAAAGTACAATAGTCGTCTTGCATTTCCAAGCGGAAAGGGAAGCTTTAAAACCTAGTTACTGAAGACTTCGAGGCACAGCGAGGAAAGGCCCAAATCCGTAGTATTTATTATTTCTAATGGGTTTATTTGCTGTTGGCTTAGAATTCCTAGGATGTAATCTCAGAATTTGGGGAATCTCTCCTGACTTGTACATACTTGAGGATGACAGTGAAATGTTTTCCCAGCGCCAGCTTTTGAGCAATGTCATTTCAAGCATCTGACAAACCTGGGCTTTTTCACAGGTTGGGGTTTTTTCTGCTTGTCTTAGATCTAAGTTTGTTCCAGTCATTTGTAACCTTTGTAATCAGCTTGACTGAGGTACCTGGGGAAAACATGCTTCCCTGCTCATCCAGCTTGTAAAGCAGAAAGTGTAGGTATTTGCCCTCAGTTCACATCACAGATATTTTGTTGCCCTCCACTTTTTCTTGCAATCACTCCCTTCTTTTGGTCTCACCTGTTAATAAAACATTCTAGTATTTTCTAAATCTCTATTTATCCTGAGCAGAAGGCTTCCTTTCTGTCAAGTAACAAGCAGTTTGCAATCTGGCCTCTCATCCGTATGAAACTAATTGGAGATTTTTTAATGGCTTCTTGCAAAGGAAAAGCTTTCAGAGAACTTGCTCCCTGAACATAGCAATACAGGATCAGATGCCAGGGTCTGCAACCTGCTGTGAAGGTGAGCAAGTGTTGTCCTTTTTGTAGATGTGTCTTGGTTTATCTCTCTCTCTTTTTTGTGTGTGGGTTTTTGTTGTTTGTGTGGTGGTTGTTTTTTTTTAGGGATTTCTTTCACCTCTGTTTACTGTCCCTCTTTGATTCTGTTTGTTTTGCCTGGAAATAACAAAAGCATAATTCCTCAAATCCAGTAACTGGAGGAGGAAACTCCATCTTTAATTAAGTCATCCTTGGAGAGAAGAAAAATGAAAGCTTGAACTGCACAAAAAAGTCGCCTGAGCAAAGGGGCTTAAAGTCACTTTGAAATGGTTGACTGGCACAGAGAGCAGTGCAGTCACCTTCCTCAGTGGTATTCCGCCCCAGCCACAGGGGCTGTAGAAAGGAGGTAGACTTTTGGCAGGGGCTCGCCTGGGGTTCAGCTGGTTTGCTTAAGGACTGATGGCTGGTTTTAGAAAGGTGAGTTTGTGCTGCTCTGAAAGTGTCGCTGCCACAGTGGGGTCACAACTGTTTTCACACTGGAATATTATTTTTTAATCTCTTTTTTGTCTTTAAGTAGATTGTGCTGCTTCAATAATCCCTCTGCAGCAAGTGGGCTTGTTTGTAATACAGGTTGCTGAAAGCTGAATACTCTCTTTTTATCAGATTCTTGTGTACATGTAATTCTTGCTTTAGTGATCACTGAGCCATTCAACCAGTAGTACTTCATTTGAAACTATCACGTCAATCAGAGCTGGAATTGCCAATATTGATGAGACTCTGTATTCAACTGAAGGAGCAAACCCAGGAATCTTGCCTCCCTTTGAGTGGCACCAAAGCCACTAAACGCTGTTAGATACAACCCTAAATAAGAAGGATTGATCAGAATTGCTCTATCCTTTCCCTGATCTGGGGAGGGCAAGCATGTATCCATCCTGGGGACCTGAGCAATGAGGTAGTCATTTCTGTTGCTCAGTGTAAAGCTAATTCTAAAAGTTGTGAATCCCATGTAGTTTACAGTTCAGAAATACTGGCATTTCTTCTATGCTCGGATTGCAAGGGGGTTAAGGAAGTGCTTCATGTCACAGACAGAGGCTGGGTTGGCCATGGAGTTGAAGCTTCGGTTTGTCAGTTTTTTGATCAAAAGATCATTTAAGAAACCCAAACGCAAGGTTAAGGGTTTGCATGTTAAAGGAAGTTTAGCTTGAGATGGTTGTCAGGTCTAGCATATATGAGTATGTTAATCTGTACATTCATTAAAACAATTAAGGGGTTGTGGCTCTAAAGGGGAAAAAAATACCTCTTTTGCACTGAAGTGTTGGGTGATGCTGTTTCAGGGGTGATGATATATGACTAAGGACAATGTAATTATTGCCTGTTGCAAAGGAAAATATTCAGAACTAAAACTGTCTATTAATTTTATATCAGCAGGGAATCATAGAATGGTTTGGGTTGGAAGAGACCTCAAAGATCATCTAGTTCTAACCTCCCTGCCATGGGCTGGGACACTTTCCATTAGACTCAGTTACTCAAAGCCCCATCCAACCTGGCCTTGAACACTTCCAGGGATGGGCCATATTTTACTTGAAAAGAGCAAGAGCCTGAGACAAAAGAGGCTGTAAGAGTTTTCAGCTGGGCTGAAACATGCTACCTTTTGGGTGTACTTTTCAGACCCAATGGTCCCATTTTCAGTCATGCCGTATGCTTCCTGAAATCCTTTTTGCAGCCAACAAGCACATCAGAAACGATGTAGTGTAACATACCTCTCCCCCTGCACGTATGCAGTTAGATCAGTGGGATCAGGAAATTTGGCAGTGCCTCGGGACCTTTGCCCTAGTGCTGGCAAGACAAAGCGGTGCCCTTGCAGACCTGTCTGCTGCCCTTGCAGAAGACAGACATCCAGCATGACTCATACAGTGTGAACGAGGCTCAGGCGAGAATTAATATGTATGATTCAAGATGTACCAATCAGGATCTTATTGTTCTAGGCAGTGTGCAGACTTATAAACAAAACTGTCATCCAGAGGCCTACAGTAACATCATGGAAACTAAGATAAGAATAATCCAGAGACATGCTTGAAGGGCCTGAAAGAATTCAGGTTCCAAATACAGAGTATCTGATCCTAAAAAATGGTATTTGACCTTGTATGAAACATCTGGTCTTTAGCATGATGTTTAATGTATGCACCTGTCTTCAGTGGGCTTGTGCAGTTTCTGATCCAGGGCAAATTTCTCAGTCCCTGACTGTGTAGAAAGAAATAAGTGTAGAACGGCAGCTTGAAGGAAACAGATGGTGAAACCTGTGTCGTTCCTAACTTCATGAAGCAGTGAAGAAGGACATGATGAAGTTTATAAAGTCCGTAGCTGACTTCAGCAAAGCTAAAATTGGTAGGCTACAGACTTCAGATCTCTTTGAATCAACAATTCTGCTGCCTGGGTCTTTAAAAAAAAAAAAAAAAAAAATTGGCCACATTGAGCACGGGTTCCCCAGCTGAGTTTACAGCAGGTGGGTGAAGAGGAAAAACAAACAAATATCACCGTGTTTTGACACATAGCTAGAAAAACTGTGGTGAAAGACTCAATAAGCAAGACGACAGTCATTGAGTTTTAAAGCTATGTTATGTGCAAAGGTGAAAGGAGTGCAAAACCAACACAGCCCCAGTTTGTCTTTGCAAGGCACTTTTGGGCTGCTTGGCACATGCTTCACCTTACAGGACGGGGGATTTCTGGAGTTCCTGATCAAGGCGATAGAAGGAGATGCTCTTTTACTGACTGTGACAGGAACATGCTTAATCTTTGCTATAAAGCGGTAAGAGTGCTCCCAGGATTTGACCATCAAAAATTGTATTCAAAATTGTCACTGATGCGGAAAGGCTACAGATATATTCACCGCTAGGGACAAGTTTTAAAAATGCTTAGAATTCATTTTCTTTGAGCCAAGGAAGTGAGAGGTGATTCCTAATGACTATGGAAAACAATCCACGTAAGGCGTTTTTTGGATGGCTGATCCAGCAGCTTGCCTGTGATTGTCATTGGAGATATACTCAGGCCTAAAAGCTCTGTTTCCTATGTTGTTACCGTCTGCACCCAAAATATATTGACTTTGCCCTTGCTGGCAGTCAGAAAGTCCATATGCAATTGCTATATATGTTAGGGAAAGTGTATCCAGATCCTCTATCTGTGTGCAATAGGGAGATGTGAGACACTTTTAAGACCTTCCTCTTCCCCTCACAGGTTTCTCCATCCGGCTAGTTTAAGGAGCAATGCAGCAAAAGTAGGTGATCTCCCCTCTGCTCCCCCTTCTCTGAGGTTGAACTGAAAACATGGATTCCTTAGAAGGCTTTTGATTGAGAAAGAAAACGTGAAAACAGAGAGAAAGTCTGTCAGAGTTGGATCAGTTTGCCCAAAAAGCTCTGGTTTTCGGCTGACAGCATTTTAGCGCTCAGAGGGGAGTTGTCAAAATCTCTCTACAGGCAGTCATGTCCTTCATGCTGAGACATACCTTGTATTATCTCAAAAACGAAGAAAAAAAAAAAGAATTAAAAAAAAGAAAGAAGATGAGGTGGCTTAGATTACTGTTCTATTAGGTCATGGAGAAAATACCCACCCTGGTTTAATTTCTTTATCAAATAACATAGTGTCAGTCTCATTTACTGCTTGATCACTCGCTTTGGGATGGAGCCTGCCCCCTCTTGCAGGGACTCTGCACCATAGCTGAAGCTTGGCAGCAAGCTGGAAGCAGAGCCAGGCAGACTGTGCTGCCTGTCTCAAGGCTCCCATTGCAGATCAAAAGAAGTGATTAATGAAGTTAGGGTGCCCTGACCCTCTCAGAAAACAAATTACTCATCTCTTTGCACTTCCTTAATGAGAGCAGTTGATAAAAATACCTGTAACAAAGAAGACTGCTTTAATGCTTTGTTGTCTGGCAGTCCTTTCTGGGCTGCAGCGGCAGTGAGGAATAGTCACAGAAGCCCATGGAAGATAGGAGTTAAGGTTTGGGTGGTATGTGGTTGTGTGGCTATGGAAGGTTCATTAAGCTGGACAAAAGGAGCCAGAGAATCAGGCCCCTGCTCTGGAATTGTCTCCTGGAGGCTTGCAATCACGAATTCCTGGAGTGGAGGTGAGGTCTCACCTGCTTGGGAGGTGGTGAAGAGGTGGTGCAGAGGGGGAGTTGCAGCAGAGGTATAGGCACTACCAGGAACGTACGACATGGAGTTGGAGACCATGATATGCATGCAGAGACATACAGGCTGGAAAATAAAGGCAGAATTGGAGGGGATGTTTGCTATAGGCTGTCACAAATGAAGGAAAGCAAATGTGACAAATTCTTGGACCACATCTCACGATATTTCAAACCGCAAGACACTTCAATTACCATCTCTGGGCTGGTGACTCACAGATCTACCTGTCTGCTTCAGACATATCTCCTACCACGTAATCCAGCATCTCAGCTGATTTCTCTGGCAACCCCACCACTTTTGTATGCCTTTCCACTGAAATTTAAGCTCAGCATGGCAAGAGCTAATGCCCAGTTTCTTCTTTTCCCTGACTGCTCCCCTTTCTGCACGCACAAGGGCAGTGCAAGTAATAGAAAGACAGGGCTGTGTCCCAAACTGCCTGCAAGGAGTGAGCGTGCTGTAACGTATTTGACTTTGATTAAACCCCTGACCTGGAGTTGTGAGATGTAATTCTCTAAATTATGTTGGCAGGTGAATTACAAGCTGTCTGAAAGGTGGTGAAGAAAGGTTGCAATTGGTGGGAGTCTCCCTGGGGCAAGGAGACAGTCAGGTGTGGGGTTGGAGGGGATGTCCAGATACAATGCCACTACTGTTCCCAGGTGCAGTTTTATGTTACGGTTCAACTGATGGCTGTCCCCATCCCACCCCTGACTCTTTTATTCTTATCCTTTGCATCAGATCTGGCACTGCTGCTACGGCAGCCTGAATTGATTCTGCTCATTGAGCCAGTGGAAAACTACTAATTATTGTTTTCGGTGGGTCGTTTTCCATCAGATCAGCTGTAACTCGCTCTGCACTTGCATTAATTGCCAGATCTGCTGCAAGGGAGGTGATGGAAATGTCTGGCTGTGTCCCAGGGGAGGGAAGACCGCTGTGAAATGGTTAGCTATAACATGAAGCTGCACCCTTGGCTGTCAGTGCCCAGCTAAAGAGAGATGGGGAACACAAGAAATGTGGATGGTAGCGAGAGCATAGCAGCAAAGGGCAGACCCTAAAGGAGCGCAGGCAGGGGAAGAAATAAGACAGAAACATCTCAGGCAGGGAGGCAGCAGGATTCCCCCACCCCCACCCCCCCAAGAAAGTGAAAACAACAATTAAATCTTTTGATGGTGAGATCTGCTGCTCAGCATCTGAGGGGGAACAGTGGCCAGCCCCAAGGAGGTAACTTTCAAAACAGTGTAAGGAACAATTAGGAACAATTTTGCCTCTGCAGGAGATGGACTGGATGGCTTTGGCTAGGTTTCCCCCAAAAAGCTCTTCTTAACTTCTCCATCCCAAGTCTTTTCAGCCTCCTGTTTAGGTGGAACAGGCTGGGCTTGTTGGAAAACATCCTGTTTGACTTCTGGGACAAGAGCAGAGTAAGAAGAGTAGGAGCTGGCACAGTACTCTTCATATCAGATAAAAACTTCGAGAGGTGGCCAAGAAAACCAAAACCTCCCTGGGCTTTGCTGTATTCGGTGTTGCTGAACCCACTGGGTGGTTTGTAATTACCAATATTTGTTATCTGCCCCAGGGCTCTGATGAAGGCATTGCTCCAAATCCCTTGGTCGCCTCTGCACCAAAATCCCTCTCCTCCTCCTCCCTGTGTTCTAGTGCAGGTGACTGGTAAATTGTATTTCATAGCACAGCAAGAACAGCTAGGAGGGGAAGAATAATATGATGTGTCAGGTTTCTTTTTTATAAAGTTGCCAGGCAAGCTTTTGGGAAGCAAAGCTCAAAAAACATGCAGCCCTGCAGGTCAGCTCCCTGCATCAGGCACTGGGGAAAGCCAGACCTTGATACAACTTTCCTCCATGTGCTGCTGTATGATGGGGGGGGGGGGGGGGATAGAAGGTCTTTAACATTGTTTAATTATAATGATGTGTGAAATATTTCCCTTTTTTTTTGGTTTTGTTTCTGTTGGTTTTCCACCCTGCCCTTTATACTAGGCTCTCATACTGCAGACGTGCACTGGAGGATGCAAAGCATCACTGGAGCCGAGGTGCTGCTAAATTAAATGTTTTAAGTCCTTAACAGAGGAGTGAGGTTCATCTAAACACAAAACACAAATTACAATGTTTGCACAGCAAAACAAGGAATCTCTGTGGCTTGAAGCTTCTTCACCTCTGACTTCAGCTGGGATAGGAGTTTCTGAGTCCTAAACACTCCTTTGAAAATATGCAGCTGCCACTAGTGAAAAGACTCCAATTGCTTCAGCTGCTATAATACTCAGGCAGTTTTTAACCCATTCATTTGGCATTATTTTCGGCATTATTTTTGCCTGTAGTTCAAACCTAGCCTCTGCCCTCCCAGGTAATGGCTGTCACATGAGGGACAGTTTGATCATCAAAAAAAGGCCATTTTGATTTCCTTTCTCTCATAGTTAAGGGTGGTGGTTGTTGCAACAGATTCAAAGCAGGAACAGTACGTTCTTGGAAAAGAGTAGTCCATTTTATCACGCTTTCTGCTCACACAAGCATGCTGCCAGGCACTGCTTTTAGATTTGCATTTACTCTAAAACACGAGGTGCATGTGTGACAGGGACTGGGCCAAACATCTGCCCAGCGAGCTTTCTTCCTTGAGTCCAAGGTTTTCTTCGTGTTTGGCAGCCCCCATGGCTGAGCCTGCAGGTTGCTGTGGTGGGTGCTGGGAACTCAGCCACAGCTTGGGACAGGGAGGTGAGGTGACCTCTTGCTTCTCATCTTCAAATTGGTTCCTTCTGAGTTTTCCTGTTTACCCCTCTCATTGGAAGGCAGAGAAGCAAAATGCATGTATCAAAGCAGGTTTTTACTTAACAAAAAAGTGCACTCCTGCATCTCCTACACTCAGACTTTAAATAACCTGTAAGATAAGATACGTGAGTACACAATATTGGTGTTTGAAAGAGCTAATATATACATTTTATGACAGCTTCAAAAGCAGTTAATAGCTAATCAACATATAGATTTGCAATATTATAAGTTTGCTCCTGTCAAGAACAGTATGGGAGAGCAAACATTTACTTGCTATGCTGGTACTTTGCACAGGAGCCCTCTCCTTGACGTGGATCGTAGGCTCTCTGTCGATGTCCATTGAGGCTGCTGGGTTCAGTAATCTCCATTTTCAGAAGGCAGCCATGACCAGGAGCCAGCAGTCCCTCTGCATGCTGCCACACTTATAGGTACCGCACTTCTCCTGATGCAGTTGCTTTAAGCATGCAATGATTCCTGGTATGAAATACAAGAGGCAAAATGGCAAGAGAACAGAGATAATGTAGTCAGAGAGCATCCTTTGGAAAAGAGGGTTTTCTTGTATTCAGAGGCATGTGTGGCTCTGAGGGAAGGACAGGGAAATAACCCTGTGAGGGAGAGAAGAGGGAGCAGATGAGTTACTGCTACCCTAAGGAGTTAAAAGGGCAATGAAAGATGAAAGAGAGATACACAGATGAAAGAGACATACTCCATAGAAGTCCATGAATAAATGAAGCAGTGGACAGAATCAGTGCTAACACTGACATGTCTGAGGTAGTGAATGGCTTTGTAAAAGCTTTATTTAAAAAGAAAGCTTTTAATGCAAAATGGAAAAGGGTGTGCAGTGAGGAAATCATGTTTTGTAAAGTTAGTTGTTGATGAAAGGCAGAAAAAAAGGCTGCTGCGTGAAGTCTGAATATATACCACGTAATAGTTCTGAATGAAATTTGTTTAATGGCATGTCAAAAGAGTTTGTTAGCAAATCTACGAGCTTTTTATTTTCTATTTCTGTATGTTTTTTATATGCCTACACATTATGGAGTTCAAAAAGACTCATAAGTGGAGAAAAAGGACAAGAACAAAATGTCCTAATTTTGGAAATTAAAAGAGGATGAGAGGGATGATCCTGGAAATTGCAATCTGACAAAGTGGAGTGTAGTTTTCAGATAGATAATAAATCAGATTTTTGAAAAAATTCCGTTAACAGTTAGAGGATTACAGAAACGTGGCCAAAAAGTAATGTATTTTTTTTTACAGATCAGATCATCACAGACAAACTGGTCTGCTTTTGAAAATGGAGTTTTTCAGTTACATAAAAAAAAAGGCCACAGCATGCAGAGGATATTTTATCTGATATTAGTAAAAATGGCAGTGTTTTCCAAGACTTTTCCTTAGGATATGTATTCAGCATACCTAATCTGTTCCCTTCCCATTGTTATAAAAAAAAAAATACATGAAGAACTGAAATCAAAGTCTCAGGAATTGATGTGCAGTTTCATGTTTATAATTAACTTATCTCGTTAGTGATCCAAGCTACTAGGCAAACGGAATGAGGGATTAAGTCCATGGAGATGGCTGCATTCAGAGGTGCTGACAAGGGGCGTAGGAGAGGCAGTGCATGGGAGCACCTGGTCATCAGAGGTACCAGCACAAAATTAAACTAAGTCCTCTGCATGAAATGCTGGCTAGGCTATCTGAGAATGATCCAGGAACTGATGAGCCCGTGGAAGACAAAAACATACCGAAAAAGGCTGGAAAACAAGTGGAAAACTGAGCAAGAGATGCAGTCTGACATAGCACCAAAAAAATGTGTTGCAGTGATCGTGTCTGGATGAGGACAGTAAGGAAAGAGGACTCTCACCCCTTGAGTCAAATAGTTCTAAGCATGTTTGTTTAAAAAAATATGTATCTCGGTGGCTCGTCATTGCTGCTGCTGCAGCTGGGTCAGGCATGGGGGCAAACTGCAATTTAGGTGCATGACTGTCCGTGCCCACCACAGTACCGTGGGCACTGAGCAACAGTAACAAAGGGTGAGGACCAGCCATTCTGGTGATTTTTGTTCTCTTCATGACATTGTTGGTACCAGAGCTTTAGGAGACAAGTGTCAGGTGTTTAGGAGGTGTCTCATCAGATGCTTTAAAAAGGATTATTTTTAGTCTACTAAATGTTGGTGGTGTTTCTCTTTGCTTTTGGTGGTTTGAATCTTCCAGGCTTGCATTTCTATTCAGGTTTTCTCTGTAAAAGTACACAGTAAAATTTCAGCGAGAAAATGAGCAAATGCTGGGCAGAAATGTTTCTCACATGTATACATGATGGTAAGAGCTGTGGTCTAGGAAATCAAATGTTATGGGCACTGGATACTTGGCATAGAGTTAGGAGGGAGATCTGCCCTGTTAGATGCTGCAGACAGTGGGTAAGCTTCCAAAAAGGATCTGGGGAAAGTGGGTTTAATAGATAAAGAGACAAGACTGCTTTGTTGCTACTTTCCTTGGTTAGTCTGTGCATTCGCAGATTTTTTTCTGTACTTTTATATCCTGGCATCTGTAGATGACTAAATCACTTAGGGGCAGATTTTTGAAGATGTGTGGATGTTTATATTCTGTCTATGAGCATCCAGATCCCTTAAAAAAAATAATCCCTTAGGCTAAGCTTTTACATTTCCTTGAGTCTTCACAAAACATTATCATTGTTCTTCTAAGTTACTGGCTTTTTAAAATGTGTTGCATCTCTCATGTGTCAGGCCTGAAAATAATGGCCAGCCAGATACTTCTTCTAATCCGCAAACATCTCCCCTGTTTTCTCTACTCAAGGAAAGCCGTGTCACCAGGTAGACTTTCAAGGTCATATCTGTATTTTGCTCCTGAAACCGGTGCTACCAGTGCTTCTTTTTCCATTGCCACAGCATGTGCATATGTCCTGGCTATTACAGATTGCAGATGCTGTATGTCTGTCTTCATTGAGAGGGGCAACGTGAGCAGAAGACATGGAGTTTGTAGCTACCTGTGTCCGATTTGCTGTTTGCCCTGCCTCATCTGAGGCGCTTTTGACATTTATGCAGTGTTGGCCAGACCTGAATCCTTGTGGTATGATACAAAAAAAGTGGACAAGGACTGACCCTCGGTTGTCTTTTAGCCCTAGCCCTTGTTGCCTGTTGCTACCATTCACGGGAAGCCACGGCCACTGGCCATGTCGGTGGCCAGACCTTGCCAGCAAGAGCAATAAGGAAATGGAGTCCAGCCTTAGCGATTAGATACGAAATTGGCAACTTCGTCGCATGTTACTTTGGTGATTGCATTTGATTGCTGTTTACTTTTTTAACTGGGAGATGGCTGCAGAGACACCAGATGGTTATAGTCAGGATGGGATTTGGAGAAGGCCATGCAAGTTGTTGTCGTACAAGGCATGCTCAACTTTCCACCAGCAACAGACACCTTAACCTTTGGTATTTTGTTATTTTGTTGGAAGCTGACTTTCCACACACACACCCTTTTTTTTTTTTTAAAAAAAAAAACAAACTAAAACCTGAACCACTTATTTAAAGAGGTGCAGTTATTTTTGGAGTGTCCTACAAAATCCAGGAAGGACCTGACACCTGCCGTTTCCTCTCCTATAGACATGGGCACCAGGCCAGTAATGTGGGTAGCTCTTCAGGTCAAGAAGCAGTCAATCAAATAGGCTGATGCGGGTAGAAATGAAAGCTTGACAGCTGGAGAGATGGTCATGCAGGCAAGGGGAGGCCATGTCCCACCTCCTGGTGCAGCACAGTTGTCAGCCCAGGCCCAACATACAGAAAAAACAGCTGAAGGACTGGGCAGTTTGGAGAGGGTGGTGTTGAATGTTTCTGCCATCTCTTTTTTCACTAAAGGCTTTCACATTCCCCTGTTCAAGTGTTTTTCTGCAGTAGCTGGAACTGGAGAGGCAAGATTGGAGTTAGTGATTCCTAGAGCTGGGGCCTGAAGTAACCAAAATGCAAATAAAAGGGACTGGGAGTTGGCAACACTTGGCAAAACTTGTCCTGTCAATCTTTGTGACTGACTTGAGCTGCACCAGTGATGTCAGCCTCAAAATGTTGCACAGGTCCATTGGGTAAAATTCTGGGGTTTAATGGAATCAGTGGCAAATGTTGTAACAACATTAAAGCCAGAAGAACCATTTCTCTGAGCCTCTCATTTGGCCTCCTGACTCAGTTGTCTCCATGTGCTTGTGTACCAGTCCCATTGTTAGGGTTTGCTTCAGGCACCCCACACCTTACCTCTCTATCCTCAACCCTCTGAGACGTCCCCGTTGCCAGTAATGGTAAAACCAAAGAAAAAATGGGATTCTGTTGATTAACAAGAAGGTTTACAAGGTATCTTGATCGTGAATGTGTAATTTGGGACACAGATGGTAGCGGAGAGCCTTTGTTCCCCATACAGGAGGACTGTGATGAGTCTGAAGAGCAACTAAGCTGGCATTCATGCCCAGAAAATGAAGCAGAATAATTGTTTCCGATGTTTTTTTCTGAAGAGAGTATTAAACCCCAAAATTTTATTTATGAGCATTGCAAGAAGGGTAAAGTCCAACTGAAGTCAAGTTTGATTTTTAGTTTAAGTAGTGTGTTTTACATCAGCAGCAAGTAGATAAAAGCTTTCTGCAACTTGTTTCATTTATCACAAGAGAGCATTTGATGTTACAGCTTCCTCCATATTAGGTAAAAGCTTTTATAAAACATTCATAAACTTTCATAGCTATTACTGAATTGTAATGAATGTCTAAACAAACTCACAAATGTTTTGTAGTCTTTTTATATAGTGTGCATGTATCTTCTTTACCCCAGCCTAGCCCTTTAAGCCTGCAGATTCATTCTTTCTTGTATTTGAAATCACTTGGTCCCAAGAAAACCATGTAAAAAAACCCTAAAAAAATCAAAACAAACCCATAAGCTAGCAGTGGGCAAGAAAAGGCACCAGCCTCCTGGGATGCATTAGGCAGAACATTGCCAGCAGGTTGAGGGCGGTGGTCTTGCCCCTCTGCTCATCACTGGTGAGATGTATCTGGGTGTTGGGGTTCAGGGCTGGGCTACCCAGTACAAGAGAGACAAAGGCGTACTGGAGCTAGTCCAGAAAAGGGCCACAATTATGATTAAGCGACTGAAACGTCTCTGTGTGGGGAGAGGCTGAGAGAGCTGGGACTGTGCAGCCTGGACCAGATGTGATCCACGAGCTCTTACTGATGTATATAAGTACCTGGTTGGGGGGAATAAAGAAGATGGACCCACACCCTTAGAGGCATTCGGTGACAGGACAGGAGGCACGAACTGAAATACAGGAAATTAGTTAAACATAAAAAAGGTGGGTTTTTTCCTGTGATGGTTGCCAAGCACTGGTACAGATTGCCCAGAGAGGTTGTGGAGTCTCCATCCTTGGAGATACTAAAAATCATACTGGATGCTTGCCGTGGCTTTTGTGGCCTTTGGGCTGAACTAGGTGATTTCCAGGGCTCCCTGCCAACCTCAGTTATTTTGTGTTTCAGTGGTATCTTTGATGCAGCAAATGGGGAGCCTGTCCTATGGTTGTAAGGACACTGATCCCGCATATTGAGCAGAGCAGTTGGAGTGAGAGCAGACCATCTGCCTGGTTCTGCTGCAGAACCAAGCAGCTATGAAATGATGACTTGTGCTCACTAATGACATCAATAGATTTTTAACATGTAAATGAGAAGGGGAAAGCAGGGTAACTCATTATTAGTTATGGGTTTGCCTGAAGCTGATTTCCCATGTTAAAGCACTTAAAAGCAAATATAGAATTCATGGTGTGGTGGTAGATTTTAAACGTGAATAATGTCCAGTTGTTGTAATGGCTAATAATGCAAATTATCTGAGTCAGCCTCAGAGTAAAGCGGTAAATATATCCTGCCCATTCAAGACAGACTTTTTTTTCCCCCCCCTCCCCTTTCCATTAATATTTTATCCCCCCTTGAAGAGATGCTTTCAACATATTATGTGTATACCAGCATACTGCATTTATGGTATTCCTGGATGTCATTACAAAGAAGCTTAAAGACTGTACCACTGCTCCGCTGCCTGTGAAGCTAGCTTGGAAATTACTTGGAGCAACAACAGCAAGTGTCAACAGGGAGCCATATTAATTATTTGGAATGTGTCTCATAAGAGGAATCAACTGCTTTTATTGCAGCACAAATATTACTTGAAACAGGAAGGTTACTCTAACTGTTATTGTAATCTATGTGTCATTAACTTTCCATGTTTAGAGAAAGAGATTAACAACCCTGTAAATTGTTACAGTAAATAGATGAATTATAACAGCATGTTTTTATTATAAATAGAAGTTTCTTGATATGCTTACCTCCAAATTACTGGAGAAGATTTGAGTCTTTAGCAACTGGGAAAAGCTGCATGGTGGTGTTGGGAACCAAAAAGCTCCTACTCAGGTGTAAGCAATGCTGAGTTCCACAAACTGCTATCTGCTCTTCTGCAGGTGGGGAAAACAGATGCAGTTGTACTTCATACCATGCTTCCTTTAAAAACTACTGTGACCGAGAAATGCTTGCTTCCCTTTTAGAGTGAAAATAACAGATTAAATGTGCTTGTGTGAAATCAGTTGTCTTCTGTGGCATGTGGCCTTTTGAGAGAATATTTTCTAAAATATATGTGGTAAAGCAGGTGTAACTAAAGTTCAGCATAATACCCATGCATGCATGGGAAAAGCAAAAGAAATGGGAGTGTTTTCAACTCTTTATCAGGTGTCTCCACAAAATGGAAGTTCATTGCGAAAAATACACAGTAGAACAAAATACTTTAAATCTATTTTGAATCCAGTGCCCTAAAAATGCTGTATGTTTAATGATAGCCCTGATAGATCTCTGCAGGAAATAGTGGAACTAAACCACTTATTTGTCCACAGGGCAGGCTCACCATGGGCAGGTTTCCTACATTGCCCCACCGATCCACCTCGATTCGGATCTGGAGAGACCACCATCCAAGGGTGAGTTAGCAATGCAGTTTACTTCTGCAAGGACAGGTATACCTTAGGTCCTGCCCTTTGCCATCCTCCTTTTCTTCCTAATGGCAGCACACAGGCATAGGGGGCTTGTGACAGGCTGCAAAAAGGCAAATTTCAGCTGCCCATCAGGTGAGTAAAGGTACAGATGTGGTTGTGTGGTGGTTCAGGCTGGGATTCAATCTGCGTTGCCATTGCTCAAGGGTTTTTCTAGAGTCTGTGAGGACACATTCACTCTAGAGGACGATTCACATTTTAGGTGGGCTGATTGCCCTCAGGAGCAATGCTAGTGGCTGATACAGATGGAGTCACTCTCCAATAGCCCTGCTAAGATAGGTTCCTCTCTTGAATGGTGCGAATAAGGTGATATGAATGTGAGCCCTTGATTTCTCTGCCCTTTGGAGGATCGTCCCCTGGCTGTGTTGTGATGAACCCGCAGTGTTTGGCTGCATGGCCTGGGGAAATAGGCTTGGTCCCAGAGCAAGCATCTGTGCTGGTGCAGACTTCTTACACACCTCTCTTTGCTCCTTTTAATTAGGTTGTCAATATTCAGGTAGGATATCAAAATGACCACCTTGTCCTTCTTGGAATGGATAACAGCAAAGTTAAAATCAAACAGGTAGATGGAGGGATTTCTTGGTCAGCTCCAGAAATGTGTGTGAACATCAAACACAGGGGACATTGTGGAAGAAGAGAAGGGGAGGAAGAAGACAGCCAAAGCATGTTAGCAGGGAGATAAACTGTACCTTAGGTTTGGGGTTTTTGCTTCTCCTACTCTCCAAAGGCAGAAGGGGTACAGGATTGACCTTTGTAGTGTTTGTCACCATTCTGCCCCAACACTGTAAGACTGTGAGTATGCGTGTGCACAAAAGTGCTTCTCTGTATGCTCACAGTTGAAAAAATGCAGCATGTTAATGCACAGTTAATCTGGATAGGCACACTGTTGTTATGCAATAGGAAGAAAGCTGTCTTCTAAATCTCACTTCGTTACCTATCTCTAATATTTGGGGAGACAGAAGAACATTTGTGTCAGTGAATTGCAGCTGCAAACTCTGTTCCTCAAAATGGCTCAAGAACTTTGTAGGATAAATGAAAGCATACTGTTAAAAGCGATACGCTCTTGGCATGAAAGGCTTCCTTAGTGTTGAGTGTGCTTTTCCACGAGCATCCATGAGGCTAGATCTGTAACTTGATCAAGTAAACATTTGCTGGTTTTTTTTTTTCCTTTGTAAGCATGAATGTATGGTTTTTTAGCTGGTGCACTAACAAAAAAAAAAAAAAATAAATTAAGGAACTGACTCTTGCTGCACAGAAGCAGCCTCAGAACTATTACTCCTTGATGGTTCCTCTTGCATCTCTGCAAGATGGAACCATGTGCTGGGTGGTGGAGCCTGGGTATAAGGATGCTGGATTCACAGCCCTGTCTCCAAATCTGGTCTTCTGAGTCAGGCTGGTCACGTAAAATCTCTTGGTGGTCCACAACCTCTGCTCAGCTTTGTGTGAACGACCCTGAGATTTGACACATGCATTTGAGGTCGTCAGCTTCTTCTAAGCCACTTGAAAACATCCAGTTCTGTGATAAAATTTACTACCTTGCTTTTTTAGCAGAGCACTCCAGTAAGCAGAGACAGTTATGACTTCCAGGACCTTCTTGCTCAACTCTGTCTTTGATGTGGGGTGTGATGATTCAGAGCTTATTCAGAGTAGGTCTGTGTAAATTCCTTGCTGTGGGTTCTGGTGCAGCCTATGGAAGACTCAAGGACACTGGAACAGCAGCAGCCAAATAAGCTGCACTTTGCTTTCTCCAAGATAAAAGAGCTCAAGACTAACAAATATCTTCAGTGATCTGCTGTTCATGAGGGCATAGCTACCTCTGCAAGATGAATGGCACTGCCACCAGGAGCAGGACAAAGCAGGTCAGGCAGAACAGTTGAAGAGAAGGTAAAATGGAGTCTATCCAAGATAAACTGTTACATTAACTGCTTCCACTGAGGCCTTCACCCCGCAGTTGAGAGATCTTAAAGAAAGGGCTGCTCAGGGTGGAAGGACTTGATGTTATTCCTGCCATGCACTGGTAAAAGGACTCAAATCCCCTTGTGTAACTTAGTAAGAGAGGGCCAGGGAGGCAGCCAGCTCTGTAGGCATCAGTCTATTAGCTGGTGACTAGGGGTATTAAAAACGTAGTAATCGGTACTGTCCCCTGGAGGAAGAGCAAGGTTTTCCTCTGGCCCTGGGATCTGGGACGTGTAGCTCTACTTATGTGTCCACTGCCTTGTTTCCAGCCTCAGTGCCCCAAATCCATTACAGTGGTGCAATAATAATGATTGATTTTATTTTTTTTTTTCTTCTTTCCCCTAAGCATGTGAGGATTATGAAGTGGTTTTGTTTGGCTGCATTTTCTGACACGTTAGGACATACTCTGGTCACATTACAAGCTTCATCCCATCACCACAAGAGCTGTTTTAAACAAGGGACGCAAAAACACCTCTGTCTTGAAGCTCTTGTTGGTTCATCACATTTCCAGTAGCTGGAAGTCTAAAAAAGGAGCAGCATTATGACAGTCGTCATGAACTACTAATGCTTTTGGTTGTTGCTTTGATGCTCTTAATTTCCCTTCTGTATTCCTGCTTGCACCAGGCTGAACACCAGGTGCAGGTCAATGCTGCATTTAGAGTGGCAAAAAGAAGGAGCCACTGTACAATTTTAATTGTAATAAATGGAAATGGAGCCAGGGTAGAGATATAAAAGCATCTTTCCTTCCCGCATTATTAAAACAACAGTACAGCTTTAGTGCTCCTGTGGGTCTGTGCAGTTGCAATTCTCAGCTGGCAGGTTTGCTTGTAACTGCCTCTTCCTTCTCCTTTTTAAAAATTCTATCACTGGTGATATTTACGTACATTGTTTATGGATGCAGGACATTTTTACCTGCCTTTCAGAGTCCTGATGCTAGTAGTGAATAGAGTATAAGCTCCAGTAGTTTAGTAGTACATTAGTGTCATCGTGCATTACAGGGTAATTACTCTGAGCCACTGCTCTGCATAGTAACTCAGTAATGACACCTTAAATCACTTAATAGAAATAAGGCCCTGAATCAGCATTTTTTTATCAAGACGATTCTTATTCCCCACCCCCTTTTTAATTGGAGGGTATTTTAAAATTATTTCTGTATACGAAGTACTGTTAACCATTATTTTTACACCTCTTCTCAGTCTAATGATCCAGACGTGATTACATGGTTTTTATCCAACTGTTTACACCATCCATATGCAAAATAATTCCAGGGGTAGCCGAGACCTCAGGTTGTGTTCTTATAGACTGAAGATTAAACCTGTGCTTAAAAATGTATCACTGGTTACTGACAGTAGCAAGGAGCTTCATAGGTGAGGGTGATGCTGATAGCCTGGCTTAGAAAGGGATTTTATGGAATTACCCTATATAGCAATAAACTAAATTTAGTGTTTGGACTCAAATTCTGCCAGGTGCTAAAACACAGCAAATAAGTGAATTAAGCTCACCAAATCCACACACTAAAACTATTTATAAAGTTTATAGAAACAGATTTTAACGTATCTGTGGAATCACATTAAACATGAAATACATGCCTGGCGTTTAAAGCTAGGCAGTCTGAGGAGCTCTCATCCCCTGCTAAGATAGCGTTTCGCAAAGGTTTCCTTCAGAGTTGGATCTCAGGGAGCAGTTGTCTTGGAGATTGATATGCTTGAAGTCAGTGCATTTTCAAAACATGAATTGATAAGCAAAACCATGTCTTGGTCCCCAGTTCTAGAAATAAATAGCAAATAAAGGAGTGATGGGAGATTCTCGCCCTTCTGTGCAGATTTCTGTAGCCAAGGAGGTCATTCTGGCCCCCGTTAAGGCACTGTGGTTTCTTGTTTGCTTGTAAACCTCAGTTGTGAGGTTCAGCCTCTGTAGATGCAGAATCTCTCCCTGCCCCTTGGGCTGCATGTCGGGGAGACAGCCAGAGGTTTTGCTGTTTTTTCCCCCCTTTGTTCTCCAGCTCAGTGGCATGTCCCTTTGTGCTTTCTTCTTTCAAAAGTTGGATTCATTATGACATTTTTCTCCCTCTTCACATTTGCAACATCTGAGGGAGAACCATTCCTAAACGTCAGAAGCATTGTGAAATCTTATTTAGAAAAAATAGAGCAGGTTTTTGGATGCACGTCTTCTTGGTCCTTTTTTTTTTTTTTTCTTTTTCCTCTCACAAAGGTCCCAGACAGGGTCGATGGCTTTGCAGATGATGTGGGAGGATCTGACAGCTGGGCTCCTTGCACAGCCCTGGTCCTCCTTCCCAGGTCCAGAGAAAGGGGAGCACTGAGCAGCGAGGCCTAATGGCACTCCCTGCCTTAATTCAAGCTGACACACGGAGTCGTGCATCCCACGCTTGCCAGGCCTTGAGACACCAGCTCTCTTGCCTCTCCTCCCCCGGGTCCAGTGCTGAGAGAGAGGTGCTGTTCAGCAGTCCCTGCTCTGAGCTGGTGGTGGCCAGCCACCTCCTGTTTCCAGGCTTTTTCTTCTTCTACTTAAGTCCCCTTGGGAAAGCCATTTCCTCGGGTTGAGAGTCCTTTACAGTGTCCCTCTGATGCTGTTTGAGGTCACGCTTTTGCTCATCGTGTTCTTTCCCTTTAGAGTTAGTTACAGCTACATGTTTCCATCTTCTTAAGGCGATACTGTTTTCCTGCCATCTTTCAGGCAGGAGAGTCCAGGGGAGAGGCTAATTCAATGCCTTTGAGCCAAGAGAGACCACGCACTGGGTGCTGGTTGGGGTCCCTCACACTCAGGACCCTTATATCCTTTTTCCCTATGCAATGCCGGGGTGCTATATGGTGTCCTGCTCTTCCTTGGTTATGTA
The DNA here is from genome assembly GCF_023634155.1 of Falco peregrinus. Lineage (NCBI taxonomy): Eukaryota > Metazoa > Chordata > Aves > Falconiformes > Falconidae > Falco > Falco peregrinus. The sequence continues at coordinate 64,535,111 of NC_073722.1, forward strand.
TGTACAGGGGTTTCTTCCTTGCTTTTACTCAGACTTTTCTCCAAGTTTAACTGCTCTTAGGGCTTCTCTGTGACTGCCTGAGCCTGCTGAAGGCTCTACGTCCCTCCAGCACGGGATGTGAAGGCTCAGTGCAGTAAGCCAGCAACACAGATGCAACATTTTCACATCCCATGTGACTTTTCAGGCAAGCAGTTTATGAGACATGCAGATAATTGGTGTTGTGTCGGTTGGATGGGAGATGACTGTTCACCATACCTGCACAGTCAATGGAAAGGTTTCGCAATAACTACAAGCTTCATAGGTACTATGAATTTCAGCTGCCTTGTTTTGAAAAGGTCTGTACAGATTTTTTTGTTGGGTTGCTTTGCTGTTTCTTTTTCATTTGAACTCTGCCTTTTGTCGTGGTGGGCAAGCTCATTTAAAGCCTGTGGCTGGAGATGAATCTTCAGACAGCTTAGTGTGATGACAAGGGTGGATTTTGGCCAGTGGTGGATGAGTACACAGGAATACATTGCCAGGTATGGAGCTCATTTGGGCTGTGAAGACACTCAAGGGGTGAGCTCTGATACAAGGATGCGATGCTTTTCTGTCTTATCCAGAGCTGTCTGGAAATTCTGTCGTTGTGGCTCAGATCTGCACCAAAATGTCCACCTTGAACAACACTGATTTCCCTGAAGCAGGCAGCTGATTGGAACATGGGCTACGCTCTGTATTTATTAATTCCTCATTAGGTATCATGGGTGGTGATAACTATATCAACTGTAATAGCCAGAGGTCCTGGAAATCTTGCAGCCAGCCTGCAGTCATCCTGTTTGCTTGTCATTACTGACAAGGTCCTGCTTTATGTCCTGTTAGTTAGAAAGAGTTAATTGCATGCCGTTTGCCATTTTCTTTTTTACTATGGTGTTGAACTGTTGCTCTTATTTCTTTGGAATGTGTGTTTTCATTGCAAAGGGGCACCTTGGGGCATTGCTGTTTATTTATAAGATAACAGCATTCGCTCTAGCAGAAAGACGGAGCTAACAAAGTCTCTCAAGGAGGAGTGCTAAATCCTGTATACTGGTGGGAACTGTTCAAAGTATTTACACTTAAAAACAGTAAAAGATTGGGGGGGGGGGGGGGGGGGGGAGAGACAGTCTGAGTGATGTTTAAACACCTTTTCCATTATTCCTAGTCATCTAAAAAAAGAAAAAAGAAAAAGCACTTTTTAAGTAGCTTTTTTTTTTTATCAGCTAGCTGCTTCCTTGTAAAGGGTTTTTGCTATGGATATCAGCATGAGCTGTGATTCAGAGATGCCTTGAAATGTTATTCTTTGTAGGCTGTTTGAAGCTACCATATGACCTGATAAGCTCAAAATGGACATAGACATCCACCCAGGAGATTCTTTTGACAGTGGGTTTCATTTTTTGATGTGCTGAGTTGTGCCACTTGCCATCAGCAGTGGAAGTTTTCACCCACCTGACAGTGGCAACAGCTGGAAAGCAGGGTCAGCTACGGCAGCGCACCCTCAAGCATCACTAATCTAAAGTGAATGTCCTATTACTGGCTTGAAAAACAGTGGCTGAACCATTTCAACGTGGAAAAAAAGAGCACAGTGCTGCATATAGCATGAGACCTTTCTCAAGCTTTTTTTCTTTTTGCCTTTTCTGCCAGACTAATTTTTGGCTACACTTCTCTTTCTGAAATATTTATAGGGCAAATAACTGTTTTAAATGAGCAGATGGGGGGAGACATAAGACAAGCTGTTAAATTAATAAACATGTGTGGTGCTTTATCAGTAAGGGAGCCCATTCTGGCATTTTTTCTGGATGATTTGTATGGCCTATCACCATTGCACCTGGTGCAGGGACAAGAAATGGGCACTTAATAACCAAACAATGTGCAAACTCCTTCTATTATAACTTCATTATGTCAGATATAATCGTCTATAACTAGATGTCAAATACATTATTTATGTCCAGTTTCCCTGTGGAATAGTGGCCATGTGAATGAATGGTCCCATTAATGGGAAGGAGCTTTTACTGTAACTTTTCCCCTCCTGGTACATGGTCCATTTTGTCATCTGGTATTAATTCTGAATCATTTCAGGGCTACAGAAAAATGCCTGTTATATTTATATTTGTAACGGTAGAAGATGGCAAATAAATCATATCAGAGATCAAATTTCAAGTCCAATGATTTCCTAAGCCATATGGGTGTTTAAAAGAGAATAGGATTGGTCTGCAGTGCTTTGATTTAAAGGCATAACTGGCCTTCATTTTACCCCTCCAGAGACATTAAAAGGGTGTATGATGTGAGGTTGCACTTCCTACGGGAGCCCTTTGCCACAGCTGAAGAGCTTACCCACTAGAAAGTCTTTATTTGCCACTGCAGCCATGCTGCTTGCATCCTTTGCTGCAGTTTTCGTCTTGTCTCGTGTTATGTTACATGGTGCCTATTTATAGAAGTGCTCTATCAGATATGTGATGCAGTGTGTCATCATCACCTGAAAGGATGGAGCATAGGCCAACGATGTTTTTCTAGAGGAGTCCTTCAGAAACACGTATGTGTATTAGAGTGGGACACAGGATCCCAGTTGTTCTGTGCAGGGTCAGTGGATATTCATAAATAGGTACAAATTCAAAGGATCAGGTTGGCGTGGGTCCCTCTATAAAATGCCTTATATACATTTTTATGATTTTTCTTTATATATATATGGCCTTGTTTTGGGGTTAAAAACCTGGTGGAGCGCAACTCAATACTTTGAATCTGGGAACGACGGTTTATTAGTAATATAGCTAGGAAGCCGTCTCTGATACAGCATTATTGGTATATTATTGATATGTTGTTACTTAATGAGAAAACATGCTTTATTCCACTGCAGCTACAGAGGTAATATTTTTTTTTTAATCTTTCCCAAGTATAAATCTGGATGAAAAATTATCCAGCGAACACCATTTATAATAGTAGATGACTTTTTAGTGTCTGATAGAGTTTCCCATTGCCAGTACAAAATTATTTTAAGACTAGATAATGAATGATATGTTTACCTAAGAAAATATTGATGTTTCCTAGGCTTGTGACTTGGAATTCTGAGTGTCATATATGCTAAAATGTTTGCAGTGGTTGAATATCATGTTACATCTATAGCATCTTCTCTTGGAAAGGATTTTGTTCATTCTTTTCATTTTCTGTGGTTGTTATTTTCCACTGTGTGTATGATGTATTTAAAGAAAGCAGATCACCCTTACAAAAGAAATTTTTTAAGATGTAAGCTCTGGTTTAAGACAAGTTAGAAAAAAACAACTGATAAGACTTGGGCTGTTCAGCGGTATAGTCTTGTCTGCCTTCCAATAAAATGTAGAAGTATCTTACTAGTCACTGAGCAAGTGTAGCATGCTCTTGTTAAGTTCTTCAGACTCAAGCAGTGCATCTCTAGAAAGGCAAGCAGCCGATTTCCCATACAAGTGAATCATGTTAGGCTCAGACATACTGCTGTTCACAGCACTGAGTCAAAGAGTTTTGTGTGCATTTGATGGCTCTTCAGCTGTGCAGTGGGATTTTCTGTAGGTAAGCAGGTTTTTTTACAGCACTTGGCTCTTGGAATAATCTTGGGCTGAGACAGAAATTGTTGGAAACAAGAGATTTCTGAAAAACTTGGGTTTAGAGCCTTCTTTGGCCCTTGAATTTCCATAAAGTGGATTGTTGAATTTTGGTTCTTCCTCTTGTGTGTTTGTTGCAGAGGAACCCTAGTAATGTGATATAGTCCATTCAGAGGGAAATTTATGATCATCAATTGGGTACCTCATTCTTGAAAGGCACTTTTGGAAATTCCAGCCTTAATAAATGCATACCAAATACTGATTTACAGATAAACATGGAGCCCTGTTGCTAACATTGTAACTTGGCTCCCTTATAAGAGGCCTCATCATTTAAGTCTTTCAGCCAAGTAAATTTGGCTTGATAACTGCAATACTTGCTCAGAAGACAAGAACTGCTATTCTCTAGCACCAGTTGGTTTGTTGTTGACTTCAGGTTGGCTCACTGTAGTTCATTCTTCTTGAAAACTCTGAAGCAGCAGTATTTAAAAGACCTTGATTTCCTTTGAGAAGAGATTATTAAGATTGGTTAAATGTAATTATAAGGATTAGAGGGCCAGCATGCATTATGGTGCAACAGCCGTGGAGCTGTTAGTCAAAGGGCATTCAGGGATAGAGAGAACCAGGTAGACTTGGGGCAAGGAGAAGACATTGCCCTTAACCAGCTAAGGATGCTGTTCTTTTGCAGATACGGTATATGGGGAGCCTTATGGAGGGCTCTAGACTGAGTGTGTGGAATTATAGCAAGTTATATCCCTTGTTTCACTGCAGCTGTTTTTTGGAGAAAATTGCTTGTCTTTCTTCATTAAAAAATTACCACAGTTATGGGTGCTCTCATGGCGGTCTCCCCTTTAGATTTTCTCTAAGTTCTGTTTTCACCTTTATTTCATTATGAGCGCTGCTTTGCACAGAAGTGTGTGTTTGTGTGTGTGCATGTCTGTATTATGCCCACAAATTTAGTAGTAACATGCAGCAAAATAATACTGTTACTGAGGAAACAATTACATTTCATTTTCTGGAATAAAAGGGAATGTGTGCGTGTAAATCTTCTTCTAAATAATCTGTGTTGGAGAGCCAAAAGAAGATGAGATTTCTAAATTCATGAAGGCCCTTCACAGTGGAATCCTGTGTGCCGCTGAAGTGTAACAAGCTTATTTATATTTTATTGTGCTTCTAGATCAAGCTGCATTATTATGGGCTGCATTCCCCTGACACTATAGCTGTTGCTAAGGAAGAGGTACATTATGTTAATATTTTGCGATCATAACTATGCAAGCTGGGTTCTATACATTGAAGAAGTTAAGGGGGGGGGGGGGGGGGGAGGAGGGCAAGGAGTGATGTTAATGCACCATTTTGATTAGAGCCTCTGCAGATTGTCGTTCACATTGAGAGGCAAAAAGTAAGCTTGAATTTGAGAAGAATTCACACAGAAAATGGGAGAAAACCAAACAATTGAAAGAATTTGTTCACTGAACTTTAAAATTGCTTAGCAGTAGGGATCTGGAACGAGTGCTGCTAAGAGGGAATATGGCAGAAGCAAACTGAATGCTTTTACCAGGCACAATCAGTGGAGACTTTTGCAGCCTTCTTGTGCCTTAATGTGTTTTGATCACGTAAACACAGCATTCATTCTTAATTCCTATTTCCTGACCGTTTCCAGTGTTGGTGTCTATTATGTGATTTCAGTACCTTCTAATTAATTTAGGTTGATTCACTAAGAGCCTACAATCATGTAGTAACCAGCACAATACATAAAGTAAAACAGTGACGTGATGCATTAGCTTCAGTGTATGGAGTCAAAGAAAAGGCAGAGTCATGAGCAAGAGATACTGATGTCCACGCTGGTTATTTTAAAAAATACACTCTATGGACTGTATTGATGAGTATTATCAAAATGTTTACACAACAAGTAAAATAAGGAAGGATCTTGGCACGCCTCCTAAAGGAACATTGTGAACTCAGTTTCCCCTTTCAAAACTGTTCTCTCATTAATATGGCTGCCAAGGCATGAAGCAGCTGTGGAAAGGGAGGACTGGATGGCTAGGAGCTTGTCTCAATTCTGGCATGCCTTGCACCTAGCTGATTAGACCAGGACAGTGTCCTCAGGAGTATCCACGGTTACCATGGCCATGGCACCTGAGAAAAGATATTTTTTGCCTCGTACTACTGCCCCTCCCATTTTCAAACATTCAGTGCACCAAAACTGGGTTTGCACCTGGATCGAGTACTGTGAAGATTATTCTCTCTTAATCTCAGCTCCTAAACTGGGGCAGCGCAGAGCAAGCAACCCACTCATCTGAGGTCAGTCCTGCTTTCCAGAGCCCTGGCAAGCAGCAGCCATCAAGAAGGACTGGGAAGCCTGTCGGAGGCTTGCCGGCATCCTAATCCATCAGCTTTAGTCTCTGACCCTGCCATGATGAGCAGAGCCACTTATTCTCCCTTCTCTCCTCACTGTCCTTTGCTTAAACCTTGTATAATGGGTTCTTTGACCCTTAACAAGGCTTTAGGAAAGTTAGCACTATGTTTTCCTAGTCAAGGCTGTAATAGTTCATGTTACACCTCGTTGCATGCACCTGATCATACAATCACTAAAGAAGCTAAAATGCCTGGCCTGGGAAGTGTCACTTGCTTGGGCAAATTAAATGTAGTGTAAGACGAGAGTGGGATGGAGGAGTGGGAGGGAAAGGAATAGTCACCCCTGCGATGTAGCAGGTACTTTCATACTGGAGGTGTATGTTGTAAAGAGGAAAATGGGAAGAATAAAGAGTGATGAGCTACCAGTACACGGGCTGGGCATGAAGTCAATGGAACAGAAGTACCAGAGGGAAAAGACAGGCTGCATGGTCTCAACAGAGAGGATAGCCACAGAGGACTTGTTGGGCAAGCCACACAGCTTAAAGTAGAAGGAGGCAAGACAAGATGGGAAGGAAAAAATGTGGTTTTTTTTTTTTTTTAAATGCTTTTATGTAACATATAAAGAGATTTAAAGTCCTTTAGCTTTGGATGGTTAAGACTTTCACTGCCTCCAGCAACTATGCACAAAATAATCACGTAATGTTTATATTCCTGATTTCCTGCCCCAGGCACCCATTCCTACCTGCTTGCTTCTTCCCACCTTTTGCACTGAGTTGCTGCAATTTAACAGCAAAGATCCAGAGTTTTCCTTGAGCATCATTAACCACTCCTAACCTGCCCTCTTGGCATTAATATAGAGCTCAACCTGAACATTGAGAGCAGCCTGGTGTGCTCATCTATTTTTTTGAATCTGTTGATGTTTCCTTCTCAGTCTGGCCACCCAGATCTTCAGCTCATGTCCTTTTCAGATCAGTGTAGCTGTGCCTGCTGGGTCCGAAAGCCATGGGCAAGGATGTTCAAAGTCCTTGGCCACCCCATAATCTGCTCGTGGTTTTAAAAAGTGTGTGTGCCCCCTTCTGGCCTGGGGTTTGTGCTTGTCTTTAAAGCACATTGCTGCTCCTCCACGTTGTGTTTGTTAAATAACTGCAGCTTGGTGTAGGTATTTCACATATAAGCTGACAGGGTTGACATTGTGAGTATTTTGCAATCATTTGTTTAATTAGCTGGAGCTCTCTGGGGAGACGTTTATGAAATGGCATACTCCCAAAGTCTAATTCAAATCTGTTTTGCTTTTTTTTTGTTGGAGGTCTTGTAATGCAAAGCATTAAAAAAGGTACAAGTGAATGGAAAGCAACAAAACCCCTTCTGTTAATGGGCAGTGCCTCAGTAACAAACTCGCCCAAATACAGAAAGGAAATTACATTGGGTAAAATGACCTACAAGAGGGGAAATTGGAATTAAGTCTGCACAGATGTCTTTTTTTTTTTTTTTTTTTAACCTGTACTCCCCTTCTGTTTTCTTTTAGTGCGATGTTTAATTAAGCTTCTCCTTTGTTTGGAGGTTAATTCCTTTTCTAATCTACAGCTGTTTTTACAAAGGTGTTCATTACTGGGATGAACAGAGACTAGAGACTGGAGAATGGCAGGAGCTCGGCCTCATTTAGTGAGAAGGGTTTTTTTGCTCACAGAAAAATCTCAGGGCCCCTCTTTCAGATGCAGGGCTTCTGTGTCGATTCTTCTCTGGAAGGGAGCTGAAGTTTCTGCCATAAAACTGGGGCTGTGCCATCCTGTCTGCTCACTTAATGCACTTAAAGCCCTTTGTGCTCCGCAGACCCTTAAACTCCCATCTAACTATACATAGAGATCGCTGTTTTCTCTTGTGATACTTATCTGCCCATTGAAATCACTGAGAAATTATTATCCTAAATATTTCATGAGATCTGGCTTGATCTTTCTGAGTCCCCACAGAGCAGCAAGCTCCAACAAGCATTGTCACAGTGTGCCCTCATTGCTTGAAGGTAGGCTCTTCTGCTTGCTGGGATATAGCAATGCTCAGAGTACCTGAAGCCTCTGATGCTTTGCTGTACTATCTGTAGAACATGCAGAGCACATGTCAATTATATCGAAGTATTTATATTGCAAGAAACTGGGGTAGCAATGCTAATTTTTACTGCTGAGCTGCAGTGCCGGGGAGCAGACAGCATTGACAGAGCAGGGGCCGGCTTGGAACAGGATTGTCTGTTTCTCTTGCATGTCGTGCTTGCTCTGACAAATTGAAGTGAACACAACAGCAAAAGCTAAAACAGTTTTTAGAGGAATAAAGCCTGTGGAAAACCCAAAGGAGTGACAGAATGCCCCAACAATTAAAAGCAGGACCCCTCTTACTCAGCATGGTCCTGTTAGGAGCAATGTGGTGGGCCACATCTCCAGGCACTGCTCAGCCCATGCAGTCCTTCACTGTCCTGTGGCGTGGTATTAATAAAGGGTCACTCCTTCCAAACAATGGGCGTGATGTAGGAGCCATTGCTTGTCATCTGGAAGCCAGATTTTGTTGTTATGTTTCCTTGTTCTGGTTGTGTGAATAGTCATTGCATAAATTCACACGCATACCTAGTTTTTATAGAAAGTTGTTTTTTTAACTGTGGCACCTTCTAAACTTGTGGCTATTTCTTTCCTTTACTATCCTGAGAAATGGGAAATGGTCTTTTGGGTTCTGTAGAAGCTGTAGGTTTGCAGGAAAAAAGGCAGTTGTGGAGCTAGTCAGTTACTGCTGACACAGCATAATTAATGTGCAAATATTTCTGAAAGCAGCAGCTAAATGACAGAAATACATGTGCTATCCCTTCCATGCAGAAAAGAAATGGGATTATACTTCAAAACACTGTTTCTCATGCTCTCTAGGCACTGTTGTTGGTAACCTGCACATGTGGGTAAAACATTTTGCGCTTTCTGACATCTTGGTTTTTTATAGAAGAATTGGCAAGATGAGAAATGGTGTGAACAGCTCAAGGAGTACTGACTTTTGCAGTCAGTAGCTAGTGAAATTAGCGTACTCCTTCAGTTTTGTTTGCACAGACAATTACAAATTAGATCCAGGAAACATGCTCCCAGAGGTCTAGTTTTAGGTTTTAAGAGGATGCTGGCATGGGAAGGAGGGAAAGCATGTTAACACAAAGCATTTTACCCCCATTCATAGATGGCTCAAAGCTACCAGTCTTGCAAAAATTCAGTAGAAGTGGAGGAGAAAAATGTGGGAGGAAAGGCAACACAGGAGAAAACAGAGTTGTGTGAACAGCTAATCAGTCTAGATTACATTCAGCTGTGCAAGAGGTGCTAAGATACCAAGCACGTTAACGTGAGTAGCAAGGGTGGAAGAACGGAGGTCCATGCTGAGCAAAATATGTTCTACCACCCACCACAATTGTGTCTTTGAGCATTTCCAAATATGAAAGTTGCTTTTCCAAGGTGGCTTTCCTGTCCAAAATGCTTTCTTAGTGCTGGGCTGCTTTAAGAGACAGTAGCACCTATCCCTCCTGCATTGGTGGGTCGGTATGGCAGCGTTGTCTCTGGTAGCTCTCACTCAAAGAGTGTGAGTAGGTTCAGGCCAAATAGTGAAGCACTTGCGTTGCTGCGGAAAATGCTGTTTGGGACCTTGTGTGGACGTTGAACAGATGCACAGACTCGCACCTAGCGTGCCTGGAAAGGGTTGTCCTTCAACCAAGTAGTACCAGGTCAAAAACGCTTGTCAAATACCTGTCTTCTGACTGCCCTGGGTGAATACAAGGTAAGGTCGGATTGCATCCGTGAGTTTGAAGTCTGGGTGCTTGGCCACTGCGTCTTCTGAAGGGACTGAGCTTTATTTTCTGGCTACCTTGCCGCTTGAAGTGTATCCACCACCTGGCACCTCCCTATTTCAAGAACAGCAGGATGGGGTAAGACCAAGCATCTGTCTGCAGCTTGGTGGAAACTGCAGAGCAGAAAGGGGCTTCTAGTGAAGAGCCCCAGGTACAGTTACAGTCCTGAGCTTTTTCTTTAGCCAAATCCCATTGTGGATGTGGTGGTATTTCTGGGGTGTTTTTCTGATCCACACTTCTAAGCCAGTCCCCAACATACTGTCCATGTGGACCCTCATCCCAGAGGGCTAACCACCCTTGAAGTGGTGCAGCATTGGGGTGGTCTGTGAGTGCCTCAACCTCCAGGTTGTTATTTGGATGTGTAGAAAAACCAGCCTCTGCCCCTAAATCCTCACCTCCTGGAGGACCTTAGTATCTAAGCATCTTTGGGACTTTAAAGAAGCTACTATTATTGACTGGATAGCTGAGAGTTTTCCATACAGCATCTCATGGATTCCAGCACCAAAGCGATGGAAGTAACAAGCAGCTTTTATTGACCGTAATTGCACTTGAATTAACTAGATGCCTGTGTAGCTGGTGGCTACTGCTGCGTGGAAACCTCACTGCTTTGCCTCGCAACAGCTCCTGTGGCAGGAAGCTTCAGAGGGCACAGCTCTCTTGGCATAACTCTAAAATAACTTGGCAAGTAAGCTCCAGAGACTTAAGCTCTTGCCCCAGCTGGGATACATAATGATCTAGCTACCTGCACTCTTTGATCTTCCCTTTGTTCTGTGATTTTCACAGCGTTATTATTTGTTCACACAGAAAAAAAAAAAAAAAAAAAGGCAGACAGAATAGAAGGGAAAAACAAAAAAGGAAGAGGATTGGAAACACTCCCCGCAATTTGCAGGCAGGGCTGAGATGCAGCCTTGATTCTGCTCTTTACGTCCTCAGGGTGGTAGTGCAGCTACTGCTTCCCCAAGCCTTGCTGACTGGCAGGGAGGAGGAGGAGGCACATCACGCATTTAATTTGCTGCTTAGAGGTTTATTTTAACCTGCATCCCTGTATTTAAATGACACGGATGCATCTGCTTGTGTGCTCTCTTTCCTGAAGCTATGTCAGGGCTGCTGGGGTGAGTTGTGAAAGGGGCATTTTTGTTGTGCCATGCTGGATGAGTGGGTTTGGAATCAGGGACTGCAAGTTGCTGTCAGATCAGCAGGGATTTAGTGAAAATCTCTTCTGCCACTCTGTTGCAGCCTCAGGAGACAGGGCAGAACTTTGGTGGACAGCTGGCCGAAAGCTACACAAGTGAAGAATAAAGAAAAAAATATATAGGGAATTTTTACTAGGTCCAAAGATACTAAGATTTTTTAATCTGTGTCCACTTAAAAACCGATACAATTCATCAGAAGTCTTTAAAGAAGCTGCCATTACTGACCGGATAGCTGAGAGTTTTCCTACAGCACCTTTCAAGAGGCAAAGGTATTTCATACAGTTACAGCAACAGCCCCAAGTAAGGCTGAACCACAGCCATCCCTAGCATAGTTATTGAGGCTGTATCCCTCAATGCTTCTTTTGTGCTTAGATTTACTTTGTTGGGGTTTGCTCCCAACACCGGTGTGCTGATATTCTGAAAAGTGTGGTATTACAGAAAAAGATAATCACATACTGGGATTTAAGCTGTTGCAGAAGGGAGTGTAGTACATGATCCACTTAAAATTGTACGTATACCTATTTTACAGTGCACAAACTGTAATAATACTGCAGGGTGTCCATCTTTTGTAGGAGGGATTACAAATCTCTGGAATTTTTCAGTCTTCATCTATGGAATCATTTTACAACTTGGGGTTTTCATTTAGCTTTCTACTCTGTTTGATTGTGGCCATCTTTGAATAATGTCAGAGCAGAAATTGGTTTTATTGGACTTAATGTTGTCCACAGCAAGATGCACATTGCCTTGAAATATGATGTAATTCCCAAGCAGGAGGAGATGGGCTTCTCTTCAAGTCAGACCTCAGCTCTAGTGTCGTGGTTTTTTAATACACTAGGCTGCAACGTAGCAGGAAATGATGGAAATTACAAGATGGAAGTGGGTTTAAAGGCAGTAATCTCTACCCTTGCTTCAGAGAGAGAACTGTAGATTACTACACTCTCTTGGTTCTTGCCCTAATGCAGGTTGCCACTCTGCCTTTGTCCGATGGTATTTCACCTTTTCTTTAAGTAGACAAAGGTAAAAAATGATACGGAAAAGAAAGTTACATAGCACTGTGGTAAAAAAAGGGTCTGTCTAAATACCTCATATTGTTGGATGTAGCTACTTCTTGGTTAGAAAAAACTCCTTCCAAGGGTGCATGCAGAAAGATGGATAGTGGCTGTAAGTGAGGGATAGCCTGAGTCTTTAACTGAATGCAGTTGAGTGAAAAGAACAAAGAAATGTAGTGCAAAATCTCCCAAAGCTCTGAAATCACGCATGGCTTGTCCAGCAGCTATACTCCAGTTTGAAGCCTCCCAGCCACTACACTTTTGTCTTAAAAAACAAAGCAGGAGTCTCGGCCATGTGAAGAACTTCAACAACAACAACAACAAAGTGTTGCTCACATTTTCTGGTTGCCATGTTTTTTTGAGACTGTGGTATTCACTGTGTTCTAGGTATCACATATAGGCATAAGTAATTTCACCTGGAAAAGTGGTGGGATTTTATCTTTTCAAAGTGAAGATTTTGTCTGTTTGTTCTTACCCCACAGTTGGGGGGGGGGGGGGGGGGGGGGGGGCTGCTTGTTGTTTACAGTTTTGTTTACAGTTTTGTGTGTGTGTGTGCAGAAATGATGTTGAATAAGATCAATAGTGAGTCTTCTGTTGGGCTCTGCTTAAAAATGCTGGAGTTTAGCTGGGGTGGCTTTGTAGTGACTCAATCCAGTGAATGCCCGTATCAAGATAAAGGGTGGTGAGCCAATTTTTGGCTAAGAGTCACTGCTTTCTCAGCAGGCAGATTCAGCAGTTACACAGCGCGACCGATCTGACAGTGATGCAAACCCCAGAGCCTGAGTTTTTGGCACAGGGACTGGAACAGTGCTGGCCAGTTCCCGCAGAGGTCAGAGCAGATGATGCCACCATGCCTTCTTGCTTGAAAAGTCTGTGAACCAGTGCAAGAAGTAGTGTCTCCGTTTATGTTCTGAAGAGGGATGATTTATTCCAGTGTGCATACTGTACTGGCATTGTGCTGGGCTGCACTATCCTTGCTGGTTTGGTTGGAAATTAAATTTCCCTTTTCCTCCTTTTAGTGGTACTTTGGATTTCGTACCTTTTTGAACTGTGGATTTATTCAGCTTCAAAGGGATTTTACATTTGCCTATGGGAATAGCTGTCGTGTCATAATGACCATGGCCTTAAAATTTGCCATTAACTAAAAAACCGATTCTCTCATAGCTGCACACATGTTTTTGGAAGAAGTTTCTCTTGCCCTACACAGTGTTTTTTTTGGGGAAAAAAAAGTTATAACTAGGCCCTAGGAGTAGCTGTGCAAGTCAGAATATTGTTTGTTCACTCTGTGTTCAGTCTCTCCTTGAGCCCAGCACAGTTTGGATCCAAACTGGATCCAAGCCAGCTGGATTTGAGCTTCAAGCTGTAATGTACCAAGTGAAATGCATAGTGGGATACAGGTCTTACCAGGTGAGAAATGTGAGAGAAAGAGGCTGTTCCAGCATAGAACTGGAACTGGAACTGGTGCTCCTCCTGCCCTTCTCCAAAGAGATCCTGGTGGTCATACATCACTTTAAATGGGAAAAATTGGGGGCAGGAGTAGAGAGGGAAACATGGTTTACTGGAGACGAGGTAGTACATATCCCTGAATGTTATCTGAACTGGAGACAGCAGTGAGGATAACAAGTTAATTTCATTTTTTTTTAGTTTTGCTGAATATTACTTTTCTCTGCTAAAATACACATTTTCTTTTGCCGTTGACACCTGTAGCCATTTGCTGCACCAATGGAAATGGAGTGTAAAAATATCTCCATGATAATTCCGTAGTACTCTACACCAACTGTGCCGTCACTTTGCACAGGCATAAAAACTACTAGATGAGGTACAGAAAATCAGTCTGTAAATCTGTAGAAATCGTGGGTTTTCTGCATCTACTGATTTTCCATTGTCTGTATTCATTAACAGAAAGTAAAATGGATGAATTAGTGCTCAGTTCCAGGCAGCTGTTTCTCTAACTTCCCCAAGCTGCACATGCTGAGGGTTTTTAGGGTATTTTCGCTTGAAAAGAAATGAAAAAAAAAAATTCCTCAGCTTCTGTTATCTCTTCCGCTTTCCATGCAGCCTTCTGAGGCCAGGGAGGTGGCTGCTGCGTTTTGTGCTTCCCTGAAGCCCAGCTCCGATTACATGGCCACCTTCAAACAAAGATTTTGTATCAAAGAATGGCTTTTGCAGGAATGCGTCCCCTTCTTTGAATGGTTCCCAGATCTCAGCCACCAACTCTTGTGTTGGGATGTACATTTTGCATTAACCTTAAGGTGCTGAGATCCGGCTTCCTATATTGGTCCTGCTAGAGTACATGCAAAAATAGTCTCTCGGTTAATGACAGGGGATTTTTGAACTTGGAGGAGCAGTTGGAAAGCTTTGAGCCCACTGTGGCAGCATAGTAAAAGGACCATGACTTCATCCGTCACTTAATGAGAGGTAGAAAGGCTTGATTTAGCAAAGGGTGAGGAGAAGTATGATGTACTTAATGCCTTCTTTGCCTTGGTCTTTAATAGTAAGACCAGTTGTTCTCTAGGTACCCAGCCCCCGAGCTGGAAGCCAGGGATGGGGAGCAGCAAAGGAAGATGGTCAGTGACCTGCTACACCACTTACACACACACACACATCCTTAGCGCCAGATGAGATCCACCCAAGGGCACCGAGGCAGCTGGAAAATGTGCTCCTGAGCCACTTTCAGTCATTTATCAGCAGTCCTGCCTAACTGGGGAGGTCCCAGGTGACTGGAGGATAGTCGGTATGATGCCCATGTACAAGAGAGGCAGGTTGGAGGATCTGGGGATCTACAGGCCTGTCAGCCTGACCTCAGTGCTGGGGAAGGTTCTGGAGCAGATCAGCTTGTGCATTATCATGCAGAACCTGCAGGACAACCGGGGGATCAGTCCCAGCCAGCATGGGGTTATGAAAGGCAGGTCCTGCCTGACAGACCAGATCTCCTTCTATGACAGGATGACCTGCCTAGTGGATGGGGGAAAGGCTGTGGATGTTGTCTACCTGGACCTTAGGAAAGCCTTTGACACCATCTCCCACAGCATTCTCCTGGAGAAACTGGCTGCTCATGGCATGGATGGGTGTACTCTGTGCTGGGTTAAAAGCTGGCTGGGTGGCTGAGCCCAAGGGGTGGCAGTAAATGGAGTTGCATCCAGCTGCTGGCTTGTCACAAGTGGTGTTCCCCAGGGCTCAGTACTGGGGCCAGTCCTGTTTAATATGTTTATCAACGATCTGGACAAGGGGATTGAGGGCACCCTCAGTCAGTTTGCAGATGATACCAGGTTGTGGGGGAGTGCTGATCTGCTTACGGGCAGGAAGGGTCTGCAGAGGGATCTGGTCAGGCTGGACCCATGGGCTGAGGCCAGTTGTATGAGGTTCAACCAGGAGAAGTGCCGGGTCCTGCACTTGGGTCACACCAACCCCACACAGCGCTACAGGCTTGGGGCAGAGCGGCTGGAAAGCTGCCCGGGGGAAAAGGACCTGGGGGTGCTGGCTGACAGCCGGCTGAACATGAGCCAGCAGCATGCCCCGGTGGCCAAGGTGGCCAACAGCATCCTGGCTTGTATCTGAAACAGCGTGGCCAGCAGGACTTGGGAAGTGATCATTCCCCTGTACCCGGCACTGGTGAGGCCGCACCTCAAATCCTGTGTTCAGTTTTGGGCCCCTCACTGCAAGAGGAACACTGAGGTGCTGCAGCGTGTCCAGAGAAGGGCAACGAGGCTGGTGAGGGGTCTGGAGCACAAGGCTGATGAGGAGCAGCTGAGGGAACTGGGTTGTTTAGCCTGGAGAGGAGGATACTCAGGGGGACCTTATTGCTCTCTGCAACTGCCTGAAAGGAGGCTGTAGGCAGGTGGGGGTTGGTCTCTTCTCCCAGATAATTAGCAACAAGACAGGAGGAAACAGTCCCAAGTCATGCCAGGGGAGGTTTAGGTTGGATATTAGGAAAAACTTCTTCACTGAAAGGGTGGTGAAGCATTGGAATAGGCTGCCCGGTCAGTGTAGACGTGTAGACATGGCACGTAAGGATGTGGTTTTGTGGTGGACTGGCAGTGCTAGGTTAGTCGTTAGACTTGATGATTTTAAGGGTCTTTTCCAACCTAAATGATTCTATGATGCTATGATTTATTTTATGAGAAGCCATCGTGCTCATCCTCTGTGTCTGCAAGGAAATGGAGGGCTGTGGTTTAGGCAGCCTTTGGCAGGAGACCTGTAAATTCATAGCCCATGGGGAGAAGGGACTTGGAGGAAGATTGTGGGTTGCCCACTGTCCCAGGCACAGCTGGGGGTAGAAGCCAAGAACTGAGACAAAAGCCAGCTCTCACTCAAGGACCTGGTACGTCCTGGAACGGTGGAAGGGAGTTGTATGTGATTTCAAAAGGAAGCATTAGCCTCGCTCCTTTGGCCTAAAACACATTGGAGAGCAGCAAGATGAGCAGCCCTGCTAGCAGAACGGGGCACAAGGGGCGACCTCAGGCAGGAGACCAAGGAGAGGCAGCTGGGAGAGGGCAGATGCTTGGATTCGCCTGGAAAACACAACTGAGTAGCTTAGGATACAGATGGCCATGTCAGAGGGAAAGGCTGTGTAGGTCATTAATACGGTGGGTGGCTTTCTTGGGGAGGGGACTTCTTAAGGTGTTACTTTTCTCCCCTTCTGTGGCCCAATGCTGCTGATTACAAGAGAAGAGGATTATTATAGATATTAGCTATTTAGACACTAGAGATAACTCACAATGCTGAAAACTGAACTTCCCTCTGATTAAAATTTAATTGCTCCCAAGCTTCCACTAGTTACTTGCATTAAGTTTCACATTATCGGAAAGTGCTTATCAACCAGCATTGGATTTAACAGGAATTTGGCAGATGTTAGTGAAATGCTGGAGGAAATCCAGACCACAAGATCTGCAGCATATCATATGTTTGAAAATTTGTTGGCAGCCAAAAGAAAAATCACAAACCTGGAAATAGCAAGAACTGGACACAGATCTCTTCTCATGAGCCAAAAGGTTGGATCATCACCTCCAGCACCTGGAAGACCAGCATGGGTCACAAAGTGCTATGTGTCAGGTGTCTCCATGAGGTGTAAAAGCAGCAGATATTATATTACTGGATTTTAGAGTGCTTTATGTGAGGAACCTTGGTATCTCCATGGAAATCTTCAGCAAAAAAATCCCAGTCTGTTCTGAGGCAATTTAGCAAATTAGCTATGTTTTATAAAACTTAGGTTTTCATTGCAGATTTTCCTGCCTCTTGAGGACATTTATTCAGAAACAGGGTCCTTGCTCACTAAGAGGCTAATTTATTTCTGCTACATATTTCCTTCCTACTGCTCTCTTTCTGTGGCATTGTAACCTTCAGCACTGCTTAGCTTTTTGTCACCAGGATTTGCTTCTGGTGCAAGCAGAGGACAAACACAAGTATCTAACAAGTTTTGAGAAAGCTTGATCCATTTTTTCGTAAGTATATATAAAAAAAAGAACTTAGCTTTGTATTGATGTGTCGGTGTGTAGTATTACGGTAGCCTCAGCAGCTGTAGCGCAGTGAGGCTGCAGAGGAAGAATATGCCTCCTTTAGACAAGCAGGATGTGAATTAAAATTTAGGATGGTACTAGTCCTTTTCCAAAAAAATGCTTAGTTGTGTTTGAAAAGAAATCTAACTTCATGATTTATTATCTATCATGTTTTAATGCATGCAAATATCTTGACAGTGGTTGTGGCACGAGCTTGTATGGAAAAAGTAAATCTCACCTTAAGCCTTTTTCAATTGAAACAGTGTTTGGTGGAGTTTGTGTGAAAGATTAAGTCTGATTCACCCCTTGTTGAGACTGAGTTGATGGCTACAGAGATAGAGCAGGACCCACCCTGTGCTATTGCAGCATTTGATCCCTTATATATGATTTCATTTGTTCTCTAGTATATAGCAAAATGCATTTCATATGCTTTCATTCACTGTAGAGCGACCTGGGCTCGGCAGACCTCTGTTGCTAGGTAGACACTGCTTGGGAGAGATGTTGAATCCTTGTGTTAATCCTGCTTCATCTTTTGGTGCTGATCTGGCTTTTTTTCATCTCCTGAGGAGGATGTGAATGAATGAGGGTTTAAAATTTTGGGTCTGTGGCTGGGAAATGAGCTCAGCCCATGCCAGGCTCTGAAGCATTGGCTTAAATAACGTTAAGCCTAGGCTTAAAAAACTATACTGAACTGGGGACTATATGCTGACATGCTCTGTGCTATTAAGTTAACAAGTTTAGTATGTGGAAGTCTGTTTCCTTAAGTTATGTGTTCTATTATTATTAATAATTAATACAGTTTTTACAGAAAAAAGGCAAATCAAAATACTTCAAAAAGTATCAGTCCCAGATGCAAAACCCATCAGTGCTCTATTTCACATAGTATTTTCTGAAGATTTATAGAGTATATTGTGCAAAGCAATTCAGAAATACATGAATAGAAATTCTGTTTCCAGCAGTGAAATTTGTTCAAAAGCTGATAAGAAAGGAGAGATTTCTTTTCGAGCACCAAAGGCAATCGATTTGGAACTTGACCAGTGACGTGGAAGGTGCGTGTAGGCTGGTGCAGGGCTCTTTGACAGTGAGTGAGGAGAAATAGGGCAGTGCAGGCTCTTCTTCAGGTTTTTCAGAGCAAATCTGAAGCAGATGTTCCTTAGCCCTGAGACACTGCTCTAACCATGAGTGCTAATCTAACCTGACCGTAATAAAGGCTGGCCCTGCTTCTAATTCTGTCCAGCAAATGCAAGGAGACGTGTACGGAGGTAGCAAACCATGGGATGGATTTCAACCATCTTGAGCTATTTAAAGTGTGATGGGCTAAACCATCCATTGGGTTCCCTCTGACAATGAGGGAGAAGGGCACCTCCAGATTGAAATTCGGAAAAACACATGCCAACATTGTGCATTCATGTAGATGCATGAAGAGAATGTTTGAGGTTTACTGGAAATTATAGGCGTTAGAGGTATGATGTAACTAAAGCGGTCAGTACCTAGCAAGGTGCACTCAGGATTTCCCAATTACCTTGAATGAAATGGGGGCCTTATTCTTTTAGGGTTTTTTTTAGAGCTGGCCTCACATGTGCAACTTCATTAGATTGGATTCCCAAGCCAGTACTGAGCCTGTGCTATGCGAAGATGAAACTCAGAGGGAAAGTAAGACTGAGACCCCTAAATAACCTGATACTCAAACGGCCAGTGCTTTTTTAACAGTGGGAGATACTGCTTTCTTAGTATTTTTGAAAGTCAGACCCGTTGTTCAGAGTCTAACATTGGGATCATGTCTATGAAAGCCTTGACCTCAATGTCTTATCTATTGTGTTTGGTTGTGTTGGGTTTTTTTTCCCATGGGAGAAATCACAAAGTGCAAAAATCAAGGGAAAGGAAAGTCTGCAAAGTCCTGTTTGACCCACTCATAAGGGCACAGGTGGCACAGGACTCAGTCCGTACCTCCGGGCACAGCCCATTACTCTTGCTTTCCCCCCTGCCATTTTGCTTTCAGTCAGCTCTCAGGGACAATGGTTTTCTAAATATTCAGTGCCCAAAGAATTTACTTTACTTGGTTAGGACTGTAACATTTTGAAGGGACTAATTTTAAACAACAGAAGAGCCTAAACTTGTGCCTGCTTCACGAGCTCCTTCACTGACGCATGGAGAAGGAGCTCCCCGAGGAACATGCACTCGACTCTTACTCTCTCTTAGCACATCTCTGTCATGATTTGCTGATGTTCTCAGGACAGCCCTTTTCAAGGTCTGAAGTATTTTTCTAGCTCTCTGTAGCTCTTTCCATCCTTGGCCTACAAGCCTGGGAATAAAATGGACCTTTCTTTACCTGGGAGCTCTTGAAAGATGCTGTGATATGTCGGGTGTGCGATGGCCTTGTCTTCCCCAAAACGTGGTGCTACCTCCAGCATCGTACACCTGGAATAAATATCCAGCTGCTCTTTCTGCAACCTAAAGCTTCTGTGCATTAATGCAGTAAGACAGATCCTTATCTGTGTCTCCTGCTGACTGCCCAAATGATGGGCCGTGTTCACAGAATTATTGCCTATCATCATTCATGCTATTGCCACATACTGGCTGCACGTCTGCCGCAGCTCACCTAACCTTGGCCACCAAGGACTGTGTGGACTGAATATATATTTCACAGAGAAAATGGATGATGTCCTGCAACAAGGAAGGTTTAACAGAGCTTTATTGTGCTCCCATGTGCTGTGTAGTAGGATAGCACGGAGAAACAGGTGGTTTGGGAAATTGTGTTGACACAGCTCTTATATTGTCAACAATCAATTGGAAAGTTTTGTTCAATGAAATGTATTACAGCCTATGAAGGATGCCCTTGGCTTCAAGTTGGATTATTAGAGGTGAGACTGACTGGCCTGTACGTCCCTATGTCTTCCTTATTGCCCTTTTTAAAAATGGCAGTTATGTTTTCCCGTGGCTATAACAGAGCAGCCAAGCCTCGGCATTCCCAGCAAATGCAGGCAGACAGGGGATGAGACCTGGCTCGAAAATACCACTAAAGCTAATCTGGGGCTTTGTTGGGCTGCCCCAGTTTGCAGGGCTGACCTGTGGCCATGGTAGCACTGGGGAATGAGTTGGTGGACGAGCGGCAGTGGTGGTGGACTCCTGCCATAGTGAAGCTCTGGAGCTGCTGTGGGTCTGCTCCATCGTTGTCATGTTCTCTGGGCATGGTCACTGCAGGGTTGGCAGGGGGATCTCCCATTCCTCTCAGGTCTAAGTTTTCCTCCCTCCTGTAGGATAACCCTAAGTGGTAACTTCCTGCATCTCCAAAGTGCCCTTCATCCCAAGGTCATCCCTAGAATAAATTGTAAATGAGAGCTGGAGGCACCACCCCACACTGTCGTTGTGGCCTCTGGACTTGGTGGGGGAGTGGGGAGAGGGTCAGATGTCAAGTCAAGCAGGTATCCAAAATTGTTGGCATTGGGAATATCCTTGGTTTTGGAGTTAAGGGAACAGAGAGCTGAGAGGCAGGCATGAGGCTGAGGAAAGCTCTAGGTCGGGATGTGTTTGCTGGTAGAGGCTTTTTTGGGGAAAGGAAAGCAAATGGGAAAAAATGGACAAATAAAACTGGAAGGAGCAGCTCATTACTCAAGGGGCAGATATAGAAGTGGTTTGTAGGCAATTACAGGTGAGCCAGGCAGGGGTAAGTTTTGGAACTGACCTGGGATGAGGAAAAGAGCTAAAAATAGTGATTTAAGATCCCCTTTGGTGGAGGTAAGCCAGCATCGTGCCCAGAGAGCTGTAATGCAGATTCCACATGAATGAGATTTTATTCAACATGCAGGGAGAGAAATCTGGGTAAGAGGGACACTGGGGAATTTCTGAACGTTAGGATGAAGTTTCAGCAGGATTCATATCACTTGTGAGGGCTTGGCCCCACTGGCGCAATGTTTCTGTTGGCAGCAATCTAACACTGCATTTCCCACTTGGAGGATCCCTGCAGAGAAATTGTCTCTAAAGGAAAAATGTTCAGTGATACTGGCTTAGCTTGTATTGTTTCCATCCAGTTGGGCTGGGCTTTAAGATTTAAATACTATCAAAAAGGAAAAAGCAACCTAGAAAGGCCCACTTAATATTGGAAGAAATTGTTAAGCCAGGCTGGTCCTGGATTCTTTCTCATTTTAGCCCTTTGCATCCTCTTTCCTTTGTTCCCTAGCTCTGTCCCATCTCATTTGACATGCTCTCAGGCTGGCCTGGGTCAGTTCTGCCACAATTTTGATTTTCATTTAGGCAAACACCACAGCATGGACTTGCCTCAGCTTGACAGAAAGGGACACATAATTTTCTGTTATGTTGTTAGGAGCCTTGCACGCTTCCAGCTGGCAAAGAGATTATCAAATATCCTTGAACGACATTTGCTCAGAGTGCAAGAGAGAAAAGAAATCTAGTATCTGCTTTTAGACTCACTTCCTTCCTTATGTGTTTTATTTGGTTTTCTTTGCACACACTTCAAATTTCCTTTCTATAAGACCATATTCAGCCTAAGTTGCTTAGTGAGATTTGTTATCTAGTGAGTGCTTGCTCATGTTTAAAAGTTGACTGGATCGAGAGCTGTTTTTTCTCCTTGCGTCCACCCCTTTCCCTCAGCGGTGGTGAATGGCAGTGAATAGTAGCTCCTTTTGGGGACAAACATTCACCATCTCCACCCAAAACAGCAGCCACCTAATGGGCTGAAATCTGTGGCGAATAAGTGTTGGGTCAGCATGCCCCGATAGGTATCAGTGTCTTGTAGGCTGCTCTTGAGGTGTTCTTGAGTCTCTTCAGTACAGGATGCATGTTGCTGTTGCTGAAGACAAAATCTCAGCCATAAAACATAATTTACATTGCTGCCCCTGGAGCGGAAATTATGCAAGTTGCTGAAATAAAGTTGCATCTCCCTTAGTTAACAACCCATTGCCTTGTTGGAGTCTGTTTGACAGGCATTTCTGTCTCTGAGATTTCAGTGTGCTCTGCTCTGAACAAGAGCTGCAGACAGCAGTGGTTTAACTGAATCAGTGTCACTGTTTTAGCTCAAATATGAAGTTTAATAAGGGAAAATAACGGCTTAATTTGGAAAGGCATCTTGTAGGCCAAGGGGACTGACCTTGTACGAGTGACTGCTGCCAAGAGGATTAGGGAGTTGTATGTTGTACTCAGAAACGTACTGTGGACATGCCGAGCTTGGCACAGAAGATGGGAAGACTGGTCCCTTTAGTCCAGTACCTTGTCTGAGCTTCAGACTTTGCAGAATGAGATTCCTTGGAGAATAACCTGGATCGAGAGAAGGGCTCATTCTTTTGCATTAGCCAGTAATTTTCTCATACAATAACACAGGAGGATCAAAGCTTTCTCCATCCTCCTCTTGTTTTACTGTAGTCCTTGGCATGTCTCGGCACCTCCCAGGAGTGTGAGTGGACTGTAATGAGTGGTGCTCTTTGCAAGAGGAGAAAGAGGTAAGGACACCGGTTTGTCTGCTTGGGGTGGAGTTTTTTCCTTGCCTCTCCCCACCAGTCTGTTCTCAGCATCCTTACTGTAGTTTTGGATTTTCTGGTTATCCATGGAAAGGCTTAAGCCTTTCCCAGCACCAACTAAACGCCTCAAGGAAAGCTGAGCAAATATTTGAGATGCTTGCAGTTTCTTTTGGGTCCCAGAGATCTGCTGTAAGAGACACTGCATTTTTCAGGAGACAAAGTCAGAAGTTGCCTGCTGTTCGGTGGCATGATTTCCAGCCAAGGCTTGGACATGGAAATGTCAATACAGTGAAGGCAATGGCACTGCAGGACTCTCTAGATTCCCGCTGTCATCACTGTTGTGAGGCATCTCCAAAAAGCACCTCAGGTCTTGGACAAATTGAACAGCTTTTGATGCTACCTTTTCCTGTCCATAGACTGGCTGACACAGATTCCTAAATCGAATTTCTCTCTTTTTCTCTCTCTTCAAGCAAAGTCACATTTTTCTCTGCCTTGGAACAATCTCCGTGGCAGCTGAACAGAGCAGGCAAGCTACTTGTCACTGCAGCGCTTACACTTGTGATTTCTATTCTGCTGAGCAGCTTCAGGTTGGGATGCCAGTGAACTCTGTGTCTCTGACCAATGGTCAGTCAGGATCTAGCCTCTTAAAAGAAAATAATATTTATTTGAAAATTTAAACGTTTCTTGAATTGCTTTGTACTGACCATGAGGGTCTATTATAGGCAACCTGAAAGGAGCCTACAAGAAAGCTGGAGAGGGTCTTTTTACACGGGCATGAAGAGATAGGACAAGGCATATAATGGCTTTACACTGAAAGAAGGTAGATTTGGATTTTATATTAGGTAAAAATTCTTTACGATGAGGGTGGCAAGACACTGGAAAAGGTTGCCCAGAGAAGTTATGGATGCGCGATTCCTGGATGTGTTCAAGGCCGGGTTGGATGGGGCTTTGAGCAGCCTGGTCTAGTGGATAATGTCCTGCCCATAGCAGGGGGGTTGGAAATAGATGGGCTTCAAGGTCCCTTCCTACCCAAACCATTCTGTAATTCTTCTTCCCTTTCCATCTCAACCCTGACCATCACACTAGAAAGTCTGTTATTTCCTTCAATTCCAGAGGAGTTCAGTGTTATGGTTTTTTTACTATTCCTGGCCTGAGATTTCCTCTCATTATAAATTACTCTGTCTGCTTCAGCTGCATGCTTTTTCTCATTTACATTTAAGATGATGGAAGAAGAGTTGCTCTTGATGACATAAGTGAGCTAGATTTTGGGTTGGCGTTATTATAAAATGAGATTTCTGGCTGGATAATGTAAAATATTAGGGATTTTGAGGTTTTTAGTACCTGTAAAGCACCGCAATGACTAGAAAAAACTAATATACTTCTTCCCTGCAAATTGATGAAACTTCTTGATGCATGCATGGAATGTGAAAGGCTCAAGGCTAATAACATTGCAGGTCTCAACACATGTACTAAATGGTCTGCTGTGAAATATTCACAAAACAAAAACATTTCAACATATCTGACACTGAAGAGGGGAAGAATTAATAATCACTGTAGACTGGTGCATTTCTTTTATGTTACCTGTGAGAGCTGTAAAATAAGGTTTAGGCGGTGTGCTAGAAGCATATAGCAGCACTTTAGCCCTATATTGTGGCAGTAGTTTTATCCTATACTTAAAGTAATATCTGTAAGTATATATGGGTCTCTGCTGTATTTCAGTATCAGATACAAATTGCTTGACTACTTTTTTCTCTTGGTTTTCTGTTATGCTTTTGAATCTTGCAGTCACATGAAGATACACTCACTTTTAGCTAGACAGCAGGTATCTTTTCTAAGGTACACACATTGGACCAGGTCAGACTTTCTCTCATCTTTTCTACTCTTTTTCCATGTGTTGAATATATGTATCTTTTTTTTTCCCCCTACAAGAGATGTGATTCTTTTGTTCGAAATATCACTTTTATGCTTTGCAGTGGCATCAGGTACATAAGTTTATGGGTGTATATATTATACAAAGGCAAGGAGATTATACAGCTTAAAAATCTCTGAAGGATACATTTTACTTTTTTCATTTCTGTTGTCGTATCTGCTTTCTTTTACCAGTCACCAGCTTCCACAGATTCTGCTGATGCTTGTGGGGATCCACAATGCCTTTGTTGGTAGTCTAAGTGACTCAGGTACAGTTTAGGCTTCCAGGAAAATTCTACTGTACGGAAAACTGCTGTTCTGGCACATCAGTATCTGGATGTTCCTTTGTGCGTTTGGACCAGTAATTCCCCTGGGCATGTAAACTTTAACACCTGACTGCATGCAAAACCACATGCCAAACCTGGGGAGACAGGCATAGAGTTTTGACCTAAAATGTATTGCTTTTCATCACTACTATTCACTTGTAGGGCTTTTTTTATGTCTGTCTTTTCTGTGTGCCCAGTTCAAATTCCTACAAAGTCAGTGGGTATATTCTTCCACTTCACAAGAAAAAAAATGGCTTACATTGCAATGTGCTGCTCTGAACTAGCCATTAACAAGAATAACCTGAAAGCTGGCAGATGTAAAGCTAGAAATCAGTGTTGAAGGGTTTTCCACCTTGAGCTTCTGTATTGTCAACTTGTTATCAACCCCTCGGGTAAGAGTGTTAAACTATGTCTCAGCGAAAGCTGACTGCACGAGAGCTGATAGCTTTTAATAGTGCAAAGCCAAACAGGTTAAACCTCTTTTTCTAATTTTTGGATGCTGTTCCTTCCTACCTCTCAGCTTTCAGCTGTGACTCGTCAGCTGAGATGACTAGCCATGGCAATACCTCCAGCCCTTGTGCCTTCAGGCTGGAGATCTTTGCCATCTTCTTAGGATACTGAGGCATATGAATACATATTCAACATCACTATCAGCCCCATATTTGTCCTCCCTCAACAAAATATAGCCTCTGGGACACAAGTGAGGGATGCTTGAATGCCAGGCTTGTTAGGACGTCGGCATGGACTTGATAGTGTACCAAGTTGCCTGTGCTGTAAGTACTGAAGTCTGGTATGAAAATGGGAGACCCTTGAAAGCGTTACCCAGTTCATTTCACCTTAAAATACCCTGTATATTACACAGTTTATTTGTTATAAATCTGCTCTCAGAAGCAAATGTGTTTTTCATAATATTAATGGTGCTCTCATTGTTAAAGCCCTCCACAGAACATCAGATATCCATAACACAAATTTAGATGCCAGTCCTGTAGTTAAGCATTGTTTAGGCAGATCCCTGAGCCAACATGAATACAGCTATTAGAAATGAGCTTTACAAAATACTGACATTTCTACATAAGTAATAAAGAGTTTTGGAAGGGAGCTAAACATCATTTTATGGTTTGTCAGGGAAACTATTTCTGAAAGTAGCTGAATGTCGATATTCTTACAATGGAGTTTTGTCAGCTTCTTAGGATTGGCTTATGTGAAAGCTTATTTTTCTGTTTAGCACAGGCTTATTCCATCCCTCCCTTCCATCTTTCTTTCCAGAGGCAAAACCAAACCACTGGCAAGTTTGGGGAGAAGGCTGAGCTAATCTGAGCTCCAAAATGAGATGTGGCTGAGAGGCTGAGGCCGTGCCTGCCTTCTGATTTACAGGAGGGGGCTTGACAGCACATCCACGTTGAGGTGCACCAGAGCATGCTCAAAGAATGAGGAAAGGCAGCCTTTCGCAGCATTTCCTTGTTTCTGCTGGTTTCGGTGGTCAGCTCTTTCCATAGTTCAGGCTGGTTTTCTCGTAGGAGCAAGAATAAATAGAATAAATAATTAACATAGAAGCCAAAGCAGTCAGAGACTGCTGAGTGGAGCAAGTGCCCTGTAGAGAGAAATCACTTTGGTGGCTTTGGAGAAAGGTTTGTGGGTTTGAATCAGGGCTGAAATAATCAGGGGTTGTAGCAAAGGGAGAAAATAGATGGGTTTGGTGAAAGACAAAAGGCAAGATTTTACTGGCAGGTTTATCATTCCTGTTGCTCTAGATGATGCTAAAAGTACAGTATAGATATAACATCTACTGTACAGACAGCAGGCCCTGCTTTCAGGTCTCTGATTCATGTCTGGGAATGCAGCATGACCTGCATGCTAATGAAGTCAATCCTAACATGGGTTAGAGAAAGAAGGATATAAGCAACCCTAACTCCACCTTTGATATTATGTAGTTTATTCCCTTTCCTCTCCTTGATTTCAGCTGACCAGCCCACCCACAGAGTGTGTTTGCACTGGACATTGGGGCTGATTTGGAAGCTCAGCAATGGTTCACAAAACTCGGAGGGACCTCAAATCCCAAGCCTCAGAGCAGCTGGGATTGAGGGACGGTGCATGTGGTGTAAGGGGAAGTGCACAGTAAATGCAAAAAGCAGCCTTTGTGATTTTAATCTACCAAACCAGACAGGAGGAAGCGGAGCCTGGCGGCTTTCCACCCACCTCTCCCCCCACACCTCTTACACATGCATGTGCTGTGGGGCCAGGGAGATGATTTCTTGTAGTTCCAGTGGGTCTCCTTGGTTTCAGTTGTACTATGCCCTCTTCCTCAAGATAACAGCATAGTGCAATCAAGTTTGAAATATTAATACAGAGATCACAGGAGTGTAGCTTGGAAGCACTGAATCACTGAGAATTGAAAAGTCTAATCAGTCCTTTTGAAAGCTGTCTTAATTTCTCTTTTATTTACAGCATTTGAACCGTTTCACAAATTAGAAAGCAACTATCCGGCCATTTCACAGGCAGATTATGATATGTTTAAAAAAGCCCAAAGCATTTATCCAAATGCAATTGGCCATCTTGCTAACAACTAGATTGGAAATACTACACGTGCAGATGAACAGAGACGATTTGAAGATGATAGTTTTCTCCTATTAAAGTTGTGTTTGTAGCTTGCAACTGAAGAAATATTCAGATAGTGGTATAAGCTGCCTGCCTTTGGCCCTCAGAAGGACTCGTGTTGATTGGATAGATCAGAAAATGCTAGGGCGTGAATAGTCATTTTATGACCCCTGCACTTACTTCCATTCATCACAAGTGCAGAGGTGGAGAACTGCTGGAGAAGGACCGGCTCCATCTGGCACTGCCTCTGCAGAGCGCATGCAAGTTGTTCAATTAAAGATGCAGAAGGCAGGAATACTACATCCATTGCCAAACTGATGGGAATTTTTTTTTTTCTCTTAGTGGCTATGCATGTGCTTCTTCTGCATAGAAACTAAAAGGTATGTTTCAGCTTGCATGGGTAAAACATACATATGGTTTAATTAAAAGGTTAAAAAAAGAAAATACAAACTTGGCAATCTCAGCCTCCAGTAAATCTCTTGAAGCTGTAAGCATAGCACTCACATGTCTGCACTCTAACATGGTCTGAATGGAAAACTGACAGCACCTGTTACTGAAATCAAAAGTGATTTCTGTAACAATGGGATACTGAGGAATTCCTACAGGGCTTCTTTTTAATAGAGTTTGAAGGATTCAGATTGGAAGACTGCATAAGATCTGCACCACTGGCTCTGATGGATGTGAATCACGCCAGGGGACAGAGATTGTTTAGGAGGTTAGAAGTTCACTCTATACATTCAGTAATAATATGCAGCTGGTGTGCCTTGAAGAAGAGGTTGTAAGCTTTTCTCCCTGCCCCCTCCCCATGTGAAGTAACATGTGGATTGAAAAAAATGGTAGTCAGATTTTATATGTTCAAACCCAGAAATTCAAAATAACTGCAACCACATCTGACAGTATTTTTGAGAACTGGAGTGATTTGAAGCTAGATTGCCTAAAAATACCTCTTGAACTGAACTCTCAAACCTATTAGAATAGTCCATTAGTAATAAATCCTGATCTACTGTCTATTAGATCAGCTCTTCTGTAATCTTTTCCTGTTTACCAGGCCTGTGTGGACATAGTTCATCTGCATTTCTAAAAGCATTACAACATGGTGTTGAAGAAGTTGCTCAATTTTTATGTCTTGCACACGATGGTCCAGTTAAATTTCTGCCTGACCATTCAGAATCAGTTGCCAAGTCTGGAAGGAGCACTAGGGCATTAATGCCTTCATTGGATGGGCACCAAAGAGTATGAGA
Source organism: Falco peregrinus (assembly GCF_023634155.1). NCBI lineage: Eukaryota > Metazoa > Chordata > Aves > Falconiformes > Falconidae > Falco > Falco peregrinus. Next base: position 64,564,175 of record NC_073722.1, read on the forward strand.
GGTTCATGAAGGTGGATTTGGCAGAGGTCCTGGGTAGGAAAACAGAGCTAAGATTTTAGGAACCACCTTCTCATAGAAAAGGACCATGTTAGGGACGATAGCTGATGCTCATGTGCTGTACCACCTAATTTCCTGGTATTGCTAGATATGCCAATGTGCTGTAACCTATGCCAATGACAGTTAAAACACTGATCTCTCTGAAGTTACAGATTTTAAGCAGGATCTGGTACATTTCTGGAGAAGAATGGATCAGAGAGGAAAAGAAGACAACAAAAAAGTAGTTTCTTTTATTCAAATGGCAACTAAATTGGGGACCTGACTCTTAAGAGCTGTTGAGAACTAGATAAAGTATTAAACACTCCCATACATACACACAAAAGTCTCACAAAAGCATAGAATTTAGTATTTCACAAAAAAAAACCAGTTAGACTGCTGTTTGTGTTCTTATTTTTTCAGGCAAACCCTGGAAGTTTGCAATAATAGCTAGACTGTTTTTGACAGAGTGACCTTTCCGTAGCAATCTGGCACGTGTAATGAACAGTTGATCATTGTCAGAAATGTAAAGTTTTGATTCAAAAGGGCTTTAGTAGACATATTTTTTGCCTGTTGGAAATTGGTCCCACATGATGACTGCTTTGAATGTATTAATTGTCTTGCTGAGAGTTGTGGTGCAGTGAGAAAGAAGGAGCTGGGTCAGATTGACTATACTTACCTGTTGCGATGATTTTGCACACTTCAGTTCACATTCTTTTTTGTTTAATGGTAAATGCTCAAACTGAGATTCAGAGGAAAAAAACCCAGCATATTAAGTGAGTCCAGCTGGAAGTGCACTGAAATGGCCATGTTTGCACCATGTCTTGAACCACAGCTGTAGGTTTCCTTCTAGTACAGGGAACATCTGGCCCTTATCCATTGCAACACCTGCCCAGGCCCAGCAGAAAAGTCACATGTAGACAGTGTAGTCTTGGGCACAAAAACTGATCTGCTAGTGGAAGAGGTAGAAAAAAATGATCCAGAAGGGGGGTTTCCATTTGGCAGCAGTCCACAAGGGAATGGACCTTTCTTCTCTCAGATCCAGCATTCTCCTCCTCTTCTATTTCAGACATTAGGTGCGAGGGAGGAAAAAGAAGAAGTATATGTGTCTATGTATCATACTTCACCTGACTTTTTCAGGGTGCAGGACTACATGCAGTTGTGTATATCTTATCTTTCCTTCTGACCGATGGTTTTTACAAGCCTTTTGTCAGTCTCAGTCAGTAAAGGTGCAACAACAAAAAACACAACTCCAGCCTCTCCAAAAGCAGTGTGTGTACTTTTAGGTTCACGCAGGATTCTCACTCAGCTTCCCCAAACAACGGTATGTGTGAGCACAGGGGAGAGCTGTTCAAATGTTTGATGTGAGACCTGCTTGGCCTTCACTTGCAGTAATAATAAATCATAATTTCTCTCAAATACATGGAAAGACCTGTACATAATTTAAGGGCTAATCTCACCTGGCTGATTTTTCGGCCCACAGCTTCTGGGTGGCACTGGCATCTGGTTTTTGGTCTTCCAGTAGACATCCAACCTGAGATGGTTTTGCAGGGTGATGTCTTTTGTAGCATGGCCTTGATATAATGTTGCAGTCCACCGGTGTGTTAAAGGCTGGATTGATGGGTACCTGCTTACACAGCTCTTACTGAAGGTACCAACAGTGCAAGGCTCAGCCTAGGTGTTCCTTGGCTTCAGTCCTCCTTTTCTATCACCTTACATGGAGTTCAGTGAGAAGACACCCCAAAAAAGGCAAAAGAAAATGGGAATATATTATTTTCAAATATTTTTTTTTTCCAGGGAGTTTCATAAAATGTTCTGAAATGCCTTTGAAAATGCCTTTATAAAACCAATTCCCATGAGATGCATTTCCCGTGAGATGCATGAGGGAAGAGAAAAACAGCTGTGATATAATCCTTCAACAGTATTTGGTTTGAGCTTTTTTGTGCTGCTTCTTTCAGATGTGCCTAAATTTTCTTATTTACTATGTAAATACAACTTGCACCATCTTTCAGTAGAAGAAATTATAAAAGGGGATGCTGCAAGCAAAGGATGTGGTTGCCAAATGTGAAAAGGCTAGAACTAACAGAGAGGGAGGGAGGGCAGCAGGGACCCTTCAGGTTTTTGTTTCTTCCTTTCAGGAACCAGTAATACTCCGTTTGTCTTAGTGCGACAGTGACATGCATAAATAATTGTGAGCACAGCGCAGATGTGCTCAGGAGGGCACTCAGATTGCTGTATCCTCCCAGAGATGTTGAACCCCTTGGATTACTTGTACCTCACTTGCTCAAGCATTGCACTAGCTGCAGCGCAGGGAGCAGGCATGGGATATTGGCTGCCAGCATCCTGGAATGTCTGCTTGAGTGTCAGGCTCAGGGATGCAAAACTCACCGGAGAGTGGAAGTCATCATGGTTTGCTTGGACCTTACACATAAAATTTGGAATGCAGCCTCTCGTTCCAATTACATGAGTGAACACTGGCTCATAGCACATAGCCATCAGGCTAAACCTTTGGACTGCAATCCCCAGGGGAGAGCTTGACAGATGTCTCCTGTCGTCTGTTACCTAGCAAAAGCCAGTAAACCTCACCCAGGAAATCTTGTCTGCAGTTTTTGCTCAAGGGGGACACAGTTATCTTCATTTGTGGGACAGAAAAACACATGACATGTCTTAAAAAGTATTTTCAGTTACTGAGTACACTGGGTCATAGACTGGATACTTAGGTGTCAAAAGAAAGAAAAAATGAGAGAAAAGGTAGCTTAGTAGTGATCACAAATGGCCTTGCTTGCAATCAAAGCTGCTTCTGTGATAGGAAGAAACTAGTTAGAGTCATCTGGAAAAGCAGAGTCCCGTGACTGGGAGCACCAGAAAGAGGTGAGCAGAGAAGAAGGTAAGATGACTTCTGCTGGATTTTCCTGGTGGCAGATACAAAATGCTGGTCTTAAGCCAGTTGTGCACTTGCAACGTTAGTCCAGGGAAGGGGAAAAGAAGGAAACGTGTGTGTGCACACGTGTGGAGAAAGACAGAGCCTTATTTATCTAAGAATTTTCCTTGTGAGTAAATGCCTCCCATGATTTCCCTCCCACCAAGCAAAATTCCTCCTCCAGAGGCCTGATCTCTGTGAAAAGGATGGAAAATAAAAGAAAGAAGGGAAAAAACCAAAAAACTTGTTTTTCTTGCAAGTCAGTGTGCTGGGAGTAGGGAGACTCCTTTGGGAGCTGCAGTTACTCCCCTGTGCATGCTGGAAGTGCTTTGGGTTTTTTTTTTTCATATCGCTGCAAATCTAGTCTGAATAATGGCAAAACTTAGTCTTCTGCTATTAGTGCCAGCTCTCTAGATAGAGCAGGAAAGAAAAAAGTGAAGTATCACTTTGGAGTGTTTCAGGGGAAGAGATGTTTCCACAGCCACAGTTTGCTTTCTTGGGAGCACTGTGAAGATGCCTATCCCAGTGCCTTGCTTCATGGAATCAAAGTCTGCAAAATGTTGGATTTGAAGCCTAGGAGTTAAAACTGAGTCTTACCCTAAAGCTGTCTTTAAACTCTTGAATGGCAATGCATGGTAAAAACAAGTAGTAAAAGTAAAACAATCAAGTTTATACATTTCTAGTTATAAAAGTGTTGATGATTTTTAAAGGTTAGTGCTTGTCGATGAGCAAAGATTGTATTATGAAGTATTATCTGAAGAATCCTTCTGTTAACGTGATGCTTTTCCCCAAGTTAAAAATTCACAGTTTATTGGCAGCCTGAGTTAATCTGGAGGTTTGATCTCTGTTCTGTGCTGTAGGATTTAGGTAATTTTGCACAGGTTGCAGTCTCTTTGTGGTTTTGCTTGGATTTGAGAATCATTTATATGTAAATGATCCTGATCTCTTGTTCTTTCCCTTCTTACCAATTAACTTTGTTTTAAAGAACACTGTTGTGTGAGCAAAATCAGCAAATGGTGCTGCCTGGGGCTGGTGAAACTAGGTGGTGTTAGCATGGAGATTGTGTTCGCTGGAACTCATTACCAAATTGACTCGTTGAATAAATCAGACCTTTGAACTGAGTTCAGTGGTATCCCATCAATCTTACTCCATTAGGCCACTTCGAGGCAGCTGTTTTATGTCTTCTTATAATTTGTCCTATGTAAATGGCGGAGGTGTTTATTTTTAAAAGCAGCAAGAAAGCCCAGCTGAACAAGAAAAAAGTTGGAAGAACAAGCCCTTAGAGATTTCTACACTAGTGCCAAGGGCTTTATGACAGATAAAACAACTAATTTTTTTGTGGCTAAAGGAAAATGACATTGAAACCCTTGTGCATAGCTGCTACAGTAAACTTGCCAGAGCTATTCCAACAACAACACGCCAGGAGATAGATATTCAGTGGCTGTCAATGAAAACTGTGCGCAGAAACGCAGCACCCCTGCGTGTGGATCAAGGGGAGCTCCTGGGTGGTCAGTATATATTTCTATATGCTCACAAATGACTATAATAATGATTTTAGGTGGTGTTGCTAGTTTTGGCTTTTGAACTGGAACTGCTATATCTACTTGCTACCTCAGTGCCTGTAGTGCACAGTGTAGGTAATTTTGCAAATGGAAAATAACTTGCTATTGCGTGGGTAAATGGGAAAATTTCTGCAGGTTGTTAACTAGTGGGCTAATCGTTATTATGAAGAAATAAAATACTCATGGCAAGACCTGCTACAGTAAAAGCAGATAATATGTGCTGCAGTTCTCTACAGATTTTAATCTTCCCTGTAACGTCAGGTGGAAATTATTGCTTGGTGATCTAGCACAGCTTTGTGCAGAAACTAGGAGGAATATGTCTATGTCTGCAGGATTTCACATTGTATTTTTTGGAGTTCATTCAAAGTCAGGGCTCATAGTGGAAGGGAGGGTGACATGAGAAGGCTGGAACATCTGATCAATGAGCTTGGGAGACCCGATTTCAGAGCAGCATCCTGGCTCTGATGGTTTACTGCCTGTTGCTCTATTGCTCACCTTTTTGGAAGCTGGGGGAGAAGATAATCCCGTTTTCTGAGGGACAGTAGAGCAAGGATTTTTTAACTGAACGTTTTCTTGAAGAATACTGGGTTTTTACGATGATGCTGAGTTTCAAAGTTTGAGGAGAGGGTGTCTCAGGTTTGGAGTAAAATTACCTGAAATCAGAGCAAGCGTGTGCTTCAATGGCCATGTTATTGATTACTCTGGGGCAGGAGAATTTCTCACAGTATCATGGGCTTAAATTACTTGAATAACAACAACAAAAACCCCTTTCAGAATGGAAAAACTCCTATCTTACGCTAAAAGCAGGCATCTCTATGCTTGAAAGAGGTTGATTTGAATGAACTCCAGTGACAGCAATATCGTTATACATTCATTAATAACTAATACTGCAAGAATAGTGACCGTGGTCTGTTTCACTGGACCTAGAAGAGAGGACAGCCTGCACTCTCAGGAGCCTGCAGGCTGAGTCTGCTCACGCAGCTGGATGGTTAAGAGGCTGTTCCTGGGGGTGACCGGGTGATTCCCACATTTAATTTTAATTTCTTGCTAGGCTGGAGTTCACACATGGCTGTCTTTAATGTAGAAACTCCTAATTCTTGTTGCTGGACATGGAGCAACTGTGACTCTGAAGGATTTCTGGATGCTGGAAGAGGTGGGATGATAGGGAGATGCTGTGGCATGGGAATTAAAGAGAGAATGGTATCAGACAAGCCTTTTCATATGGCCTCTTTACCTGCCTTTCCTGGACAGCCCCAGTGTTTCACCAGGCAGGGACTGAGGGGGAAATTATGAGTATCTGTTACTTAACTGGAGTAAAGGTGTTACGCTGAGACAAGAAGGAGGGTGCTTATCTTTGGTGAGGGGAGATGGGAGAAGCGGGCTTCTTCACAAGCTGTACGTGGCACAGCACAACGGGGGGGATGGAGGAGCAACCGGAGGCAGCCTGCCTCAGTTGTCCCACCTGAGATTTCAGGTCAAGCCTTAAAGAAATCCACGTGAAGCTCCAGTCTGTGCAACACCTTGATCTAAAGAGGAGGCAAAATAAAGTAATTATGAGGTGGCCATCCCTCAGTATTCACCACATGCAGTACTTGGTGCATCTATTGCAGAATGTAGGATGGGTTAATGCATTTCTCTAAAGCAGGCTCCTCACCTCTTCCCACTTAACCACTCATTGCAGGTTTTAAATGAAACAGCCTGTTGAGCATTAAACTCTCAAGGATTCGGCTGGGGTGACGGGCACCTTTGCATCTGCCACATGCCTTGCAGCTCCAGGAGCCAAGTGCTGCTATTGGGCTGAAGTAGCGAGGCATGAACCTGAGAGAAAATGAACAGCCTTGCATTCATCCCTCTCTGAGAGGATGAATGCTGTTTTGGGGATGGATTTGTGGTGTGAGTTTTTTTATTACACTATGGAAAATGTTTTTTTGTCCAAACCAGCTGGGTCTTCAGCAACACTAAAAAGTTAAAAGCACTTCTGTGCTAGGTGTTCCCTAAAAGATGGAAAATAAGATTTTTACATTAAAATGCCAGGAAGAAAAATGGTGAGGGCATAAAGTGCTGCTTTATTTTCATCAGATGCTAGTGCTTTTGGAAAATTGGTTGTGCTCCAGCAGTCATTACCCCCCTGCGTGCTTCTCTTGCTGTGCGCTCCAGCTTCTCTCTGAAAGGTGGCTGTGCAGCATGCCTTGTGTTAGCTGTTGCTCCAGCTACACCCTGCCGGCCACCGCTGTTGGCAGGGGGAACACCCTCAGGACCTACGCTTGAGTCCCTTTTTTCCTTCCTCTCTTTAATCGGCTCTGCCTTTGTTTCAGGAGTATCAACATTGGGAGCTCTGGGCCTGGGAAGCACCACTGCCAGCACTACGCCACGGGTGGTCACCAGCAGCACCGGCCGCCCCACCACCACCTCGGCCTCAGGCAGGAGGAACAGGAGCACCAGCACACCATCACCCATGGCTGACGTCCCTGATGAAATGACCACACACCTCCCACCCGCCTCCTCCCAGCTGCCACCGACGGGTGCGGAGAGCTGTGACCCCATGGAAGCCCGTGATATTATGTGGTCTCGGACTCGGCAGGGCCAGGTGGCAAAGCAGCCATGTCCCATGGGCTCGATAGGTGAGTCAAGGGGCAGGAGAACATGGCGCTCCATCTCCATTTGCACATGGGATGTTGTGAGTGTGTAACCGTATTGCCCATGGGCCCTGTGGCACACGTGCTTGAATCGGTGGAGCATGCTGGAGCATGCTGATGCCTTCTGTCCGATCTGCGTTGCCTTGCTGAGGTATGGCAAGAAGCTGGCTGGGGCCGAATCCTTAATATGCTGAGCATGTTGTGCAGGATCTTTGGCATCTCAAGCTCTGGCCAAAGGGGAGCACAAGCTAACTACCTTGTGGGGTCGAGCTTGTGCTGTAAGAGCCTCTGCTTCCACAAGTTATGTACCATGTGCCTGTTATCCTTGGTTTTGCCTGTGTTTGTAGCCTCTGGGCTCATTGACTGATGTATTCATGACCGATGCTTTGCTTGTTTGAGGGGTGGGAGGGAGGTGGGAGAAATCAACAAAACTTAAATTTTGAAGCTCTGTGCTGCACTGTTTGCATTTCAAAGGCCGTGGCCAGCATTTTGGAGCTCAGGTATTCCCAGATCTCAGTCCTGAACCAGTGTGAGTGATATTTCAAACTGCATCCAGCATCCAGTGTGATCAGCAGGGAAAGCAAGGGGGAGGGGGGAGGGGGAAGCCAAATCTTTCAAAATGATTTATTGTTTATGGATTTTGCTCCTTTTCTTCTACGCTTCCCTCCAGTTGTTTTCTTCCAAAAGGTTGCTTTTGGAAATTTTGTGTCCACATTAAAACATAGTTGAATGAAGAGTGGGTTTTGGCATATGGTTCAGTTTGCTGTATTTTAACAAATGCAATTTTCTGAAAATATTTATTTTTCAAGCTAGTCTTGGTGTCCAGCCCTGAGAAGCTGCTTGCCAAGAAGAAGTCAGAAGGTGGAGGAAATTGCCTGAAAATAAGGGCTGGAGGGATCTGGCTTGCAGAGGAGACTCTCTTAATTCTCCGCTTCATTGCCCTGGAGAGTCATTCACACTTGTGTATACGAATACTGACTCTCTCTTGACTTTGGCGAGGTCAGAGTGATAAAATATATGTTAAAGTATGAGGGGCATGGAAAGATGTTAGTGATGAGGATAGGTAAAGAAGATTTTTTGCCATCTTTTCCAGCCCCACTTGCTAAAATTAATGCAAAAAGTATCATGTGGTTCCCAGAGAGGGGAAAGCATAGTCTGAACTGAAGCTGTGAAAGGAAAGAAAAGATAAAAAAAGCAAATGATGGCTGGATGCAGGGAGCCTTTTTCTAAGCACCAGAGTTAAGGACTGGATGATAATAACTAAGGGGAAAAAAAAACCCAAAAAACCCAAACAAAAACCCCCAAACCCCCAACTTGTTGGTAGGGGATGACATAAGCCTTTCTCATCTCTAATTTCAGTGATTCACACAACTTGTTAAAAGCTGCGGTATATTAGCAGTGGGCCTCTTCCAGCTCCCTTTGAAGGCATGAGCAAACTCTCACTGTGTTTAATCGGTGCTACCATCAGACCTAGCCTGTAATTCACTCCTCTGCTGAAAAATTCAACTCTGCAGGGCAGAGCACTTTTTAGGATGCAGTCTTCAATCTATGTGTACTGGCTTTCTTGCTTTTTTAAAGATCTTTAAGTGCACCATTTCGGATGCATTTCTTCTTGTCTGGAAGAGCCTGAGGCGCTTTGCTGTCTTTTGCAGCAGGTATCTGGGCAGCCCTTGCCAAACAAAACTCTCCTCTGTAAAGTCCTTCTCGATGATTGTGGGTGGACAGTAAAGTCCAGAGTTACATCTTGGTGTTTGTAACAATTAAACTTTTGCATGTTTCCACCCAAATTGTTTAATGATGATTCAAAGGAATAAAATCTTCATAAGGCAGTAAGGGAGTCAAGGGTCTGATCCCAGGGCACCAGTGGTGGGGCAGAGCACTCAAGGTGCTGACTCAGCATTTGAGATCCAGCTTCAATTTCATGGTCCCTGGCAGCTTTTCTGCCTGGCCTAAGACATAGAGCCCTCTTGTTGTTTGGCGAAGCGGAGATAATATCCCTGAAGTACCTCATGGGTCTTCTTTGTCTTAAGGCCCCAAAGCACTAAGATGATGGGAAATTAGGACACTGAGATGGCTCAGTAATGTCCTACCAAGGTCCTGAGCACTGAAAAGCTCCCTGGCTTTGCATGAGGTGTCCATCATTGTGAAATGAAGCCTGTATCTTGGGGTCCTGGGGGCAAAATGCAGCTGATAACATTGAACACAGCTGCTTTCCTCTTGTAGGTGTTGCAACTTTCCGGTGTCTTGTGCCAGATGGGATCTGGGAGCCTCAAGGACCTGATCTCAGCAACTGCTCTTCTCCCTGGATCAACCACATCACTCAGAAGGTAAAACGCTTCCTGTGTGTTGACCACACCAAGTCTGCACACTGACCTTCCTGAGCTCCCTGGTTGGTTTCACAATGCGGAACCCCCAGTTACCAAGTCATGCATAAAGCATGAGCCATGCATAGTAGCCAGCAATTACAAGAGAAAGCAAGACACTAAAAATCTGATGGAAATTAAGGCAAAAAGGGTGAGGGAACAGTGAAGGAGTGGGACTGGAGAGCAGAATTAGAGTGAATGACAGTTCTTGTTTGTGGCAAGAAAAGGAGGAAGAGGGAGATGGAGGTGGGTGGACATACGGAAAATACCGACTTATTGCAAAAGGAAACTTTCCTTTTCACGCATCCCCAAGGATTTTCTCATGCTAAGCAAGCACAGGATAAACCCTGTAGTTGAGAAATTCTTACCAAAGAAAGGCAGGCTCAATATGATATGTTTCCATTGAGCTTCTGACTTTCTGTTTTTAACTTCTGCCCAAATTGTAACATAAATGATGGAATAGAAAAAAATGCCACAGTAATGCCTATCTTTTGACTCTTAAGTCCCCTAATGAACATTTTGTAGCACTTCATAATTTATCAATGTTTAAAGTGCATTAATGTGACAATAGAAGTTCAAGGCAAGAAGAGCTTATTTGGTAGCAACATGTTGAACGTTTTTGTTATTAATGCACAGTGGTTCTTTCAGCTGATTTCATTATAGACAGAGACCAGATGTGTGTTTATATCATAGAGTCTGTGGGCTGAATCCTTATTATAGCAATTTGTAGGGATTTATTTGCTCCTTTAGCCAGAGCGAGCGAGTCCCACTGTTGCAGGCTAGCTGTACCACTACGCAGTAGCAACACTGCACTCCCAGAGAGCCAGTGCTCGCTGGTGAATGGGGTGGGGTGACCCTACAGACAAGACTCTTTGGCTTTCTCCTCCCTGTCCCCCATTTTAACTGAGGCTCAACAACCAGCGAAGTACACCCCTAATCATCCCTATCTCACTTCATCTGTATTTATAGTCATCCTTCCCCAAGGATGAGGGAAGACATCAATTAACATAGGGCTGGTGTGACATGGCACAGCCATTACAAAGCCTGTGGTCTTTCTGTCCCGCACAGGAGGGTGGGCAGCTCTCCTGCCATACACTCAGCTAGCTGATTAATAAAGGCCGCCTTTGCTGGCATTAGCAGCTGTGCAGCTCTTGTTTTATGACCCATGTACTTATCCTAGAGGGGTTAATATTACTTACTCCAGCCATAATTCACCCAGGCAGCTGGGAGACCTCTTGCTGCTTGGTGAAGATGGCTAGGCTGTTAGCCATTAGCAGAGGGAAATAATAGCCTGCACTGATGAAATCTCCACCAAGGTTAGACTTATTTTATTTGAAACCCCAGCTATCATTTGCGTAACAAATAGGCCTCATTTAATTTGTTACGCACTTTCAAAGCAGTCTAAAATTGAAGAGCCAGTTTTTCAGAAATGCCTAGCGGGTTACAATCAGGACTGCTTGCTTGTTTGTTTGTTTGTTTGTTTTAATTGTTATTATTTTTCTCCAGGAATTCAGTTATATTCAGCTTTGGGAACCTTCCACCAGTTGGTGGAAAGACTAGGGGGATCTGCCAAGTTACTCAGGATCTAAACTTCTTCTGCCTGAATAGGAATCCACTGGGATCTTGGGATATGTGGCCCAACCTTTATGAGAAAGCCCTGCCAGGCTTTCCTAGGGGCTTGTGTTGGGGGTTGCATCCAGTAGGATCCTTACAGCAAATGATTTTAAATTACTTAGGACATAATGAGTAGCCACTTGGTTTCCCTGCCCAGGCAAGAGGCTCAGAAATCATCACTGCGCTTAGAGATGGAGACTGATTTATCCATAGATCAGGCACTGGTTTCTTACATCCCTTCTGTGGACGGGACACTTCCCTACTCCAAGCTCACAGGTTTGCTCTGGCACCTCTCTAAAGCTGAAGGAGGAGCCTACTTCTAAGCCAGGCCAGCTCCTCTTCTTGTTCTGGTGAGGGCAGCTACAGGAAGCAGTAAGCCAGCTGTGTGGCCAGGACAGGGTGGTCGCATCCTGCAGCTCAGCTCTTCTGTGACCCCAGTGCTCAGGTCCTCCTTAGCGACCCATCCAACAGCATCTGCAGCGCAGCTTACAAGATGGGTAGAAACACTTTGGCAGGCAAGGTTCATACCTGCTCAGCGTGTCTTCATTCCTAATCTGCTTTGTCTCCTAAAAATCCCCTGTTCTGTCACCTGCTGGGTCCGAGCCACTCAGGAAGAAGGGTGAAGGGAAGAAGGAAGAAGGAAGAAATTTCAACCAAGCCAGAGAGGATGGTAGAGAAATGCTTTGCTTGCTTTCATGTCCCTGTAGTGAAGTAAGGATTATTATCTGCTGCTTTTCTTTCTCCTGCTGTGCTCACACTGTACGTAGTGTTTGCCTGCTTGCATCATGGTATTCGTTTTTACAACCCTCTATTAGCTTCCATTAGATTTATTGTGCTTGATGGAAGATGAGAACAAATGTCTGCTTCAGCAATTCATTGGCCTCCTGACATTTACTTTAACTTTATTGTTGGTGCCTACCATGCCCTCGTAACGTAGCAGAAGAATAAACTTGCCAGTGCGATTGAATTATGCACTGCTACCAGGGTTATTTCTAGAGTCAAGCAGTAAAAAGAAGCAAAAAGGTCAGCTTTGGATACATTGCATCGTCCTGATCATGAGGTCATACATTCAGTCTCAGCCTGTTTGTTTTAGCTCTTGCTTTCATCAGGACCGTCCTTGGCGCAGTGTGTGACTTGCTTGAAAATACCTTTTCCTCACTGCAGCTTGTAGTTGTGGGTGCTTCCTGTGGGGAGAGGCACCGCTATGCCCAGCTTAAGCCCCTGAAGAAGAGGACTTCTTTGTAGCAGAATAGAATGTGTTGTGTCCTTCATGAATGCATGAAAAGCCTCAAACTGTAAATCTAAATCACCTGCCACCCATATTCATATTGTCCTCCTGAACAGCCTAGATGATATAGTCACAAAGAGCAGATAACCCTTAGGGTTCAAAGTACCTTCCATCAGGTCTTGTAGATCTGCTTGGGTGTGTCTGGCAGAGGGAGTGGGACTTTCTGGAGGACATCAACCACATCATTGTGTCCAGGCCCGAGGGTGAAGTTGCAGTCATGATACCACCATGATCCAACTTGCTTTTGACAGTCTGTTTTCAGAGCTCCATCATGTACTGGATGGAGCAAGTGCTACAGTTGGTGGTTAATTAAAATGACATTAAATACATTTTAAATTGTTTGACTACTATAGTTTCAAAACCACTTTATCAGTGTCCTCCAGCTCTGCTGTAACTGTGTGGAGAGCAGCGATCCAACTCTGTTGGATAACCAGTGTTTATAACTAGTTAGTAATATCCTTAGGTATCATCTGATGAAAGCAAAAAGCAAAGTTGAATGGAATGAGCTGGGTTGTTGGGGTTTTTTATTATTATTTGTATATAAAAAAAGAAGATTGTACATAGGTTGTGACACTTTTCTGTGAATCCATACATGTATAATGAAACCTCTACCAAGGAAAGAAAATGGCTATGAAGACTTTTGCAGTGTAAGAAGTTACCCCACAGCCCCTGTTTCAGCCTTGCTACTTGGCTGCTGGCAGCTGATGGTGCCTGATGGAACCTGTCAGATGTTTGCTTCTCCAGAAAATACCATCAGCTCCATGGCCTTCCTAGCTGACTGGTCCATCTGTATGTCACTGTTTTCAAAAATCCTGGTTCAGTCTTTCATACCATCGTTTTTTATATCAGTCAGCCTGCAGCAGCAGGAAAACATTTTTGCCTATATGACTACTGGTGTTTCAGCACATTTGCTCCCTTCCCAGCATCTTTCTTATTTCTTCTGACTTTTTTTTCCCTAAATACTTCTTTTCTGCAATTTCTCTCATTTTTATTCTACTGTCCTCTTCTGCAATTGATTCCCTCTGAGAAAGGTAGGGCTGAAACAGCAAGTGACACTGCAGTAGGGTCATTGTTAGTCTTCCCAGACAAAGCTCTCTGCTTCTGTTCCTTGGCATATATGAAACAGGCAGGAGTATATGCCCTCTCCAACACCTGTTATTTCACAGTCTTTTCAGTCTTAAAAAGACGTGAGATAGTGGTACAAGTTTGGAATATACTAGCAAAGTGTTACACAGCGTGATTTCAGGTATGCCAATGCTCATTTCTAAATCTGGCTTGAATCCTGCCAGTATGCTGAAATAGAAGACTAGAGCAATTTTTGGACAGAGCTAGAAAACTATGTTTTTTGTGTTGGTATTTTTGGCAGGAAACATATTTTCTTTCCTTCAAATTAGCATTCCAAGACTAGATTTAATCAATTTGTAAAAGACAAAAAAAAAAAAAAAATATCACTCAAACCGACCAGAAACCAAATTTGGTTTAGAACAGAATGTTTTGTTTTATCCCAGGATCCTTTTTTGTTTTCAATCTTTATTTTTTTGCAATCAAGATAGATTAAAAAAAAATATGTCTTGGAGAGAAAGATGTATTAATTCACTTTATTGTTCTTGAGCCTCCCAGTAGAAAGCTCAGTTACTTACACATTTTTTTACCTGCTTCTCGCTTGCCTTTCAATAACAGCCTGACCCTTGAAGAACCTCCAAGGACTGTTCCTATGTGACTATGTTAGTGGGTTAAAAAGTATTACATATTTTGAAAGAAATAATTAATGAAGATCTTGTCTTCCACATAGCACAGATGAAAAGGAAGATGTGGAGAGGTGCTTTATAGAAGGGAAGCAAGTTAGCAATGCATACTCTTGGATAGTGTTAAGCTTTGTAGCATTACATAGAATTAAGCAAAAAAAGGGGCTCAGTCCTGTTGTTCTAAGAGCCCAGACGTATATCTTAGGCCTGGAATATTCAGCCAGTATTTGGGACTGATGACAGAAATTGGGTTTGATGAGACTTCATAGGAGACCCTTCAATTTCAGTGGAAAATGCTCAAAGAATTGGGGAAACTAGCATTAGCATGTCCTTTGGTCATCATTTTGGATACCCCTTACGTTATCCACACAAGCAGGATGGAAAGAGTGTCTCAGGACTGTTGTAGTGACTTGTAGCTGCATTTTCTGGGTGACAATGAATAGGTCCAGGAATGAGTGTCAGTGCTAGAAAGTAGCTTCATCACCTGTCAACCAGACACGTTGTTCCAAGGGAATGGCACATCTCAGTTTTCAGGAAACCTGGGTGCATGAAGTGGGTTTGGGTAAAGACATCTATGTACCCAGGAGTTTGCAGATTTTGAGCTTTAATGTGCCTTTTCTCAGGCATTTCTTCCATTGTTGCCTATTTTGGGGTGTTTATTTGGTCACACTAGATTTCCTCAGATTTGCAATTTTTAGGATCAGTCCAAGATAAAAGGAAAAGGGTTTATTAGTGACCAGTCCACACCACTTTGTTTACAGGTAGGAACAACGGCAGCCTGCAACAAGGCACTTACTACAGGGAAAGAAAACTCTTGGGTTTGCCTTTGTAGCAATTGAGCAATTTGCTCTGACTGTGCCAGTTTGCATAGGTGCATGGTCCAAGAGAAAATGTACACATCAAATATTGGGCAGCAGTTTGGGTTTTTTTCTAATGTATGTGTAAAAACCTCTTGCATTCCTGCAGTTTTCTGCAAAGCTTACACAAACACTGTGTCTCATGGTACATGCTAAGCTCCAGCTCTGAACTGCAGGAAAATGTTGAAATTTTTTATTTTTTTTTTATGTAGTCATTCTTTAAAGTTCTGGGTACCAAAAGAAGAGGTCAAAATTCAGCTTCTATGCTGATGCATGGCTTAGGAGAGCAGGCAGCTGTAAGAATAGGATCTGGTTTCTATGGCATTAGCCTTGTGTGTAACAAGGAAGAAATAATTCAGTTTTTGAATGTATGTTATCATTGCTCTAATGGGAAGAACAACACACTATCTCCTTTATTTATCTTATCTGTATCATCATATGCTTTAATTCTCTGAAGATGAGCATATGAACATCTCCAGTTAGATTTCATTAAATCAGATGGGCTGTTGCTGTCAAATTGATGGAAGTAAGTTATTCATTTATAACTCAGCTAATTGATTTACGGAGAGGTAGAAGCTCAGCCTGAAATCTTTCCCTAGGATCTTGCTTTTATAATAAGCACCACAAATTGAGGGAACAAGAGAAATATCTGATTTCTAATTGTTGGAATATAAGGCAGCTGGAAATTTCATACAAAGAACCCAGCAGAGTTGGTCATTGAACCTGACAGAGAAGTAGGAGCTTAATTTAAATGTCATCCTGTGTAATTTCCCCTTATCCCTAGTACATCCCCCATAGATACACATTCCAGATCACAGAATAGTATGTAACACAAAAAAAAAAAAAAAAAAAAAAAAAAAAAAAAAAAAAAAAGACCAGTAATGTGCAGTAGTATTTTTGTAGTGTGCTGTTCATAGGAAGGAGATGGGACCAATTTCTGTGTCCCCGATCCCCATAGCATAGAAGAGGAAAGGGGCACCAGACAGGCAGAGCACAACAGATCAAGAAAGAGGGGAAAGCCACAGGGGGAAAGAGTTTCCCAAATAATTACACAGTGGCTTTCACTGCAGGTGATTTGTGAGTTTTATGACTCAACTAGACAACAAAAGTCTTTTAAGAGAAGATTCAGTCAAACAGCCTGCTTGGTTTTTCCTTCCAGCAGCCGCTGCTTAAGCCTTTTGCTCCTCAGTGAGTGTGCTTTTATGTGCTGAGAATCACTAGCCTCATTACAGATGTACTGGCTAACATGGTAAGGAGTGTGTCTCTTGCACGCAAATGCTAAGTGATAAATTAGCACCTGATTATTAAATCCACATGATGGGAATGGTGAACTTTTTTCTCTTTTTCGTCTAGGTTATGTCATCTATTTTTGTTCCTTTTAAAAGGATCTTTTTTGAACAAGAGTTGTGACAAAATTATCTCTTTGCTATCAAATAATCTTCTGGACTCATAAACTGCTCTTTCTGAACAGGAGAGACTATTTACAGGGTTTGGGTTTTTTTTCAAGTGGCATAAATAAGGCAATGGGACAAGCTAACTGAAGCCCTCCCCTAACATGGGCATCCCATGTAAAGCAACGTCATCTTTGGTTGCATCTGCTGCAGTGTAAAGAAGCAGCTGGCCCTCAATTCCAGCAGAGCCCTGAGAGAACATCAGAAATTGTTGGGTTGAAGCCAACATGGTGACTGTAGCTGGAAAAACCACTTGTGTTTAAACCAGGCTCAAAACACTGCACATGATCAAACCATGAAGACCCCTGCCATAGTTTCCTTCCTGGGAACTTCTTCTCTTCCTCCCTTTTTTCCTCCTCTTCTTCTTCGAGGAGTTGACTCAACAGTGTGGGGCTGGAAGGGACTGAAGTAGCATCATAGGGCTGGAAGGGACTGAAGTAGCATCATACTAGCTAGGGACAACCTTTTCCTCTGCTTTCTCAATTGCAGATGAAGTCGGGGGAGATGGCTGCCAACATTGCCCGGGAACTTGCGGAGCACACAAAAAACCACTTGTACGCTGGTGACATCGCGTACTCTGTGTCTGCCATGGTCCAGCTCGTGAACTTGCTTGATGTGCAGCTCCGAAACCTGACTCCAGGCGGGAAGGACAGCGCTGCACGTAGTTTAAATAAGGTAAAAACAAAGGGGCTCGGGAGGGGACAGGAGGCTGAAGAAGGGTTTGGCTTTCCCTGGAGAACTATTATAAACGTCTTTCTGAATGACTGCCGTTTCAGGGTAGTGATTCTTTCACAGTAGACAGGAGTACCTGGCAGATTTTTGTTTACGGTGTATTTTATTCTGCTGAGAAATGAAACAGTTGTAAATGCCAAGTGTTCTATTGGTGCTGGGAAATGTATACCCTTAGATGTGTAGATATACGAACTCCAGGTACTTCACTGTGGTCTCAGCTCTCATAGCTCTGTATGAGAATAACTCAAGTGATGCCACGGCAATTCTTTTGGGCTTGTGCCAGTGTAAGTGAGACCAGAATTTTGTCCAGCATTTCCAGTGCGGAATCCGTCTGTGAAATGCCTTGTAATACGATCCAGAAAATCTGAATATTTAAAGCCCCAAGAGGCAGAGAGACTCTGGATTTTGATTTCTTTTTCATCTTGTAACATTACAAGATGCTGATTTGAAGGTCAAATGAACACTTTTATGGATGAATGTAAACAAATAAAAGGAGACAGAAACATTTATTTACACTGGAGATACATTTACAAACGGCACATCAGATACTACCATATTTACACTTAAGGTCTTCAGGATAGTTTAGTATTAGAGGGCGTTTTTTAGTGATGACCCATGACTTAGCCCAGAAGCACCTTACTGCATGATGATGGTGTGGTTTCTGTGCCCCCTGTTTGAGAATAATTATTAGTCCCTTTGTCATTTCCAGAATTAAGTGGAATTGCTACATACTAAAGGTACTAGAAGTTGCCAGTCGTGGAAGGAAATACGGGCTGTGGAGTCTGTAAGAATACATTGAGAGTTGAGGGTTTCCTTGGTCCAAGGCCCTCTTCATCACTGAATCTCATGTAAACACATGGGATAAGACTTACATAGGATTCAGATAGTGAATTGTGTGGGCCTGGTCATTAGAACAAAGAGCAGCTGAACCCCGTGGCTATGAGTGTATAGTTATATTTGCCACCCATTTAAAATACGACACGGAATTTTGTTCTCAGCTGTGTAGCTGGCTCTGACAGCCCTGGCATCCATGTAAGTGAGAACAGAACTTGGTCCCAAGGTTATACAGGGAATAAATGATCCCAGCTAGGCTTGAAATTTCTTGTGTGTCATCTGAAGAGAAATACTTTTCGCAGAAGTAATATCTTTTTTCTTGTAAGTTATTATTGTAGACTTAATGCTGTTTTAAATGCAAAGGGCTTCTGGATTGTTTGAAATTACAACCGCATGGGAACTGAGGTCCTGCATCATGTGTGCTTTGCATGTGCTGTGAATTGGGTTATCCTGATGCTTTTAATTAGTGCTGCTTCCAGCTATTTTGTAACAAAGTAGGTAATAATTGTATTAACTGTTACATCAGCATAACATTATTTGTTATAATCATACCATGGTTCTTTATTTGAAATGATGGTGATGTCTGACAATATCAGGTAAAACCAGTGATTAATGTCACCTACTAACGGGTTTCATGGTTGTAGTCTGCTTCCTCTTCTGAATATTCCCTAGCCACAACCAACATTTCGTCACTTCAGCTTTGCAAGCACGTATTTTTCACCTTTTTATATCCCACCTTCTGATATTTGTGTCAATTACATGAAATAGGTTTGTATCACAGGGACAGCTATGAGTCACTTAGAGAAGGGGAAGACTGGGCAAGGCAGAGCTCCTTGGCTTGGCAGTCACTTCTGGGGTCCCCCTTACAGGCTTCCCCCCCCGCCCGCCCCCCCCCCCCCATCAGCTTTGCACAAGCAGCTCATAAAAATCAATTGCACTCTTCATTAAAATTCTGGACTGCGTGGAGTCCTGCAAAACAGTGATGCGAGTCAGTGATCCAAATGACAGGCTCAGTAATTTACTTGCTCTCATTCCCCACTTAATTCTTTAGAAGAGCAACTGCTCTGTGTTCATTTAAGAATGCATGAATTCAACTTGGAAGTCGTATTGGGCAAACAAAAGCAGCAGAGTTACTGCTCCATTTTCCCCTTCACTGATCAAGAGTATTTCAAGAAAAAAAAAAAAAAAAAGGAAAAAAGTCATTTCTGAAGAGTTTTGTTTAGTGCTGTTTAGTCAGAAAGAAGAAATAAAGTAAGAACTAGCCATTAAACATTCTTTTAATCATTAAAGGAAGTGTGCTGGGGATCTGAAAGTAATCACCTGTGCTGTTTTTACTGGTTTGTTTTGGTTTTTTAGAAGGCGATGTACAATGAATTGAAATGAACTGGCATAATCAGAATTTTTAAAAGCCATCATCTTTCAGGAGCCACTTTCCTGTCAATAAAAGCTTTATGCTTTCCACTGGATCAGGCTTAATTAAGGTGATAATTGTTCTATTGCAAACTGGCAAGACCCCCAAGTGGATAGCTCTGTAATTTTTAGCAAGGCTTTCTTTGATCTCCATTTGTTTCTGTAAAGTCTTCATACCCACCAGGTTTACCCAGAGGAAGATTTCTGCTGTTACAAATTGATGAATTAGAAATTGAAATTATGCATTGTGTGATACCTGGGTGTATTTTGTTTATTTCAGAGCCTCAAAACTCTTGGGGATAAATTTGGCTCTCAGCTGTACTAATGGGATTACACTGCTGTGACTTGAGAGCGCAAGTTACCCCGAATCTCTATTGATGTTCAATTTCCAACCCAGGCACAGCAGCAGAAAGAAACCCAGCCAAGCCAGTGGTTCTGAGCAGCCTGATTTTGCGAGGTTTAGTTGCACCAATGCAGAGCTCGCCAGTTCTAGCTCACTGCTGCAGACTGCCTGCAAAGTCCTGGGGAGGTAAATAAGTGCCTGTTTAAATATCGTGACACACTAAAGTGCAGTTATCAGGCAGGAGGCATGCAAGTGCATATCGAAGTACATTCCTAAACGTGGCACCTATGGAAAAGGTGGGATTCTTTATGGGAAAACTATTAAGCATATAAAGCATTTAGGCCCAGGAATTACAAAGGAAAGCATGACTCGGTATGAGGCAACTGGAAAATGCATTCCTGGAGAAGCAATTTAATCCAAAGGGGAGAGAATGGCCTCAGCTGGAAATATTACATCAGATTGCCACTCCATTGTTATGTCCTCTTCAGTGGCCCTTTACGCTATCAGGAGCCCTGGGCAGTGCTCTCTCCTTCAGTGCAGTGTGTTATCACACTCGACATGTGCCTGCTCACAGCAGCAAAGCTGGAGCTGTAGGTTTTGCCTTGAGCCAGAGACCTGAGCAGCTGTATCAGGATGGGTCCGTACAGATCCATGCTCTATCCAGATGCAGTCCTGCATACGTCTTGCTCCCTGGAATTGGTCCTGCTCATTCAAAGCTTGGTTAGACCTCACTGTGCCATCAGCGCTGACTGCAGAGCTTCTCTTACGTAAATAACCATCAGTCCCATCCTTTCCAACCTTGTTTGACATGGAAATATCGTGTGTGATCTCCAGGTTGTAAGGAAAGCATCATCTCTTGAGCATCTCTACTTGACTTCAGTGTCTCCTACCATCTAACAGCTGCTCTTGCAAAGTTGCCAGTCTGCACTTCACTGAAAAAGGACTAACCCATATTTCTGGAGCCAGTCCTTCCAGCCTTCCACTGCTGCCTAACTCGCATGCTTCCTTTGGTTTGGTTGATTTTCAGGAGCTGTTTAAGAGGGAAATGAGGTTTTTTTCATAGGCGTTTTCTTCAGTTTTTTTCCCTTGTTCTGTCACTAACTTGTTTTTTCTATTCCGTCTTTAATCTGCTGTCTTTATGGACTCAGCTTCAGAAAAGGGAGCGCTCTTGCAGGGCCTATGTCCAGGTATTTCTTGTGTTTTTAATACACATGTCCAGTTGTTTGACTGAATGACTGTGAAGTGAGTCTTGTCTCTGTGTATAATCTGATTATCACCATCTTTGTGGCAGCAAGTTCTAAGGTTAAGGTTACAGGATAGTAATTTCATTCATCACCCCCCCCCCTGCTCAGTTGCTCCCAGACTTGACAAAAATTTGGGGCAAAATCTCTGAATCAGAAAGTGGGAAAAATCACAGGAAAGATCTGACAAGACTCATCTGGCCATCAAAATAAGCGAAACAGTATGGGTGTGTGCAAGTAAAGAGTGCAAAACTCCTTCTTACAGAGGTGTCTCCAGACCAGCTGCATTTTGCTTATGGCATGTCACTCATATAATTGCCGCCTGCATTTCCTTAGTTTTCTTTCTTCTCCTCTTACACTTGCAAATTTAGAAACAATTTGAAATGGCATGAGGGAGGAGGTAGAATCATAATGAAATGCAGAGTGCCCTCGCAGAGGGATGTAGGAAGGAGGAGAGTGCTGCAAACTAAATATAGGATTAGGAACATAACATCCCGTGAAGTTCATTCAGCTGTGGCCTGACTTTTGTAGGCTTACATTGTGTTTTACATGAACAAAGTCAAGCCCCAGTGTTTTGGAAAGACCTGCTCGTAGGCTTTTGAAGAGTGTAGCCTGGGATTATTTATCCTGTCACCTTGCCTTATAGCATTTGCTCCAGTGACTTTTATATAAACCTGTTTGTATATTATGGGTGAGTTAATGCTGCTTTAAGAAATGTGAATGTTTTACCTTCTAATTTCTGTCTTGTGCTTGTGAACATTGATGTCGTACTTACGGGTGGTTGATCATTATTTATATGTGTATGTATAACATGCAGCGGTGTAAAAATGAAACCTGTGTTTCTGGAGGAGGCTGTCTATACCTGAATTTTCCTGCAAAATTCAACTTCATACATTCGGTATTTATTTGGTGAGCGCATATTTCATTTAGCATGTGGGATTAGATGGTTTAGATTTCTGGGACATTAAAAGTAAAACAGAACCCCTCTGCACTGGTAGGCTGTCTGCCTTCCCTTTGGATGTGGTCGTGAGAAAAAGTCACCTTTTCCCTTCCATATGCATTAACAGATAAAGATGACATATAGAGTTACACACCCCTTGTCTGGAGTGACTTCTTTTAAGATGCCAGAGAAAGTAACTAGCATGTGAAGGAATTCAGGGAATTTTTCAGTGCAACTCTCACTCCCAAGCTAGCTATCTTGTCTACTGATACCACTGGAAACATGGTGAGGCTGGTTTGACCATGGACCTGTCGGGGACCGTGGCTGCTACCTGACCCATAGTTTTCCTTTCCACTACCTGCACAGGCATACTGTACAGAGCCAATGCACGTGGTCTTTTCATCTTCTTTCAAACAGTAGTGGATTGTGAGTTTAATAGACTGTACAAAAAACCTGTGATTGATGGAATAAAGCCTGAATATTCTGCACAAACTTCAGCTTACCCTTAATTTCAAGGACTTCTTTCCTTTCGCTTGGAAAGGGTACTTGTGTGTTTAAACATTAATCATGTACCTGCCTCTTTAGTAGACAAAAACTGATGAAAGCTCATTGCGTGAGCTGTTTGTTATAAATATGGACAAAGCTGGTAAATTATATTGAAGAGGGCAGTCCTGTAATGGAGGGCTTGAAGAATGAATTAGATGACCTAATTGAACCTTTCCAGCTCTGCTTTGTATTATATGGAAGTAAAGTAATGTATCTGGACATGTTTTTCATACAGCATGTTTCCATTCAGAAAATCGTGTAGCTAAAGTAATCAGAAAATCTTGTGAAGGAGAGTTTGTCTGTAGTAACAGCTGAATGTGACTGCAGATATTCCTGTTACAGGACACTTACCCTGTACCAGGCAGTGAAATGTCTGGGCTGGCTAAGGCAATTCAGCAGAGATTTTTCAACAAGTCTTAAATGATGAAATCCTGGACTTCGTGAAGTCAGCGGGAGATGGGAAGTCACTGGGAAATACGCTGCTGGTGGCAGAGAAACAGTTTTCAAACTCGCTGACATGATCTCCTTGTGCTGATCCCATTACTGTGAAGAGCATCCTTGAATAAATTTGGCTCACATGACTGGAAGTGTACCTTCAGTCCTGTGTTCCCTAGACAAAACAAAGTGGGTGCAAAGTTTACATGAGAGATGTCCAGCAATTGCAAATATCAAAAGTGCAATTGAGAAAAGGTGCATTTTGGGGTGAAGGAGGTTGATTTAAGACAAAACCTGCTAAAATCAGTTTTATGTTTTTCTTTGGGCTGTCTAAAGGAGACACGACAGAGCCCCTGCAGCGATTGGGTTGTAAAGTCCTCTTGAGCCCAAAATTAATTAATACAAAAAATATGTTAAATGGATCTGAAAGTTTTGTGAATTACTCAAATATGAGACTGGGAATGCCCTATCATATTATCATCTCATCACTCTGGATAACTTTATAATGAAAACAAATATTGATTTAATTTGTGCAGTGTAAAAATACTTGTTGAATTAAAAGTTCAGGGATTTTATTTACTAGCGATAGAGGTTACAAATTCTACTCCTTTAGTTGCGTGTGTGGTAATTCATTAGTTTTGTCTCAACAATCCAACCGGAACCAACCCAACAGGCGACATGATAAATGCGTATTAATATAAAGACTGGAGAATTGCTGAGAGATTTTTCAGTCACGGTACTATTTAAGAAACTGTCACATGGGCTTCAATTTGTGATAGTAAGAGTCTACTTAGGCTGAGCTGACCTATGTGGATCTCCAAGATGGATGGGGTGAGTGGCCTTGGAAAGGTGCTCTGTTAGCTAAGGAAAGCTTGGACCCAGTGCATGGCTTTTTGGAGAGCAGAGATCTGCATCTCTCACATGCCCACTTTTCTGCAGTACACTGTTCTTGCACTCTAATTTGGGAAAGGGATGGAAAAGTCATCGTGTGGGAGAATGAGTCACAATGGGTGACGCATTTGATTAGCATAGCTTCGTTTTGTGACTGTTGTGTGATGTAAGCTGGTATGAATTTTCTGTAATTTTTTCAGAATTGATGTTTATTCCTTTTCCAAAGGCATTCCCCCTTAAACTGAAGCACTGGAGTTGTAGAAAACACAAAATGTTTGTCTTCTGCAGGCTGTGAAACTGGATTTGGTGTCACAGATTTCTTCTGTGCCCTTCAGCAAGTGGCATGTGCTCACAGCTCCCCAACTTAAAATGTAATAGGTACGATTCCCCTGGCCTCTGAGAATGGAGGTAGAGTAGTAAAGAGGGGGGCAAAAAACCCCAAAAGGCTGAATACTTTAATATTGCAATAAGTGAGGCCGTAGAACATGGAGAGCTTAAATATGGGGAAGAAAAATAGAGAATTTTGCAGTAAGATTTAGTAGCTGTATACTTTAAGCTTTAATAAAGACTCATACCACATCCTGGCATGCAGAGTCTTTTTATAACATATTTGCACCTGATTGCAAAATCTGAGCTTACCTCCTTGCTTCACTTGGATTTCTGGGCTGAAGCTCCGGGGCATCATGAGGCCAATGACTTTCCCTGTGGTGCCAGCCAACGGTCTCTTCCCATGTGAAATTGCGTGCTGTGTTTGCGATGCAGATCTCAGAAGACAAAAACTTCACAGGCTTCCCGTTCTTTATGACTTTTTATTTTTTAAATCCAGTCTTGGTGGCTTCAAGCTGGAGGCTGGTGAATCCTATAGACGGGTGGCCGCATGGGTGCCACCCCTGAGTGGTAGCTTTGTAAGAAGGGTGGAAGGACACAGCAGAGTTGCTTTTGCAGCATTTTCCTGGTCTAATGGTGTTTGCTGCCATCCTCCAGGCTGTCCTGTAAATCAGCTTGCCCTGTTTTGTAATTCTGGGCTTGATTGTACAGCAAATGGTGAAGATTATGAGGGTGCCACCCAGTCTGAAGGTCACAAGAGCTGCTGGGTGCAGGTGTCATTGGAGCCACTGAGGAAGCTGGTACGGAGCTGCTGGCAGGTTCCAGGTAGCAGACAGTGGTGGGTGGTTGCAGAGGTGTCCTTCTGGTTCTCCTGGAAGTTTTCTGAACACTTCACACTTGTAACATGGGCTGTTTGAATTGCTGTACTAAGCAAAAAAATGAAAGGCTTTCCTCACAGGATTCAAGGCATTAAGTTTAAAGCTGAGTATAAGAGACTTTTTTTTTTTTTCTTCTTTGCTAACCTAGTACCTCTCAGCAGATAAAAGGTGCATCTGGGACTTAGCCAGTACTATTTAAAGTGGATTAATTTTGTTTGTCCCACTTCTCTCTTGCTTGCATGGCTGGTCCCAACTTCTGTGAAGACTAAACGAAATAAACTTGTAGCTCTGAGAGGGAGCATAAATTGAATTATGCTGTGTTTACTTGTGTTCTTGTGCCTGTGACAAGAAAGACTCTAACCTTCATTTATATAGAAAGGGGCAAATTAATGAGGATTTTCGAGTTCCTTGTTTGGTCACTTAATTGGCTGTATGACAAAGAGCTCTGCAGTGCATGTCAAACAACTTTCAGAGTCCTCTAATGATATGTGCATTGCTCGACTCCTGATGCTATTCTGCACAGCCTGTCAGGCGAGGTACCGTTGTTAAAGTGGCTGGAATAAATTGGCTAGCAGTGTGCATACAATGCCGTATATTAACCATAGCTACAGGGAGTACTTTTAGCAGCTTTTTCAAGAGATCGAGATGTTTGCCCATCAGCATCAAAGTGCCCCAAACTTTCATTTAATATAATTAAAAGGACATCTGAAAGAAGTGTGACTTGCAGCAGGGTTCTGCGGTTTGGTAGCCCTTTGTTAAAACTCAGTGAACTTAATATACTTCACAGCTTGAGAAACCTGCACTTGATTTGTGTCAGCAAGAGTGAAACTAGAAATCCCCACACTGCATGTTTCTGCCATGGTAAGCCTGTTGTTAGGGGAGAAGAGGATCAAAGCAGCAGCCTTGGGTTTGTCACAGGACTCTGAAATTCTTCACATAAATACTAAAAAGGAAGGTGACCACCTACTCCTCTACCTACAGCTGAGCTACACCTAAGGTTACGTGCTGACATGTAACATAGCAAAACTCAGAAGAAAATCTACCGTTTTCTACATTGCTGTGTGTTTACTCTGCTTTAGTCTGAATCGGTCATGGAATCTGGTGGCACTGGTAAAAAGGCTCAGTGCAAATTGCCGCAGAGGTCAGTGAAAGATGTCCCTTTCATTTGGACCGTTGGAGGAAAGGATGAGTCTCACGGACTCCCTAGGAGTTCCTTTGAAGGCTATGGATATTGTGTCAAAGAGGCATTTCTTGTTTGCAGGCCATTTTATTTTCTTGCTACAGCTTTGCTCACTTCCCCAGTGTAATTACTCTAGCGGTTGCTTGTATAGTCTCATATCCCGAACAGTAGGGCAGCAAATACAGATGATTCATAAATGCAGTTCTCAGCTTATTCTGCGGGGAAGATCTCATTAGTTGAAACAGATCATATGTTACTTCCTTCTTCCCAATCAATTCCTTTTATTTCAGTCCTACAGATGCCTTCTGACCTTAAAATATTCTTCCTTGTATACTAAGCAAAGCAAAACCATAACCTGTAATTTGTAACCTTGTTATATTTTTCAGATCTCCTATTTTTTTGTGTGGTCCCATTAAGAGATTATTGGTAGTTCAAAGCCAAGATTGCAAACCTTGCATGCCTAGTGCAAGACCATTAATTCCGCAGTTAAGCATTTTGTAGATGGCCTAATTTTAATAAAGGTCAATGCCTTTCTTCTCACTGCAGTCAGTTCTCAGTGCTGCTGAAATTCAGGCCATTTCTGAGTCAGTATAGTTCCTGTATCCACAGCACAAACATTTGCTGTAGACTTGAAAAGAGAAGATTTTGTGCTTTTTCTTTAGAGCTTTTCCTCTGAATCTATGGAGTAATTTTAGAAATTTATCTGCAAGGTCAGGAGTTCTCCTTTTGCCTTTGCCATGAGTTGTAGGTTTTGGCTCAGTTCACCAAAACTGGTACCATCAGTTGCCAATCACCACTCTGGTATTAGATGTAGGCTAGTGCTTCTGGCTGAGTTTTGAAGGAAAAAGCAGGGATTGCCAGCAGATATTCTGATGATTTATTTATTTTTAAGCACTTGTGATCCAGCAAGTTTCAATCTAAATATGCGTTTGTCTGTTTTATTGAATGTTATAATTGTGTTGTGATGACCTTACTGCTTTGCAAAAAGCCTTAGACAGTGGCTGGGCTTCCCTGTAGGAAATTGTTTTCAGTGTGCTTTACTTAGGCTTTAACCTGAGAGAAATTTTAGTTTGGAATTAAAAGAATAAATGACAAGATGAAAAACGATGAAAGGATGAAGAGCCTTGTCAGACAGATTTGAAAGCACTTCTCAGCTAAGAAGTAGGATTTAATGCCAACATTTAGCCAAAATGACATTTTACGTGTTTTGGAAGCTGAAGAAATGACATAGGCATCTATTTTTGACCTGAAGTCCTACAGAATGGATGACTGTTCCAGTTTGATTGGTGACCCCTGCAGAATGGGATTGTCGTGCTGTTCATATGCCACTCTAAAAAGACACGTAATTTCCTTAGCTGATCCCTTTCAATGCAATAAACTTGCCAGAAGCAGCTCCTTGCATGCCCAGACCCACGCTTTCATGCTGGTTCTCTCCTCCAAAGTGGCCGTTCTGGCTGCACCATGTCCATTCAGAGTTAATGGGAGTTTCTCTTGTACTGGTGCTTTTTCTGGCCAGAGGCAAGAATCTCACAGCTTCCAGCAGAACTTGCCATCAATGGCATTGATTGTGCCTTTAACTCAATTAGTTTGGAGGCTTGAAAATACTGATAGCTTGAGAAAAGGTTTTGGTTTAGCACTGGGTGTTTCATATGAATACAGAGCAAACCCAGTAGTTCTTGAACAAGGAAGCAGGTAAGCTTTTTTGAAGTAGCACTGCTTTCCAGTAAGAAAAAGGAAGAAAGCATAATGTGATCATTGAACCATATCCACATTTCAGTGCGTCTGCTCTCTGATGGGTTTTTCATTTTCACTGTGCACTGTGGACCTGAAAGGGTTTTCATGCTTTTTTTCCTCTGCTGATTGCCATAAAATGTCAAGCTGCTATTAAAAAGTAGGCTAGTAATGTTTTTGCATGCTTTGAATAAAGATGATGCACTTATTTTGGAGCAGTACCTGGAGACCTCAGGCAAAACCAGAACCTCAGACCATAAGCACAGCCTGAAGCTCTCTCTCTGTGATTTCACTCTACAGACTTAGCGCTGCTGTTCTCAGAAAGGATAGGCAAACGTTTTTTGTTGAGGCAGTGCCAGCAAACGGCCTTGGTACAGTGGTAGCTGTACAAGCACTGCTTGTTTCATGCACTAGCTGTGATTTTAGTCTACTGATGCAAAGCACAGCCTTGTTGCTGTAGCTCTACCCTAATTTTTGAAAGCACACTGCATGAAATGTTCCGGTGAGATCAAGGAAGACAAGTGTTAGCAGTATTACACAGGGCCTTAAAAGTTAAAAAAATGAAGATATTGTAATTAGAGATGTCATTGCAAAAGTGGTGCATTAATGCCTTATGCCACTGTCCTCATTCTGCCGAAGCTGCCCTAGGACGTAAGACCTTGATGTAGGTTCCATGCAAAATAATGTATACATTGTGTTCAGTCTTCTCTTAGGAGGTGCTCCTTTGTAAGGAAAGACAAACTGAGTATTTGAAGATCACTCAGCAGAAGGATTCAACCAATGTTCCCTGTAGGGCCTGCTGGTACTCACTTGCCATGAAGCAGTATTTTCTCCAGTCATAAGTTTCTTAGGGTTTTTGTTCTTCCATCAGCTGCTCAGCGAGAGGCCAAAATGAACAATAAACATTTAGGGAGCTCCTAACTGTAGGAGAGCTGCTGGTTTTCTAAGGTTGGGTTGCTGTACTTAAGGCACCATAGCACATTTCAGTCTGATCCCAACTTTGGCGATGGGATGAGTACATCTAACTAACGCTAATCTCTTAGTGATTTCCAGTGTTAACTCCCAATTAAAGACAGTTTTTTTACATTACAGTATCTGTTTTTGTCAAAGAGCAGTGCCTTGGATGTTGATACGTTGAAAAATAAATAAATGTGGTATCACTGGCTGTATACTCCCCTCCTAGGTTTAAACTGTGTGTCACATAGCCATATATTCTCACCAGACACTTCTAGAGGAGGAAAAGATAAAAATAAATGAACAAGAAGAATTCAGTTTTATGGCATTAAGTAGCTGTCACAAAGGAAATCAATGTGATATGTACAATTGGCCTTTTAGTAATGTATAATTACTGTAAGGCTCCTAATTAGTTGCCTTTTGACAATACATCTTTTAATACCAATTTGTAAGTGTCTGAGGAGGTAGGTTTACATTTTGTTTCACTTTTGTCACCTCAGAACAAAAGCAAGAAACCATGAGCAGACGCCCTTATTTGGGGGAAAAAATCTCCATCTGCAAGTTACTAACATTTATTTACATTGAATGTACACTCTGTGGTGCTGTATGACCACATAATGGAAGGGATCACCATCATGGGATTTGTTTTCTATGCTTGGCATGTTCTCGCTTGTTGCGACGGAGGGAAGACGCAGTCGCTCAATATGAGTGATCAGCAGACTTCGTTTATTGTCTCTTACAGTCACCTTTTATGCCTTCTTATAATTAGCTCATACATATTACAAAAGTTAAGCTCATTATTGGTTAGTTGCCTAAATACCAAGCCCACCCCTAGTTTCTCTTCTGTAGTTTTCTGTTCCCACCTGCAACATTCTTTTCCCACCAAAATCTTCCTGTTATTGTGTAACAAGGACAGCCAAAGACAGTGTATTTTGCTTTACTTCAGATAAGCTGAGAGCGATGTGCATTTTTGTCCAGCCAGCTGGACTATGTCTATGTGACCCTTTTCAGCTAGCCAGTTATCCACACTCGCTCTTCTCTCAATGTACAATTGTAACCACTGCTGGAGAGATGAAAGGTCCACCGAGTCTAATATTCTCTGACCCACGATGGTTGCTCTTCATGGGCTTGTATTTAGGTGGGTTGGCTTTGCATGTATAGGTACCCTGACATCACAGGCAGCATACATATCATACACCTACATATCTCAGGGTAGAAAGGCAGATGGAAAGCCTTCCTTCTGGGGTCCCTTCTGCCATGCCCTTCTTCCCTTGTTTGATCTTAGGCTACCAAGGCTACCAACAAGCAAGCTATGCCGTGTGAAAGCCTTCCCTTGATGTCATTTGAGTTACTTTTGTCCTTCTCACTGTGCATATGTGGGGTGGTGCTGAGGTATGTTTGGGCTCCAAGCCCAACATTTTTATTTTCCATGAGAATCACAAGGGTGCTTTGGAAGTTGTTCACCCAGTTGAGCTGCATTTGGAAGAGGGATCAAGCAGAGGAAGAAAAGAAAACCACAGGAGAGGAGGTCCTCTAGCTTGGGAAGCAAGGACAGGGTCTTCAGTGAGGTAGCCATGAGGCATCCTTTATTAGGTGTTGTGTTCTTCAGGGACAGGATTAATCTCATGTGATTTGGGACACCTAAATGGGGGTAATACTTGCTGTAGTTCCTTCTGCTTTCAATGGGGAGAGAAACTAGAGAGCGTCTGGGCTCCCAGCTTGGCTGCATGTTAAATTCTGAAACTGAAGTGGGATGAAACTAGTTTAGAACTTTCCTGGCTCCCTCTGAAAGCCCCCACCTTTATCAGGATCACTGGGGATCACAGGTAAAACCTATCATTCCATTGGTTTCCAAGCACACCTATCTCATGCCGCCTTCATTTTAAAGGTCCTCCATCAGGGCTAACTCTCTTGCTGCTGTTCATTGTGAGGGTTCCCTGGGAGCTTGGCACTGCTGCTGCTTCTGTGCTGGAGCTTCAGCAGACCACAAAAGTCATTGGAGCGGGTTCCAAACCAGCCTAAACCATGACAGCTCAGCTTAAATGCAAAGGCTGATGCTTGTTCTGTGTGCCTGCCTTCCCACCGTTCCCATTCCCCTGCCCAGCTTTTCCCAGTTGGCATCTTTGTCTCAAGAGACAGTTGCTTTAACAGCTGTTTTGTTTCATTTAAACACCTACCTCAGCTCCTGTCCAAAATGCAAACATTTCGTTAGCACCTCGTCTCCTTGGCTTCAGCCCACAGCACTCAGGCATAATGAAGTGCTGCACTCAGAAATATAATGCAGGGAACACTTGATTAATGCACTGAGACAGGTGAGGGGAGTGACCCTCTGGAAAAAGCTATGGACTGAATTTGTCTCAGATGTAGTGCCAATGGAGACAATCTACCAGCTTTGTTCAGATACATGCTAAGCACCTGGCCCAGATTCCTTGGAAATATTTCTGAAACTTTTGTGTCAGCCCCCAGATCCAAGGTGGTATGAAGTGGCTGGTTTCAGGTTAGTCACTTCAAGAGGATGGATGCTCACCAGCACTTCGTCCATTGGGTGTGGAGTACGTGTTGTGCGGGAAGTGGCACATTAGGCCTGACTGGTGTTCCCTCTCAAACTTCGCACACACTTCAAAAAATAAATAAAAAACACATTAGCTAGAATGATTTTTCCTCAGAAAAAATCTTTTCAGCAGATGTTTCACTGTAACACAAATATTTCAGCATCTGTTTCATGTTTTGACAAATAGGTATTACCTTTCCATACAGAGCCAGGAGCTGGATCTGCTGCAAAGACTCTTTTCACCATTCAGATACTGGTAAAAGTATCCAGGATGTTGTTCTAGCAGAGATTTAAAGACAACATTAGTAGCTGTGCTAAATGGAAGTAAGGCAAATTGTAGTGTGCAGGGTAACATTGAAAGGGGAGAAAAACTCTCATTTTCTACTTTCTGTGCCTAAAAGACCTTTGCAAGAAAACACCGTGTTGTGGAGAACCTGCACAGCAAAATAGTCAAGGTTTTTGGTCACTGGAAAAGAATGCTACCTCCCTTTTGCCTGTAAAGAGATAAGCTACCAAAGTAAACTACAGAATTTTATTAAGAGCTACAGAGATCAAGCTTCCAGAGTTTAAAACGCTGAACACACACACACACACCCAAATGCTATGGATTTTTAGTGTTTCTTCTTGACTATTAAAGTCAGCCAGCTTTTTGTGTGCACATACTAAATGTGTTAAGATGCTTTTTAGACTCTATAGGAAAAAATCAGTTTAATAATCAGTTTAAGAAATTGATTTATGGTTAGTAAGTTCCACTTAACAGCAAATGAGAGTGAGGTTCCTGTCCTGGATTGTAAAGGCTTGATAGCAAAGATGTTTTTGCAGTGGCACCAGAGGACAAGATTTTCAGCCATTTTGATTTGCTTCAGTGGTTGAACCATGGATTGCTCCATACTTTGGGAAACCAACTGTAAGGCTCAGGAGAAATGTTGTCTATTAATCAGGGGACCGGGGAAGATCTATTTAAGGTACAGGAGAAGCTTGGCACAAGAGTTAATTGATCATTAATAGATGTAGGTTGGCGAGTAGGAGCTTTGTACTGTCAGAGGAGTCTGATTCTGGTTTAGTCTTCCAATAGGAGCCATGGTAGTATGAGGAACCTTCCAACCTGAGGGATATTTAGGATGAAGATGCAAGTGGCAGTGTCTCAGTGAAATGTCTTTTCTGGGGTTAAAAGCACCAGCAGTGGCATGTCTAGCTGTCTAAGCTGCTTCTTGAACCTTGCTGTAATTGAAATTTTTTGGAAGGTCACCTGGATATAGCAATAAAGTCAAATTCTGGTTTGCTATGATGATATTCTCCTGTTGCACATTTGTATCTGAACATGACTGGTGAGTTAGTCAGGATGCCCTGCTTTCTCTGTGCCATGTGTTGCTGTTGTAACACTCCTCCTGAGGGCTTTGCTGGAGAATGAGCTATGCTGCATCTTCTTTGCACAGGTCATGTTGTGCAGGTGGGTTTAGAAATAGGAGTAAATACTGAAGCATTGTCATGAAAGTGAGACCAGGAGGCATCCTTTAGGCTTACAGTGTTGAAATTCCATGGGACTGTCCTTGCCTTGCAGAACAGAGGTGTGGGTACGATGCCCGTGCATTTAGCCTACAGAAGATTATTAAGAACAGCAGCTTATCTCAAAAGGGAATCTTGATTTCTGCAGTCAGCATTAGCTGGCAGTGGAGGTGTTTCTTTGCAGGTTAGGATAGCTTGGTGGCTAGAGAATAACCAGCACAATCAAAGTACCTTTTTTTTTTTCCTCTGCACAATCAGTTCTACCAACTGATACAGCTGGTTTGATTAAAAAACTTTAGTGAGAAAGTACTTGAGTCAGCTCTGATTAGTAACTAAGCTGGTGAGTTCGGGTTGAGCAAAACCTTCAGGTTGGGTAGGCTCAACTGCTGTAATTTTGCAATCAGGAAGCCAGTGCAGCTTTGTGCGATCCTGGATGCACATCCAGATTAACCTGTGGGAAGTTCTCCATGGGAGAGCTCTTTGTGCGTGGCAGCCCAGGGCAGAAGGTGCACCACAGGAGGGACTGAAGTTGTTACCATGGGGCTGACTCCTTCCTGAATGGAGCGATTTGAAATGTAGTGTCTTAACTAAATCTCTACAGGCACCTGCTGCTTCTCTCGATGAAGTTGTGTAACTCAGCTATCTCTGTGTTTTCATGACTGCCTGCCAGAGGTTATGTGATGGGAAGCGCTCTAAGGAGCACAGCCCTTGCAGATACTACATACATTTCTTGAGTGCCCCAGCCCTACTCGTGAATTCTGGTGCTGCAGGTATCAGCAACCTGCTTCACAGATGGTTTTTGAAACCTATTTTCGTGCGTGTTTCCTTAACGATTTTCTCATCTCCCCTCCGCCCCCGCCCCCAACCCCCTAATTCCTTCTTACTGCAAGCCCAGAGCTGCTGATCACAGCAGCAGGGAAGTGCTATTGCCAGCCTGCATTTAGAATAAAATGGACATTTCCTCCCTCTCCCATCCAATGGCATAAATGATGCCTAGCTCCATTGCAGGCTGCCCCGGTGGGTGGGGAAGTGAGATGTTGTCCTCTCCCTATAAACCGATGTGTGTGCAGGATGGGACTGAGCATATGTCAAAGGTCTCAATAGTGCTTTAGGTTCACTAGAGCCCTTTCTCACTCGATCCCTGTCCCTTGCAGGCCATGGTGGAGACGGTGAACAACCTCCTGCAGCCACAGGCTCTGAATGCATGGAGGGACCTGAACGCAAGCGAACAGCAGCGGGCAGCCACCAAGTTACTTGACACCGTGGAGGACAGTGCCTTCGTGCTGGCTGATAACCTGCTGAAGACAGACATTGTCCGGGAAAACACTGACAACATCCGTAAGGGACAGATCCTGTAAATACTGAGAGCAGCCAGAAGGAGAGTAAAGGCTGGGAAACCTGGCTTTGGTCTTGTCCCCTAGATTAACTGGAGAGCAATTTGTTGGATATGTCTTGGCCCATTGTCTGAAGGGCTTAAAAGTCTTTCCAAAACAGCCTAAAGGGATGAGGCAGCTCTCTACCCTTGAAAACCCATTGGAAATGAGCACCTAACCTGCCTTTATTACTCCTGGCAAAATTTGTGCTAGAGCAATGAGAGCACCGCTTCACAGGGAGATTGTTCATTGTAATGCAATTGTGTTTCATTTCATACAAATTTGTGTCTTTATTTGGCTGATTGTTGATTTTAATTAAAAAACAAGCATTATGGAAAGAACGAGCACTCCCGCTGTGCATATGTAAAATGAGAGCAACTCTTCTTTCTATTTCTATGAATATAGATCCCAAGCACTGATAACATTAACAGAAAGTACCAATCGCCACTGGCAAAGAACTAGCATTTTCAGATTTTCATTTTAACCATTGTCCTTAATATCCTGAGGTTCTTGTTTACAAGAACTGGTTGTCTTTTGTCTTCCACAGAGAGTAGAATTTATTTGCACTCTTTTTTTTTTTTTTTTTTTAAATTAAATTTAAAACTTCTTCAGGGCAAAGATTTAAAAAGAAATAGGAGCCCAAACAGAGTCTAGCATGAAACGTTGTAAGTTGATACCTCTGCCCTCAAATGGTCTGGAATACCATTTTGTAGCTCTGAGGTATCATGTCAAAGATTATTTCAGTAGAGATTTTTCTTAGTGTCGGTCTCTCTTGCAAACAGAGCTGGAAGTTGCGAGACTAAGCACAGATGGGAATCTGGAAGATCTGAAGTTTCCCCAGAACACAGGCCATGGGAGTGCCATTCAGCTGTCAGCAAATACCTTGAAACAAAATGGTCGAAATGGTAGGTCCAGCACCTCTAGCCGCACCAACCTCATAAATCAGTTGTGCTTTAAGCATTGTTTTGTGCTTAACCAGTTGTAAGTATACGATCAATTGCTATGTTAATATTTAAATTAACAGTAGTGTCAGTTGCTCAAGCCCTTGAGTGCAAGCTAAGTTGGCTGACTGTGAATGTATGTTACTGCTGAGTGATTCACAGCCTTCAAAAGTATTACATGCTGGTAAAGATGCATCAGACCCTTAAATGATGTGGCTGTTGGAGCACAACGGTGAGTCCAGAGAAGTGTTTTTAACTGCTGTTATCTGCAATAGGAGGCTTCTGATGGGATAAGAGGCTTGTTTGAGTACACTGCTTCACAGTGGGGAACTATACAAACATCTGAAAAGCGAGAGGGAAGAAACAATAGTAGCAAATATTAATAATGAGCAAACATGGCAGAAAAGGTCAATTAGTTGTTATGAGTCTAAATCTTCAATGCCTTTCTCTCTGAAGCTTATGAACCTCCTGATATAGTATAAATTAAAGATGATCTTATATGTGAATAGTCTTCATGCTGCCAAGCCATTTATTTCAAAACCAGGAATCTGAGCAAACACATTTGTTGATCTCTACAGCCCTGCTATAGACCGATTTCAAACTCCCCGGCTTTCTACCAATGGGCCCAACATACTCCTGTTCCTGAGTTCCTTTAAAATTTAATTTGTGTGCAGTGGGAAAGCGCTCTAGTATGGGCTTTGATAACTGCAGGGAAAACACGAGTGATAGGGTAGTATTACAGCCAGACCAGATGCGTTAAGCTGTTGAGAGACAAGTTTGGTCTGGTGGTTCAGAAGGAAAGTGTTGCCATTGGCTTCCTTGATGGGGTTTGGTACTTTTGCAAGTAGGATTTGAAGAAAAGTATTTCTCTTAGAGACAGTGTGAAGCCCAAGATGCGCAGCACAACTCCAGTGTGCAGGAGTTTCACTCCGCTAGTGGGCTTCGGAGATTTGTAGGGAAAGAGAAACTGTGTTGGCAGCAAGGAAGGGGAAGTCTGTATTTCTAAGCATGGTATCACTGGAGTTCTGGTCAAATCAGCAGAGTGCCATCAATTTGCACCAGCCTGGCACCTGCCCCGATGTGAACAAAGAGCTAGAAGTAAAATTATCATAGAAGGATTTAGGTCGGGAGGGACCTTTGAAGTCATCAGTGCTTCACTTTTCTCAGAAGCTGGGGTGATTCCTATAGAAACAAAAGAATACCTCCCCACAACTAGTACATATAAAGGCAAACTAATCACATTAAATTCTTCTTTACAGGATATGAAATAATGTGCAAAACAAAAGGCAAACGGGATGGTTTCAGATAAAAAGAATTGTCTGGTAGCCTGAGTTTTCTGCAGGCTCCCTAATGGTGTTTTTTTTGTGGAAGAGGGGGTATCTGATTGGCAAATTAAGAAAATAAATATGTTTTAAAATGAAATATTTGCAGTTTTGTTTTACCCTTCATGTGAGATTGGATTTGTGTTGGAAAGTTTTGGATTCCTTCTCCAAGATTTGTCCCCACACTTTTCTGAGGTAGTCTTAATTTATTAATGGACTAAATTACAGTGTTACACTGCATCTGCGTGACAGGCCAGAACCAAACACATTTCCAAAGCATAGCCTGGAGAATAAAGTGTTATGTCAGGTGGGAGATGGGCCACCTGGCCCCTTTTTCTCTGGAGCCAGTTGTACCCACTGCCACCAGAAATAAGCCCACCTTCTCTGTCTATTTCTGACCAATCTGTTGAGAACGGCAGCTCTGGCCTTCTTATCCATGGGCTGCTTGTTGCACCTCGTGGTGCTCATTGGGATTGGCGGAAGGTGAGTTTCATATGCCACATTTTGGTCCTTTCACATTTTCTCAGAGAAGTTTTAACGTTGGTTCAGAGAAGAGATGTGTCTTCTAAAATAAACAAACCAAAAAAACCCACACCCACCGTGCTGACCTGGATATCTAACCTTTTCCTGCTCTTCTAGGTGAAATCAGAGTAGCTTTTGTGCTGTACAATAACCTGGGCACCTATCTCTCCACGGAGAATGCCAGCATGAAGTTGGGAACAGAAGCAATGTCGACTAATCACTCCGTCATTGTCAACTCCCCTGTCATCACAGCAGCAATAAACAAAGAGTTCAGCAATAAGGTTTACCTGGCTGATCCTGTGGTGTTTACTGTCAAGCACATCAAGGTGAGTTAGTTTGAAAAGTGATTCTTTCCTAATATCTAAAACAAAGTGATGCAAAAGTTGGCTGATGTGAGGCCCCCAGCAGTCCTTGATTAGATTTTGAATTATACATTTGTTCCTTTGCACTCTGTGTTATTTATGGAGAATGTCTCTTTTACGTTACATTAATAAAAGTAAAGAAAGACTTTCCTTTGAGCTGATGCCCATTGCTCAGTTGCTGACACACATAATTCTGTAAATTAAAAACTACCACTATATTAGAATACACCATAATATTATTTTATCATGGTGGCAGGGAATATTAGGGGGAAGTGGAATTAGAGTGAAAGAGGACAGCTAGTCCTCCTGTTAGCCAAGCACAGTCATTGCAAAAGTTGATTGCTTAAAGCAATTAATTTCTCTGTTCTGCAATGCAAATGAAGCAATCTGGTTTTGAAGAGCTGGGTTTAGTCTATGGCTGAAATTAATCAAGAACAAAGAACTAAGTCTGCATTAGCAAAGAGAGCAGCAGCAGCAATCTTTCTCTGGTATCGGCAGGTAATACTTGACATATAAACCGCTGGTGTTTGTTTATCCAAAATTAAAGGGTGAGAGCTACAAAGTGCCTCTGGGGAAAAAAAATAGTGCGTTTAGAAATTTCTGAAACTCTTGTCATTTTTATTGCATTTATTCATTTCTTCCCTGCAGCAGTCAGAAGAAAATTTCAATCCGAACTGTTCGTTCTGGAGCTACACAAAGCGTACAATGACAGGGTATTGGTCCACTCAGGGGTGTCGCCTCCTGACAACTAACAAGACACACACCACATGCTCCTGCAATCACCTAACCAACTTTGCGGTCCTCATGGCACACGTGGAAGTTAAGGTAAGCATTGCAGATTCACAAGCTGCCAATGCAGTGGGCAGGAAAAGTGGCCAATGTAACATTGTTTTGTTACTGCAGTTGGAGCGGAGCAGGGAGATTGTTGTGTGACAGTTATTCTTAACAGTGGAAACCATCTGATGTAAATCTTCCTTCTGCTATATGGTGAAACAGGAGACAGTCACACCAATATAAAGCCTGCCTTGAGCTTCTGGCATGTGCAGCTCTGAGCTGAGGGTGATGAGCAGAATTAGCTAATGCCACATCCTTGGCTTACCAGTGCAGAACATCTCCTGGCTGGGTCCTTGCTCATGGGGTCCTCACTGTGCCACCAGGGAGTAGTGAGTACCCTGGGGGGTGGGACAGAAGTATGCAAAGCCTGCCTGGTGGGGCACAAGTTGTGTGTCCTGCTTGCAGCAGCTGCAGATACACTGCCACACATGTTTGTGTGAGGTGCAAGTGTGAAAGCAAAAGTATTCTCCAGCTTCCAGCTAAGGGAAAAAGATATATTCTCTGCATCTCGCTATGTGACAGTGAGCTACACATAAAAGGGAAGCTCCTTATACCATCCTGCCTAGACTGCACATCTACCTGAGCCCAGTACATAATCAGCGAGTTCCCTTGCCTGCATTTAGGTCCATGGTGTAATTCTGTTTTCCCACATGACTATCCCCACTGGAGCTAAAGAAGTTACTCCTGGAAGTAAATGTTCCTCATGGTAGCAGTAGCTTGGGGAGTGAGCTCATTCAGGATTTTATTCCAGAATGGGAGAATGTTTGAGATGATCCTCCTTTTCCTGAGTTGTCTTGGCTGTCTTTGACTGAGAACATCTCAGCTCCTGTAGAAAGAAGATGAGAAGGCCCTGGTGCCCAAAAGATTTTGGCCTGGTGATTCTCTGTATTGCAGTGCCTCCATTTCATGTGCCTGGCACTGCAGCAGAACCCACGGCTCTGAGCTAGATGTGGATCTGGCATCTTCCATGCAGGCAGAACATTTTGGAGCCACTTCCATGGCTGCATAACCACAAAAGCTATTACAGTTTTAAAAGACCTTTTCTCAAATAGTCTTCCAGTGTCACTCCTTTGTATATTTTTGTTTCGTTTGGTAATCTGAAGAGGAATGTGAAGAACCACAGTAAAAATATATATTAAAGCACCGACACACATGACGAAAGCTCTTCAAAAAAATAAATGGGAGCCTGGCAGCACATTTGCCACAACAGCTGGGGCCAGCTGAGGGGGACAGGATAGATCTGCTGCTGCTGCAGGATTACATATCCCTTGTGTTCTGCAGGAGTCACTACCAGTCCCGGAGACATGCTATTAAATGACTGTGGCATTATCCTGAGAGATGTCTGAAGAAATGGCTTATTCAGAGCACATGTTTACAGTTTAATGCCATTCTGAAGTCCAAGTCTATTTTTGCCATTTTCCTACAACTGCTTGAATTTTCAAAAGAAAGGTGTTTTGGCTCATTATCACCTGCCTGGAGTTAACAGATATACCGGAGTCACTGAAGTCAGAGGTCGCACCTGGGAAATGCAGATAGCTTTCCACTTCACTGGTGTGAATGAGGGTGATCCTTGCTGCGTGGTGCAGATAACAGGCTAGTGCCGAGCAAGCCTCTTCCTAAACTGCAAGCTGGTCAGCCTTGTCTGCACAGTATTTCACCCAAGCACCATTGGACTAGTAGCACTGGTGTTATCTTCCGGAAAGAGAAGTTTGCCCAGTGCTCAGATTGGGAAGAGCTACGGCTGGAAGCCTCCTGAGTGCCAAGCCAGCTGCTGATAGCTGGTGGGTGGTTCTGGGTGTTAACATGAGCCCACAAGACTTTCAGGTCATGTTTTGTCATTTGGCTGCAACAAAAGTATCATTGCTGTAAGAGCCAAATTGGTTCCACTTAGCTGACTGATGTAACCGGACAGCTTCCTGGCATGTCAGCTTTAGCGATGTCCCAGTCCGAGGGCAAAGGCAGGTGCGTACCATGCAAACATCTGCAACTCCTCCCTCTAGCTGCTAGTCACCTTGCTCTTCCTGACAGTACCATCCTGCTCCAGTCTGCTGGTGGAGCTGGCCGTGTGGCTCTTGGCAAACCCGGGGGGTGGCTAGTATGACATTCCTTATGCTGATGCAATGAGTTGATTTTAAGGTGTTTGCAGCAGAACACCTGCTCATTTGGAAAAGTGGAAGTTTTGAAATAAATGAGGGTTGTTGTCATTCACTGGCTCACACTCATCTCTCATAGGCATGCTTTTGAGCCGTTTCGTTGTCTCATGGCTTGTACGAAAAGGCATTCCTTGCTTCAAAGACCTTTAAGTGTTCTTGGAGGTGGAACAGTCCTTGAAGAGATGTTGCGTGCTTGTGCAGAACTTCTTCCAGCAGTGCTCTGGCCAGTGACTGGGATCTCTAAAGAGGACTGTCATACACATAATAATTAATAATATTTTAGGAGTTTTGCAACAGAAACAATTTTCTTCTGTCATTGAGACTTATACTGTACTGACTTGAGTTTGTTGGATTTTTGGATCCATAGGGAGCATCCTTTAGTGTAATAAGTAATCACAGCACCCCACCTAATGAAACTGAACGCTGGGCATCATGCGAAGCAGACATCAGAGTCCTGCTCCTTAATCAAAAGCCAGCACCAGTTTGACAAGTGTCACTTCTGGTCATGAATGATCTCCCTCCCTGGTAGCATGGCAAAAGAGCGTGTTCTCTGGAGGAGACCTCGATGGCTACTCTGTGAGTTACAGGCTGGGATTTAATTATTAGCAGAGTATATGTGGCAAGGCTGAGCTGGAAGGTGGCACCACTGAGGAGGTGATTGATGGCCGTCTGGCTCTTTAGCATGAAACAGCAATATGTCTTTGTCCAAAGGGGCAGAAAATTACATTGGCTGACTATGGTGGCAGGGATTTATTAGCGTGCTTCAAGAGCAGAAGTTGCTGGGATCAATTCTAGTCTTAATAGGACAGTACCCGATTAAGAGGAGGCAATTTTAATTTGAAGATGCTTTCTGCCTGTTAAAATTAGTTGGGCCCAGAGTTTCTTATTCACTCGTATATTTCAGTGGGGTAAATAATGGTGCCCTAGACCAAGAGCCTGCTGCGCACACGGTCAGGACTCATAGTTGCTGGGAAGAGTGATGAAGCAAACCTGCAGGTGCCCCTCCAGCTGCTGTCAGAGCCCCAGCTAGCATGGGAAGAGGACAGCAGAACCATAATGACCTATGAGCTGGACCTTGCCGATGCGTCCTCCTGGCAAGGGGTGACCTTGCAGACCAGCAGTGCTCATTGCCCTTTCAGACAATTTACCAGGAAAAATGAGAACCTCCATTTGAAGAGATATTTTAAGACATGGAAACAAATCACTGTTTTCATTATCTATGAAGTTCATTTGACCTCTTACAGAAAAGTATTACAGTCTTACAGATATTTTGTTAAATAATGAGATATGTTTAATGTAGATGAGACCTGTGTAAAATATCTCTCTATTGTTCGAATTGATAGGATATTTGTTATAACCATTTAATGCTATAAAAACATGGTGGTTTCTGTGCCATGGGACAAAGCCCATAGTTAAATAAACTATTCTACCTATGTAATTGCTGCAGAATTATTCAAAATTTACAAGCTGTTTCTCATATAAGCTTGCACATTGCATTATATTAATTATAGCAGATGCATCTTAAATGTACCATGGGAAAAATATGCAGCCAGAAAACATGTTTAGAGCTGGTGGGAAAATGCAATTAAAAAACCCACGCAAAACAGAATAAGCAAAGGTACCTCAGGGTAGATAAGTGTTGCTTATCAGTATGTAGTGAATGCCAGAGCTCACTCTTCTTTTAAAAATAAATAAATAAATAAAACAAGAAAGAAAGAAAGAGGGGGAAAAAAGAAAGCTGTTTTAACTGTAAAAATTAATTGGAAGCATTTGGATGTTATTCTATCCTACAAACATGTTACACCATGCTAATTATTTGGGGAATGGAAGCGTAAGGCAAGCTAAGGAGAGAAAGGAATAAAAATATATGAAGTCTAAATGGAATGCAGTGGTCCATTGCCTAAAGCAATACAGCCATTTCAGATATAAAGAGGAAGCTGAAGTTATTGCAGTGCTGGCTTACCCATATATTAGTACTTGTGGGACTGAAGAGCAGTGAATGAAAGCATAAGTGTGTGCAGGACTGCAGAAACATCCTAACTGCAGAATTAAATTACTGAAACCGCTGTGTAATGAATTTTGCAAGACAAATCATTTTGTACTATCAAAGGGGTTCATTCTCAAAAAAAAAAAAATTATTTACACAATGTAAAAAAATAACTTATTCTAAAATGTTATTGAAAAAGAACAATTTTAATTAAGCAGAAAAGTTATTAAATGTGCTTGTCTTCAATGAGATTTTAAAATTCAAAATACAGCAGTATTTGTATTTATTGTGTTGGGAACAAAAGTCTGACTTCGATGAACTCCCAAGGAGTTGTAAACAGCACATTTGGTTATACCTTAGGGCAAATATACCTATTAGGTCAAGAAATCTATGCCTGTAGGGT
This sequence comes from Falco peregrinus, assembly GCF_023634155.1. Classification (NCBI taxonomy): domain Eukaryota; kingdom Metazoa; phylum Chordata; class Aves; order Falconiformes; family Falconidae; genus Falco; species Falco peregrinus. The sequence goes on from NC_073722.1 coordinate 64,607,040, forward strand.
TAATTCAGAGTTGATAACTGTTGGTAACAGGCCTTGATCTTTTTGTGTAGGTGGGCAGTAAGTTGCTCCAGGGAGTTCCTTGAGTTCCCCAGCCTCAATTTGACACATTGGTTTGGGTTGAGCCCTAGTTTTGTCTTACTGTTTCTAGTTCTGTCATGCTGGATGTCTCACTGGTCCTTGCCTCTGCATTCCCCAAAGCATTCACCTGGATCTCAGGTAGCCATATTTGGGTGTCCAACCTGAGAACATTTAGAGGCTGCCTTCAGAAACAAATACTCCAAGCCCTTGAATTTGCAGTTTCTTAGCTCAGTGCTTAGAGGTGTCAGAAATTTGAGCACACAGCAGCTTATTAGCCACAGCTTGCTTTCCCCTCAGGCCAACAGGTACATGTTTGCTTAGCATCACACTTCTTGACTCTTCAATCTGTGAGCCAGGGCTAGTTGCACAGTGCAGAGCTGTGCTGCAGAGCATGGGGACAGCATTGCTCTGCAGGGTTTCCTGATCCTCTGTCCTAAAATGTGCAAATCCAGCAGCTCCCATAGGCAGGTGCTAAGCCTTGCCCTGTTTCTTGCTACCTCCTTCCTTTCTGGCTGAGAGCGGGTGAACACAAGGACCAAAGTGAAGGTATTGGCTGTGGTGTGGTGGAGCCATGTCTGAACTCTCTCCTGGCACCAGACTGCGTAAGACCACCAGTGCATCAGCAGAAGCTGATGATGCTGTCACCAGATTTTTTCTGGGAACTGAAATTAACCAGCCAGCAGCTTGCCTGGGCAGATGTCTACACTGAGTTTGGCACAGCCCCCGTATCTCATTTCTGGGGTTGGAGATGCCTTATGAGTAACCAGAGCTGCGCTGCTTTACTAGATCCAGCCAGCACAGGAGGGCAGGATGATGAATGCAATTGTTGTCCCAAGCCTCCCTTCCTCTACAGAACTGGATCTCACCTCAACTGCATCTCAGTTGCAGTGGGGTTGGTGAGTATGATGGAAATGTTGGGCTCTTGTCATGTGATGCATCCACAGCAGCATTTGTAACACATGGGGTGGTGAGGTCTGTACGCATTTCTCTGTGCATACCTGCCCCCGTATCACTTCATTGTGGCCGTGGGGATTTCTGCAGCTTGTTCTGGCTGCTGCTTCTGTCAGTCACTGGAAGGATGTTGCATTTGGGGGAGAAATTTGTGGGAAAAGATACTTCTAGGCGGCCTTCATCTTATCAAGGAAGGCAAAGGAGGAGGAAGGTGGTCTGTGTGGCCTGTGCAGAATATGAAGGCAACTTTGAGGACTGGGGGAGGGAGAGGAAAAGTGGCTAAACAACCTTACAGGACTGCCGAGGCATCTGAGTCTTATTTTGAATGGCCATAGTCAGAAGACAGTGATGTTGCACAGGGGCTTCAGGTGGTAATTAAGCTCTCTTTATTCCTGTGTTAGGACCTGATGGTGCCCATGACAGCATTGCCTTTGCAGAGCACTGTGGGGGTATGTACCAGGCCCACAGGTGCTGTGTCCACTGTGGGACAGGGCTGCCTGCCTCTCTCGGTGCATCCTTGGGGAAAAGGGAGAGGATGAGTGCTAAAGCAGTGGGATCCACCCAGCTCATATCATTCTTGGCCACAGACAGGGGAAAGCCCCCTTGAAACTTCTCGTGCTTGCATAGCCACAGCAGACAATGCCATTAGCCAGCCCAGACATGCTGTAAGGAGCCCTTGGGGTTTCCTCCTGGTCCATGTAGCCCAGCTGATGCTTTTGGCAAATCTACAAAACCATTTGCTTCTTAGCCATGAAACATTACAGCCAAGTTGTAGCAGTAATCCTTTCTCAACACTAGCAATGGGGGAAGAAGGGCAAAGGGAGCCCACATGGCCCCAGAGAGGTACAGATCCAAGGAGCACCATCAGCAATGCACAGGGGTTCAAACGTGTCCCGCTTGGGTCTCTGCCCAGCCCAGCACACTGCCAGCTCCCACCAGGCACCAGGCGGTCATAACTAAGCTAGTCAATGACATTGTGTTTTTATTTACTGCTTGCTTATTCCTCCACCCCCAAACATATTATTCTTTCCATTCCTGGAGGGACAGATTAGGCCAAGGAATGTGTCCTTTGCTGCTGGCAGCTCGCTTTGGTGGCTGTTTTCTTCTACTGATGTTTTTAATAAGGGAGGAAATGGCTGTTCATCTCAGGGAGAGCCATTCTGTCATAAGATGACATTCCCTGGGATTTGTTTTTATTAGCTCAGCTCTGGTGTACAGGTGCTGCAAGAACTGCTTGTTGATTTTCCCAGCCTGGATAATACCTAGGCTGCCTGCTCACCCTGCTGGGGTTGCTACCAGTGCTACCTTAACTCCTCCTGCACAGGTTACACTCAGCGCTCTCCTTCTGTCGCTCTTGGTCCCACTGGAGCAAAAGTGGGGCTTTATTCCAAAGCCAGGGAAGTCTTTCACTGGGCTTTGGGTCAGGTGCATGCTTAAATCATAAATGTAAAACATATTTAATATAGAAACCCTTTCACTGAAGTAGATTATTTTATTTCTTTCAGTTACTCATTAAGTTGTTCCTGTGCTGAAAATAATCTGCATGACAGTTTACCTGTAAAGCTATCACAACTTAGTGGTAAAAACCCCACTGGCTTGCATGCTGGGCCGTGTAGCACCGGTCTTGACAGCCATGGTGCATTTGGATAAGGAGGTGTTTGATTGGTGCTGTCAGGAAATTGCCCCTTGGATTAACATCTGGTACCCTCCGTGGGCTCTTCTGGTTGCCTAGGTCTTTGGGAAGATTATCCAGAAGCAAGAGTTGACTGTTACCAATACACTGGTGGTTTCAGATATATTTTCCATGCCTTAGGGACTCTAGGGCTTGCAGGATGCTGGAAGAATATCATTAGCGCGTACGTCAAAGCTATTTAATCTTCAGTCAGGGAGTGCCTGAACAGTGCTGGGCAGGGTAATGAGAAGATTTGCTCCTCTTGCGTGTCTCTGCAGTTGAGGGACCAGGCTCAGAGACTGTGACCCAGGTACAAAATTTTGGTGTGCTATTTATCATATTTAACCCTGGAACGCCGTACACCAACTGTGTAATTTAGGTACATTGCTCCCTTATTTGTCACATAGCAATTGGGTGGTGGCAAGAATAGTCTCATAATATTGAGGAATGATTACCACGATTCCTCCTTTTCCCATATTATTCTGCTTTGTAGCCTGTGGCAGTACAGTGTTTTACAAGTTTCAGTCTCCAGCAAAAGGCAAATTCCCTTTTGTTGGACTTGCGTAAAAGCTGTGGGTGTGCCTGGCCTAGGGGCACTTGGCACTGCCATGGGAAGGCTGTCAGCCTTGCCAGCTCCTCCCTGGCTCGTCAGCTCTGCCATGGCACCTGAAATTGGGCATCCCAAACAGGACAGTGCACCCAGCCTTTGAAATCCAGCTCGCTTCTCTTGGACTTTACTAGAATTTACATACCCCCACCCCCCACCCCAAGGTGTTTTTAAATTGTTCCAAGTTTATTATTGCTTTTTGTTTGTTCTTTTGTGAGTTGGTTGAGGTTGGGAAAGGAAGTTGTAATTACGGAGAAGTAGATTTTATGGTTGTTTTCCAGCGCTCCAGGGATGGATGTAATGTACATAAAATCAGTATTATCATTGCAATTAATATTAAAAAGAAGAGTAATAAGAGTGATAATAATACCGCAGCACTAAAGTCTGCATTTCTTGCTAAGTATGGTGAGCTTCGGGGCAAATGGCCCTTCCCTGAGGAAGACCAAACTAGATGACAGGATCCCTCTCCAGGAGCAAAACCACTTCTAATTCCTGCATTGTGTCTTAAAGTCAGCAGAATTATAGTTTTGTGATAGAGGTACAGGAGCTGAGACCTGTGAGATTCATCTCATGCAGGGGAAGAAGCCCTTGAAAAATTTTCCTGTGCTAAGCTAACTTTGTCTTGGGATAGATGACTCTGTGCTGTTGGCTGCATCTGGATGTTATGGCCAAAGTCTGCCTGGTTTCTTTCTGCCTGCATCTAGGCACATCAGCTGCTTTGCCCCACTCACACAGCCCAAGAGCTCTTGGTCACTTCAGCCTGACAGGGCGATCTAATCAGGTGAGCTGGTGGGGCTGGTCAGGGAGATGTTCTCCTGCCATTCCCCAGCAGCCTTGGTTGAGAGAAAGAATGATTTGCAAGGTACAAGGTTTGTATTAACATTTTTTCACACTGAGTTAAGAGGGATGCATGAGCTGGAATGACACTGAGATAAAGCAGTGCATGGCCGCCAGAAAAATGACATGCACTTCATCTTCTCAGTTTTCTGGGTGCTGCTGAAGGAGCTGCCTGGAATAGGAATTTCTGTCATGATCTACAGTAAGCACATAATGATTTCTTACCTCTCAGTTGGACTTGCAACCCCTAATTCCTTAGATATTGGAAACAGGAGAGCTGCAAGAGCATTTGGGGAAAGAAGCCCTCATCTCTCCACCTCCAAGTCTCCCTAGAGAGAAAACTTCCAGCACAAAAGAGATGGAGCTGAAAGTCGCTCCCCATGTTTCATTATCATTTGATGCCTATCACTCATGCTGATAAAGCTGAATTGCTGAAAGGTTTGAGTTGTTTCTCACAGGTGATGATATAGCAGAGTGTATATCAGGAAAGGCCTGACATTTGATGTGGCTTTATCATTGGCAAGCAAGCAAAGAAAATGGATAAATTAGTCACCTTTTCCCTCCGTCTGTCATAAGCTTTTATCCCATGGGGAGGAAAATGTTTCCAGTTTTTCCTGGCTTTTGTGTGGCACTGTTGTATTTGCCAGCCTACATAATGCCTAAGTCATCAAAGTGCCAGAAGTGGAGGGGAATGTGAATACCATTTATAACACAGCCTGGTGGACCACAGAGCTGGGTTTCAAGCCTCTCTGGTCCTTTTGAAAAGCCCCCAGAGATTTCCAGCCAATCTTCCCCTCAGCTCGTTGACTCTAACCACTTAGGCCCAAGCAGCCATCTCATGACTCACCATGTATTTCTTATGTATGTTTTACTAAGTAATGATATCACTAATTTCACCACATCTGGTGGAAACTTGGGAAGTTATGAGTGAATTTTACAGCCTGAATAAGATGGTAGGATACCCTCAGAGTCAGGGTGCAGCACCCCCCTCCTCTTTCTGGGAGCGAGGTGGAGTGTAAGCCCAGGAGCAGTCCAGTGACGTTCAGGATCGCCTAACTTTGCCACTGCAATGGCCATGGTTGCAAGGGTTTGGGGTAAAGCCATGTTACAAGTCCATCACAGGGAATCACTAACTTTTTAGGATGTCTTAAAATCATTGTTCTGCTACAATTTAAAAGCAAATTCATGTAAAAAGTTCTGTCCTTTTTGGTTTGGTTTTTTTTTTTTTTTTTTTTTTGGCTAGCATTCTAACTTACAAGAAGTTTCAAAATACAGCTCCAGAGTTTGAAAAAGAAAAAATCAAACTTTCTTTTGCCTTCCCTGGTGAAAAAAAACCCCAAAAAACAACAAAAAACCCCAAGATATTTAAGTGATCTCTCTCTGTCTGAAGCCTCCAAGCTCATATGTCTTTGTGAATGTTTAAAGAGAGTCTTTTTTCAGTGTTGGTAAATGGTTATAATGGACTTGCGGTTGTAATCTCCACAATGCTGTTAGCATGAAGCATTTTTACACTTGAATCACAGTGTTCAATGGTTCTTTGTACTGTGTGTCCGCTCCTTTGCCGTATTTGCAAAAGATGGAGCTGCACACAAGGCTAGCTATGACATCTCAGTATTTTCAGCAACAGCATCATTGTTTCTAGGATATTTTGGGGTCTGAGTCTGTTCAGAGCACCTGCAGCTTGCCAGATGCTTTGGAGTCTGTATTTCAGATTGCAGCTTTCTTGATGCAGGATTCAAATCTAGGTCCATTTAGACTTTTTGCTACTGGTCCCTTGCGCCACAGCTTGGTGAGTGTATAAAAGTATTTGGGGAAGGGTCTTCAGACAACCTTACTCTGTGTCTAAGGTGGATTAGAAGTCATGCAGGATGCAACTGATGATTTGTTTTTGGTTTTATCTCAGCACAGCGATGCAGTCCATGACCTGCTCCTAGACTTTATCACGTGGGTTGGCATCTTGCTCTCACTAGTCTGCCTCCTGATCTGCATCTTCACCTTCTGCTTCTTCCGTGGGCTGCAGAGTGACCGCAACACGATTCACAAGAACTTGTGCATCAGCCTCTTCGTGGCAGAACTCCTCTTCCTTATTGGCATCAACCGAACTGACCAGCCGGTAAGAAGCAAATCACTTTCTTCTCCTGCTGCAGTCTCCCGTCTCAGTGTGTATGGGATGTTTAACCATGCAGTGAGATATATTCTAGCACAGCCTTAATTCCATGCGTGAGTCCTCACAAGGTTGGGCCCCTGGCTGTTAACGGGGAGTCAAATGCTGATGCCTGCCATGATATCAGAGGTTGTATGTGCATTGTTTGTAAATAATGTGTGTGTGTGTTTAATAAGCAGGCTGTAAAATTTTGCTTATACTATGTACATCTCTATATGTTTATTTGCCAGATTGTGTACATACCTACCTTTGTATATTTGAATGTAATTAATATACGCAGAGATGTGTCAGTTTTAAAATAGTTCATGCACATTTTCCAAGCGAAAAAAAATGTTCTTTTGGAGAAAGGAAGATAAGAACTCCCTCATCCTTATAAAACCTCCCAGTAGGAGTAATCCTGACTGTTGCATTAATTCAACACAGTACAAACACCTTCCTTGCTCTTTTTAATCTGCACACAGATTGCCTGTGCCGTCTTTGCTGCCCTCCTGCACTTCTTCTTCCTGGCAGCTTTCACCTGGATGTTTCTGGAGGGAGTGCAGCTCTACATCATGTTGGTGGAGGTTTTTGAGAGCGAACACTCCCGGAGGAAGTACTTCTATTTGGTCGGCTACGGCATGCCTGCGCTGATTGTGGCAGTATCAGCAGCGGTGGACTACCGGAGCTACGGCACGGACAAAGTGTGAGTGGGGCTTAGCAATGCTTGCACCTGGTCAGGAGGAATGGCAGTCAGGACAACAAAGGGAAGTGAGGAGCCCAGAGACCTGGCAGGCAAAGGAGGCTTGTGCAGACAGAGCTCAGCCATGAGGCATGCCTTGCCTTATCTCTGTGTCTCCAGCACAGACCATGATGATACAGCACCAATTCCCCACTGCGAAATGTTTTACAAAGGTGTTTTCTTGAGGAGGTCAGTTGGGGAAAATTTTTATCACATCATTGCATAACATCAGGAGAGGTGGCTGTCCCAAGTCGCAGTTTGGTGCTGTATCAGGTAGGTCATCCTTCTTCTCTAACCAAAGAGTATTTCTCCTTTGGATGATGAAACACTGCTTTCTTCTTCCACTTTTTTAAGTGTTCTATGAAATTAACGGAGCCTGCAAGTGAAATAGGGGGTGACTGTGGAGTGCGTTAGACTATTTGCAAATTGGAACAGCTACATCATTTATCATATGAGTATTCTTAAATGTTTTCAACATTGCTGAAACTGGTATCAAAGCACAATTTAGATGATCGTGCAACACTGTCTAATGGAAAACAAAAGGAAAATTGAGCCTTTGGTTTTCTTTGCCAGCTTTGTTACAATAGTACTAACAATGGGGTTTTATTGACTTTTTTTTGCTTTTCCTTGTCAGGCTACCTTTTCCTTGTCGTTTTAACTGAGTTAAGGGTTCAGTCTGAAGGCATACATAACAATAAGATGGTGGTGTTTTTAAAGCTGTTTTTTAGCACAGGTTGGGTCAGACCATAGCAGCAGTTGATATTCTGTTAAATTCAACTGCAACATTTTTTGCCTGAAACGTTATTGGTATATACGAATGCAATTCCTTGCAGAAGCAAATCTGTAGAGCAGTGGAGCTGCTCATGATCAGTTACTGTGCCAGCAGTTAAGCTTGGATCCCAGCTGGATATTTGCACTGTGTTTCTCCCATGAGTAGGAGAATAGCAACCTGAATTTGTATAAATGTCATACTTTGTGGAAAGGGAATGGCCCACACAGATAAAGGTAGGAGGAAGTAAGTTTTCAAGGATCTCTACCAGTTTATCCAAAGTAGTTTAAGCAACTTTGACAGGCCTAGGGGGCAAAGAAAAATAATGTAACAGCTGATTACAGTTTTTGGAGAAGACTTTTCCATCAGCTGCCACCTGCTTTCCGCCCTGGCCAACTCTTCTGTTCATATCCCCTCTTGAGCAATATATAAGCCCTCATTGAATCAGGTATTGAAACGTTCTGCCTTGTCCCTTTAGACAAATTTATTCTTACTGTGGTGTTTCTATGGAGGACCTGTCTCTTGACAGTGGCCTACATGGGGCATATTGAGCCTCAAACCTGTTAACGGCCAAAGGGCCGTGAGCCCAGCTCCCTGGAAAGCCAGCTGAGATGCTTCTGCATATGCAGTTGCTGGAGTTGTACCCCAGCAGTGCAGTTTGCTTTCTGGTGTTTTAGTGGCTGCCTTCCATGCTGTTCACCCTGGGACTTCCGCAGTGTTACCGTTGCAGGGCTTGTAGCACCGGGGCAATCCTTTTAACTTCTCTCTCAACATTTTGGGCTGCCTCCCAAGAAAACCCACCATTGCAGCTAGTTTGTGGTAAGAGCTAGCACCAACTGTGTTCTGTTACAGTGCTCTGTGACTGTTGGGTGTTGAAAATGTCTTCATTCGCTGGTAGTTAAAGGGACATCCCCAAGCCCAGGGTATTACTTTGGATGTGAGACAGCAGTTGATTTGCATCCACCCTCATCTTTGCAGAATTCCTCATGATGCTCTGTAGGGACAACCAGAGTACCAGTGTAGATGGTGGGAGATCGCAGCATGCAGCAGGCTGCTGTAGAGAGTGGGAACATATGGCACCTAACCACAGCTCCATACAGCACTGTGGCAGCTTTGCATTGCTGAAATGTTTCTGCTCCTGTTAAATGAATATATGACCTTTCTCAGGCATAGCAAAATAAACATTTTCCATGGGTTACACTGCCTTTTCCCAGCAACCTTGGGTGCCCAAATGTTTCCATGGCATGGGAGGTACAACCAGAAAATTTGGCTGAAATTCACTGGAGGCAAACAACAAAACTTTGCTATCTTTGTGTTGAGGAGGCAGCAGTTCTTTGTCTGTGCCAGTAAAATCTCTTTCCTTCCCCACAACATAAAGTACTATTTTTAATGATTAAACTTGTATATGTAATATTTTGCAAATAAATATTCACAGAGATTTGCAGAGCCTAAAATATTTATTTATAATCTCTGATTCCAGAGTGCACAATTTTATCACGTTCTCATAGTGGAAAATAAAAAACATACAATATGTTTTGTATAACTATCATGCTCCATCTGGCTGATGGATGATGATGTATTTTTCTGTATAATGTTATTAGAAGTGTAGAACTGATTAGAATTTGTTGTGAACTATATGCCAGGCATACATAATTTGATTGCAAGAAGTTGCTTGGTTTTTCCGGGTTTTGTAAAACATCCTCTGGAATATATTACTTGCCTCCCTCCATTATTTATTGCATTTGTTTAAGCAGGACTTATGGAGCTGTTAGTGTTGTTTGTTTTTTTGCTTGGCATTTGTTGCCACCATTCATACATCTCAGAATGATTTGCTCAGACACCCAACATAGGTTTTCTTGATTTCATTTTCTTTTCTAAATGCAACCTTCCTGTAACATATACCCAGATTACATAGCCAGGAACAGGCAGTTGTTCCTCTCTCTGTTCATTGCTTGTTGCTTCTGATTTTCTGAAGCATTGCTTGTCCTAGTATTCATATTGGTGTTTTGGAGTAGCTATCCAGTAAAGAAACTCTCTCTTACAATTATTTATTCCAAAGATTGGAATTAATCCTTATCCTTTTACTGGTTTTTTTTGTTTGTTTGTTTGTTTAAGAGCAGTTCAGACTGCTCATATTACCAGATTAATTTGCTTTCAGAATCAAAAAGCAGTGTAGTGATTCCATTGAAAGATCATCCCTTTCAGAACAAAAGGGACTATCCATGTGAGCAAGCTGAGCCGTGTTAGGCCCTTTCCCTGAAATAAATCAGAAATACTGCACCTCACCTTGTTCTGGTTGTAATTTCTAAAGTAAATGTGAGAAGCAGGAAGCCCCACTGCAGACAGTGTGGTTCCCCAACACTGGCAAAGCGATTCTGGCAATGCTTATATGAACGTCCAAGTGACCATTTCTTATGGGCCAGGTCTTCAGCTGCTGCGTCTTAAATGGCTGTGTCTCAAGTTTTGCTGCGAAACTCAAAATACTCTGATTGCAGTTTTATAAATTCCATCATTTGCCTTGTCCTGTGTGTTAACTAAATCCATCCATCTCCTGGCCAAATCTGATGTCAAACATAGTGGTGGGCAATGCTGTGAAGTGCAGAGGGAAAACAGCATTTGCAGTTGCTGTTACTGTTTGAAAAGAACTTGTGTCTAAAATTTAGTAAAAGCTGGATTCAGACTTTAGCCCTCCTTTTGAGGGCACTCACTCAAGTAGCAGGCCATCCAAAATTGACAGCAGGAAGCTGTTCCGTATTCCCATACTGTCTTGGGTTTCGTATCAATGCCTCTTACAAATCTCAGAGGAAAGCTCCTATGCTTTGAGTGGTTCAATATATTTTAGAAAACAGACTTGTAGATATATTCATCTGCTGGTAATCAAATTCATCATGACAGGAATCTCTCTCTTGTTTCTCCTCCCCTCTCTCCCCTTTTGATATGCTATAAAGCAGGATATACATGGTAAGCAATCTAGCTGTCAGAAAGCAAAATATAAGGCTGGTGTATGTACACAGCCTCCAAGTCCATCAGCCAGCCACCGACATTTTATGCATGTTAATGTTGCTTGGAAAATACCTTCTAGCCCTATGGTCTGTCTTGGGGTGGCTCCACTGAGCTAGTTTTGTTTTCAGTGTTCACGCTGGGTATTTGGAGGAGGAACCATGAGCAATGTGGATGCTGAACTGCATTAGGCAGAACTTACATTGCATCCTGGAAAGGCACATCTTGTGCATACATATCCCACTGCAGCACCCACACAGGAGGCTGTATAGCCACTTGAAACAAACCACTGAGCTCCTATGAACAACATGATATGTTTAGGGCTCTTCAAATTTTATGGTCCAATGGCAGCTAATGATTGTTTATTGGTTATATTTAATGCACACCGGGGATAGTTCAGTATTTGATTTCTCTTCATGCAGAAAATAGAGTAAACTCTTTGTAGTCTTTATTACTTGGGAAAAGCTTTAGGTGAATGTAGCGACTTCTCACGGTGGAAAAGGAGGAAATGAAAAAGTAAAGGACAGTGGCACCACAGAGCTCATTGCGAGCACTGAATATGCTGGTGTGACTCTTGGAAGAAGCAATGGGGTTATGAGCAGCGTTGCCTGCATCCGCAGATTTTCAGATAGTCTGCTCTGCCTTGTACTGAGTCCTGAAGCAACTCATTTGATTAAGGCAGTGTAGTCTAAACTGGTAACGCGGCGAGTCCACGTTCACGGTGCAGCTGCACATGGGGGGTCAGAAGTAACTCAGCAGCCCAAGATTAGCAACTTTGGGAAGCGAGTTGCCTGATTGCTTCCTTGTTTGGAGGAGCTCATTTATGCAGCTCATTGTGCATGTGGGTTTTTGTCTTTTAAGGAAAGAAAAGCTCAGTGTGGTACTTGTCTGATTAGCAATTTACAGCTCCTCAATGCAATTGGCGGGATGCCTGTGTTTTGATGTTTTGGTCTTAATTTGCATTTTTAATGAGGTATGACTTAAATGGGTTCACAGTGGCATCTCTTCCTGATGTCCACAAAAAAACCCTACCAGTCTTTAAAGTCCCTCTGTGGATTAAAGGCAGTCCTGCAGCTTTCTGTTCACCCATGACTGAGTGCCATACACCATTTCATAGAAAGGTGGTTTTTCTATTCAGACAAATAAAAAATGACATCATGTTCTTTAGAGCATTCAGAGTGGTGACAAAAAGCCTTGTCTGGTTTTTGCAAGCTTAGGTGTACTCTTGCTTAGATGGAGCCGTCTCTTGTTAGCAGGGAACCCTTTTGCTCCATGCCTGTCCCCCAGTTATCCCGAGGGCAGAACTGGGCTTCCCTGTTTCCAATCCACAGCATCCATCTTTTGTCACTGAATTGTGCTACAGAACTGAAGAGACATTTTTTTAAAAATTTCATCCATTTGGCTGACTGAAAAGGAAACCAGTTGCTTTGCATTTCTTTGCTCAGCCAGCACAGCCTTTCCCTCATGCTGGATTTCAGCTTTCACTGATTTTCTCCATGTCCCAATTTGTGTGCATTCAAAACCAACTGCATCAGATGTGACCATATGCCTGGCCATCATTCTTTAAAGAGTAAAGAGAGAGTGTATGTCTTTCCTCTTCCCTCTGTTTTCCAAGAGCCAGCTTTCTTTTGGGGCTGAAGGAGAACCAAGTTGCTTGTCAGTTAAAATACGCTGTGCTCCCAACTCCTGTGCAGAGGGGCTGGGGATTGTTTTGAATTTTAACTGGCAAAAAAGTTCAAAATGTTTTAATTAAAAAAAAAAAAAAATCAAAAAACCACCACAACCCTCTGGGTCCTCTCCCACACACCAGCACGCTTATTATCAGTAGAAAAAAGTTGTGGGGCTGCGTATTCCCTGACATATATGTGGCAGCTGAGGCACAAGCACAAGTTACACTTTTTTCCTATGGTGTAGGGTAGGTGTAAAGTCTGACATGCTGTGTAATGTGTGAGCTGCTGCGATGCGAATATCTTTTTTCAGGGATGGCGGGAGGACTTTTTCCAGGGACTTAATTATCCTTGAAACCTCTATTCTCTGTCAAATCTAGTTGCAATTGGGTGACATTTCAGATGTTATTATGGGTGATACACAGATGTCATGATCACATAAACCCTTTCCTATAGGAAATCAGACTCAAATGGTTTCTACTCACTTGTGTTGTTCCATTACCAGCTGCATCTAAATCACCTTGAACTTCAGCAGTCACAGAGGAAACAAGATTTCCCTGCAGTTGCTCTGAAAGCCTCTGTTTGCCTCTTGCATTAAGATTTCGATGCTGTCACATGAAGATTTTGGATGAACAGCTGCAGAGGCAGTTCAGGAGTAACGGTCACGGAAGTGGGTATTTTAATTTGTGATGAATAGCAGTACAACTATATATATATCGATACATCTTCAGCACTGACGAGACCTGAAATTTATATGGTATTGGGAGGGAAGTGAGAAGCTTTCTCTACATTTTTAAATTTATTCATATCTTGGCTTCTCCCAGTCAGAGAGGTCCAGGGCATGTTTTATTCTCTTGGCAGGTGGCTCCTGCTGATCTCTTCCACGGAGCTGCTGGCACAGACCTTTCTGCCTGTTGCAAAGTCCGTTGGAAGGGAAAAAAAATTCAGCATGTGCACCAGAGCTGTCATTTGTGAGAGATGCTATCTCTTCCACCATGATAAATTAATGTATACAGTTGCTGTCACTTGCTTAATTACGAAATTCCATTGGATGTTTAGTATAAGAGTGGTTTTGTGCTTTCTTAGTCCTCTGTGTATAAATGGAGCTGTGATTTGCAGTGTTGCAAACACGACAAGATATTATTATTTTAAACATCGTGCGAAACTTTCTTTGAATTTATATTCATCTGTCTTGTAACCAGTCACTTCCATTTTATCTTCCTGTCACCTGGAATGAACTAGGAATGGAAATGTAATTTCCCAGGGGTCTTAAAAAATGTGGGGAGTATTAAATGCAGTTGAAATTAAGTGATTAATAATTTAGTTTTAGGCCATGAATCAACTTCATGTGATAGCACGTACCATATGCAACCCTTGAAACATTAGTGGAAACAAAACACTCTGGAGGTTCAAGGAAATAAAGTGCTCAAAAGGGGAAGTTGCTGAACCTAATTAAACCTCAGCCTTCTGTTATCCAAATCGTGCTTCCTATTTGCACCAAATTTGCTCTGATCTGCTGGCCTGAGAAATGTCATCTTGCTTGACAGTTGACAGACAGCTTGTGTTGCATTAGAGCTGAAGAGGGAAGAGGAGCTTAAAGCGAAGAAGCAGCTCCATGGTTCCTCATCAGACCCCTTTTTTAAACCCCCCACAGTTTTAAGGTTTTTTTCCCTACAGATGCAAAAAAGCGCCTTAGCAACTAGGCCTTGTGCCATTTTCTTTCTGCTTCCTCCAGAGGTAATTATCTTACTCCATCAATAGCACTGTCAGAAATTGGGCACATAATTCAGCATTTAAATGAACAAGCAATGTAATATTTCCTGTCTCCCACCGGCATGTTTTGCAGCTCCCATTCTTCTCTGTCACTTGCTCACTCCTGATGTATGTCCTGGGTGCAGTCCTTGAATGCCTTCTCTTCCCTGTGTTTCATTACAGATGTTGGCTCCGACTTGACACCTACTTCATTTGGAGCTTTATAGGACCAGCGACCTTGATAATTATGGTAAGAACTCCTAATTAACTACTCCATCTCTCAGGTCAAGAAATAAAACTTTTGCTGTCCCTTTACACTTTATCTTTAATTTACACAGATTAATTTGAGAAAGGCATGTTCTTCTTTGACCCCACCTGGCACAAGCAATTAGACCCTCGTTATGAGCAGGCTCTTGGCATTGCAAAATACTTGCTCAAAACGGGCTGGGGAGCTTAGGAGTGGACACTTGCAGAGTTTGGTTTCTACCATTGAATGTTTAGAAATGCCAAACTCTGTGTTGATGCCCCTCACTGCCACCCCCCACCCCCTGAATTCCAGAGTGAAGCTTTGCCTTGATCATGCAAAAAAAGAGAAATTGGCGCAGACAGGGGAGGGAGTGGGGGCTGGGGGGATGAAATAAAGTCCAAACTGGAAGAGCGGTTTGGTGGGGGTTTTTCCACCCTGGCAGACGTTGAAACTCGTGCGACTTCACAGTTAGCACGTTGCTAGCGTATAGGCTAACACAGCAGCAAGGTAGAGAACCCAACTGTAGAGGCAGCTGGAGTTTTCTTATACTTTAATCACTACAATATGGCTTAAATAAACCATCCTTTGTTTTGAATAGGCTACAGTTTGGCTAACACAGCAAACCAGGCGCTCTCACTTCAATGCAGACATTGTCCCTGCTTCTTCTGCAGCTGGGGGCCGTTTCAGCAGCCTTCCACATCAGGGAGGGGGCCATGCCACCAGCTGCAACTACTGGATTTTTTTCCCCTCAAGCAATTCATTCATAAAAAGATATCTTCCCTTTTTGATTATGCCTCAAACCCTGGCCTGGGCTTATGGGGGAACTCCTTTTGAGGAGTTGGCAGCCTTGTTAAGACTGAGGCATTGAAACACCATCACATCTTTTACAAAACAAATCAAACTATTTTTCCTTTTTATTTTTCAACTTTGCATTGTGCTCAGCATCTTTAGCAGTTGTGATTACTCTTTACCACCTCCTCTGTTACACCATATTTAAAAGATATATTCACAGAAAAAGATGCTTTTTTGCTTCATTTCAGTGGGGCCAGTTAAGCAAGATGCTTGGAATGATTTTCACAACTGTACACCTCTCAGACACAGAAGAGCCATTACAGAACGTATTTTTAATTTTCCATAATGTTGTTTGAAGCACTACAGTTGATGTTGGAGCCAGCCCTGTATCAGTAACATATGCAGTGCCACAGCTTTGGTAACGCTGTGGCATCGCCAGTCCTGCAGTCTACAGGCCAGCTCACAGTATAAAATGCTTGGCAATTTTCTGTGCTTCAGTCACTATAAAACTGCAGTGAGAGCTAATTTTCTACAGCAACTCATCTGTTACACAGAAGCAGAGGACTTTCTCCCCATCACATTGTGCCATGTCACGTAACCCTTTTTTTTTTTTTCCTCCCCCCCATTTCAGCTTAATGTCATCTTCCTTGGGATCGCTCTCTATAAAATGTTTCATCATACTGCCATACTGAAACCTGAATCTGGATGTCTTGACAATATCAAGTAAGTGGCTGGGTTTTTTTCTTTCTCTTTGCCTGTTTCTGTCATTTGCTGTTTATGCCCCCCTTCCTCTCTGAGGAGCGTACAGTGATAACCAGGGGCAATACTTTGGTTATGGTGCTGCAGAACAGTTTCTAATAGGTACCAATAAGTGGCTGATGATGAAGCATTGTCTTTATTGGGATTTGGCAGCCAGTAGTGGCATTTTCCATTCAATTTTGCATGAAAGAAACAAAGTTGCATTTGCTGTCCTTGAAGCAGGCAGCCTCCTACTCCCTCTATGTTAAAGGAAATCATGCCTGATAATTACCAGCTAATTATTGCAGTCTCTACAGGGAAGGTGTTGAAATTGTTGATCATTGCTATTTCTCTGTGCTGTCAGAGCAGCAGCCTTGCTGCTTTTCTGTTTGTTTTGGCCCCTGACAGTTTTAATGACCAGAACTTCTCCACGGAATCTGATTAGTTCTGGCAAAATTACTGGGGGTTTACCTGGGGGTGCCCTCATCAGAGGATGTGCTTGCCAGCCAAGGCATGTTTTGACCTTGGACTTGGTTAACATCTGAGCCTGGGCATCTTACTGTCTAGCAAGCTGCTTCATTATATTGATAGAATATTAGTCCCCATCAGGGCCTGTTTATTCAGGTACCTTTGGCTTTAATTACTGGCTTCAAAAATAGAAGTGGGACTTCAGGTGCAGCGCATGATAAGATGGGGAGCCTGCTAATTAATAAAACCTTCTAATCAACTTCAGGAGGAAGAAATTGTGGGGAGTCAGAGTTTTACTGCCCACCCAGGAAAGGAGAGTGTTGTGCAACACAGCTGGAAGTTGGTTCTCTCCTCTCTTCTGTGGTGGGAGCAGGAGGAGAGGCTGGAGGGCAGCTCATTAGGTGATGACTGAATTGCACAGTTACAAGGCAGTTTTCAGCAAGGTTGTTGTTCCTACCGCCGAGTTGCTCTCACAGATGCGGCTTTAATTTAAACTAGGTCAGTCCCCCCTTAAAACTTCCCCAGCAGGCAAGGCTTGCAATGCCACTGGCATGCCACAACCTCGCATGGTCCTTTGGGTAAAGTTTTCATTTCTTAAGCACAGCTTCTTCTTCAAGGTTTGGTAGGAAAGGGGACTGGAGCCTGTACAAATGCAGGAGACCCCAGTGACCTTGGGATCCACAGGGTGCTCATTTGACGGTCTGTCCCTGCCCAAGTTGCAGGCAGGCTGCTCTACAGCATGGCTCTCTTTCTCTTGCCATCAGCTAGAAGATGAAATTGGAGGAACGGCCCCTTCTGCATGCCCAGGACTGATCCCAGCATGATAGTCTTTCATTTGGCCTTGGATGAGGCATTAAAGGAATGGTACATTTCATAATACTTATTAATATGACTACTCGTCATGCATTAGTGCTATAGGATTGCTCACTGAGAACAGTCTTTCTAAGGTTACCCACACAAAATCTGTCTAGAAAGCCTTACAGTATGACATTTAAATTAAAAGGGGGGGGAAGGGGGGCATATAATTAAAGCAGAAATAATAATTGCTGACTGAATAATCTTGCTTGTGCTAATCCCTAGTATCTTTGTTTAAAATGCCAAGAATTTATACAATATCATTATAAAATACTGTATAGGTTTTTCATCAGATGAGAGTCTATTCCTGATTTGACTTCATTAAAACGTTTTGAAAACACAAGCAATTAATATACTTTTAAGTATGTTGCTGATACCCTTCCAATTGTGTTGCTTCATTACAAATGATGTTCTTATGTTTGAAAAAATAAGAGAAATATAATATAAACTCACAAAGACCACAAGCTCACCCTAGGAAATTTATCAAAACAAGAATTTGAGAAGGGACTTGATTGTAATTTCTGAATTCCTAAGCAGGATCAAGTTAAGTCTCTAAATCCAAGGCATGTGTTGTCTCAATATCAGATATGCTTGAGTTAGGAAGAGCTGCACATTTGTAACACAGAAGGGAATTTACCTTTGAGGGAGCTTTCCTAGGAATGTGAGGGACTTGCAATCCCTGAAAAACTCTTAGGTAAGATCATAGTAATCTTCTAGGTAAAATTGTACGCTGTTTCTAGGTGAGATCATGGTCTTCTTCCAAAGTCATTGATTCTAACTCAGTTGCAAAATGTGGATGTGGTACAGCAGCTCTGCAGTAAAAAGCCACAGACCACATTATTTCACAGGTGAGCCGGAGGATCCTTCCTGAGCTTACCTCCTTGGCTCTGTACGGTTGGTGAAGAGACACCCAGATCTGTTTCTCAGGACGTGTGCTGTCTTTGCTGGCTCTCAGCGTGGTTCCAGAGCCTTGCATCTTGTCTTATAATTAAAAAAACAAACCAAACTGAGGGTCTGCATTGGAGGGCCTCTTGCTGCCGTCTGAATGTGACAGCTTTACGGCACATGGGGAGCTGAATGGGATTTTTTTTCTCCTAGTTCATTTCCTAGCAGTGCTCTGTCTTAGGCTGTGGTGAAGCTCTCGCAACATAAATCCTGAGCCTGTTCAACAACAGCAAAATACTTGATTCCCTATGGCAACGTAAAAATAAAGGCCATAAAATATTTTAATAGGCTGTTAATAAGCGCCCCTGCAATCTGGTGCTTGCCTATGTCACTTTAGAGGTTAGAAATACATTATGAAGTATAGAAAATAGAGAGCCAAATAACTCCACTTAAATTAATGAACTTGATAAGGGATCAGGTGTCACCTGGGATACCTTTAATTACTGCACCAACAGAAAAGCCATTCAAAGGGCAGTGCCTGAACCAGATGCTGTGTGGCTGAAAGTTCTGTATGCACTGTGCAAAGTTGTAAAAATAAACTTCCCTAACCTTCAGGAACAGTCCCTGTATTATTGTGCCAGCATGGGAGAATCTGACATTCCTGTGGTGGAGCACTGGTAAGGGGTTACCCGGCAAAAGATTTGATGTGTACAGAGCTGGTTTATTTTTCACCCACTTGAACTTTTCCAGCTTAGCCAAGCGCTTTGAAGAGGGAAGTAGGGTAGCCACATATGTGGGTCCTGCTCCTTGTGCCAAGAGCACCCTCCCTGTATGGCAGGTTGGTACTGAGCTGATTCAGTAGGCTGCACCCACTGAGACAGCAAGGTTTGTGCTGTCGTCCTGCTTTTGAGGCATGTATCCAGGAGATGTGAGCTTGCGTACATGGGATATGTTGTTCAGAGCTGCAGGAATTGCTGTGCCTGCCGGTGATGCCAGGAGGGCCAAGTAGCTCCTGTATCACAACAGATACCGTCACCAAAAGTAGCATGTTTTTATGTAGGACCTTTTGAAAAAAATCAGTTTGACTTCTTTCTTCAATACATTTAAACAGAAATTGTAAGGATTCACCCAGGGTGGGGATCTCTTCTGCCTTTTAAAGATCTCTTTAGTATGAAGTGACGCAGATAAGAACACCAAAACAGCTGCCTCTTGGGTGGTACATTTGGGTGGTACATGCAGGTTCTGCCCATGCCTCCCCAAACTCAGCATTGGAGGGGATTTTCCTTCCCAGCCTTTTCCAATGGCTGTTTCTCAGTGTTTGAGGTCCACTGTGGCTCTTTCATCTCTTCACGGCTCGTCCACAAACATAGCTGGGCAGAGATGGGCAGCAAGGAGCATCATTTAGTCTTTGGTAGCTCTGCCCACATCACTTGTATCTCACTCGTGGCCCACCTGAGAATGTAAGTGGGATGCAAAGGGTACGTGAAATTGCTTGTGAGCACAAACTGATTCACTGCAACAAATGAACCTGGGAAGGCATTGTTTCGGAGCGTTGATTCCCCAACCCCTACAAGCTTGCAGGGAAGACGGATCTTTCAAACCAGGGACTACATAAGCTTTTGAGATGGCGAAAGCCTGCAGTGCTGCTCACATCTGTAGCCTGCAAGGTAGAGATTATAGGCGTATCAGTGCAGTATTGATGCGCTCTTGCTAGCAGATGGCTGCACGCAAGGACGTGTTACCAGCTGGGATACTTTAGAGCAGCTGTGAGGCTGTTTTACCGGAGGTTGCTGCCGTGTGGAGTGATTTCTGGAGTCGAGCAGCTTGAAGTCTCTCCTCTGCACTTTTCCATTGTGCCAGGTACATACTAGATGTGCGAAATGTCTCAGACTGTCATAGACAGGAGCACGCTGTATCTTTTTTACATTCACATTCCTGTAGGAAGCCTTGTGTACAAAGGAAAATACATCTACATCTATATGTGAACAGTCCAGCACGATTCTACAGTTTTCCATCCATCAACTCCTTTCTGGGTGGTCAGGCACATACTGTGGTTGCTTGTGGTCCTCACACACTAAGTTTTCATCTGACCTGTGCCAGATGCTGCAGCTCAACAAACCTTCCATGTGTTTCTGAATGCATAATCCCCATTCTCTGTGCGAAATGGAGGGTTTCAGATGAACCCTCTCCCTAAATGCCTCTTAACTGTAGTACAGTGCTTGTTCTGCAGCCATTTAAATACTGCTCATTTGAGTCGTCATGGTGTTAGTAAAGAGAAGAAAAGAGGGGCTACGCTGACGGTAATCCAGATGTTCTTTTCACCGTATCTACTGAAATCTGAGGTCCTGTCTTTGCTGTGTGCTGTTACTGTGCACATTGTGAGGCACATTAGTTACTGACATGGAAAACTGGTAAAAAATTGGGTGGGTGGGAAGAGCAGTTATTTAGTTGCCAAAAGGCAGGTTCTCTAAGCAGATTGAAAGGATTCATCAATGGGGCTGAGCAGCTGCCACATCTGAGGTTACACAGGGCATGTCCAAATGGCTGGAGGGGAGAGGGTGAAACCTCCTTTCTCCTAGCGTAGACCAGAAGCCATCCTTTCTCTTCCTTACAGACATAACCTCTCCTTTGAAGTTCCTGCGGGCACCCCTTCCCTCTCCCCCTGGTGCTGCCTGGCTGTGGTTGGGTTTGTTAGCATTTCCCCCAGCCAGACCAGACTTCCTGACATTCTTCTGTGCTGCAGTATGTGGCAACGAGATTTTATTTTATTTGCTTTGGACAGGCATTGCGTCGTCTGTAGCTGCCAAGCGCAGTTGTGGATCTGCTACAAAGAAGGCAGGAGGTAAAGGGATTTGTCAGCTCACTTCTCCTTTTGTCCCATTTTATTGCAATATTGTTTTAGCCAGGGTATAGCTTGGCTTGTGCCATAGGCCACCTGGATGCTTTTTAGAAAGCACAACTCATGGGGACCGCTTTAAAGTGGAGCGTGTCAGGCTGTAGTTCTGAGTTTGTTGGAAAAGCTCATCCAGTGCAATAGAAACCCACCCAAAAGTCATCCTGGAAATTTAATTTTCTTTCAGACAGGGAGACCCAGAGACTTAGCTGGAAGCTTCTTTTGTTGCTAAAGAAGCACTATTAATTAGAGGCCTTGAGATCACTTAATCCTGGCATTAATCACTGTAGTTTTGTTGCAGCTTTCTTCCCTCTTGTGGAAACCTGCTCCCATCCCATCTTCTGCAACAATAGAATAAACACTGTATCAAAAAATTCCCTGAAATTCCCTGGGAAAAATGTATTTATTCCAAACACGTGGGAGAGAACATTTTTAGGTGTTATGGCCAGATTCACAAGAACACACACTGAAATCCCATTAATGCGGATGATGCAGAAATGTTCAGCACTGCAGCCTTCAGAAATCGATCCCAAATGACCAAAGTGAGCCCCCTCAGCTTGCTGGCTGCTGTGGGAGCTTCAGATGGTCCGGGGCTAAAGGAACACAGCCCTAATTTAATGGATAAATAAAAAAGTATATGTTCTCCCAAGTTTCTGACTTGAAACAAAGCTCACACCATACACCTTTATTTTTCTTTTTTCCCATGGAAGTCTTGCTCATAGGCTTACAGAAATAAATCTGAGAATGTGCAACCTAAAGGCCAAAAGTAGGAGCCAAATGCAAAGACTCAATGTTGATTATTACTATATAAAACTTGCAAAGCCCAGTCCGGGCTCTTTTAAGAAGTCTAGCCCAGGCTGGGGGAAGTGAGGGGTGAGGAGTATCAGGCACAAAACTGAGAAGCCCCTTTTGAAAATCTGCCTCCTTCCCAAACAGTTGCCATATCCCACTCTCCCCATATGTTGTATGGGTGTAAGTGATTATCTGCTCATTTTCTTGCTTCAACATATGTATTTTATTTAGAGAGACATGACTAATCCCAGCCCCCAGATTAGCTTGTTGTTTTAGTCCTACGGGTTTTCTTAAGTCATAAAAAAATCCTCAGAGTTAGGTAGAAAATTGAAAACAAAGGTTAAATAGAACTTCCAAAAATCATCTGAGGAAATGTTTAAATTAAACCCTTGATTTAACACAGCAGTATTGTGCTGGCAGGAGCAGAGGTTTACCAGTCTAGTTTTATTTACTCAGCTGATTGAAATGCAGAAAAAGTAAACGTTCTGGGTTTGGTGCAGAGAGGAATGACTTAGACTTTTGAAAACGCAAGATTTCTTCTCCTTTGGTAGGAAGAGCTTACGTTACTGATGCAGAACAATAATTTGTAGCAGGTATCCTTTTACTAAAGGAAGATTAATTTGTGCTTAATTCTAGCTATTTTAGAAACAAGGGAAAGTAGGGAGACAATAAAGATTATGTTGTATTTTTCTATTGAGATTTAAACTGGTATATTGGTTTCCAGATCTTTTTCATTTAATCATAAGACACTACAGCTTGGAAATGGTTTGTGATGCCAGAGGGTCTGGAATTGAATATTGCGTTGGGTTCACCCAGGGGACTTGGCTTGCAGAACAGCAGCACTTTAATTCTTCATTACTTCTGGGTTTGCGGTTGCTTGGGAGTGCACAGTGAGGCCACGGTACAACGAAGGGATCCAGCTCTGGGAGCATGCCCAGCGCAGCCTCTGGGTGCAGAGGGCCCGATCCTCTATCTTCAGCGTTCTCATTTCCCAGCGAAGTCAGGGCTGAGGGTCTGTGGCAACGTGCAGACTCCTTCTTTGGAGCAGCAAGCAGGGAGAGCAGGTTACGTGCACTCATGCAGCTTCAGAGAGGTGCGTGTGTTGGCATGAATGGTGGAAAAAACGAGGTACAAAAGATTTGAAATGCAAGCAAGTGAATGCAAACACTTACAGGAGCCACAGTGAACCTCTGTTAAACGTGACCTGAAACCCTGACTGGCCATTACCTATAACTTACAATGTTAAATAAAATAGCAGTGCCTGTAAAGAATGAGCTTTCTGTTAAGATTTTCATACAACCCTACTAACAAAATAGAAAGACTCTGAGCAAGCTGTTTGAGAATAGAGCACTGAAATTTCTTCCCAGCCAGCTGTGCTATATGCAGCATTTTTGGACTTCTCTGACTTTTGGGGGCAGCAGGCTCAGAGCGCAGCACCTCCAGGGATGCCTTTTGGAGAGGATTCATCCCTGGATTCCCACTCTAGTAAAAGATAATACAATCCTAGGGAACAAAAAGAGACCCTGAGCCAGTGTTTTGGTCTGGATAAACTAATGAGAAATGAAGTGTGTGTTTTAACAGTGCTTTGGATGGGCAAGCAGCGTGTTCTCTGTAGCCAGAAGACTTGACAGCAGTATTTTGCAAGGATGACCAAGTGATCTGGGTAGTTCTGAAAATTAGGAAAGCTCTTTCTCTTCCTTGGAATACTTCCCCCTGTGCAAAGTTTAGATGTTAGCTGCAGAGTACTGAGCTGGGCATTAGAAACTGTCTGCCTTGCTTTCCTTATACAGGAGCTCAGGCTATGATCTCTGTGTCTCATATGGCCTTGATGCCTGTTGGTCAGCTGAGCATCTCCCTGGATCCTGTGTAAGAAAGCACCATGCTTCCTAGGCCCCTGGGTAGCTCAGTGCTGCTCCTGTACAGCCTTCCTCTGTCTCTCTGCATGAGCAAACTTTGAACAGGCAGCCTAAAGCAAACCCAGAAAATTCACTTGAAGTTGGCACAGAATTAAGTATTTACAAGCTTCCTACCAAGAAAAGATACAGCACATTTATATTTTGCCAGAGTGCAGAGTCTGTGAGCACCTTGGAGACAGAAACCCTGCCGATGCTAAAAAAACATCTGAGATTGCTTTTCTGTTTGGGTGCCTTTTTCACCCAATGCTGTTATGGCAGCATCCGATTTTGTTTGGTGCAATCTGCTGCTGTTTCAGTTTTTCACAGAAGGGTTTGGTTAATATCTGACTGTTTTGGCTTTCAGTTTTGTTGTTTATCTTTGTTTTTTGTAATGGCTTCATTAATGTTGAATGGTGATTGTAAAGCACTGATCTTCCGCTGACAGGTGTCGTCCTTTCTGAATTAAGAAAAAAAAAAATCAATCAGCAGTTATTGATTTGAGACAGTGTCCTGGAAGATATTAAATACCTAAGGTCTTTATGTGAACCCATAAATCATGATTATTGTTTTAAAAAGCCATCCATTTTAAGTATTTTGTCAGCAAGCCCTGTTGGTGCTACTTGGATAATACAAATGTGTCTAAAGGCTTTGCTGAATCTGTATCATGTGGAAATAATCAGATATGTGGTTATACATCAGTGTGGTTTGAATAATCATGCCATACCTTTGCAAAGTTAGGAGGAAGGAAATAAACAGGGTAAGCAATTCTTGAGGGTAATTAATTACTTACAGAAAATGAGATGAGCTTAACAGAATTGCTCTTTCCAATTGCAATAACTAAGAACAAATCTCAGAAGGCAGCCCATGATTTCCTCAGATGAGTTGAGGGGGAAAGGGATGATGCTTTGGCAGAAGAAATCAGGCATAGGTTGCCCCAGATCCTGGGCTTGGGCATCACGTAGGGCCAGAGAAGGTTTGGCCTCATTTGTCTGGATAAAATTTTCAGTTACTGGTGGAACTCAGAAGTGTCTTTCCATCTATGTAAAATATCGCTTATGCCAGGAGATGGGACCCCAACCTTAACAGATCTCCAATGCATGTAAAGCCAGGGGTTTCTTCTGGGAACGTAGCTGTGACAGGCCCGCTGACTCCTGAGATGGTGGCAGAGGTCTTCAGGGGACTGGCCACCTCCTGTCAAAGATGGCGCAGGAGCCAGAAGATAAGACATGGAAATGATGACTTGGAAAGCCATGTAATCATTGCCAGCATCCTAAGGCAGGCGATTAAGAAGACATTTGGCTTCATGCCATCGATGTGGTAACTTTGTCACGAAACACGAAGGCAAAATCCTTTAAGCACTCTTTTATTGCTTGCAATTGATTTTCCTCACCATGAAGACACTCCTTCACTAATTAGCAATGAACCTGTTTGCTTTATGAGGGGAGTGCTGGACTTTCCAACTCCTTCCTGTAGATCTACAGCAGTTTGATAAATCAATCTTTTCTAATCCTTGAAATTTAAAAAAAAAGGAAAAGAAAACAAACATGCCTACTGCCTCATATTGATAGGCTGTGGGGAGGCACAATAGCACGCTTTATTTTGTGTGTCTCTCTCGTACTTGCCTGCAGGAAACGTCTGTGTGTCTGCTTTATTTGCACCATATTAAAATGAATTCCACAGGTCTTTCTGAATGGTTTGGAGAGGGCACATCATCCATCTATTTTTATTTGGGTTTCATCACCCACAACAGCTACTAAAGGTCCTGTCTACTCACTTCGGCATTTTTGCGCACTAGCCAAATTGTGTTATTTTGGGGCCCAAGCATTAAATCCATGTACTTACTAAGCCTTTCCCTGCTATTGGAAAGATGGGAAAATACTTTGAATTGTCAAAAGAGTGATAAATTTAGGTTATATAAAGTTAAACCATGAAGGGTTGTATAAAATTATAATACCTGATTAGTTATATAGTGTTTTATCAAAGACCCATTTTTACTCTAAAAGTGGCTCAAAAAGTATGCTTTGTTAAATATATAAAAAAAAAAGTAAGTAAACTATTTTCAAAATGTAAGAAGACCAGACATTATTCTTTTTAAATAAGAGCTGAATAGCTGCTTTTCAATAACAGGCTTTCTCTATTCAGCAGCATTTTAGGACCAATCTGTGTGTGAAGGTAAATTCTTGCCTTACTTTTCCTGCTCTAAAAAAAAAATAATATATATATATATGCTTTAGCAACCAAGGATATTGCTAATCTACATACATGGAAGTGGTTTGCACTGTATAATACAAGTTGCAGATTTTGTCTTGGTATTAGGCTGTTATTGTCTTACTCTGGCAATTTGGTCACTTTGTGTCAAAAGGTACATGTTGGGGTTTTAAAAGGACAGGCAGCGCAAAAGAGGTTCCTGAGCTCAGGATGCGTTGGTTTAGAAATTCCTTAAGCATCTAAACAAGGGTATAAGTAGCTAATTTTGGCAACTTTTTTAAAAAAGTATTGCTCTGGAAATACCACAGGAATCTAGAAGGTGATATGAACAGTCCTTTCTCATCATTGAAGGAGAAGGTACTCTGGGAAATTAAAAGACATCTAACTGAAATAAGATTTTGAAAGAGTTTTACATGATGTGTAATTAACCTTAAGAAGTCTTTGCCCCAAGGTAAAGTCAGGACTTTTTCAAGATTAGAAAATGAATTAGGTATTTATACAGATTGTTAGACCTTCCACTATCCATCATCTGGGCTGTGAAGAAACACAAGGGAGGTGAGGTAAGATTTTGCAGGGTAAAGGAATAACGCAGCCACTGAAGATCAGCCTTTTAACTTCAGGTATTTGAAAGTGAAGCCCCCACCTAAGCCATCATTCATGTTTCCTCTGCAGTCAGCAGAGAAAAGTATTACTTCAGTGAATGGCAAAGCCTCACCTACCTTAAATGCCTGTTCTGGTAGGGGATAAATTGCTCTTTGGGGGTACCAATCTCCCCTTAACTATGGAAGGATCAGAGTCACATAGTTTAAATTCAGTGGGCTGTGTCCCTTACTGCCAGGAATTGGAAGAATTTATCCAAATCTGGAGAAAGCACTTTAGATCTACTGTCTCAAGCTGTACTAGGCTAGGTTTTCCCATGATTTCTGCTTTGACTATTATTTGCTTGTACTGCTAGTGCATATAATCTCAGTTTTCCAGTTAGTGGCTACATTTTCCTGCGAGCTAAGGCTTTCCAAGGCTGTTGTCTTGTCTAAGGGATAGGTTTTATTCATTGCAGATAATGACACAGTATTACTGCAGCACTGATAGGTTTCACAGACTTTACTGGGGGGGGGGAACATTTGGAGTAATTTTTGTCAAATATGAATTGTTGCTAGCGCAAGAGTTAAGCTGCTTATGACACTTGAGTTGGTAAATTGAAAAGGAATTATTTGTATTTCAGGAGGGATATAAAAGACTAAGTCCTGTGGACCCTATGTGTAGAGATTTGAAGTGTTTCGGAGTTGGGCGTCTTTGAAAATCTCAGTTCTTTAGGCACCTGCTTACTTTGGGCCGTGGGTCCTAGGCACGTCTGGGTTGGAAATGGAGTACAAACCACTCAGGTCTTTTTGACAGTTTTCTCCTGAGCTGCTTTGAAGTGTTAGCCTTAAGCTAAAAGGCAATCCGAGTTTACTGATTTCGCATTTTGTCTGTACAAAGATGAAACAGAGCCTTAAGCTGCCTGAAAAAAGGCTTATTACAGATCGCTGAAAAACTTTGCAAAGGTCTGGATAGCAGCAACAGAGTGAAAAATTTCCCTAATTCTCTCTTTTTATAAGCTATCACCAGCGACATTTCACCAGTAAATTCTTTACCATGAAACCTGAGTGCTTGTGAACACAGTAATAGAAATTAATTCTCCCCAACATTGCTGGGCTGGGAACTCCAGACTGTCTCACATCTTCTTCTAATTGAATTGCATCGTGTGGGAGCTGCAGATGCTGTGGTGCTAGATGTGCCACGAGCACAGCGGGAACCTGCCCCGATGATCTTGCAGGCTGAGTGGATAAGAGGGCAAAGAGGAGCAGAGGGATTTGACCAACATCATGCTACCCAGGTGGGATGGGCTGGAGGTCCCTGTTGGTGCAGCTGTGGGGGGAGCCTTTTAATGCCAATGGCTTTTCTGTGTTCCTGGTACCCCCCAGATACATTGCAGATGCAGAGGTGACACTGTCTCAGCCTATGTTTTGCTAAGCTAAGCCAAAGGAGCTGAGCTTTTCCTTGCTGTGTCTCGGAAGCAGGGACTCAGTTCTCTGTATCAGGTTGCCTCCTCTACACTTGCTTCCTCCTTCCTTCCTGAACCTAAGGTGCTTTGGGCTTTCCCTGTGTGTTTAGATACCACCTTTGAGTGCCCTAGGGTACTTCAGATGCCCTCATGTGGCTGGCAGGTGTGGCACAAGATCCAAGGCGAGCAGCTGTCAAGGTGGCAGCTGATGACCAGAGGGGATTCCTGCCAGGGATGGCAGCTGGGGAAGCTGAAAGGTGGTAGCTGGATGCTGGAGCAGATCTGCAGGGAGCTGTCAGTGGCTGGGCTGGGCTGGGGATGGAAGCAGGGAGGCTGTAGGTGCTCAAGCTGAGATAGCAGTGCTTATCTACCAGTGATGTGGGGACAGCTACCTTGTCCTCCATGGTGTGTCCTACGTGTATCTTACTGTTCAGAGTGGGATCAGGACAAGCGTTATGAGCGTGGCCAGATCCATCCCATTCAATGACTTTTCTCTCCCTTTCCCAAAGAGCCAAGGTGACCATGCCAGGGCAAAGCTGAGACTGGCAGCATCGCTGCCTCTTCTGTCTCAGCCAAGGACAAGGTAGGGAGAAAAAGGGAATATTTTGCACATGGTAAGATGTGAAACCACCTTCCTCCCACCACAACTGAATTCTGCTCCTGTTAATACTCAGATGGCCCCTCTGTGGCTTCAGGTGTGTGAATGGTGCAGAAGTTGTCCCTACATGGCTTTAGCCATTGTGAAGAGAAAACACAAAGCCTCATCTGGACATACTTGATGTCCCTCTCAGTCAGAAGTTACTGCTGAAAATCATTCAGTTTTAATACAACTTCTCTCTAACTCAAGCGAAAATCAGTCCTCTCCAAGTGGAGTGTTTTTTTTAGCGGAGGGTGTAGGTGGTCAGCTTGCCAGTACTGACCGAAGGAGGTCTCAGCAGGGTGGACTGGCCCCAGCCACGTTGGCAGGGATAATGAGATGAACATAGTGAGCCAGCCTGCCTCTGGTACCCATGGTGGCTGCTGCAAGGGATTGCAGGTTCAACAGCTCCATGCCAGGGGGGAGGCTTGGAGGCCTAGGAGTTGGCCTACCCTCTCCACGTGTTGCACATCACCTGCCACCCAGCCACAAAGCCTGTCCCACAAAGTCAGGGACACTCCTCTAGGAAAATTGCTGCGACTAATCTTGTGTCCCTGCAGCGGCAGAAGCTCTTTTTGGGTGGTCCATCTTGGCTGCTTCTTCACTGCAGCAGGCTGTTTTGCACTCTTGCTTGGCAGAGTCTGTCCTTTGTCCTTCCCCATGAAATGGGTCAATGATTTCAAGATGATCCTAATGCCATTTTCTCAAAAAGAAGATAATGCTGCAGTCTGGCTTGTAAGTTGGCAACTTGGGAGTTACACTTACAAAAAAGTAAATGGCAATAAAGAGTATTTAAACAAAAAAACAAAAAAAGTGGAATGCACTACAGCACTGCAGGTGGGAAGTGCTGGAGGCACCCTGAAGTTTTGCCACCTGAATGCATGAGACCTTTCCACGGTGACTACGCTAGAGTTTCAAAACTCATCTTCTTCAGAGATACCCATGATTTTTAAAAGAGATTCTGAAATCAGTTGACAGTTGTGTGATTGGAGCCAGGAGGGCTAGCTGCAGCTCGCAGCTGTTGATGCTTGCTTCTGTGTAAACCAGCGTCCTTGGTTGCGTTTCAGTTCCCCAGGGCAGTGAGCCAGGCTGGCTGGTATGTGCCAGGCACACCGATGCCAGTCCGTCTTTGGTTTTGGTGATGGCTGGTGGGAGAGGGAGGGGAACTAGCAGTAAGCTATATTCTGTATGTTGTTATATTTCTAATGCTGGTGTTCTTGTCTTTATGTCTACGCATTCTTTAGCTATGAGGATAACAGACCCTTCATCAAGTAAGAATGACCTGAATAGCTGATAAATTTCATTTATCAGTGTGGTCTCATGAACCAGCTGTCAGATCAATCTTGAAAAATCATTAAAGCTTCTGTCATTTGCATTTAAGGCAGAAGAGCAAACTGCAGGAAAACAGTCAGGCATACAGCTAACATGCAGAGTAAATGTGCTGCATATGTATTGCCAAACAATTGTCACCTTATTGGCTTTATATTCTTTGATTGGACATTACTTGAATTCAAGGTGAATGTTCCCAAGTTAATCCTGTGTAGTACAGACTTGCTATACCGATCGCAACCCTCTGGTCCACTGTGCTCTGTTAGAGAGAGTGCTTTATGGTAATAAAAACACAGAAGTAAATTTTCAGAAAGGTGCATGGATGGTAATCCCCATGACTCCCATTTTAGTTAATGGGATCAGTGCAAGCAAATCTGTGTTTGGTGCATTGGAGCCTGTCTCCTTACTCACTGGAGTACCTAATTGTACCTAATTGTAAATCTCTGATTTTCAATTACACCAAAACATGGGTGGTTTTGTTTCTTTATTGCTATTAAATTGCACTACAGAAAAGGAAAGCTGTGAAAAAGCAACAGCAAGTCTGTACAAAGAGCAAAACAAAACCCACAAAACTGCACTGAAAAAAAGTGCAAAAAAAGCCAAAAATGCCTAGAAATTACGTGCCTTAGGGCATCTGTGCTTTTTCTCCTGCAACCAAAAGTAACGTGCAGTACCATGAAATAGAAACAAATCAACTTTGCAGTAGACTTTCAGTTTGTTCTTCTGGTGAAGAGTCCTTTGTATTCATTCTTGCAGCATCATTCCCATGTTCTCTTTCATGGCTTGGTTCTTTTTTTTTTTTTCTGTGGATATAGGATGGAGCTATTCATAGTAATCTCCACACCCTCTTTTATCTCCAGGTCTTGGTTTCTGAAGCACAACACTGTAACACATGCAGTTTGCTCTGTTGAGGGTCTTCTAACCCACAGATTCCTTTCCATCACTGAAGTTGGCATATTTCTGCTAAATAACTCTTTTGCTCCTGCACAGCTCTGCAGCCAAAGGCTGGCTTTGCTTCAGAGCAGAATAGTTTTCTGATGTCCTGGGAATATTTTTTAAAAGACTCTGTATGTGCAGGAAGCTTTTAGTCATGGAGGATAAGAGAAGGGAAGGAAAAAAGAAAGTGTTATTCACTTCATTTGTTGTTCTTTTTTTAAGGGGAAAAAAAAGGTATTTTTTAAATTAGCGTGCAATTAAGATGATAATGTGCTCTCACTGATGGTGGAATCTCAGGGAGAAAAGTAAACCAAGTGGCTGAAGCTGTAAACTTTATCTAGTAAAACTTTATCTAGTAGCTACCTTTCTGAAGGATTTGGAGAGTGCATTTTCAATTTGCATTGTGCTAAATATTTATTAGCAGGATTGACTGGAAATGCTTCAAAGGAGCTGTTCTGGTCTGCTAGATACATAATAGTGATTTTTAAAGAACTGCCTTAAGAAGCGGTTACCTTAGGGAGCTCTTCTGGTTGTGTGGTTAAATAATACATATTTTATAAAATTCAGTGGAAGTCTTAATGCTGTATTTTCATTCTGATACCTAAAGAAAACAACAACACAGAACATGAATACAACATCCTTATGCTTCTGTTTGTGACAAGCACTGGTAAAAGGAAAAGGATTCAAGGCTGCAGCTGTCATGGAGTCTCCACAGTGGAGACTGTCTGCTTGACCTCTGCAGGACTTATTTTTCCCCCAAGCTGCTGCTGCTTCATCTTTCTCCCCCTTGCCCCACGCTGTGCTAAGCAGGTGGGAGATCAAATATGGCCAAACCCTGGCCAGGTTTCTATAAGGCTGAAGTGGCTTAGAAATGTAGGCAGGTCCTTGTCCCGGCGAGAGCTTCGGCAGCACCCCAGGCTGCTTTGGGGCAGACAAGGAAGTAGTGGTGCTGGCTGGCTGCAAGCGTGTCTGCTTTGGGGAACCGAAGGGTTAAATGGTGAGGAAGGGGTGCAAAGATTGGATGTCATTGCATTCATTTTTATGTTGTTACACCTAATGATACCAGGGGAAGACAGAAAAAAATCAAGACCTTGAGGGAAAGGGCAGAGGAGTGCTCACGGTGCTGCTTGCTACACAGTTCCTGCTGTGCTTCCCAGCTAGAAGGTGGCTCTCTCCCCTGCGCAGCGGCAATTCCTTTAAAGCTGTAGATATTTTAGCATGTGGAAACTAGGGAGATAGCTAGGAGCAGGACCCAGTTTCTGTCTTGATTGTCACACTTCATCTTCTGTCCTGGTATTGGAAGAGCAGTCTCTGAGAAGTTAAATTAGCAGATGACTAAATGTTATTTAGGAGGGTAACATGGAATACTTCAGCCATCCAAGCAGGGCTTCCAGCTTTCCTGAAAGCACACTTTAAAAAATAGCATGCAGCAGCCATCCCATGTCCCCAGCTCTGCTCAAGCAGAAACTGCAGGCTACCCACATTTGCTTGAGCAACATTTGGGGCCAAGCAGTGGCTGCACTCCTACTTCCTGCTTCCCTCCTGGGATGGACCAAACCATAGTCTTAGTTTTGCAGCTGATGTGAAGGGCTGCCCTTCCTTTTCTCCAAGCACAAGTGTGGCAGCAGCTACTGTTTTAGCAAATGTGGTGTATGAGCGTCTATACGTGTATATGTATTTCCACTCATGGCAGCGTGGAAGAAGTGTGAAGCAGCATTGCAGAGAGCCTCCTTGTGTGGAGCTGATCTGGCAAGTGGTGAGGGCTTGCCCGCATGCTTGTAGTTGTCTATCTGGCTTACAGGCATATGGGAGACTAGCTAAAATGCAGCAATACATGTGTCTTGGTGTTAAGCATAAAGAAACTAACCCAGCTGGCACTTCTGTCCCAGTGGACTTCAAGAAAGGTGAAATTTAGCGTTGTTGTTTCAGTTGCTTTATTTTCTTTTCCTGCCATTTGCAGAAATAGCATCTACATGTCATTTACATATACGCTGCTTTTACATTACAAAAAAAAAAAAGATAACATTGTGGTTACAAATATGCTTTTTTATGATAAAATTCTATACTCATAACATTTCCATTTCTGTATATTTCGTCAAGCCTGAAGATTGTAAACTGCATCCAGCTTGAAGACAAAACTCCCTACAACTCATTTTGATATGCTATTTACTTTTTTGCTAAAACCACGGGCAAAGCCTTTCTGCTTGTAAATGTGTGCTTTCTTTTGTTGATGAAAAAACAATCCCTTTTTTTTTTTTCTTTTTTTTTTTCTTTTTTTTCTCCTAACAGGTCCTGGGTTATAGGTGCAATAGCCCTACTCTGCCTATTAGGACTGACCTGGGCATTCGGACTCATGTATATTAATGAAAGCACAGTCATCATGGCGTATCTCTTCACCATATTCAATTCTCTGCAGGGAATGTTTATATTCATTTTCCATTGTGTCCTCCAGAAAAAGGTAAGACAGACGGTTCCCAGCGGCAAGAGCTGGTAGCGGGGTGTTTTGTTGCCTAACAACCGGAGCTTAACATCATCTGTGTGCCCTGAATTTGTCTTGCGCAGATTTATCTCCATGCACCTAATAAGGGTGGTATTTAGACTGGAAACTGGCAAGATGCAGGGGAATGAGGTGATAACGAAGATATGTGGCAGTGGCATTTCAGCAGCCGGGGTGCTAGTAACAAGCACGTTGGAAGCAAGGGAAAAGGCAGCTGGCAGTTTACAGGGCTTTACGGTAGTGAACCTGTAAAAGAACTTTTAACGTCCAGATTCTGTTTTCCCGTATGCCAGTGTGAGACAGGATTGACTCCATGAGTATCTGGAGTGTCCTCGTGTGGCTGAGTGCTCACAGCAAAATGAAGCTTTATATCCTTTCTCATTTGCAGTCCCTGCAGGAAATCACCCCTCTTTATAGCAGCATGTATGGGTTGATGCTATATAACGGGGGCTGCTTGCCCTGCTTTTTTAAGAACTGAAGGACCTGTGCTCTGCAACATTTCATTAGCCTTTGTGTTGTTTGGTCCTAATGTGGGCTTTTGGAAATCTTCCTTAGAGCAAGCACAATAAGTGCTTCTTGGTGGAACTTGGAAGTATGTCCCAACTAACGTTTGCAAGGTAACAGTGGAGTAACTTCGGTAAACTCGGGGCAGGGGGGAATAATAAAAATCTCTATATGTGGATGTAGATCAAACTTACAGCCTCTTACAATCAGTAATAAATAGTAAACATTTTTAAGAACCATTTTATACTCCACTGAAATTCAGTAGTTCACAGGTCTCCAACTCCGCATGTCTGCTGATATCTATGCACATCTTGGTTTCAAAGCGCAGTTTCTTTATCTAAATATAGGGTGAAGAGTTCATACATGGATACATCTGGTTCCCAGTTTCTCAGTGTAACCAGTGGTTTTTGTGAGAAGTGGCTTAGTGGGTAAAGTCAGGGCCATGTTGAGGTCTGTTCTCTATCCAAGTGCCCTGGGATTGCTCCTGTTTCCCACATTTTCCTATACAGGGAAAGGACATCTGACGTATGAAAATATAAGCAAAATTCATCATAACAAGTGAGCTCTGCAAGCGATGCCTCTGGAAGGATCTGCAGAGCTGTGCAAAAATGTCATTCTTGAAACCAAAGGAAGACTTTTGGTGTTCAGATTTGTGTCCTTGTCATTTAATCTCAAATTTGCGTGTGTTAAAAAGCTTAAAAGCTTTATCTATATGCAACTACCTACTGATGATCCCAAAACTTTCAGCAAGAAAGTTCCCAGGCAAGATGATCATAAGAATGTAGGAAGCATCACCGTCACTAGTGAAACCTGCAGGTGCCTCTTTGCAAAGGAGTTTGAATTTCTGCACCGTTCTCACTGGTCCATCCTCCTTCCTCCAATGCCCCTCACAAAGGCTCAGTCCCTAGCCTGCCATCCCAGCACAGCAACCTCTTTGGCTGTCAGGGTGCTCACGCAGTGTGGAAGAACCATTCTTTTTTCTGTCTCAAGCTAGTTTACACCCTTAAACCATCACTGATGATTGTGGCATTGCTTCTGATTTATAGCTGCATAGAGGGAAGGAGAATGCAGCTGCTAACGTGCTGTGGGGTGGATGCATCTCTCTGACCCAAGAGCTGAGGGAAGAATTATTTGAGGAGAAAAACCCCAAACATTTCCTTTCCTATCTATCATGGACTAGAAAATCAGCAAAAGATGCAGAGAGGCAAGCAGTGGGTGGCTAATTAAAGCAATTGAATTATTTTCTCTCAGCAAAGGATTGATTAGGCCATCGAGCATATTGGGCACTCGTGATATTGTGTTTGTCTTGAGCGCTTAAGGAAGAGCCTAATGAAAAAGCAGTAATTTGCTATTTAAGCACTTGTTTCATAGAGTTTTGAAATGCTCATAAATAGTCTGGCAAAATTTCGCAGCTAACCGTGTGCTTCAAGGAACCTCAGCTGGTGTTTTGGAAATGCATGGGGGCGTTGAGGGCTTCTTTTTGTCAGTGGGCAATGTGACCTGCTTTTGGCTTTTCAGTACAGTCTGCTCATTGTCAGTCTTGTCACATCTGGGTTTCTGGGTGTTGCTGCCCATAAAAAGTCACACCTGAAGTTCAGTCAAGGCATAGATCCTACCCTGACTCAAGTCAGTGTAGTTCCCCCGCAGCAAAGGAGGTGGCCCACCTTTACTCCAGGCAAGGAGTTGGCCCAGTTTGACTGCAGTGCCCATTTAAAACATGACGGGCTTGCACGGTCCTGTGGGAAAGCAGGCTCCAGCCTGTGCACTGGGAATATAGTCTCTAGAGCTGCTGGCTGTACAGTTTCCTCGAGTTTCTACTGCAAGAAATAATTGAAAAATAATAAAAATAAAATCAATAGGTCTTACATTTATTTTGGAATTTTTCTTCTTAGTCCCCTGCCAGAAGCCATAACTTTTAGTACCTTGATGAGCCAATATGCTAGTTTACATCAAATCTATGAGGATATTAATTTTCAGTCATAAACAGTGTATCTGTAGTTTCTCCTGTGCTTGTTTGGTGTGCCTCAGAGGAGGCTGCCACTGTCTGGTGTCAACAAGCAGCTTTGCTGCATAAAAGCAATCCCTTACACCATTGTAAATGGTGAGCTCATGTACCGAGAGCATTCAGCTGCACGGTGTGATAGGCTTCTTCCCCACATACTGCAACAGCTGTTGTTTTAATGAACCCCTGAGGAAAAAATCAGAGGCTGTGATGAAAATTGGAAGGTGGTGGGTTGGAGGAAGAGCTGTTCGCTAACCACCTTTGCTCTTCCCTTGGCCAGGTACGTAAAGAGTATGGAAAATGCCTGCGCACACATTGCTGTAGTGGGAAAAGTACAGAGAGCTCTATCGGCTCAGGAAAAACCTCGGGGTCACGAACACCTGGAAGATATTCCACAGGCTCACAGGTAACCCGCGCTTTTTGTCCATGCCCCAATCCTTTGCACCACTGCACTGATGCCTTTCACAGCTATGCTGGGAGGGGAGCTCTTTTCAGCACCGAAGGACCTGCCGTAGGGCTTGCTCCAGTGCACCTGCAGAGGTTTCCCACCCTCTCCGACCTGAATTCAACATGATGGCTTCCCTTGGGATGCGGTTTGGAATTAATGTCTCTCCAAGAAATTTCTAAATAATTGTGATGAGAACATAAATCCGAATTTGCCTTCCAGAGGCAGGTGGGTGGTCATCACCTGAGCTTCCTGCCCACTCTCCATGGGAATCAGGAGCTGGGACCATGTCAGCTATGCTACATCCCAGTATGTCCTTTAATCATGAGCTGAGGGTTGTTTTCACCACTGTAGCCATGTACAGGAGTAATGCTATAACAACCAAGTATTTTTCTTGCTAGAAAAAAAAACCTGCAAGAGTCTTGCAACAGTCTTCAAAGTGAAAGGGCTTTCTTTCTGGCATTCGGTGGTTTGATCAGTTCTTTGCCTCACTCAATTTGCCTTAGTTTATAGATCTTTTAGGAGAATCCATTGGGTTCAGATTATCTTATTAAGTTGCTGGATTTGTTACACTTTGGTCACCTGAAAATTCACATTTTGTGTAGTTTGTGCAGTTAGTAATTTTGAGGGTAACTTGTACATACAGATGCAGATTTATGGACGAACAGTTCATATAAAATAAAGAAGCTTACTTCTTAATCAATAGAAACCAAACACAAATTTATCCAGTATTACTAATGGTAGTAATTATACGTGACAGTTCCACTATTAAATTATGAAAGACATGCAGCGAGTAACAGTTTATAACCTCCCAGGAAAACCTAATTTGCGATTTATTTCTTGGAGCAAATTATTATTTATTTTAAGCATTTTTCAAGATGTCGTCCAAGAGCTCCACTTTGGCATGTATGTAGGTCTGGGTGTTGCGCAGGGCAAATAACAGCAATAGAATATGGAGTTTCTCTCCAGCTGGCCATCACATCCCACAGTAATATCCAAAACACACTATATCCAGCAACATTTTGGTGACCGATTTGAAAGCGTTTGGGCTTACATAACCTAGCTACAGGGCAGGTGCCATCCTCTCTGAGAAGAGTTGACTTAATGGGCCCTTCCTCTTGGCAGTCTCAGCGCAAGAAACCAAACCCTTCTGAGGGTGAACTGAGTCTCCTGGCAGTCGTGCTGTCATGGCAGGTGAGGTTTGAGGTAGGGGAGATTATTTTGCCTACAGGAGCTTGTCCTTGGAAGGGTGGAAGTTCCTGAGACCTATTGTAGGCAGGGAAAACCTCACACAGGTGATGGAGAGTGGATGGAGATCAGTCTGAGTTGCTGAAAGTGTCTGACTTCTAACTTCTGAACAAATCCCACGATGAGGAAATCTCCTAAGATTCTTTTTTTCTCTGAAAAGCATGTAGGAAACAGAATTAATCCACAATGGATCATGTCAAAGACATACAATATATTAAATGTCCAGGTGAAAAAAAGCGCATGGGCCTCATGTCACACTGTGTTTCCCTTTATAGAGGGCTAACGCACGATAAAGAGATGCCGTTACTACATAGTTAATGAGTAGACTAGGACGCACTTTTCAGCTGTGACCACATGCGTAAGCCCTGGAAGATCTCCCATGGCTAAGATCCCACTATGTGAAGTACTGGATTTTTAGCAATTAGGAAAACCATGATCTGTCACAGTGTGAACCAGCCTTCCCAATCCCCCAGACTGCCCAGTACCGCTTTCACACAGCCATGGGATATGTCCATCATACTCTGAGAGGTGAGGCGAGGGAGAGTTTCCCCTGCACACCTGGGTTCCCCAGTCATCTTCACACAAGGATTGTGGTTGAAGTACTCGCAGGATGTGTATTGGCTGAATTTTTGATCTTTTGCAAGGTCTAGTTGGGGAGGAGCAAGACAGTAGCATAAAAGCCACGGAGATAGATACTCCACAGCATATTTGAGAAACAAAACAGAAGGCAAACATATTCAGGACAATTTCCCCAGCAGCAGAAGGTATACCACAGATGGGAAAACCGTAACAGATTTTTCAGTAGGGATTACAGAAGTCATTCATTTGGGTGGGATTTTTTTTTTCCCCCAATATTCCCCAAGATGGGTAGTAGCTGTAGAAAACTCCTGTTCATTCAGGAACACCAAGACAAAGATCAAGTCTCCTGTTACACTTCCTAAGAAATAAGACACCAGCTATCTGAGATAGTACAGGAAGCATGCATGCTTCTGTGTGTAAGTTATTTTTCTGTTATTTGGGGCTGTATTGGTAAATCTGTAGCTTGCAGGGGTCTAGGTTTTTTCTTATGATTTCTGTTGCTTTTTTTAGTGAAGATGTAAGCAATCCAATTATGCACTTCTCTGAGATAGGCATTTGTGTTATGGAGTTAGGCAGTCAGGGTCTGGCATGCACGAGGCGGGTTATAGCAAAACAGCAACCGCTTGCTTACAGCTGGCTAGAAACAAGTCTCATCCTGATCTAGACATACCAATAGCCATCTTTAGTGAGGCAGAAAGAAACCTATCTGCAGCTGCTAAAAATTCATTACCTGCTGTGGTTCAATCCTTCTTCAGAGCCGGATTCGTAGGATGTGGAATGACACAGTTCGAAAGCAGTCCGAGTCTTCCTTTATTACTGGAGATATAAACAGTTCAGCTTCACTCAACAGAGGTAATTATGAACTATTTTTCATATCTCTAACTCTTGTGATGGCTTTAATGAGTCTGGAATGTGTTGCCCCTTTCCCCCACTCGCCCCTCCTCCTCACCTTGAATGGCACTGGACCCTGTTCTCCTGCATAAGAAATGTTACAGTGATAACTGGGAGGAGGTTTTGTGGTGGTGGTTGCCTTCTTTTCCTTTTCTTTCTTTATTTTTACACATGCATTTTCAAGAGTTGTCATTTCTGGAAGGAGGTTAGGAGAAGCAAAAGAGATAAAAGAAATGAAGTTGAAAAGAAATCTCCCTTTTCCCTCAGCAAACTGCTTGTGCCAGAAGCTGCTGAGGCATCAGGCCCATTGCTGATGGTGAAAATGGGCCGTTATGGCACTGTAAAGCCTGTGTTAAGCATCACAGGAGTCCTGATTGTCCTGGGTATGTAGTAATGCTGTCATCTTTATGGAAGCAAAAACGAGCAGCAGAGCATAGACATAAGAAAAAACCTGTGCTTGGTACAAAATTGTCTGCATTGGTGTTAACGTACCTAGTTTGAAGAGCTGACTGATGTGAACTTTATAGACATCTGTGGAGGAAAGGCTATCAGAAAAATATATGCCAGAATGTGGTGCCGGGCACAGGAGGAAATCTGAACAGCTTTTTTTAAAAAAGGCATTTTCAGGGAGTTGCAGGAAAGCAATGGTAATGCCACAAAAAGAGCTTCAGAGACTGTTATTTCTTTTTCAGTATAATTACTTTATGGCTTAGCCTTGAGCAACCAGATGCAAAATTCTGTTTGGTGTATCTGCCCAGTGTGTGCTGGAATTAAGAGGGGGTAGAATTGGGGATTACTGGGCCCAGCTGTTCTCTCATGATGGTGAAAATAAAAAATATTTTCAGTCCTGATGACTGGACTGCAAAGCTCAGCTGAGAACTGAGTTGGAACTTTGGTTTGGTTCTTATTCAGTCTTTATTCACCCAAAATTCCCACTGATTTTAGGGTGAGTTTTGCCTGGGGATGGGCTTGAAGGATTTTGACTGTGCCATTAGTAGTATTGACTGCTGAGTGCTGGGGAACCGGGGGTATGCGATTCAGTTCTCTGCACGTTAAATATATCACCCAAATCAGTGCAAAGGGGAAGGCAGTGCAGTTAACACGGAGATGTACCTTTCTCTCTCAACCCCCTCTTGTGGGTTTTGGGCCGGGATGTTTTCACTTTGTGCTGAAGGTTCATTAATAAAGAGAGCTATAAGATGCCGTTACTGCAAATGCCTGATTTAACCACATGTGTTGCCCTCACATCTGTCTTTATATCAAAGACTGGAGAGCTACAGCCAGACTTCTCTGGGGATAGTTTAGAGGGGGATCAGTTGTTGCACAAATGTTACAGCAAGAACCACTGTTTCTCTTGGCCATCCATCGCTCCATCCCGGCAGCAAACTAAAATGTGTTTTGCATGAAATGTTCACTCCCTTAGTTAGTGCAGAAGTTGATTTACTCTCCAACGCAGCCGGGGCTACAAAGGGAAATGCTTTAGCAAAGAGGATCTTCTGGGCTCGTCGGCAAAGGGCAGGCACCTCTCCTTTTTCTTATTAGGCTTTTTTTCTGTGCAAAGAAGGGAGTATGACCATAAATTGGGAAAGCTGTGAAGAGGTTTCACGTGGGCAATCTTCATCCCAGTGTGGCGAGAGCCTGTTACTAGATGTGCCTGTTATTTAAAGGTCAGTTGGGAAATGAACTGCTGGAGTAGGCATCTTCAAAGTGGATTTCATCCAGCTGTTTTCCTTGTGTAACATCAGATGAGGTGAATCACCTGAAGGGCCTGAATCTCTCCGCTGACTACAGAAGCAGCCTGATAACTGTCTCGGAAGGGGAGCCTTTTAGGTGGGACACTTAAGTGACTTGAATAAGTTGTCCTATTGTACAGGGGCATCCTCCGTATTTTTCACACAGGCAGGCACAGTACTTGTTGTTTTTTTTTTTTCTTTTCTGGTAGACAGAAGTATCTGCAAAATGGAGGTTAAAACATTTATTTGGGCAAAGCAGCAGGTGGTCAGTTCTGCTAGGAAAATACACCTGACATCAACAGTAATCCCAACTGCATGGGGCCTGAGATATTTCACACTTTATCCTGTTTATTCAGGCGGAAAAGAAATGTTCATGGTCTTAGGGCTTTGCATAGAACGCAAGCTGGTTTTTTTCAGTCTCTCCAGAGAAAGCTGCAGCCTGAATAGACCAATGGGACAATGTGGTTTTCACAGTTCTTGTCTTCATCTTAATATTTTAATACATATCAAGCTTTGAAGGAGCTGTTTCATTAATGTTTTATTTACAAGTGTGCAATAAAAGCTCAGAGGAATCAAGAGTGAGCCTGGAATTGCCCAAGGTTGATAGAACAGGCTTGCGTACCGGTTCAGAAGTCCCTCTCCAGCCATCCCAGCCTAGATACCTTTCTTTTGAAAGTGTCTGTATTTTCCCTAATTAAACGTCCTTTGTGCACTGGTATTTTCCCCAGAGCCTTCAGACACCAGCCCCCTTTCTAAAACAGGGATAAAATGATACTTTCTCCCCAGAATCACCCCATCCTCCAGGTCCTGGCCCAACTCTACTTTTCCATGTCCTGGGCCAGCACCGAGTTTCCATGTTTCTGTCATGGGAGCAGAAAGCTGTGAGACATCCTCCAACTAGGGTACTTTCTTATTTAAGTCTTTTTTTCAGTGATCACATTCACGGTACTCACAGTGCCTCGCCACTTAATAACGACCCAGGCAAGACTGCGCTGTCTGCATTCCTGTATGATGACCAGGATCTCTCTATACTATCCCATCCCCTCTTCTTCCTCCATGAAGCTCCTGGGCATCAGTCTGGAATATCATGTCTGTGTTAGTGTATCCCTCCTTTAGACATAACTATGTCTTTTTCTGATTTAGCAGATGTTGCACTGCTCATTGCTTTTTCCAGCTCCAGATCCTCTTTTAGGTACTACCCCCTGCTCCAAAGTGATTTGCCATACTGTTATTTTTCTTATTGTCATTTATCATACCAGAAATTTTGGGCATAACCCCAAACTTGCCTGACATAATGTGCTCTGTAACAAAAACTATACTCACTCTTGACTCGTAAGACGTACAAGACCATTTCAGATATTTCCTGAAGGTAATGTCTAATTATGCATTAGTCCAAAATGTTTCAGGCTTTGTTTCTTCTTGTTTGTTATGGCTTAGCAATGGTGTAGATGTGAGGTTGTTGTACCACTAAAATCAGGAGGAAAGGAACATAAATTGACCATGGAATTCCTCTTCTACTGTCAAATGAAGAGAATGCCAGTCCACCCCATGGTCATGAACTCTGTTTCAGGAAGCAGTGGAATTCCTGCTCCCTGCACTCCCACTCCACACCCTTCCCCAGTTCTTTGCACCATAGCTCTAGCTGGATGTTTCTGCTATCTATTTCACATTCAGCCTGTGCTCTGCATTTCTTTTCCCAGTGCTGAAAACTTGCAGGGGTGTAAAAGCTGAACCAGACTGGTTACCTTGGCAGAAAAACCTTTTGTTTGGTGTAAGTGGTCGTGATGCAGGCACTTGGATGCAATGCTAAAAAACTGAACCAAATGGTATGCATGTAGGATGGACTGTTTGCTAAAACTCACTACTTTGAAGACTGAAGAGTAGAAGGTATGAAGGGTCTTTTATGTTAGGTTCATGAGGAGAAAGCGGAGCAGATGACTGCTTGGTTGTAACAGCAAATTTTTCAGTACTTGGGCTAAGGACAATTTTTAAAAAGAGCTAGAGATTAAAAGCAATTAACAGCATTACTGTTACTCCAATTCTGCTGTACTAGTGCTTTGGTAATTTAATCGTGGACCTGTGCTGTACCTGTGGAAGCAGCGAGGGAAATCAGAATGTCTCTCAGCGCAGTGATGATAGAAAGTGGAGTGGTTTGCAGGGGACTGCTATAAGCGTGAGCACTGCTGGGCTCTGATGGTGCAACATGGGCCCAAGCTTTGGGTACATACAGGTGGCCACCTCAGGAGAATGAGGGACAGGTCTGTTTGCACCTTCAAAGCGTTACTGTCAAAAAGCACTTGGATAGCTCAGACAGCCTTGCAAACAAGCAGTCATAGCCTGAAACAGCAGTGTGACTCCAGCCTATTTTTATCCATGTCTTAGGTAAGAGGTAATACAGTAATTACTGTCTCTCTTTGGATATGAGACAACTGGGAGAGAAAATAAATCAATGTGAACTATATGGTACTTTGTTACCTTTCAGGGTTTCAAGTTGGGTAGGAGGTGGTATTTATTTTTTTTCCAGAGGAAAAATGGAAGTTATCTGTTAAAGAAAGGATTGTTCTTTGTTTTGGTGAGGCTTGTGAGCAGCAGAGACAAAGAAGAGTTTGTCACTGATAAGAGGCAGTGCTTTGTTATAGGAAAATGCACTGACAGAGCTATGTATATACATTCAAGTTAGCTGGTAGGGGGAACTATATCTTCATTCATGGCAAACACTTGGTGTATCTTAATGTTTTTTCCCCTCTTTGGGGAATTAAATGGACTAGGAGTAAAGCCACCAGACTTCTTTGAAAATAGAAAGTACTCCAGAAGTCTGCTATGTTGGTCCAAGTGCTGTGATGCTCTGAGTCTTGGCTTACAAACTAGACAGCAAATTTAATAGTTTATTCCAATAACAGTCTTGCTGTACAAACGTGGACCTCTTGTCTTTTGGCTATATGCATATATGCTCTATGTCTCCTCAGCCCCAAAGCACATCCCCACCACCCTCATCCACAGAGGTCTCCTAGAGGGATTTCTTGGCAGTCTACATTGCTGCATGACTTGTCTAAAGGACCAGAAACATCAGAGCTGTAAGAGCAGAGCTGTTTCATGAGGGAGAAGAGCTAGGACCTGAGAGGAAGTCAAGCGCTAGCACACCCTCACTGACAGGACATGGTCCTGCAGGGACTTAAGCCAGCAGGCAGACCTGGGTGCTGGTATCAGGGTCCATCCACAACCCTGGACAAGGTGAGAGGATGAACCAGGCCCAGGGTCCAGCCCAGAGCAGCAGGAGATGTTGGCAGGCAGGGCTGGAAACTGGGCTACAACCCAGGTTCGAGGTCCAGCCAGGAGACAGACACAAAGCAAGGACATGGTGCCCAGGGCTGAGTAGGGAGTGTGGGTGCCTGGTGGGTCTCATCGGGGTCACTAAGGCTTATGGGAGTCATCAGGACCTGGACAGCTGGTGCAGGATTGGAGCCCAGGACCTCTGGCAGGGTCTGTTCATGAGGGAGTGTGCCCTTGCCAGCAAACCCCATCAAACAGTCATCACAAAGCCCAAAGATCCCCAGTATTGGCACACCAGATATTATTCCTGGCTAGGAAAGCTGTATTCAGTCCCTGTTTGTTCCCATGCAAATGGGCTGAAATGGGAAATGGAAATGAGGGTATTGTTTGTCCCTACCCCTTGCTTTTTCTTCCCAAATGCATGTGTCGTTGCATGTCTCAGCTTCTAAGTAGCACTCCAGAATAAATACTTGATTTCCCTTTGCTTTATTATTTCTCCCCTGCGTTTTTATATCAACCACAAAAACTTAATCTGAAATGTACACAGGAAAAAGGGAAATTATTGCTACTGTTTTCAGAGATAATCAGTTTAATGTCAAATTCATGTGGATTTCTTCATAATGAACAGAACA
Source organism: Falco peregrinus (assembly GCF_023634155.1). Classification (NCBI taxonomy): domain Eukaryota; kingdom Metazoa; phylum Chordata; class Aves; order Falconiformes; family Falconidae; genus Falco; species Falco peregrinus. The sequence continues at coordinate 64,651,775 of NC_073722.1, forward strand.
AATTGCCTTCAAATTCAAACAGTGGGAATCTGAGTCAGAGAGGAAAATTAAAATGAAGAACATTAATATCCTGATTTCTAACCCAACCGAGACCTGATTGTTTCCTAAATGAAATCTCCCATCAAATTCCTCCCACCCACCCAAAAATATAAATAAGCTGTGATTTCCAGGCTGAAATCGTATCTGCACTGTTAACTCAGCGGGGATGACTGTGTGTGTTGCAGGGAGGGTGAGTGAAGTTTTAAATTATCTTCAGGTGGCCATATTATCCTGCATTTTTAGGAAGCAGTTATTTAGAAAACACAGTAGAAGGTAAAATTCTTCCTTTAATAGGAGACTGTCACTCCAGAGGACAGGAGGTGTGGGTTAGCACGGGGGCACTGCAGTGAGTCAGGCTTGGATTCCTATCCCCAGATCTTCCCTTCCTGCTCAGAGACAGGGACTGCTGGATATGCCTGTGTTGCGAGATGAAGATGCTTCAGTTTAGCTGTCTGCAGGGGTGGTGGGTCATTGTCTGGACTTAATTTGGCAATAAAGCAGTGAAAACAGGGTAAAGTTTGGTGTGGCTAAAAGGAGAGACAAGCAAAGGAGGAGAAAAAAAGAAAAGGAAAAAGCAAAATGGAAAAACAAAAATCAAGTCAAGATTCCCCTAGGGATCTCAAACCCCATCCCCAGTACACTTCAAAGAGCGATTGCTGCTCGTTGTAGCCCAGTTGTGATGCTGACTCTTTGCTGCCGGTGCCTAGATTAAGCAAAGAGCAGGTGGAAATTTGGACCATGCAAGCACTAGTGTTGTCATGCATCAGTCCTTCTCAAGATGCTTGTTCGCTCCTTGATGGATTGATGTGACCGGCATGACAGTCAGATTTCTACTGAATTTATGTTGCATATAAAACAAAAAGCAAGCAGCCAGACTCTGGGAGAGGTAGAAACGCCTCTACTCATCTTCATAAGATGTTCAGAGGGCGCCATCAACTGATCTGTCACAGTCTGTCTAAATGCTTCTTACCTGCTCTGAGTAACACCTGTGACTTTTCGTGGGGCTTAAAGATATTAGAGAATAAATGCCTTCTCTGTTTTCTTTCCATTTGTTTTCTCTTTACTGCTCTCTTTGGCAGCAAACAGTGCCTCAGCTTCTCCTATGAAGTCAGTCAGTTTTCATGTCATTTTCAGAGATGGTTTTATGGTGTGGGGATTTTTTAAATTTTAAATTAGCAAGTTGTAGATGCACGAACATGCAAATTGGCAAGCAGAGTTAGTGATGACCACTGCAATTTTTGAACACATTTTCAAGTTTGCCAGATCCCATTTTTTTTTTTTTCTTTTAGTCTTGTTCCTGTTGTGGTACTGTATTAGGCAGGTTCAGCACAGTAGATTCCCAGGATGTTGAAGGTGCTTGTGGTTGCTTTCCTTGTTCATGAATGCATCTGCAGATACCTAGAGGGAACTCACTGAAACTCACGCGGGTATAAAAATGCTTTGCATTCTTGGGGTTTTTTTCCTGAGCACTAAGCACTAAGGTCCAAAATAATTGGACCAAAGCAATATGTATGTCTTCTGCAAACACTTTGCTTTTGTGAGTATCATTACTGTGCAATGGGGCATGTGGTGTGGAGCAAGAGGTGCATCTGTTTAAATCTGATCTCCTGGAGATGCTTTCAAAGCTTGGTGCTCTGCTTTCAGTGATGCTCAAGCTTATCTGGAGGTGAATTCTCAAAGTTGAGCCCAAGATGGCCCTGGTAGGGGCAGCAGCCTCTGTGACTGTTCAGAGACCATCATGTGCTGATGAGCAAATCTCATTTCTTTAGCAGTGTTACTTTAAATCTAACACATGGCGCGTTTCCCCAGAACCTATCGTTTTTGCAGAGTGCTGAGAGGTGTCAGCGCTTAACACTGTCCTTGCTCACCATTGCTGAGTCAACAGGGGCGAGGTGCTGCATGAAGCTGAGGGATGCAGTGATCCTTGCCCTCGAGCTTCTCCCTTCCCACTGGCTAGAAAAGCCCTCAGCCCTGAAAAATATAGTCTTTGTTTCAAGGGATTCAACAGTCCTGGAGCCTGGTGGCTTCTGGTTTAGCCACAAATGGCAACAGCAGTGCCACTCTCCTCTGGGGTATGATTAGAAGTTCAGTTTCTATTCCTTGCTGGTCCAGGCTGCAGCTTGAGAAGGGGGTAATTGTTTTCAGAGGTACCTAGGTGTCCCCTGGCTGTTTGGTGGAAATCAAGGGGTGAGAAGCAGGATGAGAGTCCGTGGCAGCATCACTCTGCTAATCCAGAGCGAGCCTGCAGGCTGTTCTCTAGCATCTTGTCCAGCCACAGTTTCTTGAGTGCTGCAATTTCTGCTCTTCACCAGGGAGACTGTCCCAGCACCATGGATGCTTGCAGCAGTGCTCACAACACCAGGGAGAGCTTGCAAAACAAATAGCATGGTCAATTTATACCGGGACTTTAACATTTTCATTTTACCCAGGACTGAAGCAAAATGGAGGCTGTTCCTTTACCTCCTCGTTTCACCACCACTGGCATCTTCCCGATTAAGCTCTGTGGTTTCATCCCCCCTACGCTTCTGCTTCTTATATTCTCTCTTTTAACCCTTACAGACTACACACGTTCTCTCCTGACCCCATGGATGCCTCAGCCTGGGGCCCATCGCCAAGGTGGAGGGCATATTTGGAGGGAGTAGATCACATGCAGTTACACCAAATCAGCCAGGGGAGATTGCTGTTTGCAAGCCATAAATCTCTGCAACCCTCTTAAGTGACTGTTGGTTTGGCTAAATGTCAACATCTGGCCTCCAAATGACCCATGCTGATAATGTCATATGAAGCAGAGAGAAATTCCAGGTAGATGACAGCAGAGGAGTGCTTTCTGTTTGTAAGGGAAATTCCACAGATTTTTAGACAAGCAAATTGCCTCTTCTGGTTTTTCCTTTTTTCCTCTTTTTTTTTTTTTTTTTTTTTTTTTTTCCCCTCTCCTTTTTTCCCCCCTAATCAGCTGTACATTTTGTGCCAGGAAAATTATCATTTTCATGATTGAGGATCAAAACTTGGGGAATTTAACTCCTCTTTCTGCCTATGTGCAATATGAATTCCGCTGTCGATTGTCTTCTGGTTCATTTTGCCTCTCTGCTGCCTGGGACTGAGTTAGCTGAGATTTGTTGCAGTGATTTCAGTGAGTGACGTGACATTCTTCCTTTGGGAGATATTATGAACTGGCTTTGATTTTAGGATTGACAGCCATATAATTGGAAGTTCAGTCATTAGGTGGATCAGATTTAAAGAGGAAAAGTAAGGGCAAGGCAATTTCTGAAATCAGAGCAGGCTTTGGGGAGTATTAGATCCAGCAGAGTATTGCTGCAGAGCAATTTTAATATGATGACTGTGAAGGAGGAAGGAAGCATGGCTGCTTATATAGATTCCTGTAAGTATGGTCCAATTTCCACCATAGGCAGGGCTCTCTGCATGTCTTAAGTAAAAGCTCAGGTCTAGTGAGAAATAAGCATAAGCAAGAAGAATAAGGGATAATGTATGTTTGTATAGTCAAGGTAAAGTGAGGTATAAACTCTTGGAAGTTGTAGTTGAGGTAAAAAGAAATGTCCCATCCTCGGACAACATCTCTGCCCCAAGCAGTTGAGAAGGAATCAGCAAGTGGGCAAATATTTACAAACTGATGTAGAACATGGCCTGCAGATTATAATCCAGCAGAGGTTTGTCATCTGAAATCATTGCAGAAGAAAGGAAGGAAAAAAAGGGGCAATGAAATACTCTCCCTCCCCTGTCTCTGCATAAAACCATGGGATGTTTCGTTTGGCAGAAGATGGCCCAGAGCTTAACCACCTCATTTGCTGAAACTCCATTTTGCTGCAGTCAGTATTAATAGCTTCTCAATGAATAGATCAGATGCTGCAAGTGACAACAAACCTATTTGAGAGAAATTTAATAGGGAGGTTTATTGAAGTTTATTAACTGAATCCTGTTGGCTATTATAAGAACACAGCTTGATAAATTCAAACGTCAGAGCATTTGTTGGAGGGAACCAGGAAAAATGCTGAAATTACCTGTTTTCCTCCAGCAAATACGTGTGATTTCACTTTTCATGATTGCGTTCGTCATTGGAATAAATTGTAAGTGAACACGTGGAAGACCAGGGTTCTTTAAATACTTGAAAACTCTGCCTGTTGACACAGAAAAGGACGATGCTGAATGCTGGTAAGGAAAGTCACCAAGAAGACTAGAACTTTGACTCCTAGAAACCTACTTTGAATGTGTTTTCTTTCCCCAGGAATAAAATAGCATAAGTAACTTCATACTAAGTGAGATCCAGAACCAGCATAGTTTACAAACTGAAATCAGTGCAGAGGCTATTTCAGTAACGTATGAGCTAAGGAGATGAGTTATTTACTGCATATAGGATGAGGCAGCATATGTTGTGGGGTTTTTTAATGGACACTTAAGAGAGGATTCATCTCTAACCGTACAGTTGGTGTCCAGGACTCAGCTGTGCTCCCTGGTAGCTCAGGCACTGTGGTACTTTCAGGGAACAGTCCATGTTCTCTCTGGCTGTCACTTGTCTCTGCAGGGTGGTCTGAAGTCAAGTATATGAAGTGAGAAGTTGAAGGACTTTATTTATAGGGGCTGTGAACAGCAAGATAAGTTGGGTGCTGCAGGAGGCAGAGCAGGCAGGAGTACAGCACCGTGCCCTAGCCCTGCAGGAAGGGATCTTCGTGGATGGCAAAATGGGGAGGAAACGGAAGGATTAAGGTTGACTGAAAACACAGCACTACAGGCTTTTCTTACTGTTTCTTTCTCCTCAGAACAAAAAAAAAAAAAAAAAAAAAAAAAAGCCCAAGTAGAACTACATCTTGGGACTGCTAGGTCAGAGGCAATGAAACGTCTTGTTACAGCTCAGATGTGCTTTTTCTAAGCTACTTATTGTTTCTCCTCTAATGAAAAGATGACATCATTCAAAAAATTCAAAGTCAGCTTTCAGACAAACCATTCGTTTGGAATAAAAAGTGGAAATTTGGAAATTTGGAAAATACCAATTTTTATATGGACATTTTTAAGCATTCAGCTGATTCACTAGTTTGTCCCATGGAATTTCTTAACTAGTTTGGTCTCCTTTCTCAGCAAAACTGTGCTTCTGGCTCATCTGCTGGGCGGTGGGGGAAAAAGTGGTCAAAGGCTTGTAAAGCTGGTGAAAAGGGCTTTAAACTAAAGTTCCTGGGGTAGGGGAACCTCAATCCATCCCACTCCTATGAGTTTGATGCCAGTGCCAGCAAGAGATGCCCAGAGGCTGGAGAGGAATAGTGGGGCAGCAGGAGAGCACCTGAAGAGCAGCACAAAGGAATTCCAGCTGCTCCAGCCAGTAAATCAGCTTCATTGGGGGCCCAACCTCAATGCCTCTATGCAAATGCACTTAACGTGGGAAATAAACAAGAGGAGTTAGAGACATGCACACTTCTGCACTACTGTGATCTTATTGGCATCACAGAGACATGGTGGGATGGATGCTATGGCTGGAGTTCCAGGATGGAAGTGTACAAGCTCTTTAGGAAGGACAGGCAGGGGAAAAGCAGAGGGGGTGTTGCCCTCTATGTCAACAAACATCTGGAGTGCACGGATCTGCATCTGGGAATGGGTGACGAGCAAACTGAGAGCTTATAGGTCAGGATTAAAGGGAGGGCAGGAACAGGGAAAGGTGACATTATAGTGGAGGTCTTCTACAGGCCATCTGACCAGGACGACTGAGTGGATGAGGCCCTTTACAGGCAGATAGAATCAGCCTCATGTTCACAAGCCCTGGTCCTCATAGGGAACTTCAGCCACCCCAATATCTGTTGGAGGCACAACTCAACAAGGCATAAGCAATCCAGGAGGTTCCTGGAATATGTTGATGGTAACTTCCTTCTCCAAGTGATAGAGGAGCCAGTGAGGAGAGATGCTGTGCTGGACCTTATTCTCACCCACAGGAAGGAGCTGGTGTGGAATGTAAAGCTCAAGGGCAGCCTTGGCTGCAGTGACCATGAAACGGTGGAGTTCAAGATCCTTAGGGCAGCGAGGAGAGCACACAGCAGGCTCGCTACCCTGGAAATCAGGAGAGCAGACTTTGGCCTCTTCAAGGATCTGCTTGGTAGAGTTCCATGGGATAAAGCTCTGGAGGGAAGAGAATCCCAAGAAAGCTGGTTAAATATTCAAGGATCCGCTCCTCCAAGCTCAGGAGTGATGCATCCCAACACAGAGGAAGTCGGGCAGAATGGCCAGGAGGCCCGCATGGGTGAACAAGGAGCTCCTGAACAAACTCAAAAGCAAAAAGAATGCCTGCAGAGAGTGGAATCAAGGAGAAGTAGCCTGAGAGGAATACAGAGAAATGGTCCAAGCAGTTTCACATTGATCGGGTCAGGAAATCTAAAGCCCTGACAGGATTAAATCTGGCCAGGGATGTCAAGGGCAACAAGAAAAGCTTCTATGGGTATGTCAGTGGTAAAGGAAGACTAGGGAAAACGTGAACCCTCTCCAGAAGGAAATGGGAGACCTGGTTACCCAGGACATGGAGAAGGCTGAGGTACTCAATGACACTGTCACCTCAGTTTTCACTGGCAAGTGTGCCAGCCACACCTCCCACACTGCAGAAGGCAAAGGCAGGGACTGGGAGAATGGAGAGCTGCTCACATTCTCACATGGAGATCACATTCAAGACCATCTAACGAACCTGCAGTTGAACAAGTCCATGGTACCTGATGAGATGCATCTGCGGGTCCTGAAGGAACCGGCAGATGAAGTGTCTAGGGCACTATCCATCATATTTGAGAAGTCACAGCAGTCCAGTGAAGTCCTCATGGACTGGAAAAGAAGAAACATAACTGCCATTTTTAAAAGGGAAATAAAGACCTGGGGAAGTACAGGCTGATCAGTGAAACCTGTATGCCTGGCAAGATCATGGAGCAGATCATCCTGGAAACTGTTAAGGTACATGGAAAATATGGAGGTGATTGGTGACAGCCAACGTGGCTTCATTTAGGGCAAATCATGTCTGACAAATTTGGTGGCCTTCTATGATGGGTTTACAGTGTTGGTGGATGAGGGAAGGCCAACTGACATAATCTGCCTGGACTTGTACAAAGCTTTTGACACTGTCCCACATGACATCCTTGTCTATAAACTGGAGAGACACTAATTTGATACGTAGACCACTCAGTGGATAGGGAATTGGTTGGATGGTTGCACTCAAATTGTTGCAGTAAATGGCTCAATGTCCAAGTGGGGACCAGTGACGAGCAGTGTTACTCAGGGATCCTTACTGGGACCAGTGCTGTTTTGTCGAAGTGCATCTTTGTTAGTGACGTGGGCAGTGGAATTGAGTGCACCCTCAGCAAGTCACTAACACCACCAAGCTGAGTGGTGCGGCTGACATACTGGAGGGAAGCGATGCCATCCAGAGAGACCTTGACAAGCTTGAGAGGTGGGCCTGTGCAAACCTCATGAAGTTCAGAAGGCCGAGTGTAAGGTCCTGCACCTGGGTCAGGGCAACCCCCAGTATCAATACGGGCTGGGCGGAGAATGGATTGAGGGCAGCCCTGAAGAGAAAAACTTGCAGGTGCTGGTGGACAAAAAGCTCAACATGGCCTGGCAATGTGCGCTTGCAGCCCAGAAAGCCAACCATATCCTGGGCTGCATCAAAAGAAGTGTGGGCAGTAGGTCCAGGGAGATGTTTCTCCCCCTCTACTCCGCTTTTCTGACACCCCACCTGGAGTACTGTCTTCAGCTCTGGGGCCCCCAACATAAGAAGGAGATGGACCTGTTGGAATGTGTCTGGAGGAAGGCCACGAAGATGATCAGGGGGCTGGAGCAGCTCTCCTGTGAAGACGGGCTGAGAGAGTTGGGGGTTGTTCAGCCCAGAGAAGAGAAGGTTCCAGGGAGACCTTATTGCAGCCTTCCAGTACCTAAAGGGGGGCTACAGGAAAGCTGGAGAGGGACTTCTAGTAGGGCCTGTAGTGATAGGACAAGGGGTAATGGTTTTAAACTGAAAGTGGGTTAGGTTAGATATCAGGAAGGAATTCTTTACTGTGAGGGTGGTGAGGCACTGGAACAGGTTGCCTGGAGAAGTTGTGGGTGTTCCATCCCTGGAAGTGTTCAAGGCCAGGCTGGATGGGGCTTGGAGCAACCTGGTCTAGTGGAAGGTGACCCTGCCTGTGGTAGAAGGGTTGGAGCCAGATGGTCTTTGAGGTCCCTTCCAACCCAAACCATTCTATGATTATATGAAATCTCCTCATCCCTAGTGAGTTTCTGCCCTGCTAAAATGCACAGAGCAAGGATGGAGCTGATTCTGGCATGCAATTTAAAAGACTTAAAGCCAAAGAAGATACATGAAAGCATTTTTACCTATGCAGACAGATGATCCCAGCTAAAGTAGTGCTGCTCAAGCCATTTCAGCCTGCTAGTGCCATGCTTTTAGGAAGTCTGGAGAAGCAGTTGGATCCATTTCCTTTCCTGTTGGGTAGACCGTGCAGATGATTCAAGTTAACATGCCTTTGTGTGGCTTTGTCAAGCAGCTGCCCACAAGAAATTACTTGCATTTTGTTCCTGAATGATGCAGTCTAGATTCTGGCAACATGTGCTTGTCATCACCATTTTCATCCTTTGCTTTCAGTGAGTGGATAAATCATACTTGTGTTTAACGAGGTGCAGTTTTCCCATACAGTCATAACACAAAACTCTTCCAAAAGTTATTTCTGTGTTCAGTATTGTCCTGCGTCAAGGACATCAACTTCTGTCTTAGAAAGGGAAGAAAAAGGTACCGTTTGGTTGCATACTGTCATTAAAATAATACCTGCTTTCTCATGCGCACAAAGCAGCTGTCTGAATCCTGTGTGTGTGGTTGCAGTGATGGTAAAAATCGTGGGATTTTTATTTTCTTTGTCCTGGTTGATTTCTGTATCAGATTTTCTCAGTTTGCAAGTCAAAAGTGCAACTCCCCAGATCTTACCCTGCACCCTGAGCACAGGCCATGCCTTCTCATAGCCTTTTAAACCCAGTAAGAAAGGCTGGATCTTTGGTACTTGGATCATGATGATCCCTGATGCTGTGAGAGGGACAGGAGCATCTGTGTGTTACCCAACTAATATTTGCCAACTGCAACAGCACTGTTCCTTTCTTCTTGTGGTCACAGTCTGTAAATCCTTCACTTGAGTAAATCCAGCATCATGAAACCTTGAACTGAGCACTGGCATTTGAATGTCATTTTGGATGTCAGAGCTGGCCTGGTAGCTGTGTTTTGCATTAAACTTTAATCTTTGGTTGAATATAAGTGTAAAGAAGGAGACTTGGAACTTCAGTTATATTGGTGTGGTTGGAGGGAATATTTTTGTTGATGTTAGAGTTCTGCTGTTAAATGTTTGCTTGTTGTGATGATCTCACTGCACTGAACAAGGAGATGCCCAGGTGAACCTGTGGGTTTGAAGCCCCATCTTTGTTCCAATCCCAAATTCATGCTCCCACATGTACACAGCATGATAGAGGTTTGGAAGTGGAGTGCATTTGCTTTCAGTTGGGTAGTCACTCTTTGAAGATAGTTGAAGGCAGTCACTCTAACTAAAGCAAATAGTGAGTGGTGGCTGTGTGCTGGGCTCAGGTGCTTTGGGAGATGGTAAAGCAGGGATTTGTATGGGGAGTGGTATTGCTCAAAGGCAGAGAAGCAAGGATGACACAGGGCTGTGGGATATGCGGGGAGAAACCAGTGTCCCATCACAGATGCTGAGAGCCAAGGACCTAGTCATAAGTGACTAAAAATAAAATGATGAACAACTGCTGCTTGCTGAGGATATTAGGCACATCACCAACTCTGAGCCAGACAGCTGCTGAGGGTCACATCCCAAGAGTGTTCTTCTGGGGAGGAGATTTTGGGCGGTCGATGGGCACCTGCAGCCCTGCTCTTTCTGCTTTCCAGGTCCCCAGCCGCACATTGACCTTTGCAATCACAGCCCCAGTGCCCAACCTTTGCTGTGCACCCACATATGGGGCTGCAGAATAAGCCTTTTTGCTTTCTCTCATTGTATCTTGGGAAAGCATGCCGCTTTGATCCTGTGCTTGCTTTATTGGGTTTTTGTTGGCTGTTCATTACCAAGGCCATTTTCATGCAAATGGGGTCACAGTTTGGTAGTCTGTCTGCTCCTGCTCATGCCTCATCTGCAGACTCTTCCTAATAGCCCTGTTGGTTGCTATAGCAATGATAAAGTATTATGAAGAAGGCAGGATGATACTTAAATGTATGGCTGATGTTACCTTTTTCTTTCTCCCTCCCAGGAAGGAGAAACCCAATAATGGTGATTTGTTTGGTGTATTATTGTTTTATCTAAAGCTTTAACTGTAGTCTTTCTGGAGCCTGAATGCAGTCCTTCTCTCTCAGCATCCTTTGAGGCTGTGAATTTTGCAGCTTTAAAGCAGTTAAGGGAGAAACAAGAGCTCAAATTAATGAATGCAAGCTACATATCTTGTTTTTAAGATGCCAAAGATTACATTTACTGTGACCTGCAGAGTATGAAATCTGCCGTGGCTGGCCCACTGTGACAGGAGCCTGCTGCAGAACGCTTAGGGCCCAGCTGGGTTTCTGAAAGTATTGAAAAGGAGCTGAACATGTTAGCAGTGGGTTTGTTTTGGATTTGCATCAAGAGAATTACTCAGCACTGCCACCAGAAATCGCATTTTGGTCAGAGAATTTAAAAATCTTAATGCCCTCAGCAGTCAAGGAAGAGGAAGGCAGAAGATGCAGCATTTTTGCTCAGTAGGTGCATAGAGGAATGGGTGGCTGTTTCATTGTACCAAACCCCCTCTTTTACGCATCCAAGAGAGCAAAAATTAGTTATTCTGTATTTTCAACTTTTTGCCAAGTTTATAGTCAGAATCATGTATCTGCATTAAAAATTGCCAGAAACTGTCTAGTTTATAACAGCCTGAAACAGCCAGGTTTGTGTTGGTGTGAATTTAGCTCGCATCAGAGCCCACCACCCCTGTGAACGTAGGCGAGCGAAGCATTAATGCTGACATAGATTAGTCTCTTCTCTCTTGTCACTGAGAGCATCCTCCATGCAAAAGACCTCAACCTGCCCATCCGTGGTAGGATCAGCTTGTTCCCGCTGCTAGGGATAGCTAGACAAGATCAGACGGGGATATACCGAGTGAGATGCTCTTTCTGGCAGTTGCCATTTAAAGATGCCTCAAGCAAAACTATGTGGCAGGTATATTCTTCTCCATACCAGATCTCACAGGGACCAAGTTGGAGGAGATTGGGTTAAATCTCAGCTGTGAGGATTATATCACTTCTGAATTTATGGCTGGCATTAACTCTGGACATTCCCATTACCTGTATGAAAGTGAGTCACTTTTTGAATCTTTTATGGCCCAGCTTGATTAAAAGTGGGATGAAAGCAGAAACAATTTTAATGGACTTAGTACTCAACGCTGGTATAAAACTAGTGCAAGAAGAGAAGGGGTTCCTACAGTCCCTCATCCCAGATGTCCGTGAGATTGATGAAAAATACATTACCAGAAAGAATTGACTCATTTACCTGTAGTTACATTTAAGGTTGCTTAGTTAAGCATTCATATAATGTTTTCTTACAGGAGACAGCTTTGTTTCCTTATTTCCAAACACAGCAGCTCATCTTGCTTTCCATCAGCATAGCCAAAAATATCAGGTGAGAGAAAACAAGTCTTTTTTTTCCAGCTGCATGTGTTGAGGAGCCTCCCTGGCATGCAGCCCCCATACAGTGCTGCCTTCTACTTTGTCCTGTGCTCAAAAGACTGATTAAGTGATCTGCTAACACCATATGCCTGGGCTGGGAAGGGCTAGGGGAGGATGAGGGACAGGCAGGAGAGTGGTCTGCTCTCTGCTCTGCCTGTGCAGACACAGAGAAACACTGTCCTGGGAAACGGAGCCAGGCCAGTAGACAAGCACTGCAGGAGGCAACTCTGGAGGCCTCCACCTAGACTTTAGGTTTGCCCAATTTTTGCTTTTTAAAAAAAATAATAAGTAGGTGTGAGCTTTTAGAGAGCTTACCGCTAAGGGGATTGGTACCAGCCAGAAGCCCTTGGGGCTTATGTATCCTTAGCAACTCCATCAGAAAAAAAAATAAAAATAATCAGGTAACGCAGGTAACGAGTTGCAGAGAAGAGATTGTGCCCAGCACTCTACTTGCCTCACAAAGACTGCCTCCGCTGTGCCACAGGGCCACCTGCACCCCTGAAAGAGACAAATGGGGTCTCCGTGCCCCAGCCACTGAGAAAGGCATCCCTGCCAGGGTTGCTGGGTTTGGGGATTGGCTTTTTGGTCACTTGTTTGGGTTGAGGTTATCAGATATTGGTGACAGTCAGGTAACGTGAGCCCGCTGATAGCTCTGTCCTAGCAGCTCTAGTTGCCCCACCAAAGACTTACTTTCCTGGTGGAAAGATTTTGTCTTAACAGTGTAGCCCTTGAGGTAAAAACCATGGTGTGTCCTTGAGTATTCCTGCTGTATGTCTCTACTGATGAAAGTGGGAATTGTCCTGGGGACAAGTTTTTGAGTCGGTCATCTCTTTGCATCCCAGAGGAGATTCAGAGCAAGAGATTAATGGGATTTTTGGTCCTCTAGGTCAACTAAAAGGTGGGGGGAGGTCTTTGCTTCATGGGTTGATGCCTGTGATAGTAATCAAGGTAGGTCTTGGCAGCCACTTGCCAAGCCATTATGAGTCCTGAAAAGCACAGGTCCAGAGGCTGCAACTCCAAGGGATAAACCAAAGCAGAAAAACTGCTGGTTGTGTGCTTGGAAACGACAGCAAAGAAGTCTGATCTGGCAGTGGGGAAACAAGGTGTTTGTGGGGTAAACAGAGCTCCATGAAACATGCATCTCTGTGGCTGCTTTCACTTCTGATAAAAATGCCTGATGGAGCTGTGGTGCTCTCGCCTCCAGGGGTGGATTCAGGTGGTTGTGTATGTGCTTGATGGTGGTACCAGAGCAGCAGCTGAAGTGAAACTCACCTTCTTAGACATGAGAAACGGCTGCTCTCTGATAAGTGCCAAGAGCCTTCAGAGAGGCTGCATTACTCCATCCTTTCTTTTCAATACTGCTTTTTCAATTTTAGATGTGTTGCGAAGGACTGGTAAAAGAGATCCTAGCCCATAGTGGGAGTTGAATGTGCTGTTTTCTGTTAGTCATTATATATATATTTTTTTATTCATTTGGCACTTTCCAGAGAGTTTCCCCCACACACACATTGTGTAGGCTGCCATCTTCCTTTCTTTCTTTGTAGCAAGCATGTGGGCATAGCCTTGCTTACACTCCAAGCGACTGGGGAACCACCATAAATGTAGCTTATCTGCTTTCTGATACATTTTCTTTTGCATTGGTTTGGATTTGTGCATTGTCAGTAACATCTGTTCTGCTTTAGTGGCATACAGTTTTCTGAGTCTAATTAGCTGGCTGCTTGTAATCAGGACTATTTCAACTGTTGTCATTCTGAATGTTCTTTTTCCCTTTTTTTTAATACCACATTTGCCTGATTGACCTTTTTTGTTTGTTTTTTTTTCTCTGTCTTTCTATCGGGCTGCTCCAGGAGCCATGGCTAATCATCTTATAACCAATGCTCTGCTTCGTCCTCATGGCACTAACAACCCTTATAATACATTGCTCGGGGAATCGGCGGTCTATAACAACCCTTCTGTCAGCATGTACAACGCACAAGGTGTGCTGGAGTTTCTCTCTAATTTTTCTAGTGAGAATTCCATTTTCTGTGGCTTATTTTGGCCCATTTCTTTCTTTTTTTTCTTCCTTTATTTTTTTTCTTCTCCCCACGCACACACACATTTTTATTTTTTTTTTTGAACTGGGCACAAATAAAAGATCCCCTCCCCTTTCTTTCATTTCAATGCATCTTTCCATCTTCCGGAGGCTTTTTCTCCATGAGCAATCAAACTCACTTTGAGAGACCCTCGTCAGTTCTACTCAAAACATTCATAGTGGTTTTGATTTTTATTTTTTTATTCCCCCAGTCTCCTCGCTTTTGTATTGTTTTCGTCTTGTGTGTATATTTTGTCAGATGCATCCACTTCTTTCTTTGTTGTCTGCACATTTTCTTGTTAAACCATTCATTTCAGAAACAGGTACACCTTTGAAGGTAAGTGAAGCTAAAATGGCCTTTGCACCAAAGCTGCTCTCATTTGAAATGGCGTAGAGAAATGTGGTCAGTGGCACACCGGTTTGCACAGGAAAAGAAATGTAAAATGAAGGAAAACTGCCCTTGATCTCTAAGAAAAATGACAGCTGAAGTGAGGAGTGTGTCAGCTCCAAAGAGCAGAGCTTAGATGTTGTAAGAAATGTTTTGCCGTTTGCATTACTACATTTTGTACGTCTACTAGAAAGCAACCCCCCCCCAAAAAAAAAAAAATAGAAAAAGGTGTAGAGAAACTGGCAGCTCTTGCATATTCTCCTTTTGGCAATGGGAAATAGACAAATAGAGTCAGTTGTACCTAATGGAGATTTCTTCTGTAGAAATCAGTCTCTTGTCACCTACATGTTTGTCTGTACTCTGGCTGTGGGAAAGATCCATATTTGTAAGCTGATATCCTGATGCTTCCGTGAGGGAGAGGCAGATGCATTTAAGCTGGGCCTGAGGAGGAGCTGGGGAGCGTGGAGCTCTGCCAGCTCCTGTCTGTTGGTGGCTCCATCCTGCTCTGCCACTTCCATGGATTTTTTTTTTTTTTGGTTTGCTTGCAAGGTGGCTGAATCATTACAGAGTAACGCTGCATTCAGGCACAAGTATGTCAGCACTCTGTCAGCTCTCCACACCCAGTGAAGGCGTCCCTTTCCAGTAAAGGATCTCTAAGGAAGGGAAGATAATGATGGTTATAATAGAAGCAGGAAAACCCCCTTTGTACTATATGGCAGCATATTGTTTACAATAGAAATAGATATTGAACTGTGTCACTAGGGTATTTTCATTCAAAGCACAACAAAAGCACACGTTTGACCTTTTTGCTGTTGATTAATTTCCTAAACTATGCTAACTTCATGCAATAAATTTGCTTCCGTTAATGCTTTTTTAAAGAGGGCTACTGTTAAACATGAAGTGCTCTGAATTTTAAGAACTGCAGTGTACCGCAAATGTCGAACTAAGCTTTGATGTTCTGTATAGTTTCTTGCATGATAACATCAAGATTTGGGGGACTTTTAAATCAAGTGGCAGCACATAATGCTAGGTCAGCATTTGGCTTAGAAGTCCTGATGTTCAGGTCTGGGTACCTCGACATAAGTGGTTTGGGCAGAAATGTGACAAAAAGGTTTTATGTGCATTTTAATAATCTTGTGTTCTTCCAATTCTTAAAACTAGATGCTGATACAGTTACCTAACAGCATTTTATTCCACAAAAACAGTGTAATTGATTTGCAAGTGCTATTCAGTGCAACACAGCCAGATGGATCCTGGGTTAACGGTTGGACTTGATCATAATCTTAAAGGTCTTTTCCAGCAGAAATGATTCTATGATTCTATGGGTAACAGAGAAACCCTACCCAGGCTCATCCATGGGAGATAAAGAAAGAGAGTGGAACCTGTACTGATCCCATTTAAGCCCCTGGAGCTTTGCCATTGACTTCAGAGGGAGCAGAACCCAACCCATTCTTTTTCAGGAGGGTGCAAGTTACTTAATGACTGTAGAACTGTTGTAGCTATTGCTTTTCAAACTGGTTACTGTCCCTGGACAATTAAAAACTGTGAATATTAGGAGATCGCACAACAGAAACAAAGGCTAGCAAAACCAGCCAGGCCTAATGGCCTCGGTGGTTCTTTGGGATTTAAGGATGCTGCACCAGCAGGCACACTAAAAGATCATAGTGCATTGTAAAAGTAGACACTGTCACCATCTCTGGGCATGCCTTGGTTGGGAGCAGCATGCAGTGAGGACATCACTGGCTAACGTCATCCACCTAACTCATTCCACATCACTAAGGCTACGAATTTTTTTGCACCTTCATCTACTACTTCTGGTTCTGGCCATTGACAGGGCCAGGATGCTGTAAGAAACCTGGGGCTTGATCTGGCTCACCCCTTCCTTTCCCCTTACCCAGTTACGTGTTTTAAAAGACCTTCTCTGCTCAAGCTGAAACTGCTCCATCTGCAGTACAGACTAACCAGGGTCTGGGAGCCCTAGAAAAAACCCTTGGAAAGAGGCAGGGAAGCAGACCCTAAAAGGCAAAAGTCCCATTTCCTGGTGGTGAAAGTGATTCCTCGGTGGGACACAGTGCAGAGCAAGGAGGAGATGGTAGGTGGAGGGGTCTGGCACCCCGCAGCACATGGCGTCCACTTACCACTCTGATGGACATGCGCTGACTCGGTCTCTCTGACGCAGGAGTTTCTCGAAACGGCCTAACTGCTTTTGTGAGAGCTAATTTTAAGAGAAAGCAGCAATCTCATTAACAAGCTCTGGTTAAACCCCAGCGTGTCACAGACCCTTGCAAAGTGGGAGGCTAAGAGTTACCACTGGCTCTTCATCTTCATCTTTGGATCTTCTTGTTTTAACTCTTTCTTCTCAATAGCTTCATTTAGCAATGCCATTATTCAAACTACCGTTCCTCTTACATTTTTTTGCTGCAAAGTCCACGTAGTTTGTCATTTGTTCAGTTAAAAAAAGAGCAGACTTACTGAAGTTTCTAAAATGCCAGCAGCCCTGTGATGAGCAAAGTCATACTCTTACAAAGCACTGTTGCAAAGGATGGACGGCAAAACATTTTTAGCAGGAAATGGATTTTGGTTTCAACTACCAGGGGTTATTATAACTAACAGTAAGTAAAGCCATTAATTTTAAGACTTTGGAAGTGACGTTGACAGTGCCTGTCTTTTCAAGCATGACCATTACCAGCTTTAGACTTTTCTTATATTTCCAGGCATTATTTCTTGATTTGTGTTGCACGCTGAATGTTTTACAATGGCATTGGAAAACGTTTTTAAATGTGATAATTTTTTTAATAAAAATGTAGTCTATTGAATATTGTGCGTAAAATAATTTTTCCTGTCTAAAATGTCAATATTTTTAACCTGAAATAAACCATGTAACAAATTCATGTATTCTGGGCAGTGGAAATTATTTCCGTTAACTCTCTTTTCTGCATATCATCAATTTGCTTTTTGCTCATGTTTCTCCTACTGTCGCTGTAAGCTTACTTGTTGTTTTTTCTTTCCTTTTCTTCATGCTGTCGTTTAGAGCCCTACAGAGAGACAAGTATGGGAGTAAAGCTAAACATTGCATATCAAATGTAATTTTTTTTAGTTCACTTTTATTGCATCACATATAGATGATGTAGTTAATAAAGGAAATTCATCTCACAGTTTTGAAAACAAAAGAATATGAATATACATATGTATATATACGTGTATGCGTGTGTGTGTATATATATATGTATGTATACATATATATATATGAGAGTAGATGATGCTTTTTTTGTTTAATTCTCATTTTTTGGTATTGTATACCCAGCATAGTTTCTCATATAACTGTGCGTATTATTTTTTAAAATGTCACGTTTTTATTTGCAAGGTTGTGGCATTTTTATATGTCGTGTTTCATTGCAGACCCCCACGCTGTTCTCACCTGCGATGCCTCCATTTTATTTCCCCACCAAACCCCAGATCTATGCATTGGCAGCAGAAGTGCAGCACTCTGTGCCTCAATGCACACGTTACTCAACGTGATCATCAGACAGATGCTGTTGTACCTGTCACCCATTACATATGGTCCTCCACACAAAATGCTCGCTTTTCATTTCTCCCCAAGCATTGTGACTCGGTTGGAAAGCTTCTATTGTGAAAATCAACGGCTTTGCTCTATGTCTGTGATGGCTAGTTGATTTTTTGACATAGCTCCCTCATTTGTTGGGAAACACGGGATATGGCAGCACCCTCTAAGCTTCAGAAACCTAAAAGGTGACCAACATATTCGGGGCATTTCACTCAAAAGCAAGAAGGCAGCCTGCAGTAGCACTTTCCAGCCCTTGACAGGCAGCAACTACTCTGTCACAGATATAGACCGAATCCTGTATTTTCAGAAGGTACACATGCCATGTACCAAGCATGGTACAAGCAACCGTTCATCTGAAATTGTCAGCTAACAGCTCCTCTGATCCACTGTGGCTTGCTGGGAGTTGCTTGCCGTGTTTTGGCAGTGCCCGAAGCCCTTAGCTGAAAGGTTGACACGTTATTTCATGCATCCCCATGCCCGCACTCCTTCCAAGGAGGCTGGTAATCCTGCATAGGAAAGCAGGGTGATTTAACTGCTGGGCCTAAGTTTCTTCGCCCTTGCCCACTCGTGCTTTGTGGCTCTCAAAGCACTTCCCCACCATCTCCCATAGCGTGTTGGGAAAGAGTGGAGCTCCAGCCTTGCAGTAATTGTGTTGAGACACCTATGGAGAGGAGATAGGCAGTTAGTGGGGGGGCACCCTGAGGCCCTGTTGCTCCCCGCAGGTTCCCTCAAGCCCACCGTACCGTGGCAGTGGTGATACTTGCTGTACTTCCCACTGAACCCCTCTGCTTTAACTTGGCAAGTGAAATGGGAGCTATTTTTAAAGGCTTCACGAGGCCCTGCAATGGCTGCCGCCAACATCGATTGTATTAGAAAATCCCCAGTGGCCAGTGTGGAGTAAGTAATTTTGGCCATGCCCTTGTGCCAGGAGAGGCAGAGCATTTAGCCGTGTGCCAGAAAAGCCTGGGCCAGGGAGCACTTTGTGCCGCTGCCGTGCTCATCCCTGAGCCCCACCACCAAGGCCTTACGCCTGCCCGCTGGCAGCCTGCCCCGCAAAAGGGGAGAGCGGGTTTATTTTCCTCTGGAAAGGATGTGCTCCCAAACTTTGGGTGATGATTAACCTGGGCTGGAATACTTTTCCCTCAGGTAGGGGGAATTGCCCCCTTCCTCCAAATCGCCTGGGAGGGCAATTAGGACCAGCCCAAGGTCACCTATTTCTCAGCTCCCCTGGGGAATACGTAGAGCAAAGCACAAGAGCTGTAGGAGGTACTGGCCAGGAGAGTTTATTTCTTCCTGCTGGCTGTTGCTGCATCAAGTCACATACTTGATGGCCCTTCCCAATTTTTTCATGGGAAGACCTCAAGCCAGCTAGCTGGAGCTGCGCCCCTCTATTTTGGCCACAGCGCTGTCCTCACCACTGAGCCCAGCAGCCACGGCAGCCTAGGAAGGGGGTTTGAGTATGCACGTCCCGCGTGAGTGTCCTGTTTGTACAAGTCACCCTCTCTTGTGTAATGTTTTTCAGAGGGGCTTCTGAACAATGCCAGGGATACAAGTGTCACGGATACTCTACCACTGAATGGTAATCACGGCAACAGCTACAGCATCGCCAGCGGCGAGTACCTCAGCAACTGCGTGCAAATCCTTGACCGCGGGTACAACCACACTGAGAACGCCCTCGAGAAAAAGATCCTGAAGGAACTCACCTCCAACTACATCCCTTCCTATCTGAACAACCATGAGCGCTCCAGCGAGCAGAGCCGCAACTTGATGAACAAACTCGTCAACAGCGTGGGCGGCGGGAGCGAGGACGACGCCATCGTGCTGGACGACGCCACCTCCTTCACCCATGAGGAAAGCCTGGGCCTGGAGCTCATCCACGAGGAGTCAGACGCCCCGCTGCTGCCCCCCCGGGTGTATTCGGCAGACAACCAGCAGCCCCACCTCTACAGCCGGCGGCGCATCCCGCAAGACAACAGTGAGAGCTTTTTCCCCTTGCTGACCAACGAGCACACGGACGACCTCCAGTCACCCAACAGGGATTCTCTCTACACCAGTATGCCTGCGCTGGCTGGCATGCCAATGACAGAAAGCGTCACTGCCAGCACCCAGACCGATCCCCCGCCGGCCAAAAGCGGTGGCAGCGACGCTGACGATGTTTACTACAAAAGCATGCCCAACCTCGGCTCCAGGAACCACGTCCATCAGCTACACACTTACTACCAGCTAGGTCGAGGCAGCAGCGATGGTTTTATAGTCCCACCAAACAAAGAGGGAACCCCCCCGGACGGCAATGCAAAAGGACCTGCTCACTTGGTCACTAGTCTATAGAAGATTCAGCAAAAAATTAAGCAAAGAGACAACAAAAAGCCCCTCCGTAATGCTCGGTTTACTGTTCTGAGTTAATCCAAACAGTGGTAATATTGTGTGTACTCCTAAATCTTCATGCTGTTCAAAAGGAAACTCTCAGACTTTTTTTACTGGAATTTTTAGGCCAGCCCGGAGAAGACAATAACTGCTGCCCCCCTCTTCTCCCCCCATCCTCCTTCCCTCCAGACAGACTTCATTATGTTAATGAAAGAGATAGATAATGGCACACTTCGTGGCCTTCTCAAGTTATGCCATGTTTGTTTAAACAGTCCTTGATGCTTTGTTGCTCTTAATACCAAGGACCTGATTTAAGAGGGGGAAAAAAAAAAAAAAAAGGCAAAGAAAAAAAAAATAAACAAAAGGCCAA
Organism: Falco peregrinus; assembly: GCF_023634155.1. NCBI lineage: Eukaryota > Metazoa > Chordata > Aves > Falconiformes > Falconidae > Falco > Falco peregrinus. The sequence goes on from NC_073722.1 coordinate 64,672,270, forward strand.
AAACGTGCATTTGAAACTAGTAGGCGATGATGCATCTAGGTGGGAGCGCTGCACAAAAACAAGCTAGCAAAACTGTTTCTTACCAATCCAGATCACGTCATGGGTTTTGGTCACTCACAACTTGGTTTCACTGCAGCACCCTTTGCTGTGGGAGCAAACAAAACAAAAACAAATTTAATGAGACGGAAGGGAATCCTAGAATTCTGTGCTAAATGCATATTTTACATTTTGCTGTATTAACGGATGATAAAAACTAATGGCAGAAAAAGAGAAGCAAACAATTTCTATGTAATGTACAGATACTAGCATTGCACATATAGTCTGCTTTCTGTTCCTCCAGAACTTGCGTCCCTGTTAATGTAGTGGAAAAAAAGAAAAAAAAAACTTTTTTCTGTTGTGCTGGTCTTGTAAGTTTGTCTACCAGTAGGAGCAAGGTTTTTCATAACTCCTCTTTTTTTCTTTTTTCTTTTTTTCTTTTTTTTTTTCTTTTTATTTTCTTTAGCGTTTTCCAATGCCCCTCACCTCCATCCCCTCCCATCCCAGTAAAAAAATCTCACTGGGAAGAAACAGAAAAGAACATCACTTTCTAAGGACCATATAGAAATCACCATTTCTTTTCAGCCAAGACAGTCTTTTTATTTCCTCGATGTATTAACTTTTTCAGCCGGCATATTGCCGGCACACCTTTTGGCAGACTCTAGAGCAGGGTGAGCTTCCCCGTTGACAGTGCACAACTGATCATGATGATAATCCTGCAAAGCATCTTTGGCGAGCAGCCCCGTAGCCAGGCCGTAGGGTCGCATCCAGAGGCAATTTCTATTTTTTTTTTTTTTTATCGTCGTGGCAGGGCTTCTACAGGAGACAGCCATTTCCCTGGAGGAGCGAAAGGCCTTCATGGCTCCATCTGGTCCCCAGTTTAGGCACTTGTACTGCAGTGGTTAAGATGAAAATCGATTGATGCGTAGTGAGCTAAAAAGTACTTTGCGGTGATTTAAAAAAAAAAAAAAAAAAAGAAAAATCTTCTGTTCATTATTTTTCCTAACAGGAAATTTATTTATTTGACAGGATTTTTAAGTAACATAGGCTTTCTGGAGGTAAATTAGCAGCACGGAGTATGAATTCTTTTTTTCTTTTTTAATTTATGATCCATTTTGTACGGTCTCAACAGTTGAATGACCTCATTACTAATATTTGTTGTAAAAGTGAAGCTTGTTTGCCAACCAATAAACAACTGATCACAATTTAGAAGATACTGTATGTATGTACTGTACGATTAATCTCTCTTTTTTTGTTGTTGTTGTTTTTCCTCTCTCTATTGTTGTCTTTAATCTCCACTTCTTTATGGCATGGGTGAGCAATGCCAAAGAAAGGAGGCCTAACCTGAGCAATTTAAGCACGAAGGTTGTGCAGCTATGGCTGACTAGAAATATCAGGCTAGCAGTACTTGTTTAGGGGTGAGAACAACACGAGTCAACATTTGTTGCAGGTGATTCTAGGTCTGTTTTGTGCCTACTGTATAAACTAGCCCACAACATGCGGATGATTTGAGTATAGTATTTCATGTGTCGTACCTTTTAATCATTGTAATGATTTTTTTTTTAAAAAAAATTTTTTTTTTTTTATATTTTGGTTCTTCTGAGATTAAAACTGCTGGTAGCATGTCAAAGAGTAAAACAAGTCCCCGTTAGGCCTCCTCGGTCGTTGTTTGCTGTCTCTTTATTTTCTTGCTCCGGGCATATGCAAGGTGCCAGCGCCATCCTGGGCCACATCGCCCTTCCCGTCCCAATGGCTCACTGGCGTTCTGCGGCTCTCCTCCGGCCTCCCCTTTACAGTCCCTTGGGAGCAATTAGGATTCATCATCAGGATATAGAAAGCCACAAAGTAGAATAGAAAGGTTGACAGTGAAAATAACCTCCTCTGGACAAACTCAGTACCAATTTCTCGGTATGTGATTTTTCACAAAGCCCTCTCATACTTTGGGCTTTGGGTTCTGGTGCTGCCTCCATCCAAGCTGTCTCCATCCAGCTCCCGTCAAGCTGGATAAAAGACAAAAGATTTGGAGCAGGCCAGTGACGCTTGTGTTAGACAAGATATTCCCAGTGTCGGAGGATAAATGCAGCAGTGGAGCAGCTCTGCCTCCATCCTGGGGTTGTCCTCGTGAGGGGCAATGCTGCTTGGTGCTGCTCACCAGGGGCTTGTCAATGGGGAGAACCAGGGGGTGGTGGTATTTGGTGGTATTTGGAGTCTGGTTTGAGTCACCTGAGTCGCTCCTGCAGCCAGGCACTCAGGCCAAAACATCTAGGGAAGGAAACTTCATTTCTGACCCAGCACCAATTGCAGCTGTGCCTCTTGCCAGGTTTAGGTTTCAGCAAGGGAGATTGGGAATCACCTGGCTTTGTAGCAAAGCAGCCACTGGCCAGCCAGGTCATGCTCTTGCCTCCCTGTTTCAGTTTATTTTCCATGCCAGCAATGATGGAGCTGGGCAGAGCATGCAGGGTAGACCTATGCATGCAGACAAATCAAGCATTTAAGACCCACGTGGTCATAGCAATCCATGTAGCAGCCCAATGGAGGCAGCTGAGGCTTGGAATACTTGAAGTACCTCTTATTTTGGAGAAAGTAAAAATTGTCTTTTACTGTATTAGACAAAAAGCTTTCCAGCGATATGGAAGGATTGAACTAATGTGGAGGGTGATATACACCATAGCAAATATTGTCATGATAAAATGGGAGGTAGGTAATTAACATGGTATTTGCCAGCATGTTTGAAACTATGCAAGAGCAAACCAGTGGTGGATTTGCTATGGGATGATTGCATTCTGCTGAAAATCTTTGACTTTCTTTACTCTCAATAGTCATTCTTCCCCAGCCTTTCTGTGTATTTTGGATTTATCAGTGGGCAAGCTGTTTTTCCCCTCTTCTCCATCCCTGCTCACTCGAGGTTCTGTCTGCCAGCCCACCATGCCTATTAGCACTTTGATTGCAAAAGAACGGTGTTTATTTTCAAGCTGATTATTTCCATCCCCAGGCTGCTCTGGCACCACAGGATTTGCTGTCGGTGCTTACAGCTTTGGAAACAGCTGAATCACAAAACAGAGGGGAAATAGATATTAATAATTATATTAAACCAAAAATTATTTAAGACTGTAATGGAGGGAGCAGGATGGGGATTATTTTTGTCTTTTTTTTCCCCTTGAAAACAGGCTTTTGTTGTGTCAGAGAGTTGATTATGGGCATGGTGAAGGTTTCTGCTTGTTGATAAGTAGCTCAGTAGATACAATTCTTAGCCACGTGGCAATGTACTGGTGTCTTCTGTGCAGACTGCAGCATGTGAAACTCAAGTCAATATTAAGTCCTCAGTCCCTAAAATGCTCCTGGGGTATGAGAGAGAGCTACAAAACTTCTAAGGCATTTCTTAATACTGAGCCAAGGCAAAGATAAGAGAAAATAGCTTGATGAAGCAGTAGTAGTGATTATGGTGTTAAATCCATACCTATGCTCGGGGCACATAACTTTGCAAGCTGGGTGGAAGGGGATAATCAGCCCTGTACTAGAAGGAACTTCTTTTTTAGCACTTTGTTTAACAAAACAAAAAACAAACAAACAAAACCCCGTTTGCCTTATAAGGAGAAGATTAAAGCTTCATCATTCAAGTGCAATAAGCATCCCACTTTCAATGAAAACCAAACTGAATATAGGCAGACAGTGCTTGATAGAATGAAAACATCACCCTGATACATAGAAATCCCTTTCTGAAACATGGGACCACCTTTGGGAGGCACAGGTTGCCAGGCATGTTTGGAGTGAGAATTGTCAATGTCAATTCCTTGCTTGAGCATCCTTTTGGAAAGCTTTGCTTGCAGGTGGGAAGAGGGGGACAGGGAACTACAAGGCTCCGTGCCTTGCATTTTACTTGAAATCATCTCAGGATGCTTTGCAAGTTGTGAATCCCTCTTTTTTCTCCTGACTTCTAATTTGCATGGGACTGGGTTATTTTTCCTGGGTAATCCCATTGCAGGCTGCCCTGTAACAAGCTGACTCACCAGTTTATTGTTCAGTCCCTGTGTTTTCCACTGCTTAAGGACACTGACTCCAATGGGCAATGCCTGCCCATTTTTTGCAAGAGCCATAAGAGACTAAAGATGTCTGCAAAACATGTGAAGAAGAGACACAAGGGGAATAACAGGCCAAGAAAGACTGTTTAGGCTGGAGGGTTGCTACGGATGGGGTGTAGTCATCACAGCTTTGGAGGCACTCTGTAGGCAATATTACTTATCATGGTGCTGTTCCTTTCCACCTGTTGACTGCATTTAATTTCCTGAAATCTGTGATGGTTAATCTTTTCCCTTCCTCCCTGCCCCCAGGTAATGAGCAGTGAGATGCTTCAGAGGGCCAAGGGAAATAGTGGCGGTGGTGGGAGGTGCTTAGCTCCGGGGAGTGTCTCTGTGTGTGTCCCTATCACCTGAATCCCCCTTCCCTCTTCTCTGGCCAGCTGGCCTCTCTCCTACACACCCCCATATGCTCTGGATCTCACTAGTTTATAAAGAATATAATACCCTGCAGACTTGCCTGGATAACAGGGATAAAAAGATAGCTCATCTTGTTAAAAAACTATCTTGAAAGCCTAAGAGCACCGGCCTGGTCATCTCTCACACCCTGATCTCCTTACACTTAGAAAGAAAAGTACTTTATTTTTAGCTACCTGCTGCATTCAGCTAGACTCTATGCAAATTTTGTTTAATGAATATTTTAGGGTTTAAATAGTCTGTGCTCATGAACATTACATAAATGTCATGTTGTCGCAGGCTCTCTGGTAACCGTGGAGAACATCCTGCAGCGTAAAGCTGAAATGAGATAAAATTGGTGATGAATGCTCCCAGGGAAGGCGGTGGTGGTTGCGTTAGCGGTGGCCATCCTCAGCAGGGACTTTAGCAGTGCGGCCAGGAGAAAACACCCAAAGGGGTACCCTCCGGAGGGCAGCAGCACCCCCTGCTCTGCACCAAGAGTCATTTTGTTCAGTGCAGGCAGCTGGTATAGAGCCAGTTTTGCTCTCCCAAGGGCTTTGGCAAGCCCTGGGGTTGCATGGATCATACACCAGATCATGCGTCACCCCGGTTCAGAAGGGATGGTCTGTTTAATGCTGAAATATTGAGACTAGCCAGAATAGCTTGGAAATCTTCCTTTTTCACATCAGAATAGCTTTCTACAGGTGCTTCCTGTTTATTGTATTTGGTACGCCAGAAATATGGTGATAGTCTTCTCCAGCAAAATGGCAACAACAAAAAAAATCATCCGACCTATTTGCTGTCTTTTTATTTCTTCATCCTTCACATATTTTCTTTTCTTATATTTCTACTCTTTAAATATGCTGTACACATGTAAAAACCCAAGTTAAAACCTCAATAAATAAAAATAAACCATGTTGGTATACAGAGCAGTTATTATGGGCTGGAAGCAAATGCTTGATATTTTGACAGCATTGCTTAAAACCCCAAACATCAACTTAAAAGACACAAACATAGCCACTGCACAACCTCCTCAGCTATTGTGCATGGGAATACTTGTACAGATCACCTGATATCTCCAACTGCCACTTATAATTGACTGCATCTTATGTTACAGCTCTGGAAAGGTTATTTCCAGCAGCAGGATGCTCGATGGGTAAATTATAGCTGTAATAAAGCTGTTTTCAGCCTGTCTTCTCCCACTTCTTTCTGAGGTATCTCAGGCAGAGTTTAATTTGGGTCCCCACGGCAGGAAAGCTCAATGCAGGCATGAGCCCTGCAGCCTTTGTGTCCCACTGGCAGCAAAGGCTTCACCATTCAACAGGCACGAGCCTACGGTAACATCCACTAAGAAGTGTTTTGGGGGGATGACTGTTGAAAAACCAAGTGGTCAACGAACTGAGCGGAGGATTTCTGGGTATGCCGCTCGGGAAGCAGCACCACCTGGCCTCAGGCACCCCTTAGCACTTGATTGCACAAAAGCTGGAAGTGGGGTGGGAAAATGGACTTCGAGCAGGGGGACGTAAACAAAAGCTCCTAATTTCTGACAAGGCTTCATCCTGTGGCTGAAATGTACCAAAAGCAGTTTGAGTGCTTTTGGTAAGCAGGTGGAGAGAAACGCGGGGTCTTAGAGTGCAACGTGCAACGGGAGGCCAACTTGAGACAGGCTGAAGCCTTGCTGCGGCTGTTGGGTGCCTGCTCTGGCTGGCCCCTGGTTTCCTCACCATTTAAAAAAATAAGAAAAGGAAAGGAAAAAAAGGAAAGAAGGCTTTATGGTTTGCCACCAAGGACCTCAGCAGCTTTTTTTTTTTGTGAGCATCCCTCCCTGATAAACAGATGAGTTGCGTATGCTGCAAGCACCTCTGCTCTGCCTTTTGGTCACATTGGCCTCACCCTCCTTGCTTGCATTGCTACCATTCATACATAGAGACAAAAGATGTCATTGCTTAAGCTGCTGTTGGTACCAGCCAGAAAAAGTGCTTCATATTAAATAGGTGGAATTTTGTATTTGTTTTTTTCTGAGATGCACTGTGCACCCAGTCATTTTTAGCTGCTAGCAGTTTGCGTTGCAATGCAAAGTAGCCCTCTGAGCTAGCAGCAGCAGAAACGGAAGGAGAAAAATCATCCCACTGCTTGAAAGGAAAAAAGAGATGAGCAACAAGGAAAGGATGAAAGTCTCTGCTCTTCAGAAAAAGCCCAAAAGAACAGCCAGAATAGCCAAGCTGGGAGATGCCCAAAAAGTTGCCAGCTCTGTCTGCCACACTTCCCCTATGGTATTTTCTACACTGCCATGCAACACAGATATGCTGGCCCTTGGGTGGGTGGGAGATGAGGTGAAACGATTTACACTTAGAAAATGGCCCCAGGACATCTCTTAATTCTTCTTGAATGTGTCTAGCCTATTTTAACCTCTCCCTGAAATATCATTTATTAAAAAGCCTGCCTGTGTTTACCCCGAATTGTATGTGGCTGCCTCTTCCCTATCTGCACGTGTGAAAGAAGGCATTTTCCTCCCCAGGCCTGCGCTGATTGCAGAGGCAGCTCTAATGCAGAGCACTCGGGATGTGAAGTACCCTTCAGATAATGTCTGATAGCAAAACAAATCTGTTTACTCTGCAGTCATTTATACTGACTATTTATTATTAAAGGGGGAGGGGGGGGCACAACGTCACAAAAAATGGCAGTTTGATCAAAGAAGCCCTGTTGGGCTTGTACAAGCTGGTGGTTGCAGCTTGGCTCTGAGCTCTCCTTGCTTGAGCTGGGCTAAACCCAGAGGACCCAAGGGGCACCTTGGCATTGCCCTTCATCCGGAGAACAGTGGGCAGCAGTGTCTCATACTGCTGGTCCTTACACCATTTAAAAATAACTGGCTCGTGTGGGGCCATAGCCAGGCAAATTTGTACCACAGGCCTCAACAAAAAGGTTGGTGGTCCTGATGGGATGCTGGACCATAAATATCATTACCTCTCTGAGCAAGCCTTCCCTTTCGAGGCAAGCCTGGGCATCTTGTGCTTTGTTTGAGAGTGAAAATGGTCTATAAAATAGCTGATGGCTGCTGCAGGGTCTTGCTTTGGGGCTTTACCTGCTCTCCTCTTGTTTTCCACAGAAAGCGGAAGGACGCCCAAGCAGGAGCCAGTCTTCAGGCGAGTTACCATGGAAGACAGTGTCATCTAGCGCCCAGGTGCCCGACGAGCCTGTCTCGGCGAGCCCATGCCGGTGTGCTGCCACAGCTCCTCTGTGCCTCGGTTTACCCATCCCTCACTTGGGATCATGCAACAGGAGAGGCCAGAGAAACTAGCCTCAGTCAAAACCCTGGTTAGACCCTCGTGTCCCCAAGGAGAAGACAGCCCGTCTGTGATTCCCGCTGCCCCTCACACGGCAGCACCCTGGGAAGCACCCTCGCCGCTTGGTCGCTTGCTTTTTTTTAAGATGAGCAGAATGGGAGAAAAATGTCTTTTGTAAAAAGAATCGAGTTTTATCTGCTCCAAACATTGGCTTTGCAACTTAAAAACACTTAAAGATGGCTGAGCATGCTCAACTCTCTGTCCTGAGCCCCTCTCCGTGCTCGCAAGCTGGGCTGTATGAAGGAGAGCCTGCTGGATCCAGGTCCCTGTTGTAAATACAGACCTGTCTGTGCAGAGAGGTAATGAGGGAAGGAAAAGAGGGACACAGAAATAATCCTTACACCAGAAACTGAACTTGCCAGCAGAGTACTGTTGAGCGAAGCTGTTGCTTGTAAATAGGGACCGGCATAGGAGTCCAGCAGTGGCTCCACTTGGCAAAAGCTTCTGCAGGGAAAGCTGCTCAGATTTTATTGTCTTGTGTAAATAGAGATATTTTTGGGAAAAAACAATGAGCCTTAGTATCTTGAAGATAGCGTTTCTCAATCAGCTCAGCTGGGGATGGATATATAGGAAATCACAGCTCCTGCCCAGTGGAGGCTGGCGTGGGGTCTCGTAGCCAAGCTGTGCTGCCGCAGCAGGCACAAGAGGCACCTGAAAGATGACAGATGTGTCCAGCAGAGGACTTGGCAGATGTTTCTCCTTCATTCCTGTAAACAGGGTGGACTTGCTGGGCCCATGGTCTCCACTGGTGTAAATACTCAGCTACAGCCCTCAGAGGACTTGGGCTGCTTGGTGCAGGTTGGGGGGTGGGGAGGGAGGGGGTGGGGAGGGGGGGTGATGGGCAGAAATTACCAGAGGGATGCAAACCTCATTGGTGTGGTTCCCCCAAGGCTTTTAGCATTCATTTAAAAAAAAAAAAAAAAGAAAAAAGAAAAAAAAAAAAAAGAAAGAAAATAAAAGAAACCCTGAAGACTTGTTAATGATGTAATGGTGTTGGGCCAACTGTTCACCTGGGTAAGTGGAGGCATGCGTAGACATCTGTGTTCATCTCAGCTGGTGCCTGTATGTGCGGTTCTCCTCAGCGTGTGTGCAAATGCGTGTGCAAGACCATGCCCTGTGCAGGTGGCTGCCAGCCAGTGCAAGTCCCCATGTCTGCATAGCTGTGTCCATGAGAGAAGAAGAGAGGATATGGATGTGTATGTTGTACCCATCTTTATATGCCTAAACACATTTAAGAAGTCATAGGTAGTGCTGCTGGGTCCAGCTTTATTAACATGAGCGCAGAGTAGTGTCTGCATCTCTATGGGGAACAAAGCACGGCAGGCTGGGGAGGGGGCGTTAGATGAGCAAAAGCTGATAAATCTCTGCTCCGTGTTGAGTTGTCATCCACTGTCCCCCACCGTGACACAACAACAGCCACCTGCAAACACCCCCAGCAGAACAGGGCTGCGCTCAGGCAGGGGTGTTTGCAGGATGCAGGCTGCTGCAGCAGGGTACCTGATGGAGGCAGGAGAGGAGCTTTAGAGTTTCCCCTTCATCCTTCACAACTTAAAGCTTACTTATGCCTTATTTACTCTTGAGTCCAACCATAAGGCTTCATGCAGCAGAGGGAAATTGGAAAAAAAAAATTGGAATTAGGAATTGAAATGAGAAAAAAACACCAGAAAAAAAAAGATAATTTTGAAAATTACCCAGGATAACTTTCTCTAGACATAAAAGCCTCTCTTCAGCCCAGCATTTTGCAAGGAAGCAGGGCCAAGGTGGAAGTGTCACCTCCACATTAAAAAGCCAGACAGTATAAACCAACTATTTCACACCCTTAGCATAATACTAGGGGCAAAGCCCCTTACCTTTGCAAGGAAAGGCCAGTGGGTGATCAACAGAAATTGGAAGCTGCCTCAAAGCACTGAAGGGTTTGGGCATCCAGAGTGGTAATTCGCTTGCACTGGTTCAAGGTGAGCTGCAGGGATGGTCCTTTCCTCTTGGGCTTGAATACCTCCTGTCATCCAGCTCTGTTGGGGCTGCTGTTACCATTAACAACTAACAACTGCCAGTGCCGAGTGATTTGTTTATTTATCAAACCGATGTGCAGGAGACACCATGCTTTTGTCTGCTACATGTGGACACCTCCTCCTTTGCCCACTTCTCCAGCCTTGTGTGCTGCCCCAGGCAAGGTGGCCATCATCTTGGGGAGATTCAGGTTTCCCACCCAGTGAAGGCTGTCAGCCTTTTCTTTGCAGGGAGAAAAAATAATGAAAAATACGAACAACCCACCCCATCTTTGTGCCTGAAGTGTTCTGAAAATCAAACAGCAAAATAAATACCTCCAAAAAGTTTGAAAGCTCATGATCTGGGTTGAATTGGGTGGTTGTTGGTTTTTTTTAATTACAGCCCTCACTGTTAGTTTCTTTCCCTAGACAATCCCATCACCCTGCACCTTAAAGCCTTGCCATTGTGTCTAGAAGAGTTATTCTTGGAGGCATTTGTGACAAACTTCAATGTCTTTTTCTCTCTCTGACCAACCCCAAAGACGCTGACACCTGTAACTAATGGCGATGGTTGTAAAGATGAGCCAGACTGACCCCAAGTCCTAATAAAAATGATGAATCCCTTCCCCCGCCTCCAGATCGATGGCACACAGGTGATGTGTGGAGATGAGCTGACAAGGAGGGGGAGGAGGCAGTTACTCACTGAAGAGCAGGTTCGGGAGGTGCCGTTACCAAACCCACCCGGCTGCTGGGTTCCCCAGGTCGGAGTTCTGATTTAGTCTGGCCCCGTGTCAATAGTGACTGGCGTTTCACCTGCTTTCTATATCTTAACTGGACTTCCTTACTCCTCAGGCATGGAATGAATCTTAATACATTGTAATTACTGTACTCCTGGTGATGAACCGGTATGAAAAGCTATCATGGAAAGCATTATTAAAATGTACATTATGAAAAAGAACTTGGCATTGTCTGAAATTAATAACGCGCCAGATATTTCTCAACCACGCCTGCTCATTACAGGCCTGACCTTGAGTTTTCTATTAAAATGACTTACTCAAACTATTTGTATAGCTGTATTCGGCATCAAGTTATGTGTTGTAGGTTTGCATCCCAGTTAGATGTACCGCATGAGGGCTTATTAATCTGTTAACGTCTTTCAGGCATTGATTTTAGCGACATTTATATAACGCCAGTATGACTAAAATGAACTGATTGATTCATGCCTATGGATTAGTTCGCCTGAGACTTTGAGGATAGGTATCTTTATCATGTGCTGTAATGCCAGAATTCATCACTGTATTATTTATGAGAGACTGAACTGGCTGAATCTCAGGAACTGAAGAGGTCTGCGCTGGTTTATTTATGTATAAATGTTTACTCAATCAGCCACCAATTTTGTTTAGCAGAATTTGTTAGCAAACGGAAATTGTAAGCGATAACGTAGTTTCTATTTTAAAATTTATAGGCTTTCATCTATAGCAAAATTCAAGATTTCCAAACTGTCTTTGTCTACTGGCAATCAACAAGCTTTCTGGTATATGCTTTCTGGTAATTGCAATTAGCTGCTGCAATATTTCACATAAAAAATATTACAACCCTAAGGCAGGAGACCTGAGTGGTAGTGTGTCAAAGTCAACATAAATATCCCAGTACTTGGAAATATTGCTGCAAGTTTAACAAAGCGACAAGGAACCACCGGCTGGCGCAAAGGCAAGAGTCCCATGGCTTGGGATGTGGCAGGTGTCACCACCTGCCTGCCGTGGCTTTGTGCTGGATTGAGGGGCAGGACGATGCCACTGGCCGATACCTAGGGACCAGGCAATGCCGATCTGCAAGGCCTGGCCCATGGACATGCCAGTACGGTGAGTTCTGCTGCCTTCTCTTACGAGACAATCCCAATTCCAGATAACATGAGGTGAAGCTTGATCGTGTGGGCCGTATTCCCTGCAACAGCTTGAGGAAAACCTGGCCCAAAGGGACGAGGAAAGGATCTGCTCACCATGTGTTGCAGCTGGAAAAGCAGACGGGCTCCAATGTGGGTTTAACACTCCAAGGAGGCTTGATCTCGGGCTCCCAATTGATGGCACAGGTTTTCTTTGGACCACACAGCTTCTCCCAGATACCAAGGAATAAAGTGACTAAAAGGATTTATTAAATGAAAGGGGAGACTTTCCTGTTAGGAGCCATTTAGAAATATTTTTAGTGCAGAGGCACATAAGAAGTGGCATGTTAGAGGCACATAAAATAACAAGTAGTGTCCAGAGAGGGTGAATTGAGTGCTGCAGTTCACCGTAGGTAATACAGCAAGTGGCACTATGCGGGGCAATGAAGAGGTGAAGTCTTAAATGTAAAGGCAATGCTTCATTACCCAGCACAGGATTAACCCTCAGACCCCCTGACCCAATACACCAATAAGATGATGTACAATGAGCTTCAGTAAAATATTGGACTGTTTTACAGTTTAAAGAAAGGAAAAAAAAAGTTTTTTTTTAAAAAGAAAAAGCCTGGCATCTACAGCCTCTTGTTGCAGGGTCAGAAATAATTGCTAGCTCCCTGAGGAACTGAAGAAACACCCCGGTGGGTCTTCAGCCATACTTCACACCATTGTGATTTATTATTTCTTTTCTAGGTAAAAAATTGCAATAGTGTTAGGAAGGCCTGGGAAATCACTTACCAGCTGCCAGTGCTAAAACGGGAGTAAACCCTGCATGTCAGCACCCCGTGCTATGGCTCAAAGAGCGTGGGCTTACGAGAGGGGAAAGCTGGGGGGTACATGTGCCATTGAACTGATCGCTGCAGAGTTGTTGAGAGTTAGCTCACAGCATGTGCGTAACATCGCCGATACTTTACTTCTGTTGCCAGTGCATGGCTTGTAAGAGCAAATCCCATGTCTCTCCCATGAGCAAACCAAGGGCCACCACCATTCTGCCTTGAATCCACTTTGCACTCCAGCTGGATAATATTTAAAACCAAGCACATCCCCCATATTAAAAATTCACACACTCAGAGTAAGGAGATTTATGGTTTTTTGTTTTTTGTTTTTAAATATATGAAACTTCTTTTTAGGTAGGGATGTGGGGCCAAATGGTGCTGGCTTGATCAGCAACGTGGAAATGTAGTGGGGGCAGCTGAGCCTTAGTGACCTCATTCTACCTACAACTAGCTCTCACTTTTTCTTGGGGTACAGAACTACGTTATCAGTCGCTTTTATTGGGCAGCCTGTGATTGTGACCTAATGCAAGGGGTCCTGAATTGGGTTTTGTGGGTTTGATACTGGTTTTTACACAAAGTTAATAAAAAACATCAGTACAAGCTAAAAAGTCAGCGATGCTTTATGAGATATTTATATAAGAGGCAGGTCCTATATGCACCAATTTTGTGGCTTTCAGGCTTTAGAACAGTTTGTCTAAAACCCACCATCCTCAAGTATGCTGTGGGCTGATTCTGACCTGAAGCCATAGTGATGTACCAAACCACAGTCCTGGAGCTGAGAGGCTTTACCTCCTATGAAGAGGGCTATGAAGTTGGGTTAGACATGTCTTTGGGATGCCTACAACCAGGCTCCCACCATTTCCTCTCTTCTAGTTTCTCTCTATTCACTGTGACTTCCATGATCTGCAGGTTTGTTCATTATTCATTTAAGGCAATTAGAAGATACACCTGGCAAGGGCTAAAAAAAAAAAAAAAAAGTAACAACAACATTAAATATGTTGTATGAAGGCTAGGGACTGCTTTAATCAGCTCTGTGCCCACCTGGATGTTAACTCTGGTCCCTAATTGGAGAAGTAACAGCATGTCTGGCTGTTGTTTAGAGGCCCCTTAGCAAGCCCAGGGGGAAACTGAGGAAGGTTTCCCCTCGCTGAAGCTGATAGTGTCTGCAGCAAATTTAGAACTCCTGAGTGAACTGGAGACTAACCTTTAGGAAGATGTTTTAAGGCTGACTGCAGTTTCTGAGGAATGAAGAACCTGCTGGACCCCTTGGTAAGGCGCCTCACGTGCTGTTTTTGCTGGTGTGCAAGTACTGCAGTTTGCCTAGTGTCTCAGCAATTAGATTTTATTTCCTGTCTTATGCCCTGTTTATCCATGCTAATATCTCTCCTAGATCTTTCTGGATAACACCTGCTGTGTAGGAAGGTATAAAATCGTAGGAAAGGCTGAAAATTTGTCACCATAATGTCATCAAAATGGTCTCAACTAAAAGGTGTTGCTGCAGGAGTCTGACTTTTTTTCTCAAGCTTCTCTCCATGCATATGAGCTTTTAGTTAGTCATGTTTCAAAATAAAGTGAAGGCATGTCTTTTTTTTTTTTTTTTTTAAGCTGTAAAGCTAAAAATGAAGCTGTTGTGTGCATACTTCCTTCTGCTTGGATGCACTTGCTGGCATCTGCTGCTGTGGGAAGCTGAAGTCACTGATGGCGAGGCTAATTTCAGTCTCTCCATGTGTGTGTTGAGGGGGTACAGATCAACGTGCAAGGTGGCGTGTGGGTTAAGGGTAGCTGACCCTCACATGGACGCACTCTACTTAGAGCTTTGCTGTCCGGGGGATGCAGCAGCTGCACAAAAAGGTCTTAGAAAATGTAGTTTTCCTTGCAAGATCCTTTAGTCTTACATATGTGTTACTGTATGGATTTGCTGGGGTTAAAAGCTCCAGTGTGCACTCTTGCTAAGCACCACCCAAAAGGACCAGTGGCTGCCCGCTGCATTGTACCTACACGGAATATTAAGCAGCTTCCTAAATGCACTGAGGCTGTTGTGGCTGAACAGCTTCACCATGTGCTGGCTGCACAGATATCCAGCAAAGAAATCAAAGGCATGATGTCACTAGTATTTCTTATCTAAAATTAAATATCTGTCTTAGGTCCCCAGACACGCAGAGACTTTGTATTAGAAACATATACTGAGAGTTCAAACTCTGAGTCATCTCATATATATTTCACTCCAGCGAAGGGAATATCAGAGAGAATAGACCTGCAAAAGAGCAATTCTCTATTCTAGCATGACGAGGGAGGCAAAACTGTTCAGGGAAAATACTAATGGGTTCACAAGTTAAAAATCTTGCCAATGAAATTGTGGCTGTAATATTCTGTACCTTTGCAGTAAAGCTGTGATTTGCTGTGGAAAGTGCAGCAGAAAATAAATGGGTCAACTCATGCGCATTAACAGTGGAGACAGAGCAAGTGGCATTTAAAACAAGCCTGCTTGGAGGGAAAGCAAAATAAGGATTTATTCTGAAGTTGTGAAATGTTTGTTGTCACAATTGGCTTTTCAAGAGCAAGTTGCCACACCATGCAGTGCTGTCTGCTAGGTAGTAGGTTAAACCAAGCTCTGGACATGCAGGAGCTGAGAGGGCTGCCTTTCTGCTGCATCGCTGAACATGCAAGCTGGCTGATGCCCTTTTCCAGTGGGTACCACAAGTGTTTTGGTGTGGTTGTCAGGACTAAAATAGGAGACATGATGCTGGAAATTGTTTGTCCCCATTTATGCTGGGGTAAATTGTGCCAGGCTCTGTCACTCGACTTGCACGTCAGTGGCTGCGCTTGGGCACAGTGAATGTCTCTGGATCAGAAGTGCAGTTCCTCTAGGGAGAGGATATTTGGATGGTCAAAGAGGCCTTTTAAGAGCCCTTTCCCTTTTGTCTCCTTAGTATCCCCTTACTGACCCCGATTTAGCCCCCAGCTCGATTGGTGGCTCATCTTCCCTCCCTGATCTGGTGCCTGTGCTGCTCATTTGCTTCCCATTTAGGCAAGTTTGTGTGTTGTGGGCACATCCTAGCTCCTAAAGAGTTTTCTCCAAGGAAGCTAGATACTACTTGCTCAGCAAAAGTGTTTTCTCCTTCCTATGTGCATTGCAGGCTGTTTAGGTGCAGGGAGGATCTGTGCACCGAGTTCCTCTGGGATCTGGTGATGCTGCCCATACAAGAAGGCACGGGGCAGGAGGCAGCACAGGGGCATTTCTGGAGCCACAGGGGATAAAATCCCTGCTTAGGCTGTTTTCCAGCTCTTACTGGAATATAGCCCAGGCCTGAGGCCCAACAGATGCACTGCCAGGTATGAAGTATTGGCCTAAGATTTGTGCTGGCTCCATAATAGGAACCAATTCCCCTTCCTCATGTGCAGTCGTTGTCTTACATAAAAATCATTATATTTCACATTGTGAATTCTAATTACATTATTGCACATTGTGTAAACATTCAAATAAAGGCAGTGGATGCAATAACAGTGCTAGTAATTTTGTCCCAAATCTGGGCTCTTCACCCACTATGCAAAAGCCCAGACACACACAGGGTCAAGATGCTGTTCATTGCACGTCTGCACAGAGATGGGTGCTGGGTCGTAAATCCACAAAGCTGGCACTCCTCTTCGCACATTGTAAAACTTTTTATACACTTTGAACAATTTTTGACAGTTACGTTCAGTCACACTTAATTCTCATCGGTTTTCACAAGCTTAGTCTCTGTTTAAAGGTACCGTGTGTTGGTTTGTTTTTTTTCCCACCACACATGTTTTGTGGGGAGGGGGTTTAGTTAGAAGAGGTCTCTCTTTGCTCTAGGGTGGATCTTTTAGTATGCTAATTAGGATAGTTCACACACAGTTCAAGTAATTTTCTATTTAGTCTCATTAACCATTTGGTTCTGCTCCAGTTTGTCTTGTTGTGCCCCAGCTTGACATATTTATGGTGTCTCTTCCTTCTCCCAAGACCATGCTCTGTTAACTGTTTGTAAAGATTAACTAGGATCCTCTGTTTTTCTAATTCTTTCCTGTTTCTCACTATAGATATTTACATATGGGGTTTTTTTAAGTAAATAATTCTTCTAACAGTAATACACCATTCCACCAAAATTACTATTTCTGTCAATTTTACTTTCGTTTGTTCCATGATTTACCCTGAAGAGCAAGGCTTACAGCTAACTTGCTTTGGCAGGTGGATGAAGTGGTGAGACCTTACAAAGGTCACAGCACCCTGTAGCTCCTCTTGCAGCTGGGAACATGTGAAGGAGGTCTACCATGCCCCCACTCTGATACACAGTAGTGAGACGTGTCTCTCCTGAAGGTTACCGTTGCTGCCTTGAGATGTGTTCAAAACCAGCTGGACTTAAGTGCCCTTGAAAGTGGCCCTTATCTCCACTGATCGGAGATCCTTGGGCACCTGTGCTGTTAGAGATCTGAAACTAGATCAGCCTCCAGCATTGGGCTACGCAGGAGGGCAGATGGTCCTTAGGCTTACTTCACAGATATATATTTGTACATGACAGTGAATTTGATTGCACTGAGGTGGTCCTCACCAGCACTACAGCCTAGGCAATGGGACCTGGACTCAGCTGAGGACATAAGTTAACTTCCCAATTAGACCAATGATGAGAAAATTAGCAGGAAAAGCAGCAGAAGTGACTTCTGAAGTGTTGAGCTGAGAAGTACTTGGCTCTCAAAGAGTATTTTCAGTTCTCTGCTTCCCTACCATTTACTTATTGTAAAGCTTGTCTGATGAATACAAGCTGCTGGTACTGACCTGCTGGTTTCTTGCCCTCTGCTCTCCTTGCAAGTTGTCACACAAATGCAATGTGAGTTCTTTGTAGTAGTGGAAGAGATGAAGAGGGGCTCCTTAAATACCTCAACATCTCTGAGGGAGTAGGTGCAGAGTTACCAGTCGTTGGAATGCTGTTTGCAATGTGCCCTGAATCTATCAGCTGAAGAAATCACACTGGGAGCTGAGGAGAGACAGCTGCAGGGGTTGTGACCATCTACTGAAGATCCCTTTTTTTCAAGTGCGTCAAGTAAGCCCAGGGCTTGGCCAATGGAGAAAAAGAAATGAAAAGGGAAGGTGTCAAACCATGAACTGAGAAAAAAGTATTACTTTGTTTTTCCTTTCCTAGATGCTTTAAACACTGGAAGATGCTTTCCTGCTGTCCCCATCACAAGCTTTTCAGAAAGACAGGGTGTGAGCCTGAGGTGTTTCAGTATGTCTTTACTTCTAAATGGAATGGGATGTCGAAAGTTAGGCCCCGAACAACAACTAAACAGGAGAAAACTTGGCGCTGCTTGCACCTCCTGAAACACTCGTCTGCTGAGCTGAAGGTTCGTTCTGTAGGGTCCTAGTGCTGGAAGCCAAGTATAGCTGGTTCATCACTACTCCTAACATGCCAAGTCAACTGCATGTGAGGTTTGTCCCTGGCATGAGGTGGGCACACTTTTGGCTTTATCACAGTGTAGATCTTATTTTACACTAGGTAGTACAGTGTGTTCCAGGAACCCACCTCCATAGGATCATCTCTCTCCTAGTCCAGCATACAAAGCATCACATGCACTATGCCAAGTCCCAGCCGCTATGCTGCCCCTCCTCCAGGCGCATCCATCCACATTTACCACTGAAGCATCTTGTAAAACAACAGTGATTCATCTGGTCTGCTCACAGCCTGCCTGGAAGTGGCCCGTGTATTAGCTTTTGCTTGTTCAAAGAAAATCTGCTTGGAGATGCGTATGTCTATGGATCAAAATGTGTAATTCCTATTATAGTGTTCAGACTGTAGAGGACCTCCTCCTCTTTAATACCACAACTTTTGTCTACAAATGTGTATGGAAGGTATTCCTTGTGGTATCCAGTGGGCTATGAAATACATTCTGGCTATAGACATTACATTTCTAGGCTTTCCGATGTGCCATGGGCTCCTCTGGAGCTAGCTTTGGGGGAGCAGAGGCAGATAGAGAGAAGGTGCTGAGATGAAGGAAATGATGAGGGACTATCAACAGAAAGTTTCTCTACTGTAGGAAACCCACCAGTTATCAGACTGCATCAGGAAAAATAGATGTGGGCAGGTAAGCTTTAATTCTTCCAGCCACTGAATGATTTTTTTAATCACTATGAGCTTGTAATAAGTTAATTAAAAATCTTGGTTAACTATTCAGTAGCCCTCCACTGGGAACATGTGCTTGAACTTAACTGTGTCCTCTTGGCCTCCTGAATTCCTATTCTGCATACACGTTTCACATTAAGGATGCCACCACTCCTTTTTCTGTCTCCTGCTAGTCTCAGAAAACACAGACCTCTATCTCTGATAGCTATCTGGCAATGCTTCCTTCAGGGGGTGTTTGTCCTCTGGTTTCATTTTTTCCCTCCTTCTCTTGGACAAAAGTCTGGAGAAAAGAGATGTGCCAAAACTATACATGTGAAATGAAAGGGAAATTGGAAGGCAATGAGGAGGGAGGTGACAGATGAAGAATAGGAGGAAAATGTAATAAGCAATCCTATCTTCCTTTCTTGTGGGGTAAGAAGGTCAGCAGAATCCTCAGCACACAGCTGAATGATAGTTATAGCTGTCAAGTTTGTATTGAACCTACTACCTGACTTTTCCCTGCAGTAAATTGCTGTGGAAGTCAACAATATTTCTGCTTTTATTGCAGAATCATGGCTATCGGATACAGAACAGACAAAAGGGTCGCCTTGATAAAGTCCTCTCCCCTGAAGTGATGTATGAGCAATGTTGGCTTTCCAGGTCCTGTTGTGGCAGGTATCGTGGGAAGGAGTCTGGTATCAGTCTCCTCCAGCCTGAAACAGAAGTGTGAATGTTGCTTGTGGACAAACAGGGGCTTCCCAAGGCTGTTTAACTTCATACATCATCTGGACTGGGACACTGCAGCCAACAGTGGTTGCACATCTGCAGCTCATGTGCAGAGCATGGAGGCTGCTAAACTCCTGGGGTCTGGGAAGAGTCAGGAGACCTGAGGTCACCGCCTTGGCGTATGGCTGGTGTGCAATGGCAATACCTTACAATCAGGTGTCTTTTTTTTTTTTATCACCTGTTGATTAATCTTGCTTCACACTAATAGGTAATAATGCATCATTAGTGTAGATAAACTACCTTGCTAATGAACTAGTCTGAAGAGTTTGTACACATCATAACCTTGCCATATACCTTGTGCCCCCTCCCTCCTTCACTACCATGCCCTTTAGTGATCATGAGCTTTTTCATATTAGTTTCTAGCCTTTTTTTTTTTTTTTTTTTTTGGTGCGGATAGTTCCAATTAGTCTCCCATCCTGCCAGTGCAATTCAGCCCTCACAGAAAGTTTGGTATCCTGCCAGTCCCAAATTTCAGCAGCGTCCTTCACTTATGTTCCGATGCTGAGGAGTGATGATGCATCAAAACTTTGCAAAATGCCATAGCTGCTAAGAAATGCTGAGATGTGGCATGAGTGGCAATCCTCCTCCATTGATACATGTTGTACTGTTTGAAGGAAAAAAATGAAAATCTAGCCCCCCTGCTAGAAACATGAGCCTACTGAGGAATTAATGAAATCACACCGTTCGGAGATTCACAGATGCCGTTCTGTTGGGAGTGTGCCTAGGCTTGCCATAAAATCCCTTTGGATAAGACTCAGTAAACATCTGGTACCTTTTTTAAAAAATAAAACCTATAATTGTTTTAGACCTTGTTGTCTGACCATGCTGGTAATGTGCCTGTGAGATCTAATTAGTTTACAAGTGACAAAAGAGGCTACTGTAGTGAAGGGGAGGCCAGGTGCCAGTATCGTTAGATAGGTTGGGCAAGAGCCACGAGAGCTGGCAGGTGATGGATGCAGGAAAGGTGTATTATCCCCAGCTTTGTTACAGAGGCAGGGACGTGAGGAAAGAAGGCAAATTGATAAACTGAAGCTCAAAGTTTTGCTATTCATCTTATGTAAAATTGGATCTGCAGTCTTCTGTGAGTATGATGGTTGGGTTCTTTAATAGCTGTTCAGTGCAAAAAACACCCTGACCTTCAGCCCCTATTGAGTACCTCTCAATGCCTGTTAAAATAAGATGGAGAGGACTTGTGCCTGAGTTTAGCATGTGTAAGGGTTGTAGAAACTCATGGCATTGATGTAGCTGTGTTCTTGTTTGCCATCAGTGATAAAATCCCCGCTGACAGTCAGCAAAAGAACCCTGAACTGGGTCAAGGCAGAGGGGAGTCCCGTCTGGTTTTATAACTGAGTCTACAGGACAGGATCATTAGCTGCAGACAGCAAAAGCCAACTGCCTGCTTTGCTTGGGTCGTCTTCTTGAATTGTTGCTTATTCCTAAATTAATAAATGTCTTATCCATATATTTTTGTAGCTATAATATATTAAAGATGTTGCTGCATCCTTTCAGGCAAAGAGGACATCTGGGCACCTCAGAAGCTCTGGGTTCAGGCACCATATGACATCTCTCTTGAGTGTGCCAGTCCCGGTGTCTGATTTTTTTTTTCAGTACTGGATCTGTGGCCTGGCTGAGCTCTGCTTGGCCCTTAGCTTGGTTATGACACTGGAGGTAGGTAGTGTTTGTGCATGGAAAATCTGGCTCATCACTGCTAGGCTGCCCAGACCACACTGCAGAAGCGGATTTGATTTGTGTTGCAGTGACCCTGAATCACAATTACCAACGGGAAGGACCGTGTGCATAGAGTTGCAAAAAAAGTTGCTTAAAGGGAATCATCAGAAGTGAAGATGAGATCACCACAGTATCTGCAATAAAATTCAAAGTAAATAGCTACATTTATTTCCCCACATAGTCAACAGTTCCCTCGCACCTCCCCATTGCTCCAGAGGGGGTACGTGCTGTGGACAGTAAGGAAAGGGACAGAAGGGACAGGGAAACAGCACCTCCCTCTCCTCCTGTAAATCAGGAATAACCCCATTAAAATCAAACAGAGTTCTCCAGGATAAAACTTTGTAAATGAAAGGAGGAAATGTTTTGCTTTCATTTTCTTCTGTCCAAGGCACCATGAAATGAACAGTTTTGAATTTAAAATGCTTCTAACCTTAAAACTGTGTCCAATATTTAAAAAAAGAAATATATATATAGACTCTTAAGTACATGTTTTGACAGCCAGTTAAGTGGCCTGATATGGTTTTGGTCTGATAAATAATGGCAAAAGAAACAATTGAATCCCCACACCCAGAAACTCCACATGTTGCTCCAGCTCTCAGTTTAGGTTATCACCTCTGAACAAAAGGAGCACATTTAGTCAAGTGCTCTCTGCCTAAGACACCACTCTGAAATTACATGGCAGCCAGATGAGATGAAAAGCAGGAGGTAGATGGAAGCAGGTAAAACACATTAAAATCTTTTTAAAGAAATCCTTCTTCTTTGAGAACAATAGTGTCTTTCCACGATACCAACTGCCTTTGATGCTTTGGTCCCTTTATTCTTTTGGAAGCAGGAAAAATCCAAAATCCAAACAAGGCAACAACTCTACACTCTTTATCTTTGTTTTCTTACAGCACAGCGCAATTTAAGGGCAGAACACTTAAATTCTGATTTTAAGATCACAGGAAACAAGGTGCCATCATCTTTACATTCCTGTCATGATCTGCTTTCTCAAATGAAAAGCTGGGATAATGGTTAGTATTTAAAAACAGGGAAGATGACAAAGGCAAAGTAGGAAATGCACTGTAAATGCAGAAAAAAAATTATCCTGGCACCACCTGCATGTTTGTACATGTATATATGTACATAAAAAAATAAAAACCTACTGAGTTATTGAATACAAATGAGACTGGCAAGAAGTGTTTTTCCCCAAGCTGTTACATATCCCACAATCCTGTCACAAAAATGTCTTTCCTCCCACTTCTGATTTTCTATTGTTTCTTTTCAACCAAAACAAAGTGAAAGGAGATGAAAAGATTAAAGAGGAAATGGTAAGTTATTTTCAAAGGTAATCTCTGTCAGGTTTGATTTTTAATCATGTGCTGGCATGGTGACGAAAGTTACCAGTGCGTGTCTAGAATGATACCTGGTGATTTGATTTACTTTTTTCTTTAATTAAATATAATATGAACATTTGTAACACAAGAATGCCTCTTCCTTAATTTCAGGAGGTCACAGACTGAAAAGAAAAAACAAAAGGAAGGAAGAATAAAAAGTCTATTTTGGATGTCCTAGCTGGTACAAAGTGTCCAGCCTCTTTGAGCATCTCTGCATGCCTCAGAAAGAGGACAAGCAAGCAGAAATGATGCCATAGTATTCCTACAGGCATGAGATGAGCAACCCCAAAACTGGATGAGCTACTTAGTCTAGTTGTGCTTGTGAGTGTGTATGGGATACTCAGCTAAAACCCTGATCAATGCAGGATTGATCCCTGTAACAGTACTTTCCAGTTTTTATCCAGTGACTTTTGCAAGTGGCACCTAAAAGAGTTAGCCGCTGGCACGCATATAATTTGTGAGCATGCTGGTTTTGTTTCCTTTTGTTCCATGCATATTTTACAAACTTATTTTGGAAAAGTTTGCCCTAAATAGTGCTTTTTCTTCTCACACATGTTGCAGCTGCAAATGCAGGCAGGCCTGTGCTGTGGAAGAAATGTTCTGCACAGATTTTTTTTTATTTTTTAATTCTTTTTACACATGAGGAAATACTTTCTCCTAGCTTTTTATTCCACACACCCCCCCCATTGCTTCTAAGCAAATGCTTGCTTATCAAGAACTATGACAGCCTGATACTTGCATAGACAATTGTACAACAGAGAAATACAATTGTACTTTCTTTTGCTTTGGTATATGGTTTTGCAAAGCAGATGTATGCCTCTCCATGGGCTTGAGGTTTTTATGTGCAAATAGAGGTCTTGGTTGACTGCTCCAAAGCCTAAAATCCCACAGGAATCAAAAGAACGGAAGAGCATCCTTGAAGCGAGATGTGCTAGAGCAATTTCCTTTATGGCAGCTGAAGTTTCCAAGCTGTAAATGCCTATTAATTCACTGCCGGGACTTCACAGGTTTGACCATTTGTCGTCTGTCTCACCCTGGAAAGCTGTGGTCTTCTGTATGCAAACAGAAGGTGCAGGAGGTAATGATGCTGCTTTGGGTTGCTGATATGACCCCACCACATACCCTTTAGTGTTTGCTTGTGATGGAGGAGTTGCACATGCATGGAGCCTCCCTTAGTTAGCCACAACGTTCTCCATATCTCTACTGCCACACTCCAAATCTAGCTCTTGCTCTTCCAGCAGATACTCACCAGCAGAGAGCCCCTCCCCTCCCTGATGGACATTTCACTCTCTGGTTTGCAGCCCAGGTTGCAGTACTGAAGTAGCAATGTTCTTGTGGGGTGTAGAGCCTGATTTGCTAGCACACCAGCAAGCACATCAATGTCACTGGGATCACCCCAAAACTGCCCACCATGACCACAAAGGACCTTGCAGGTTTGGAGCTGAGCTGCTGGAAAGGTTTGCTTCAAAGACTAGATGCTGATGAATCACTTGGATATGAAATCAAATGCAGGGCTCCCATGGTGGTGGGGATGAGCCCACCTTTATAATGAGATGCCACCTCACCTTCAGCTTGTGCTCATCATGGGAACTCTACTTTCCCACAGCTTTTCTCAAAGTACAGCACATTCAATTAGAAGATGCAGTCCATCTGAGTATTACACATGTTCATGCCTTAAAGAACCTGTAACAGCACTTCATAACAATATCTAATAGACATTAGGCCTAGAAAAGAGCTCAGTGTAATCCTGTTATATGAGAGCAAGGGTAGTTTGCAGGATATAAATCAAATGCTCCCCACAATAGAAAGCTCCTTCATTACCTTGTAAGCCAGATAAACAGTCCAAAAAACCTTAACTATAAGGTATATATTGTAACAAATAATGCAGAAATCTAAATTTAATTGCTAGCAGCCTGCCTGTTTGCTTGCAGTCATGCAGCCTTCCTTTCTTCCACGACAGGTTTCCTTCTGCAAAGGTTTTAGAAACTCCATGCATTAAAAGTGCAATTATGGAAACAATTTATAATCAAGGCATGGTTATTAGGGTAGCCTGCATGTATGGGATATTTTATACCAATTACAATCCCAACAGTCCTTTCTGAGAGCAAAATTTGCATCTTGGTTTTTCCCTTTCAGGTTTCAGTCCCAGCAGTGCCACCTACTGCTGAGATAACTTTGAAAGCTAAATTTATTATTTCTTTGGGGGAAAATTTTCAGAGGTCATTATCTGCAGGTGGAACACAAGTTCACAGGAAAAAAAAAATGAAATGGTTGCAAAAGCTCAGCAATCTCTGACTAAAATCTCCCCACCTATACATAGCTGAGACCAATAGGAAAAAAAAAAAAAAAGAAAAAGACCCCAGAAATCCCTAGTTTGTAATCTCACATTGCTGAAACCAAGTGTTACCCTGATCACTCCTCATTCACTCATGATAATTCATGTTGTTGTCCCACGTCCAGTCAATACCGTGGAATTATACCAGCTGCTATGAGCTGAATGCCTGGCCCAGAACTGTTAAGAAAAAAGTACGCAGAATTACTTTTTTATTTTGGAAACAAAAATAAATTACTTCTGCCAACAAAACCTACAGCCTTGCTTATTTCTTAGTGATGGGAGGTTAGCTCATTTTTTTTTAAGAATAATTATTAATTTGGTCAGTGAAAGGACAGCTGAGGTAGGATCTCAGCATCCCTGAGCGCAAGGGATGTGGAGGTTCTGGTATGGCTTTACCAGACCACTTCTGGCAAGAGAAGAGTTACCAAGGACAGACTTTAAGATCCTGAAAACAAGGGAAAAACTACCAAAATGATGTTTGTTTGGAAACAATCTGAGAGTTTTTTGGGGTTAAAATGTATCCTCCGCAGGTGATACCTTGGAGGTGTTTCTGTCTCATTCTTCTCCAGTGCCACATCTCCTTGTAAAAATAGCCTGTGGGCTCAGCTACCTCCCCTGGGGACGCCTGTTTCCAAGCCAAAAGGGACATTTGGCTCTGCTCCAGGAGGTTCAGTCTGGCCAAGGAGCTTCAGCTGTGGGGAAGAAGGGTACAAAATGCTGTGCTGTACTTAAGGCTGAGGCTTAGGGTTGATTCTAGCAGGGCATGTGGTATAGGGTAAAGAGTGGAAGGGAACAAGAATTTCTTGGCACAGAATGTCAATTTTGCAAACTGCTTTGCTATTAAAATAAACTTTGAAATAACACCGCTCTGGAATTTATTTATATATTCATCTAAGGGAGATGTTTCTCCAGTGTGATGTTCACAGCATGCTACAGGTGAGGTGAAGTCCCACTGAACCTGGCAGAGGCTCCTCATTTAGGCAGGGAGAGGTGAGCTATATTTTGCAATAAGATGGCTGTAAGAACATGGCTGTGTCTCAAAACAGGGTCACCTGAAAGGCCGGAGAGATGCTAAGTGATTTAGGTGAAGAGAGTTAGTTGGGAGTTGACAGCAAATGCTGGGGAGTGGTTAGTATTTGACAGGGCTGTGTTATTTACAAGCAGACAGAGACTGAGAGCAACAAAACTGTGGCAACAGGGAGAGGAGTATGGATGGCCGGACTGCAAGATGAAGTCCAGAGAGAAGAGGCTGTGTGGTGAAGGGCTTGGTGAAGAAAATCTTGCAAGTTTTCAGAAACCCATGTTTTTCCTCCCTGATGTATTTTTATTGCCTGTTACAGCAAGAAAAGCACAAGGAGGGATGGAGGTGGCCAAGCACCATCAGCAAAGCGCTTGCCCTTTGCCGAGGGTGCTGCAGGCAGGCATGCAGGAGGCACAAGCCAGCGGGACTGGAGGTGGTTGCACAGGGGGTGTGCATGCAGCAGAGGGAGGAATCTGCTTTGAGGTAAGGGTTGTGAAGAGAAGAGGTGCTGTTTCTGTAAGATGAGTGGTGGAAACCTTGGTATGGGGGACAGGAGTTATTGTCATTAGGTACAGCTAAGTACTGCTAAGGCATGCTGCGTGCCTGAGTACGACTAAGCCGTGATGCTGAGGGCTGAACCCTGCCTCACTGTGCATGGGTGATGCTGGGAAGGTCCAGAATAGAGCCAGTTGTGTGCTCCTTTCCCGCTTGCTGATGGCCTGTTCATTAGTGTTTCTAGTACAAACCCACGCATCATCACCACGGGATCTCCCTGGACTGGCACATCACCAGGTGGCTTTCTTAATGAAGTCTTTTCTAGCAGAAGGTGTGTGACCCTGTACAGTTGCAGGTTACTGCAGCTCACCATGGTCATTGTCTCTACCTCTGGCTGGTTTGAGTGATTTTTGGTTTGTTGTGGGTTTTTGGGTGTGTGTTTTTGGTTGTTTTTTTTTTTTTTTTTAAAAAAAAAAAAAAAAAAAAGATGTAGCAGTATAATTCACACTTGATTACCTCCTTGCATGAGCAGGGCTGCAGTGTTTACAGCCTGCTATGAACCACCCTACACTGTGTATATTGCCTCCTGGAAACATGTCTGAACCGCACTTTTTCTTCTGACTTTGCCTATATTTGATTTCTACTGGAAGGAAATTTTCTTAGCCCTCTCTTCCATTTTTATTCAACAACTGATTTTTCCAAGACCCAGCAGCCTGGTCATGATAGGGTTTGTTTGTTTGTTTGCCTTTTTATGTTGCCTGTCATTAATGCTAAGCAGTCAATGTTTTCCTATACACACCTCTCCAATTTGACACCTGGGACTTGTTTACTACCCTTTTTCCATGCAGTTTTTATAATTTTAATTTACGCTTTCCCCCAAAGTGACAGCGCAAAACAGTAAGATAGGATCAGGGCAAACATCTATCTTATAGGATCAGCTTTTGGAAATATATATATTGGGCTTTATGCAAATCTCTGTGAATACTTCAACATAAGCACATGCTTCTTCCCACCTTAGAAAGCACCCTCCATCAGAAGCCAAAAATAAAATTTATGAAGAATATTTTGTGGTCTGTTAGCATTTTGAATTACTATGGTGTTAGTACGACCTCTTTTTGAGGTGGGTAGAGAAGGATGAGGTAGAATAGAAGAGGCATAGAGGGTTCCCATCATCACTGGAAGCAGCCAGCTTAGGAGCCTGGGACAACACAGGGAATATTGACCATCTTTAGAGGATCCTCACCTCCCAGCAGGGACCGTGAAGCGTGGGACAGTGAGGCCGCCGTTTTATACAACCCAGTTGGGAACAGTCTGTCTGCTAGGAAATTCATTGATGTTCCAGACTGATGTCCTGATGTCCCCTCGCCCACCTTGACAGGAACTGGTGGTGTGCACCTCAAAGATGCTTTTGGTTGACTTTCTGGGTATCAGCTAGATTGCTTATTCTTCCAGCCAAATCAGTAACTTTCACTGCATTTCTCAAATGCACGTGAAGACCCTGCATTTGCCAAATGAATGAAAGGGTTGACAGGGGAACTCTTTTTTTGGACTTCTTACAAAAGTGATTCCAGCACTGAGTGAAAAATAAACTTTAAAGCATAATTTGCCACTGTGCTTTCAAATCTGCTTATTTGGCCCTGGCTAAATATTTCAACCCAGAATATCTCCAGCTGCTCCCTTGCCTCTGAGAGAACTTAAATTTCAAAACACCCCCGCCATACACCCCGTTTCTGCTGGGAGCCCAGCTCTGGTCCGTGGGATTAAATCTAGACATTATTAAATTCTGCTGATCAGTGACAGAAGTGCCTTTAAAAAGCAGTGCTGAGCAGCTGCTCAACATTGCTGTTGTGGTGATGGGGAGGACACAGTCTGTGTCATTCCTAGAAGCACTTGATTGTGGAAACACAGCTCAGAGTCACTCTTTACAGGCTGGTTGCCAAAACTTCAGCAGAAACAGAAAAGCTTGCAAATAATTAGCTAGACTGTCTCTAGCAGGTGTCGCTTTGGAATTCATTGTTGATGATAATCCTCAAAGACTGCAGAGAGGTGATGGGACTAGACAAAATGAGTCCGCTATTCACATATTCCTTTACAAGCAATGACTCTCTTTGCTAATGCACCAGCTCTGATAGGAAGCAGCTCGTCAAAAATATCTGCATTTTGAACTACAGGGTAAAGAAAGAATAAATTGTTCTTTTAACTTGGGAGGAAAAAAAAAATATTTCCCCTACCCCCAAGCAAATCAATACAATGTCTTGAATTGGGAAAGGATGCTGCATAATAGGAATACAGATCCTCCATGAAACCCTGATTCTAGTTGAGGTATTTAATACTTTCTGCCACAATAAAAGGAGAGAATTAATGGACTCGGTGGGAAATCTAGATGCCATTTAGCTCTGAATCAGACTATTATTTTACACTTGGCATTGATAGGAGTCAAAATGAGGCCACAAGCCCAAGACTTTCTCAGCTCCTTGTGAGTGCCAATTCCCTTTATATTCCCATGATCCCTGCTTGGAGCCTTCCCTTTCTCCAGCTCTCAATCACAGCAGCAGCAAACTGAAGTAATAAATTATGAAGCCACTTCAGCCTAAATGTGGGTAAGAATTGTACGCATTTTCCCTCTTTTTAAGTATGTGGCTATTGCACATACATGTAAGATGTGGCTGACATTATATATAAAATGTATGATAAAAAGGCAGACGTTTATTACAGAAAACTTATTCTATGAATGCATGGTTTATCAAAATGTGCTGCTTGCCCTACAAAGGAGGAATTTTATTCTCACTACGGTGATTTTTAAGGCATGCATGTGTATTCAGAGTGAATTAAATGGGGACAAGATCTCAACGAATTTTTACACTTTCTAGACAAAAACCTGGTAAATTTTTGCAATCTTTTTTTTTTTTTTTTTTCATTATTATTCCTTTCCCCAGTATTAAAAAAGCCTGTAAGATATGGGGCAGGTGAGGGAAGCTTATGAGTAAAACCAACACGAACAACACTCTGAATCCTTTCTAGAGTTTATTTCTGGGGGAGGATTTATTTGGAAGGTGTCTTGATCACCGGCCATGTCAGGAGCCATCACTGCAATGGCCCTCAGGACTCCTTGGATGTATAAAAAGTGCTGTGTTGCTGTTGCTTTCCAAGCTCAGTGTTCTGCTGACTGCAAACCACATAACACTGATGTAGAAGCCATTATTTATAAGCATGTGTCTGATGGGTCCTCATGATACCTTCAAAAGTGGATGTACAGTGTTATGAATATCTTGCTCGAAGCCACATGGCAAGTAAGGAGCACAAATGAGGTTGGGACTCAAGAGCTCCTCGTTCCCATGCCTTTCATACAAATCCTGTCATACAAAGATGAGGTGCGAGAGCAACAGCGCAATGAAAAAAATGCTGCTGATGATCA
The DNA here is from genome assembly GCF_023634155.1 of Falco peregrinus. NCBI lineage: Eukaryota > Metazoa > Chordata > Aves > Falconiformes > Falconidae > Falco > Falco peregrinus. The sequence continues at coordinate 64,702,088 of NC_073722.1, forward strand.
CCAGGTGCTGTGCACTCATTTTGATGCTACTCTGGATGCTTCCCTGTTACCTTAAATACCTAAGGGTTGACCTTGACATTTGCAAACCAAATTGCAGAGCAAATCAACATCAGTGTTCTTTCTAGATCCCACAGAACAAGGATGCTTGGTTCTGTGCTATGGGGAAAGGGTACCTTCCAGCAAAACCAGATGATGGGCAGCAGGAACACAATTAGGAACCCTACTCCTGGAGGTCTTGTCAAAGAAAGGGCTGTGGGCCTGTGCTGGGAAATACAGTACCATATGAGCAGCTCCTTGGCTTTGGGCTTGCTGGCCAGTGTCATTACAGCCACATTTTTCTCTTTCGCTAGCTTGAAAACAGATGTCGAGAGAGCGAGCTGAGAAAATCAGTTTGCAAAAGACTTAAGAGGGGTTTCTCTCTCCTTCCCCAGAGCAAACACGCGTAACAGGGGATTGCTTTGTGATATCGCTGGAGCCGCTGAGACGCTTCCAGGCTAGGCAAACCCCATCTGAGTACCAAGAGGAATGGCTCAGCTGTAGGAGTCATGTAACTTGGGGCTGCCTGGCTCCTTTCAGACATGCGGTGTTTTATTTCAGAAGTTAATCATGCTCTGCAGAGGATTCGGCTTAGCTTGGCAGAAGAAGAGTGCTTTTGTCCTCTCTGTCTTCTCTCCAAAGTGACCTTTAGCTTTATAATCTGATGGGCTCAAGGGTTTGGTAATCTCAGATTTGTTGGTAGTGGGTATCATGTGTTGACAATCCCCAAACTGAGCAGCCCCATTTTAAAAAATAATTGTGCTGAAGCAAAGATAAGCTATTGCCTCCAGCTATAGGGTTTTAATAAAGCCAGTGTATGAGAGGGCGAGGATCCAAGCCAATTATAACCTAATTGACCCTCCTAAGACTTCTTTCTTATCTAAAACCTCATTCTTTGCCAGTCAGGCTCATGATACTTGTGGCTTGGAAAGTATAATTTTTAGTGACCCGTTATCTACAGCATTCCTGATCCAGATAAATAAATGCAGGTGTCCACCTCTAGATGGATGATTGATTTAGTTACAGTGGCCACAATTGGTCAATTAGGGTGAAGCAGTCTGCTAAAGCCAGAAAAAATGAACACAAGATGGAAGGAGGCAGAGCACAAGATTTACCTTGACAGAGGAAGCAATTTAAATGAAGAAAATCCAGTGTTGCCTATTTAATACTCCATGGAGTATGAAAAAGCTTTCCAGAAATAATTACTTTCCATATATACTGTTGAAACAAGGAAAAATTAAGTCTCTGGCAAATTGAAATCGGTATTTTCCTGTAAGTATTGAAGGCTTATTTGGCATTACGTGTTGGAAGCCTGAGAGTGGAGAAGGAAGGAGCACACTGTGCTGATCAGCTCAGGGGTGGGTGGCCTGTGAGTATGCTGCCAGCACATCTTGCTGGCCAGATCAGGGAGGGGGCATCCAGCACCAGCACAGCTCCTTGCATTTGTTGTCGTGTCCAGCAGTGCTATGAAAAGGTTCGGACAAGAGAGGACACAGGAACACAGCTCCTGTGGCATGATGAGGAATACCATACAGCCGCTCAGGTGGGGAGGGAATTGGAGAGTGAAGCTAGGAGCAGGTAGATTAATCCATCCAGAGGGCATACAGTAGATTGCCTGGATATGTGACGTGAATTCAGAAGAACACGTTTGCTTCTTGCTTCTGAGCAGGAATATCAATGAGAAAATCAACTCCTACCACTTTCCCCTCTTAAAGACTGAAGCAGAACCTAGTGTGCTGCTCCACCAAAAGCAGGACAGACCCAGCACAGCAGCCAGGCTTGCTGGGTATTTCAGAAAGTCTACTCATTAGACCCATTTGCTGGTTTCTTGTCGTGTAGGTTTGCTCCGATTTTGCTCTGCTTGCTCCCATGGGCTCTGCTGGCTCTGGGCAGTCATTTTGAATCACTGATACCAGCTGGCTGGAGCAAACATCTGCCTTTCCTCCAGGTACAGCTGCCTTTGGGGTCAGGACTGCATCATAAGGAAGGACTTTGCCCTCAGCCAAACTTTGTGCTGTTGCATTTAGGGGATGGAGTAGGAAAGGATCTTTAGCCTGTATTTAGTCCATGTATTCCCAGTTTCTGCTTGAAGCCTCCCTGTGGAGGAATCTCTCTTTTGCTGTTACTAGAGAGAGCACCTTGAGAGGTGGACTTTTACAGAGATTGAGTTAGGCATGTGGAGCTGGAAATGCAACTATCTTGCGTTTCAGTAAGCTTGCTGTCAGCAAAGAAGTCACCTTACCCCACACACCAATAGGCAACTGCCATAGCCATGAATTCACTATACTTCTGCAGTGAGAGCTGTCCTCTGAAGTCGTTAGGTGACTGCAGCAAGTTCGTACAGACCTCCGCATCTCCCCAAACCGCCTCTCTCCCCAGATGTAGATGTCTCTTGGCGCTGGCACAGCAGTCTGCCTACTGGCATAGGGCAGTGGTGGCCCATTGGGAGGGCAACATCAGTCCTCTAGGAAAAGCCTGGGTGCTCGTGATCCCAACGCAACACGCCACAGGTCTGTGGCAAAACAAGACCCCTTAGTGCTGCTGCAGAAGAGCTGATCTGTCCCTCCCTGAGCACTTGCAGGGTGAACAGCTCTGTCCTTTTGGAAAAATGGCTCAAAGGCTTAGCATTGCTCATCCTGCTCACGGTGACACAAGGGGGATCATGTGTGCAAATGCTCATATATGTGCATGCGTGCATGTGCCTACAGAAAAACTTTCAGGCTTTCTTCTGCCAGCTTTCGGGTAGCATCCTGAGGGGCTATGTCATGTAGCATTTTCTCTTTTATTCGTTGGCTTGGGATTCATAACCTTTTCCATTCCTGCCTGGTTTCAACACCTGCATTTCCAAATGAGACCACTGCTGTTTCATGCCCAGTGTTATTTGGGCCAGGCAAGCTATCACATTGGGGTCACAGTCAGGGAGACAATTTGGTGCCATTGCCTGCAATATTTAACAGAATGCAGCTGCAGCTTGTAATAAAATACATCCCTTTCTCCCTCCTTTCTCCCAGGCCCAGCCCTCAAAACACACTATTTCTTGCAAAGCCCATGGAAGAGCTCCACAGGGAACAAACAAAAAGGTGGTGGAAGGAGCCGCAGCTTTGTGCCATTGAAAATGTCTTTGGGAAGCTTTTTTGTCTCTTTTCCATTTGTATCCCATGTCTGACTAACTTCTGTGTGTGTATTTGCTGTTGCCCATCCCTATGTGCTCTCCATGTCCAGCAGAGGTAAATGGGCTAGTCTTCTCTAGTCATCAGTAAAAATCAGAAGCAATGGTTTTATTAAATGGAAATAACGTGGTTGTTGACAGGAGGAGCCATACACATTGCCCTAGGTGCCGGCTTGCAGCAAGGCACGTGCTTTGGGACACTGGGAGAGCCCACCCACCTCTTATAGCTAAGGTGGTCTCCTAGACCTCAGCAGTGACTTTACTGCTACATCCTGAAACTTTGGCTTCTGCAGCTTCTCTTACCATATTTTGGCTTCAAATCGAAGTAGATAAGCTGTACAAAGCCCTTGCACCACATACAGAAAATTCTCAGGGCAACATGGCCTTAATAACCACTAATTGCCCATTTCAGCCTCACCTGGGTCCCCACCTGCACTGCCCACCCACAGCAGCCATGTAAGCCCTGGCCCTGGCCCTGGCCCTAGCCCTACCCCTGGCTGAGGGTGCTGGCAAGAAGATGTGTGTTGGGGAATGGTTTATGGTACCAGCTGAGTCTGTGGGGGTAAGTACTTGTCTCTGCTCTGGCATTATGCAGGTTGAGTGAGCCTTAATGTTGGTAAGTGGGGTTAAAGAGCAGCTGCATTTGCTCCTGCTTATGGTGGGGTCAGAATGTGGTGGTCAATGCTGACAGCACAGTGCCTGAGCCTTTGATATGCTTCTTGCAAAATAAGCAGAGATTTAAGCAGCAGTTTCTTCGTCCTGGGTTTGTAGTGAGCAGTTATTTCATTTATGAGAATGATGTGCTGTATTGTGGTGTTTATATAACCCATGAATCATTTGCAAGTGTTTGTTCGTTGCTCCAGTTTGCTTGTTGGGGGAAAATCTGAGCCCCCTGGGGAAGCTACTTTTTCTCTCTCAACCCTGATTTGTCTCTGTTTCTCAAAACTCCTTGGAGGGAGACTTCTCAGACAACTCCCACAGTAAAGGAACAAAGAGCTGGGGTGGCTCACTGCCCTGCTTGCATGCATGGAACTCCACTACAAAGCTGAAAACACGCACCCTCCTTTCCCCAGCCCAGTCTCTGCCTTGCATTTGTTACTCTTAATGTTGCTGTACCTGATTTCCATCTACCTGAAACAATGCTCAGTGATTCAAGCCAGGGTAAATGCTGCCAGGCTCCCTTGGGATAATGATTCCCTGCGTTGCTCAAGTCTGCAATGCAGTCTCAAGGGAGGATGAGATGTTTTTTACCATGCAGGGTCTGAGATGGGAGGCATTAACTATCTGTTGGGCAGTGGTGTAAGATTAGGTGCTCTGATGGGAAATTAAGCTAGGGGGTAGAGCAAGGCAACTGCAGGGGAAGGGGGGTGGAGGGGGGACACACGACGATGACGCAGTCTGGGCTGAAGCAGATTCATTCCGAAAAGGTAGCAAAACGCGGTGTGTTTCCCAAGCCTTTTTATGTTGACCTGGATCTCCTGCCATGAGCACTGAGCAGCACTCCCTCAGCACCCCTGCTTGTGCTGTCTGTGGGGATGGAGGCTGCTGGGCTGAATCAGATTCCAGCTCTGCCCATCCTGTGTTTGTCTGTCTGACTACCACCAGCTCAAGACACTTGAGAGGACCATGCAGTCTACAGCTGGTGTTAGTCAAGAGCAATCCTACCCATAGGGAAGGGAAAAAAATAATCTACTTGACAGAGACTGAAATAAAACAACTTCTGTAGGAGGTAGTTCCAGCCCAGGTCTGGCACAGAGGGAAAGGTAGCAAAGCAGCCCAGAAATCAAAGTGCATGGAGAAGAGCAAATGCAAACGTGTGTGTCAGGAGAGCCTTGGTGTTTCAAAAGTGTGCTGCTAACTAATGCAGATTTCCCTTGCATATCTCTGTATTTATTCAGTTACCAAGATAAAGAGGTGACATTCTCTTTTTTTTTTTTCCATGATGTGACCCACCTATGGTATTCAATAATATAATATTAGAGAAAAACCTTTGGTATGGTCTTTAATAAAATAGCCTGCTCTGACAGGTAGGTTATTGACTATTATAAAGCTGTTAGATTTAATATAAATCTTCTTGGCAATCCCTAGTATTCATCACATTTTCATGAGTAGCGAACGGTTGTGGATACTGCCAGATGTGGTCTCAGTGGAGAGCAACTGAGATAAAAATTGCAAAAGCAGCTAAATGATGCATGGGCTGAAATCCCACTTTCAATCAGACCCAGAGCATGCCATGGGAAGATTTAGTGAGCTACCTCCCAGTGGTTTGAAAGTCTCCTGAACAGTTTACCCAGCCACCTTGGGAGAAAGAGGAGTGGGCAGGAACTGGATAATCTGATCTTTATATTAATTGTGTCACAGAGATTAATTTAAATCCTGAAGCAGGAGATTATATAAACCTGTAGTATTTACTGTTGCAGCTCTGGACGGCTGCATGAGTGTCTGATCCCAGGACTTGCTGATTTCGACTTTGTTAACATTTTACTGTAGCCAGCATCCTAATTCTTTGCACTATATGACAGGCTGCTTTCTTGCAGTGCCTTTGATTTTAGCATTTCCTACTCTTATTCTGTGCAATTTTGGAGAAAATGTCATTTCTAACTTCCCTGGCACACAGTTTGGTCAGTCCCAATTGCTCTCCAGTGGAGGAGAGGGAAGGGCTGCTGTGAACTTCCCTGTTCTCTTTTCTGTAACTTCACAGCTTCCAGCTTCAATGCTTGAATTTGTATTGCAGTCATGCCTGGAGATGTCCCCTGTGAAAGTCTTAGGTACTGTGCAAACACAAATGCTAAACTCTGTGTCTGCAGGAATGGGAGCTGTGGGGCTCCTGAATGGAAGGGGCAGATTTTGAGAGGGGCTGTGCTAAAATAGCTCCTGCTGGTGTTGGTGGGAGATGAGAAATCTTGCAAAATACAAAGCAAACACACATCTGTTTCCCCTGTGCTGGGATCCTTTTTGTTTGGGTTGTTTTCTGGGGCTTTTTTTGGTTGGTGTTTTTTGTTTGGTTGGTTTTGGGTTTTGAGTTTTTTTTCCAGGTTTTTTTGTTGTGGTTTTTTTTTTTTGTTGTTGTTTTTGGTTGTGTTTTTTTTTTTTTTTTTAATAGAAGGTACTAGTGCATAGCCACCCTGATGAGCGTTTCTGTTGTTCAGGCTTGTGCTATTGAGTTTTGCCTTCACCAGTTGGGTCCTGCACCCCATGTTTCCGTACGTCTACTGTGAGCTGTGAATACTGTTGTTGCCTGTTTTCAGGCTTCTGAATCAAATCAAAGTGTAATTTGAGCATTGAGGAGAATATACGCAATTGGAGTGAGAGATGCTAAGTGGTGACTAAAACAGCCACGGGGTTTTTTGGCAAATCGGTGGCATTGGCCAAAAAACCTTTGGTAACCAGACTTAGCTGCTCTTTGACAAACAGAAGTCCTAAAGAAAGCACCTAAATATGCTGTGTAGACAACGTTAGGTCAACTTGAAAGAGTTAACATCTAATCACAGATTTGGTTTCCTTGACTGACAGACAATTTTCAAAAAGAGTATGTTTTGTCAAGAAGTCATTCCCTTCTTGTTCCAGAAATCTCTCTTTGAAACCAGGGCAGGCAATTTCCTGCCTGTGATGGCGTTCCAGACACGAGATACCCTTGTCTTTGACAGTAAAGGACGTTGGCTTCATTTGAGCTTTTTCCCTTATCACTGACAACAATAAAATTGTCAAGTGTGTGATTTGAAACATCAAACTCGGTATGAACTTTCTGTGTAAGCAAGGGACATTGGACATAATAACTTTTTTCTCCCATCAGTATGATATATGGGACATACAAATTGACAGATGGTAAAGATTGGCTGATGTATGTGTATGGTAACTTCTGTATGAACTATCAACAGACCAACAAGGTTGTAATGAAGTCATCTTTAGAATTTAATAATAAACTTCCCTTTATCAGCATTGGGTCAAGGTAATGATGTGATGGTTCTTAGCTGTGAAGACAAAGGAAGACTTCACAGCTGAGGAAATGCCCATTTTAATTGCAGGCTTGGAAATACTGTCTGTCAAATTATGGTAGCATTACTTTATTTTTATGGAGAAGCTGGTTGCATTTGAACCTGACCCAAAACCCCAAAGCTCCATTCAGAACAAATCAATCATGTAGAACAACTGATGATTTTGACTATTTTAGTTTGAGTGCCTAAACAGTGAGACTTCCAAGTCACCTGGAATTTGCTGGGTTTAGGCATGTGAATTTGAATATAAAGTCTGAGTGTTATGTAGAGACAAACGAGATCTTTAGATATCCTTCCAAATACTGGCCTCAAACTTCACTTCGTCAGAGCTGCAAGGTGTGGATGAGCTGGTTCATCGAGAGGAGAGTGGACTTTACCTTGTGAGCCATGACTTCAGCGTGCCTTATATCAAATTGCTAGCCTTTGTGTGATGCATATAGCTTTACTGCAGCTGTGGCTAGGTGAAATGTAACTAGTTTTTAACCATGTGGTTGAGTCCTTAGAAGGTTTTAGCTTGTCATGAGTGTGCCAACACTTTTCAGTGTTTTGATTTTGTTTCTGTTTAAAAGTAACTAGGCATTGTCACACAACCACACCTCCATAACTTTTAAAGTAAGTCTTTATTATGGGAATTATCTCAAACTCCAAGTATTAGTCTGTAGGTTGAGAGCATCCAAATCCTTAAACCGAAGTCACTTGTCAGGAACAGGGACACAGCAAAAAGCAAATAAGAAGCAGAGCTTATTTAAGCGATGCAAGAACCTGTAAAGCTCAGGTGAAAACTGAATGGACACATGCTTAAACGCAATAAACTCATGGCAGTGCATGGTATATAACAGTAGTCACCCTCCGTGCTTGCGCTTTTATCCCTGCTCAGGTACAACGCCCTGCGTTTTACCTCTGCCATTGGGGGTAAAGTGCAGGTATGTGCATGGCTGGTTGTAGAGGTGGAGCTGGCTGATGGTAATTTGGATTGCCATAACCCAGTTGCATTCAACAGTGTGCCTACACCCAAAGCTTGACCAAAAGCAACCAGCAACACTAGGAGGCAAGTGAGTGGCACTGCCTGCCTGTGCTGAGCTGAGCTGCTCCAAAGCCTGTGAGGTCCTACAGACATGACCCAGAAATGTCACTCATTTTTAGGTTAGCACGCAACAGCCCCCAGCCCAGAAAAGTGTGTTGGTTTTATCTTCCAGCTCTCTTTCTGCTCTTAAGTTACTACTACCTCCAGCCCCCACAGAGCAACAATACACAGCAGTACTATTTCCTTGTAAGAGTAATTTAACTTTTGGTGTGAGTGGGTAGTGTTCTCGGCTGAATTACAGGCAAAAGCCTGACTCTAACAAGATATTTATTTTACTTAGCAAAAATTATCCAACAGTAAAAGTGTAGTTGCTGCCATTGGAAATATGACTGTTTGAATAAAAGTTATGGGAACAGTAAGATTCAGCTATGGTATGTTAATTTGAATCTGCAGTAAATCTGTCAGGATTAAAAGTCAGTTTAAGAGCTAAAATATAATTGTTGTAAAACACTGAACTGCAATTTATATATACTTTTCCCAACCACTTGTGTGCTAGCAATATTTCAGTTCTATAATCACAATTTGAACCTTTTTAAAAGGTTTTTTTTATGCAAGTCAGCAGAAGCAGTATTTTATTAGTTTTCTTTGTGTGGGATTCTCTGAATGATATACACTTTTGGGGAGGAAAATGGTCTGGGGATAAAAATAAACAGAGACTACCTTACACTTGCTTTTCTTTTGTGAAAGATAGACATGTCTGAGTGTGCAACGAACAATTTTTCAATCAGTTTGGAGCTCGATAAAAATAACTGTCAAAGTGCGATTTTGTTAGTTAGACTTAGAATGCCATGCAGACATGCTTTCTGTAATGAGATTCTGTGATATCAGGTAGATATGTTTTTTTTGTAAAAAATAAAAACTTATTAGTAACCTAAATATCATTTTTTAAAAATAAGCTTGCTTGTATAATTGTGTAGGAAGAAAAAAAAAATCTGTAAACCACTTTCAACTTAAATACTTGAATCGGTGCTTTAGACTGTCAGCTTTCAGTCCCAAGCATCTTCAGGTGTGGTTTTCCATGACAGCCACCTTGACTGTTGTTTACTCGGTGTTTGCTACCCATCTCAGACAAGCTACAATGGTCACTGAGAAAGCAGAAAGGGCACCTGTGCTATGCTTTGAAGATCTGGCTAATATTACAGTTAGGAGGTGAACCTCACAGTACATTTGAGAGCAGGCTACACATTTGAGGAGCTGCATGTGAGTGTCACTCCTCAGCAGAAACTCTATGGGTGATGGAAAAGAGGCTTTAATGCCAGCCCGCCCTTCAGCAGGCAAAAGACTTAGTGCCTCCTGGGGTGTATTCTTATTAAACTCCTCTTTGGCTGGGTTTCCAAGAGAATATATTTATATACTGCCTGCCACCCTCAACAAAAACCAAACCAAAACAACCAAAAAACCCAGAAACAATACAACTTCCAAAAAACAAAACAAGAGGACCCCAGACAGTACCTTTTAAGTCCTGACTGTTGGTCAATATACCTTAATATGAAGGAGATTCTCTGTCAGCTTTTAGAATAAAAGCATGAGGTTTGGGCAAAGAATTGAATATTGTCCATTCACATGCAGGAGTTCTGGAGAGAAGTCAGCAGGAGCCACGTGCCCTTTATAGGAGATAAACCTTGCCCGATGAGCTTATCGGGACTGATGTTTTTAGGTGAGTCCTTACAGGTTAGAGGTGAAACCTAGGGCGTTGGGATCTCATGAATCTGTGGTCACACCTGGGCTGCATGGGCTCGGTTATTGCAGATGGCATGGTGGTATCTTGATTTCAGACCTGCAGGAGCTCCTCTGGAGATCCCCTGGGTGCTGCTTAAGGAAAAAGGAAAGGCAGCCTGTTCATTTGTCCTTATTAGGAATTATTTTTTAAAAGCTCATAAAGCTTTGCTGCTCCAGAGGAAAGCTACATCTACTGATTGAGGAGAGGAGGGAAAATGATAGTAAAAGTTACTCAGTTGAGGCTAATGTAGCTTTTTGAGTTTTGCAGTCAGATGAGTTTGAGAGATTAAAAGGAGAGAGAAAAGGATGGTTCATGTGCTTAAGAAAAGGATAAATACCCCTTTGTACTCATTATTTTGCTATGTTTTTGCATTTTACTTTAATTTTTTTTAAAGCATTAAGGGAAAGGGAATTTGACAGTTCTTTGGCAGATATTAGACAAGGCTGAATTAGTGCAGTGAGACCATGGGCCATCTGCATGGTCTGGGCTGCTGTGACTTTTGAAGCTAACACGCTTCACGTTAATAGGTTTTGATGGCCAGAGGATGCACAAAAGATAATGAGAACCAGAGAGAAAATTTTATGTTCTTGTCACTTGTGTTGAAGTGTGGCATCTCCTGTTTCCTGCAAGGAAGGGGCTGGGTGCTGCTTGCACTAAGGTGATGGCCCTCTCTTAGCATCTCTGGGCAAAGAGGATGCAGAGAGTAGCCTGTCCCAGAGCATTTACAGTCCAAGCAGATGGGGGGAAGTAACCTCTGAGTCAGGAGGGGTAGGGAAGCAGAGCAGAGTGTGGGGAATGGAGCCCTAGAAGCAGTCCCTACTGGCCTCGTATCCAAATGAGGGAGTTTCTGGAACCCCACGTGGGCGTGATTCTCACCTTGCCTTTAATATCACATTGCTTTTTCCCTGAGCATGAAATTCCTTTTAATTTCCAGTCCAGTGGATACAAACTCTTTTTTTTATTTTTTTCTTTTTTTCAATTCACTCTCTACAGGCATACACAAGACCCTGTTGGTGAGCCCTGGCAGGTTACCAAGGGTGTGCAAATGATCATGCCCTGTGTCACCTCTGCTAGCAGGAAGGGCAGGTACCTGCAAGGACGTGGGCCACTGGACCCTAATTCAGCACCTGAACTGGTGCCTGCTGACAACTGCCTTTCTGATAGGATATCTCTTTCAAAGTAAAGAGATAGTTGCACATAATGGGAGAAAACGCCTTTCAGATCCTGTTTGATGCAGTCTTTGGGTTTCAAAATCAAGATGACATCTAGTTGTCAGCAAAGACAGCACAAAACTTGCAGGAAAGCCCTCTCTAGTTGCTATTTCCCTGTTACAAGGAGATGACGAGAAAGAAGAAAAGGCATTTTATTCTGAAATCTCTCAGGCTTGCAAATGCACTGTGCCATCTACATGCTTTCTTTTGTTTGCATTGTGCTTGCCTTGGCAGGAGCCTGCTTTGTTATCCTCCATCTCTCTTAACTTCCCCCTCCAAAGCAACACTGCAACCACTGTTAGGAGTGAGGTACACGGAGTGTGGGTGTACGGGGCCCTCATCCCTTTGTACTCAGAGGGAAAGCAAGTTGAGAGGGGTTGCAGTGATATGTTTGTGCTCATACTGCATAGATAAAGAGGGAGAGGGATGGGGCCCAAGAGCACCTGAGGGAAAGGAAAAGCCTTCAGAAGACAGACAGGGGACACATGTAATGACGCCATGAGACATAGTCCCAACTGGCAGCCACTGTTAAAAAAAGACTTTGAATGTACTGAGCTGCAGACAGCAAGCAGGGTGGTCTGCTAGTTAATCGCTGAGGGCTGCAGAAAGAGGTTGACCAGTTGGCTCTTCCCCTGAGCGCTCTAGAAAAGCACACAGCAGCTGTCCTTCCTTGTCATTTTTTCTACTTTTTGTTAGTTCGCTTTTACATCAGGCACCACACTGCTTTCCATCCCGTGTCAGTGCAGGTGAGGTATTGGAGGAGGAGCTGGGCGTCACAGATTGAGCATGCCCAGTGGTAGGGTCAGCTCTGCCATCCCTATCCCACCATGGAGGAGAAATACCTCCAGAAACCCTTTTTCTGCCTGTTTGGCCGGACAGGGGGAAGTAGTTTCCCTCTAAATATAGCTCTGTGCACGTGGTGGAGCTGAGCTCCACTGGCATAGAAAAGCACAAGCAAAGGGAAAGCCAGATGGCTGATTCATGCTGAAAGGCAGCATGAGGGAGTAGAGAAGACAGGCAATAACTTGGCACAGTTACCAATTTATTGGATGCCTTGGAGAGGGCATTGTACTTTTCTGTGACATCCTCTCCACTTACCCTTAGCTTTTCAATTTATTTTTTTTCAGATGGTCATACCTATTTGTCAGGAGCCGCATTTCCTAAAAAGGGATAACCAGCACACAAACTTTAGGTGTGTAATAGATGAGATCTTTAATCAAAGTAGGGAAGCAGGTTCATCCTCCTGGAAATCCAAATTGACCATTTCTCTGACTATAGCAAGCTTTGGCAGGTGGGTGCGGTGGTGACTTCACTCATTTGTACCAGATCTGTGCACTGTTGGATCTCCTCGCCATATGTGGGATTACGTTTCCCTTAAATCAGCTGGGGGACATGAGGCCATGTTTGTGCTGGTTTTATGAGGACAGACAGCACCTGATCCAGCAAATAGTTGCATAGGTCAGAGCTATCCCTGTGTGGGGTTTTTTGGGGGAAAGTTGTTTTGGTTTTGCAAGTGTGGACCAGCAAGTAGGCAGTTAACAACTCTGGGCTTAGTTGCATTTATGACCGAGTAGTAAATAAAGGTTTTCCCTCTTGTGGAGTCGCAGGTCTGACACACAGGTATTTCTCAGAGCTGATGCTGATACAGGTTTCCTGTTCCTAAACAGAATGAGTGGGTGGATTGGATCTCTGTTTAAGACTCAAAAATTGATTATTTTATACTTGACTTTACTCTGACCTTACCTGAGACCTCAGGCACCTGCCAGTCCTTCCTTTTTGTACCCACACTGCCTGGAGGCAACTTTCCAGATTCCCTTCAACCTGCTGCCAGAAACAGCAGTGGTTTTCTCTGTCACCTGCTGCTCAAGCCAGGGACTCTCTAAGTCCACGTGTGCAGATTGCCTGTTGTCCTGCCTATGGCTGCAGCTCCATTTCTTGAGCTGAAGCTCCTAGGGATTGCAGCCTAGCAGTATAGCTCTAAGTACTCATTTCTTGCACGGTAAGCTAGACTGGCTGTCTTAGATCTGTTGAGGATGGGGGACAAGAGCTGGAGAGGCGCAGTGACTCCTCACTGGATGCTCATATGATGGAAAGAGGAGGAAATAGAAACTTTCTTGTCTGAGTGCCATCTCTGCACTTGAGATTTGCCCTGGCTGTTCTGTTGATTGGGCCAGGTCTTCTCATCTGCCTTGGGACACATTAGTTTTGAAGCTGCTGCAAAAAAAAAAAAAAAAAAAAAAGCAAAGGGCCAACTAGGTACTGGTCAGTGCACTTAGGAAGTTATACTGCCACTGTGTAAAAGGGATGAATTCCAAAAATAGGGGGTAGCCTCATAACATTTTAAAGCCTTTTTTTTTTTCATAAAAACAAAACAAAAGAGCAGCAGTGAGTGTATTGGTGGAACCACTGAGAAAGCAGGAGGAGGGTAACAAGGGGCTGAGGTACCCATGTGTGTTTTAGCAGAGAATGGCATTCCTTCCAGCGCCCACGTGCTTCATATTTGCCATGAGTGGAGAAACTGAAGCCACACTGTGGCACTGGCTTCAGGTGACACGAACACCATGACAGGTGATGAAATAAATGCAAACATTTCAAATTATCACCTTCTTTGTTTGCAGCTGAGAAGACACTAGTCAGCTGGCAGAGGAACTAAGTGCTAAACACTCAAAACCAAAGCAAGACAAAAGGTATGCCTAAAACCTCTGCTAATAATACATGGTAAACTGAAGCTGGGATTTGTCCTAGGCTAGGCATGATGAGTGGTGTTAGTTATTGGCTACTTGCTCAACAGCCACCAGCACCGTAGGTGGGACATCAAAGTAATTCCAGCTTTGGGGCTGCAAGGCCTGCTGGCTTGCTAATAAACTGCAGCAGATGGACACACACACACACACACACACACACCCAGTCTATTGGGATAGATTAAAAAGTAGAACTTCAAAGTCTTTTAAGCATCTAAATAGAAGGTGCCACCATGACCTGGAAACTTAATTTAGTAACAGGAAGAAAATGTACAGGGAAAAGTGATGCAAACCTGAAGCTAACAACACCTAGTCCAATTTTGCAGGAATTTAATCTGTATTGCTAAAAGATTGTGCCTATGTGTTCAGGCCATCCCTAGTTAGGTCCTTGTCATCCCTGTGATCCTTCCCCATGCCTCTGGGATGGTATGAGTAGCAGCCATCTGTTATTTGCTTTGCCAACCTGCAACGGTCCAGATCTGGTCCACAGAAATATTGTGCTGGAAGAAGGCTGGCATGGCAATGAGTATGCATTTGCTTTTTTTTTAGCTGTGCATTAAGACAGACATGGGGCAGAAACAGGGAGATAACTGCAATGAAGCCTCAAAAAAGAAACCCAGACTCAAGCTGGGAAAAGGTCGGCACAGAGGTAGTTGTGTAGCTCTGGTATGTGCTGTGGGTACAGTCAGAAAAACTGTGTCGAAGTGCCCTGAGTAGGGAGTGATGTTGTTGGCTCACTAGCTGATTAAATGAAACATTGCCTTTCTGCAGGAAAACGGAACCTTTGAGAGGTTCCTGTGCCAGCTGCTGTAGCTTATTAGACTATATTTAGGCAGAGTCCAGAAGTACAGTTTGCTGGCTTGCCTGGCTGTGGAAGATAGCCTGATGACCTCTGGGCATCTTGGACCAGCCCTTCCATGCCCTTTTCCTGGCAGTGGGAAGCTGATTAAACCATTGAGTATCTCTGCCATCCTCCTTGGAGTCTAAGGGAAATGTAAAAATCTCCTCCAAGACATGCATTCTCCTGCCTCCTAGGCACACAAAAATTAGTAGGATTTTAGACTCCTAAACCCCAGAGAGCTTGAAACCTTACTTCCCTCTGCAGAAGATTGACTTGCTTATTTGAAGAGAGCCAGGCTGCCAACCTCCTGTAATCCTTGCAGAAGGAAATAGCTTCAGTATTGCTCGCTTTATTCATCTGCCCTGCTGAGTTAAGAAGGGCTGAGCACAGGGCTTGCAAGGCAGGATCCAGGCTGTGCTTGCACATCCTGCTCTAGCTGAAGCTTTATGGATGAAGCCGTTCAATTCCCCCATCCTGGGCTCCTTCCCATCTCTTCATCTCTTGCTGTCAGGCATCATTCTTTTTCATACAGCCAACGCAGCCATGGTGCAATTACAACCAGTCTAGTTTTGGTATAACAAACAGGCCAAAATCAACCCATTTACCTGGTCAGTCTCTGCTGCCTGAGCCCTCGACTGGTTTGGGAAATGATGATTTTCTGGCAAAAAGTAACAGGCAAAAAAAAAAAAAAAGAAAGGACAGGCTGTGGCAGGGTGGGGGATAACCCAGCACCAGCCCAGTCTGGATGCAAGCAGAGCCTCCTTTACTCTGAGCTGCTGAAGAGGAGTTTCAAACCAGGAGCTACTGTGGATTCACATCTTCCAGCAAATTAGCACAGGGAAGACAGAAGGGACATGAACCATGAGATACACATGTTGTGGGTTAAACTGCCATCATCTCTCTGAGCAGAGCATGTAAAGCGTACACATCTGGAATGTGTGGGAGCTGTGGAAGTTGTAATCATATGTATGTGGCACAGCAGGTTACTGTGCTGGCTACTGAAGCATTGGAGTTGTTTGAGCCTGGACTCACTTTGGTGTGATTCGTGGTGCTAATGATGCATGCACTTTACAGTGAAGGAAGAATCCTATTGTCCTTTGTTTCAGTATGGTTTTGCTTTACCAAATTTACCTTTATTCTGTGGAATATTATTATTTTGTCTCCAGTTTGTATTAATTTTTGCAAATCAGTCCCCGTGGTGAGATTCTCTATAAAGGTATCGTGCTGCATCTTCTAAGCCTGCCCTGATGTCCCTATGTTTCAAAACTTATGTTTTGAAGCTAATAATTAAAAGCGAAAAAATACTGTCTGTGAATTTCTGTCCTGATGCCAGTTGAGTCCATTTTCTCTCTTGTTGGTAATTATCTGATCTGACTTTCACCCACAACAGAGTGGGTTTGGAGCCGGGAGGGGGGCGGGGGGGGGCAGGGAGTGTTGCTTTTATTTCGTGTCTGGCCTGATGAGAATAATAATGAGAACAGCAAAGCAGTGGCATCCTGTTAGCCAGCTACAAAGCAGACAAACAGAGTCCTCGATGTACTGTCAATTCCATCTGTTGTGTAGTCAATTAACATTGATGCTAAAATAATTACGTGTATATATAAATAATCATATAAAAATAAGTTTTAAAGAAAAAAGATGTGGAAACATCAAAGGGATTTGGTGCTTCAGTTCAGATGAGCAGCAGAAGCTCAGATTGTAATCCAGGCTTGTCTAGGAGTTGTCAGAGCTGATCTTACAATCAGCTTTCTGATGCTGCAAACCACAGAAAGGCTGGGGCTTCCATCCCAAGTTTTATGTGTTCAGACCTCTAAAAAGCTCTAGAAGATGTTTTTATGGGGGCTGAGTATTTCTCTTCTATCTAATATGAGCTGTTTTGTAAGTATCTCATCAAAAGACTTATAATTGTTCTATTTTAGAGATGTGCTGCATGGGTTTATTTACAATAAATAAATACAATAATCAGTCACAAGTTGTGAGTTTTTAAGGTAATGATCAAATTCTGATCTCTGGAGCAAGCAAAAATGAAGGTGAGGAGGTTGGCACTGATACTACAAGCAGAACTTGCCATCCAAGGCAGCACCTCAATTCCCCTATTTCATACCTTAAGGACAGAATTAGCCTATATATTTTCTGGAATTATGGCTACTGAGCCTGCCTCGATAGTAACTGCATTTCTTCAGGTGGATCAGAGAAACACCTGCAACTAAAATATCCAGAGAAAACAATATATATCACTTAAAACCAAAACAAAACCCCAAAACAACAAAAAAAAAAATCAGGAAAAAAAAACCACCCACCACCAGACTATGGTTACAATTCTGACCTGGCTTGATTCCCCCAACTGTTAGGTCCTTCTAGAGTCGAATATAGAGTGGCCATGGTCAGTGCTGGAACTAGATGAGCTGATTGCCACTTTGCTACCTTCAGCTGCAGAACTTAGAGCTGCAGGCCCTTGTAAAATACCATCTGCCACAGTCTCACGTGGCTTACAGGACTTGCATGGTGGAGGACTCAGGTGTTTCTAAAATCGGAGAACAAAGTGGTGGACTTCTACTTGTGTTTAATCTGACAAGTGTGGTTAGTTGCTTCAAACTGAAGCTACTTGAAAAACGTTAAGTGGGATGTCTAATATGCTTCCCCAGCACTGTTGTTTTACATCTTGCTTCATTGCACTAGATCTGATTATATATGCAGCAGTGTTTCAGGTCCTGTCCTACAATCATAAACATCTATTTTTCCTATAGAGGAATGCAAGTTACTGTGTTAATGTCTGAACTGCCGGTCAGCTGTAAAAAGCAGTGAAAAATTGAACTGAGCAGTGTGAGAGTTTATTGAAGGGAAAGTGCATTGCAGTGTGCCACAGGAAGGCTGCGGTGGGCCAAATGCAGATCTTCTTCCTAGATGTCTGTCCTCAGAATATAATTAGATGGGTGCTGCCACATGTGTGCTTTAAAAAGATTCTTACTGACAAGAGCAGTTAGGTTTTAAAACAAAAATGTATGAACCAAAGAGAATGAAAGTAATCAAATGTTTTCTTATCTAAATAGAACTTTGATGTAGAAAAGTCACATATAACCCAAATTATCTACTAAACTCACCTCATCTGTGGCCTGCTTGATTTCAAAGGTCTTTGAGTAGACTTTTACAAAGTGAGTTTTAAAAGTTCTTGCATTATAGGTAGCATTTAAAAAATCATGACTTACTTATTTTCTGATGACTACATATACCCTTTGCCTCTTCCTAAGGTAGCAACCAAACATCTGGCTTTTAGCTTCAGTGATGCTTGGATCATGATCAAAGGGAAAGGTTGCCAATTAACCCCCCATGATCTCTCCACTACGTGCGTTTGATGCCATCTTTTTTCCATTTGATTTATTTCATCTGAGCTTGATGGTAAATCCCTTACCAAATTCAGATTAGCCATGGCTTTCCCACTGCTCTGACAGAACATCAAAGCTCCAGAGGACCCAGAAGGATGAATTAGCCACTGTCTGAATCTTCACTCAGCTGCTCTGAGAGAGATGTATCTGTGTAAGGACTAAAGGGAATAGATGATATCTCTGCTCTGAAACTTTAAAAAAAAGTCAAACAAGTATAAGGTAAGACTGAACCACATTTAAACAAAAAGAACTGTGCAGAGAGCAAGTCACATAATAAAGAGGGGCTGTATGCTTTATAGAAAAATTGCTAGAAAGTAAGTGGCAACAAAGATCTAGAATAACTGGGAATAATTTCCGTATATATTTCAGCAAAATGGGATTCATTATGTTACTAAAGGTAATATATTTGCTATTTATGTTAAAATATAACTTTAGAAAAGTAAGGAGGTGCCACAAGGCACTGTAAAAATATACTCTACTACCATTGCTATTATGATCATGTTACCTTTAAAGCAAAGGGACAAACATTTTCTTAAGTCTGTCTTGTGCAGCTAAGCTACTGCCAAGAGCATGCAGCGGGGTGGAAGACATGCAGCTGATGGTTGAGAGGAAAAGGGGAACAGTTTACATAGAAAGGAAAAAAAAAAAAAAAAAAAGAGGAAAGTGATTTTAGCCCTCAGGTATTCGAAGTCAAAAGGCTTTGTCTGTGTATGAGACTGCCTTGACCTCACGAGCCCAACAGGAGAACCATACCATCACGGTGCCCCTTCAGCGAACTTCATCCCCAAGGAGAAATTATTTGCTGTTATGAGGCTACGCAGACTACTCACTGAGGTGTGAGGAGCACAAGTCAGAGATAAACGAGATTGATTTGGTCCCATGCCATTCTCATTACCATCGTGGTAATAGCCAGTGGGCTGGGCAGGGCTTTGCTGTCACTATCTGGGGCAACTCTCCACATGTCCTCTGTGAAGACGTAGGTAGTGTCAGGTGCTCCGATGCCTGTATAATTCAGCTAGTCTATTTTGTATTATGAGGGGTGATTTGGTACAAAATCTTGGGTCTAGCAGTTGAAATAAGGATTATATCCCAAGGGTCAATCGGAAGTCAAGGAAGACTGATACTAATTTTGGACCTATGCCATGCGTGGTTAGATATTCTTTCCATTTCTCCTGCAAACACAACTGCCACCTCCTGGCAAGTCAATTCATAATTTTTCCATTTAGGAGGTCTGGGGAAGTCATTTCAGAAATGGAGTGCAGTCTCAGCATGAGAAGAAAAGATTAAAGGAGGGAGCTGTGGTTTGCTGAAAAGACAACCCAAGTTGTGGGAGTGAAGAAATCATTTAGGACCTTGAGTAGGAGCTGTATAGGATGGGAAGAATTTTCTGTAACGGCAGTGCAGGTTAATTGACCATTCCTTACAAACGTAATTGTAATAAATAGTAAAGCATGATACAGTGGTATTGGAAGGGCATACCTTAAAAAAAACACAAACCAAACCAAACAAACAAAAAACCCCCACCCAAACCCCTCATGTTTAAAAAGGAAGGAGGTGAGAAGAGAATCATATAAAATACAGAGCCAAATGTGGTCACTCCCAGAGCAATGGTCTGACAGAACCTCTACTATACGAAGTATTGCACGTGTTAGGTGACAGTATGTTGCTTGAGGAGGTGACAGAGATCAGTGTTTGGACCTACGTTTTGTTCTCATGCCTTGTATTTGAGTTGTGCCATGCGGTCAGATATGAAGGCTGCTGGGAAAAGGGATGAGATCAACTGCCTCTGTATGGTGGATGGGACAAGGAGTGACAATTTTAGATTGCAACAAAAGGAATTCTGGTTAGGCACAAAGAAAACACTTCTAACAGCTGTTTAGTATTGGCTTGGACTTCAGCTACCTGCAGAGGTCTCGGATTCTGCAGCCTGAGGTCTTGCTTCACTCTGGTATGTTTAATTGCATGTGTAAATCTAAGTATGTAAATTACCCCATTTGTTTTCAGTGTGTAATGGATCTAAGAATGTTTATTACCTACAGCCTTTGAAGTCTGGGCACTTACTGACATAGTTGCTGTCTAATTTGAGCTTATGTGTGTGGGTGGAAAGGCAAATGCTGAGATAGGAAGGCATTGTTTTTCAGCAGCTAAATGGCATTATGGGTCATCAATGGCCAATACTTTACCAGTACTTAGTCAAAAGAAAGAAACCCAAGACCCCACAAGTCCTAAAACACCCTTATGATACTCATCAACATCCAAACCACCAGGCTGGTGTAGGGATGTGCAGGCAAGATGCACAGGTATATTTGAACTCCCATTTCTGGCATTTGGGGTTCGGTTTTCTCCTAATATGCTTATTCCATGCCAGCAAAACTGTTCTGGTTCTTTTCCTTGAATAAGACAATGAGGAAAAAAAAAACCCTAAAAAACCACACCTTTTTTCTTTTTCCTGTACCCTGTGATTATGTTTGGCTGTATAGCTGTTTCTACATTTTTGTTGTAGCACATTAACTCTTACCTACATCACCATCTTCCTCTCTAAAAACATCCTTCCTTTTCCCTGCTTTATTTATATTAGCTCTTGGGTCACATGAATGAATACATCTCTCAAAGCTTCCTGTTAACTAAAAGTGTCTCCAGACAGTTTGTCTTTGGACAAACCAACTTGCATAAGTGGATCACCAAGATTTGTTCCAGAGAGGTGTCAGAAGTCTTGTGCTGTTTAATGGTGAAATGGGCTTTGCAATTTGTTAATCATTTTTCGTCCAGATTCATTTGTCCTTTACAGTGAAGTGATAACAATGATGGATCTGAAAGTCAGAACAGAGCTAGTATCATCCACTGAGCCCCTTTCAAAATACAGGGCAGAAAATTTCATCCTGCTACTCTTGTCAGTGAACCTGGCAACCTTTACTTACCTAAAACATAAATTCTGTGAAAATCAATAGTCCTGATTACATGATTTTAAAAGGAGAGAAGTCATAGTATTTTCTGGCATGTCTGCTGCTTACTGTTTTTTGCACTTTACTCTTAGTAGACCTCTTCCAGCTTTGATTTCAGCCATGAGTATTCTTACTACTTTGTTTTTTAATTAAGGAAAAAATAAAGTTGATTGCTCAAATGCCACTTCCAATCTTCTAACAAAAACAAGCCACTCGCAGCAGGAGAAAAGCAACCCTGAAATGGTAACAGAAATATGAACTCCAATTAGTCACCTGCAGCATCTCCAGTGCACGTCTACCCTAACTTTCACGTAGGCTGGGAAGGACAGGAATCCATGGGAAGACTTTCAGGAGCAGAAGTTATGAGAGGTTTAAATTGCTCTTGGTTATTCCCTTTGGCAGTTTTACCTCTAGATCTGAGCAGGCAGAAAGGAAGGCACCTGGGGAAAATGGGATGGGGATTTGGTGCTACTAGGCAGAGGCACAGCAACAGGGCTGAGCACTTAAAAAGCGTGGGAATTGTCTTGCTTAGCTAGACAGACTACTTCCCCGTGGTGAACCTCTGAAGACAGTATTAAAGTTGGTTACAGAAATACAGACACTTAGAGCTCAGTTTTCAAAATCAGGTTCTTAATTCAGCAATTAAACACCTGCACCTTGATTAGTTATTCAGAAAGCCTGTTGGCACTTACCTCTTTTAGTGGGTGTCAAGTGCCAATTTTAGGTCTAAGTGCAGATGTAGGTGCGTGAGCAGAGGGTTTCAAGATTGGAAACCAGGCTCTTAACAACAACAGGTTCATCTGCCTGTGACTTGTCTGCACTGCACAGCTAAATCAGCCGAGCATAAATGGGTAGAAGGCAAGGGGTAAGGAGCATGAGCCAGCTAATAGCTGCTGTTATGAAGCTGTCAGGCGATGACTTGCTACATGACAAGGAAAATACTGTTCTGCTGAATAGGACAACAGGCTCTTCAGCTCAAACCTTATGATGCTTCCTTGCTTTGTTTCCGTTTGGTTTCTGAACTATTTTCCAGTGCCTTCACCTGCATAGTGAGTATGTCATTTAGAAGAGTATGGCACCTTCTGAACCTAAACAGGCTGGCCACTGTTTGACACCCTTCTTTTCTCATGGGTTAAAGGCAGTGTGTTAAAAAACACCAATGCACTCTACCTACCAAAGGAGGAATGAACAAAAAGCCTGAATGCTGCAGTCTTAAGGAGCAGAGGAAAAGAGCGCAGGAAAAGACAGGCTGCAAAATGAGACGTTGCAGGCAGCAGGGCAAACACAGCTCCTGTCGTCAGGTTTCTCCCTGATCTGGGGACAGATGGCCTACCATTTCTAGCTTGTGCTTCAAAATCCCCTAGGAGATGTGATCATGTATTTTCTTTAAATCCAAGCTGACACACAGATAGTGTGAGCTACGTATATCACAGAATTGAGGTATGGATTTCTGCCTTATTCAATGTAAACCCAAAAAAGAAAGGCAGCCTTGTCAGCCTCCTGCTAATATCTGCTGGAACATTTTTCAGGTGAAGGAAAGAAATCAGTTTTAGGTTGTGAAAGGGGGGGCTGTGTTTCTGCACATACCCACCCAAACACTGACTGAGAAAAAGCAGCAATATTTATGGTATGTAAGGCTCAGGGCAGGAACAAAATGCCATAAACATATTTGTGCAGGACCTCTTAGAGAAGGAAAAAGAAACAAAGAGAAGAGTTTAACCTGCTATAAGGAGCTTTGCAAAAGCCAGTAAATGACAATAGCTCCTCCCCATAGAAAATTTAGCTCTCTTAAAATGAAAGCCCCTTCTCAACCAGAGCAGGATTCCTCATCAGGATGAAAAAAAGGCTGGAGTTTGTGCCTGAAAAGCCAAATTTCCTGCAGTCTCGAAGGGGAGAGGAAGTGTTCTGGCAGCGCGCTGTCAGGAGTGGTGAGACCCCCACCTCTCCCTCCCCGTGGGTGGGAGAAGGCTCGGGAGAGCTAAGGGGCTTCCTGCTATCAAAGGGAGTGACACTGCCCCCCAAATAACAGAGCATCGCGGGCTGAAGTGGCATTTTGGAGAGCTGCCTGGGTTAGCCCTGGCCACACAGAGCTGGGTCAGCAGTGGTGTGTGTGGGAGGCTACAGCATCTCAGAGGAAACGCTGCTTGGGTGTGGGGGGCAGTTGCAGCTCCAGCGGCACAGAGCCATGCCACCTTTTCTGATGACTGCAAAGGTGAAAACTTGTCTTGCAGGTCAAGATTTAGAATTTTAATAGCTGATATTCACAGTCCGCCATCAGCATTTACCAAAGCAGCATCCAGCATGTAGAACCAGTTCACACCAGAGCCAGCAGACCATTGTTTTTGTTTAGCAATCCTTTTCTTTTGCAGTGAGGGGAAAATTAAACAGGAGGACCTTTCACCTCTCCTTCATTTGCTTGCTCTTCCCTACCTTCTTGTCTGTTTCTCACCTCTACTTTAAGTCTTGGCCCTAGCTGCTTGGAAGAAGTGTGTGTGACATGGACAACAGGCACCCAAAGCTGATGAGGAAGAAAATCCCGTTCTCAGGAAATATATGGGGTGGAACCATAGCCAGCTGGATTGGTGGAAAGAGGTCTATTATTATGATCAGTATCTTAGCAATGCTAAAATTGATGTTGCCAACAGTAGAGACCCAATGTGTCTGACGCTGCTACATATCTGTTGTGGGAGCACTCCCTCTATTTGGAGAGTTTGTGCTCCAAACAGGAAAGAGTGGAAGAGGAGATGGATTGACTTACAAGGAATCATTGCAGGGTTAGAGCATTTGTTTCTATTTGAACTTAGGCTTCTTTTCTCCAAATTGCATAAAATTCTAGAAAAAGCATCACTTTCTTGTCCTGTGTCATACTGGTACTGCTGAGCCTTCAGTGGCTGCCCTTTCATTTGGGGTTATCAGTGTAACAAAACTTTAATGATTTAGTTGCTGGAAAATAAATAAATAAATAAATAACAAGCCCTCAGTTCTTAGACTGCTTGTTAAATCCCACCATAGCTAAATAACATCTGGCTTTCTATAAATACAGCAAGCCAGTCATTAACAGTGGGACTATTCACTGTTACAGAGCTGCATTTAAAAAGAACTGAAATGCAAAGTATTCATTGAAGTCTGCAGAGCATCTGCCTGCAATGGCCTTTTGATAAACCCGGACTTACACTCCAGTCATCTTCATATTCTGATATTTGGATATCTTGTGTATGACTAAGTGTCTTATCTTCCAGAGTCACAGACATGTTACTGATGCAGGCAACATGGGAGTTTCTAATGCGCACAGAAATCTCTTGTGTGCAAAACAACAATCTTGGACTCCTGCTTCTATTTAGATATGTGCAGATGGCCCATCAGACCCAATCAGCCTTTTATCCAGGTAAACCCCTTTGCTGGATCAGGACAAATAAACATGTCACGCATTACGCTGGGGATTTCTTAGAAACATCTTAGTTGTCATCACACTGCAAATCCCAGCTCCTCAGTTCTGCATGGAGAAAGTCAAGTTGGGAATGGTGTGCAAAAATAAGGATCTCCATCCACCGTGGAAAAGCATCTTTGTAATTCACAGGACCTGTAACACAGTTAATCCATTGACATTACAGTCCCTCCAGGAGTGGGCTACCCAACCAGATCATTGCAAATAGCTATTTTAAACCAGGCTTTTTTGTACATGCTGGAAGGAATGAAGCCTGCCATTTTCCTGTGCAAATATGCTGATGCTTAATAAAGCTCATTAGACATTTCCCCAGGGGCTAAGGAGAGAGAGAGGAATTTTCCCCTACCTACAACTCAACTTCGTCACGCAGACAGAGGATCTAAGTGCCTGTGAGAGATCCATCTGTTGTGTTTAGATAAAAATTGCTAGGGACGTTAAAGAGTAGCCTTCAGGTGGAAAGGCAAGGGTATGCACAATGAGATCCCATAACTATCCTTTCCAGAGAAAAATCAGACTGGAAGGGGATGTTTGCAGCCAATGATAGAAGTGCCTGGCACCGAGGCACTGTTCTTGTGCAGTGAATCGGCTCTGGTTTCCCTCTCAGCAGGGCTGCTACGTTAATGATATTTCCCAGCAGAATGTTCCTCAGGACTTGGCACAGGAGGGCCAGAGCAATCACTTTTTGCTGTGAGAAATGCCAGAGAGCAAGTGAGACTCCTAGTTGCTCTTGCAAAGGTGCGTTCACCCATGTCAGGATGGGCAGCCTCCAACATGTGTTGTAATTACGCTTAGAAAATGGCATTTAAGACACTTGAAAAGCTGCTTCTGGCTGTTTCCTCTTCATTGTGAATAGATGCAGGGATGGATCCTTGCACCTGTTTCTCCCTGATTCATGTTGCTCCCACCAGTCTGACCACCTCTGCTGTAGCATCGGTGGCAGGAGTGAGAGCAGGAGTCTCCCAGGAGGAGGGAGCCTTTCTGAAGGATCATGAATTGCTTTGCAAGGTGTCAGGGAATGGATGGGCATGAGCTCTGCTGCACCAAACTACTGAATCATGGGAGGAATTCAAGGCTCCTTGTTTTGGGTTTGGTTTTGGTTTTTGTTTTGGGTTTTTTTTGTTTGTTTTGGTTTGGGGTTTTTTTTTTTCAGTTTTATACTGCCATCTGTGGTTTCTGAGCATCTTCCATATGACAACAATTAGTAATTCTAATTAGTAATTATATGGAGTCTGCTTAACAAATATTCTTCAGGACTGTGCTGTCTCAGGGCCATAGTTCTTAGTATCACAATGGTAGTGCAAGGCAGAAAAATGCCTCTTTTCTGGTGGGAACTGCTGGTGGTATGTTTTCTGATCATGTGGATTGGCCACCTGGGGGAACTGGGAAGCATATGGTCGTGAAGTAGATCTCCCAGGTGGTATTGTGGCAGCACTGCCAGCCTATCTCCACACACCCCCATACACACAGCCTGAAAACTTTTCAGGCTTTCAAGAAAAAGATGCTAAGAAACTCTCCTCAGCAGCAATAAAAACAAGCAAACAAAAATTCTAAAGTAAAAAATAACATGGATTATCCATCCATAAAATCTGTACAGCAGATCTCCTGGGTGCTCATGGGGTGGGAGGTGTGGAGATCATGCCACTTGAATCACTGCTTTTGTTACTTTTCCTTCATCAGCGCCTCTCTTCTGTATTGTAGCTTGGTGGAAACATCACTAAAGACGATGAGAAACTGACTTCTTACTAAATTCGGTGATCTGTGGATCAGGTCATCAGCCTCCAAAGTGCCTACAGGTTGTATGTCCCATCTCAAGTAGGTCTGGGGGGTTTTACTGCCACTGTGGGCAGGTAGCAGGAAGGTCCCATACATTGCTTTCTTCTTGGGACACCTGGTGTGGTGATGTAAAAGGAGTACGTTCTCTTGCTTCATGTCAGTCCAGCAAGAAAAAAGCGGGACAGCTCTGAGTGGGCCTGGTCAGAGATATGCCAATTTATTTTTCAATCTGTGCTTGCCTTTGGGTATAGCATGGATGATGAACCTGCTGAGAGCTACGGTGGAAAATGTGTCCATGAACTGAGCTTGCACAGGCTGCGCTGTCCTCTCACACCGTCTTCAAGCAGGCAGATGTGAGTGGGCTGAATGCTTTGAAACTCAGCTCAGTAGCAGCAAGTGCTATAAAATATGCGCTACTTAAATATTATCAGTAAATCAAGGAAAGCTGTCAGAAACTGGTGTAACTTTTGATGTTTAAAACAGTAATGGTAGAAGTTATTGCAGTTTTATGCATTTGAGAGGATGTTTTGCCTTTATTTTAATTAATTTATTAATTTATTTCACTGCCAGCGTGCTCTATTATGGGATGTTTGTAATCTTTAAAGTAAAACATGCTAAGGAAGATGTAATTTAAATTAAACAAGAAATTGGCATAGAGTAATAAAACCCAGTAACTGAGGATGTTTATGATGAGCTACCTTCAGCTTGTGGGGTTATGTACATACAACAGGCTAGCAAAGCATCTTGTTGAAACCTTCATGCTGTACGTACAGCCCAGAGGGCAAGAGACAAGAAATCACCAGATTAGGAAGGAGGCAGTTTGCTTCCTCAGATTGGGAGAAGGAAGAACAACCTGGATTTGAGATCTGTGTGCCGTTTTCTTTAAGGATGGGGAGAATATAAGTGCAAGGGGAGTTTGTCATGCAGTTTTAGGGCTGGAAGAGGCCCTGGCAGGCCATCCTCAGTCTGAGCTTCAACCTAAGACAGACTGGGGAGACTTTGGTGTTGAGTATATCTTAGGGTTTTCAGAAGTCATTGAAGGATTTAAGGACCAGGTTCCACCTGAAGGCAACGATACCCCAAGGCAGCAGCTGAGATGTAAGTGTGCACGGTGAGCCAAAGCCACAGCCTCAGGGCCTGTCATCTCCACCAGCAAAAACACGCGTTTAAATCAAAGTAGCAGCCGCAAGTTGCTCCTTTCCACAGGCTGACAGGCAAAGCCAGCTGTAACACGCTCCCCAGAGCACCTGCATGCCATACCCCCGGGAGAGCATGGCTCCGTTATTTCTTTCCCATATATTGGTGGGACAGTCCCAGCCCAGCTGATTTAAATCTTTGGTTAAGGTGTTAACAGAGAGCAAGGGAGGAATGAAATAGAGCATGCAAGGGAGAGAAGTGCACGTTATACCTCCTCTGTGTCAGGGCAGCATCTCCTGTGGGCTTCTGAGGGGACATCCCACTGTTGCACAGTCTACTGTGACCAGCTGGCACGCAAAAGTTGCTACACACTTGCAGGACAAGACAAAACCTTCCCTCTCCTTTTCTGAGAGCTCCCTCCGCTCCACAAAGCATGCCACTGCTGTGTCACCCTTGCAGAGGGATGTAGCCACTTCATGGGGACATGCATCTGGAAACCCCTCTGACCACACCATTAGCTATACGTAACCAATGCGGGATAAAACTGACTAAATGCTGGACATCTTCCTGAGCTTGATAAATCCCTTTAAAACAGGGAAGTCCAAAAATGTATCTGGTATAGTAACATATTGCAGGAAATACCCTTCAGTCTGAATGTAAAACACAGCCTGGAAGAAAGGCTTTTATTTTACTGCTGGCATAAGCGCTGGAATGACTTGAAAGTGCATCTTATCTGGTCTTTCTAGGATATAAAATTTTAATTAGTCATAATCAATGTAAGTGGGGATAAGTGTGTCAGGGCATCACCATGTAAAATGAGAGTTGCATCCATGACCTATGCCAGCCTTAGGAAAGAGATGACAGTGGCTGGTAAGTCTAGGTCTTGTAATATCAAATAACAAATTAAATGATTAGTAATTATTGTTCCTAATAAAATACACCCTGAAATTGGTGGTTTATTGTGTTAATAAATCTTTTACTAGCTTTCCTCCGTAAATATTATAGCCTTACCATGTTGAGAGGCTTTTCCAGCCATAAAAAAAGCAGTCTGAACATGACATTGGGTCCCATCCTGGAAGGAGAAGAGCATTTCTGCCCAGGCAATCAGGTCCCCTATTAAAGCCTGACTCCATTGTTTCAATTTTTATGTGAATGTTTGCTGCAATGCCAAGAAGGTACTAAACTGATGGGACTGCACTACGTTACTGGTGTGTGAGCCGAAACTTCCATATAAAAGCTACATTTAGCTTCAGGAGTCATTGGACCTGGCCAGAACACTAGGAGCCATCTTCCCTAATTTCAGCTGTCTAATAATACTCTAGGCCCTGGGCATTCAGGCTCCCTCCATGGTTAATGCAAAGTGCAAGGCAGCTCTACAGAGCAACTGGTGTGCAGCCAAAGGTATGTCATATACCAACAGGGACACAATTTGGACTTGGAAATAGATGGCTTTATTTGGGAAGTTAATATGTGGAGTGTGACTGGCCCATTCAGGTTCCTCTTCCCTTGTTTGCTGACTCGTTTTTCACTTGCAGCAGGAATTGGAGGTGATCCATCCATAGTGGAGTTATACAGTGGACAGACCCTTTGGGCCAAGTGCTGAGAGAAAATGCTCAAAGCAGCATACGAAGGTATTCCTATTTTGTTTCTACAGAGCCGTGCCTCATCAATACTGTCAGATCCTTCTTCAGAAAACCAGGATCCCCGTGAGATAGACACTAGCCTAAACCACAAGCCTCTATACATGTGTGTGTGTGTATTTAAACGAGATTTTGGAGGAAAATGAACCACCATTCCATTTCCAGTTCCTGTTAACTTTGCAAAGAGAAAATGTAAGAGCTTACATTATGCACTCCATGAACAAGGGACGGAGGGCAAAGAACAAAACTGGGTGTGAAGGCACCTGCCCAGCATCATGGAGCAAAGCACAGCAGAGCCACAGGGAAAATTCCATGGGAATGGAGGGGAGGAGAAGCAACTTGAAGGAAACTCAGTCAGAAAATATACCCCCTCCTTTTTTTTTTCCCCCTAAACTTAAAGCAACCTGGCATAGTATTAGGCACTTTTCCAAATGTCGTGTTATAGATAGTGCTCTGCATTGCAGCCTTCACATATGACTGTCTGCCTGCAGACAGAAAAGTGCATCTCCGTTTATCACCTCACTTTCTTACCTTGGTTCGTCACCTTAATTTGCCACTGTTCCCTGAGAGCTGACAGTTTCCAATTACAGTCACATTTGCAATGCCAATAGAAAACATCAGGGCCTGGTTTTCAAAGGTCTGGTCTATTCTTTCCTGAACAAGTGTTCTCCCTGCAGTCCACTCAACAGCTTGTTTCTGAGATTGTGATCTTTTTCACAGATGTGGTTTGAACTATTTAATGCTACAGTGTAGTGTAACCTGTGTGGAACCAATGCAGTTCCCACTAAAAGTGTTACATATGGTTGCTGGAGATCCCAGGTGCTACTTCGAATGTTTTATGCATTTATACAAATAAAATGACCTTTAAAATTGGATCAAAGTTTTCTTTAATGCTTTTCTCTAGAACAAATTGATAGAGATTTTTGCAGGTATAAGCTACTGAATTGCTCATTGTAAAGTGGCTTGTAGAGTGCCACGCTGATACGGAGACAGGTGTGAAAGAAATCATGGAGAAGTCAAGGCTGGTGGTGAGTGAGGTGGATCTGAGAAGAGCATGTGGGAGCTGCTGTTGCTGAGGAGGGCAAGTACAAAGCTCCCCACACAGATGAGCTGCCCTTCTCCCACCTGCCCCTTCCAGACACTGCAGGACTCGAGACCAAGAAGTCAGATATTCCAGTTCCCTGTTCCCAAACTCAATCTTTCTGCCCCCTCAACCAGCTTCTAAATAGGAATGAGCAAAGGGAAGAGAGAGATGTTGTTGGAGGAGAGCAGCTTCCCAAAGGGGCTCATCATCGAAGGCTGTAGGAAAGCTGGCAAAGTGTCTTGGTGGTGCTCTGGAGAGCAAAGATACCCCTGGGGAGAGCATTTGAGGGATGTCAAAAGCAGTTTGTATGGTTCAAGCTGGCTCAATATACATCAAGATGGACCTCAGAGCTGATGCTCAGCTTCCCTGTTGTCAGACCACCATGTCACCATTTGTGGCCCCATGACACCAGTCAAATAGGGAAACTCCAAAATATGAGCTTCTGCATCTGAATGATTGATTTTATTTTTTTTTCTTTTTCAAAATGCTAAGTAGAAGACGTAGCTAAAGGAGAGACCAAGGGAGACCCAGATGCCAACATGGAACATGTTAAATTAGCTGTCTGAAATTCATAGCCAGCTCATCAGAAACCCTGTTGGTAATGGATATGAGAGAAACATACTCAGTTCCCCTTGAAATATATGACAGTGGATAGAAATGAAGTCTCTCCCATGTTACTCATGTCAGCTGCTGATGCTGCCTCCTGACAACAGATCCCACAGTTAGAAGGACACAGCCCAGGAAGGAAGCCTGGCGCATCTGCCAGCTCCTGCTTTGTGTCTTCGATTCAAGCTGCAGCCATCCCTCCTTTCTGTAGTTAGTGGCCAGTAGAACAAAGCACTGCATCTTTACTCTGTGTAGGCACCTTCCTGCAGATTCAAAACCACTGCTGGTACCTGGAAGGAGACAAAAACAACAATGAAATAAATGCCTTCTCTTGCGAGCAGGGCTACTAGGGAGTGCTGGTCTCATCCTGAAAAGAGTGGAGCGTCCTTGATGTGGGAGGAGTTGTACTGGCCATGTTCAAGTCAATCTGGATTTCCCACTAGGTCTTGCTTCTTGTGCCTTTGTTTCCCCTATTAGAAGTAGGTTTGAGAAGGGACTTCAGCTTACATCCTTGGATCAGAGGCCATGACCCATTAACACAGCTTCACAAGATTAAATAGAATGTCTTTGGGTACTTCAATAGGGCAAAGTCACAGAAAATTGCGTGGCTTTCTATCCTGCTGGGACCCGAATGCAACTAAGTTCTGCTTTTTAATATCCGGATCACCTTTAAAATACAGTATAAAGGGCGATTCTGTCCTCTTATCAAAGGGATTAAGCTTTTTGTGGTCTAAGAGTTTGAGAAGACAGCAGGGAGGGACTGGTGGGATTGTGTGGTCCAGAAGTCATCTACTCCAGGCAACTCCCTATTGTAGTTAGTACAGTTAAATTAAAACTAGTTTGGTTTTTCGCTTTATTAGTCATCATAGAAAATTGCTCCCAGCCCTGAGGACCCATTCCTTAGAGTGAGGAGCTACAGTAGCATTTATCCAGCCCTATGAGCACAGTGACCAGTTACTCTCAAGTGAAGTGAGCCAGGAAGCAGTCACGGTGTAACTGCAGGATGGATTTCAGCACGGGCAGGACTATGTAAGCATACCACAGCCCCATGGCCCAAGTGCAGCATTGCCATCCCTGAATATTCATGGGGAGATGCTGGCAAGGACCTAAGACACTGTTTTTCAACGTGCAGAAAAAATTAGTCTCATCTGGTTTGTCTCCATTGTGAAATACAATGGGAGAAGTGAAGGTGCCTTCCTTATGGCACTGGATTCCTAAGACAAAAGAGAAGACTGCAGGGGGTGTTACCAGCCCACCTCTGTGTGTTGTTTTTGAGAATATTTTTCTCCGTGGTGAGACTGGGGCTGTCACAGGCTGCACCACGCACGTATTTGCTGTTTCCTATCTAAATGTCATGCAGCATGGATAAATAACAAGCAGAGACACCTGTGCCTGCACTTCAGTTGATCATTTTCCTAATTATATCACATATTTAGGTGGGCCAAAACATACTAAAACAACCACTTAATGGGAAGCTGTTAGACTTGTGTGACTGACTTGCTAATAAAATCACTGTGCACTTAGTACACCCATTGGATTTTGAGCCTGATCCTCTTTTCCCTTACACTGATGCAAATCAAGAATGACCACCATGATTCAGTACCCATGTATAGCCACGCACATAGAGGCTAGGAGGAGGTAAGTCATTAGAGATGGATGGGGAGATTATTTGTAGGTGAAATACACTAGACAGCTCGGGTCACCCTATTGCAGTTGCACAGCACCACGGACTGCAAAACGCTGGGAATGAGGAGTATAAATCTTGAGACTTCCTGGGGTGTTGCTGCCCAGTACCTGAACCTGAAAACCTAAGAGCTGGAAACCAGTTTGGTGGTGGGATGAATGGCACAGCACAAGGAAAGAATAAAGCAAAGAACTGAAGCAAAATACTTTTTAAAAGTATTTCTGCATTACCTGGCAGGATGAGGTACTGTGCCTGCCTCTATGAGCCATGGAAACAAGATAAAAATAAATTATGAATGCAGCCCTCTGAAATTGTTGGAAGCTGCAAAATACAAACAAACATGCAGAACTGGGAGAATCAAAATACCACAAATGTGTGTGAAAGAACAGTTTCCTAAGACACTTTTGTTCTTGCATGTGCACAAGGAATTGCTGTCCTTTCCAAGAGAGGTGACGAGAGAGCACAAGAGAGACCATTACAGAGACTGCAAATGGGGAGGGAGAAACAGGGATCTCGCAGAAGGGATTTATTATACTTACCAGTAATTTAGAGGGGGAAGGGACGACTCTGGGAAGGTTTCAGTGTATGCTTTCGTCATTTCTACACGTGCTTCTACCCATGTTGCTGAGCACTCTGTTGTGCCAAGGTGTTTGTGTTGTCTTACAGCCCTTTATGAACCATGTCTGCGCTACACAGGTTTTGTTTTGAAGAGCCGTGAGATCTAATGAGAATTTTTCCTGTCTCCATTGTGATTACTTATTGGAAGAGAAGCAGTCAGGTACGAAAAGAATGAATGACATAAGCAAGTTTTTTTTTAAAAGGTACTCTTCAGTTCTTCTCTGGAGACTTCCCATCATCCTGTGCCTGCTTTTCCCACTTGTCCCACTGTAAAAGAGTTGGTCTCAAAAGAGAAAATACCATTTTGAAAGACTTTTCTGAAATCATAACTGACTGGCAGGGAGATAATTTAATAGCGGGAGATGAAACTGGGACACTGGAGATAAGAAATTAATAGGGGAGTTAGTCGCATACACAAAACAGGACCGAGATAGGTAGATGTAAAGCAGCTCTTTGATTTCCTGCATAGCTTACTTAGTGAATAACACCCTTTCTAAATGGCAGTAAGAAAATTTCTATGACCAAAGCCTGACAATGACCGTTTCAAATCTAAGTTGCCACTGGCCTGCAAATCATATGATCTAGCTGGTTGGAGCGGGACAGAAATGCTACTTACATATTCATGTCACTACATTGCAGACAACTCCAGTGTATTTAAGCCCACAAGAACAGTGTCAGAGGAAGATAAAAGATATAAAATGTATAATTACTCCACAGCAGAATTCCAGTATTGTTATCCTGTTGTCTTTTTTAAATACTGCTGGCAAGAAACTTAGATGTGGTCTTTGAGGTCACCACTGGCTTTATTGCCAGGGGCTGCAAGCACAAATGCGTGTGCATAGTTTAAATGCAGTTACATGTTTAAACAAGAGCTTCATGGAAATAAAAGTATTCTCAGAATTAAAAAGTGAGATAGAGCACCTCTGAATCACTTGTATTTGCACAGAGAAAAAGTCTAGTGTTTCCTTGATCTGCCAGAGACCTCCCATGGTCAGAGGCAATTGCTCCAGGAGTTCAACATCATCAGTTAAAACATATCAATGCATTTTTTGTAGGCTCCTTGATGCAAGCAGCAGGTGCATGTGCAGAGATTTTGGCTCTGGGCTGAAGGACCCACGAGATGGCTCTTAGGACACAAGGCACAAACTAAGTCCAAGATCACAAGGTAAAAAAATAAAAATAAAGTGAGAGTGGAGGTAGACCTTCAAATCTGTGTATTAGAAATGAAGCACAGCGGTAGGAATTACTGCCTGACAGCAGATGACTCTAATGTCCAAATTCACCTGGTCATTTAGATGCCTAACTCCCATTAATTTAAAAAGACTTGACAAACTACCCTTTTATCTCTTTATTTTGCATCAATTTCTCACCTGTGCAAAGAGGATATAATAGCTTTCCTTTACTTTACAGGGGTGATGTGATGATAAACATATTAAAGGCTGTGAGGCTCCGTTAGGGTGCTGAGGAAAGGATAGAGAAATCGCATACCAACAAGTGTGTGAGCTGCCAAGCTGGTTTTAGGACACAAATGTAAGCATCTAATCTGTGTGCAAGGCGAGGAAAATAATTTGAATCAAGTTACAAGAAATGTTCATCTGCTGTTCACAGTTCAACCCAAAATTTAAAGTGTACACTCAAATATGAGGTAGCTGCTGGTAATTTTTTCTTAATTTAGAGGTTAGTGTTTCTCATATGGTTTGTCTTCATAGAACTGACCCTACTGGCTCAGTGTTGTAACATGCCAGTTTATAGGCACCCTCAAATGTAAAACTCATTACAATGTATATTGCAGCTTGTTTTCATCTCTGACAGTCAACCCAAGCACAAAATCAGTCCAGATTCACCTCATGTGTGTCACTGAAGTCCTTCACCAGGTGGCAACACCAAGGTAATCAGAAAAACCTTCCTGTTTTCCTTTGCTTCTCTCATGGCCCTACAGACAAAAGGCACTGGCAGAAGCCTTCAGCTGTCACAAGTGCTGTTTTGGTACAGTTTTAGTTGTTTTCAATAACCATTGATTAGATCTTTTCTTCTGCTGGGGTCAGGCAGCATACCAGTTTCTTTACGCTGCACCCGGTCCTGGGCTCTACGACAGCCCTCAGCGAGCTGGGGTGAGTGCTCAGTGTGGTGAACTCCAGAGCGAGTATGATAAAATGCAGGAATTTTCCTATGTTGCAATATACTTCTTCAGATTTATTGTTCCTCTTCTTCCTAGGAATTAGGATTTTTCATTAAATATATATATATATATATATATTTAGTACTTTCACAGGTTCTGGGTGTTTCTGCTTTCTTTCAAAGCATCAGGTGCTGGATTCTGTTAAAGCAGGTTATTGGCATCACTGGACCTTTGAATCGGGCATGACAAATTTTGCTTGATGTAAAAGCAAATTGTGCTGGGATAGGGAATAAGATTATATTTGCTATTCCAGGTTTTGCATATCTTTCTCCACTGGTTTTATTTCATTGACCCTTACACAGCTGCTTTTGATGCCTACCCCTGTAGGAAGAGAATTGCTCTCTTTCTCTCTCCTTTGAGCTTTGCAATGCCTAAGGAGTGATTCAGAGGCTAAACTGGAAACTTTCAATATCAGTTATACTTTTAGTGCTGAAATACAGCTGCCTGTGAATGGTCATGGGGTTTTTTTACTGCTAATAGGAAAAGAATCTCTTGCGGTTGTTAATTAACATTGCTCCAGATTTATCATTATTTCAGCAGAGTAGCCTCGGGATGGATTTAACTCCTTGCTCTTCTGGAAGCAGTTTAAATGACTTAGCCTTGTTCAAGTGCATAGGATGAATTGTTGGCTGAGATTTTTTTTCAAAGGACATGCCCATTGGTGGGGGCTGCTGCCCTGGTGCCACTGAAATCCACTAGGGTTTTGGTATTGGCTCGTCCCTGGGGTCAGACTCTGATTACTGCAGTAATGGGTAGCAATTACCAGGCTTGCAGTAAGTTGCAGAGGTCTATCATCTGAGAGTCTTGATTGCCCAGAGCAAGAATGAATTGCATTTTTTGACCCATTAGTGATCTCCAATTTTATGTGAAGTATGGCTGC
Source organism: Falco peregrinus (assembly GCF_023634155.1). Classification (NCBI taxonomy): domain Eukaryota; kingdom Metazoa; phylum Chordata; class Aves; order Falconiformes; family Falconidae; genus Falco; species Falco peregrinus. Next base: position 64,738,256 of record NC_073722.1, read on the forward strand.
TTAATTCACTTATTGAGGTTAATACTGAAAAGCTTTACTTACTTTGAATACTTTTCCTCTTAACATTTGCAATTAACAATGGTGCAGTAGGGAGAAATGAAAGATCAATAAAGCCTTTCTTATCTTTTAATATCCACCTTGTCAGGTGAATTTCTGTTCCCTTAAAAGGCCACAGTGTGTGTTCATTCTGGAGATGGATTTTTTTGAGGCTGCTTGGCAGCTTTCCATCATTTGTATGTCAGATTTGATCACTAATTCTTACCTGCGTCAGAGGTTAATGGAGGACTGTTACGTGTGCAATCGTATCTCACTGAGGAAAGGGGGTCAAATAGGTTTATGGGGATGAATCTCTATTGATTGCTACGAGTATTTAAAATAATTGGACTCAAGCAATCAGATCATACAGTTATGATTATGAGATGGGGCTACATGGGGTAACTTACATGCTTGATATAGATTCGATCTGATCCAGGTTCCTTTTGTCTTAACGTGCTCAATTTTTAATCATTTCCTTATTAAAGCTGAGACTAATTAAAACATATTTTAGACACTGGTGTATAAAATTGACTAGGAATTCATACAATAATACACATCTCCCAGTGAATGCATGAAGAAACGTGACTTCACTTATGAATAAGGGAATAAACTGGGTGTTACAAACTGGACATTAATGAGGTCAGACTGTATCACAAAAAGAATGCAGGTATCTCTCTGAGATACCCACAGAGCATTAGTCATTCTTCTGCCCTCATAACTATTTACTGAAGGGGTTTAAAAAAAAACACCCACAAACAAAACCAAACCAGCGCAGGAGTTATGAACCATCTAAGTCAGAGGAACTCAGTGCAGAAATAACTTTTCCACCTGGAGAGCAAAGACCTACAGCAATACCCAGCAGAGGTATACTTTAGAAATCTACATCCTTCATAGGGTTCCCAACATGTTTCTGTGGTACATTTAGGAATGCAACAAGTGTGGTCAGGAACTAGGAAGACCCAAAGCTTTGGGGTCCTCCTAGTCAGGAGACTGCTTTTACACTGTAGGAAGAAAGCTCAAGACACATGATTCCAGTTGTTTCTGTCAAAGCCCCATAAGGCAGAGAACCCGAAATGCATTGTTTTTGAAACCATGTCATTCTTGCCCTGTTTTCATGGTTCCATGAGGACCAGCTTGCTGATTTAAAGATGAGCTAGTCACATTTTCAAATTCCAGTTTAAAATGTGCTATTGTTGCTGGAAGATATTCAAGGCTACAAGTTTCCCCTACTTTGCAGGTAATACTGTGAGAAACATTTACATTTGTACACTTCTGATGGGTACCACAGCTGCAGCTGTTACCATGTGCTACAAAGTGAGTGCACGTGCCATGACTGAAGACATTGCTAACTGGAAAATCTGCTCAGTTAGTTAAAGCAAGGCAAAAAGTAACACTTTGAGGGATTTTGGAAAATGCTTTGAGTCAGATTAGCAGTCCAGTGATTTTTCTTCTTTATGTCTGAAAGAGTGGAAGTATGGTCCTACTGAGACAAACTATAGGTCCACCTGGCCCTATATCCCTATTTCAAAAGTGACAGGAAAAGAGGATGAAGAACAAGACTTGCATCCAGTGGTGTCTTCCCAGCCAGTACACTAACAGTTAAGACCAAAACCCAGAAGTTTTCTTGAGATCTCCAGGCTTAATAACCATAATTTGATGGTAGTTAATGCTATATGACAAAAACTGGGTTATTGTACATGTGTATTTTAAGGAGCTACTTTCATTACTGAATGAAGTTTTTTGAAAAAAATGTAGAAAAACCTCAGAAATCTGGCTGTGAGCCAGATGCCAAGTTCATTGCTATCAAAAGAAAGACAGCATGAAGCAAAGTGGGCTTTGGGGTCAGGAAAGGGGAAGAACAAGCTTCCTGTTGTATTTTTAAATTGGCATTACTGTAGTCAGCCCTGCTAGTATAATTTGGAGGTGAATAGTTCTCTTATCCCTGCTATCCAAGAACCTTTTTTTGTAGTCCAGACCCACACAGTTAATTGTAACATGCCATCCTTTTGAATGCATGGCTCATTGAAGGAAACTGCAGCAACTGCAAGCTGCAAGCATGGCAGTGGGACGTTCTGCTTCAGCAAACGGTACTGGAAAGGTTAAGGCTGTTGACACCTTAATGTTATTAATTAGCTTTTAAAAACCTTGCAGGTTGTTATGCTGGAGTGGAATAGAAATTTCCTGTTTCTCTTCTGGTTATTTCAGCTCCGCTATGGACTTGGAAAGCTAGCAATTTACGCTGAGTTAACTTCACAGGCAGAAAAGATTTCCTTAAGTGAAAGTTTGGATGCTGGAACAACTGGGATATCTCTGAGAAGACCTTAACAATCTTTAGGCTTCCCAATGTTCAGCCCACAATTACCACCAGCCCTATGCTCATCCTTAGAAACAACTGTAAAAGCTAAAATGGGATAAGGAAAATCACACTTTTATCAGCTTCTTTCTCCCTTCCGTGGCTTGCAAAATGTTTTACCAACATTTGCAAATTACCTCATTCATACGGTAAAGTTTAAAATGCTGGTTTTTCAGCTGGGTGAATAAAGAAGTGGGATGGAGGAACTCTTCCCATCCTCTTGCAGATTTGCTTTACCCCTTTTCAGCCCTGCTGACCACATGCTGCTGGGAAGAGCTGAAAACCTTCACTGGTGGTTTCTCAGTGAAAGCAGGTTTTCTTGCACAATATTTCAAGTTTTTTGTCTGAGAAGTGATTGAGGTCACGCCTGCACTGGCAGTTAGAAACCGATCTTCAAATCATCCAGGAGCAGGGAGTTGCCAGCCCTCGTTAATGTGGCCTTTCCCAGTTCTGCTAAGCTTTTGGGTTTCAGGGTGGCCTGTTCGTCCCCATGCTCTGCCACCATCTTCTTATATTGTATTTGGAGCTAATGACAGATGGAGGCTTCAGGGTTACAGGACTCGAGCCCACTGAATCAGCTGGCAGGTGTCATGCAGTGCCCTTTTTTCCCTGCATTGCCAGTGCGTAAAAGCAAACCTGGGGAAGAAGAAGTGCTGTGCACAAGCTGGTCCCTTGAGGACCCCTATAGAAAAGCCTGGGATGTGACCTGGTGCTGTGCTGAAAGGGTGAGGAGAAAGCCAACCCTGCACAGTGCAGCTAGTGCTGGGGAGAGCCACAGTAAGGGGTGAAGGGGTATGGGCTCCTTTGTGGGGATGCTGCAGCTGAAGGAGAGTTTGCTGTGAGGCAAGGTGAGACGAAACTTTGCTGTGATGCTGTGGTTCTCTCTGTGCTCACAAAGATGCCTCTGACAAGCACCCGTGGCTTGGGTTGGCGACTCAGTGAGTATTTTTTGATTAAGCCAGACCTCTTTACTCCTTTCATGGAATGGCTCAGCAAGGAAGGATAGGGCAAAATTGCTGTTGAATTGAATGAGGACCATGAGACACCTTTCCACGCTTTGTATTGAGATTAGTGATTTATAAGGTATATAAGATCATGCCATGGCCATTTGCTTTATTACTTAAGAGCTGGTCAAAGTTATCTTCTCTGGAAGCCGGTTTTCCTGGGAAAAGCTGCTTTTGCCTAAGGACAATCTCAACGGAAGCTGTTATCTCAGATTTGAGGGCATTTTAAAGAACAGAACATAGAAAGCAGGAGGAGAGGGGGAACTTCATCATTTTTTTGAGGAAAAAAAAATCTCTTTTATTTTCCCTCTGAAATAATGAAGGTTTAAAAAAGAAACACTGAAATTTATTCTGAAAGCTAGCCCATCAAAAGGCCACAGTTCCTCTGAAGCACCCATGAAGCTTTCTCATGGGTGTGTGTTACCCTTCATCCCTAGTGCCAGTGCTGGGAGCACCTGTTGTAGGGCAGGACCTCTGTCTGCTAAGTGCTGTTCAAAGGCAGAATAAAAGGATAGTCTCTGCTGCAGAGAGTTTAAATCCCACACTCCTAGTCTTAATCTTTCTTGGTATTTTGAGTCCTGTGGCAGATTTCATGATACGGGCACCGTCAAGGTGCTGCCATTGAGAGATTTCTGCAGCAAGTGGGCTTTCATTCACAATGCTGTATTAATTGCTGTTATGTTTTGCTTTCTGGTTGCACCATGTCAGTAATCTGCTACTTACAAATGTATACTCCCTTGGGAGAAAATAAATCACATGTATATTTTTGGAACCGATGCTGATTCAATACTTAGGAAATGCATTTGGTAATAATATTGGCTGTAATCCTCCTGAGAGAAATTAATTATAAAATGTAGCAAGGTAATCAGGAAGCTGCTCTTGCTGTGACATTGAGCAAAGAACACCAAAGCGAGCGGAAAGGTTGGATTGAATTAAAACTGAAGCACATCATGTTTCCAGAGGCCAGATGGTATACAACTCTGCTTGGGAGTCTTCAGTTCTGTGGGGGTGAGGGGGAGAATGTGAGCTGTCTTGGAGAAAATCAGGAATTATAGCATGATGTTGTTATAACATGACCACTGATGGGCCAGTCCAAAGATACAGACTGCTTCTGATAAGGTGGTGGATGCTGCTCTTGAGTTAGGATGTACATGTGTGCCTAGATGCCTGTACTTGCTTGTGTGGAATAATTCTCCTGGATAATGAGAGAGAGCAGAACACCCTGAGGGTTAAAATAGTGTCATGATCAATGGTAATCTGTTACTGCACTGCCTCTATTGTACAGCTACCTCCTCGATCTCATCTTTCTGTTCATCCCTGGTACCTCACAGATCTCCATCCACTCCTACCATCTTCTCTTTGCATCTCTCCACTCCTCAGGCTTTACTTTCCAGGTAGTTGGACTGAGTTTTGTTTTGCCTCCTCTTTGGCCTTCCTCGCTCAGCATTTCCCAGCACTATAATACCAATTTATTCACCAATAAACCACAAATGAATGTGGTTTTGTTGGAGCAATTTCACATGTGGGCAAAGAAAGAAATATTTTCTGCTTTTATCCCGTTGCTTTATTTTCTTTGGGTTTTTTATTAGCAGCGGGACCCATTCAGATGTCTGGAATATTAGGAGTATGTCCATATATACTGGATTAATGGGCTAAGCATAAGGGAGATGGTTAAAAGTATAGGAGAAATGCAGCTTATCCCATGACACATATTTACTCTACCCCCACCCACCCAAGTACAGCTATGGATCTCTGTGCTAAAAAGCACTACTGTTTAACTTATCACAGGAACGTATTATAGCCTGAGAGAGTGAGAGACACAAAAGCCACTTGAAAGTACAGGGGTGAAATCAGAGCAGCAGGTCTGTCCTAGAGTGTTTTTTCCACCCTGGAAAACCCCTGCTCCCCAGTGGGGCAAGGCTGGGGGGACAGTGGCTCCGGCTGGCCTTGGCTCAGCCCCCACATAGCTGTAAATATTCTCTGTGCTCGCCAAACGTCTTGCAAATGGCTGTAATGTTCACCTTCAGGTAGTTATTGCAAACAACCTAAGTTCCTTTCTGGAACATTTAAAGCCTTTCTTAAAGCTTCCAAGTCTCTTTTTATTGAGGACCAGGTGTTTTTTACAGATGTCCAGCTATTCTTGTCCCCAGTCTTTATGCAACTCTTCTTTGCCTCTTTCTTTTCCATCTCACCTCTGGGCAGTTATATCTATTATTTTAATATATCTTTTGTGAAATTTGAAGTATGTAGGGAAAGAAAACAGTTCAAAGAGAAGCAAAGAATACCAAAATCAAAATATTGCTGCTGTCTTTCAAGCAATGGCAACATTGCCATTTTTTTCCCCTTTATTTTTAAGAGATTAAAGCTGGAAGCACTGATGCTGTAAAGACTTGCACGTGTTTAGCTTTCCTAAGTAGTCACATCAACATGATTTGAATCATTTTAACTCAGCAGATTTGTGTTGCTTTTAAGTAGATCATTGTCCTTTGGAAAAATCATAGTGTCTTGCATAGTTCGTTCTTCCAGCTATCTATACAGGAGGTCCCATTTTTCCTTTGAAATACATTGTGGAATGAAAATTCAAGGCTGAAGTCCTTCAAGAAATGTAATTTGCTATGGATGAATGGCTGGCTTCTAATAAGATGACTCCTTTCATGTCTGAGGTCAGTAACTTGGTAAAACATGCCATCCCTGATCTCCAGAAAGTACCTAATGAACACACTCCTCAGAGGCTGGAAAAAAAACCAAGTCTGTGTTCAAGGTACAAGAATAAAAATTTGACTCTGGCATTGCAAGATGCTAGTTTCTGTCTTTTAATTTAGTAGAGCCCACAGATTGCCAGGCCTCCCTATTGTCCATTCTTTAAAAAGGCCTGGATGCAAAGAAACCCCCTACACTGTTGTACCCTCCTTTGCTTTAGTTCCAAATATTAGCAAAAGCCTGAAGCCCACCAGGCAGCCTGGGCTGGATCTGGTCTGCTGGGCTGACAGGCATCTGGCATGCAAGGGGGAGGCAATACTGTCAGAAGGGGGAACCAGAACGTGCCAGGATGCTGGGGGTGCTGGGATGCTGGTGGGTTCATTGTTATTAGTTTTGTATCCCTATGAGCCTCCTTCCTGTGAATATTTGATAAAGCCCGAGAAGGTCACTACAGCTTGTTTACTCTCCGTATGGCATTTCTGCACCACCCTGCTCTCTCTGCATGTGCATATGATTTTTATCCTTTAGCCTGTGGTACTCAGCCAGATACCCCTTATTCCCTGCCTGATTAATAGGTGGGGGGAGGGCAGAAGAAAAAATTAAAGGCAGAGATTTTTATTATGCATCACAGGTGGAAAGCTGTATGTACTCTGAGCAAATCTGAGGGGGAAGCTTTGCCATGTTTTGTGCTTGTGCGTGTGTGAGTCATTACGGAAACCAATTACCCTGGAATGAGTTTCTGAACTCCCTAGATGGCCTGTTTACACTTCAGTGGGTTTTACCAGTTTAGGCACATGAGTTGAGTTAAAGTGGCAATGCCCTGAAGGAGAAGTAAGCTTATTCGGTGGGGAGTCACTAGGCAGTACAGATTAAAGCGGTTGCCTAGATGGAGGGCGTCAAGCTTGCAAAAGGAGTTTTGCAGGGGTAATTGTCTCTGCGTTTGTTTCTGGCTGGAAAAACCTGGATGCGCTCAACTTTGCTGTGCTTCTGTCCCGTGCAAACCAAGCCTGAGGTAGCTCTAATAAAACGTGCATGAGGTGGAACAGCTCTGGGCTGCGACCTGTGGTGGGCAAAACCTGGTGGCTTGGGACATTGCAGCCCACAGAACTTACCAGCCTTGGAGCAAAGCGGGCAAAAAGGGCCATACACCTGCACTGTCCTTGCTCCAGCCCAGGGGCTGGTGCAGCAGCTGGGGTCCCTGTAAGATGGATTTCTGTGACAGTGTGACTGATGGGCTAGCACAGCTCCTCTTCTGACATCTCACGTGGGTTTGATAGGGTAAAACAGGGGGGCTGAAAGAAAGCACTGACAATGGTGGTAACTTCAGTGCAGAAGCTGCTTGCTCGGTGAACCTGAGTACAAGCCCTGGCTTGGATTTTGTAGTCTTGTTCAGTCTTTGGGCATGGCTTGACAGCCCTTTATATACATTGAGTAATCTTTATTATTGACAAAGAAAAAAAATCTTGGTATTCCTTATATGAGGGAGCTGAGGCAGAGTGATAATTCAGACCAGACCAACAAGTTGTTCTGTCATTAAAAATCCACTGTCTTTTGGTGCAGTTGGAGAACGCAACTAAACTTGATGGAAACTGTTTCAGTATTTCTTTGTGCTGCTTTCAGAGACTAACATTTTGAACCCCCTTGGAATACAAAGTCCTTCTGCCATCTCTCAGGTGCTCCCTGGCTCCTCATGGTGCTAGCCTTGTTCTCTGCTTCCCTCTGTTTATCTGCAAACGGTAATGAAGGCAGAAAGTATTTTCTGCCATCTTGGGAGATTTGGTCCAGAGTTGACCAGCTGGCTGATGCCTGCCTAGGCTGCCTGGTAAACCTCTGTGTTAAAAATTAGGAACAGGCTTATTACTTCAGCTAATGGGAAGCAGTTGAGAGCTTTCCTGGGCACTGTTCTTCTCCCACTTATATCCTTGTCCTCCTTAAACCAGCTGTAACCACATCTGCATCTCTGTTTAAACTTTTGACACAAGCTATCTGGAGAAACATGACGTGCTGCTGGTGCAGTGCTTGGCACTCTGCACTGGACATGCATGAGCCATCACCACAATGCCAATGCCCATTACTGCCAGGAATAATACTGGGAGGTATAGAGGTGAGAGAAAGCATTTTGCAGTTACCACTGTTTTTCTCTCCCTGTCATCAGGCACGTAAGGCGGAAGATACTGGGTACAGACTCTTCATAAACTGTGATAGTTTTAATAAATTTAAACAGTAGATGTTCCCTAAGGGAATTACTCACAAGGAGTAAAGATGATTAATGTGAGAATTTAGCTGGACAAAACAGATGGTGCAGGAAAAGGCTCAAACTGTTTTGTGTGTTTCAAAACTGCTCTTATTTGGTGCTAAGAGACTGCAGTCTCCTTGCGTGTTAACTCTCCACTGATTCTGCAGCATCTTTTGTGCCCTGCTCTCCCCTTCCTTCCCCTCAGCAGGAAAAGTGCTGTCCCCAGAGCATGCTAGCTACTGTATGATAGCCAGCCAAATGAAACAGGATGGTCTGCAGTTTTTAAGATACAGTAATCTGCTGGTGTGCAGGAATCATGACCTGTCTTGTATTCACTAACCTGGTTTTAGCGCTCGGCCAAAGCCATATCTTTCCCCTAAAAGCACATTTTTGGGGGTGTGTGCTATCAGAGATTTTTCCAGCTAAGGCAATCTCACATGTGCAATTTCCCTTCAATCATCCTTGCTTGCAGGACATAACTGATGCAGGAGCAGGGATGGGGACCAGCATCCCTGTGCCAGATCCATGTAAGACAGTTGCAAGGGGAGGATGGGGACAGCAGCCACTCTCTAAAGCTAAGTTTGCTGGGATGCCTAAGATGGTCTTTCTCCTTTACCCTCTGCTTCCTAATGCACCAGATGTGTATTACGCTCTCTGTTCCTTGTGTCAGTACAGTCTGGCTTATGCCCACGCCTACTGACTAAAAAAGCACAACGATGGCCCCATGGGCCAGCCCCAAATGCCCTGCCAACTCCCTGGCAGCTCTGCCCAGCCCCTGGCATGGAACTGCATGCCCTGCATGCACAGGGCAGCACTGCAGCAGGCCGAAGCAATCCCACCACTCCTTTTTCCTGCCCTGGGGAATTCCGGTTGTCCTCTTCCATAGCTGTCTAAATTGGAGCAAAGCTGAAAGGAGAAACAGGCATCAACAGGATCTTTTCTGCTTCCTGAGCAAATGGCACCTTGAGGAGAGCTGTGCTGGGGGCTAAAGAGGGAACTTGATGGGAGGAGTACCCCCAGTGGGTTGGGCTGGTCAGAATAACCTTTGGGTCTCCACGTCATTGACCTGACACAATTGAGAATGATACAAACAAGCATTTATTGATTTTTATGTATGTGGCATGTTCAAATATGCTTGGCATGCCCTGGTCACTGGGAAGGGAATAAAGATTTTTACCAGTGGTTTCAATGGGATTCAAGAGGGAGCAGCAAAAAGTGCCTTTGAAAGTCCTACCTTCAGTTTGCTTTTCAATGCTAACATAGGAAAGATGTACCTCTTGTGTCAGCTGAAGTTTTGTAAAGAATGGTAGGTGTTACCAAGATCAGATGTTGGGCTTTAAAAGACTTGGCATTGTTTTCTTTCTTTCTGCACAATTACTCATTGTGAGGTGTCCATGCTGGAGAGCTAGGAATTCTCTTTTTCCCCTCAAAGTTAATGCTTTAATACTGAACTAAATTAAAAACCAATTAAGTACCAGATGACTGTGACAAGGCTAGATTTTTTTTCCTGACCAATATTTGAACACTAGAAAGAATTGTTGGAGAAAAGAATTATTCAATTTCAAAGTGTCCCCGTTTCTAGTATTTAATTAAGTGATGTTCTAGACGATAGCATATTTTTACAGCAGAATGGGGCAGGGGGAAAAAAGCTTTCCTCTACTCACTGCCTTGAGTATCTCCTCTAATTAGAGGAACGGTACTTTTTTGTGGCGAATATTATGTTGTAGAAACTCTGTTTAATGTTTGGTGAGAGGAGAAAGAAATGCATGAGTAAACAGGTGGGAACAGGCACAGAGGATTCGCTGGTGTTTATTTTGATTCACAAGGCATTGGTCCATCTACAACTCAACCCAGATGCTCTGTCTCCAAATAGTTGTACATAGGCACTAGTGTTTCCTAATGCCAAGATGTCCAAGCAATGTTGCTGTGTGAACATTTTTTTGGGTTTATTTTTATTTGTGGTTGTTGGGTTTTGTTGTCGTGCTTTTCCAAGCTGTTGCAAAACAAAAGGGCTAAAATTTTTGCCCTTGGTGCAAAAAGGCAGACAAGGATGCACTGCTGAGGTCTCCCTCTTTCATTCTTGCCCCATGATGCCTCGTGTTGGTGCTAAAAGCCACGTTGAGGGCTTGCTGGAGCTAACACAAGTGTGTTGCAACTTGCAGGTGTTGCTAGGACCAGGGATGCAGCAGCAGAAGCCAGACTGTGCTCCTTGTGACCCAAAGGGCCAGGAGGGCTGAACCATGGAGTTGCTTGCCCTGCCGTGCTGAGCCTCAGAAGATGCAGCTTAGGGCAGATGTGTTTTTCCGAACTTTTACCATTAACTATGTCACTAATAAATAAGATCTTAGTGCAGTCTGTGACTGCATCCTAGGGAGCAAATTGAACGTTATGTTTTTATTACTTTAGAATACCAATAGTATCTCATTCTATACACTTCTGCTTGGAGAAATCTGAGTCACTATTCAAAACTCCTTGAAAGAAGTGGATGCAGAATAAAATAGATAACCTGAAGGGTGAGGCTGAGCTAGGGTGGTGATGTGCGCGGTACAGTCAGTTGTGATGGATTTCTGGCAATAGGCTCACCTCTTAGATCTAAACTTGGACCTGGAGGCAAGTCAGGCAGTTGCTGGAAAAGCTGACAGAGGTTCATCTACCTACTGCTCAGTTTAATCACTCGTGCAAAACTCCCCAACGTTATCATGAAACTTTGTGTGACTCAATTACATTAATGAATCGCTCTTGCCTGCAGCCGTTAGTCAGCAAGAGGACACTGGGCCTTGTGTCACCCACCCCCTGATGGACTTTTGATATCTCTTCCCCAGATACTATGCTTCTTTTAATTAGCAAGACAATTTCCTCTAAATGTCACTTGGTCAGACAAGATTCTCAGCTTGAATAACCAGCAAGAGCTGCAGCCGCTGCACAGGCGGGAAGGGAGAGGGGTGCATGGGTGCTCTCCCGGCTCCCCTCAGGCTGGGAGGGAAGGGGCCACAGATCCCAGAGCCGCTAGAAGCCCCTGGTCAAGGAAGAAGGGAAAAGAGGAAAGTTTTTGCAAGGCGGGGGAGCTGGTGGGTGTGACAGCGATGTTGCGTTTCTCATGAGCACTGCAAAAACGTGGCTGCCTGAACTGTCTGCAGAGGTATTGCAGTCAAATCACAGCTAGTCAGGCTCATCCTGACTTCCCGATCTCTGGCTAGCAGGGACGACTCTAAACTTTTGCAGGCTATCCCTGTCTCAAGGTTGGTTTTGAAATGAATTGCAGAAGGGAGGGAAAGACAATAGTCTTTTGTTTCCTTGATTTTCAGGGAGGGCTGATTCTTTGATATTCTCTTAGGACATTATCCCCGCTTTTTTCCCAAAAAAAATGTTTGTCAAGGGTGTTCAGAATTGTTGTCAAATTGGAGCCTAAATAAATACTACTAATAAAAGAGATTATGCATACAGTTATCATTCTTCACTTATACTCTTATGAAAACTTTCTGCTCCATGGTATAAGATTATTTTTGATTTTTTTTTTTGGAAATGCTAAGCAGATGCTCCACTGTAATGAGAGGAAACAGAAGTGGAAAAGGAGGAGGCTCATACTTAAAGAAATGAACAGATTCAGGGAGTGGAAAACAACAGGGTAAACAAATGAAAACTTTGAGTAAACAACCTAAACCAAACAGAAAACAAATAGAAAAAAACCCCACAGTCAGCCTGCACCAATCTGGAGCTAGGATTAATCAGCTTCCCAAACTTTTCACTTTTTTTTTTTTTTTTTTTTTTTTTTTTTCCAGACTGAAGTTGAAAACAAACTTTTCTAGCAATTTTGCAGTATACCTGCATGTGGAAACCTCTGCCACTGCCCCAGTGGTGGTGCTCATCTGCCTGGCTCTGGCCTGACAGGGTTGCAATGATGCTCACTGTTGCCTTCTCCCTCACCTCTGAGAAACTGAGGGCTGGGGAAGGCAGGAGGCATGCTGAAAGTGTAACCCTGACTCCCTAGAAGAGCCAGAACAGGGACTTGAGATCTTTTGGGTGCTCTGTTGGTTTCTCCAGAAATGCAGCTTCGCTCTAACCTGCTGATGTGGACACCCTCTGTAAACTATTTCACCTTTCATCGTAGGAGACATACATCATATACTGACTGTAAAACACAACAAATAAGTCCCACACCTTGTGTAGCTTTTCTAGCTTGTACCAGATGCAAGGACTCCACAGACATGAACATAGGTATGTAGGTATCAGTACTTCTCCTGGGGTGCGCAGAGGGGAAGGAGAGGAGAGAGGGTGAGATCGGGAAGATGGAGGTGAGCCTGGACAATGCCGTATGGCAATGGGACCATCCCTGGATCAAGCCTGGCCCCATGAAGAAGAGATGGAGAGGCAGAAGTGCCATTTCAAACTGGGCAGGAAAGTCTAGATGAAGCTGGAAAGGAAGGGCAGCCTGCCTCTTCATAGGTGTTCAAAGCCCTGCTGGGCACAAAACACCAGGCTTGTGGGGTTTCTGGTTCACAGGGACTGGCACTGGGAATTTGGATGTGACCGCCTTTCACCCCACTCCCTACATCAGCTGGAAATTGCTTTTCTTTCCTCTTCAGCCTCTACTTGGCCTTTCCTCCCATCTCTGCTTAAATGTGCATCTGCACGGAAAGGAGCTAGACCCAAGGCTTTTTTGGATCTGCTTTTTTTGCAGAGCCACCCTCCTGGCTAACAGACGCTGCTCTGTTCTTCTCTGTTAAGGGGCTTTGTGCAGCACACAGACAGTATTTAGGGAAAACAAGCCCCAAACACAGCTGCTGGTGTATCTGAAAGGGGGATCAGTGTTGAGCATCATGCCACCGACTGCTTTCTTTTCCCTCACTGCAAGGGAAGTCACCACTGCCTGGCATCTTCCCCCACAAAGCTGGGGTCCAGCCCTGTCCAGGCAGGCTAAGCCTGGCATTGGTGTGGCTGCGTCCTCTGCTTGATGGTAGCTGTGGCAACGGCAAGAGGAGAGAAAAGGAATGGTGAGTGCTAATCCATGCTGCAGCGGGAGACCGGCTGTTGGTTAACCCAGGGATGCATGGCCTTTTCTGCTAGAAAATCCTTGAGTAAAGAGCACGTGTTGTAAGTTGCTGATGAATTTCACTCCCTGACATTTTTGCAATAAGGAAAAGACAAGCAGCACCTGATTTCTGAAAAACATTTAGACATTTTTGCAAGCTCTTACGTATTTTTAACTCAGTATCTCATTACCTGCTTTTGAACAAGGTTATTATTCATTCTTTATAAGATCTCCTCCCCTCTCCCCGTCATCATTTATCCTTCTTAATTAACAAATGCCATCAATTAAAATGTCAAATATACTCCACACAGAACATGCCAAAGCCACGCTCTGTCATATGTTGAAATGAGAACCTCTCCTCGCGGCTCGGCAGAGGCGAGGATAGAAAATCTTGTCTGAAATGCAGTTACTTTGCAAGCCCTGTCTGTAAGTAAGGATGGCATTTGTCTTGCATAGAGGAGCAGACCTGACAGCTGCAAAGCTTTCTTCTGAAGATCTGCCCAGTTTAGATGGTCGGCTCCTTGGGGTGGGAAAAAGCTCATCGCTTGGGATTTATCTTAAATTATTTTAGCCACTTGGTCCCGGAGTTGGTCAGTGCTGGATATCTGAGCTCACTTGAGAGTCATTGAGAGCTGAGGAGGAGAGAAGAGCATTACCAGAGCAGGATGCAGATCCCTGGTTTACATACCTACTTTAGGCTAGGATGACCCCCCCTCTCCTGCAGAAAGGCGGGTAGCACTGAGGGGAAATGAAGTCTGCCTGAGCCCCAGATCCCCCCTGAGCACAGCATACCTGGGTTACTGCTGTCACTAGGTAGTTAATTTTTTGAGAAGTGAAATTAGCTGAGATGTTCCTGCAGCGTTTAGTGCAGCATGAGGGCAGGCTGACTCTTCACCAGGGGGCTCTTCAGGATGCTTAATCAAAATATATCACAGCAAAGGGCATTTAGAGGACATGACCATCATTTTCTAGGAACAAACACTACTTATCCAGTAGGGCTTAATGGTACAAGCCCTTCACTGTGAACACTCTGCTTATTTCAGGTTCGTTGTATGAGACCAGCTGATTTTGGCTCATGCAGATGGAGGAGAAATGCAATTTCTATAGCCCACAACAGGCAGGTAATGTCCTTCCCTCAAACAATAATTCATGATGTGACTCTAGCAATTCTCTTACCACCCCGCCACCCCCCCATCCCCCGCCCCTTACCTGTCCCCCTGCTTTCTCAGGCAGTTTGCAGGAAAGCTTTACCAGCTTGGCAAGGACCTGTTGATTGCCTATTAGGTTTTTGGATCATGATTTTTACCTAAGAGCTGAGGTCAGGGACACAAACCCTGATGTACTAGGGGCTGTAAAAATACACAGTAAAAAAGATAGTTTGGAGAGTTTTTTGGAAACAAAGGCACTGTGCAAAACTGGTAAGACAGGTCAATACTTGTTCAAATACACATGTATGTAACTCAGTGCAGGCTGCCAGCTAGCTGTAACAGCAGCACCTTCCTCCTCGGTATGTGCTCTCTGTGCCTACTGTCATTGTACCACGGTGCCAGCACTCAGAAATCTTGCAGGAAGACCTGCTCCCTACGCTGTACTACAGCAGGTCCCAAGGCAGGATGCAGTTTTCCGCATCCTGGGCATGAAATAAGATCAGGAAGAAATACTTCCCTGGTAAAACACAAACTGTCAGATGAAATGGTTCTTGCGTCTCCCAACCAAAGGGCAGGCAAAACTGCAGGGCAGTGTTTGGACTTTAATACCAACTTATTGGAGCAATTTTAAAGCTCAATAATGACTTTTTTAAAAAAAAAAACAAACAAAAAACAACCCACAAGTGCAGTTAGTCTGATATGCCCACACCTCAAGGGACCGCTGTGACGTTAAGCCAAGGTCAGACAGGCTTTTTTTCTGAGAGATGTCGATGCTTTATCTCTATTCAGATTTGGTAATGGCAATGCGTGTACCTGGTTGCCTTTGTCTTCAAGACCTCCCCTTGGTCTGCATCACTTGTTTCCTGGAGTTTGACTCAGGCGAGGCACTTGAGTTTGGGAAGGTGTAGGACAAATAAGGTACTGTTTGCACATGCTGGCAAAAAATAATTCTGATGGGCAACTTCACTGTCTGTTCATTTCTTAAGCTGTGCACACACTCAACCAATTTCCAGTAGGTGAAAGCCTAGGATTTAGGAAATCTGGGTTTGTTTAGTTAATTCATTCAATAAAAACCTTTTTCGATAAAGTATCTCCACTTGGCAAAATACCGAATTTTATACTTAAATTCAAGCAAATGCTGAAATCCTGCTCAAGATAAAAGGATTTGTTAGGTGTGCAATGACAGCTTTGCACTTAAATATGTAGCTAGCAAGAGTGGCATTAAGCACATGCTTACGTGACTTTCTTGAATGGAAATCTGAGAGCATATTGCAATAGGGAAATACCCCAAATCCAGGCTGATGTCTGGAGCACACTGGTGATACAATAATTATTTACTTTAAAAAAGAAAGAGAAAGAAAGGAGAAAAAGAAATATGTAAATATCAATAGAGAAAAACAAGAAAGAATTAGAAAAACAGAAGATGTTAGCTAATCTTTACAAACAGTAGACAAAATGTGGCTTTGGGAGAAGGAACAGACACCATAAATACCTCAAGCTGAGAAGTAACAAGATAAACTCAAGGAGAACCAAATGGTTAATGAGAATAAATTTGTGTCATTAACTTGTCAAGAAAACTACTTGAACTATGTGTGAACTATCCTAGTTAGGGTATTAAAAGATGCACCTCAGAGCAAAGAGAACCCCCTCCTAACAAAGCCACCTCCCCCACAGAACATGTGCCCTGAAAAAAAAAAGAGCACTGTACCTTTAAATGGTGACAAGGCTTGTAAGAACCAGTGAGAAGTGTGACTGAAGGTAATTGTGAACGAATGTTCAAAGCGTATAAAAAACTTTTACAATGTGCGAAGAGGAGTGCTGCCTTTGTGGATTTACCACCCAGCACCCATCTCTGCGCAGACGTGCAATGAACAGCATCTTGCCTCTGTGTGTGTCTGGGCTCTTGCACAGCGGGTGAAAAGCCCAGATTTGGGACAACACTGGTTGTGTGCAGCTGTCTGCCTGTGAGCAGCTTCTGCTACGTATCAGGCAGGGGTGTATATGCTGCAGATGATGCTTTGCCAGTCAGGGTGCCTCAAAGCCTTTTCTTTTCCCCCCACAGGATGTGAAAACACATTGGAAACAGCAGCCCTGCACGGGGTAAAAAACCCTCCAAACCTTTACACATGTAGTTATGGGCTCTGAAGTGACTGCTGCCAGTAAGGAAAGAGGTCTTGGAGCTTCAACATCTGCTCAGTCCTTGTTAGTAGTTATGCTAAAAATTATTAGGGAAAGAGAACAGAAAATACCCCCAGGCTGCTGTTTAAATGCGTGGTGTTTTTACATCTTGAGCGCTGCGTGCAATTCCGGTTTGTCTAGCTCAAAAATCATCTAGCAAAGCTGGGCAACATCCAAAGCAAGGCAATAAGGGTTATCAGTAGTATGGAACAGCTTTCTATAAGGGGTGGTTGTATAGCCTCAGGCTCCGTGGTGGGGGGACACATGAGGGAAATCTATGGAAATGTGAGTTTGGTGGAGAGAGGGAAGTTGATTGCTCTTATAACTCAGGAGTCAGGAACATCAAATGAAATTATAAAGTGGCAGATTAGGTACAAAGGCAGCTTCCCATGCCCCCCTAGTGGTGAATTATGCTGCCGAAGCCTGCCAAAATGGAATGAGATCTTGAATCACCTTTCAAGCTGGGGAGAGAGCACGGAAGTGTTTTCATAGGGGAGGATCCTCTAACCCAACAGAAAGGGGCACAGAAACATCCTGAGGCCCCTAGAAAAGATCTTTCTTAGTTAGCAAATTGAGTCCTGCCGTCATAGAAAGCAAGTCTTGTGATCTTTCCCATAGAATTTGGGATCCCACTATTAAAACTAGTTAATGTTTTCCTAACCTTCTCTTCTGGCTAGAAATCAGTCACTGACAGACATGAACCGTCTTCTAATTGCCAGCCTTAATTTATTCATGACTTAGTTAAATACATTTGTTCTTGTACTACCCTTAACCCTCAGGTTGAGAGGCTTTTCTTTCACACTGGTGTTTGTTACCCTCGTATATTTTGTACAACTGCAGAAAAAAAGCATTGCAGGGAACCATTTATGGTTAACTGATCCCTAACCTCACCTCAAAGCCAACCCAGTCATCCTGATAAAATTCCTGATTGGTATTTGTGTAACCCATTTGTGAAGACATTGAGCAGTGGAAACATCCGCACTGCCCACAGGGGATGCATGCTAGTGTTTTGCTTCTCCATCTCCATATCCAGGAACAGAAAATGTGCCGCTTCAATTTTAACTTCAAAGGGGGGAATTAAAAAAGAATGTGGAAGAATGAAGAAGCTTACTTTCTACTCACCTAGGAAAACCAAACAGGAATAAATACATAAGTGGAACAGTCAAAAGAGTCTTAGATTATAGCATAAAAGCTTTAAGTAGAAGCCCAGAGTAAATGTGTATTACCCATCAGAGAGAAAAAAAAAAAAAAGTATTACGGTCAAACAGTGTAGTAAAAGAAGCCACTAAGGAAAGATAGAAATGATGTTTCAACACACATGCATGCACACAAAAAGACATGTCCAGATTCTGGAAAGTTAAATGCTCAACGCTAATGAGAAGAGCAAAAAAAAAAAAAAAAAAAAAAGTCAGGGGAGGGAGGATGAGGGGCAGGGGGAGAAGCTGAGCTTGCTATGTGCAAAAGAGTACTTTCTACCTCACAAACATATCAGAAGTAGGGATATTGGATATTGCCATCTATTCCATATGGATAATAAATGGTGCATATATATATATATATAAATAAACAATGAGGAACAATCAGGGGCGCTCAGAGGAGATCAGATTATGTAATAAAAAGCCATTTAAAACAATCATTTTGGTGGAACTGAGGGAGCTTTCCCACATTGCAACATCTCTTTCTGGAGTGCTTTTCTGACAATCTATCTCAAATTAAATTATGGATAAAAAAAGGTTTTAAAATAAATTAACAAAAAGAATAGTACCCAATGCAAAAGCTAACTAATATTCACACAAGAGGTGTAAAGGAATTCAAGTATGAAAGTGCTGACCTACCAGCTGTGCCGTTTTCATGTACTCTTTAAATAGCCCTTGGTATCAGGAGTAGAAAGTGGCAAATATAACATATGCTTTTGAAGTAAAGCCTGGGAGCATCTGGTGTAAACTGTAATTAAGAATGGAATGAGTAGACGTTTGGATAATTTTGATGGGGGGGGGGGGGGAAATCTATGTAGTTTTTATAAAAGGAAGTTATTACCATATAACTCTATTGAAGCTCTCTGTAGCAACATATATATCCGAACAATACCAAGCACTGGATTTGAAAATCTTTTGATGAAGACTTTTTTACCAAAGTGTTTTAAAGCTATCATGGGATAAGAGAAAAGGTTAATTAATTGGTATATATTGTTCCTACATTTTAATAATTTGGAATTTATTCTTACTACTTTCTTTTTCCTCTGTTAAAAGATAGGTAATGAAGTAAAAAATAAATGATTAGTCTATACAGTGAACATGCAGTATTGATCAATCCCAGGACCTGTTATGTTCTGCGTATTCACAGGTGTTTGTAAAAAGGATGGCTGGGAAATGGTAAAAATCCCTGGTAGTTATATGCTATTCCAGAAACACAAAACTAAAATTGCCACTGAAGTGTTGAAGATGCTAAGTGACTGGCTGATAAAATAGCAGACAAAATTCAGTGTCAATAAATGCAAAGTAATACAATGGAGACTGGTGCTAAGTATGCATACATAACAAGGGGTTTAAATGAACCGTTTTCCAGGAAAGAGATGATGAAATTATTTTCGTTAGTTCAACAGAAACAACAGCCAATGCTTTTTCCCCCTTGCTTCTCCTGTTAAAAGAAATGTTGTAATAACTTTCTTGAGAGTACTATTGATCCCGCTAGGTCTCAGGCTCCTTCCTTCAATTTCCTCCCCTTCATAAGAGTGCAGACCTGTGATAGTTTTAGTGCCTTTGTGTCTAGGACAGCTTTTATCTTCCTAATTTAAAATGCTGAACTCTCCAATCTAGCCGACTTTCACAATTATTTCCCCTAGCTTATCAAAATTTGCTGGTCCAGATCTGGAAACAGAAAATAGTAGATGTCAGTGAAACACTCCATCTGGACACTGGAAGTAATTGACCATGGGAAGAGATCGCCTGAAGGTGATGGCAAATTGTCAATCACATCAAGTTTTTAAAACGAGATGACTGAACCTCTCCTGCTGTAAGGTCAATGCTAGTTCAGATGCAGGACATTGGCCTTGATGTTGGCTGAACTCTGCTCCACACTACTCGCCTTGGCTCTCCTCTTTCCTCACAATCATCTCTACTGTACATTCACTTCTCCCTCACAAAATGTTGCATGAAATGTATTGCATTTACTAATTAGAATAGCAGTTACTAATTAAGTTTAAATTCCAATGTACCAATCAAATTTTATTTCCTAATTGTGCTACATTATCACTAATTAGAATAGCAGTTTTTACTTAATGGATTATATTTAAATTAAGATGTCTCCATCCAATGTTTTTTTCCTACTTACATTTTAACTAATTGGTACTGCAATTATTAAGTTATGTTGAAATTGAAATCTATCAGGCTGGTAGGGAATCATATGGTAGTTTGCTTACATCTGTATAATACTAGTAGGAATGATTAAGATAGAGTCCAGTTAATTAGTTCTGGAATCAAAATAATTTCTTAAGTGTTTGAATAAGGAGTGAGTGCACTCTAGTCCCTTGCAACACTATTAAGGAGGATCTTATGGGCTTAGTAGAAATTTAACACGGTTATTGGTACTAATCAGCTCAGATTCAATCTGCAAATATTGATACCCAGGATCAGGAGGGCATTTAAACATGCACCTATGTTTAAGCATGTTCTTAATAGTTGTCCCACACTTTTAAATCAAAGTCTTTTGATTCCTGCTTGCCAACACTTCAAATATTTTTGTGATGGCAAATAGAAAAAGGCCTTTGAAGATTTATTGACCATGATTTACCCTATTCTGCGTCACCATCCAGATGCTGGTGGTGCTATACAAACACGGAGACAATTGCCAGGTGCTGATGATTAGCAAAGTAGACAGCAGCCTTAAATCATAGATATGCATCAAGATCCAGCACAGAGACTTACTACCAAGCTAGCCAGAGCACAGAGATGGAATCATTACTGGCTAAAGGAGTTGTGATTCTGGCTCTCTGCTGATGGTCACCTTAAAGTGGCATGTAGGGGAGAGCATTTCAAACTGCAGCAAATGCCATGCAACAAATGCCATGACCTGGGGGTTTAATTTCCTCAACCCTTCAGCAGAGGAAGCAGGGCGTGCAAGCTTCAGGTCACGTTCACCCTTCCTAGCACCAGCTAACACTCACTGCTAACACCACCTCTGCCTGCTGAGAGTGCAGGACTGCTCTTGTGAGCAGTAGGCATGGGGGTGAAGAACTGAGGAGATGCAGCCTCACAAAATCTCTGTGTATTTTTCTTTCAGTGCCTTTATGAATTTAAAGAGGAGTAGCTTTTGACAGATACATATATATACACACACACACCTGTATTTGTAGAGACACGCCAGATCCTGTGCCCATTCACACCCGTGCATGCTGTGGTACATACAGAGGAGCTTGAGCAGATGAGTCAGGTCTGCTGTCTTTGACAAAATCAGTTTTGCACAGATGGTAGGGAGACGCTACCTTCTGCATCCTTCAGCCGAGGCTTGGTCACATTTAGGAGCTGCAGAATGTTCCTATGGAAACTCTGCCTTTTATTTTTGTGATACAACATACAAATCAGGACTGCTTGAAAGGTGCCAGGCAGCATTGTAACAGCATTGTGACAGAAGCAAACATCTGGGAAAAGAAGTCTGTAGTGACTTACTACCAGTTACAGAGTTGCAATATTACCGGGACCAGGTAGGGGTGGATATAGTAGTCCAACTGATCTGTAACAGATTAACAGCCTCCCTCATAATAGGTGATGCTTAAAAGAAACCAGCTAGATAAAATAAATAAATAAATAAATGCATGAGGTAAAATGAGGGTTAAATTAGGAGGAAAGGTTACTGGTGCAGAAGGGGCCATTAAAAATGAAATTAAAGTGCAAAATATTGAGTCAATGAGATTCTAAAAATATTTCAGCAATATCATCTCACCTCTCTGTAAGCAAATGAGAGGGTGAACTTCAGAAAGGGTACATATTCAGTAATATTTCCTTTTCCTTCCAGCCCATGCATTCTGAGCTTTACAGGAGCAGAACTGGAACTCCAGAGAAATTAATCTCCATTAAGAGAGTCTGAGTCCTTTCAAAAAGCTTGCACAATTTAAGGATAAGTGCAAAAGAAAAGAGACCAGAAAATCAGATTGTTCTCATATTAAACAAGATCTGAGTTTTGGAAGTCCCCTAACAGCCAATGTCATGAAAAGCTCCTCCAGCACTGAAAAAGAACAGAAAATGTCAATGGAAAACTACTTAACTGAGGCAGAAGGATCAGCTTGAGAGGTAGGAGATGATAAGCCATGCCAGCAATGTATGTTTGGGAGACTGATTGTGTCCTTCATTGTAATGCAGCTATAGACATGAAGGCAGATACTGTATGATTATTCTTTAACAGTGAACTATGATGGGATTTTATCCATTTTCTTTCTATTTTACTCTGACTTTGTAAAATTGTTTTCCTCCAAGCTCTGTTCCAGCATGCTAAGGACTCCTGTCTGTACAACGTGAACAAATGATGAAAGCCCTGAGGCGTATATTTCCATCTTAACTTATTTTAGAGCAGAATGTAGAGTCTTTCCCCCAACAAACTTCGGCAGCTTTTAGAGCATAGTTGCTTTTGACTGAAATGCTGAACCCAGCTGAGTGTCATGGCCAGGCAAATTTCTCAAAGCTGGGTCATCTCCTGAATGAACACTACAAATCTGCCACCAAGTGAATACACAAGGGATGTAAGCAAGCATTTCTGCGTTACTCATACTTAATAGAGGGCGTACACCCCATCCTCAGAATATCTACATTTCATCCTGTGGCTTAATAGAAACAGGCAGACACCTTGGGCTGGGTACTCAGTTGGTACAAATGCATGGATCTATGCTGATTTACTGCAGCTGAGAAGCTGGCACCTGTACTTTATCTTAGAAATTATTTCATGGTGTGCAATTCAATAACCACCCTTGATGCTTACAGGAGGTGCCTTCAGCTAAACAATATAGGGACCAGTAGGAACATTTCTGATTGAGTTTGTCACAGCCAGAATATGATGCCGTGTCACACCATAACTTCTTTGAGCTGTGCATTGCTTTTAGTGATTTTCCCACATCTTTCTGTTTTCTTAAACTCATGGGGTTTAGTGCACTAGCCTTGAATGTAAACAGAAAAAACAAACAAAAAAAAAAAAAGGCAGGTTCAAACCCTTGCCCTCTGAATTGCAGTCATCCAGGGTGGAAAATTGTCCTGGTTCAGACTAAGGAATATAAGGGAGACTTTGTGCAGCTTAGATGAATTCTATAGCCCCAAGGTTGCATACAGAAAAAGCTTAAATCGGGAGGGGGGCAAAACTATAGGATTCAGCTTTTGCAAAAAGTATCTAGTGCAGTTTGGTTATGCTCCACAGTACGGCTCAAAACTTTCAGAACTACCCTGAAATACAAACAGGCTTGTTGTCTGGTCAGCTTTATATTCAAAGTGTTACATGAATCTAGTGTGCAATAGTGCACATACATTCTTTCATAAACATGTGGAAAGTACAACTGAGCATCAACAGTATGAAATCAGTAGGGGGAAGCTACTGTAAAAGGCATTGATTGCAGAACCTGGACTCAAATTACTGAGAACAGAAAGAGTACATTAAAAATGTGGAAAAAGAAATCATACAAAGCACCATGTGTGTATGCACGTGTGTGTGTATGTGTAACTATGCTAACTGTGACAAACTGGTTAACAAAACTGAGGAACTGCTATTTGTTGTTGGACAGACTGAGTTTACACCAAATTTTATTTAGCTGTAATTCTGGTGGAGAAATGTCTTCTTATCCCTCTCCGAAATTTCTCCAGCCCAGCCCCCACCCCCCCACAGATGGGAATTCATTTGCTAAAAGGAGAGTTGGCAGCAAAGACCATCCTGAGCTCTGTGGGCTATGTCTCTTCAGGAGACAGGATTATTGCAAACACTCCCTCTGCGCAAAGATATTTAAACAGTCTTCCCAGCAATGTTAACAACATAAGGTGTGCATGATTATGAAATATAACTATACAATGACATTTAAAAAGCAACAGATCGTTTTCCAGTTGCAGCCACCACAGTGTCAGAGTATGATATCACTCTCAGCATTTGTTTCTAGAGGCAAAAATATTTGTGCCTTCCTTGCTCGCCCTTCAAAGCATTTCCCTCCCCACCCGATGGGCTCTGATGTACCTTCATTGCCCCTTAGCTCCTCAAACTCGCTGAGAAATCCAGACCCAGAAGGCAGTCCAGCACTAGTGAAAATCCTCCCTTTGCCTTTATGGGGATGAGATACATTCATAGGTATCCTGCACACCTTCAGTTATAACTATGCTGTTATGCAGTGTGCACCTTTGCTATAATCTGGATTTCCTGGCTAAACAGAAATAATCGATAAAACTATGCAGAAGCTGCAATCTAGACAAAAATCTCCAGGGCAGTTTTGCTCAAGATAAGAAAAATATTGCTCATATGGACGCAGCAATTACCTGCCAACTTTCTGACTGAGCAGCAGGTTATAAAGCAAGCACAGCTCAGAAAAGTGGAGGCATATATAAGCATCAGAATGAGAGGTAAGAGATAAAACCAGCTTTTGTACATGTGGGGCTGGAGAACAGCTGAATAAAACAAACTCAACACGAGTGCCAGTATGGTTTTCTGCCCAACAAAATGCAAAACCATATGTGTGGAGTGAAATAGAATGGCCTCGCTAATTTCCAGAGCTGGAAGAAAAGCCAACATGAGAAGGAAAGGAAGGTGAGTTGGGAGCAGTAGCTACTGGATACTGCCAACCCCTTCCAGATTGGAAAGGCTGCGAGAAGATGCAGGACTAGGAGTGCATCACAGTGTGTTTGCCTTCAGTGAAAACTCAGAGCAACAGCAACATAATTCTGTGAATTGAAATTCAATCAGAGCGTCAGCCTGGCCCTGGTCGGTCAATCCCTTTGCTGTCATGAATAACACATTTTCTGTCCAAAGTGGCCAGAAGCCATCTGCCTACACCCTGATCTACAAAACTCCAAGACTTGGGAGAGCAAAGAACCTGGGAGCCAAAAATGTGGTGTTTCTTGTTCGTTGGAAGTCTGATGCAACTTCTCCTGTCAAGAACCAAGAGCAATTTCTCTTGGCTGCTGAACCCACTGCTTGGTTGTAGCTGCATTCCCAGAGATCCCTCTTTATTCTTGCCTTCTGCTGCTGAAGGCTTGCTCTCCCTCTTATCTGTCTTACCTGTCTGCTACTTTGGATTCAATTATATTATATTCTTCATGGTTTCTTTTCATCTAGACCTGCTTCTCCATGTGTGTTTGCCTTGCTCCTTGCTTGATGGTCTTCAAATGTCCCTGACCATTGGACTACCTTCTTGCTCATATTCCTGTCTTCAGCTGCCTTGGTCAAGGTACTGGGTTCTCTTCTAGGTTAGAAAGTCCTCACTTAGCTGCAGTCACTGGACTTTTCTCACTATGTCTGGCTGACAATGATCCTTACCATCAAACTCCAGAAGCCATGTCAACTAAAATGGGTCAAAAACAGAGAGCAAAAAAATGCGGGGCACCTGCAGTAGTTAGGAATTAGATGAAAGGCCCATATGATCCAAGAAGATGCATCCCCATCTTCCTTCTAGCTGCCAGTTCTGGTAATAGTTTGTGTAACAGCAGCCAAAAAACCTGAGCATTTTTCCATGTCATCCTGTGCTTGCTAATGCAATCCGTGTGCTTTGAATATTATGATTATTTATTATTAAACTAAGAAAAACATTGCGTGAGCCTGTCAGACTTCCAGGAATAGCTTGCACTCTTGCACATGCCTCTCCCTTATGTACATTTGGCACCTTCAAAGGCATTGTTTTTGTCTGTGTTTATTTTAAACTGAGAAGCTTAAAGAAATGCACAGTCACAGGGGAAAAAGGAAAACAGTTATTTATAGTATGAAGCAGCTACGCTTTCAGGATGGTTGTAAGCATGTTTTGTAGCAAATGGCGCCCTAATTCTGCAGGGATTTAAGGGCATCCTGCACTTGACACATTGGGCGAGGGGTGCTCTTGGCCCAGTTTCAGGCATGTCATCAGGATCGTCTTTGGAAGGGCACATGTTCAGAACAGAAGAGTGAGCTACACGCCTGGGCTCAGGCATTGCTGGATGTACTTCTGGATCATCTAAGACCCATCTGGGTGCCTCACCACAGCTGGCGACTTCATATGGTGCCAGGACAGTAAGTCCTTAGGGAGCAGAGAGCACCTTCTACACTATCTGGATAGCCAAGATGGTCCATGGACTGTAGGACTATCTGTATTGCCTAAAGGTGTCTGTGTGGGGATGTTTGCAGAAATGAGACTTAGATGTGTGGGTACAGGGATATATCGTGCTACCAAAAAGCAAAACATTACAGGTAATGTCTGAGTTTTGAAAAGAGGGTATTTGTCGTAAGAAAAAAGTCTACAGAGATTTATAGCAAGTGCTCATTAATTCTGTCTGGTTAGTTAGGTTCTAGCCACCAGGATTTTTTCCTATTTCTTTCTGTGTTACTCCCCCTTCCTGAAGAATTTTGTCTTTAAGTGGTTTGCTAGGATGATTTTCAGCAGCTCTACACACGTGTACTGAAGGGGAGTTACTGTTTAACTGATCCTGTTAGTGCTGTGAAGAAATACTGATGCTGACAGACACTTTGATGTGCTAAACTAAATCCCAGTGGGCACAAGTACCACGAAGAACCCTGCAAAAACACGGCAGGCAGATAGTCATAACTGGCCAGAATTTTTATTGTAATAAATCAATATTTGATTACCAATAAATATTTCCTCCGGTCTCTCTCTTGTTTCATAAGACCAAAACCAAAGCTAGAATAGTATTTGTCAAAGCTCGCTGCACTGGTCTCATTAATCTCTTTGGACGCAATGGTAAGGTGGCCTGTAACACCAGTGGGAAGTGAGTTATACCAACAGTAAGCACTTTTTCAGCCTGTTAGTTGTAGGTGCTAGGGCAATGTAGGACTTGGAGCTGTGTTTTATCAGAGGGTATCAGTTGTGGCTTAATTTCACAGTGCCAGAAAAGTTGGGCTGTTAAAATATTTGAGAGAAACGCAGAATCAGCGTTATGAAACACTTTTGACAGGATGGTGGAGTGAAAGTTGTTTTCAGCTTTTCACATTTAATTACGTATTTGTGGTACATTTTTGCCCCTGTTAAGACCTCGGATGTTCATCATTACATGAGACAGCTGTAGCAAAGTTTCATACTTGCCATGCCACCACATCACGAGCCTGTGATCAGTCCCACGATTGGACTCTAAGATGGGTTTTCCTGCACTGTGGCTTTAAAGGAGCAGATCCCAGACACATTTTAGGATTTCTGTTCTCATCATTTAAGCTTTTCAGACATAGAGCTACAACTGTGACACTTTAAAAGAGAAAATTCAATAAACAAGGTTTATGAAAATAGTTCTGCCTTGTATACGGTATCCTTGCAGAGGGTTTCCTTTCTGACCAGCAACTTTCTGCTGCTTTCCGGTTAAAAAAGGAACTACAGAGTCCCATTCTGTGTCTTCAAATATTTTTTTATATTTTTTTCTTTCTATCACTTCAGTGTCTCCTGGACTCTCCCTGCCCTCTAGGTTTCAGCCTATCAATACCTCTTTGCCCTGTAGCAGTAACTCTTCACTGGCCATGCTCAGCCTTTTTCTGATGGGGAGGAAAGGCTCAGAGAACAGCAATTGTGTCTAAGCAAAAGTGTGTGTCCCTTTCTGCTTCACCATGTCAGCTTTTTGGAAGACTGAGGATGATGCAAATGATCATGATCTTAACCATGTTATCCATCGCAGACCTGCTCATGGTGAGCAACAGGTATAATTGTCTTAGCTGCTGTTTGTTTGTTCATCAGTTACCTAGGAGAAGTTAAGACTGCTCAAGAACTAATGGTTGCAATATATATGTGAAGGTATTTCAGTCTAATTTCTGTGTTATAAGTAACAATTCAAATATCCAACATACAGTTAGTTATTTTGTGGTTTGTGATTAAGGTCTACGGTGCCTCTTCCCTCTTTAGACGGATGTAATTTTTTGTTAAGAAAAGGATGTCAATAAATCCCATGTCTTGGTTTCAGCTGGGATAGAGTTAATTTTCTTCTTAGCAGCTGGTGCAGTGCTGTGGTTTGGATTTGGTGTGAGAACAGTGTTGATAGCACACTGATGGTTTTAGTTGTTGCTGGGTGATTTTTATTCTAAGTCAAGGACTTTTCAGTTTCTCAGGCCCTGCCAGCAAAAGGGCTGGAGGGGCACGAAAAACTGGGAGGAGACACAGCCGGGACAGCTGACCTGAACTGGCCAGAAGGCTATTCTATGCATGCATGGCTTTTGCTTTACCCATTAAACTGTTTTTATCTCAGTCTATGAGTTTTCTCATATTTACCTTTCTGATTCCCTCCTCCATCCCACCAGGGGGGAGTGAGCCAGCAGCTGTGTGGTACTTAGGTGCAAGTTGGGGTTAAACATGGCACCATGTAATTGCACAATGCTTCTGCCACAAAAACTCACAGCTGCAAAAACGTTCACAGCATTTTTATTTCTTCTTCTGTGATGCTGACCAACTCAACTTTTGCATTAATAAACACTGGACACAAAAGTTTTGGAAGAAAATTCAGAAATTTATTTCAGCAGATAGTAGCCCATTCTCTCTTTTTCTTCTTTTTATCTCTTTCTGTCAAGTTCTAACCACAGCTCCCCAAGATGAAGCAGGCTATTTTAAAATAATTAAAAGTTTCTGCCTTTGCATGACTTCTATTGACACCACATCTGCTTGAGTGTGATATGAACTAGCTCCAAGACAATTAAAAGGAGATGAGTGCATCTTACAGCTTCCTTCTCTCTTAGTGAACTTTTGACCAAGAGGGCACTGTACTGATGAATTTCATTTCTTCCTAATCTGTTTGTACTCTGCTTGATAGCTTGGAGCTTTGCTCTCTTCTGTTTCAGTACAATGACCCTGCTCTTGAGAAAGCTGCGAGTTCGAAGCAAAGCAAAGATTTCAAGTTATTACAAGATGTTGAACACACAGATCTCTTCCTGGCTGTCTGCAAGATGTTGCCTGAAAGTTTAGAAAGGCTCTCACCCTATAGAAGAAAAAATAGTAAGGCATTATTTCACAGCTTTTAAGGCAGTAACAAAGAAATGGAGTTTCAGTCTGGGCTATGTAGCTAAATAGACTCAGTCCTTCAGGGTTAGTATATGGAAAGGAACAAACCGGCTACACCCAGAGGTTGTGTTAGTGCAAAATGCATGTACTATGTGGCTGTTGAGAACTGGCCTTCAGGCAGGTGCTCATGTGCTGGTCAGTCAAGTCAGAGGTCCCTTTATGAATAACTCTACACGTATGAAGACTAAAAAGCCATTTATATAGAACTTCTTCTTTTTCTGTTTCTGGGATGATGCCGTAGGTATTTTTGCAGAGGTCTCCAGTTGCCAATACACCAGCCTTTATGCCTGTTCTATAATGGCTTGTCTTGAGCAAAGTCTAATTGAACAGGGCCAAGGGTGCACGCTCCAGCCTGCTTGCTATTATGCTAGCCAGACAAAACTGACTTGCTTTTTGGCCTTGTTGTCAGATAATGAGCTTTGGTCAACAGGCAGTGTTGGCCTCAGTCATTCCTCAGGCAACAGGGAAACATTTCGTGCTTATTTTTACTAGCATTTGGGTGCTAGATGTTAACTGAGATATGCAACAATAGAACAGGTCCCTGTATCTCTTCTTGTGAGCAGAAGATTATGCTGGAAGGAAAACAGTTTATATATCTTTCAGGAGAAAACCAGAGCAACAAAACTTGATCTTATAAAAAGCTACAAGGAAAATCGTGCCACCTAAATCTTCATATTGGGAAAGTCTTTTGCTGTTCAGAGACTGTACATGCAGGATCTAAATGACAGGCGGAAGTAACATTCCAAAACTAGTATGCCATGAATTTCCATTTCCTTAGGAATTTAATATTTATAAATTGGCTTAGTTTTGAATTGCTATGACAGTATCACAGCATTAAAGACTTGGCTGTCCTGGTAATATAAGTGTAACTGCTTTCCCCAAGAATATCTTTGACTAGTACCTGTTCCCATCTATATTAATTTTTATTTAATCATGACTCTCTCTGCACATACAGAATGTTGTGGCATGCAGAGGAAGTAAGCATGACCTTTATCAAATAAAAATATGTGCATTGCTACTGCAACAAAAAGTAAGTGTAGATGAAATACAGGTACTTCTATTTACATGACATCTGGAAGACAAATACTGACCAAATCTTTTTATCACCACTACACCACTCCAAGTTAATTGGAAAGACAGAAGGATATCACAGAATCTCATCAAAGGGATTTAGAGATGTCAGTCTGAGTTTCTAAACTTACAGTGAATTTGGCACCTAATTTTTTTTTTACCTAGTCTTTTGGAGTTTCAAGAGAATAGAAAAGAAATAACGGAATGGATGGGGTAATTTAGGAAGAAATTTTGTTTGAAACCGTATTATCAAATAAATCACCCTTTGTGGGAGAAAACAATAGAGTAGGACCTTGACTTTACCGGTTGGATAAAGATAAGTATTCAGACTGAGACAACTAAAGCTTAAGAAGATAATGGCTTGTCCATCAGGGGCAATGTTGCCAATTAATGTTAATAGGAGCATATAGATTTCCTCAGTATTGCCATTGGGCATGCTGGGAATATTGTTAACACCAGCGTGGCCATCTGTTATTAAGGAATTGGAGAAGCAAAAAGAAATAAGAAAAAGCATAAGAGAGGAAGGATCAGCCTCTCACTGAAGATGAAATGCTTTCCTCTTATTTAATTAAGCAGCATTTTTTCAG
Source organism: Falco peregrinus (assembly GCF_023634155.1). NCBI lineage: Eukaryota > Metazoa > Chordata > Aves > Falconiformes > Falconidae > Falco > Falco peregrinus. The sequence goes on from NC_073722.1 coordinate 64,768,785, forward strand.
GTCTGAAACAGAACAAGCGTGTCTGCATTTACTTACTATGTGCCTCCTCCACAAGCACGCCACATTTTGAAATCCAGGTTCAGAAGAGATGTGTTGCCAACAGGAAAGCATCATTTATGCTCCTTACTACACATGGCTTGAATAGTTTGTTAATGTTACTACTTCTTCCTTGTAACTCCATTTGTGTTTCAGATAAAGACAACTATCTTTTCCTCACCTGAACATCTCCGTACAAGGAAAAAAATGGATAATGACATGGAGGCTATGATTTGACAAAAGCTTAAGGAGAAAGACCTTCCATAACGTCATTCATTCTAGGTAAGGGAAGGTTGTGCCCAGAGCTAGTTACTATGACCGATTGAAAAAGTGTTGATTTTTTTTTTTTTTTTTTTCAGCAGAGATTACTCTTTCCCCTGTGGAAATCTGAATATTAGAATGTTCTAGAGGAAAACAGAAATATTTTGGCTTAAATCCATAAAGACATTAATTTAGAAATACTTTTATTTTGCCTTATGGAAATTGCCATTCTGGGCTAAATGGGAAAAATCAGGCACCCAAATTGCCTCGCTTAATCCACTTAGCCACCCTTGATGACTCCCGGGAGTGCAGTGATAGCATGGGAGTCCTGACCTTGGTGCATCATAAAAACTAGCTTAGAGCCTTTCCTGCAGAAAAGAATGACAACCCACAGTGTCTGAACCACAGGAAGTCAAAACACATACTGAAATCATTGCCAAATACACACATTTTCTGGTTTGGTTAAAAGACCTGATTTTCACTGTCTGGTTTCTCCACAGGGGAAAAAAAAAAAAAAAAAAGAAAAAGAAAAAGAAAAAGAAAAATTCAGGGGAAACTAGGTACTATTTGTGAGCAATAACACCTACTTTAGTTATTCAAGTGGTATACATAGGTGCTTTTGCATTTCTTACTATCTGATCAAGGAAGAACTAGCAAGAAAAGAAAGAAAGGACTAACGGAACATGTCTTCTATCGCTACTGTAGCAGCTGTAACAGTATTGCAAAAGCAGGGGAGAGCTTTAGAGTGCTGTCAATAGTGTTTTTATCTCAGGCCTTGGCTGACAGAGACCTTTTGACTTGTACAAAACTATTCTCAAAAGGCAGCTCTGAAATGAGGTTCAGGATTCATGTTTTCTTGAAGAATCCATGTGACTCTTGGTTTCAGCCCCCTCCCAAAATCAAGGTTAACAACTGAAAATAATTGCATCTAAGAAATTTTAGGCACTCTCAATTGTCTCATGAAAAAAAGCAAACAGAGAAATAACAGCATGCATTCCGGTTAACAAAGGTAAATGCATTGGCCTGACAGACAAAGTAATGGTGAGAGATGCTTTCACGTCTAGCTTGCATTTCAGCGTTGCTCCTGGTCTTCAGCATCCAAAGGTTAATCAAGACTGGCTGTGGGGCAGCTGGGATGTTCTTCCTCTCCACAGGCCCTGCCTTGCCTTCTGCCATGCATGGGGGCTCTGACTGCAGGTGGAGGGTTTTACAGAGATGGCAGCACGTGTGTAGAGCTCCATAGCCTCACCCTTCCACTACTCGCTCTAGTGATGGGCAGATTTGTGCAACCACCAACAAAAGGCAAGGTCTGGCAGAAGAGCGCTCAGGAGTTCTTCTTATGTATGTCCTTTTTAATGAGTCTTAAAAAGAAATTAATTTCACAGGGTGCTGACCACAAGCATGGGAAGATTGAGCATGTCCACTCACACCACTAATGTGAGCAGTGCCAGTCAACACCACGGCTAATTACCTTCCTAGCCCATCACTTGGCCTTCCTGGTAGGTAAAGCTCTCCTCCATCTTCCTGTTATTACTCTGTTCTGAGTTTCTTTTCTCAGCTCTGGTTTGTGAAAAAGGATTGCATCATTCCATCATAACAACAGTTAATTAGGAATGAAATCCCACCCAAATCAATTACAACAAATCAAATTACTCTTAGGACAAAAATGCAGCAGTGACTACTGCAGTAAAATATATGAGAAACACCTCTTGCCAGTTCAGTATTTATAGTGGCCAGCAGCCACTGTAAATTCCCCAGTATAACAGGAAACAAACAGCAAGTGTGAAATGATCTCATCTCTTCAGGGTGTTGATTTTATGAGCAGTTCTGTTGGTGCTTATCTTCAGACATGTAGATAGATCTACTGAACATAATGGGCTTTGGTTCCTGAGATAGCAGGAAGAGCCCTGAATAAAGGCAGAGGAAAAAGGAAAAGGAAGCGGGAAATTTTAAGAGGGAAAAAGATCTTTTTATTTTATGTTTTTTGGTTTGTTTTTGTTTAGCTTTTTCCCCCCCTTGTGAATGAAATGTACTGGCCCATACTAGCACCATTTTTGCAAGCAAACTGTCTCCTTGGTGTTCTCCCACTTGCTTGGGAATTGTACAGAAGGCCAAAGCAGCCCATCAGCACAAGGTTCCGTGGGTACAGGGTCCACCTGTACCATGTATAAGTATGCCCCTGTACACTGTGTGACTGAGAGAGGTGGCAGCAAGGCTTGTGAAGTGAGGGGAAGGGGCAAGCTCGGGCTTGAGACGGGAATAAATGTTTTGGAGAACCATGGTCTATGGATGGAGGAGACACAGCAGAGAGGTAGTAAAGAAGATGGGAATGTACCAGAGCTTTGAGCCATAGGGACTGATGGGCATGGTTAATAGGACACAGGATGTAGTATAAGGCTTTAGAGTTAGGTCTATGCTCAAACCAACGCATGGTATGAGGTATGGGTGGTATAGATGCCCACTCCTCAGGTCCCCTGTAGGCTTTCATCTACTCAGAGGTACAAACACCAGGAAGTAAAAAAAAAAAAAAAAAAGTTTTAACTTACTTTACAGATGTCTGAGGGTGTAAAATTCCAACAGTGATCCATTTTTACGTCCATCTGATTTCTGGCTTCCCAACTGCCCATCCACTGAAGGAAGAAAAGCCAAAGAAAGATGCAGGATTGATGAGCAGAACTCCCTGCAAGAGCCAAGTGAGTTTGGGCAAAGGTCGGGGTACAGGGAGAAGGGAATGGAAGAAGTGAGCAGCCTCCTGCAAAGGGACTGAGGTGGTGCTGGGATGCTACAAATGGCTGTGGGGTGCTCTTAAGTGCTGGTACAGAAACATTGGGGTTTATGCCTGTAGATATGGTAGCTGAATGAAGAAGGGTTGTGTTACCACAGGGAATTTCTGAAGCTTTTTGCCAGGAGTGTGTTCTTACCAGCACTGAAAATACAGCTAGACTGGAGCAGACGATAGTAAGTATTAATCAACAGAGGAAAATTAGTTAACGATAGTGAGGAACACAGTCCAGTATTTCAGTTGTTGTAACGTGCTGTGGTTTTTCTCGTCAGGGGGGTTGAGACTTGGTGATGAACTGACACTATTTTAAAGGTTTATTTGCTTTTCTTAGGCTGTCTGCTGTGAAGGGCCGGTCTGACCTCTCTGACAGGCCCTTTGAAGAGTAAGTGGCTGTGTGGGAGTATGCTGATGTGGGGGGGAAAATAATATTTCTCTAAAGAGGAGGACTCTGATAAAGACTTTTTTGAGCCTGTGTGTTGTGGATATGAGTATGAAATTGCTTTCTATGTCTGACTCTCTCCTGTCCTTCGCCAAGAACATCTGTCAAAACTGGCCAATTTCAGACACATTTGAGCAAGGTGGCAGATGCCTTAGGATGCTGGTTTCATGAAACCTGGGGCTCAAGCAGTGGAAGGAAAACAGTGTTGACTTTTTTTTGAAGCATGTGTCTTGTCAGACACCAAAGAATCAAGCTATATGGTAAAGTACTGCTGCCTCTCCTTCCCAGACACAAGTGAAGGAAGTTCCTTTTTTCTTAGGGAAAAGATCAGGATTAAAATGAGGATGCTGGAAAATGTGTGGGTCATCTCCAGGAATTCTTCCCACAGCTGAGGAAGGGTAGTAAAGGATGCATGACTTCCCTTGAACAGTAATGCCTGGGAGTCTCAGACAAAGCTCTCATTTATTTTTTTAATTTTAATTACTATTTAAACTTTGGATGGCTGCATGTTTCAGAAGACTTTGAGCATCCTTTTAGGAAATGTGTTTATGGAGGACAGGTTGTATTACAGGGGTTTTTTTTAGTGAGATATGGAGGTGCAATGTCCAGAGGATGAGGTATGCTAGGGATTTTAAAGTACAGTTGGACTGAATGCCAGCAATGCTCACAAGTGCAGTCCCTAAATGCATGTAAATGATTGTGGAAGAACTTCAGACTAATGAACACAAAGTACTTGTTTGTTTCTTTTTTATAAACAAAGAACACTGAGGGAAAATTAACATGATTGGGGAAAATGAGGAGATGAACTTGAATACCTTGCTGCAGTGAATAGATTTTGTCAGCTTTAATGTATGTGCCAGTGACACTTCAGGTATAAATGAGAACTTGAGAAGCTCTTAAATCTGAAGATGGAAGCTGATGAAACGTGATATTCTTCCTGTATTTAAATTAGGCTTAGCAACTACTAGAAGATCACTTAAACCCTAGCTGATCCATCATTTCTGTGGCTTATTAGCCCTTAATTTCTCCAGCAATTTTGAAGGAATTTATTGTTATTGTCCTGTTAAGCAGCTTCACTGAATTGCTTTTGGGTCAGCATCATTAGCTTTGGATGCAGGTACAAATCAAGATCTCTGCATGAAGAGAAAAGATGACCATATTTTGCAAAAAACAAATAAATAGAGAGAAAACTAATCTTCAGTGTAAACATTTCAAAGTAATTTGATAATAACTCTCTTTGCTAAGCAAACAAAAAAGCCAACTCAAAATATTGTATTACATGCATGTTGCCTCCATATGATATCTTTATGGAGAACTGGTTACTAAAGATTTTCCAGGCCTGCTCTATTAAGTTCAGTTTGGGTTTCACTGATTGTGAGACCCTTTGTTTTTCACAGATACATTCTTGGCATTCATAACACTATTCATTCCTCTGAGGAGAGACAGGGAGAGCAGGCGGGGAAGTAAATATCTGGTACAACCTAAATGACTGCACTGTTGGTACAGAATAAAAGCCTGAAGGTTTTCGAACACAGTGAATAGATCAATGTGTATTAGGAGCAGAAAGAGCCTTCCTGGTTATCCAGGCTCATGTCTGCAGGCTGTAAGTTGTGAGTGATTCAGCTACCTGTCCTTGTGGTTGGACTTATTTTTCCCCTCTTGCAATTAAGTCAGGGTACAGGACTATTTGGAAGCACAATGATTTTTCACTGCATTGTGGAGACAAATGCACATAAGTTGAATGAAGGTATGTTTGAGTAGCCTCCTTGGGCTGCAGATGGTGTACACAGAGATCACAGGCTACTCTGTTCAATGCCTTCTCTCACCTGAACATCACTGTGTCCTCTGTCCTGCTTCGAACAAGATAAATAGGGTTAGCAAAGGGTGGTTCTTCAAGCTGCTCTTAACGACTTACTGACTTTGGCTGAGACAGGCTAGGGAGTACTCATCTCATGTGAGTGGCTCGGCTGGCAGATCTGAAGATGGGTAATCCACAGCAGGGAGCAGTGGTGGCTGCCCTGATGGGGAACAAGAGGGCAGGTGAAGGGCTGTAACGTGTTCAGATAGTAGAGATGCTGCTGAGAATGGATGTGCAAGTCCCAGTGCTACAGACCATGTTCACCCTTCTTTTGAGGCAAACAACTGTGCATGCCCAACACAAGGCAATTTTTCATTTTGTCATATACAAATTTGCCCTCCAAGAGGACAAAGGGAAACATTCCCTAACAAATCCTTACCTAGGAGCAGGATCTGTCTAAGACACTGGCCTACTCTCTCCAGAGGAGCATGCCTCCTGCCCAGTAAATAAAATACAAGGTTAATTCTCAGTACAGTGCTCAGGTGACTGTTTAGATATGAAGCTCTCATTATTAGGCCCTTTAATCTGCATATGAACATGGGGCTGCCCATTTAGAAACAAAACCTCCTTGGCTTTGAATGTCTACCTCTTAGGGGAAAGAATTGCTTCCTCCCAGCCACTAGCTTTCTGATCCCTGGAAATCACTGTCTTCCAGGAGAACTGGTTGAAATGTTAAGTCACTGAAAATAGAGGGGGATGGTTCTGTTGCTTGGCACAGATTGTGGGTTTCTGCCCAATTTGTGCTTCATGCTCCTAAGGGAAGCTGCAGCAGGTATCCTCTGCCCGTGTGACAGAGAGCTGGGAATGATGAGATGCTCTTGGGACCAGATGCATCCAACTGGATGGCCAAATTAAACTGAGGATTTTCACCTTGCACTCTCCACACAGCTCTCTCGATGCTGTAGACAGACCTTATCACTAGGCTAGATGAACTGGGCTTTTGGAGTGCCAAGATCTCATGCTGAACCCAGCACCGGGCACACAAGTACCACGTTCTTTGCTCTGTAGCCCATTTCTAATTACTAGAGCCATTCACTCCTCCTAAGCTGCTTATTAAAATGATTAGCTTAGAGCTCCTCTGTTACAGGCAAGTCCTAGAAGAAGTCTTTTATTTGCAGTTGCTTAACATTAACAAACAAATTGTCTGCTACTGCTCTTTGCAATGATAAACTAATGACAAGGTCTGCATTCACCATAAACTAGTTCCTTGCTGGTTGCTTTCAGTAACACTTCTATCAGATGAAAAGATGAAATGAGGTTTTGCTTTGTCAGCAGGAGGAGTTAACAGAAACTGGCTTGTAAACAATGGACAATTATGCTGGGAATTAACTTCCAAGGAGAGGATAGGCTCTTTCAGAATATAACCAGACGGAAATTAATGTCAGCAAATGTATAAGGTTTCTCACAACCACATCCAAGTCAACCAGAATGCTTGGTTTCCTTTGTCTGCTTTGCAGTTGAGCTAGAAGTTTGTACTTCTCTTCCAACAAAATTTTAATGTGTCAGGTCCCTGCTCAGTGTAAGCACATGGAATTTTATGGCCTTCATGGTATTGCTGTCACTTTTTTTTTTCTTTTTTAAGAGTGGAGGAAGAAGGAAAAGGAGGCTAATTAGAGAAAATGGGCTTAATTTGGAAGCCACAGGTACCTCTTTTATAAGCTTTTGTTGAGCTTTTGCCCACAGTAAATTTATACAAGCTTTGGATAGACGGTAAATCTCTGTTTGCTATGGCCTGCTTTAAATGGGGAGCTTTCAGCACTACTTTGCTGACAGCTAAGGGCACAGATGAGGTAATAAAACCAACAAGTCCTGGGAAATGCCCACTCGGGAGAAACATTTCCTTGGATCCCTTGGTTTTTTTTGGATCTGTGTAAAATAGCATTTATTGTTTCACTAAGATGTTTGGTAGCTACATCACTGGGGGTTTAAGGAGGGCTGTTGTGAGGTTTAATTCCTCAGCTCTCTACTGCCTTCTGTCTTGCCAGTCAGGCATTTCAGAACTCTTTCAGAAAGACTGGCATTTATTACCACAATTTCATCTCACAGGTCACAGCCAGCCTACCTTTGGAAGCTTTCATTGAAGAGAATTGAACGCTGATTGAACTGAACTGCCTGAATTGAACAAAGCGTGACCTGTAGACACCTGTCAATTGGATGGGAGTCACTTAGGTGAATTACTATTTAAAAAGCAAAAATCAAAGCAATGCAATCACATTTACAGGCTGTGGTTGTATTTGATGGAGGTATCTAATTAGATGGCTGGAATGTAGTGTTGTGGCTTGCACAATGCCGAGACTGACCCTGAGCAAACCCTGACAGCCCCACTTTTCAACAGGGTCAGTTCACACTGAATGTGATGGGTTCCTCTCTGACAAAGGCTCACCAAAGAGGGCTGCTGCTGGCAGGGTAAATTCTAATGTCCTACTACTACTTGCTAGCAGCAGCATGTGTACATTTACCCCACTGGGGGAAGGAATTGACTCCAACCTGCTACATTTTCACCCACTCTGTCCGAATCACACAGCAAGCACTTGATCTAAAAACATGAGAAATACCTCTCCCTTGATGGGGCTTCAGCTGTATGGCCCAGCATATGTTTCTGCCTAGACCTCAGCTGTTTAGGAAAAAGGCCTGCTAAGGCTCTTAGCTGATACCAGTCACAGTTTAGCAGCTCTGGCATTAACATTCGGAGAGCCATGGTTAGGTCTCTGGTGTTAGCCTAATGGCTAACACATTAAAAGCACGTGCCAGGGAATTACCCGCCTAAGAAGCACTGTGAAAATCTGGTCACATATGTCTTGTGTTACATGCCCAAGAGAGAAGACACAATTAGTGCATGCTTAGTGTCTCTTTATCTCCAAACTATCACTGTAAAAGTGAAATAAATTGCACCTGCTGGATGAGGATGCATGGCTCGGTTGAAAAGGGTGTGTGATCTTGGTGTGGAGTTTTGTGTTGAGTCAGGAAAAGTGCTGGAGTTGCAAGGGAAACAATCTTGGCATGGGATGGAGATGGACCAGTGACAGTCTCCCCATCTTGTGCCACTAAAGAACTGGAAAGTTGTTTCTGTCTGAAGAAAAAAGAACCAACAAAAACCAACCAACAATGTATCCCTGGAAAATACTGAAATCCACCCTCATCATTAGGATGGCAGTAATACCAGCTCCCAGGTAAGTCTGAATGCTGAGGAACAGCTCAACCACTGCACCGCAGCCCCCCGCTGGTAGGAAGGAGTGAATTTCCTCTATGAACCACCAGAAGGGCTGTGCTTCCCTGAGACAGTGGAGGTGGTGGTCCTGCTCGTGAAGAAAGTGACTTTAGAATGGTACCTATTTTATTGAAATACTGTGCTCTTTCAAAAAGTCTACAAGCCAGGCTTGAGTCTGAAAAGTAAAGGTGGTAGACAGATAAATGAAATAGAAATAGGAAAGAGCTCAACAGTAACAGATGGGCTCAGCCCAAGCTCTGGAGGCGATTCAAGAGAAATAATCAGGTTGAAAAATTGAACTAATGAAGACTTCTTGGAGATTTAGACAAAACTAGAGTCAATCAATATCCTTTCATTTTTAAAATGGAAAATTCAATTAATATTTTCATACCTTAAAAAAAAAAAGGTGTGCATGCAGCTTCTTTTTCTTTTTTCTTTTTCTTTTTTAATAAATAAAACCTCTTCATCTGAGCACAGCATTGTAACTACTGTAATTCTGGAAAATATTTGAGGAAATGTTTATAAAGTCTCAGCACACTGGAGACAAAATTGATTTGGGGAAATGACAAATGGTCATTAATCCAGGAAACTCTGGCCCTTTAATGAAATGACTTAAAGGGCAGCACAGGAAAAGATGATCAAAGGCAGATCCTTTCTTAGTAACTGACAAATGTGGAGGAAAGACAAGAAGAGCGAACAAGTTGCTGATTGCTTTTTACAATGAGATTATTACTCTGTGTGATCATTAGATATGAATGAGGTCTTTTAATCACTGTAGCTAGGTCTGGTCATTGCCCATCAGGTGAATTCTAACAGAGGTGTTTAGTGTAATTTCTTTAACACTGATAAAGATATTTCCTCCCTCATGAAATAACTCACTATCTGTTTTGACTCACAGTCTTGGCCAAGCAATGGGATAATATTGTTTGTCAGCTTTTGGCCATTTCCTTTGGCTAGTGAACGAATGATGACACCCTTGCCACTTTGAAATTTCTGGCAGAGCAACAATTTACACTTTCCTCATTTAGTTACCTCTGTGCAGAGCCCATCCTTTGTCCCTCACTTTCTTTAATTGTGTGAAAACTTGAGTTCTGAACCATGCCTATGTCCCAAGGGTCAGGCTCAAATTCAGTGTATATAGTCACAGCTTCTGGAGTCATGGGATTATACTGCTGTTTCTGTTCAGCCTTGAGGAGATACAGTAAGTTCCCAGCTCTCATGTCTGTGCTGGAAGCCTTAAAAAAAATCAGCAGGTAAATAAGTCATTATCTCTTCCCAAGACTGCAAATAGCCTGAAACCATAACTCTGAAAGTGGAACTTTCCGTCTCTATTTTTAATAATGTCTCAAAGCAATAATGGGGATATATTGGAGGGGGAGGAGGAGGAGATAAGGCAGTTTCATTTCTTTAGCACCTGAGATGGAAATAGTAACCTGGGCAAGTAAGAGATCATACCTAAGCCAGTGGAAGTGAAGCTGGATACCAGGCATGCTGCAAGCTGACACCAAAGTGGCAGCCGGATTTCCAAGCTACCGGCAGTGTGGTCCCATGCGATGTGTAGATATAGGAACTTTATGTATTCCTTGCTGATTCAGCTGAACCCCTAAATGGCCAGGTTTAAGGTTTAATTTACCATCCATCATAGGCTACTGTCCACAGTTGGGCTGTGTCACACTGGTAAATACTGGTGTCTCAGACTGCTGGATTTCTAGGTGCTATGGGGCCCTGCACCATTCGCAGCTTTCCACTTCACAGCTGCTCAGCTGCTCCCTACAACTGACTCTTTTTGCTCCTCTTTATCCATTTCACTCCAGTATCTTTTTGCACCACTTTATGCTGGTGTGTATTTCCATGTCTGGATATTTCTGATGCATATGACAATATAAGTGTCTTGTGCAGCCCTCTCTTGGGCCTCTGATAGATGACAGACATGCTGATTATTAATCTTTTATCCAACTGCTATGCAGTTTCATTCTAAAATGCCTCATTACATCATTTGCACAGCCACAGTAGAGATGAAACTTCTCATGGTTTCCGAGCATCACTTCAGCCTGCTCCACTTCACTGACAAATCTCTCTCATCATGCCAATCTCACCACTGCTTTCCCTACAGCTGCCTTCAGTAGTTTCTGCACTTCCCAGTCCCAACTGGCCACTGAAACTCTTGAATCTTTCTCTGTCTTGTAGTGAAAGTGAGAGAGATAGTAGACGCTGTCTCTGCAATACTAGCATTTGACATTTTGTGATAACATCTCCCTCTACCAACTACCAGAAGGCACTGAATAATAATACTGGAAAAAGAGCCATTCCTTTTGAAAAGCTGCAAAATTATTCTGATAAAATCAGTAATGAGATTTAGTATTAAAATAACACATGTTCATCTCCTACATACAGATAAAATGCAGACCTCCATTGACACAGTGGATACCAAATTCATACCATGCTTTGGCTTGAGGACTGACCTTAAAACGTTATCTGTCCCTTTTCTTAGGGTAGTGCTCCTCATGTATTAATTCTTTTGAAACACCAGCCCAGAAAGTCAAAATGTTGTGAAAGAAATGCAATACATAAGTGCTCAGCTGCCTTAAGGTGCAGAACACAGAAATCACAGGATTCTGGATACTGCTTAATTAAAAGGATTACTAGCAGCAGTGGTTTTCAAGGAGGAATTTCTAATCTTAATTGAAAAATCAAATGTACTGGTGGAGAGAAGTGTTTTTCTGTCATAAAAGCCAATAGCAGCTCCCTTGCTTTATCTGACAATCCACCTTTGCCTCCTAAGAAAATTGTGCTGTTTTACGCAGATGTGCACAGATAGTTTCTCTGCTGAGCATAAAGCTGCCGTATAGTTTTGCTAAATGCTCACAATATAAAATAGCATATATGGTAGAACTCTATTGATCATGTACCATAAATCAATAATTTTTCCCCTCCAGATGAGAGTAGAAAGTAATTATTCTGGGAAGGAATGTTATGACCTCAGAGATCATAGTCATATTACAGCATTTGGAACCAGATTTTCTATTATGGTCATATTTTTCTCCCTGAAGTCAAAATCATTAAATCTTAATTCATAAGTAATAATTATTTCCCCACTGATGATGTTTTAACACATCATCGCTGAGCTATGCGCACTAAAGTAGATCTTGCAAATGCATTTAAGCATAACACACTACTGGAGTGTTAAAAGCTACAATCAACCAAACAAATAAAGTTGCTTTAATTGTTTGCCCTCACATAAAGTAGACTGCATTCGAATTGGACTTCGAATTGGCTGTTATTGAAGCCACCCAGGAAAGTTAGGGATCTAAATCCATCAGACAGTTAATTTCAAAAGTGTGAGGCTGAGTTCACGCCCAGCTCAGGGTTTTACGTTCATCCACCTGCGGAGCAATCCAGCTTCAGATGCAATGAGATGGATTTTTTGTATATTGACATCAGAAACAGAATCAGGGGAGTGCTAAACCTAGGAGTTCCTGCATATTAACCTACAGAATGTCATGTTAATTGATGCATCAATGCCCTGTCCATTACCCATTCCAAAGAAGGCAACACTTCAATGCAGACTCTGTAACACAAGGGCAGGGAGAAATGTTTATGCCGTGATCTCTGTGCATTACGGTGTTCAAAGTGAGGAAGGCAATGGGACATGTGTTTCTAATCTTGAGTTTCTGCTGTGGTAATTTTTGTGTGTATTATTGGGACAGCTTGAAGGAAAATAGTGGATGATGTATTGTATATCATCTGCTACTAGGATGCTGGTTTTATCCTCCCTCTTGTCTCATTGTCCTTCTCCCTTTATTTTCTTCCACATGGTTTTACATGCTGTTTTCACAGGCTGCAATTTATGCGTAGCTCTGGTATTAAGAAGAATTTAAGTTCTACTTCTTGATCAAGAATTTTAGTCATGTCCAGCTCTCAGCAACTGCTATTATTTCTAGTAACATTTATTATTATAAGTAGATTTATTAATATTTTGTAATAAACTGGAGAGAAAGGTTTCTCATATTTCCTTGTAAATTCCCTAAAAAGTACAGCTTGCATCTCTGTAAAGTACATGAAATGAGAAAATAGTCAATCTCTGGATGCAGCAGCCAACATACTGTGAAATTCAACTCTGTAATGGTAACAGTGTAATTCCATAACATTCCTGCTCTTCATATAGATAAGCCTTTTAGCTACAGTTCTGTTCCAGTTATGCCAAAATCATGTTGTTCTAATTTCTGTTAACAAAATGGCTAACTTTCTAATTTAGTTTTGGTTTTGTTAATAAAAATACTGCTGCTAGGTTTTGAGTGGTAGGGTCTGGTAATAGTGGCAATAGCAGGTGAAATATCCCCTTCCTGAAGAAACACTGCTAATGTTTTACTTTTGGAAGAAATTCACCCAGCAAGGAGTGGCAGGAGTGAAGTGAACAAACCCCATGAAGCAAAATGAGTCAAATGAGATTAAGGAATTGAAAGTAGAAGGCAGAATAAAAACCCACTTATTTTATGTGATTGTGAGCACATCTGAAGCTTCCCCGTGGAGCTGTGAGCAAAAGGGGGTGGGGATGGACATGGAGGCTGGGAGTGCTGCTTTTGCAGGTGTGCTCAGTTCTCAAAGGGTACAGTTCATCCTTTTGTTATGCCTGGAAGATGCAGAGTCTCATTCCCAAGCCAGCAGCATTTCCTCTCGGAATACAGAACGAAGATTTTCAGTAATGTGAAAAGGAAATTAATTTCAGGTCACTTCAACTCAAAAACGAATCGAGCCCTTAAGGGATTGGGTACCTCTAGTAGAGCTCTTTTTGCCTAGCATTATCCAGATAACAAAGCTCATCAGACCTTCCACTGAAATTCTTATTTGTGGATGTATATCCTGGAATTAACAAATTTGTGAGTCGTAGAACTGATGAAACCCTATTTCCTATGTACCTGGCAAAGGCTGTGATTCAGCCAGAGCATTGCCCCTGCTGATTGCTTCACCTGATCTTGCTGGTGGTCAGCTGGTGTCAAGCATGATGTGAATCAGCTGAATGTTCCTCCCCTTTAGAGAGAGCACATTACAGCTGCTAGTTTTAGTGAAACCTGGGAGTGCTGAACTGTTCTCAAATCTTCTCTCTCTTTTTTTTTTTTTTTTTTTTTTTTTTTTTTTTTTTTTTTTTGGTGTGTGTGCTGGAAATTCAACAATAGCATTGGATGAGATGGATGGGATTATTTCCAAAGAGTCACTAGATTACAAGTATTACAAGGAGTTTGTAGTTATCCCGCTGGCAGGAGAAAATACTGAATAGCTCTCACTACACTCTGTAACACGGTATAAAATCTGTTCTAATGCTGAGACCAAAGTTCTCATAAAGAAAAAGCTTCTCAGCCTCTAAAATATGTGACTGTTTTCTAACCAGCTCTGTGTATCCTGTGTGCCTTCAGATGACTGGACTGATCTGAAATCTTTGCTCTTTGTCTGATACCACCAGGTAAAGTGAAATACGGGTGTAGATATGTATTTAATACAAAGGAGGATACGTCTGAATTAATAAATCTGAATCTAGCATATGAATTTGGTTTACTCTAAAATAAAGCTAGGTGTCAGTGCTCTTAGCTGTTAGTTTTAATTGACAGTAGTAATACACTGGATTTTATGTTCATCCATATGGATTTTAATGTCATTTCTATAATACGCAGTATGGTTTTTTTTAGTTATCTTCTATAGTTTCTTGCTGTTTGGTCTTTTCTAAACTCAGCTCTTTGGCCTACAGAAATGATTTGAAGATCTGATTAATGTATGTGATCAACAGTGCTATTGTATCTGCGTGCTCTTGCAAAGAGCTCCTGAAAGTTTAGCTTAACTTGGAGTCTTTTAACATTAGCTCCTCTGCTGTTTGCTGCTAAAATGACTGTTGCTGCCTCCAAGGCTGAAACACAGTTTCTCACTGGGGCTGGAAATCGGGAAATATGATGAGAGATGTTTTCTTTTTCTCTTTGTTTGTCCCTAGACCTGTGTCTCATCCAAAGCTGCTCTTGATGTCTTTGCTCGTTTTCTATTGTTTTGACCTGTCCATCGCTTTGCTTGAAAATTCCAGGTATCGTGTGTCCCTCCTCCCAGAATTTCAGCTTTCTTCACCCCAGATACCCTGAGCTTATTGGAAGTCTGCTTTGACATTTAAAACTCTTTCTGTTTCTTGGCCCTAGCCGTGTCTGTGATTTGTTGACTCATTCCTCTTCACAAGCTGTATAATCTAGTGATTAAGTGAAGGTAACTGCCATAGGCTTTAGCTCTGTCTGTTTTATGGACAGAGAGGTAAGGGCTGTTGGGCTCAAAAGGAGGATAAATGTACCTATAGCCTGAGATTAACTTCAACCAGAATATGTTTTTTGCAATCTGTTATTGTGACAATTAGTCTGTGAGCACTAGCTGAACTACCCATGATGTCTGAAGTGGAGGAAAGCGTTCCTGAATTCTGCCTATGTCAGAATCCCACTTAATCCAGCACATCATACTGTGAAAACCCTGAAGACCAAGGCAGGAGGAAAATGTTCTTTCACTTTGGGGGCAGAGCCTTAGCAATGAGATGGCAATATGTGATTGTGACTAACCAGTAAACCCCTGCAATGGAAGAAGGCTCAGTGGACCTGGGCAAGGGCAATGTGCTTATGAAACTCAGGGAATAATGCAGGGTGTGACTGACCACAGCTGTTCAGAGCAAGCTGACTTTCTTTCATCCCCTTTGTGTTGAGATGGTGGCCTTTGGTTTAGTTGAACAGCTATCAACAGCTGAGTGGATCAATTGGTGGAGCGTTTCTCCCTGGGTATATTAGAAGAGTGTGACTGTCTCCTTGAGTTAGGAGACCAGCAAGGGGGGAGTGAATCTGTGGCTCAGCCCAACATATACTAAAAAACCTGGACAAATAGCAGAATAATTTCTAAGAGAACAATAGATTTGATCTGGCTTCGATCCACGTGTTCCTTCCCAGCAACTGGGGATGCCTGGTGTCATGAAAGTCAGCATATTACAGAGTCTAACAGTGGGAATCATGTTAGTATTTGTGATTGGACTGTATATTACAATTGCTGTTTTGTTAAGGGCAGCTTACAATTCTATTATGTTTTCAGTACATTTTGTATCACTCCACTAAATCAGAATTCCAATTTAACATCAACTATCTTCAAACAAGTAAATTTGATATTAAACATTAAACCCTCCAGGTGCAGACTATCTAAAAGAACCTGGTCTGACCAAAAAAAAAAAAAATATATATCTTGGACTCTGACAGTGATGGGCATGTTTTTCCTAAATCTAGGTTCTTTACTCACTGTGCAATAAGCTGATTCACACCCAGAGTGGAGACATTTGCTTTACTGTGATTCTGCAGAATTGGATGCTGGGCATCTAACACAGCCAGCACACCTTTTAGGAAATGTGTCACCGAAACTGTGAATAAGAAAACTCCTTAACACCAATGTAGCATTAAGGAGCAGGCACTCCTGTATTGCAGCGCTGGATGCACGGGGGATCATCCCACCTAATGTGCATGCTGTATGTTACATTTAAAAGGCAACATTACATAGACTGTACATATGTTTATGCATTACATTTCTTGGAAGAGTCATACATATTCATTCATTTCCCAAGAATAGGTGGTACTATGTTAACTAAGCATCAGGCATGCTCCTTGCAGGTATTTAAGAAAACTTCTGGGGGTCTCAAACAATAGTTGAATCTCTAGTTACAGCTGACTGAGAACTGAACCCCAGCTACCTTTCCCTGTATGGACTTGTCTTGACCACAGTTCAACTTCTTTTGGCAAGTTCGGTTTCAGATCTAGCTTTGCCAGAAGCTCTTTTGTTTTAGTTCCTTCTCGGAATTATTTATTAACCTTCCCTTAACAATATAATGTTGCACAACTACTGTTTGATGGTAATTATCCATTATACTGAAACGAACAGTACATAGTGACACATGCGGTGCTTTTATACTGCATGTAACAGAAGGAAATTATATTGAAATATCTGATTGGTCATTTGTGCAGCAGCTCATGTGCGCATGTCCTGTTTTCTCTCTTATTATACTAATGTGGTCCTATATTTTCCTGTCAAACCTCCTCTTAGAGGTTTTTAGTAATATAATCACCTAAAGTAACTAAATGTTATAACTTTATCCTATCAGCTGCTACTAAGTTAAAGTTTAATCTTATGTCCTGTTGTGACACCTGTTTAGACAAGCTGACAGCTAAGTAAGTACTAGAAGCATCTTATTTCTAAGGGCTTTCCACCCCTATGTTTCCATTGCTATGGTTTCAGGATAGACCATCATAATCAGTCATTTTATAAACTTTTAAAACCTTATGACATTAAGCAGACATTGTTATGAGACTTGAGAATTCAAGCTTATTCTTGCTTCTGCCACTGAACTACTTGATAACCTCGGGCATGTCACATTGCATCTCTTTCCTTTTGTGTTTTTAGATCTCAGTTTTGTCACAGGATAATTTTGGAAATTACTTAGATGTTGCCTAAACCAGCCTAGCTAATGTAACAACACTTGTAATCAGCATGCCTTAGGGAAACACAAAATTGATATAAAAGTGTGTTTGTATCAGCACAGGTGGACCCATATGAGGACCCAGGCTAGCCTGGCTACATAGACATATGACTTTTGCCTAAGTGGCAATTTTTCTAAAACCAGTCTTCACTGTGTACCAGTAGTGTCTAGGATAGCAACAATGAGTACATGTTTTTCATCACTAGCTAGATCACATGCTTTTTATTCAAAGAGCTGTTTAGGTAGCAACAAGTGATATACCCTTCTCACTTGTTTTCCTTGAACTTGCAGGCTGCTGCTGCCATTGTGCTCCTCAGCTTCCACGCCCTCCTCCACAGTCACCTTCTCTGAAGCAGGTGGATTTTCAGCTTGCTGTTGGAGTTCATGTGCAAAGTTGATGTTGTGGTACTGCCAGTCAGACTGGTTGCTGAGAACTGCCAAAGCAAAGGTCGCTCCATTTGCTGTTTTATTTTTGCCTATATGGCCTACAAGGCAGGATCAGGATTTAGCCTTAACAATATGTTCACGGTGACCTCACTCTGGAATGGTTTTGATTTCATATAGGAATGGATCAAAGCCAAATTTGGTCTCTAACTCCATGCAACACGAGGTACAGTAAAGTTCTCTCTCTTCCCACTGGGGACAGCTAAAAGGATCCTATATTTTATGTGTAGGATGCCTAATTAATTTAATGGGAAAAGCTAAGCAGGACTGTGTTTAAGGTAAAAAGGAGAAGCTTGCATAGAGGAGACTGGGAATGTGCACACCTCACAGTTAAAGATGGAGTGTTCCTTTAAGGCCAGCATATAATGTTAAATACTCAGTGGTGCTGTACAAGTGGGAGGACAAAGGGGCATCAAGTTCTCTTACTTTGTCTTTGGATGATACAATATAGTAGCTGGATACATCCTGGAAACTTATAATTAAAGGTCTCTGCAGAATATATGAAGGTTCCGCTTGAGCTTCCTGCATAATTCTCAGTGAAAGGAGAGGGAAAATTCCTTTGAAAATACATGAGACGGTGAATCTGTCCTCTCTGTGTGCTAGAGCTCCAGCAGAGCTGCCAAGGCCTGATGTCGTTGAAGGGATGTAATACTTGAAGTACAGCATGATCAAATAAAATATGCAGAAACCAGGCACAGCCTTAGGCTCATTTCATTCTAAGCAAACAAATAAAAAATTGTAAAGGCTGATCAGGCAGTTGGAAATGGCACAGGGAAAACAGCACAGAGAAGAAAGCAAACCTTTGATTCAGGAATCTGAGGTACCCAGAAATAACTTCTCTGGCAACAACAGGGCATGGATGTCATTTGGCCCAAGCTTATGGACCACCCTCTGTGGTGGCCTCTATGTTTTTGAGGCTGCAGAGCATGTTACCCAGAGCTCTCTGCTCAGGCCATGCTCTTTCAAATTTATCAGTATGGGTGCCTGTAAAGAAGCTCTTTTGCATCTGTTAGGGCTGCCTGCGGGTGTGGGGTTATTGTGTGCCAATGCTCATTTGTTGTGAAGAAGGAAGTCATATATAAAGCTCCATGAAGTCATTTGCACCTGCCAGAACAGCCCTAATTGTAACTGTGAGCTGATCTCCAGCGTTGGTGCTATACCAGCAGATGCAATCTCTGTGGCATTTTTGAGGTCAGAAGGGAAGCACGTGCTTCTGGTGGACCCCTTGGAGGGCCTTTGTGATCCCTTACCATTTTCCTGTGTTTCTCCTTCATGCATGCCTGCCATCGAGAAAACGGATACAGAAGGTAGAGTTGGGCCTGTGGCAATGAGCAAAAAGTGTACCTTCACCAGGTGTGAACAGGTCTTATGGTTTGGGCAGTCTCCCCACCACACTTCTCAAGTTTGTTACTTAAAATAATTGCCTCTGTCTTATAGTTCCTTTGCTCTGGTGAGTTTTCTTGTCCACCAGCTGCTCTAGATCAGAATTTTGTCTTTGATCTTCAACAGAAACTGGATAGATTAATTAACATCTCAAAACAAATAAGCTTCTTCTATATTTCCCCCCCTAAGTCAGTTACTTGGAGCTTTTCCAGGAGCAGAAGCTCCTCCAATTATTACATCTTTTTATGCTGATCAAGGTTTCCTATCTTTGTGTAGCAGGATGCAGAGCTGGGAATAGAAGACTGTTCCTATGAATTTCTATTTGATCTTCTCTTTACCACACTGCCATTGAAAGACTTTCACCATCCCTGCAGTTAGGTGTAGTATAAAATTGCTTGCTGCTCACAGTGCTGGACTGTTCTTTGTCAGTTCTTCTACACCTTTTTTCTAGAGACTAGCAATGGGTAGAGTTGGTTCATCCCAGGAAGATGATGGGCTGGGAAACTAGAGTAGAGGAAAGACTTCATCCCACAAGGACACAGAGGATAGGGACATTTGTTTCCAAGCTTTTCATTTAGTCTGTCTCTACTCAAGTAGATAGTAAAGGACAAATCATAATGTCACACCCTGTTCCCATACAGAAGTGGTTTTCTCTGGAGCACAGCAACAGCTATTAGCCTAGGGAAGGCTGGAAAAAAAACAGACAAGCTGCTGTACACCCCCATGGTCACCCATTAGGATCACTGGCTCTCAGAATTTTATTATGTCTCAGTAGTCAAATGTTAGCTCAGTGTCCTGTCTTCTTAAGACAGGTGTTTGAGTGAGGCTCTGAGCTTTCAAGATTAAAACAAGGCAGCCTTCCCAAATCTACATCTTGCAACCTGCTGGCAGTGTAAGAAGTGGTTAATCATGTTTTCTTGGTACCAAAGGACTGCAACACTGTTGGGAATTTTTAAATTGCATGCTGCTGATCCTCTTTCACCAAGTGAAATAGTAGCAATTCCCACTTTGTAGACAATGGGAGTCTTATCACTGCTGTGTTAAAAACAGAGTTATGCCAAAGCTGAGCTGTTTCGAAAATCCCTCCTTGATCTCCCAAGCTTTAATCTCCTGGTCTTGCAAGTAATGCCCCATACATCCCTTCAGCCCCTCTCTTGCTTTAAAAGAAGTGATCCTTTGGGTAAGCTTGTGCCTCAAACGTGGAGTGATGTGGGGATGAACTAGGAGGGCTTAAGTGGGCTTGTAAGTCACACTTTCACTTTTTCACTGTATTGTCATAGTAACAGCAATCTGTCCTTTGTGTAGTCAGAAATGATCACTATGTGCTAGCTATACTTTACAGAGAAGGCTGTCACATTGTTTATCTGGAAGGATGACAAGGCATGAGAAATAATCACAGTGACTTGAAAAAACAGAAGTGCAATTTTGTGCATAGTGCCGTTTCTGTTTTGCATTTCACTGTGTACCGGTGGCAGGGAAAAATACATAATTAGTGCCATAAAGCATGGATTTCCAATCCCTTGAGAAACACAGCAACTCCTTGTAGAGTTTTAGTTGACATGGTGATATTTAAAAGCAGCAATATAGGATCCTGGAAGCCATGGTAACTCTTAACCATACAGAGATACTATAATGTAAAGCACCCTGTGGTGGTTCAAAATCTACAGTCTTTGGCTATAAAAGCTACAGATTCAGTGGCTAGAATAAGTGTTCTGTTACGCAAGCAGGCACATCACCCTCTACATGTTGCCCGTTATAGGCAGGCTGCACTTTGAACGGGGGTGATATGTTATGCCTTTAAAGTGGCCACAGATTGCTCCCATCGCAGGACAGGCAAAGCAGTAGGCTTTGGTTAGTCTCTCACTGCTGACCTGGTGGTGATGGCCTGTGAATTGCATCAATTTCTTTTTCTCAGCACCAAGTTCCCAGAGCCCTTAGACAAGGCTTTTGAATGGGATGTTAGCTCTGTCAGCTTTTAGGGAGAGATAATGGAGATGATGTGTGGTGATATTGGAGCTGCCCTGCTGGGAAGCACTTGTGATGTGAAAAGGCTGTCAGGGGCAGGATGGTATTGGTATTAGCTACCCGACTGCGTGTTTCTGTGCACATGAGAATTACCTGTACTGCCCTTCTGCAAAGCTGCTAGCACACAGCTCAGTCTGTTGTGGTACCAGCTACATTTGTGGAGGAAAGCAGCCTGTGGGGCAAGGCACCAGGGTGCAGGTTTCGAGTCCTGTACTCTTTGCCAAGCTCCCCTAGAGGCTCACAGTGTTGTGTGGTTTTCTTCTCTCTGCTTGAATCAAGCTTGTATCCTGGGTTTGCAACAGGGATTCTGTCTGAGTGCTGTGCAAAATTTTACTGGGGCCCTGATGTTTCTTGGAGCTTCTAGATGCAATATAAAGGTTAGTAATAATATCTCATTACAGACAGAATAGTAAAGCTGTTCCCATGAAGTGTCCTAGAAGAAATAATCTCTGATGTGTATTTGACTTTCCCACCAGCTTCTGGCAGACTCGAGCAATCAGTGAATTGTTTTGGACCCTTAAAGCCACTACTGCCAGGCTGTGCTGAGACTTCTAAGATGTCTTTCTGTAGCCTGAGGGAAAACAGCATTGTCTGAGTTGTTGTGGTTTCCCACCTGGGAAAGGTGGCTTTTGTTTTCCCAGTAGATTTCAAAGAAAGCTGAGTTTTAGTAGTGGGGTTTTGTCCCTTTTTCTGGCAGCAGATAATGGTGAATGGATAAATGCAGTAATTTCAGATGTTAAGGCTTATACCAGCCTGAAGCTACAATGACAATACTAAAAACATCAATAGATTTCCAAGCTTAGAGAGAAGTGACAGCTTAGAATTACTGTGTGATGTTTTTTTTTTTTTTCTCTTTCTGTTTACTTGTTTGTTTTAGACATACCAAAAATGGTTAGATGTTCCCGAAAAATGTGAATCAACCTCCGTGGTTTTTCCAAACATGTAGTAATGGTGAACTTCATACTGGTGATCCAGTGACTGAAGAGATTCATGCTGTAAACCTCATAGGGGATTTTTTTGCCTTCATCGGTCTCTTAAGGTGCATATTTTACTGTGCAGATAATTGTATTTGTGTGCTGTTGTCATGGTTGCATAGGTATGGACTTTCCCATTCTGGAAGACAAAGGAAAGTTAACGGCACATCACTGAGCAGGTATAATTACACAGGGACACATGCCTGCTAATGCAGCAGGATCCTGTTCTTCCTCTTTTCTCCAGCTCTTCTTCCAGTTCTGCACTCTTATTTTAATCTGTGTTACACAATCCCTGCGGGGAGCTCCTAAGCTATTTACCACTGACCTAAGTGTTGATACAGGTAAGAGCATTATCACAGAGATAAACAGAAGAGCCAGACCAGTGTACAAAGTTTTTGACAATCCACCTTGCATCTCCCTGCTCCATGTCAGTATAAATCTGTACATGGCTTTCTTATCCCGCCACCCCGTGCACCATTTGTTACCAATCTCCTTTTCCTCTGCAATATTTATCTCCATGAATCTCTAGACCTTCACCTGTGTTTTCTCTTCTGCTTCCCAGGGCTCCTTACTGATTGCTTTCTTTCATTATGTTCATGTATGCTTTTATAGGGAAATCAGGTCAGGAAAGCACAGGCTAGGTCAGAAGAAGGGGAAGGGTTAGAGGACAACTGAGGAACTATGAAAGTCCTAGGCTAAACCTAGACTAGAGCTGCAGATACCACTTCTATCCTCGTGGTCCTGGATGGTCTTGAACAAACAGCTGAAGTTGAACGAACAAGCAGACTCCTCTGTCACCATCAATAAACCAATGACATCGTGTAGTGAGGCACCTGGTGCGTAGCAGGGCTGCTAACCATTTCTTTGTCTGGACCCTTTAGGCAATTTTGTTTTTGCTTTTTGTAACAAAACAAGTGTGATTGTAGCAGGACCTAGCAAATGTGTAGCGTCCTGCATTGACACAGGTAAGGTAGCCAGCGAAGACACACCAGAGGACACTATCACCCAGGGTACAAAGGCTTTCAGTGAGCTAGATGTCTGTTTTGGTGACTAAAGTGGCTGCTCCAGTGTGCCTGGCCAGCAAGGCACTTACTGGTGTCTGAGACAACAAACTGATCCTGCTCTGGATGCAAGTGAGCTTGCAGCCCTGTGGTGAAGGTACAAGAGGTGGTGATTTAGAGCAAGTGCTGAAAGCCTTCCTGGTTTCCATCGTAAATTCATACCTGGCTAATGTGCCAAAGCCTACCTTGCTGCTATTGTCTCCCTGCTGTATCTCTCAAGGCAGCGCAGGGATGTTGGCATTTGCTGCCAACGTGTCTCTGCTTTGCTGTGGAAATACATTCCTAATGTCTCTGGGGATGTATTGCTTTAAGAGCTTGGTTTTCTTTGGGTTAGCAAAGCGGGTAATGGGAGTAGCTGTGTCCTGTTGAGACTTTGAGGGGAATGGAGAGACAGAAAATAATTATTCAACTTGGAATGTGTGCAGAGCACTTTTATTATTGTTGTTTATTGTTTTATGATTGTGCAAGTTGTGCTGTGCTCTGGAGGAGGCAAAGCAAGCCATCGGCACAGCTCATGTAAATCACCACAGCTACATGACACTGCTGGATTTACACCAGCTTGCTTTTGCTACATCCTGGCCCTCTGTTTCGGCCTCAAAAGATTGCTGTGTGCATTTTAAATGTGAAAAATTGGGACAGCAGGTGTGATGAGCAACTAAGAGGGGATGGGAGGGAAGCAATCTGGCTTGCTGCATGATGCAAGAAGAGATGCTGGGTAGATGGGCAGAGCAAAGAGATAATCTCTCCTCTTTTTTTTTGCATGTGAAAAGCTTTGGTAAACATTTTGATAGTATTCTGACTAACGCTTACATTGTGAGAAGGCAAGGAACTGGGACTGGGAGGCAGGCATGTTTTGATATCTTTGAGGTGAAAATAACTTAATTCCTGTTTGTAACAAAATAAGGTGGTCTTTTCTCTTTGCCAACTTCATGGCTAGGTGTTTTATTTGAAGGATAGGTTCTTTAGTGGGCAGAAGTCTTTTTCTGTTTCGCTTTCTTTTTTCTTTTTTCTCTTCTTTTTTTTTTTTTTTTCATCTTCCCTGTTGTGCAAGGTGTGGCCCTAGTATTCCCTTCTTCTGCTCTGCACAAATGGCAGCTGTTGCAGTGTGTGAAGGTTCAATGTGAGACTACTAACCTGTTGTTTTGAGTTCAGCCATGCTTTAGAAAGGAGCATAGAGCAGTCAATATTTAGTATTTTCCTTTTGTCTTTGTGAACTGTGTGAAGTTTGAATAGCCTGAGAGCCTTTTTTCTTATTGGTGGTGATTTTCCCCATTCACATCGTAATGCTCAAGAGGAAGTTTTCCCAAGCCAGGGAAGTGTAACTATGAAAAACCATGGATGTGGTACTCCAAAGAGGGTGAGAAGTTGTGTAAAAAAAAATATTTTTAAGGGGTATGTGTGTGAGGATTTAATGAGTGATTTTATTAATTGCTTATTCATCCTGGTTTTGGGGCAAAATGCAACTTGCTGCTTCATGTCACTTCTGGATATTTCCCCTGGCCCCTGTGGCAGCTCCTGGTCAGTGCCCCCACCACCTTGTAGGAGCTTGGGTGAGCAGGCCCCCAAATCCTGCTCCTTGATGCTAGCCCAGTCCCAAGGCAGGTGAAGGGGAGAGCTGCTATGTGTGGCATGTCCTTGTCATGCTTGCTCTTGGCTTGGGCAGCAGCTACCTGTTTTCTGTTGCTGTTGTTTCCTGTGGATGGAGGAGCAGTCACCAGGTGGGGTTTGCCCTGCTTTCTGCTAGCAGGTGCCTCTGAGAGTTGTTGCAGGAAAACCATGGAAGAAGTGAGCTGTGTGGGTTGGCTTTTTTTGGGGGGGGATGGAAGTGTTTGGTTGGGTTTTCTTCCCTTGCAGAAGCCAAAGAAGTCATTGCTATCGAGATGTGTAGGATAATAAGACAAGGTAGTTTACAGTACCTAATCCATATTCATTTTCATGGTTTTAAAATTAGTTTAATTAACCTTTATAATTGTCAAATCAAGACTTTTAATAATCATGACCCCAGAGAAAGGGACTCCTGAAAAAAACCCCTGACCTAATCTTGCTTCTTGTATATTCTACTCTAACTTCTTTTACATATTTGGTTTGCTACTGACTTCATAAACAATACCTGGTGATGTGCCATAAACAATACCTGGTGATGCGCCCTGCTGTACCATAGGGCAATTTTCTCTTAGGAGGCTGTTGTGTAAACTATTTCTCTGACATCAGCAGAATTGCTGTGGCTGTGTTGCTGTAAATCACCTTGTGGGTGCTTATCAGTGTGTTCACTGCCAAAACAAATCTGGCAAGCCTTCTAACCAACCCAGTTTAACAAGCTGTGATATCTGTATTTTCCACTCTAGCTGTTAACATAATATTGGAACTTGTTCATTTAGCTCAGTTATTGTAACTTGTGCATTTAAGCTAATGCTGTATCTTTATCTCTGCAGTCTCGATACAATGAGCAACTCTTTTAAGTCATGCTAAGCCCTCTTAAGCTTCAGACCTAAAAATGTCCTAATTCCATTAATACAAAGCAAAACTCATATCTCTTCCAAGCCTAATCTGCAGTTTAACTATGCAAAGTTGTGAAGAGCTGTAGGGAAAGAAATAGAAACTCTTATGGAATAACAGAGTTCTTTTCTCCTAAAAAAAATAAATCTCATTGATCTGAATAAAACAAATTTTAGTTCTTGCAGTTTTTGTAAAGCAGAAATTTCAGCCTCTCAGAGTCTATCAAAAAGTGGAGAAAGTATTGGGTGAAACAGTGTTTTAGTCAGTGGAAGGAGAGGGGAAATTATGCATTTTACCAAAACCAAAAGCAAATATTTCTCAGAGGAGAGAAAAATATTTTGAAAACAAATGTTGAATTACTCCATTTTTAAAGTGGTTTGTTTGACCACTTTAATTTCTACTTTTACCCAGCCATACCTGTTGGCTAAGTTTAATTTGAACTTGAAAATACTTCCAGACAAACCAGAACTATATTTTAAACTTGTTTTTCTTGGTAGTTGTTTTTATGAAGACTGTTGTCTAGCAATTATTAGCATAACAGAGCTCAGGCATGACCTCTGGAAATATGCTCTAAAACTGAAATTTGTGCATTTGAGCCATCTGCATCACCAAAAGATGGCTCACTCCCTAGTCCTGGCTTCTTCCCCAGCCTTTTTATTGTGAATGCTTCTGTACTGACATGTATGCTGCATGGATGTATGCATAGGGCTGGGTATCAATGCAATGAATAGACCCTTTCTTTTGGGACTCGTAGAAGTACAGAACAGTCCAAGTTGGAAGGGGCCTTGAAAGATCATCTGGTTCATGCCTTTGTGGAAAAGGGTGCCTGGATGAGATCATCTAGCATGTTGTCTGATTGTGTCTTGAGAACCTCCACTGATGGACATACTACCACATCCCTGGGAAGGTTGTTCCGATGGTTGATTTTTTCACTGTAAAAAAATGTCTTCTGTCAAGACAGAACATATCCCGGTGTAACCTGTGTCTATTGCCCCTTACCTTCTCCATGTGGCTTCTTGTGATCCTTGTGTTGGACAGTTTCCAGGTTACGTGCATCCTTGTGGGAAACCAGATGCTTATATCAACATGCTTCAGGAATAAGCGAGTTGCTGGGAAAGGAGGACACATCAGACACCTTGGCTTTAGTAGCACTGCTTCATTACATGGGCTTGCTGCCTGATGTGTTCTGCTGGATGGAAAAGGCCAGAAGCCAGCAGCTGGGAGTTGCCTGACCTGCATTTGGGGTCCTTCTGCAGTGTTACTTGTTGCAGGCATGGTGCTCTTGGCTCCCTGTCCGTTGCTTCCCACATTGCACATAAGTACTTCGCCAGGCAGAGAGAATATTCCTAAATACTGCAGGCCGAGTTTGTGGTTAGCACTGTGGAGCCTGGATGAAGCTGTAGAAAGCCTAGAAAAAATGGAATAGGTCAGGGAGAAGTAGAGCTAAAAAACCCGTTAGTTTCCTATGGGTTTGTGTCTTGAGGGGCATCTGCTGCTCTGGTTGCGGGGAGCACTGGTGGTACAGCCTTTCCCCCAGTCAGGGTCTTAAACGGCCTCTTCAGCTCCGCTGCGGATTCCTGCAAAAAACAGGAATGTTTTTGAGGGCTTTTCCTGCCAAACGCAGCTGAAATTGGCTAATGAGCTCAGGGTTAGCCGAGGGAGGCAGAGGGGCGCATACGGAGCATACAACTGGTTTGGAAACCAAACCACAACCCTGACCTTTGGTGAACACAACCATGTGGCACGGGGGCCGGACTGCCAGCACGGGGGGAGGCCTGTGAGGAGGTCACCCTGGCGTGGTGTGTGTGTGCCTCGTTGGTGGGTGGGAAACAAAATTCAGCTTTGATTGGGAAGTTATATTGGTTTTTAGAAAGAGACTGCTATTCTAAAACTGCTTTGCTCCCTCTTGTGTCCCGTGGTATGACTAAGGGGCCGTGCCAACCGAGAGGAAAATAGAGTTGGACTCTCAGATATTAAAAGCTCCCTGAGGCTGTCAGCACCTCAGGGCCCTGATGCCAGCAGGGCTTCCAAATTGATTTAGAATCAAATGAAAGGGGGTGGAGGAGTGGGGTGGCGAGAGAAAGAGGCATAAATATTTTCCCCTTGTTAATTTATTTTCCCTTTTCATGCATGAGCTAATATGATGGAAAGCAATGCAGCTGAAACGAGTGCATTCCTTGGGAGCTGCGTGGTGCACGGCTCAGGGTTACGGGTGTAAATTGCCTTTGGGGCCAGTATGTTCCTTCCACCCGCTGTATCACCGTGTACTGTGAGCAGTGCTGGAGGGAGGCAGCCCCTGGGATGTCTGATGAACATGGTGGCCTAATGCATGCAAATCTAGTCAGATAGTGCACAGAGGAGGGCCAAGTTTTGCACCCGCTTTCGCCATTATGGTTCAGAGCCTGCACCTTTAAAAGAGTGTGTGTCTGTCACCTGTACTGGGGGGAGGATCAACGAAATGGCAGTCTTCCAGCAGGATGTGTCACAGGATCTGCCATTTTCTTCAGGAAGCAAGAGGGCTGCTCAGGGTAGGTGCAGCTCTGGATGAGGCTTCGCTTCATACTCCCTCCTTTCACTGCCTATTTGAGAGACCTCCTCTGTGTTGCACCTTTACCTCTTCTTCTGTATGTTAACGTGTGTTTCTTTTTAAGCTAAAACAAATATTGTAATGCAGTTCTAGCTGTTAAGTGCCTTGTATTTCCCATGGTGCACCCCTCCTGTAGAGACTTCTCCCTGCCCTGCACGTTCTAAATGAAACTCTCATTTTGATGCATCTTCCATCTGCTTAAGTGTTGGCCATAAATAACAACATATTACAAAATTGCCTTCTTGTCAACACACAGATTGTTTATGTGTCATTTCCTCTATCCTTTGTGTTGCTGTAACTTCCTAGGGAAGGAGGATTTATTGCTATAGCAAGATTTGGGAATGAAACCAAATCCTATGGGGGTATGAAATAAATACAGTCAATTTTTGGTACTACATTTTTATTTACTTTTTACAAAATGTCTTCTTTACTTGACGGCTTTGTATCTCGCCATGTGGCATCCACTAGCTTTGCCATATCATCTGTTATTTAGGGTCTTATATTTCCAGAATATGTTTGCAAGCTGAATGTAGAACTGCGAACCACAGTCCCACAGTATTTTCAACTGAAAGCTAATCTTGACTTTCAGCTTACTGTAAGCTAATCTTGAATCCCCACTGCCTCATTTTGGTGTCATATTGAAAGAAGGGCTCTATCAATTTAAAATGCAGGTGGGAGATTGGTCAAAAGTCATGTTAGGAAAGAAACAGAAGTTTCTGTTGTCTATTTTTTTAAAATCAAGTAAGCTATAAATAAGTATCCTTGACTTAAGTACTGCATTTTCTGTGCCAGTAAATTCCTAAAGTCCTTCTACTCAGTAGGTAGTGCATGTGCTTGCTTGTGCAAATGGTCCCTTTCCTAGTGTCTGAATGGGCCTGGCTACTTGGAGACCACTGATACAGCCACTGTTCAGAGTTTGAGTATGTATTTTCACAAGAGCTCACAATTCTCATGTTGGATACTGGTGGAATTTTGTTCTGTGGTTTGATATGCTGAAATATTGTCGCTAATGCCTCTGTCATTGTAGTGCTAAGTGCTGTTGTCCCAAAGAGATTTTACTGCAGATGCAGTGGATACAATGTGGCTGTAGACCTAGACCATTGAAACCGTAAAGGTGGAGAGCTGTGGTCTCAGTAACTGCTTCTTGTGACCCTGGGCCAGAAGTAGCAGAGCTATCCTTAATGCAAGACTGTGCTTTTCTACATGTTTGTTTTGTGAAAGCAAACATCTTGAATTTTTACTTACTGAGGGTACATATAAGTTTACTAAAGCTCATCCTACGCGTCTAAATGCATTTCCAAGCAGAGTTGCTTCAAAATTGAAATGCTTTCAATTTTCTTTCATTTTTTTTTTTAATATCTTTCCACTATTTTTCTCCATTTTGTACAAGGATATTGCTACCTCACCCACCCACCCCACCCCCGAGGAATGGGATCATGCTAAATAGGCCAAGCACATACTTTTTAGAGAATGGACCTCATCTAAATGATGAATGCTCAAGGCTCCAGACTACTGAGTTGGACCAGGAGAATTTTGATGATGATTCAAGAGCAAAAACTCTGCTGAGCAAGGCCTGCTGCCATTTCTGTGTAGACATAAGTCAACTCTGAGACATATTGCTAGCTGTTTTACAACAACATATGTGACAAATTCCCAGAAACTGCTGCTCTAAGTTTTCCAGAGGGGCAGGATTTGGACTGCTTGTTTGCCTTCAGGTTTATTAGGTCCTTTGGAGAATTGACAGCATGGATAGCACTTTTAAAAAATTGTTTCCTTAATCTCCATTAAGCTTTTTTGGCTTCAGTAATGCTACATTTTACAACTATCACTGGTGAATTTTGTGATGTAGAACGCACTGGCTTAACTCTGTTTCTGTTCAGATCTGCAGTAAACCTCCCAGAAAATCCTACTCTTCATTTCCCTTGCCTTCAGTCAGAGCTTGCTTATACAAATGTATACATAGATTTACTTTTTCTTGCATGCATGAATCAGTCCCTTAACAAGAGTTGACACTTGTCTTCCTTTGAGAGAAAGCTAGAAGGGTTCAGGCTGCTGGGAAGATGGCAGGTCACCATAGGGCTCTGCACAGTGCAGGGAACGAATGTGCAATTTGGCTTCTGCTGTGACAGGTGGACACATCATTGGGACCCCAAGGCTCATGTAGAATTTGCAGAGAGCCCTGGAGGTGTGGTTGAAATCTTGTGCGGAAGGCATGCAGTGAAGGCAAAACAAGCAGGGGGGCTGACAGTTTATGATCTGCTTCTCTTCAGTTTTTTTTGTTGTTTGGGGTTTGCTTTTATTCCTTCAAATGAAGAGTTGACTGGCTCTGCTTATTTCTGATGACAATTTGGCTTTTGAGATTAAAGACTGCTTCAAATATCTAAAGACGTTTTGTCTTTTTGGGGTGTTTGTTGCTAAAAGCAGGACAAAAACTTCTGGTTGCAGTATGATTATAACATAAAATGGCTCTGGTTTATTCCTAATATAAATGTATCTTTGTCTTATGGAAATAGATTTTGTAACTGAGCTTACGCTGACCAGAAATTAAGTAGCGCTAATCATAAGAGGCAAAACCCTGATAAGCAAATTACTTTTTTAACAATAATGAAAATGTTGTAGTTGTAAATAAGGTTGATATTTCTCCCCGCCCCCCCCCCCCCCCCCCAAAAAAAAAAAAAATAAAAATCAGTACCTACTTAATTTACCCTGAGATTCTAGGGAGATGTATTATCATTACTAGGTATATTTCTCCATTTTAAGGATAGTGGTGATTGTCAGAATATCAACATATTTGAAATAATCTTCCTTTTAAAAAGAGGAGGAAAAACACCCACTACCCCACGTTTGTAGTGGATGACGTGGGAATGTGTGGGCTTATGTTTCTGGAAGAAAAAGTTAAGAAAAAAACATTCCAACAGAAAAGGAGAGTAGATTAGACTTTCTGGTCAGAATCTGAAGTCTCCATGGCTGGTCTTTAATCACAAGTCAGGGAAACATTGATCAGGAATGACACAGGCAAAACTGAGCTTGCCTTGAGGTAGGAGTTGGCTCTGTAACTTCTTGAAGTCCCTTCCATCCCTATAGGTATATGATAGTTATGGGCACTATGGACCTTCCTTCATGTCAGCTGTTGCTTCTGATTGGATATATATAATTTTTGTATGCCTATACAGAGAATGAGCTTTGTGCTTTACAAATTGAGGACCTATTTAAAGGAGAACAAAAATAAAAAAGGGAAAAATATGGATAAACTTCACAAATCAAATGCTAAATAATTATAAAACTCTCTGATTATGTAAGGATTTATATTGATTGTTTGTCCTTTTCTACATATGTATTTTCATAGGGCTTTAGCTATGCGATCATGTTCCGTGTTTTTCCTGTAGGATCCCTGTCTCAGCCTGAGCAGAGGGTGGCACTGTTTGCAGAACTGGTATCTGTTTACTGTTAGTAAATGTGCTTCATGCTCAGAGTCAGTCCCCGTCCGTTTTTTACTACTTTGAAGGTAAGGCATCTTTATTTTCCAATAGATATTTCCAGTGTTGCTTCCTACAGTAATACTGAATACTCTGTTAATTGAGTTATCACTGTGCACCTCACACTTACCAGCTTCATCCTGTAGCTGAGATGCAGAGAGGGGGACAAGCTAGAATCAGTACAAATGTCCATTTATTATCTCAATTCAGTTACTTGCCTGTGTAAGTTATTTTTTTCTGTGGTGTCAAACTGCAGTCTCTAGACATCAGCAGCATTTTCAAGTACTTGCTGCTTTTTGATGAGGTGGTTCAACCTGGGTGTTCAGAAAATGAGGGACACACTGTTAAAGACCATGCAAAACTTTACGGTTGACACACACGATAAAGATGAAAATTCAACATCCTTTGTCATTGCCTTCATGCTACCTTTTTCATGTTGCAAAAGTCCTATTGACCAAAAATAAAATACTCATGACATGGGTGCTGTTATTGTGTTTTTATTTTCCTTGTAGTTCTGAAATGTGGCTCAGGGGAAAATTTTTGCTGTGTACCATTTCTTGGGTGGATGTTCATAGCCCACACGTTAATAAAGCAAAGCTGCAGACTCTGAAGTGAAGCGTAGGGAATACATTTGATGTGTTTCCTGGTGTTAGCAGTTTTCAGTACAACTAATATTAGACTTGCTAAAAAGTCTCTGCCCAGAGTTCACTGCATGTTTTGTTGTGGGGTTTTTTGTTGGTTTGTTTTGGGGAGGTTGTTTTTTGTTTGTGTGTTTTTTTGTTGTTTTTACTTTTTTTTTTTTGTTATCTACCCTCTGTAGGTGTTTGATTCTACAGGAAACTAGTATTAGCACAGAACCTTGTTCTGTCTAATTCATGAAGGAATGCCCTTTCTGACGTGAGACTACAGGTTCTCTTACTACTATGACTAGGTTCTGCTCAGCTGTCTCCTGGAGCAGACCTTTTTTCCTCAAGCAATTGATCTGTTGTTTATTTTCTGTGTTCTGGTCATTGAGATTTCCCTATATGTCAGTGATAAAAGGAAGACTAGGGAAAATGAGGGCTCTCTTAGTAAAGAAACGGGAGACGTGGTTACTAGAACATGGAAAAGGCTGAGGTATTCAATGACTTTTTTGCTTTAGTCTTCAGTGGCAATTGCTCCAGCCACACCACCCAGGTTGCAGAAGACAAAGGCAGGGACTGGGAGAATGAAGAACCCCTCCGCTACAGGAAAAGATCAGGTTCGCGACCATCCCAGGAACCTGAAGGTATGTAAGTCCATGGGACCTGATGAGGTGCATCCATGGGTCTCCTTAGAGAACTGGCAGAAGAAGCGGCTAGGCCACTATCCATTGCATTTGAGAAGTCACAGCAGTCCAGTGATGTTCCCATGGACTGGAAAAAGGGAAACATAACTGCCATTTTTAAAAAGGGGAAAAAAAAAAAAAAAAAAGATTTTGGGAAGTACAAGTACAGGGCGATCAGTCTCACCTATATGCCTGGCAAGATCATGGAGCAGATCATCCTGGAAACTGTGTTAAGGCACATGGAAAATAAGCAGTTGACTGGTGACAGCCAGCATGGCTTCTCTAAGGGCAAATCACACCTGTCATTGGTGGTCTTCTATATTGGGGTTACAGCACTGATGGATAAGGGAAGAGTGACATCATCTTCCTGGAATGGTACAAAGCTTTTGACATTGTCCTGCACAACGTACTTGTGTCTAAATTAGAGACACGGATTTGACTGTTGGGCCACTTGGCAGACAAAGAATTGGCTGGTGGTCACACTCGAAGAGTTGTGGTTGATGGCTCAATATCCAAGTGGAGACCAGTGATGAGCAGTGTTCCTCAGGGGTCTTTACAGGGACCAGTGCTGTTCAACACCTTTGTCAGTGACATGGACAGTGGAATTGATGTACCCTCAGCAAGTCACTAACACCACCAAGCTGAGTGGTGCAGCTGACATACTGGAGGGAAGCGATGCCATCCAGAGAGACCTTGACAAGCTTGAGAGGTGGGCCTGTGCAAACCTCATGAAGTTCAGAAGGCCGAGTGTAAGGTCCTGCACCTGGGTCAGGGCAACCCCCAGTATCAATACAGGCTGGGCGGAGAATGGATTGAGGGCAGCCCTGAAGAGAAAAACTTGCAGGTGCTGGTGGGCAAAAAGCTCAACATGGCCTGGCAATGTGCGCTTGCAGCCCAGAAAGCCAACCATATCCTGGGCTGCATCAAAAGAAGTGTGGGCAGTAGGTCCAGGGAGATGTTTCTCCCCCTCTACTCCGCTTTTCTGACACCCCACCTGGAGTACTGTCTTCAGCTCTGGGGCCCCCAACATAAGAAGGAGATGGACCTGTTGGAATGTGTCTGGAGGAAGGCCACGAAGATGATCAGGGGGCTGGAGCAGCTCTCCTGTGAAGACGGGCTGAGAGAGTTGGGGGTTGTTCAGCCCAGAGAAGAGAAGGTTCCAGGGAGACCTTATTGCAGCCTTCCAGTACCTAAAAGGGGCCTACAGGAAAGCTGGAGAGGGACTTCTAGTAGGGCCTGTAGTGATAGGACAAGGGGTAATGGTTTTAAACTGAAAGAGGGTTAGGTTAGATATCAGGAAGGAATTCTTTACTGTGAGGGTGGTGAGGCACTGGAACAGGTTGCCTGGAGAAGTTGTGGGTGTTCCATCCCTGGAAGTGTTCAAGGCCAGGCTGGATGGGGCTTGGAGCAACCTGGTCTAGTGGAAGGTGTCCCTGCCCATGGTAGAGGAATTGGAGCCAGGTGATCTTTGAGGTCCCTTCCAACTCAAATGGTTTTATGATTCTATGATTTTCATGGGTGATCAGGGTTTGACCCTCTTCCTCCTGCAGTTTGAGTTTCCTGCATGATGATGAAAAGCAATCTAATTGTTGGGATAGAGGCAGAGACACTGTTCTGAGTTTCATGTACATCTATGAAAACTAGGCTGCTAAGACCAGTGCAGCAACTAACAATTTTGATTTGATAATTTTTATAAAACAGGGAGTTATCACAGCCTTTGACATATGTATCTTTTAAAAAATTGTTTCCATCTTGGAAAAAGCTATATAAAAGAGCCATCTCTTTTACATTTGTTCACAGCTCTTAACATTATGCAGATCATGCTGCTTCATAGGGCAAAGTGTGTAGCATTCATAGGTCGATGCAATCAATAAAGCTGTTGCTTTATTGGAATCTATTTAGACCTTTGTAATCCATTGTTGTCCTGCATATGTGTTACTGTCTGAACCTGGTGCTTGCTAACAGATTCTCTCCTATCCCTGTGTGCCTTACTGTCTTCTCACTAAATGAAATTATGTTTCTTTATCACACATACAGTGATGATAATGCCTCATGCATGGTGTTTTTCACCGGTGTGTGGTGTGCTGCTTTACAAAAGAAGTCTGAGTCCTTGTTCCCCCTTATTGTATGGAAAGCTGAACCACAGGGCTGTGAAATACTTAGTACAAGGTCTGTCATGGTGTGGCAAAACCCGAGGTTTAACAAACAGCCTGCCAGACAGTGCATCTGTGGTGTATGTTGTGTAGAACTCCTGGTCTTTTAACAGCCTTAGTTATGCAAAGTACAAATAAGTTCCCTGCTCTTTTAATATCTGGCAACTGAAGGAGATTTACTGCTGCTTTCTCCTATTATTCTGTATCCATGTGCAATTTGCATCTTCTAGGAATACTTTGTCTTTGATGTCACAAATAAAGCATCAGGTAGAGGACACAAAGCCAAGGCTGGGTACATTGAATACAAAGTGAACATGAGCAAAACCAGGATTCTCTGTTACGTTGATTTTCAGATAGACAAACGATTGACTTCAGGACTTCAGAAAACTATTGCTGTTGCCTTTTGACACTTCAGAAATGGCTTCAGAAGAGATATTATCATTCAAGCATTTGATAGAGGTATCATCTTCACTTATGGACTACTGATGCGTACAATATGGAAGATTAATTTTCTGCTCAGCCACTCCCCGGTTTATTGTAATAGAAAATTGTGCTTGGCATTATGTTGTTTCCTTTGCTGTTACATTATGTGTTATATTTCCAGTGCTTGAATTAGGGTTACAAATTTCC
Organism: Falco peregrinus; assembly: GCF_023634155.1. Lineage (NCBI taxonomy): Eukaryota > Metazoa > Chordata > Aves > Falconiformes > Falconidae > Falco > Falco peregrinus. The sequence continues at coordinate 64,804,428 of NC_073722.1, forward strand.
AGAGTTATGCGATGACAGTATAACCTTGGAATTATTTTAAGACAGCATGGCAGGTAATAGAGGCCCCAAATTTATATTTGGTAATAAAAAAATAACCTCTATAAAATTTAATATGGACATAGAAATATTATTATGACTTTGCAAATCATTGCAATGGAAAAATTCCCCTGTAAGGCTTTCTGTCTAAGGGCAACACTTAGCAGAGTGGTGTCGTCAGGCTAAATGTGCTATTGTAGTTTTCTGTCTTACAGGGTGATGGCAACAGAAGGAAATGGTTAATTTTTTTTTTTATTGTTGGATTAGTTTCAGTAATCTAGGAAGTTATTAATAACTGCAGCTGCTTGAATAATTTATAAGACATCTCTGTTTTTTCACATTAATTATTTGATCATTTCCCTTGCTTATTGTTGTTTGTAATTACAGTGTTGCCTAGAGAATCAGATTAAGATGAGGGTCCCTTACTCTGTATGCTAAGATGTAGTTCCTTCCTAAAGAAGCTGCAATCTAAGTTGCTGTGACAAGCAGAGAGGAAAGAAGATAAAGTTTGGCCAGGGCCTTAGCAAAGCCTCTGGCAGAGCTGAGTTGGCATCTTTTTGGAGACTTACCCCAACCCCTTGTCTGTTGGGCCAAGTTTATCTAATTGTGGTGGTATGTTCTCCTGTTTTCTTCATGTATAATACAAAATAGACTACTACGTATCTCTCTGCTTCTGCACTCATCCACACCTGTTGTCTAGCAAGGAAAAGGAACTCCCATATGTCCCAGTCACTGGTGCTGGAATGACAGACTGGAGGTTTGTCTTTAATACCTCACATGGTAGTACTTAATGATACTGAAAAGTCTAGAAGGAAAAAGAAAGTCTAGTTTCTGCTAATGGGAATGAGAATGAGCCCCTGCAGACTAGAAAGTGAGGGTTATTTTGACAGCTTTTCCTGAAGCACTTGTCCTCTGTCATGACATGACCCCAAAGTCTGGACCAGAGGTCTCAGACTCTGTCATGTGTGGTGGTTCTTAGGCCGAATTCACCAAAATTCAGTGTAAATTTCAGATTTGTTTGGGTGCCTTCCATTGCCCTGACAAGAACAGTTTTTAAAAATGTACAATTACATTTCTGTGGTTTTATATTACTTACTGTAATTTGTTATCTTAACTTATGTGCAGTGTTTGCCATTGTAGTTGGAGTTTGAGAATTCAATAAATTATGAGATTGACTTATTCCCATTAAAAAGTAATTTCAAAATAAGATTGCTCCTCTGTAGTGCTGTAATCGAAGACTGAAACATAATGAGAGCAAGTGATTGTTCTTCTGTGGATTTCAACATGCCATTAAAAACAAAGAAAAAAAAAAAACCCAACCCTTGATGAAAACCACAAACTCACTCTCTCCATTTTAGTTTAACGGCAAACTCAGAAAAATAGCTGCTCACTGATATGGAGACGAGTTACTTTGGTTGTGTTTAAGGCCAAAGAAATAGAATAGAATTAAAATATTTCAACAACATGGTAATGTGCTTGAAGATGTAGAGTATTGCATTGTTCTCTGCCTCTTAGTGTTACAAACTGTTTCCAGTTGTCTGTTGACTCAGCCAGACAAGAGAAAGATTCATCATGCTTACAGTTAGATTTTGGTCCAAGCCAGGGAACCGGACTCTGCCAGTAGTCTTTGGGCAGAGATAAGTGCCAGCAGCTGATTCAGCCTGCATGTTTTAGAAGGCAATGAATGAACTGCACTTAAGAGTAGCTTTTCTTTCCCCAGTAGTCTATTTTATAGTAGAAAGTGAATCCTCAGGAGATGAACCCTTCAGACTGAAATGTCTTCTGTTTGAATTTTAGGAAAGTGAAGAATGATTTTAGGGAAAATATATATGTTGTCCATCTCCTAGTTATTTTTCATTTTTTTCTAGAAATGACACAGAAACACAGGAAAATTTTTCAAGGATTAATCTCGATGGTCAGCTACTCCTCTGCTATGAGAAAGGGTACGTTTGTGTATTTTTTTGGTGCATTTTGGAAAGTTCTTAAAAACCCATTAGTAACCAATAATCCACATTGCCCCAGAATAATCTGTTTCCCTGTTTCAGTAGTCTCTGACACCTTGAAGTTCCTGTTGCAGTTAGGAAGACGAACTTCAGGCTGAAAAGCTAACTTTTCCCTTTTTTGGTGCAGATGTGATAATTTTTATAATTCAGAGAAGAACCACCAGGCATTTAAGCTGTAAGCGATTACTGGAAGTATTTTGCTGGCACAAACAGATTTGTTGTATGTAACAAGAAAGGAGACTGCCTCATTCTTCTGAGCGTATCTCAGTGCTTGGAGGATTAAAGCTCCGGTGTGTGTTGGTTTTGTGTGTGGGTGTGGTGTTCCTTTTTGGGTTTTGTTTTAAACATATTATTCTGGCACTTCCCTATTCCTTGGCACATGACCAAAGTTTCTATGCTGCCTGTGGAGGAGGAGAGATGTGGATATGGAGACATCAGTGCTTTTGAGGGGAATATTTCCCTTATTTTAGGCAGTAGTGGTGTCTCACATGCCTCTGTCTAGAATGGTTTGCCATAGGTTGACCTGTAATCAGTAAGAATGCAGGAGGTTCCTTGAATCCTTTAAAATGTATAGTATTAGGGCTGTGCTAGAAGAAATATCAGTTTCCTGCTGCAGACCTGGAATTTGATCATCAGCTCTTACAACAAAAGCACTCCAGTAAGCCTAAACCTTTATGGCACCTCAGTTCTATCCCATTAGGTTTCATTGCCTTTGTTGGTCACACCTTTTCAGTCTGCTTAGCTGGACAGGTATGCTTTCTATCACCCAGAGGGAAATTGGGCTGGCTGGGGATATGTTAATGAGTGACGTAATTACAGAGGTCACTAGGCAATTTGGCTGTATATCAGGATATGTGTGACTTCTTGATTATTCCCAGGTTACCAATGTTTTACATCTGTTTATTTTCAGTAAAGCATTATTGGTGCATGAAATTACTGCTAGGATCTCAAGAGGTTCCAGAGAGGAATGTTAATATTGTTAGGATCTAGCACTTTGAAAAGGAAGCTGGGGAAAGGTACGTAAAGGTAGGGAGGTAAGGTCTAATTACAGGCCCAATTAAAGTATCTGAAGGAATACAAAACATAGTCTAAGAGGAAACACAGACACAACAGAAAACAAATCCATCTCTGGACTGTGGCTTCTGTGACAGAAACCAGATTGTGCTCTGGTTTTATAAGGGCATCGAGATTCCTTAACAAAAATACTTAGGAAAAGCAAAGGATATAAAGTAAACACATTATATAAGGTTTTTGTGTAACAATCAGCCGGATGGAATTGTGTGCATGTAGCAATAGTGCAAAGGTTGATTTCTAGCCCCTCAGACCTCTCCGCAGCTCCACTCCCCAGATCAGCAGGTCTTTCCTGTACTTTCCTGTACTTCCTTACCAGAGACAGTTATACATGTGTAGGACTCTGAACATCAGCTCAGCCTCTCGAGCTAAGTGACGTAACTGAAGATCAGAGTTAACAGCACTGAAGGTGTCAGACATGTTCTAAATGGATTAAACAGCAGAAGCTGTCTGTTTATACATCTCAGCAGGTAATACATGTCTTTAAATCCATTCCTTTTCCACAGGGCAACTGTTGTCCAGCTGTAGCTATAAGTGTATCCTGTGTATTGAGGTTTCAATGAAGGTGCTGTGCAGTTTGCTGACTTGCAGGCCTTAGGATAGCATGCTGTGTTTTGAGGTATACTTTTCCTTTCTGGTTGCATAATGGATTGCTATTTACCATGTTGGTTTAACTTAACTGGTGGTATCAACCAAAACATCAGGAAGTTGCCTGAGACTGAAGTTTACTGCCTGTGACAGTTTGTAGATACAGTTAGATGCTTCAGAGTTGAATCTGAGTGTTAACTGAATTCCTTTCTGTTTGGAAAGGTTGTTCAGTTAAGATGTGCCTTGAAGCTAGATCTGGTGATTTGCTCTGTTTATTTCTGTGAATGTCATAGAAGAGCACCTATTCACAGGAATCCTTGTGTTTTCTTGTCTTCTCAGGAGGATGTTGTCTTAAACATTGATCCAAGTATCAGTGCTAAAGGTGGCTTTGCATTGTTCAAATGTGCAGAATAATGCAATATAAGTTGTGATTTTATTATTTTGGGTTTTATTTTTTTTATCCAGCTATCATTTCAGCTGTGAGAGGAGGAGACTTCTGGAGGAGAATGCAAGTTGTTCTTATGTGGCTTTCATGGAAATAGTATTTTTTTCCAGAGCTTTTATTTATTATGCTTCTCTGTAGACTTAGCTACTTCATAGCATATTCCACAGAACAAAATAAGTTGTGGAGCACAAATTGCTTACACAAAAGGTAAGATTATGGAATTGGTGAGTTAATTGCTTCAAGGGAGAAGAAATAAAGAAAAGGAGAAAGGAGGGCTATAGTGCAGGAAAAGGTGAAAGAGGTGTTTCCTCAGGAAAGGAAGGTGGTAAATGAAGCTATTCTCCTGGATCAGCAGTCTACAACCATGTCTTGTCTTCTAGAATTGTCAGCTGCATTTGGAAAGTGGTATGTTTTACTTAAAGGCTTCCCTGTCTTGGTGAACTTGTACCTTTTTAGTTGTCTTGGTATTCTTTGGTCTTGGTCAGGTACAAGAGCTGAACATTCAGTTGCTCCGAGATTCACATGGAGAGCTAGTGCCTTTAACATGTATATCATAAGCTTGTTTCAAATGTCGCTGTGAGGAAAACTACTCCACCTACGTGAAATAGATCTTTAGATTTATGGCTGAGTAGAAATTATATCTGTTAGTCTCTTGCAGTCTTATGATTGCAAGAGCATAGTTTATAATAATTAGTAGCTCTTAAGCTCTCAAGAAACAACTGCAGCATGTTCCTGTGCATGCATGCGTGGTACAGCTCCTCTGTTGAAGAGTTCTGGGAAACAAAAGTGGATGTGCTCAAAGCTATTGTTTGCTATGTGAAAATAAAGTTCTTCCTAAGCTCAAAGAATCAGCATGTTTCAGATAGTGTGTAATTCCCTCATCTAGCAGACCAGAGATCCATTTTTTCCAAAGCTCTCCAAATGCCCATGTAACTTGATGGTAAGGGTGACTTACAGATCTCCTGTGGTTGATTGTGGATAGGAGTCTTTTATGGTCTCAGCTGAAAGACGACTTTCATGCTTTTAATAAGAGGAGTCCTGAGCTGACTCCTAGTTTCCACTGGTCAATGTAGCAGTAATTCCGTGGAAAAGACTGTACATTTAAATTTCCACATGCTGTTAGGTGCTTTGCTGAGGTATGATCAGCATGGTCAGAGCATAGTCACATCTCAAGCTGTATGACTCATTGTGGAAAACCAGAATGAAAAGGCCAAGCACTGATGCTGTTTATAGGATTGTATAAGGACCTTCAAGTACAGAACCAGAGTAAGAACCCTACTAAAGGGGTAATGGGGCACAGCATGATTTACCAAAGTCTTTGGCTGAATGTCTGATCCTGGACATATTTTAATCCCTACTGGATATTTTCCTACAGGGTGTTCTCATTCAAGTTTAAATTTAGAAGAATCATTAGCCAGAGGTCAGACACAGTAATTATTAAGGTATTTCATGGCTTTGTTTAGATTTCTATGGGCACTTAAGTAAACTGTTTCAGTGTATGTCAAACTCAGGAAAGATTAAAGACGAGTTGTACTGAATGAAGTCCAGATTGAAAACTACTGAAGTACATTTCTCCTATAGTAATAGTTGTATGTACCTGTTACCATAAAGTATCTGAGTGTTCTGACAAGCCACGCATTGAGTTTGCATTGGCAGTTTATCATTCTAGCCCAGCTAATCTGAGTCATAGTTTTGTATCTACCGCTACATGTTGTCCGTCTGTATAGCTGGGTACTGTGCTGTATGAATTCTATATGCAGGCCTGCTTGGGAACTGATGTTCTCAACAACCAGTGAACAAATGCTGAAGCAGCAGCAAGGAATCTTATGCTGTGGTGACTGGGAGGCCCAGGGAGCTTTCTGGTCACCTTCCTCAATTTATCCACTGCCTGCCTGTGCTATTATCTTGGATAGCGACTGACGCGCTTTTAAGTTAAAAAGAAAATATAGATTTTTTTTTTAAGAGTGAAACTTAGTTTGCAGATCAATAGGCAAGAGACAGTTTCCATCCCTAAACTCCAATAAAATGTCTGAACATTTACATTGTGTGCAAACTGATAACCTTGGTATAAAACCTACAACATAATAAAGTCTGAAATAGGTGGGAGGAAGGTGATTCAGAAATTACAAGTCATTTGGAAACTATATGAGAGTGCGTCTGTATTTTTCAAGGGAAGTCACAAGCTTTGTGGTAACTCTTTAGTATGTATACTCTTTAGTGTGTATACTAAAGTTTAAAAACAGTTTAAAGCAGAGTCTGGGGTAATGTCTTGATTTAGCAGATTTTCTTCAAAAACAAAACCAAACAAACATTAACAGAAACTTAAGCTTTCAGCTGCTATTTAGTGCCCTCTTAAAATCCAAGCCAGCCAACCAAACAAAAAGGACATGCAGCCTTTCTTTTACTATGATCCTCTTATGATGAATTGGTATTGCTGGCTTTAAGAAAGGTAGGGCTTCTCTTTTTCAGGGTTTTGAAAACATAAATTTACAATAGGTGTGAGTATTGATGAAACCTGAAAAACTGCTTGATCAAGTCTTCTGTCAGGTTTTAGCAGTAGGGACTTGAGTGGTGTCTTTGTACAGATCTCTAAAATGTTTTTTCATGATGCATTTGCTGGGGCTGAAGATCATCACCTTCCCCTAGAAATTCTGATCTTTCAAATGGATAAGATGTTTTGGTTTTAATTCCAGATGCTCACCTTTCTAGCAATGGCTGGTTGCTTGCTATGTGAAAGTGTGAGGTGGAGCTGCAGAGCCTTTGTAGTCAAGGGAATGTGAATCTGGTACTAGTTGAAGCTACTTAAACATCTTCTTGCCTCTGCTATATCGGTTGATTCTTTTCCACTTATAATTGGTTTGGTGTTTCCTTTGAGAACTCCTGGGCACAAAGAACTCTTCCTGTGTTCGTACAACAGGATCCTCATTTGCTTCCATTTTCCGTGACACATCTTCAGTGAAAACAGTAGTATAATCCAAATTAAAGTGGTTGTTTTCAAAGATCAGGCACCTTGATTACATGCAGGTACCTAGCTGGCTTGTCCAGGTGTTGCGCAGCCAACAAAGTATGACTAATATTATCTGTGTGATGTGATCCACTAGCTCTTGAAGAAAAAGGCAGATAAATCCTTTCCTTTCTGGAATTCTTAGAGAACACACGGGTTTGACTTGGGAGTTGACATGTTTATTTTATGAAACAATTCAACAGTGAATATAAAGCGCGCTCCATTTGCATTTCAAATGCAGATGGAAACCAGCAGCATATCTTTAAGAGAAAATGAATTGCTGTGTTGAAAATGAGTGTTCTGACAAGCCACGCATTGAGTTTGCATTGGCAGTTTATCATTCTAGCCCAGCTAATCTGAGTCATAGTTTTGTATCTACCGCTACATGTTGTCCGTCTGTATAGCTGGGTACTGTGCTGTATGAATTCTATATGCAGGCCTGCTTGGGAACTGATGTTCTCAACAACCAGTGAACAAATGCTGAAGCAGCAGCAAGGAATCTTATGCTGTGGTGACTGGGAGGCCCAGGGAGCTTTCTGGTCACCTTCCTCAATTTATCCACTGCCTGCCTGTGCTATTATCTTGGATAGCGACTGACGCGCTTTTAAGTTAAAAAGAAATCCAGCCTCCTAAGTATTTGGCAAAACATCCATTTAAAGGGAATCAATTTATGCCATGATGCAGAATGGCTAATAACCCATGTCACTGTTTTTAACTTCAGAGCTTCAGCTTTTAAAGGTAATGACAAGAAGAACTTGGCCCAGCACTGTACGGTGTCTCTGATGAGCATGGGTTCATTTATGAGTTTGATATAGAAGATTCCTAAGGATAGATTTAAAAATGCCTGTGTTGAAATGATAATGGAGAATGACTTAATTGTGAACTTCTAAACAATCAGCCTGGGAAGCAGATGGTTGTTATGAAGATCTTAAGCTTTTATGAAAACAGTGGCTAAAAATGCCCTAATTAACAAATGAAAACAAAGAAACAATTATTTGAAAGGAAAAGAAATATATGTAATCCAGACTGAAGTACATAGCTTGGACAGCCAGAAGTGCAGTTATGATTTTTTCTTTTTTCTCTCTTTTTTTTGTGGAGATTCAGGTCTGTCAAAGGGCAGACTCACTCACAGGTGGTATTAAGGCATTCCTGGGTGTGTTGGTATTTGTTTTGTATTTTTAACTGTGAAGTCACCACAGGAGAACTGGGGCTAAACTTGACCCTTCCCTTTCCAGTACTTCAGTGGCTGAGCTCTTGCAGCAGTTGTTGTTGGTAAGGTACCCAGAACTGAAGGCTTCAACATAGGAAATGTGTATCCTTCAAATTTCTCTGGAAATGGGAATATGTATGCAGTGCTCCAGGCAGCAGCCAAAAGATAGTATCTTTGGCTCCTGTTGAAAGAAAGCATCACACAGTGCTTTGCAGCACTTGTAAATGGCGCTCTGCTTTTAGGGGCTTTAAGGTCTGCTGTTGAGGAGTGCTTGAAATGAGGCAGATGTATGATGTTCCAGACTTACTGTGCCTCCTGATTTCTAGGCAACTAACCTTGGCTCAGCTGTGAGGGTTCAGTCTGCAATAAGGGAAATATATCCAGACCACAGTCGAGCAAAGTGTTGCTCTTCCAAAACAGGTTTTCAGTTGTCCCTGGGGAACCTTTGGCTCTCCCATGCTCATGGCTAAGACATAGTCGAAGGAGGATTATTGTGACTGGTCCTAGTGCCTGGTAGACAGATGCAGGAACACATGATGCCTAATTGTAACAGTTCTCATTTGGCAAAGACCTTGTTAGGTAATGAGAATGTGGTTTGATCTGCATGTGCAGGACCATCCAGTGGCTTATCTTGATGTGAAAAAAAAAAAAAAAAAAAAGGTAATGGCTAGAACTTCCCATTTACTTTGACCTTCCACCAAAACTGCTCTGATTTGTTGGAAGGAGGCTTGTGCTGTTATACTGGATTTGGCCCTATCCAGTCTGGCTGTACATTCTTCACTCAGCTCTTTCAGGTTTCTGAAAAATAAACCTGTATATTTCTGACCTCCTATCTTCATATGGCTTGCTCTATCTGGTCACTAGTGCTTTTCTCAGTGCATTTATTTGGTTTGCAACCAAACTACAGTATCCAGGTGTGATGTTTGCTTTGATGGAGCTACTGGATAGAGAAGTCTGCCACTAGTTTATACTAGTTTAATCTCTGTGTTCTTTTACACTTATTGGATAAATTTCTTTTTCCTCGTGAACAATAACCTTTTTCCCCCTATACAAAATCAACAGCTGTGCTTGGCAGCTTGCATTTAACTGGGGGATAAGATGCTCAAAAAGCACATCAACTCACTATTAGGAGTGCGACAAGGTTTTGTTCTTGAGGTAACAGAGTACTTTAAGTTCAATGAGAAATTAGAAAAGTAGTTTGTAATCTTTCTTCCTACATCGTGCCAGTAATGGTACCCTCTGTTCTAGGGTTTCTAGGACTATACAGAAACTCTCTATTTTCCTTTACTGGAACTGCCATGTTTGCAAATAGTAATGTTGCAGAAGTGTGTGCTCAGAAGGTTAAAAACAGTGTGTTAGGAGACAGCACTGAGTCTCTTGTACTATCTCTGAATTGAGGAACACCGAAGAAATTTCAAGGTCCTCCTCTCAAATGGTGTCCATTGTGAGTTGGTTCTGCCCTCAGAATGATTAGAACTTTCTATTTAAGAAAGGAGAGGAGGGGTATTCAGGTGGTGGTATATTGAAAGACCGAATTTTTTCCCCTACGTGACTTGCTTCCCAGGTTGGAAATCCACTGTTTTCTTTGGAATGGGCAAAGAATAAAAATGTGGTGGGTGTTGTGGGTAAATGTGTTGGGCTTTTTTGTGAGATGTTGAGTGCTGTATTCTGGGCCTTGGGTAAGCTGAGCATCTGTAGCGTAACTGCAGAAACTGTTCAGATTCCCTTCATCACTAGCCTTTTCATGACAAAAGAAGGATAATTCTGATCATTGATGATAGACACCTAGGTGTGTTGGTGATCAGTCTGATAGAAAAGAACTAGTTCAAATAGCACTTAGGCTGCCTTTAATAGTTTGAAGATGTTTACATTAACTTTTCCATTGGTGCTTGACTGCATGGTACACGGTAGAGATCCTGGTACTGAGTGCAGTTAATTCAGCCACAGACAAAGCTGTGAAGTACTGGAAGCTCTAGGCATGTCTGACGGAGGCAGGAAGGTGGGCAAAATGAAATGTCTGCTGTGTAGGAGCTGAAGCAAAACTAATAACTCTGTGCAGAAGTTGAAGTTTATAGTATTTACAGCAGGGCTTTTGCACGGTGAAGAGTTGAAGGACACTAATGACTTCTACCTAGATGTATGACAATCCACAGCTCCAAGAAATGTAGTTTCTAGCTGATGATAGATGCACATAGAAATTCCAACTTCAGCTTTGTGTTCATGCTTTCAGAGTTCCAGTTGTTCTAAGCTCCATGGCTAACTCAGAGCACTATACCACACTTCATGGATCAGCATGAGATAAGTGACTTGGATCTGCAAACCAAATCAAATGGTTAACCAAGTTCACTAGCTGGGGACAATCATCACTTGCTGTTTAGTGGTGGGAATTCTTGTGAACTGCTGCTCAGGAGGCTGGCTCCCTTGAAAATAAACAATCAGATTACTATTGTCCTTTATTAATACTAGGACAGCAGCTAAAAAACTCCATTGATGTAGGCAGTATATATGCAATGAATGACAAGACAACAGTTTTGCTGTGGAAAGTGGCTTACATATGGGTCAGAAAAGCAGTTTTCCCAAGGCTGCAAAGGAGTTCACTGGCAATCTTTTGCATCACTCAGAGAGTGATCTTGGTTCTGAGGAACCAAAGAAGGATTTTGAAGGGGATAGAACTGGCAGGAAAGGTACATCTAGCTTTGACTCTTGCCCAGTTCCTGAGATTGAATGCTGGACACTCCAATACCAGGCAAGGGAATGATAGGCTTGATTTGTTTCTTCGTTCTCATTTTCCACTCTTTTTTTTTTTTTTTTTTTTTTTTTTTTTTTTTGACGTGGTATACATGTACCCTTTGGGAATGCATACTATACCATCCATGCATCAGGCATAGAGTTATTAAAATCTAATTTTGTATTTTCAATAGTCGTGTAAATTTTTTCAACATATAATTTTAGGGATTAGTTACTGCAGTGTGTGCTTTTTATGTATGTATATTTTTTTTAAACTGACCTAAGTGGATGGCAGGTTTTTTTCTGAGCCTGTCAAAAGGAGGCTTCATTTTTAAGGGACCAAATGTATTTTCTAGAGTAAATGTACTGTACAGTGACTTAGTGACATCTTTCTTCTTCTGGCAAGGAGATGAAGGGGATAATTTGTTATCAAGTGCACTGTATGCCATGTAACTTAAGAGCAGTTAGTGATCAGGAATCGTGGGTTATAAATGACTCTGCCTGAGAGCCTGATGTTTAAGATTGCATTCCCACAGGTAGGGTGTTTCTGCCTTCTCCCCTCACCCCCTGGGTTTCTCACCTATGCAGAGCTCAGCATCCTTTTTTCTATGACAACTGGAAAATGCTGGTTCTTTCTGTTATCACACTTCTGGAAACAGAGCTTGAAGAAAGCGTGCTAATCAGGGCTGAAATAGGTGGGGTGCAGATTCAACCTACTGTGTGCTATGGTCCTACCTGGGAGGCAGTCACATGGATTAACAAGCAATAATAAAACCCCCTCTGGAAGAAGACTTAAGGATAAAATAATGATTGTTATTCTGCATCTGCTTTGAATGAAATAATTCAAGCACATTATGATGAAGCAGTGTTGAAATGTCTCAGCTGTTCCATGTGGTCATGTCCTGTCAATAACAATGACCTGAGACTGATGGAGCTGGGTAGACAAAGGCATGCTTCTATTTTGGAGTTCTCAGTTGGCTGTAATTGTCACTGTTGGTGATTACAACCTTATTACCCTGTGGTAATGCCTCACAAAATCTTGTGTAGGATCTGTTGTGATTATAATTATGTTTCCCTGGGATAAGCTTCTCTTCTGCTTGGCAATGAATTGCTGTATATATGAAATACCCTCCATTCAGTCTTAACGTAGCTAAAAACGAACTAGGGCTGAAGTGACCTAAAACCTCATTCTTGGCTAGATGTTATTCAGTGGTGTAAGGGCTGTAAAATGAACTGAACTCGTTCCATTTTCTGTTGATCTGAGTAAGTGCTGAATATACTAACTTGCCTCCTTTTAGATCCTACACTGGAAATGAGATCTGCTTCACGTGGAGATGTATCTGCTTGCAGTCTGTCTGATACTAAGAGCTCTTGCAGCAGGTTGTCTCATGTTTAGGCTAGCCCGACACAAAGCATGAGCACATAAATGGATTAGCAACAGCAAGAGGCCCACAAGGACTCTTCTGTCCAGTCCTTCAGATCCAGTCCTCTAAGCCTTGCTACCAGCAGTAGTCAATAGCAAGTTGTAGACTATGGAGCCCGAATGTTGAACTTGATCATCATTTGCTCATCCCTTGTAACTAATCCACACAGAAATAGTCTGAGACCTGCTTTGTGTGGTAGTAGTAGGCCCAAGTCCACAGAAAACTTTTCTTAAGTACAATGGATATGGCTCTGTTCCCTGTTCTGCTACTTGGGACAGATCAGATTGCTGGTTCACGTCTCAGTTGTCCCTGCTGTGGTGTTGATGGAGTCTTACCTTTGTGGTGTGTTAAGGCAAATTAACTTTTAAATGCTCTGCATTGTAACACTGAGGAGTCAGTGCCCTATAGTGTTTCTTGCCTATGTTTTATCAGTGGTAGTTAGGAGGCCGAATTGAAATTCTGATTTTAATGACATGCTGCTTAACTTTTCACTAACATTTTTCAGTTAAAAAGGGAAATGAAAAAAATTCAGTCCAAACCTGCTGAACAGCTAGCACCTACATTTTAAACCTTGATTTACCTGTCCCTTTTGATGAGTTTGCACAGCACCTGCAGTCTGATTTTTCTACTCCCATCAGTATAAATCAACCCTCATAAATCAAGCTATAACTACAAGCCTTTTATCTATGAACTTTATTTACAGTGGAAATAAGAGGCTTCAGGAGGTGAAACTGCTGTCACTTGAGCCATATTCACCTGCCTGGAGCAGCACACAGAGAATATCCTGGTCAAGAGGCAGCCTTGCTCTTGGAATTGATTTACAAATAGACTTAGAGGGTGTGAACCTTCTGCAAAATATTGGAGTAAATTGGCATATGCTTGAGCTGCACTGAAAGATGGCCTAGTGGTTCTGGCCTTTCCTTGGAATATTGGCGCTTGCCTTTGCTTTGCCATGGATTTCTTATGATGGTGTGGATGCATTGCTTGGGCTTTGTATGGGAAACTGTCAGTGAGCAAAATCTGAGTAGCTGAGGAGTGAACAACTCTGTGTTAATTCTCCTGCACAAAAGCCACAACGTATAAAAACCTTTGCTTTTTATGTCATCTGCCATTCCACATAGACTTTTAAGGGTACTGACCATGCTATTAGGTTTCTGTACCTGCTTGATCCTAACAGTTTTTCCATGTGGATAAGTCCTTTGGTTTATATCTCATTATGCCTGTTTAAAAAAGGGCTAGTAACACTCAGTTGTTTCGCAGGAGTGTCACAAGGTCAGATGCACAAAAAGCTGTTGCTCGTGGGGGTAGAAGTGGGAATGTATGCCTTTCCTGGTACAGCAAGATGAGAGTGGATTTGGATAGGCAATGTTACTCAGCCTCTCGGGATCCTGGGCCAAGGTTTGCTGTAGAGATGGGCTCCAGCTCCCTGTAGTGTTTCTGCTGTTGGGATGGGAACTTGGAAAGGTTGTGACAGGGAAAAGGTCCTCTTTTGGTCTGTAACAGCCCCTGCTTCGAGAGCATCCTGCCTTTTGAACTTCAGTGAAACTGGGAACACTGGTCCCTGCTCTGAGGAGGCTCCTATTGTTAAATTCAAAGTGGAATAATGCAAGTTGAGACAGGGCTTGGGGTAGGGCTATTTTCCAGCAGTTCGTCTAGCTCTAGAGGATGACAGGGCAGAGTCTTCCAGATTACTGAGTCTAGTTTGTCACTGAAAGCCGACAATGTTTTGTTCAAATACTTGGATTATATGTCTTGTCTCTAAATAATGTGTGTGCGTGGTGCGAATGTTTTGAAAAATCTCATTGGTTTAAAAACCTAGATCAAATGAGTAATGCATTCTTCAAAATAGGGAGAAACTATTGTGGACAATTTTTCAACACTTGACAGTTTCCCAGCCAATTTACTTGCTCTCACCAGAATAAATGGAGCTAGCCTGTCTCTAGCCTGAATGCTGGTTATTTCACGCAGCTACCCTGACTATTCTCTAAATTGAGTCCACGGAGAAATAGTTGCAACATGGAAGAAGGGACTGAAGGTACAGGGAGCTAACTGATTTGCAAACACGGGAGTTTTAAAGCCCTGTTTTCATCTCAGACAGGTAAGCAAACTGTGTTTAAAGAATCTATTTCTATATCAATGAACATGTTGCCTGAGTTCTGCTTCCATGCATTGCAAGGATGTATGGCAGATACACAAAATGGTCAGGTGAACTTGTCTGGTAGCTCTGGATCCTGTCTGACTGAGACTGAAGCTGACAAGTAGTAAGAAGTGGTCAGCTATGAGTGACATTTCAGTAACCATTAGTTACAAGACTCCTTGCTAAAAGTTGCCTCTAGCCACACCATCAATTTTTGCCATGAATTTTTCTAGTTCTCTTTGGAGTGTTCTGGTTTTGCTTTTTGCCTTTGTAAAATGATGAGTGGTACAAAGCAATTACCTGAGGCTGCAGAGAGGGCCTGAACCTGAAGGTATTCAGTCATTTGGGTTCTGTTCTGACACGTGATCCCTCAGAATCTCAGGCAACTTCAAAAGTGTTTGGGGTACAGAATGAGAACAATCTCTTTGGTGCATTGGAATATATAATAAAGACAACAAGGTGATGCCACTGCAGGAAATACAGACATTAATATTCTGGAATGTGTTAATAGGAGTGAATTACATTAGATGGGAATAGTAGTTGTAGTTATTCTACTCTATTTGACAAAAGGGAGAACCTAGTTGGATTAGTGGTTTAGTCATTCCTGTGAGCACTGCAGGAAGGTGTATATTCATCTTAGAGTCCCTTGGTGACTTCTTATCATTTTTACCAAGAATGATAAGCTGTAAATGTTCGTGAATGTTACCTTTAAGAGAAGAAACTGCTTGTTCCATCTAAAAATGAGATCTCTTCCAGTGTATAAAGTACCCACAAGAGAAGGGCAATGAGCAATTGTATTTTGCCTCTCTTTGAGGTTAAGCCAAGAAGTAATTAATCTAATTGAAAGCAACAGAGATCTTAGGTTGATACTAGGAAAAGCTTCTTAACTTTAAACACTGAAAGTATGTTGCCCACATAATAATGGAACTCAAAAAGGGACAGAGCCTGCCATATTTTGTCATGTCTCTAGGCTGGTCAGACTGCACACTTCTCTATTTGGTTGGTTGTTGCTTTTTTAAAAAAACGGTGTACTAAGTGAAGACTTTGGGTTGTTATGACTTGGTTTTGCTAGAACAGAACAGTGCACTGAGACAAGGTAAGCCTCTAAAGAAGGAATGCTTAGGTCTGCTGAGTGAAACAGCCTTTCAATGGGAATCTTAAAAACAAACTTGCACACTGATCAGTGAGTTTCTTTCTGTCCTGCTTTAATTTAGCAGATTTCAGTTGCTTTGGGCTGTACACAGTCCAAGCAGTCTCCTCTATCTCTTGTAAAACCATTTTGCTTTTCATCATTTCCAGGGCTTACATGAAATTGTACTGCATGCCACAGTCAAGATTTCTCTCCTCTTGATCTTATGGTCTCTCATCATCCTTGTTCTGCAGAGCATTCTCAGGCACCCTTAAGGAAGGAACATTCCCTCCTTTTGTAAAAGGTGAAGTTAGATGCAGGGGACAGTTCTGGAAAAAGGCAAAGACTAACTGCTTATTATGTTCAGATACGCAATAAAACGTGAGCAGGCAAATTAAACACTTCTACTGTTTGCCATGTAGGAGGTGGGAGCAGTGACTTGCTGAGTTCCCTTCCAGCTCTGTGATTCCCCTTATGGATGATATATGAATTGGATTGTTATACATCCTGTTTGGACACGTAGGCAATCCTACTAGTCACTTGTACTGTGTTCATCAAAATGATCCTAGCTCAGAGAAAACACAGCAGTACACTGCAGCATGTAGCTTATAGACTGGCTGATAGATGTGTGAAGTTGCACACTCCGTAGTTCTGGATAAATGGCGTGCTTACTTTAAAGACAAAGTGCAGAGCTCATGAACCTGTGCCTGCACAGTGTAAACAGGATGTGGTTTTTAGTCTCTGTGAGACACCAGCTCAAAATTTTGCTGTGGTGTCAATAGAAAAATGAGGAGTATCTCATGGGTGCCTGCATTCTAGTGTTAAAGTGCTGCAAAGGAGGAGAAAACCAGCATTTCACACTTCCTCTCTGATTTTGACAGATGCAGAAAAAAAACAGTCAGACCTTCTTACCTGTTGTTTTTTTTTTTTTTTTCAGGTATGGATTGAAGGGAGTAGCTGAAGTTTATGTCCTGTGGTGGGAGGAAGAGCTGATTGCAGAAAGCAATACTTTTCTAATAAAGAGATCATAAACTACTCTGAGTAGTTAGGTAACTTACACCTACCCATGCTCTGATCTATCTTTCTGGTCCTAACCCATCCTATATGTGCTTCAATTTTGCTATGCAAAGGCACAATAGTTGTCCTCTTGAGTGGGTTTGAGCTCATGTGTACGCTGTCTTGTTTGTGCAGAGGCACTGCTCTGAAACAACATTGTGAGACGTTTCATGTAAAGGTCGTTTCAGAGGAAGCTTTTCAAAATGTTTCTGTACAGAAGTGTTGTCCCCTTCCAGGAAGTCACTCCCAGCCCTTTTCTCCCTTCAAATCTGAAAGCATAACCAAGTCTACCAAAATCATTTTTGTGCCAAAATGATATGCCCAAGGTCATACTGTATTCACTAGGTACTTTGTGCTTGTGAACACTTTGTTGGGTAGAGAGAAGGGGTGGTGGAAAAAGGTGTTGGTGGAGAGAAAGATCATCAGTGATGGCTGAGGATTGTACAGTGTGTTCCACAATTAAAGACTGTTTCTTTTTTCCCAGTGTACCATTCTGCTCTTTAATAAATTATATAATTACTAGAAGAACTGTGGGAGAAAAGGGTGGTGTGGGGTGCATGTGCACAGTTCTGGCCTCTCGATTGAGGAAGGTGGACTCCAGAGCAGGGGCAAAGAGATTGGAGGGAAAGCCTGTCTTATTTTAGGGAACTAGAAAAAGTGACTTCCTAACTGACAACCTTGTGGAGCAGGCACAAAATAGGCTTGCCTTTAAATAGATGGAGTTAAATGTTAGGGAAAGAAATTAACTACTTGAGTCCTATGACTGCACCAGATACTGGTGGAAAAGGCTGTGACTGATGGCAAATTTAGCTTAGACTGGAAACTAAGAGAGGTTTTGGTATAGAAAGTGAGGGGAGTGGGCTTCTGCAACTGTTTCTTGGCAAGTATGTGTGTGTGTGATAGGGATAACGGGATTGCTAACCTGCTTTGAAATGGAGATAAATCACTCAATAGTAGTGATTGTATACCACGGTGTTTACAGTGGTAGAAGATTGAATTTGATGAGCTAGGAGAGAATGTCCACGCAAATGCTATTCTACTTCTCTGCTACCGTACAAACGTTAACTGATTTAATACTTGGATCTCTTCTGGAGACAGGAACATCTTAAGTGCATTTTGCAACCCCATGCTGTGGTTTAGGGCCTGATACCACTGAAGCTCTGCTGCAATTAACAAAAATCATACAGTGTGTGAATGTTACCAAGCAGAATTATAATTCATAATGCATCTCTAATCTTCTTTTTGAGGTGATTTCGGAAATTCTTAAACAAATTGTTTGCCATAATGACTGGACTGTATGTCACAGGTGGGCTGAGTTAGGTAACAAGCTGTATCTCTTGCCCAGTTGCAGATGGTTGGGTTTGTCCAGCATGCTTGGTTTCATTGTGAGGTTAGCTGCTGTAGAAGTGCTGAATTTCCAGATTACTTCATGCCCAATGATTGCAGTGCTGTTACTGAGGTGGAGGCAATAGGGAAATGAGAGGTTTTTCAGTGCCTGGAGAGAAAGGTTTCTGTAGAGGAATGCAGGCAGTGGGTTGATTAGCATTGATAATATGCAGGTGTGGCCTTGCCTGGAAGGCAGTGGGTTGATTGACATGGATGATGTGCAGCTGTAGCTCGTTCCTGCTAAGTAGTTAAATAGCCCTGAGGATTGTGGGAGAGGGCATTGAATGGAGGAGCAGCAGCAGTGTGGTCTGACCTCTGGAGGAAGAAGAAATAGCATGGACAGTAGAATCTGGCTGACTGTAAAAAGCCTTGTTGCAGCCTACTAGTTTGTTTGTGCTGCAACAATTGGTGTCTGGTGTGAGGCTGATTTGGAATCTGACTACAACAACTGGCATTCAACATAGCTGAGACAAGCAGGAGAACCTGTGACCATAACAGACACCGTGAGAGGTGAGCTGTTGACAAATAATCGATATGGGTGTATTGCAATATTTGTTGTCCATCTTTAGTCAAATTGCGACTGGTTTCCAGTCCTCAAGATGATCTCTGCTCTATATGACTGATTAAACAACTCACTGGAAGAGGGATTGAGAGGTAGGCAAGTTCTCTGCAACACCTGGATGGTCATTTTCTTTCTCCTTAGCTTAATAAGTAGCTGAAGTACTTTATTTCCACTGCTTCAAGAGGACGGGCTGAGCTAGTTAATCTAAATTGATTGTTAAAAGGACACAAAACAAACACCCAAATTTTGTTTAGGTAAAACCAGAAATATTTTCTTTCCCCCTGTTTCTTCTGTTCTACTTACCTGACCTTCAATGGATGTTGTGTTTGCCGTAAGTATACTTGAGTATACATATATATAAGTATACTATTGTGACTATGAGCTAGTGTGTCATATTGATTTGTGAAACTAAAATGACGCCTTGTTTTCCCCCTCATTTTTTCCATGGAAATGGGTGCTTGTGCATGTGAAGTATTCAAATCTTTACTGTTTCAGCACATGTTTTGTCAGGTTGAGATGCACATAATTTTTCCTATGGCAGCCCACATAGTACTGTGCTCCAACATTCCTCCCCATCACTAGTAGGCTTGGGGTGGGCAAGATCTTGGGAGGAGGCATCACCAAGGTAGCTGATGCAAAGTGACTATATGATGTCTGTTTAACAATAAAAGTTAAGAGAAAGGAGGAGGAAGGGGGGGCATTAGTTATTTACAACATTTGCCTTCTGGAGCAACCACTTCCTGGGAAGTGACTGAACATCATCTGCAGATGGGAAATAGAGAATAACATCTTTTGTTTTACTTTGCTTTCATATGCAATCTTTGCTGTTGCTTTGTTAAACTGCCTTTATTTTTACGCATGAGACTTCTTTCCATCTTATTTTCTCCCTCCCTGTCCTGTTGAAGAGGGGAGTGATAGAGTAGCTTGGTGGACACCTGGCATCTAGCCAAGGTTAAACCACCACACAGCACTGCTAGGAATCTGTTCAGGCTTCACCAAGATGACTTTGAGGTTGCCTATGTACAGTTTTCTCTTTGGAATTCACACAGGCATGTTATATATTCTGAAACCAGCTAGACTTGTCAGAGAAGGAAGATGTGGTATTTTAGGTCTGCAGTAGGTTAGAAGGAAGAACCTAGGCATGAGCACACGGTTGTACTCTGCTGACAGTTATTCCAGTGTGAGTCTGCAGTGACTCTTAATTTCACTGTGCCATCTAATTCCATGAAATGTGAAATTCAGCAGTGATATCTAATTCCTGAAGCTGCAGTTGCCACTGGGGATATTTGTGCAGAACTGTCACTGCTTCCAGCGAAATGAGATAAAGGCATTGAATTTTCTTTAACAGCCGTATGTTGGCAGGTCTCTATTGTATGGCATCATGACAAGTGCATTCTCTGTTGGCAGTTTTTACAAGGCAGGCAATTTAGTGCCCTGTGTCTCTTCTGGTGATGGTCTGTAAGGAAGGCCTATTTAAAACCCTGTGGCAACAGGATGGAGAAAAACCTATTAAATCACTGATGTCAATAGGTCAGAGATTGTGTTTTGTGGCAATGAACACCGTAGTGTTGAGATTGTTTCCATTTAACATGACTTGCCACTGCCCAATTTATAAACCTGACTGGTGAACTGGGAGTTGGGATGGCTTCTTGGGCACAGTAACATCCCAGAGACCAAATAGCAGCTACCAGCATTATCTGTCACTTCTCATGAGCACAAAATCCATCAAAAAAAAGAGCGAGCAGTTTTTGATGCTTTTTTAATGAACTGTCTCGGAGTGAGTGAGGGGGAAGAATGTTTGTTCCCTAGTTACATAGTAAAAAGTTGGCTATAGAAAGCTCTGGATTTCTTTTGTGCTTGTCTCATAGTATGTAATATCACCAGGATTGCACTCTGAGCCTCTCTAGTCAATACTACAGCCTCTTAAACACAAACATTGAATTTGGAAGCAGTTTTATTGCAAACACTCAGAAAGCAACAAAGATAAAAAGAAATGGTTTCAGTATTTTGACAATCAAGTTTGAGAACTTTTACACATTGATTCTTGACAGTTCAGGATGTCAGAATACTGGAAGTGAAGGGCAGTGACAGGAAGAAGCACACAAAATAGGAACCTAACCTCCAGGAAAATAATAATTAAAAATTGGAGCACACAGGGAAGATGTGATTCTTCCAAGGTGCTGAAACAAGAATACAAGATTTTAGCTTGTGTGGTCAGGGTGCACATGGGGTTTCATTAGGGCTTTTATGACTGCTACTATTAACAAACCAATGATGTGTCCACTAAAACTCAACATCAGCTGTTGACTATCAACATGGGAGCTATCAAAGCATAATGCTAATTTCTCTACATCTGTCTTTTCCTTTTTGCATATAATCTCTAATTACAATCTCTAGTTTTGGGTTTGTGGTCATTCTTTGGTTTTTGTTTTTTTGTTGTTTTTTTTTTTAATGGTGACTTTCACTTAGTTTAAGGTCAATTCTTTCACACAATTGGTAGTGTATTAAAGTTTGACAAGCCGCAGTTCCTGAGTATTTCAATGACAACATCACCAAATGAAATATTGGAGCAATAACAATCCTCAGTAGTTTTTCCATCTTTGATGCTGGTTTACTTTTTCTCTCCCAGAGAACATTCCCACTGTTCTCCTTGCACCCCATTTATATAATAAGAAAATTATATTTTCTTATTGCACAGTGTTCTGGTTATATTCCATGCATCAGTGTGTGATGCCAAAGTACTCTAGCAAATGGTAGAACAAGAGAGACCAGGGGGTCCGGGGGTGGGGGGAGGGGCACACCACCCCTCCAAAACCGAAGAAGTTATAATTGGGGTAAAATTCTTGACATATCTTGGTTCCTGTGTGCACGCCAACTATGAGCAAGCATCTTTTCACAGTGGGTTGAATTGCTGAAAAGCACCTGTTATGTCTTATTATCAAATCTTTTGCATATCTCTGTGGTCATCTCTTCAATGATGCATAGTGCTGCTTTGTTTTTGTGCTGTTATATTTCTTCTCTGGTAAAGACAAATGGGATTTTCTGGGTTCTTCTAATAGCTTGGGCATGTACTTATATTTCCTTATATTTCTTAACTTGCTGTCTGTGGGATTGAACTCAGTTCAGCAGAAAAAGTTTACAAATGCTGAGTACTTCCTTAGTAGCTGCTTAGCCTTAACAGCAATGAGCGTGACTTTCTGCCACAGGGACACAGAAGAGTAGTGGACTTACCTGTTGTATTGAGGTGCTTAATGGTATGGCTTGGTCCTTTTGGATGCTGAGCTTTTGTCATAAAGGTGATCCTCTTTTGAAGATTCTAGGTATATTAGTAGAAACAAGAACTTATATTAAATGTGCAGCGCTTAGATGCCTTGGAACAAAAGAAGGCTAAAGCTACCTTTTGAGCCTTGTAATTGATTCTCAGACGTGATTTTCATATGCACTTTGTTCGGTGCTAACACTGAATTTACATTGTGGAGGCTGAATCTGTATGTTTTGTCTGTGATTCTCAAAAGCTTGCACACATGTACATGTGCACACAAACACACATGCTCTTCTCTGCCTCTCTGGTCCTTAAGCTCTGCATAAAAAAGGGGGTCACACTTGAATTAGCAGGCTTTAGATCTGGGCCTGACAGCAGACAGTGGTGTTTACTCAGAGCTACTGGCTGCACTGTGTGCAAGTGTCGGTCAGTTGAGGGAAACTGCTGAGTCCCAGCTTGCAGTAAAGGTTACAGCATTGTTGCTGCCCACCTCACTTATTTTCCTGTTTGAGTAGCTAGATGTTTGCCCTTGCAAAGTGAAAAGGGAACACTAAGCGCCTTCAGAAAATACCTTAGTCTGAATGCTATGCTAGATCAGAGCATATGGGTGCAAGAAGAACAATTGTCATTGAATGGTTTGCCCTGCTGCCAAATCCAGATCGCTTCCTTAAAGCAGTCTTTTGGGCACTTGGCATTAGGGAAGACAGTAGAAATCAAGCCAGTAGCATTCTTTCCTATTAAACTTCATAGAATGTGGACCTGCATGTAGAAACCCAGTTTTTCCTCTTGACGTTGTAGAACTGGCTTTTAAAGTGAGCTCTGTGCCTTTACAAGACCTTGGAACTATTTGTATGACAGTCACCTTTGTAACAAGATTTCCTCTTCCATTGCTCACTGTGTGGGAAGGGGGCTCTGTGCGATACTGATAATGAAATGAAGATTGTGAACTTACTGCTCAGAATGCAGCTGCTGTTATAAGTAGTGATGAAACCAGGCATCAGAGTACTTCAGTGTGATGTTAAGAGTTTGAATTAGTCATGCTGGTAAGTTACTTGCCAGAAGATGCTGTTCAGCCGCCTTTGTAGAAGTAGTCTTGGACCATTTCCTTATAGGTGGGTGAGTCATGCTCAATATGAAGTGTTGCGTAGTGGGCTCGTCTTTTGGAGCTTGAAAACTGAGATAAATAAAGTAAGTTTAAATGACTGGTATTTCGAGCCCACAAATTAACTTGGAAACCCCAATACCTCAGACCTACCAGTCAGCAGGGAGTATAACGGTACAGCACTTCGGAAGATTGTTGCAGAGGCTTACAATGTTCCTGAGCTGGAGATGCTTTTCCAGAGATCAGAGCTCTTTCTCTGCCAGCATGATAAGACTTCTATTGTGCAGTGATAATGTAGTACTGTTTTTTTGAGTCTTCTGAATCTAACTTTATCAAGTTCTGGTCATCTTGGGATTTCCCAGGGTAGTTCTGAAGTACAGGACCTACCTGCTTCTGCCTCCCTGCTAGGCTGTTTTTGCCATGGTAACAAATGGTACACAATATTTAAGTCACTTTTTTTCTGGCTCCGGGCAACTAGACAGAAGAGATAATCCTAATTCCTAGTGTGTGGGAAAGAACATGGTGTTGCTATGTGTATTTCCCGAGAAATCGTTTTCGTATTTCTAGCAAGAAGTGAGATAAACCCCATGTTGCTAATGTGTACGAAGCATGAGCATGACTCTTCTGTATGATTGAAACCAAATTGTGCGTTGGGGCATAGTCTTGAGCAGTGCTTGATACATGAATTGTACCACTATGAGGTTGTGCTCAAATGTCACATGCTGCTGCTTCAGAGAACTGCAGTCTAAGGTAGCTCTGTTTGCCTTGTTGCCTTAGGTTGTGTGTCATGTTTTGTCACCAGATAGGAGGAGGTCTTGGGTGGCAGCAGGGAATAGCAGCAGCAGCTGTTGCTCAGAGGAGAACAGAGCAATTCCTTGCTCAGGCATTATTCCTGGCATGTCTGAGAGAGGGTAAATGCACAAAAAGTAGAGAATTCTGCATAGTTTGCAAGGTGGCCAAGAGGAGGAAACCACCTCCGTTAGCCCTGAAGAGGGCCGTGATGCTGTTACTGTAGTCCTAATGGTGGGGAGCCTCTGTCTACCCTCCTACTTGAGTACTTGGTGGGAATTATCTGTGCCTCATACTTTACCTAGGGAGGTTAGAAGGCATGTGGTGCTCACACTGTAGATAATATGGATGAAGCAAAGGCGTCTGTAGTATGAGTCTCAAGGGTTAACACATTACTGATACTATTGTCTGTCCTAACCTATTGGGTGAATAAGACCAGAACATGAGGTTTGTACAAAGGTAGTAGAACCCGTAATGCCTTCTGTATAAAGAAAAAGCTGTGTGTGGTGAAGGCCTAATTGTATAAATGATCATCTCAGAATGCTAGAGAAGAATCCCAAAAGCTTGGTGGAGGGAATTGTCATGGAATATTACCTGCATATATGCGTGTTCTGTTATCTGCATAGAGGATCCCCAACTAGTTGTTGCACTGAAAGAGAAATGCCAGTTGAAATGATGCCAAACGCTGGTTATAAAACACCTGTCACTTGACCATTGACAAAGATTTTACTTTTACTCTTTTTAATTAATGGTTCTATTTTGGTTTAGTTTCCATTATGAATCAAGTGTTTAAGCACCTAAAAAGGCGATAATGTTGGTTAGCTATGCTGTAGCAGTCTTCAGCTGGCTTCTACTCTACCTCTTCTGGTTCACCCTTTCCTAGCATTAGTGGAGTTCTTCCCTTTTTACTTGAACAAAAATCTAGCAGGTTTGTTGCTTTGAAATACAGCTGGGAAATACTACATTAAAAACATAGTTATGTTCTTAAAATAGATTAAGAGTCTGATATTTCTAATAATAATAAATTAGCGAGACAGTACACTTTCTGCTTGGTAACTGACTGGAAGGCAATAAGATTACTTACGGTGTTTAGTTTCAAATATTAGTTTTCTCTTCCTTAAATTGCATTAGTTATATCTAATTATAGGTACAGTTTGTGGTAATCAATTTGAGGCATAGCGATGTGAGTTACCTCTCTATATAAAGAATATATTTTGACTTGGAACATTAAAGGTATTTTGAATGCTGTGTGATTTTCATTTATGATTTGATTACGCAGGTAATTGAAATGTGACAGACTCTGATAACATTTTGTTGGAACAAATTGGTGAGTTCAACTTCTTTGGTAGATATATTTTTTTTTTGCCTTCATAAAGGCAAAAGAAATGAGAGTTTTCATCTGCTTGCCACACAGATGGTTATGAAGCATTTAATCTTTTTTGCACTGGGACTTAATTTTTCTTTCCATTGTGATGTCCATTGGAAGAAAAAAACACAAACCCAACCATACCTCCCTCCCCAAGTCAATAAACCCAGCAACAGAGCTGTTACTGCCCAATGACAGTAAGCCAGACTTAAGCGTAGTTTGGCAATGTACGTGTAGATTATAATGTACTTATGTCAACTCAAAATTGTGTCATTGCAATTATGATATGTTAGTGTTAACAATTATCTAGTAATTCTTGATTATGATGAGTTGCAAAATATGCAGTCACTTAAAGACTCCAGAGTTGCTCAATATTCAGTAAACATCTCTAAATGCTGTTAGAACATTTTACTTGTGATGAAACTGAATTACCACCCTTACATGAAATGTTGGTTATTACAAGTATTTTTACTTCCACCCTGTAATATGTCTGGGGACTGATTGGACCACTGTACACAAGTCAGCACACAAAACCTTTATTCAGAAATAAACTATTCAAAATATTTCAAATGCTGTATACCTAGAAGCTATTACAGGTGATTAGATTGTACATTGCCAGATTTTTGTCTTGAGCAATCTGATTTTAGACTCCAGTCATGCAAATGTACACACCTAGATTTATTTATGAGTAGATTCATTAGCTACAGCAGCTTGTTCATTTACAATGAACTAAAGTGAGTGTATAAATTCTCTCAGCATTGAGGCTTAAATATGTTGTGATAAATTGGTTTATTGGAATGGGTAAAACCAAACAAAAACAGATTTACCAGAAACTGTTGTTTTCCTCTGCTGGCAAATCTTGGGAAGGATAGTGAGGGAAAGTACAATGAGAATTGTTCTTTACCAGCTGAAAAGAAATATTTGACTCTGACACTTCCCACAGAACACAAATTTCCAATAAGCTAATTCAGGACTACTGATTCACTTTGTTATGGATACTGTTGAAATGTTTCACTGGGAAAGTGTCTAAAATTTTGTTTAGGTAATGAATTGATAGATTTGTGCATAGGTGTATGTGTCAATACGCACCTATGGCTACACACTACAAGTATGGATGCCCAGCCATGTTCAATACTACAGTATGTTTCTCATACAATGATTTTTTTTTTCCTTTGTTCTGCTATTTGAAGGTGGCTAGAACTTCTCCATGGGAGATGTGGACCCTTGTGTAGTAGATTTAAGCTCACTAAAAGCAAGCCTGCTTTTCCTGGTGGTCTTAGAAATTGTCACAGATTTGTAGAGAGTCGTAAGGTTGATAGCAGCTTTGCATTAAGTTTGGATGTCTTGCTAGTGGCTTTTCAATTTTCAATTCATTATCAGCAGTGTTCAAAAAATAGGGAAATTCTGATAATTTTTTGGGTGAAAATAATGTGATCTAAGTTAACTTTTCTTAGTGCTTCCCAGTGTTTCCCCATGTTCAAAACCGAAAGAGCATTTGTTATTTGCTGTACATGTATGTGTTTTTGTGTGAGTAGGTGTGTGATGAACTTGCAGAACTAGGTGGGAGTGCTGCCTTCAGTTACATGTTGAAACAGGCCAACCATGGACACTTGCTGAGGATTTGTGTGTGCCAGCTGATTCTTACCACCTTCTCCTGGGGCAGAAATTTGCCTGGCTCATTCCAAAGTGTGTCCTTCCAGTGCCACCTCTTGGTAGGTTCACGCAGTGACATAGCTGAAGAACGAGTGACGAGGTAAAGCATACCCTTAAAACAGAAACAGCGTTCTGTCCCGTTAGCTGCCCTCTGAGCCAGCATTAACTTCGCCTAGTGTCGGGGGATACGTGGAAGCCTGGACTCCACATTTATCTGTTGAAAATACAGTAGGCCTTATGCAAAGGAGAGGCTGGCTGATGTACCATGGCTGGGTTTAGTGAAGCTGCTAAAGGTTTGCATGCATTTGGATTTAGCCCAGTAAATAAAAAAAAAAAGCTGTAATGTCATATTTTCCAGCAAGTTTTTAATCAATTCAGTGAGCCTAGTAGCCTGGATTATAGTGCTAGGTGGTCAGCAGTTTTTACAGCCAATGTGAAAGGAGTTGTGCTTTGAGTGTATAAAGGGTTGCATAACCTTATGTACTCTGAGGAGTAAAATCAAGGAGCGTGTCCTTTCAGAACTTCTTTCTTCTGGCTTATTCAAAGATATCCATAGTGCTTCAGATTATAGAATGGAATATTTTCAGGTGGGTAATGGCAGTACACGTCCAGCTTCCTGTAATAGGATGCAAGAATGAGAGGCCCAAGTAAGACGGGTACCTAGCACCTCTTCTTCAGATGTTTTAGTTTCTGTCGTGATTTGATCCTTGCCTCTTTCTTTAGGCTGTTGCTTAAGTTTTTCTGTTAATGGAAATGGCATGTGAGTGCTATTTTCTCAAAAACCCTTGCATGCGTGGGTATGCTCAGGTCAATTTTGACCTTTGGTCAGTTTTTTTGTGTTAACATCTCTGTGTAGATGGTATTGGTGGTTATACTGGTATAATTAATACTTCCCTTACCCTTTACTATGTTATAGATTATACCTAAAAGTGCTGAGAAAAGCTAGAGCTGAAGCTATTTCTTCATAGAATACTCCATAAAGATGCTCATCTAATCTAATAATATAGACTGAACAGATGAAAAGGAATTGAAAAGTGCTATTCAAATGCCAGACAATACCAAAGAAATAATCCTGCAAAAGTGTTTTGCAAGGATAATTAGGAAGGAAAACCACCTGTAACTGTACATTCTTGAATGGGAACAGGAAGGTGAAAAGCTTTTATTATGTCAGCGGAGAAGGTGAAAGGCTTAATTTTTCTTTCAAGTTAACTCTTAATGAAGTTAAGGATTCCTGACTGACAACTGAGCCCAAAAGCCCTATTGCCAATCTCAGTAAGGGCCTCCTTACTCATTTCAACAGCAGATACTTAATGTTTAATTGCTGCAGCATTTCTGGTTGTTCTCCCTCCATGTGTTTTTAAACCCCTTCATAATGCTTTTTGAAGGGCACACAAAAGCATACTCATTTTCTCGAGGATCCATGGCAAGGCACAGGTCTCTAGGTAGATAGAAAAGAATGAGTTTTCTCTGTAGTTTATCTGAAAGACATAGAGATGCAGAGTTGTCTAAAATTCCTTTTCTGTGTGTGTGCATGCATGCACACACATTTGTGACCTGATTGGAGGGTTGTTCAAACAGAATGAAAATAATAGCATCATGCCCCTGGCAACAAAACTGATCCCTTTCAGAAGTAGTGAAACTGCTCAGAAGATAACATGTCAGGGTTCTTAATGGAGAATTGTAAACTGCTCTTACGAAGTTCTTTTTAAATTTGTTTGGTTTTGAGGTTGCTTGCAGTATTAACAAAGTTTGTTCAATCCAAAATGTTGATTTTTGGAAATGCTAAAATTCACACTGGGGGCTTGGAACCATCCCCCAGATTGTGGTGGAAAATCTGTTCTGTTTGATGCCTGAACATCAAATAGCTCGGGAGTTAAGATTCTTCTTGGCAGTGTGCAAGGTAGGGTTTAGGGCTCCAGTTTAAATGGTTCAGAGCCAGAACTAGATTTTTTTTTCTTTCTCTTGAAAATCAGTGTACAAGGTTGTGTTGTGACTTTCTTGGCTGCCTGTCCTATAAAAAAAATCACTAAGCTTTGTGTAAATGTTTCTAGGCCATAGAGAAGTTGAAAACAGTTGAGGCTCTAGGCTTCTAAGTTAGGACATTTACATGGGACACAAGAGACTGGTCTACTTGGAGTTTTTATAGAATTGAATTTTTCTTTGGGGTTAAAATGGAATTATTTTCATTTTCTTCATGGTTCAATGAGAAGATGTTTCTGCATGATGGTTTTGTCCAACGACTACAAAACTTGGAGCTTTGATGGTTTGCACTATGGGTGAAGCATGTTATGTTGTTTAAATGAGTGGGCAGTAAGCTGAGCTTTCTAAACTACATGTTGAACGGCATACCTGCTTTATATCACTGTACTATATAGTAGCTTTATAGCCATCCTGTATTTTTTCCTACTCATTTTATATATCTTGACTGCAGTGGAGTGTTTCTGAAGTACCCAAACCTAAGCAGAAGGTGTTTATGACAAGGTTTGAATTCTGAGGTGCAATCTGTTCAATATTGGATTGAAATCTTGGCCCAGCTGAAGCTGATGCAAATACCTGTCTTTTCCCTTGAAGCCAGATTTTTCTGCCTTTCAGCTGTGTCCAGAGCATTGGTGTATGCCTCTGTGTAGAGTATTTAATCTTTTATTGTTAGGATTATCTGCATTAAAATAATGAGACACCAAAACCAGACTTTGATTCTGCTGTCACATTCAAAGTGTGAAGAGAACTGATTTGATCTTGAAGTTTCTGATTAGGATTTAAGGCCAATGTTTTTGTGTCTGTCAGTGCTGTCTGTTTTGCCTTACATGTAAGGCCTACATCTTTGATGGAGACAGTTGCCTGTGCCCTTTGTAAAATCAACCTGACAAGTTTAGGGTCTGTGATGCCCTTTTTTTGTAATTACATGTTTCTTTCTGAAGCACAGCAGAGTTGATCTTGGTAGCATGTGGTGATCTCTCCCATAGCTTATTTTATAGGCAAGTGATTACAATGCAGGTAGTGTGTTGCAGCTTAAACTAGGCAATAACAAAAAATCATTAACGTGTATTAATAATTTGGATATATAGAAACCTGCCTAAATGGTTTTTGTCCTTTTTACATTTCTTCATTAAATCATGGAAGCTTTAATTGGGTATGGAGGTCCTCAAGGCCTCAGTGGCCACAGGCATACTTGCTGAAGTCTGTCTTCATTTTTGGGGAGATTCTACCAAGATTCTCTTTCCTCAGTTTGATTAATGGTGGGAGGGGAAGGGTGCATGGAGTGGTAAGAATCATGCACTTCCTCTGCCTTGCAGAGATCCATCCCAAGCTTGTGGTACAGGAGAAAGCTACTAGAGAAGGGCTGAGTTTTCTGAATTGCAGCATGTCTTAGAATTAGAGTGTGAGTAAGATTAAGTCATTAGGTTTGATGTTGATATTCTGGTGCACTGGAAACATGGCAATGAGACAGGGACAAGACTTACTGAACTCAAGTGATGCTGCTGGTGCGAGATGACTTCTGCTGTGAAAGCACATGAAAAAACATGATTAGTGCAAGTGGTACCACTAATTTCAGGCACAGTCAAAGCAGTGGGGAATTTATACAGCTTTCAGAATAAGTGGAGCACTGCAGAGGGCACTTCCTCCCAGTGTATACTCCAGAGTCACATCAAGATGTGTTGAAGAACAGCTTGAAAAGAGATGTAGTACAGGTGAAGAGATACTTTTTTTTTTTTTTATCCTTGACCTGGGAAAAAGCCCATCAGTTTTCTGCTGTGGTGATAGTAGAATAATCCAGATGGTCCCAACTGATATTTTGGGAAGGAGAGAGCATTTTCAGTCACCAAGAGTTGAAATGATCTCTCCCAGTATAAAGCTCATCATCTAAGATAAGTGTCTGGGCTCTTTCTGTGGCTAATTGAGATTTCTAAGTGCAAAACACATGTAAAGTGGATTAAATTAGTTGCCTTTTAGCAACACATCTCTTGTTTCCTAATGGCAGGCTTGTTTAACTGGCCTAGACTGGATAACTAACAAGTGAGGTGAGGTAATCCCTGCCAAGTTACAAAGTTTATCCCACGAGAGAAAACTCGTTGAAAGATTCAGCTGGGCCTGAACTTGAGTAGACTGGTTGAATCTTTCTGATCATACAACCAAGTACTTAGTTCTGGCAAAGTAGATAGATGCTTTTCTTGTTCAGTGAGACCACAGCCCCTGTAGCCCCTGTGCTGAAAAGAGAAGGGAGGGGTAGATGATAGGAGGAGGAAGAAATAGGCATGGAGAAAGTCTTGACAGGCTTCTAAACCTTCTGATGCACCACTGAATAAAAGTGTGGTAGGAGGTAGAGGCAAAAGTATGAGGAATGTAAACTGCTACAACTGGTAGAAACTCTCTCCCCAAAACCTAAAGGGCACTGTGCTTTCACGTGGCCTGCCAGAACTTCTGATGTGTGACCTTTGGCATAGGTCATGTTGTTTTGTTTCATTCACTGCATTGAAATGGAGTATGATATTGTCCAAAAGTAGGAATTGAAAAAGTTACTGTAGATGTAATAAAAAGAGAGGGGCTTTCTCATCTCCTGTAGTAGCTGAATTAAACTACATAATTGCAATTGAGTAGTTTGTCAATGAAATTTTGCAGCAACTAAAATTAGTGAGTAGCATTCTGGTCCTACGCTTCCCAGACGATTTTAGGAGATATGCTCATTGCAGAGAACAAGAAGATGAACCTCTGTTGTACTGCAATTCTTTCACAAGATCTACCTATTGGCAACACACATTTCAGAAAGCTTTAACTAAAGGATGGTTTCTAACATGAATACCCAACCTAGGAGAAACAGCAAGGATGATATTGAGAAATTACTGCCCTGCTCAGCCTTGTACTCTCTGAGCCTGGACCTAGTTTTCAAGTGTCGATGGGAGTTAAACACTTAATCCCCTTTCCAAAGACTTTTAAGTGTGTGAGTCAAAGTTCATCTAAGTGGTATAGAGGAGCCTAACAACCCAGATCTTTCCATGCGTCCCTAACTCCCAGTGATTTTCAGTTGGAAGCTGGGGTTCCTTAGCAGTTTATGAGCTTCTGAAATGTTTACCATTTCTGTGTGTAGCAGGAGGGTTTGAAGTAATAAAGTGCAGTCAGGTGGTCCTCTGTCTGAAGCAGATGTGTAAGAGTATCAAAGGGATCTGTTTGTTCCAGCAGTTGCTGGGAGGAAGCAGGGAATAGTAGTGGGTGAATTAAACCACTGGTAACTGAATAATGCATTTGCTTAATTTCATGAGAACTTGTTCACACTCTTCTTTTGCATTTATATGTCACCTGAGAATCAAGCACTATTTATGTCTTATTCCATGCTGAATTATTTAATCTGCTCATTATTCCAAATAAGAAATTTCTGTAAGTCTCTATCACAGGTGAAGAAACCTAAACAAATTAAGCACATCTGCAAACAGAGCTGCTGCTGTATTTCTTATGAACAAA
Source organism: Falco peregrinus (assembly GCF_023634155.1). Taxonomy (NCBI): domain Eukaryota; kingdom Metazoa; phylum Chordata; class Aves; order Falconiformes; family Falconidae; genus Falco; species Falco peregrinus. Next base: position 64,836,832 of record NC_073722.1, read on the forward strand.
TAGACAAATGGCAAGAAAAATATTCTCAGCTCAGTGCTGTGTCAATGTGTCAAATCTCATCAGGATTAACTTCAGCCTCTGGGTATCTGTGTATCTTTCTCCACAAACATTTATGATTTCCTGGCACTGGTTACCTAGTCCATACCAACAAAGTTTGTTTTTTTTTATGCTGAGATGAGTTACACAAATTGAGCAGAAACATTAGCACAGAAATTTGAAATGACTGATATGTGCAGTGCCTTGTCCACAAAGCTAGTTAGTTTGCTGCTTTTGACAAGGCAATTTAACCATAGAAAATTGTTGATAGTGAAACAGATTGCAGCGTGGAGATGGTGAGTTTTTCAAATGGAATCTAAGGTTTGTAAGCCTGCTAGTTTTGCCAATATCTATGTACCTTAAGTTACCCAAGTTTGTAGATTATGTAAATGCTTTGGAAATACTGTCTCTCAAAAGGGGGTCCAGAGTGTTACAAGATCTAGACTTAATTTAGTTCTTGCAAGGTAAGGTTTGAAAAATTACCCAAGCAGGGATGGGATTTCTGTGTTCTCCTATCTTTGAAGTCTGGCTCTAGAATTCAAAGGCAAACTGTGGAACTGGACTCCAAAGACACAGAGGTATGCTTTGGTATTTTATCCTAAGATTTATCTTTTAAATCCATGGATTTGCTATCTAAAGAGAATGTTGTGCTGCGTGATAGATTGAAAATTCCCTTCTGAAGATCACTGGGTATTCCATGTTAGTCCTAAGCTGCACGCAGTCTCTGGCTGACTTGTGCTATTCTGGTGATTTGTAACAGTGAAGCTGTTCACCTGATGTGTATTTCCTTCTGCCATGCTTCGGTTGCTCCTTGTAGCTTGCTGTACTCTTGCCATTTAATTGTATTGTGGTGCTTGCACGCTTCAGCCATGCTTGTATCTCTTACTGAGCTTGATGCTGAACAAATGATCTGAAGGGATGAAAGGTGGCAGAAGAGAGGCAAGAGGATTTGGAAGGACCTGCCCAAAGTATGATTGCTTTGCCTTTGGTCTTCCTTATTTTAGTTTAACCAGGGATGTGAAGGTCATATCCATTGGCTTGCATGGTTTCTTCTTTGGATAAGCTGCAGCTTTTGTCATCAGCTGTGAGAAATGTGTAATGGCACTAAAACAGCATGAAGAAGTGATAACAGCTCTAGTACCTGGCACTTATGCACTTTCCGTAGCTATGCTGGGCTTCTGTCAACACGTGACCATACTTTTTTAATTGTTGTTCATCTTGAGGCCACTCCCATGATCTCATCTTGCATGAGAGAGAAAAATGAAAAATCAAATCAGTTTCTAAAAAAAAAAAAAAAAAGAAATCCAGTTTCTGACAGCTGTCTGGCTTCCTTAGAGCAGCAGCTCTCTTATCAGGATCACAGCCCAAGGAACTCTACAGCCCCTTTGTTTTAATGATAATCAGGTGGTTTAATCCCAGAATCCAAAATGTTTTTGGAGCATATCTAATATTCTAGCTGTTCTGTGTGTCAGACAAATATTTGGTCTGTATCTAAGCTGGAAAACAAAATAACATGATTTTTCCTGTTTCTCTGTATGGCTAGCTGTCTTTACACATGTTGGTGAAGGGGTTTTCTTGAGTCCAAATACTGTGGGGAAATGTGAAGTTATACCTCACCAGCCACAGAAAAAATGTAACTTTGTTAGTGATGACAGAGGCAATAGGGAACAAGGAAGGAGAACAGCAGTTCCTGAATACTGGTTCATGATTCATATGAGTGGTGCTGGTGAAATTTTCCAAAGCATCCGGGATTGACTGTGGCCCTCTTGCCATAAATTGCTCTGGAAGAACCCATTTGCTAAGTGATTTTAAAAACTGGACTGGATATAGAAGAGAAGCTCTGAATATCAAGCACTGATTTCTTGCCTAAAGCAAGATTGTCTTATGTAATATAGTGCTGTCTATGTACTTGTCTTTTACAGACCTAATTATGAGGGTAACAAACCTTTTTTTCATTTTTTGTAAACTCACCTAAAAACTGTCTTCAAAATCATAGCCCTCCTTATTCACATAACAAATAAGAGACAATGTGCAGACAATGTGCCATAGATTATTTTGCTAGGTGATAACGAAAAGCAAGATATTCAGAAGACATATTACTTAATTTTAAAAAAGGTAGTTAAATATATAAATCTTTCCTCATAAATTCTCACTGAAATTTATCATGTAGAAGTATTTTAGCTTCACAATTCATTTTTTCCTACTTTACGTCTTTAAGTTGGAGATTGATGCCTGATTAAAACATCTCTCCCACACCAGAGAAATTTCCAATTAAAAAAAAAAAATCCTTAGCAAACAGGAACATGTCAAGTTAGAAAAATCACAGCTACCTGCTCTGTGGATTTTCCATCAGATACTGACACCTGAGCTCTTTGTAGAGTACAGGAATAATTACAGTGCATTTGCATAGGCTGGTGCTGAGCTCTTGCAAAATAAGTGCAGGAAAGGTTTAGCATGCTTATTCACAGACCTTGCATAATATACACGGGATTCTTGAAATAATTGTCTCCTCTTCACCCCACACCCCAATTGTTGTATAATGTTTCTAGCTTGAAAGTTTTACATAGAAAATTACTTTCAAACTAACTACATTGGAATTTGTAGAAAGAGCCAAGTAGAAACAAAATTAGCTTATTAAGTAAATATTGGCTCTGTCTGAATTTTTTAAGCGCTCTGTAAATGCGGGACCTGTGTGTGTCATAACTTAGTATTTTCAGCTGGTTGGGGACAGTCAGGGTTCTCCAAGGATAAGCATTTGGCTGTAGCTGGGATCAAATATCAATGTGCAATTTGTGGTTTTGCTAAAATGACAGCTAGAAACACCAGCTGAGATCAGGCCCTGGAGTCTTTGGTTCTGTACACAGAAAAAGTATTTGACATAAGACCTACGTGAACAAGACACTTAAAAAGGAAGAATAAAAACAGTGCTCTGAGAAGTTGTTTGGTTGTATCTTGACTAAGAGAACTGCAATAGTCCTTGTGGGTTGCTCAACTTGAATGCTTTCCTTCAGGTACCAAGTTATTCCCTATGCAACCTGTTTCTCTGTAGTCTGTTTGACTCTGAACATCCTACCTAGTGTAGCTTCTGCTGTTTAATAGGCTTTTTTGTTTCTGTAAGTAAGAAGTAAAGAAGTAGTATTCTGCCACTGGTAAAGGGAAAGGATTTTCCTGCAAAGGGAAAATCAAGGAGAGCTGTAACTGTTTGCAGGTTTATAAAAGGCTACTGTGCTGACAGGACAAGTAGTGATAGCCCTGAACTCCAGGAAGGATGGTTTAGATGTGTTAGGTGAAACTTCCTAACAGTGAGACTAGTAAGAGCTTAGGTTGCCTGGATATGATGCAGTCTCAAGTAGCAGAGATATTGTAGGAAAAGCCTGGACATGCTTTTGTAGAGGATGGAGATGGTTCTAGCCAAACTTTTAGGGTGATTTTAAGTTCTGTGTCTCTGCCTTTCTTGGCCTTTCAAGGAGATAATGCCTTCTGAGAATTAAAATGTCATTTCATCATCACTGTTCACTATTGATTTTATTGTCGGTGGACAGAGCGCTAATGGGAGCACAGAAGGGCCTGTGTTTTCTTTCCAGTTTTACTACTAGCCTGCTGCATGACTTCATGACCCTGCTGATCAGAGACACTGCAAGAACCTTCTAGTGCATCTTTGTTACGGGAACAGGACACTGCACAGCTCCCTCAAATGTTAGAAATACAACTGTCTTCTCATGAAATACAGCTGTCTTCTCATGGTGAACACTGCTTTTGGTGAACAGCTGCTGTGCATAAAGCAAATGTACTGCATTGCAGAAAAAATGTTTTAAATGTTTTTTATATTTTTAAATCTTTTTAAAAAATTTCACTACAGTGTGTACTTTGGTTCTAAAACTGCACATTAACATAGGTAGAGAGATCCTTACTACTTGGTTTAAGAAGAAATAAGACTTTAAATGAATAAATTATTTACCCAACATTGGTGTGAATTACACCCTTAGCCATAAAACTATGCGTTGTGGAAAAAAAGGCAAAAAAGTTATTTTTGGTCATGCAAATTGGAGGGGTTTTGAGACTAGGGACGAGGCTTTTATTAACGCTCATAGCTGCTCTCACTCAGAACAATGGAGATCTTCCCCACTGAGAACAGAGAGCTGAGGTGCTGAGCACGTTTGTAACTTCATCTATATAGCTTTAGACTGTGCATTTTGTTAAGGATTCTCTCTGAAGGTTCCAGCAGAAAGACTTGGTTTCAGCAGGCAATATCACCAAGGGATTTGAATTGATGCCTATTTTTTATCAGCTGGGCAAGCTAGGGCATACTGGAAAGTATGACTCTGAGATCCTAGGCTTGGAAGAACAATTTTGTTTCCAGCCTGAAAATTTTCCACTGCTGTTTAGTACAGGTCTGCTGGGTTCACACCTGTTTTTAAGCCTCAGCCTTCCACCTGTTTAGTATTTCTCCCTCTGTTTGCACTCACTTCCCTCTGACAAGATGAGGTCTTTGCCTGCTTTCTCAACAGTGAACCTTCAGTTCTTCTTGATCTCTCTCTTTCCCAGACTCCTCCTTCACAAAAGCGTTTGGGACTGCCTTTTCAGAAATACCGATCTCTTCACTCTGCTTTCCCATCAACAGTCTTGCGCTAAATCAGTAAGTGCTTTTCAACACTTACTTTCCTGTGTGAAAGCTGAATGGTCACGGTTTAAAAACAGATATCTGTGTCTCTTTGTTGCCTGTTAATGTCATAGTATCAAAGCACTTCAGTACAGACTCTCATATCTCCGTGAAGCAGAAAACTATTTTTATATCTATTTTGCAGAAGAGATGTAGTACAGAGATGGTGTTGCATGACATTTTACTTAAGAAGCAGAAATAAGCAATATCAATATGGTCTATATTAAACTATAATGAAGCTGTAAATCTAGAATCACTGTAGCTATACATGTGTGTCTAGTAGGGACTCGGATGGGCTGGTTCTTGGGTCTGCCTGTATGACATATTCATCAAAGCTAAAATCATTTCTGATAAAATCTACAGATGTTGTTAAGGCTAAAGGAGTAGCAAATAAGAAGAGGTTGAAATCATTGCAGTCCACATGCAGCTTATTAAAAACCTGAAAACAATGTGCATACAGTATGATCATGTGAAAAGAGAAAGAATACTCACTGTATGTGCATGGGTGGGGGCTCTGTCCTGGGACATTGTGTCTCTAGAAAGGAGTTTGGCACTATGATGGGTGATTAATGGAATATTGAATGATGAATGCCCTATGGTGCCTCTGAGTCAAGAGATTTACATGATTGCCAAATACATAAAGAGCAATGTACAATAGGAGTACAACATTTATATTGTACTTTGGTGCTGTTATGACTGCTACTGGAATGCACCTTAATTTTCATGTGTCTGGCTTTAGGAGTAGTGGGAAAACTTGGAGGAGAGCTGCAAGGAGTATGATTGAGATCCTGAAAATTGAGCTATTGGTTATAACCATACTTGCTTATGTATTCTATTTCATCAAAGAAAAAGTAGATCAGTTTGCTCAGTCTAGCAATACCTTCTTGAAAGCTTGAGAAATACGGTAACAGGTGTCCAGCTGTCAAACAAAGGAACAGCAACATACAGTGATTAAAAGTTGAAAGCGCAGCTTCATCTTGAGTGATCAGGATAATTAATGACTGAAATTCTCAAGCATCATTGCAAATCCTCTCCACAATGAAGATTAAATACGAAAGTGTTCCTAGTGTGTGTAATAGCAGAGCTGAAGCTGGAAGATGATTTAGTTCTAGACGGCTGTATCATCTGACTTGTGGGTCAGTACTTAACCCCAAAGCGGGGGCTACTTGATTATTTTGTCCTCCCCCTTTTACTTAAGCCCCCTGGGTGTATAATGCAACATGCTGTTTCCAGCTCTACAAAACTGGATGTGTCTTAGTGCCCTCAAGACTAGAAGGCACAGTGGTCTGCTGCATCTGCTCCCTAAAAAAATAGGAAAACCGTAAGAAATACAGGGAACTCTACTAGGGAACTAAGGCATCTCATTTCTGCAGTGTTACCAAATTTACCTGTATATTAGATTTAGGTCATAGCTTGCTACCTGAGTAGCTCAGCACCATCTTCTTCCCTATTCATTCACAACTGCTTTCCTAAAAATTCATTCAAACTTGAAGGGTAAAATACCATCTTTAATGCTTATTTCATTATATCTAGCACTGAATCCACCATTTCCAATAAAATATATCCAGAAGGGCACTGTGTTATTTTCCTGAACATTGTAGGAGACCTGTTAAAATGTATATGATAATTGAATGTGGGAACACAGGACTTGAAGGTTATGAGCTCCCTCTTGCTTCTCCTAGCTATTCTGTGTTGCCCTTATTTTCATGTCAGTTCCTTGCCAACTTATTTTCCATATGAACTAATCATATTCAGGATTAAAATGTAGGATAGCAATAATATTTCTTAAAAAAATATTTTAAACTCTATGGCATGTTCCTGTGCTCCAAAAATCATTTAAATATGGCCATGATCTCATTTCCTTCCTATTCTTTCACTGTCACACATGGACTGGGTGGGAGGGGCAGTGGTTGCCAATACAGAATCACAAGAGGTCCAAGGGGTATTTTCACTTCTCTAATCAGCCACGCTGAAGTGTTCATTGTAACCACAGGAAGGTCCAATAATGTGCACATTGATGAGAAAACTGCAGAGCAAACAGAAGTACGGCAGCCCTTTGTGTTTGAGATTCAGCAGGCACACAAATCTGAAAGTGCCTCTTCTGCTTTGACATTATCTACAGGTTCAATCTACAATATGCTGATCCTATCATAATACAGAAAATTGGTTAATTCCCTCTGGAAATTTACAATAAAAATAATTCTCCCCTTGAAATGCTCTTGCTTCTTCCTTTGATTGGATGATGCTATCACCTTTATTCTTAAGCAGGGGACAAAGAGTGCATTTTTATAGCAAAGCATGTGCATTTTGTATAAAATCTGCACACTTTATGCATGTACTCTACAATTTCTCTGTAAATATTGGCAAGTGAAGATAATTAGTCAAGGATCTTTAAAGTCAACAGGACCTGTGCAAAACTTTATCATTTGTAAGTGGTTATCAAGTCCTTTGAAATTTTCTTCCCCCTTTGTGTGTAAAAAAAAAAAAAAAAAAAAAAAAAAAACCCTCCCTGCTTCTTGGCTTCTGTATTAGAGTATTGCCCTAAACTGCTAAACTGGAGTGTCCAGCTCAGCACTGGAATTACAGGTCACTGTATTGGCTGTTATGGTGATTTTAATGTCCCAATAGAAGCTGTTTTACTAATGAAATGGATCCATTTAACCATTCGTCTGCATTTGGAAGGCAAGAAAGTTTGGCAACAGCAAAACCCCTCTAATTGGAAGCTTACACTTATTGCTAGCTTCTGGCTAGTTTTCACAGAAACAAGGCACACATTACTTCGGCAGGGAAGGCAATTAAGCACCTGTATAACTTCACCATCAGGTGGATGAACTTTCTAAAGTAGCTGCTAAGGATCTGACCACATCATGAACTTGTCATGGTTATTAGGAGGTGGGGCCCATGGCTGGTGGCATGAAAAATGATCGGATGAAGGAGATGGCGATCGCCCCTTCTTGAATTTCTAATCTCAGACACTGCATTTCCTAAATTTTAGTGTGTTTATGGGTAATATGCACTTGAAAGTCATGTGGCTCTGCTGTTAATGCATAGTGAAACAAGCCATATTTAATACACTTGGCAAGGCATTCTATGTGAGTTTACCCAAAAAACATTCCTAAAAATGAGGTGTTAGTCGTATAGTCCACAGAAGGAGATACGCACCTTGATCAAAACAAAGTACTTCAGATTACTTGGCCTTGCTTGAATTGTATACTAGCAAAAAAATGATGTTGCTCTTCTTACAGATTGTTTTTGTCTATTAACATTTCTCTTCTACTAATACTGTCTGTAGTGGAAAGCACAGATGTGCAGAACCGCAACTGTAAAATAGTTCTGCAGTCTTTGAGACACACTGGCAAGTACTGGAATACTGTGCATGTGCTGATTCCTAGGCTTGGAGGGCTTCGTGAGAAACTCCCTGCAATGGAGGATTTTTTGCTACAGTTGTAAGAAGTGTGATTTCTGCTTTCTATTGAGTTTTACTGGTTTGCCTAGTTCCCATAAAACATAAAAAGAAGGAATCTGCTGTGTAAAATTTTGAGTTTTCTTTTTTATCTTTTTAGGTTTTTATTTTTTATTTATTTGCAAGAAGCCATTTTATGAGCAATAAGTTTTCTTTGCCCCAGAGAAATATTTTTGTTGCTGATTTGGCGTATCTTTAATGAGGCTAAATAAAAAAACCAAAAACAAAACCCCAAAACATCTCCATCATTTCCAGAAGGCTAAAACAAAAATAACATGCCTGCCAAAGGCATATAGTTTTCATAGTCAGGCACACATGTTTGATATTGGTTCAAGTTTAACAAAAGTGCAGGGCAGAAGGGCTGGCTTGGGCCAGAGACAGGGTAGGTAGAAGAATTGCTCCAGCCTTTGCATTGTCTCCCTTGCTTATTCTAGGTTTTGGAAAAATCATGCTAAAGGCTCCTGCTGAAGGCAAGATGGAGTCATAGTCAACTGCAGCTAATTTTGAGGGTGTGAAGACCCTCAGAACAGTTTCTGCTTCTACAAGCCATGTTCCTGATATGGAAACAGGAATAGTTAGTCTGGGGTTTTATTTCAGCTTTCTCTGGTAAGAGCAGACCTGTCTCCTCCTGTGGCTAGCAGAGGTGTGGTTTAGGTCATTTCCTGATGAGCTGAGAAACTGCATGATGAATCTGCAGTGAAAAATAGATAATATACAGAAATTCTCAGCCTCCAGTGAAAGGGCAACGAGACCAAGACTCCTGATGTTTAGGCCTTTTCTCTTAGGTCTTCTGCTTCTGAATGCAGTGGTCTGTAGTATTTTTTTCTTCCCCAAAAGAGGAGGGATATATTCTGAGGTGGCTTGAGAGCTAAGCTGATAGAAATACAGTGAAGGAAAGAATTTAGAAATATCTTAGTTGCTTATATCAAACAGGATTTTTTTTGTCCTTTTAAATATGATCTACACAAACTAAATCTCAGTTTCCTTAAGATTCTTTGTTTCTGAAAGCTTTGTTCTATCATTGAACTCTTAAAATACATATGAATTAAAATACTTCATAAAAAAGTTTCATAAATATTAAAAACTATTTGGTTGCAAGTTATTTTCTTTTTCTGTGTTAGGAATTTTTTTTTTAATTAAGCAACTAAGCAACCTCTCATTCATAGGGAAAGCTATCTGTAAGAGCTATATAACACTTTGCCTGTAATGTGGTTTACCACCAATTAGTATAACACATTCCAAACAGTTCGTTACCAGCCAAATGAGTTTATGATGGACAGTTGCATTACAGGATCATTCCTGGTTTTTAGCTATTTCTGTAATATATTACAGAAACAGTGAACTGTAGCATTACCTGCCATGAGAAATAACCTCACCCTTAATTCTGCATCACTTTTCCCTTGTGATTATATAACAATGACGCACTTTGTTTTGTATTAGAATATTAACATATATAATGGTTTTCAGGTTCAATAGAGTTTTCTTTTTTGGGAGTTTATAAAACAATCCTACTTTCTTGAACATGACAGGTTTGTACATCTATTAGGTATAAAGTGGGGCAGAGTCCGCCAACTTTACTTAAAATTAGACAAGATAGAATAGGGCATGTCAAGCTCTGTTCTGGTATGCCCTTTGAAATGGACATATATTACATCACTTTATTTAAAAAAAGAAAAAAAAAAAAGGCAATATCATAATGATTGTTGCAAACACTATGGAAGTTCCAGGGTATGGAAGGACTTATTTTGAGATACTACTTTCTGTTATGACAGAGGAAAGGAAATACTTTTTTGAATGAAGGTGAACTTTAGATTCCTGACAGGTGATCCCCACTACAAAATATTACAATAGTGTCTTGCTTGCTCAACACTTCAAAATTTTGGTCTTGCTGAGACATTTCAGATGTTGCTTTCAGCAGCTATAGTTATTTTCAGTTGTCCCTCCTGATAAGACATTGCTTCTCTATCCTTTAACTAAACCAAGTGTATCCATCCAGTCAGTAAGAGATCACAGCTTTCACCAATTAGTCCAAAATTACATGAATTGGAGAAAAGATTTAATTACTTTGACTACCTAGTGTGCTGGTTGTTTTTTTTTTTTTTGAGGGGAGAGTACTGAAAGGAGGCAAAATAGGATCACCTAGAATATTTACTAATTATGGGTAATGAAGTGGAAAAAGAGTTCAGATAACAATTGGAAAAGTTAAAGGAGAGAGGGATGGTTTTGCTGGTCATTAGTGGCTTTTCAGCAGCAAGAAACCGAAAATAGGATTGCTTCACTGTCACGTGGCCTGGTTTGGAAAATGAAATGAGACCATAGGGATGAGGTCAAAGGACTTCCTAAAATCTCCTAGTCTGGAGACTCTCTTGTCAGTATTTCCTACACCAGACTGATCAGCTGTAGTAGAATTAGACAGAAGCATCTAGAGTTGATGTGCAGACCATAAGGGACAGAAAATGTAGCCTGGCTCTTGGCTGAGCAATCTCGATAGTGTGTGCATAATGGGAAACTGCCCAGCAAGCGCTCAGTTCAGGCTGTAAACTGCAGATCCTTTATTGTCTTGTTAAGACTGAAGAAATGTGAGTCAGTTTAAACTTTTCCTGTTAAGCATCTTTGTAAGTTGCCTCTTTGAACTTGCTGGAGCTTGAAGTCCTGAGACAATCTGCTGTGTTTCGAGACTTCCTTGCATCTTGGTAATGTTTGCTAATTCTCCCCAATGAAATGAGAATAACAGCCTTGCTCCCCTCTTTTCTCTGTTGGTCCACTAAACAATGGAAAGTAAAAAATGTAGAAAGAAACAGAACAAAAACAATCCCATGTGTCTGTGTGATGCTGATGAACCCTGAAGACACAATTTTGGTAATCTGGTGCCAGTGCCACCAGCAATAATGCAATAGGAGCTTCTTACTGATTAAATATCCTTCTTAACATCAGTAATAATTACTGTGTACACTTAAGCAATAAACTAATCCCTGACTCCAATCCCTTATAATTAAGCTTAATGAATTGAATTGTCTTTAGTGTCAGATAGGCCTAAACATTGCCTAAAACTACAAGTAAAAGAGATATAACAAAAACCTTTTACAAGGATAATGCAAGGATATTGTGACTTCATGTTTCTTTAAAATAAAAATATCTGCAATTCGCCAAAACATGTATGTATTGAAAAAATAAGTAAATGCTGTAGTTGCATTTGAGCCTGTTGTGCCTCTCCACCCCCTGGTTATAGGAGCTTGTGGAAAATTTTCAGAATTCCAGCAAGTTTTTGATGATGTGTTTATACTCTTTTTAGCTCACTTTCTCATATTTCTGAAATTGTTGTAATGCAGAAGCAGCTGGAAGAATCAGGTAGTCGTTAGTGAGCTGGATTTTCAAAGTAATGGCCTAATTCTGCTCGTCTTTTGACATGAGAAGCAGCAGTGTTAGGGCAAACACAAAGCTCCAATGTAATGTTGCTACTTGAGCTATTTTAAGGATAGAAAACTAATTTTTTTCTCAGTTTTCTGGGCTTGTTAAAAATTAAAAAAAAATATATTCTGGACAGGATCTCATGGCAAAAAGGTAATTATCCTAAGCTATGCCTTGTAATTGGTTGATCCTCAACATTCCAGACAGTCAATCGTATAAAAAAGCATTTCATTCAGTCCAAACAGGTTCCTACATGTTTGTAGTACAAGCAGTTGCTGAAAATGGTTGAGGGTGGAGAGGGGTGCTGAATATTGTAGTTTCTTCTTGTGCTGTTGGCACCTGCTGTAAGAAGAAAGAAATACAAAGAGCCTGTGGTTCTGCCTCCATGCCATTGATAGCTGTTCTCTGTGCAGAGTCATTTGAATTGCATTTTTGTCTGTTATGCATGTTCTTTGGCTCTGCTGCTCATGGACATGTGGAAATGTACTGGTATCTGCATCAAAACCTCAACTGTGGTGAACTGGTGTCAGTGGAATTTGGTGCACTGCTGTAGCCCCAGAGAACTGCCAAATCTGAAAACGTCTGGATCTTCTGTAGGTTTCACGTGCCTTGATGTGCACTTTGGTAGTTATTTAGTGTCTTGAAAATGTCTGGCATTTGCTAGTATCGACTTTTCTGAAAATTCCCTTAGATGGCACTTGGGCTGCCTTAAAATAAAAAACCTAACCCGAATCCCTTACGCCATCCCCATTAAATGAAAATGTTCCGTCATTTCCATCTCAATGGGAGATTCTTGTCTGAGGCAGGATTTAATGTGGTACTCATTCACATCTGTAGGAATATATTAAAACAATCAGAATGACCCAATGTACTAAAATGAAGCACATAAATCATATTATGTCATTAATCAGATTGCCATATGTAGTTGCCAGCCTCTGCTTAATTTGACTGGGATAAATCAAAACATAATGCCTCAAGTAAAAGGTATTTTTAAAAGGGATGAAAGTAGCATGTACTCCATTACCATTTCTATTTTTTTTATTAATGATCAAATGGAAAAAACCTCATTTGCAGTGGTGATGACTTGAAAACTTGGCAGTAGTGTTATTGTGTTCTTTGGGAAATAAAAAATGTGAAAGAGTATTTGTGCCTCAGAAATGGTAGAGGTTTGTGTCCATACAGAAGTGTGTGTGCATGTTCACATAATTTATATAATCCCATCTGAGAGCCTTGTTACAAATGCGGCAATGGAAAATGTCTTGAATGATACTTCTCTGGGTATCCTCTGCACTTTCAGTGTAGTGAATCATGTAAAAGTCCAATGAATCAAGTACTTCGTAAGGAAAAGTTCCTCTGATTTTTTCCATCCTTTATGCATAGGGGATTGAATGTGTAGCTTTCCTGACTCAGACAGAAAGCAGTTATCACATAAGAAATCTGCCAACTACAGCCTGGATTGCAACTGGCTCTAGGATTTTATAGGTCTTTTTATATGGCTTTCCCTTTTCCATTCAGCATAATACCTCTTACTCTGATCAAGGTTTGGCTGCTTTGTCACAATTCTCATCAGAATTTCTCTGTCTTGTATTTTTAAAGAATGTTTTCGAAAGGAATCAACTCGTGGTTTTTAGTTCTTTCTGAGCTTGACATTCATAATCATGAAAAACTAAAAATACCGGTGCCACTACCGTGCTGGAAATGGATATAACGCACGCTAATGAAGACTTCAAAGGGGGAACTGTTTTTATTATTTTAGTTTAAAAATGACAGATATATTTTTTTGAGTTAAACCTAAAAAACACATTTGAGGTGGATCAGTTCAGGGAAATTCGGGGAAGAAGCAGGAGTTATTAATTCACGGGATGAGCAAGGCCGTTTCTTGTCATCTTTCTGTCTGTGAGCATTTGAACTCTGGCTTTGTGACACTTATATGGACTGCTTGAAAGTTTCTGTAGTTCATTGTACACTATCTCTTTTTGTCTTCGTGTTTTATGGAACTTAGGTTGAAAATGCCAACATTGTAAACAAATCACAAACGCTGAATACAATTTAAATATGAACTTCTAAGTTTAGGTGACAACTGTAATAAAAGCTCTAACTGTGGAAAGAAAAATAAGCTAGTTACAGATAAACTTTAGTCTCTGCCTCAGAAATGCTGAGGTGGTGTTTGAGGAGCTGTGAAAATTGATTTTTTTCCTTTTCATGTAATCCCTGTCATCATTGTACTAGTTAAGATAACATTTCCTTTTACTATAGTTCGTTGCTGCCTGTACTTTTGATATTACTACTTCAGCAGCCTGTTTTCCTGATACTTCCAGATTACCTACCAACTCAAGCCATTTGTTTGTATGATCTGCCAAGATTGCTTAGTGGCCTGATGAATGTGTGTTAGTATGGTATGGGAAAGAAAAGTATATGTGCAAGTCAGTAAAAGGATTTCCTGGTTTTTAGGGAAGCCACCTCTCTTTCTGGTTCAGCCTAAGCTGTACATGCAGACCAGTAGAGCCAGAATTGGCTTTGTTTCTGACTGTGCTGTCCTTGCCCATCTGATCTCCGCTGCTTTCTTCCTGTGCTGCATCTGCTACGCATGATCTTGCTCTGCATTGGGTGACATTTCTCAGCTGTGTAAGTGGGCTCATTACTAAAACCTGTGTTTCTTGTATCTTTGAATTGCAGGGTTTACAGTGCAGAGTTAATTGCTGTATGCATTTTTTCAGTGGCAACTGGGTAGGAGTTTATATTCTGTGTATGGTTGTCCCTCTCATGTGCTTGCTGTGGTTTAACCCCAGCCGGGAGCTAAGTACCATGCAGCCACTTGCTCGCACCCCCCGCCCCCATGGGATGGGGAGGAGATATAGATAAAAGGTAAAAGCGGTGGACTGAGATAAGAACAGTTTTAAGATTGAAATAAAATATTATAATAATAAAAACAATAATGGTGATCATGATGAAAAGGAAAATAACAAAAAGGGAAATAAAATCCAAGACAGACAAGTGGTACACGACACAATTGTTCACCACCCACTGACAGATTCCCAGCCAGTCCCTCAGCAGCTATCTGTGTCTCCTGGCCAACTCCTCCGAGTTTATATACTGAGCGTGACACTTTATGGTATGGAATATCCCATTTAGCTAGTTCAGGTCAGCTGTCCTGGCTGTGCCCTCTCAGAACTTCCCATGCTCCTGCTCGCTGGCAGAGCATGGGAAACTGAACAATCTTTGACTTAGGGTAAGCACTGCTTAGCAACGACTAAAACATCAGTGTGTTATCAATGTTGTTCTCATACTAAACCAAGACCACAGCGCTGTACCAGCTGCTAGGAAGAAAATTAACTGTCCCAGCCAAAACCAGGACAATTCTGTAACTTGCTCCATATCATGTTTTCCCAGCTGTTGGTTTTGCATTGTTTTACTATATTTTTCTAGTCCAAGGTGCTCCTGTAGGATGAGTTTCCTTCTCAATATTGCTGCATGGTCTTTGCAAGAGCTGTGTGAGGGAAGTAATACACTCCAGTTCTAAGTGTAGCTCATGCTGCTCCAACTCAAAATTCAGAACTGGAAACGATCTTTACCTTGCTGATAGCTTTATATTTCTATTTCAGAGGCTGCTGCAACTAACATGAGTACCTTGGTTTGGGTTTTATGTGGTGAGTATTGAAGAAACCTGTCACCTAGCCTCTAAGGACTAGCAGAGAAAATGGAAGAAACGGAAGGACAGATCTTTGTCGTGACTTGTTCAGGACTAAACAGCAGTTTGGTCTTGGAAGTTGTCTTTTTCTCAAAGGAGTTATGCACAGTGGGCTACATTGCACTCCTGCATCGTACAGCCTTCTGCGTCAGTGGTACAGGTAGCTTTCAGCTTGTCATTTGCTTAAGGTTGCTAGTGCTGCAACAAGCTTTCATATGTGTGCGTTCTTGCCAAGTATATGCCCTTTGTCTGGCTGAATCTACCTTTGTTCCTTCGAGTTTTAAAGCGTATACACCACATTAAAACCATCAGTGTAATTTTCTGCTGGGAGATGGGACTCTGAGCTGAGAAAATGAATGATAAGTAATGAGGACAGTGAGAGCTAATGTGTAAATGCAGAAGTTTTATCCTCTGAAAAATTACTGTGGCATCGAAGTCCCCAGATGAGTAAAAACAATGCACCAACGTTTCATCACAGACTCTCATCAAAACTTCAAATAGAATTTTTACATCCATACACTATCATGAAGTATTTATAATTACTGTGCCAGGAAATCTAGCTGGTGAGTCTCAGAAATCAAAGGATTAAAAATAAAAGAAACATAAATGAATAAATAATTATAGACTTTCCCTGTGCATTCTCTAAACCTAGAGTGTCAAAGTTGTTCTGTAGCAGGGGATGACTGACACTTTCAATTGAGCTCCCTAGGAGAGAAATAAAAAATGTGCCTGTAGAGGAGGGAAGGCTTTACTGTACAGAGCTCCTAGTGAAATCAGTAGGAGTGTTAGCTGTGTAGCTTAATATCTCTGCCCTGGTAATCAGGGGTAGGTGTGTATATATATATATATATATTTTTAAGATAATCTGGCACCAGATAAATAGACAACAGTTTGGTACCTAAATATGTCTCAGGATGGGGCGCTTCCTCGAGTGGATAGTTAGGTTTAGCTGCAGCACATAACCATTGTGATATGCACAGGGTATTGCTGCATAAGGAAATACTTGATTCTGAGTGAGGGTTTGGGCTTTCTTCATATGATGTGGAGAAAACTAGGGGCAAAAAAAGCGCGGTTCTTGGAAATCACTGGGGCACTGAGCTCCTAATACAATCAGGATGGAAAGATGGAAGAAGTGCAATTTGGATGCTTCTAGTTAAGTGGCTGGGCTGATGTTTCTCTTTGCTTGGGATATTGCATGGAGAGCCAGCCAGGCTGTAGGGAGACAGATGCTGGTGGTGGAAGTCAACAAAATCTCTCTGAGCAACAGGGCAGCGAGAGAGAGAGAGAGAAAACACTTAGATCTGTCTAGTGCTATCAGCCTACTCACTGGACTTGGGACATACCCATGCAGTAGTTTGGAAAGTACCCCAGGATTTTGCCAGCTCAAACGACGTTAGAAAGACAAATAATATCTGCTTATGTTTACATGGAGGTGAGCAGAACCAGTGTGATCTCACTTACTATGTGTTGAGCCGAATGTAAAAAGTCATGCTGGATTACCCTGTGTCCCTGCCTGGATGCTGGTCGAGCTGGGGCAGTGTGCAGGGTGAGACTGTATGCAGGTGATACTCTTTCTGCACAGAAAGTGCTTCCTTTTTATGAAGTGGCACATACTTGCTATGCTGCTGGTTGAGAATAGACCCAATGCCTAAGTCTTTGCTGCCTCCAACTACCCAAAGGGGATAGAGGTAGCTAAAGGCACTGGCATGACTTGTAGGAGGTATCAAGTAGCATAGAACTGGGTTTTTTATTTTTGTTGTGTTTTTTTTTTATGTTAACAGTTACATGTGTCAACGTGGTCAATAGAAGCTGTTTGCAGAAAATAGAAGGTATCTCAAAATGGACAGACTGGGGGGGGGTGGGGGGCAGGGAGGAGAAAAGAAACAGAAACACTTCAGAATCCTGGTCATAGCTCATTATCTTGACCCAGCAAGTTGCTTTACCCTACTAGACATCAGTTTTGTAGGGAAAGGTTCCATATTCTTCTGAGGACTGGCAGCATTATATCTTAAATATTTTTCAGCTTTTAGTGATGTTCCTGTGTGAATTGAGTTGTTATACTCTGACTGCAAAGCTGAATCAGTCTCAGTGCTACCGTTAAATACCGAATGATTTAGTGTGTCATCAAAAACTGCATAAACTACTTATTAGAAATGTATTAAACATTCAGCAGGAAATTGAATGTTCACAGATCTCCTTGTAGTAAGAATACCTAAATAATAGAGCAGTCATTACTCAAATTATCTAAACTTAGTTAATTGCACAACAACGTTGTGGTGATTTTGTGACTGATTATTTTGATTATTATAGAGGGCAAGAATGAAGTATGACAAATAGAGTTGAAAAGATGGGGCTGGGCTTCCATGATGAAATGACAGCAAAATGTTTGCAGTGGTGTTCCCTAATGCCCACCAGGTTCTAGACTCTCAGACCTGTAACCTTTCCTGTAGTAGGTAGTTCTCCCTTCTAGTCATCACAATTCCAGTGGCAGCTTCAATGAAAAAAAAAATTCTGTGCGCTTCACTCTAATAGTGCTGATTCAGTTTGCTATATTTATGCCAATGAGAGAAACAATTTTTTCAGATGTTAGATTTTTTTAACAGATCTGAAAGACTCTTTGAATCCCAAGATACTGATATGTGTCCTAACAGTGGTACAATTTCCTTTATTGATGAGTAGGTTTATTGGTTGATTTAGAGCCACAGTAGTAGAAAAGTCCCAGTTGTTAATCTATATGTTACTCTCACTTTGTCGTGAAATGCTGGATAGGAAGCCAACTCTAACAGTTTAAGATGTGATTGAGTGCTTTAAAATGTCTCCCATAATTTTGAAATAGATGCTGATTTCATGTTACTAAAATACTGGGACAATATGTACTTACCCTCTAGAAGGTATGGATCAATCCAGAAAGATGATGGGAAAAGAAGTCCATTCATTGAAAGATGATGTGGGGATACTCTTCACTGTCATTCAGACATTGGATGAGGCCACAGATACTAGGGCCAGAAATAAATGCTCTCATCGTGTCTGGCATTTGTATGAAACAATCTGGTGCATCGCTGTGACTCACAGCTTCCATTTAAGCTGTATTACTCCTCTAGAATTCTGTCTGCATTTTCAGAGTATTTCTGTACTTTAATTTTGAAAATACAGAACAACTGGGAAACAGAAGGAATGGCTGGGAATGGAAAGCATGCCTTGAGTTAAGAGCAATGCAGAGGATATTTGGAGGAGTTGATAATATCATAAGTAAATTAATTATTTGCCCTATATTGACAGTGTGTCTGTGGAGAAAGATCATCTTTAAAAGGAACCATGGTCCTCTCACTTTCATCTAGGCTGATTTATGGTTTTGCAGTCTCTAAGCAGGGGCCTGGGTGATTTGTCCCCAACATGTTTCAAGGTGTACATTTTTCTCATTTTGTCTTCCCCAGGAAGTAGTGAATATTAATATTAGACCTTACTCTGTCACTGTTTTGAGGTTTTCCATGAGGTGGGAAAGTAAGCCCTTTTCATTTGAGAGCTCTAGATAGATAAATTTTGTCCATGGTTGGGCCCAAGATCCAGAAAATGTCAGAGTCTAGAGATGTGTTCTCTGTCCCCATTTGGGCTCTGAAAAATTGCTTCACTTTGCTTACACCCAAACCTCCCTTTTCAAGTCAGGAGAACAAAAGGGAAAGCAACATTTGTGCATAAGGAAATGCACTGACAATGGCTGCAAGTCAGGTCTCTTGCTGATGTTGGCCACTTTATTGGAATGCAAGGATGTTTTTTGACAAAGTTTCTGTGATAGTCCTACATTGTAGACAAAAGATTGGAGATGTTTCCTTCTTTTTCTCCCTCTGTAATGCTCAGGCTTTTGCACCATCAGAGGAATGAAAGTGTTTAACTTTTAAACATGTTGTTGAAATATTAAACAAAGTTTTTCCTGCTGATTGTTAATGCTGTATCAAAGCAGGTTTGAAACCGCTTCATAATCTCTTACATAATGCTGTCATGCTGTTCATGTCACTGATGCTATTTCATCGTGATAGCTGCCACCAGTCGGAGGCTCAGAAATGTGATTGTAACCATGCTTAAATGCATTTTAAATAAATTTCACAGATTATTCTTGGGGGGATGTGCTTTCTTAGGTTACAAGGTTTTTTTAGATGGAAACTGAACAGAATGCTCCATTAAATCAGTCTCCTTGTCTGTGCATTGCAACACAGATAGTCCTTGTCTTCCTCTCAAAGTGGATCTACCTTAAAGTAGTTGCCTTTTGCTGGAGTGGGGTTAAGGAGCTAGAAAACAAACTCTTCCCATCTATTCAATTCTTGCATATAGATGGTTCAAGAATTCAATCCTTTGCTGTACCTTCCATTGCAGCTGGCTGTGCTGCAAAATAATCCCCTTGCACCCAGAGAGGAGTCTGTGATTGAAATCTAGGAGTGCCCTCCCTCCCTCTCTCCCCAGTTTCTGGAAGCTGATAAAGGGATTAGGAGATTCTGCTTCATATGAGTTAGATCAATAACTTGAATAACGTCTTTCCACTTGAGCGGCCCCATCAGTGTGTGAGTGTGCCTGGATATAGGAAGTCTATGTTTCTTTGGAGGAAAAAGAAAGAATTCTACAAACACAATCCAGCTCAACCTGCTGTGGACTGGAATACCTACTGAAATAGCAAAATATCTTTTGCCAGTTAGGAACGTGACTTGGGTATGGGCAGGATAATTTTTCTAGATTAAATCCTTCAAACCTCAATCTAAGAAAGTAACTGAAGAGTATGCTAATGTCTTGGGACAGGCACATGCTTAACTACTTCCCCAAGGCAGGAATGCTTCCTGGAATTACCCTTCAGGTAAAATATACCTTCTGGCATGTTAATTTCTACCTGGAGCCTTCCTGTTAATTTCTACCTGGAGCAGAACCTGTGTTTGTGGTCCTCGCTTGGAAAATGGTACAAAATACTTGTGTGTTAGAAGGTGAGGGGTCATGAAGGGGAAAGAAAGAGGAAGAAGCAACAGAACAGACACCCCCATTCTTTCTATTTCCAATTTGGTAGTGTATTTAAGATCCAACAGAAGAATATAAACCCTGAGATACTTAGGCTGATGTTTAATCAAGAACTTAAAATTGCTGTGCCTCAGGGCAGGGTCAGCCTCTTTGAGAAAATGCTATCATGTTTCTTCAAACTTAGTCATCTTATTTACTTAATCAAAATCTGTTCAGACTGTTTTGTAGTAGTAGTGGGTATCTGGAAATAGAAATGTTCCAATTTGCAATGTCATGGGATATTTAGATCTAAGAAATAAATGAAAACGCTGTGGTGTGGAAGTAGAACTGCCAGAAGGGAAGTTCAGAGAAAGTCCATGAATGCAGCAAATGGCCAAGGAGGAGGATGACTGAGAGGCTGAGAACCTATGTGTGTAGCTGGTCTGATCAGAATTGTCTCCCTAGGATCACAGAAAAGACATTTCTGTCAGAACACTGATTGGAAGGCTTTGCCATTTGGTCTACTTTTTTGCATCTCTATCAATACTTACTAGTTTTGGCAGATTGTTTTGATCCAGTGACTCAGCTGTACTAGGCACCTCTCTGAGTATGGAATAATTAGTCAAATAACTGCTGTCCACTAAATTCAATAGGAGGACTTCCTTCTGACTTTGTAGGATGCTGGAACAAGATCCAACCAGTCTAGCCCGCTTGAAGGCTGTAGGTGTCTACACAGCTTGGTGAGCAAAGATACGAGCTTGTGACACTCGTGACACTTTGCTTGGATGTTTATCTGTTCTATACAGTGCTCTCCCTGCTTTGTTATTACTGCATTGACAAAAGTACACTCAGCTTTTGCAGTGCAAAACCTGAACCTACGGCAATTTCAGTCATTTGAGAAAGAGAGGGGTATATTTACCCTATAGGGATGTGATGGAAATTGGATTACTGGTGTTCCTGCTGCGTGCAGAAGCACTGCTTGTAAGCTTGCCATTATTCATATGAAGACGGCTTTATAGTATCATGGCCTTAAGAATTGAAAGGTGCTTTGGAAGGTTTTTGGAAGGTACTCATCACCGCTAATTGTTATTGATAACAAAAGAATATCTTATCTACATTAATGACAGGAAGCTGGCAATCCACTTATTTTCATATTGCTTAAGGAGAAAAGACACCAGGATCATTAAAAATAGCAGGGAATTTTAAAATATTTTAAATACTGAACAGATTATTCTGTCACTATACTTCAGAGCCTGATACTTGTTATGATTTTTCGATCTTGATTTTGGCTTTTGGAGATGAAATACGCAGAAGGGTTTTATTTATTCAAAGTTAGGTGGGCTTTCCAGCTCCAGCAGGATAGTGTTTCCCTGTTAGCCCACCGCTGTTCACAAATGCAAGTGCCAGGCTCGCAACTGACTCCTTCCTGCACACACATAGGGAAAGCCCAAAAAGTTCTCAGGCTTATTCCAACTATGCCTATAAATCTGCCTGGAAAGAATTCTTCTCCTTCGACAATCCCGGTGATTAATTAGGTAGCATGAGTCTCTGCAACAGCTCAATCACATTGAACAAGTGGTGTCACATTCCCTTCCCAAATGTGATTATTGCACATGTCCATGACACAGCAGCAGGTTCCTTCAGTAAGATCTTTTACCGCTGCAGAGATTACAGAACATTTGCTGCTTTCATTTACTACAGGCACTAGAACATCTCAAACAATTTCAGTTGTAAAGCCAGGGAATGCATATATGTATTTTTAGGATGTATTGGAAATTCTTCTGTGCTATTAAGGACCACAAAATCAAATATATGCAGGATCAAACTGGACTTATAAGATAGATATTTTAGAGGTTACGTTTTATGACTGATAATTCAGTCTTATTGAAAATGTGATTCTATTACTTGTCCGCTGCTGCTTGCTTGCATTTCCTCATGCAGCTAAATTGTTTGGCTTCAATTGTACAGGGCAGATATTCCTCTAAGATACTCCTCATGGCTCCCCCACTTTTTGGCACAGCTGATCCCTGCCTTACATCTAATCCTCCCAGTGTTCATATCTAGAGAGAAAGGCATCCTGTCCAAGAATCTGTGAAGTCAGAAAGCTGGAGTTAATCATTGAGCAACACAATTAAATGGTTAGCTCATAGTAATGTCACTAGTATTTGTGCTTGAATTCTGAACTGGCTAGCATGTCCTCCTTGTAATTTCAGCATTCTCAGCAGGATCATACCAATCTCGACATTTACAAAGGAAGTTGCCCTTAAAACTGTGGTTGTGGTTCTGGTACTTTAGGCCATGGAGTTTAGCGTAGACATTTGCTTGTGTGTGTCGCCTGCTGCTGCCTGGCTGGGCACACTTGTCAAGGACAGGAACAAACCCTAGAGAACCAAGTGCTTTGTGGATGCAGCTATGAGTGACTTCATATTATTTTTCTCCATGAAATCGCTTAAAAAAAAAAGTCTATGGTAACCTGCTGATTTAGTTGGTCATAGTGTCCCTTGGAAAACCCCTGCTTATCTTTTAATAATATGGAGGGCCACACCAGAGAAACGGGAAACAAAGAAAGTATGCAACCCCAAGGCAAGCATTATGCTGGGACCAAAGGTGGGAAGAGAGCTGGGGTCCTGTGTATCTTAACGCAATATTCTCCTAAGTAAAGTGCATTGCAGCTCTGGTGTCTGGCAGAGCTCAGGGTTAAAGGACAGAGCAAGGGGAAAAAAAAAATTATTTCCTGTGTAATTGGAAAAATCTTCCTGGATGTAACTGTCTCTTGCTAACATGTTTCTCTGTCAAAGATGGTGCAGGTTTTTTTACACTGGTGCATAGTGAAGATGCTCAATTTCAGAATCTTTTCAGCCTTTTCTGATTTTTAGTGTTCTTTTTGTTGACTTTAAAGAAAGTTTCAGGTAAATTTTCTGGAAATGCTGTTTCCATCCTGTGATTCCTGTTTAGATCTACCTGCTCTGGTGTCATTATTGTTAAATCTATTTACATCCTGATCCACAAATGTCACATGCTGATAGAGATAGGGTCTGAGCTGCCTACTAAAGATACCAGTAGGAGATCAGCCTCTGTAAGTGCAGTTCCAGACCAGAATACCCAAGTCAAGTGGAGATTAACTGACAAAAAATGAAAGGGAGGTAAATTCAGTTTCAGTTCAGAGACAGTACTCCTAGTTCAGATGGCTGTAGGAGGGAATTTGTTGGTTAATCAAGAAAGGTGCATAGCAAGACCCCTCTCAGTGAATTCTTGCCTAGACATGTGCTCCTTTGAGAAGAGCTCAACCAGTGAAGACAGACTTCTCTGATCTGTTCCGGTTTGGTTGCTGCTCAAGCCGGGTGAGTTTCCCTCACAAAATATTTAGGGAGCAACAACTGCTTGTATGTCATGTAGGTGTTACCATTAGGATATCAGGAAGGTCTGATCCCTATGTAGAGAGGCACCACTAGAGGGTGGGGAACAGTCATTTCTGCTTTGCTACCACAGATGTTTGAGGGACGTGGTGTGCTGGTGTAGACATCATCACCTGAGAACTGCAGTCCTTTGTTGTAGTCTTGACTGTTATACAGAATTGCTTTTTAACCTTGAGCAAAACATCTTCCTTGTCTTCTCTTTCAAACCTTGAATACTGCACAGAGCTGGAACGTCTTCCTGCCGCTAGATGTGGAATGGATGTGTTCCTTTTAGCTGTTTACCCACCAAAGATGTCTTTAGAGTTAAGAGGAAGGGACAGCAACTTGTCAGGGAGAAAGAAATTCTGCTCTTAGACTGTACATATCTCTTTTCATTGGCAATAGAAAGCCTGACCAACAGGAGCAACAGCGATCTATAGCAGATATTTAAACTCTGGGGGGACAAGGCTGCCTATGCAGGGTATCTTGCAGTCCAGATGAGACAAAGAAAAAGTAATGTTTTCAGAAGCATGGGCAAACCCAGTCCCAAAAGTCAAGTAGGCGTAGGGAAGCCAATACTGTTCCTGGTAGCAGTAGACAGCAGACAGCTAAGGAAACTGCTACTTACCTTCTGTATGACTACCTGTATCTTGAGGGATTTCAAACATCCTTACAAAAACCGGGCCATTAAATGATTTTGTGTTCTAAAATGCTGTTTCAGAAGTGAGTTAGGCATTTATTCTTGTAACAGTAGACTGACAGCCAGGGGATCGTGGTATTTAAGTGCCTCCCTCTTTTGTAAATGCCACCAGTAATCCCTTAGCCTCAGTTTCCACAGCTGAAAAAAGACTGTGATATACTAATGCCTACCTTCTTCCTGTAAGTACTTGGCTTTGCCACGGCTAATTCTTTCCTGTGTTCAAAGCACAGTGGGTTGCAAAATTATGATTATTAAAACCAGCTATTAGAGAGTGTTGTCTCCTCTGAGAATATTGATTTAATCACATGTCTCTGTGTATTTAAAGTCTGAAGTGATACGATGTGCAAAGATCAATTTATTCTATGTTTGTATCTAATGAATAATTATGGAGTCTTCTTTGTTCTTTCTGTAATGAATAAAAATGTTATTAGTCAGAAAAGGCAAGAGAGTGTGCTTGACAAAGGAAGCCCACCAGACCATTCTGCATCAGCTTCTAACTTCGTCGTCTTTTTCCAAATATATCTTTTTCCTTCTTTTTTTCCCCCATTTTTATTCTAGTCACTGTAGCAATTTTTTCCTACCCACCAGCTTCTGTGAAAAAAGTGACTTTAAAAATCAAACAAACCAAACAAGTGTTACCTGAGGGACAACTATTGGAACTTAGAGTATGTTCTCTAATAGTGGTCAGAAGTTTGGTCATTTGAAGTTAACCTCATGGCTTAATTTAATATTGATACTTTTTGGTGTGATAGAGTAGAACCATACTTGTGAGGGAGACTGCTGATGGAACATCTGCGGAGGGTCCTGTGGCTGCTTGCTTAAAGGCATACGTGACCTTATGTGAATGGACAGAGATGCACTCCTAGAACATACTCTGTTTAGGAAAGTAGTTTGTGTGGAGGATGAGGTATGCTGATGAGGTGCAGAGTGGCTGTGCTTTAAAAGCTGAAGATCAAAGTCTCTAAGCATGGGTGTCGGAAACTCTCCACTTAGCTCAGTCACCAAATCATCCATGGAATCCTCTTTGCAAAGGGAGATAGTTACCAGCTCAGTCTGTGAAGTAGTGAAGGCCACGCACGCATGTATAAGACTCTTGTGGCTGTCCCTTGTGTTACATGACTCCTCACCAAGGCTTTTTGCTTGCGTATTGATCAGGAAATTCCCTTTTGCTCTTGAGGTACTTGGATGAGGCTTTATTTTCCTGGCCTTCATTCCAGCAGGGAGAGTAGATATGTTGCACTGTGTTGTGCTGCCCCTATATCAGCTCTCAAGAGGAGCAGGGCAACTGAGTACTGTACTGCCTTCTCTCCAAATGTAGGTTTGCTCATGGCCAAGTTATTGTCCTCCTCTGTCCTTGTTCTCTTGCTACAGAGAATACCAATAAAGCATGTGTTTCCGTAGCTACATATCTTTCGTATCTTTCATGTCACCGTTTTTGAGACCATGTCCCAAAAGGAAAGAGATTTATAAAACAAGGGCATGTATCCAGTCGAACACTCCCAGAGACTGTAAAGCTCCAGCTGCAGTGAAAACTAGTCTCCGTGAGATTCTGCTGTCCTTCTGGAGCAAAAATTACCAAATGCATGTGTATAGCCTTGTTAGTAGGGATGTAAAACCAGTATCATTAGGTGTTGACCTTTTTCTACAAAGCCACTTCAAAACGCTCCGAGATTGCAGACAAATGTTCTTGTTTGTTGTTGCCGGCCATGCTGCCGCCTTTGTGTTTTACAGCTTAGGCTGAAAGTAGATGCATAAGAAAAAGACAGCCTGCTTCTTTTGAGCTATTTAGTTCTGTATCCAGGACTTCGGGGTTCCCTGGGTGAAGGGTGGGCAACCTGGAGATGGCATCAGACCTCTGTGGAGTTGATACAGCTGGGGCACAAATTCTCAGCCCAGCCTGTGGGTATAAACATGGAATTGGAGCTGGTGTGGGCATCTTTATTTTTCTGACAGAAAGGGAGAAGTTTGTGTTCAACTCAAGCTGAAGCCAAATTTAAAAGAGAAACAGAAACCCATCAAATATATCTGCTTCCCAACCCCAGCTCCCTAACATTTCCTCAGCTGTCAACACAATTTTGGCCAGCTTTCCTAATAATAATTTTGATCCACCCCTAAAAAGAAGATTTGAATGATTGAAGCACTCCTTTGAGAAATGAAAAATATTTTCAGGTCCAGTGAGAGCTGATTTGTTTTTATTAGACTCACTTCTCTGTTGAAATAAACTAGGGCATGATGTTGTGAATTGCGTGTTACAGTATTACTGCCAATAATATCAACACTATTAATATAATGTCTGTAATTCACTGCATCATGCCTCATTATTTCATCTCTATAGATTCTTCTTGTTGCGAGTGTAATTGTTTTAATGTTGTATTAAATTAACTCTCTAAGAAGTCCAGCACTGTTATATTCCCCCAAAACAGAAGATACCAAGATAGGCACTGCCTCAAAGGTGTTACATTTTTATTGTGAAGTGATAGATAAATATGAGAAATCTTACTTTAAAATATTTCCATGGTATCACAATGTCTCTCAGAGCTGCTGCTTTGTGCAGACCTTTTTGGGCAGGGCACTGTAATTATGTTTTTCTAGAAGTAGTAGTTTCTTTGTATCTTCCCGATTATCTGAAATGAATTTAATTTCTTCAGCCTGCTGGGTTTGTGTTAGCAAACTTGTTTTGTGTAAACACACGAATGTGACCGGAAAGATAGTTCTGTCTCCACTTTCTGACACTGGAATGATTGTCTTTACCCGCTTTATACTGTATGAATGCGTCCAACCTTTATGTAATACTCACTTCTTCATTAGGCAGCTGAGGAGAGTAGAGCATTGTGGGTATATGTTAAATTTGCTGTTGAGATGTTTGTACCTTTGGCAAATGCATTGCAGGCCGCAGTAGCAATGTAAGGCTTGGGAAGCTCTGGAGCCAGCTGGTCTGGATGTAGCTAATGCTGGTCTGTGACACCTTTCTGAAGATAAGAATGTAGTCCCTGTCTCAAAGTTTCTGGCTTACAGAACTCTTTAACTGGGAGGTGGAGTTAAAGCTAGAATTCAGAACAAATTAGACTGTTTTTTAGTATTTATTTAATTTGAAATATACTTTTGTATGTGAGGTGGTGTGTGTTTTCATCACTGTGCCAGGGTGTTGCAATTGGTGAGATGTTTTGGTTTTAATAGAGCTCAGGCCTATGGCTTTGAAAGTCTGTCTGCAATGTAGCTGAAATTCTCCTAAAGGACATGCATTTTCAGCCTTTCCCCTATACATGTTAGGCATACTCTAGAAATTTTCTCAGGGAATTATTTTCCCATAGGAAAGTTTTCACCTACAAAATCTCATTGTCGATGGGAATCTGTACTGGAACGCAGATCTCATCTTTATGCTTCCTTCTCGGGGAGTAGGGCTGCCTTATCAGATGACACCTGCTATATAAGCAATGGCACAAAGGACAGAGGCAGCTAGTTTCTGCCAATACTACATTGTGAGATGGCCAGCTTGCAGCCTCAGACCCGACTAATTCCCTGTTTTTTCTGATGGGACTGTAGGAAACTTATTCCATGAGAAACTGGCGTTTGTGTGTTATTATGATTCCTCCGAAAATATCCAAAAATTAACATTTCTTTTGGAAAGGACTTCTGTTTTCTCATGAGTTCTGGCTGTAATATAGAATTTTCTGCAAAGTAACAACAATAATTTGGCTTTCGCTTTCTCAACATTTTTTGCTCTTTTTCTTTGTACATACCCTCTTCTATGTCACACTGACTTTTGTAATAGAAGTTTCTTCTTGCTTCTTTATTTTCCTATTAAACTGTTTGGGCGGCACATAAAACATTTGCCATTGTGTTTTTAGCTTAAAAGTAGGCAAATATCTGATTTCACTGCATCTTTTCCAAAGTGGGAAGAATTTCTGTTACCTTTCACGAACCAAATTATGTAAGATGAAACATACTGGAAGTTGCAAGGTGTTGTGAAAGTAGAAACATAATGTATGCCCTATTGAAAATAGGGCACCTTGTAACGTTGCATCTTAAACTGAACATGGAGTTTCAACAGGATGTGACTTGCTAAGAGCAAGGGATGTTTTCAGTCTTTGACTTGATCTTAGATTTGAAACAGGGATGTCTATTTCCTTTAATCCGTATGAGTGCAAAATCCATGAGCCTGGAAGATTTGAAGACTGCTGAAGTGAAATAGAGAATGCACCACCTCTTTAAGTCTGTAGAAGATACTAGTAAGTTTCTTGCATATATGTACTCTTCCTCAAGTGCTGTTTTTCTTTTAAAGGTAGAAAAGTTGCTGTGGAAACCTGCTGCCACAGCATTTAAACCATCAGCAATGTATAAATGTCTGTTCTGAGAATGGCTAGTGGCAAGTCAGGTGAATTAATTTAAATCTTCTGGGAATGGCAGCAGCAGACCTGGAAAGTATGAGAGAACAGCCTACAACAATTAATGTTTGTAATAACAGCCTTTGGGTTCAAAGAGGTCAGTGGGACCGTTCATTTTATACAGAAACTGGTAGTTGAAGTTTCATTTACCAACTTTGTTTAATAATGAAACTTCCTGCAGCATCTTTAACAAGCACAAAGACATCTAGCTGATTGGAGAGACATCTAGCATTCAACCATCTGAAGTTACTTTTTTCTGTGGAATTAAAGTTGGAGCCAGGAAAAAAAAATATTTACTGCTCATTATTGTTCATGCATATTGCATTTCTGTATGTAAGACAAGCAGTAAATGTTTTTTAGTCTTTTTCATCAGTGAATGCTTGCAGGAGAAAGAGAATTTCACTTACTTCACTTGAACAAATAGAGTTCTGTGGAATCCATCTGAAATACCTGGATTGTTCATTTTTAATAGCAAACAGGACTGATCTTAAAAGTAAATAGCAAGGTAAAAGAAGAACAGTTGTCAGTTAACTTCATCATTCCTTCCCAGAGCTGATTTTTTTTCCTGTTTCAGTTTGACTGCAGCCGAGACAAGAACCAGAAATGCTAATGACTTGCTGTACATTGGGAATATGGCAAAAAGTCCTCATTTGCAGACAACAATGACTCATAAAGGAAATGCCATGATGCAAGGGATTTTTCTCTTTCATTTATGGTTTGATTTCTGTCATTGTTTTTGGATAGTCATAGGAGTAGCTGAATGCCACTCAGGCTTTAAAAACAGAAGTGAGCCTGAAGCAAATAGCCTTGCACACTGGGGAAGTTCAGAACTGACTTCCCACCAGGCTTGCTTTTCCTTTTGGATGTGATTGGAGAATAAAGCTTCCCTTACAGGAAAACTGAAATCTTTTAGACTTCCCTTCGGCATACATCAGGATGAAAGTGAATCCCTTGACTCTGCTTGTTCCCTGTCCTCACCAGCCATGCTGCTTCCTACATCCCTTCACTGCTGCTCTGCATGTCACTCTTCTTCTCCCTTTGCTTCCAAACACGTTAATGTCTCTCTCATGCTACTTTATGAAACATCCCCTACATCCCATCTGCTTCTATCACTGTCACTTCTTCTCCCTCTGTGTTTCAGCTCCTTGAGCAAACTGTGCCATGGCATGCTTTCCTAGCTGTTCATTTCCACGAGTACATTGCACCTGTTGTCTACTTACTGTGTGGGCTTCCTGCTCAACACTGAGCAAGTCCCTCCCAGCTGCTCTTTGCATCCTGAGCCTAGATTGCCTGAAGCTCTAGGATAAAGGCCATGTTTCACAGCTTGGTTCCTAAGCAGCTTGTTACTGAAAGAATGGAGTTTCTGCTCATCAGAAATGGGATTTACATCTGAGAGTGCAAAGTCAATACCTCCTCCTCTCTTCCTGCTATACAGATCCAGGGATTAAGAAATGTCTTTAAAAGGCATGGCTCTTATATTCCTGCACACACACCACCACCCCCACCCCCCACCCCCCCCATTGCAAGGCTTTTCTCTCTTATGTGATTGTCCCAGAAATTAAGACAACAGAAGACCTTAAGTCTTGTAATGTGCATCTAATAAGACTTTTATAGACTCGTTTTCCAATTGCAAAGGAGAAGTGACACAGGATATAGGTGCTACCCTCAACCTGCATCTTTCCTGCTCTGCTTTTTTAGGAATGTTGTCGGTGTTGTGCCTTTTGGTGTTTTGTGCTGAAGGTCTGTACAGAGAATGCTGGAGAGGTCATTGGTTTGTTTTGGCGCTGTCAAGTTTTCTGTGACATGTTTAGTGGGGTTCTCAGGCAGTTTCTGGGTACATGTTTCACGGTAGACAATGTTTATGATGTCTTGATGAATCAATTAAATTGTTCAGTCCTCAGTCCCTAGATTCATAGCTAATGATTTCTAGTTGTACTGCTGCCTGCTGTTTGGACACGAACCTTCCATATCCTGTGGGAGACAATACTACTAGAAAGGTATAGCATGGCCAACTGAGGAGCAGTGTAGAGGCTTTTCCTCCAGTGTGCTGCAGACTCCCCTTCAAAATTTTGATTCATTCTACCTCAGAGGCTGACACGGAGGAGTTCAACATCCAAAACCTCCTGGTCTTTTTCTGTTCTCGTTCTGCCCACTATGTCTTGTCTTTAGCAGGAGGGACTTCAGTGCTCTCATTGAGATAGTTGTCCTTGAAGAGTCTGCCATCTCGTGGTGGTCTTCTCTGTTGACTACTCTCTTACTGGGAGTTACCCCTTTGGCAGGACAAACCCAGATAACGTTGTATGTGAGTGCCCCATGCAGAAGGTAAGACCTAACAAGCTAGAAATTAGAGAAAGTTGGTATAATTCTCTCAGCATTGCAGCTGAGAAGCTGAATTACAGGAAAGTGAAATAACATGTCTGTTTCTGCACAGTGAGCGCTGGTCAGGATTGTGGACACAACTGGCTCCCTTCAGCTCTAAGCTTTAGCTTCTATGCCATTTTCTCTCCTTCTCCCTTCCTCTAACAGCACAGGGTTTTTTTTCATACAGAAGGAAATACTTTCTGCAGTGTTGCAATAATACATATCTGAAATTTGAAGAAAGCCCATACCCAGCTTTTCCTGCCCGATATTCTTGGCACTATGACATCATAACCCCTGCATATCCTGTCACTAAAACAAATGTATGAAGCAGTTCCACTTCTCCTCTTTAATTGGAACGAGCTTGTTTCAAGGAGCTGAAGAGGCAGACTACTCACAAAGGTTAGTGCGGAGAAATATATCATTGTCTTGCAAGATGTTCTAAGTGGGTCTCTTGAGTATCAAGGTCAGAGTTTATTTAGCAGCAAGTTCTACTGGTATGAATCATCAGTAGTGTTCCTTACACAATTTATCAATGCCTGGCAATTATACTTTATTCTCTAAAGAAATTCTACTTTTTTTTTTTCAGGAAATGGTGCACATTTTTAACTCTTAATTGTCCTTTCCAAGTATAATTCTCCATTCGTTTGCTGTAGAAAAATGGATATGAGATAGCACTGTGTGCTATTGAGTAGGTTTTAGGACAAAAATCAGTTCTGTATCAAAACCAATGCTTTTTAAAAAACAAAGTTGATTGAGGCAGAATTAATTCTGAGTAAAATGCTGTTTTTCTTTATTTTCTGTGCCTTAAAAAACATGATATTGGGGCAACAGGATGTGTAATAGTTTTTGTGGTTTTTGTTGTTGCTTTTCTTTTAATTTGTAATGGGGGAAAACGCCATCATTACTGGGAAATGAAACAATGTTTTTGGGAGTTTAATCCATGCTTCAGTGAAATCGATGAACTTGGTACTTCTGAAAAATCAGGATGTTTTTTACCAGTTTGGTGAATGAACCTCGGTTAACTGCCAGACTAAATGTGGCTGGGCTGTTCTGGCTGAAATGGTTCTGAAATTCCAGCTGCTGGCATGTGCCGTCTCTAAAAATGAGTTAAAGCCCTTGAACTGAGGGTGGCTTCAGTAAGTACCAAACATGGGCAACAAATCATGAACTCTAGGTCACTGAGTAGCCAAGAGGCTTATCCACTGTTAAAGTAGTACTGAAAAACAGAGCAGGTAGTAAGGTTACAGCCAGCATTTTGTACACCTGGAATTGCTTCCTGGACTATAATTCACCATCTCTCTAAAAAAAACCCCAACAAACTAACCAAAACCAAACACCAAAAAGCTTCACATTAATAAACAACCCCCCCACCCCCATTGATTACTGAGTAGGGGAGAGACACATTTTTCAAAAAAGGCTGTTGTTGCTTTATATACAAATAATACCCAGTCTTACTATCTTCACCTTTTGCTAGCCGTACTACATAGTACTTGTCTGTCACATACTGTGCCTGTAAGACAACACTCCCAGACAAGCTCCTGTGTTTGGTGAAGTGCTGTGACATGTGTGGGACATGTTGAGGATGCCCGAGGCCTTACGTCGCATTTCTGGAGGCACCTGGTGTTTCTAATACAGCTGTCCAGTTAGAGCTTCCCAGTGTTTCATCAAACACTGTATTTCTTGCTTCTTTGCTCTTACAGCATCAAAAAAATGTGACTGACCTAAAATACTAACCAGCTGCAGACTCACTCCCCACCAAACCATTTACTATCTCTCTGACATTTCAAACTTCAGAATGTGTCTTCAAGCTTTTCCCTGCAGTTAGGCAGACTAGCTATTTCCTTTCTGGGGAAAAGCTTAGATTGCCATGTAACTGAAATCCAGGTGCTCAGTATTCAGTGCAAATACTAAAGATCACAACATTCCCCATCTTTCTTGGGAGTGCCTTTCCCAAGCTGTGTCTTGAGCTGTGGCTGAAGTTTCCCCAAGTTATCTGTGGAGATAAGGAACGCTGCAGGTTAGATTGTGTCTGTACATGGTGGTGAGGCTCTTGGCCCCGGAGAGCTGATGTAGTTGGAACTGTCAACAAAGCAGGTGTCGGAATATAGAAATGACTGTCATGTTAGTGGCAGAGCTACTGCGAGTCAGTTACTCCTACCCATTGTGTCAGCCTTAAAACTGGACCCGACCAAGGAAGGTGGTGTGATGTGGTGGGTGCACAGTCACTGCAGAGCCAGCATTCAGTCTTTTCTATCAGCATACAGCTGAGAGTAGAGTTGAACTGAGAGCAGAATACTCCACCCTGCACTTGAGGAGCTGCTTTTGTGTTCAGTAGTAGCAGGGGGCTATGCTGTCTTCTGATCTTTCCTCTGTTATTTAGGATTCAGAGGAGTGGTGCTGGACTTCAGTATTAAGTGCAGCAAGTTATCCAGAGCTGCACCATGGACCGGGCTACAGGGTGAGGAAATAGCTTCAGTATTCTGCATGAGCTGTGGAGATTATGGGGCGTTTTGCTGAGAAATACAGGGCTGGAAAAGGGAGATGCAGCACAGGGGCAGGGGCTGTGACGGTACTTCCCTAGTTATCCAGTAGGGAGATTTGTTTCTGTTATAAGCCATCAGGAGATAACCTCACTGCAGAAAGAGAAATGGGGACAGAGCTGAGATGCAAGAGTCCCAAGATCTACACTTATCTTCAAGGTAGTCATTTCATTTAAGGCAGTGCAGTGGAGTTTGCCAACATGTTTTGGTCGAAAGTGGCTTGTTTGAGTTTGGAAGACTAGAATTTAGATATATTTGAGCCGATTAATGAACTGTGCTCGGACAGCCACTTCTTTTTGCACCCATTTGACTGAACAATGTAATACTTCATCAGAAGTAAAATCAAACTGGTAGAAGTGAGTGTGTGTGGGCAGACACTGGACATGTCTTCTCTGTGCACAAGTTTTGAAGCAGAAATAAAGAGTTAGATGTGACGGAACCTATCGGCAAGTCTGGAGGCGGTATAACCATGTCAGCATAGCACTAAAACTGGTGCAAATAGCCTGGCCAGGAGGCAAGAGTTTATTTTCTTTGGCTCTGTGCCATGCTGTCAGGGCAGTATTGAGTTTGCTGTTGAGCTAGCATCTCCTCAGCAACTGTGTTGTGCAAGTGAATGTGTGCAAGATGACAGTTCAGTGGTGTAGAGGTTTGTTTTGTAGCTTCTGGTTGTTTTGGTGGCAGTGGTTTGTGGGGTTTTGTTTGTTTTTTGAAATGCGTTATGGTCAGTAAAGCAGTAGGAGGAGTCTTTTCAGTACTGTTGGCTTCAGAGGTTACTATGGACCTTGTTCTCTTCATCAGAACAGGCCAGTGTGTTCAGGCGATGATAAGACCTAAGCTGCATTGAATTTTTGGGGAAGGCTTTAAGAGAAACCTAAAATACTGCTTTTAATATTCATACAAACCAAGGAGGCTGTACACATGAGAAGAAGCTTTTAAGAGGAAGAGAGAAGAGCTGCACCTTTTGAGTGGGTCACAGGACTTTTCAAATTGAAATAGTAAAATTGATTCTTCTAGAATGCTTCAGATACACTGTGTAACACCCAAGTGTTCAAGGTAGACGGTATTGAGGTTTCATATAGCATATGTCCCATTTGAGATTATCCTGCAAGCTTTGGGTACACAAGGGACAGATGGGTCTACTAGAATACAACACTGGGAAGCACTAATGAATTTAAAAAGGGTGCACTTTGTTCTCAAGCTTACCTCACTCCTTTTTTTTTTTTTTTTTTCCCCATGAAAAGATGTTATTATTAGACAGGAAACTGTTACTTGGTGAAAAATGCCCTTTTTTACTTGGTTGTGAGTTATGAGCCTGCTGGTTGCCTTTCATAGGGTTTATTAAAGCTGATTCTGGTTTCATTAGAGCCTGTGATAAGCAGGACTGTAAATTTGCTTTTTGTTTGTTTTTACTGGGCACTCAGAAAATGCAATGGTCCTATCTGTGAAAGTACTGCAGGTGGCTTAAACAGTATATTGAACAACCAAAAACAGCACTGCTGGGGAAATAGCAATGTAAAATGGTGGTGGATCAAGTGAACAATGAAAAGCAGAACAGGACAGAGGGAATCCTCCTGATTTCCTAACTTCTTATTAATCAAGTTTTCTCCCATACTAATAATTGCTTGAACATGTTCCTGTTGCTCTTTAAAACTTGCCTCTCTTGACTCAGCTGTGGGCTCATAAAAATTCAGTGAACTCTTGAGTTATCATAGTTTCCATAGAGAGAAGAAATTATATGGCAAATGTCTAATTGCAATGAAAAGTCACCTTAAATGCAATTCATGGGCATCTGAAAGATCTTGTATACTACTTTGCATAAAAGTTTACTTCTCTAAGGTATTCTGTGGACAAATCATTCCCATAACAGTTTTCATAGAGATGAGAATATCCAGTGATGGCTCTGGTACATGCTCTCCATGGTAGGGAACATGGAACTTCTGCTGCCTTCTGTTGCTAAATCTCTGGGTTTGCTCACTTACCTGTTCTTTTCTACTTTTATTTACCTCTTTAACCAGGAAAATTTGCAGACCTAGGTGTTACTCATCTCTCTTCTTCAGTACAATTTTGTGAAATGCTGATAACGTGAAATCCTTAATCTGTCTGAGGATGCTCTGGTCAGATTTTTGTGTTCATAGTGCCCTTGGTCTGGGGTAGAATTCAACTTTGAGGGATGTCAACTGTCCTCTAGATATCTTAAGTGGCAGCTGGAAGCTGCATATTTGAGACAGGTACATCTAGATTGCTTAAATAATACAAAAACACAAACCCAAATAAATGCCTAAAGACCTAGTTATCAAGTTCTTATGAAGACAGTGCTTACTTTCTGGGCACATAAAAATTCTTCAGGTTCAAGCGTAGATGCTACTGCATGACCAGCCAGTTACGCTGGGAGCACCATAACGAATGGAACCTGCTCTCCTGTTGCTATTGCCTTTGTGGATTCCCCAGCATGAATTTACTAGCCTTTTCTCTGTGGAACCATTAGTCCTATTCTTCTCCTCTTCAGATATGTCTCTGCTTACAGCCCTTGAAAATCTGTTTTGTTTTTTTTTTTTTTCAGAAAACTCTCTCAGATCTTATTTAATACGTCTCGTGGGCTGAGAAGGTAGTATTATTTAGGGTCATAGGAACATATACTGTGATTGTATACTTCTCCTTAGGATATGGAACAAGAAAATAATACATTGTAACGAGATCAAGCAACTTACTTGGCTCAATGTGTACAGGGGGAACACAGAGTCTTTGTAAGATACCTTTACAAATACATTTTTTGAATAATTTGTGTTATAAAACCATAGAGGAAATAAAGGCCTTATTCTGCCATTTGCCTGCTTGCTTTATGACTTGCTGGTGTTGGTGACTTTAATTCCTAAGAAGTGCACAATTTTTATGGTAATTTTTCTAATTTTACTGAAGCACCAGGGGGTGTGCGTGGGAGACTGTGACTCTGGCATTACATGGACAAAAAGCAGATGAAGTGTCAGAACTCTTGGGTGAATTGCACAGATGGAGCCTAGCTGACTTGCTCTCAAATGGAAGGTCTAAGGAGGTGTAAGCACCTTTCAGGAGTTTGCCATGAGTTTTCTAGATCAATTCAGACTTCAGGCTCTGCTTGCTTACTGTTTTCAGACACCGCATTCTACACTACAACTATACAACTTCTGTTCAAGCAGATAAGTAATTTCAATTTTGCTTTCTTCTGCAGAACACATCTTGGTTTAGTGGTGAGGCACTGTATTTGAAAAAACATTTCTCTGAGAAGTTAAATTTGTGAGACACTGGACTCTTCTGTTGGATTTCTTTTTAACAAAATAGTTCAACAAAGCTGTAAGTGTTGGTAGATTGATGTTTTGGATTGTCTATGCTCTTGCTTTTCTTGCTGTTGTTACTTTCTTTTCTTATCGAAAATAATGAAAATGGGAATGTCTGGAAAAAAGTCTTTGTTGTATTATATTCCAAAACAGTAATCTTTCTCCCTCTCTTTGAAAAAAGAAACATTTTTCTGACTTATTTTCAAAGAAATACTTTAAACATTGTAAGTGGTCTAACAACTAAATCTGACTCTCATCCTCTCAATCTCATGTGGTTTTGTTACCTGCAAACCAAGGCACAGCAAGCTGCTGCTGTGTTGTGTGCCTGCTCTCTGTGTCCAGGCACACAGGAGATAAGCCCTGTACTATCCCCCTATCCAAGGGTAAAGCCCTGTGGTGGAGCCTTCCCTAGAACAGCGTGTTGGGAGGGCGCGCAATGACAGCTCAGTGGGCAACATTCAGGTTTTCCTAAGAGAGTTGCAGCTGCTGCTGACTGTAACCAGACAGCATTGCTGAACCGGTGCTGTGAAATTTCCACAGTGAGGGAAACAGCAAAGCCTGACAGAAGGAAATGCAAAAAACCACCCTGTGCAGGCACCTTCATCTGTTCTGAGGCTTGCTATGTCCTGGAGACTTGGAAAAACCCTGGTGGTGTCTTAGTTCTAAGCAAGAATCTGCTGACCTGCTTCAGTCTCCCTGCTTCTGCAGGAGAGCTCCCTGTCCCCATAAGCCAGGTCCATTTGGTCTGTTCTTTCCTAAGCTTGATCTGAGAGCGGTGTGACTCTGAGGGGAAACTGAAAGGCAGTCTCTTCAACTGTCTGACTGCAGGCTTATTTGCTGGGTTGGGAGACACTTTATCTGGAGCTGTTGTATTTCCTTCTTGGCCGCTTCCTAGCGGGCCTGTTATGAAGCTGTGAATGCAGAGAATTAACCCTGTGTCACCACATTACAAACGTTTCGAGTGACTCTCTCCCAGAATATACGGACTAGTCCCATGTCTTTCCCATGTTCTAGAACAGCAGCTCCACAGAGGGATTAAATGACCTGACTACTGTTGGGAAGGGACCCTGCCTTAGCAGCAAGTGTGGTTTAAATCAGTACCTCCTCCTCCTCAGCTGCTCCTATTATCTCACCTGTTCAGTATCTAAACTAAACATGGTGTGTTAATGGAGGGGGTGAGGAAATGTACTATTCTGTGAGATACCAGAGATGTCTGAGCTTTAAATAGAGCCTTCTCCAGGCTTTTCTAGACAGTCAGTGAAGAGTGCTTCTCCTCTATGCAGTCTGGTTTGTCTGAAATAAAGATGAACTTCCAGAGGACCCTTCTCCTGTTGTCTTTCAAGACCCTGGGAAGCCTTGCTTTTCTGTGTTGACGCTGGAGAGAGGATTTCCTCTGTGCCAGTGCTATTCATGTCCTTCTTCACATCTGTATGCTGCGACCATGACAAATCCTACTTCTCATGGAACTGTGCTATGAATAGCTGCTGCAACCTGGATATTTTCAACCTTATTTCCAGACAGCTGGCAATCACGAAACATTAAGCATCATGATTTCTCTAAAGATACA
Organism: Falco peregrinus; assembly: GCF_023634155.1. Taxonomy (NCBI): domain Eukaryota; kingdom Metazoa; phylum Chordata; class Aves; order Falconiformes; family Falconidae; genus Falco; species Falco peregrinus. The sequence goes on from NC_073722.1 coordinate 64,875,320, forward strand.
GCTTAAGTAGTTATATAACACGAGTAAATTGCTCTGAAGATAGTGAAGATAAATGTTAAGGTGGAGGTTGGTATTGTCAGCTGCTAAACTAGTGATATTTTGCAGTTTGTTGTGTTGATTCCATCAAGATTCTGCAGTGGTCTTTGCTCATCTGTATCAATGGTTGGTATCATATTCCTCTGTTATGCAACATAAATCAGTAATATCTCTTCCTTGCAGGGAAAATGTGCAACAGTTTATTGCCTTGTAGAAGAAAAAATAAATTAGCAGTGCTGACTGTAACTACACCAAAACACGAGGGAAATCTGTTTGCCATGAAAACATCCATAAAGGAATTATCTTGCTGAAAATCAGGTATAAGAATTGCCACTTTAGTACATGACTAGCTTAGATGAAAAGGTGAACTGCTGAGCAACATTTCTCACTCTATGAAGTAATATAGCATAATTCTAATGCAAACACATTAACTGAGGGCCAACTTTATGATAGCTAGAGTTGAGATTCTTGGATACTTGCCTAAGCAGAGCGGAACTTACCACGTGCAGCAAAACTCCAAGCCCTGTGGTTATTAAGAGGAATACTTACACTCTTTGTAACATCACAAGAGTCAGAAGGAGGAGGAAGGAGAGCCTTTGTGCTTGATGACTGGCGGGACTTTTAGGAGGAACATGAAAGAGGACAGGTCACAGTGCAAAAAACAGGTGAGGGCTGGGCCTGACGAACAAGCTGTCCTTCCACTAGGCTGGCAGGGAGAAATCTGGAGCAGCTGTATGAGACTTGCAATCTCATCAGGTCTGGTACAGCAGTGCTCCTTGCTGTGGACCTCAGATGACTTTAACCTTTGCTCCTGTTGAAAACCACCTGCAGCAGATCTAGCTGTAAGTGAGTAACAAGGTATTTGGCGTAGGGAATTGAAGATAAGCTGCAATGAAGGTCAGATTTCACCTGTTTGTGCCGTTACTGTGGAAACAGGTATTATGTTTGCTAGCCTGGTGGACAAAGTAGGTATGTGTAGACCTTTGACCTCTCTTCATTTTACCGTTTTAAATTGCTAGAGGAACAGGACAGAACAAAAAGTGTATAGGGGGACGTAGTAAAGAGGATATTGCTACCCAGGCCTCAGGCCAGAATGAAAGGATGTATTTATTTGCACAAATGGACTGATCATTTTGAGCATGCTGCAGCCTCCTATATGAAGTATCATTAAAGCTCTGTACTGTTTTTTTCCTCTCCTACAGATTCCTGGGAAGAATTGCATATTGGCACCACCTGGAAAAGGGAGGGTGGACACCCTAGTGCTCTTCTGCACACTCAGAAAGCCTTAAAGTGCTACAAGTTCAAATTTAAAGCAGTTACAAGATTCCTCTGTGATATGAAGCCTGGTTCATTTCTAGAATTACTTTAGTATTTCCCTCTAGCACAGTCTGTGGTATTACAAAGATTTTAGGGATTCCTGATCCTCCTACATTCTATGTCATATTCTAATTTTTTAGGTCTTGGTGTGCGTCATAGCGAGGGAATGAATTTTTATATATCATGTTGAGAAAAATTTTCTGGCTTGTGAGATTTGGACAGGAAAGAGAAGGAGTCTGGACTGTTTTCTACTGTGCCTTGTTAAGTATTATGCAGGTGCTTCTGAAGAGCTGGGCTTGATGTCTTGGGTCTGATGGTTTTATGATCCTGTGAAATTAATCCTGTTTGTGAATTGCATGTGCATAAATACCTAAAATGGAGAATACCATCTCTGCCTAGAAAATATGCATGTCTTTTATGATGTGGCCATGTAGAGTTCTTCAGCCCAAACTCTTAGACTTAATGGGTAGTGGTGTGACTTTGTATAAGGCCTTTTGATGGGAAATTATCATTTAAATTCTCTCTGAAGTCATCAGTTGATAAAATAATTTTAAGTAATCATTAAGTGCTTCATTAGGCTGTTTTCTTCTGAAGAGGCTTTAGTTAGATTAAAACTGAATTGTGCTTATTTTTTATTATCCATTTTTACCTTCCTTTTTCCTAAATGGACTTCGGTTCATGTGTTTTTGAAGTTTAATATCAGTTCAACTGAATGCTCTTGAGTTCCTGAATTAATTTGATCATTTTCTCTTAATGACCATGAAGAGTTTTGTTAAGCTGTAGTGCCATTAAACTCAAGCACTGCGGTGTTTAGAGCCAGCAGTCACTGGGAGAGAGCCTACAGGTAGAAAATAGAACTTGAAATTGAACAGAATGTATGATGGGTTCATTTACTGTGAATCCAGTGACAATCACCAGGAGGCCACATGGTCCAAAGTGATCTAAAATCAGTAGTTTGCTAAAGGAGAGCACTAAATTTTTCAGGATATGTTTTGATCTGGGGCTCAGCTCTGCATTGTCCTTTTGAAGTCTGATTAATACTTCATCATCTGTTGCAAATAAAAATCTTGTGAATACATTTTACATAGCTGCTGTTTAATTAAAGAAAACTCATGTGTCCTTGGCGTACTTGACACACTCTCTTCCTACGGAAGCTGGGGGAAAAAAAACCATTGTCATATCTGTACCCATCAAAAATGTTTTGATTTGAATAAAATGGGGGGTATTGTTTTCAAGGCAAATTGCATTTTGTCTTAGGAAAACATAAACATAAAACTAAATAATTTTAAAGCTATTAAAAAATAAAAGGTTGTTTGAAATGAAAAGCTGTTGAAAACATAAGTTGCTACTTTCAAATTCCTCAAAATTCTTTTCTGTTCATCTTGTGCTCAAACACATTTCTAAACATTTTGACATCACACAATTGACATTTCACAATGAAAAAAATAGTTTAACGTGTCAATTCTGGTTTAATTGTTGTAGCTCAAGCTGTACTCTATGGATTATGTGAACTGAGAATAAATGGTTCCCAGGTTGTACTAATATTCTGAGTAGTAGGGGCCATTCCTAGGAGGCGGGGGCAATATGAAAGGTGCTGATTTATCTTAAGTGCAGTGAATAATTTTGTATGTATTTGGACCAGGCAAGATTTTCAGAAGTGGCTAGCCTTGGGCTTGCTTTCTTGTCACTGAAATTGTTGGGATTAGCATCCCTGGCAGGCTGCTGATCGGCATTTTGAGAAGACCATTTACACCTGCTCTCACAGTAGAATGGCTTCTTTCCATTGCCACCACATGTGGGGAGGAGGTGGGCAGTGCTGTGGAGGAAAAAGGATGTTCTTAATTCAAGCTAATAGACTTCAATTAAAATCTTAGTCATGCCACAGCAGTTTTTAATCTTCTCATGGATTAGCAGGGTGAGTTAAAAGTGAAGAGTTTACCTTCACAGCTAATGCTTGTCAAAATTGAGGATTCCTTTCCCTTCCTTTTAAATACAAGTAATCTGTCTGGAGTTTGTAGGACCTGAGTTTGTTTCTTGGGTTTTTTAGGGGGGTGAGGGGTGAGATGTGTTGCTTTGTTTATTGGCTTTTACAGTGAAAGTATGGGATTTGCCCTTTTGATTAAAAACATGTTAATGATTTTAATGTATTACGTGTTTCCCCGGGCCTCTCAGTTTTCAGGTTTGCTACCTGATACCCCACTTTCTGTCAGAACTTTCCTGGCTAATATGACTCACAAGATGTTCTTTGAATATCTACCCTGAAGGGTCACTACACACAGAAGGTGGTTATTACCTTTATATCAATTTTAGCTCAGGTCAAGTTAAAGTCTAAAAGAAATGGGAGTATAATAATGAAATGCGGAATAGGTGGAGTCAATGTAAATGAAGTTTATAGTGACAAAACTGAAGAAAAGAAAAAGAAAGAATATACTTACTTCACATACTGCAAGATCACCTTTGAAAGGTACTTGTGGTAAATCTCTGGCTCTCCCTCTATCCACGGGGCAAACTGGGAGTCAATGCCAGACTACTCTGGGCAGGAAGCTTCCTCCTACTGCCTGTTCTGTCTTCTCTCTTCAGCAAAGATGCTTTGCTAGAGCAGGACAATATGCTTGAAGGACTCAAGTAGGGGTTTGTTGAATTTCTCATCTTCTGCTTCAGATTACTGATCCTTTCTCAGCATACTTTTGAATTCTCCATCCCATGTCTATTCCTATGTTTCTTTTTCCCTGGAAGGGTGGCCTGCTGCCCTGGTTGTCCTGATATACACACATCCAAGACGTGACTGAATTCTTAGGAAGGTGTTACCTGCTCTCTTCCACTTATAAAGCCATATGTATGAAGTCTTTCCCTACGTGAAGTCTTGTGATTCTCATAAAAGTAAATATAAACATTACATAAAATTACATTTTTTGATATGTGAGGCTCACTCGTGGCTTCTGAATGTGACCAGACCCTATGATAGCTCTTAGGCTGGAATGGGAAGGATTTGGGGGAGGGAGTAACTAACTCAGTCTGAGGGCTGCTGCTGTAGAGTCCATTGACCAGTTCTCACGAGGGCCTGCTAATTACCACCATTGTCAGAAGTTTTCACTAATAAATTGGAACTTTCTGAGCTGCTGTTATTTAGCATCTTCTCCTTTATGAGCTTTAAAAAAGCCCTAGCAATCCCCTTCTTCCTTCTTGACTGACATTTATATCTTACTAAAATGCAGGTAGAGAGCTACTTCAGCAAAGATTGCCCATGCTTAACAGGCTGCTGTACACTTAATGGGTATACTTCAGCTTCCTTTGAGAGCTTTGAAGTAGAACAAGAGTTGCTTTGAGTTGGACAGCTCTACATCACTGCAGCATGTTAGTACAGCATGAACACTATATATCTCTTATTAGAATAGATTCTAAACTTACTGCATAAAACTGGCAGTAACTGGATGTCTTCGTGTACTTTGAAAGTAAAACTAAGGCTCTGTCAAATGCTGTGCTACCTGTAAAAGATACCAAGCTCTATCTCTTTGGGCTGCAAAGAGGCAGTGTTATTCACTGGAAAGAAAGTATAGGAAAAACTCTTTGCTATAAAGGCCTCAGGAACTGTGTACCTCCTACTCTGTATCAAACAACATGGGAATGGGGGAAAGTCTAGATAAAAGATGGAGTATCTTGAACTAGCAGTTGTGTTTTGCAATTCCAGAAGGTTCTGTGACAGATCCTGCTGGAGCTGGTGCTGGAAAACTGCTGGTGATCTCACTTGGGCAGACTTGCCTCCTGCTTTTCCAAACGGGAAAATATCCTGACAGGCTCTTTAGCCTCAGCACCTCATGACAGGTCTTTTCCTTACAGTCCGTGCCACCTTCCTCTTCCCTTGCTTTCCGTCAATATCCATGGGCACAGCAATGCCAGCCAGGTTTGCCGTTGATAAAGACAGGTTCATGGTGTTTGTAGTGCCCCATCCTTTTCCTGACAGGCTTTCTGATGTGGTTTAAACTGTTCTGAAGACTTTGATATTCTCTTGGATCTCACACTACAGGCCAATGGGATTAGTTGCCCCAGACCATGCCTGCAAACATACTAAGCCATTGACTGATACTATGAAATGTATGTGAGAAAGTGTTATAGTGATTTTTGGGGGAAGAAGCTTTTTCCCCATGAGCCTTGTCTGTGTGTGTCTAGCCTGTGTAAGCTGTTTGTGAACACAGTACTGGTGAATTAATTTCAATGGAATAAAGGGGTAAGAGTTACAAGTGCCATACAGATATCCGAACTCCTTTGGTGCATGGGCAACAGTGCCTGTTGGAAAGAGTTGCTACCTTTCATTTATAAATGTAATAGGAAAAGCTAAAAAATGATTGCAGCATTTGAAATGTAAAGGGTTAAATAATGTAAACTTAACCAATATGGCTTCTTTGCTTTACATTTTTTCTTAGGGGTGATTGAGGGGAAGAATGCTTTTGAAGCCTTTTTCAAAAAAAGATTGAAAAAGAGCACAAAATAGGTGAGATGGGTTAAAACTGTTCTCAAGCGTGATCATATTTCCTTGAAAGAAATAAGAAATAAATGCCTCTTAAAGAGCTAAGATAACAGCAACACGATACGCAAACTGAGTTTCTGCAGCTGGTGTTGGCTGTAACCAGTAACTTCGGTACTGTAGAAGTGGACAGAATTCATTGTCCACCATCCAAATACCTGACTGGCTTGTACTAGCTTGTTCTGGGATGTTTAAAGCTTTGCTTTTCACTGTACTGTTAGCTACTGGTTTATAGAACTGCTGCAAAAGATTCTGCCTCATCGGATAGGCCATGTTCTTAATGTACAAAAGGAAGAGGAAAGTGGTAAGAAAGAGAAGAAATGAAGGGGGAATGAAAGAACCTAAAGAGAAGAATCTCTCTCCTTTGTTATGGGATCAGAACCTCAGTGAGGTATCCATAACAGGAGGAGTGGAAAAGCATGACAATTAAGGTCTAAGAAAATCATGGGAGTTGCGCTTTTTTTCCCCTTTCCTCCCCTTTATTTCCTTCCTATATATTGGCTTCCTGCCTGGGTTTTCCTTCTCACCTGTTCTGTATGAAGGATGCTAGAAAGAGGTAATGGTAAGCAGAACCTGTCTCTACAGCTGTAGGTTCACCAGTTAAGTGTACATTTGGCATATGCTTCTAGATACTTTGACTTGAAAGTCCATGCTGTTCTCAGTCAGTAGCTGGGCCCTTAACACCATCTGAAGGTAGATGCTTTTTGTTTCAGCTATTAGAGCATTTTTATTTGTAGGTACTATTTTATATCGTGGGTTGGGTTGGAGTCTTATCCCTTAGACAGTTTAGAATGTCTGTTTACCCAATAACTTCTGTATATTTCCCCTGCATGTTATTCTCCTGTAAAGAGTAAATACTGTTATTTAATAATGAGCAATAAATTAAACTCTTGGCATAGTAAGCATGTAAGCTAGTGAGTGTTGTAAAAATGAAGAAAATCCTGCAGCCATCGTGACTCCTTTTTTGGATAACGATTTTGTCATACATTGGCAAGAGATCTGGGAAACCACCAAGAGTAGTTCATTGCTCAACAGTAAAATGTCATAGGGGAATACTTCTCAGGTCATCTGAACATAATCTTAAAGAGAAGCTTTAATTTAAAAAAAGGTGAGAGAGAAGAGGAAATAAGGTTTGTTTAGGGGAAAAATGTTTAAAATGAAATGCAGGCAATGGCAAAGATGTGTCAAGGACATTATTAGTCACAGGTTTGTGACTGCAATTTTTGTGAGCCGTTGTCTCTGCTTATTTCATATATTTGTGTGGTCTGACAAGATCAGGGAAATAATCTTGTATGAATGCAAGCAAATTGTCACAGAAGTAGTAGCTATCGATGTTCCCTCATGTGTCATGTTAAAATCCCTGCTTCATGCTCACGGATAGGAAGGTTCTGTGACATCTCAAGATATTGTACTTCTTAAAAAGTTAATCTGTCTTAAGAATGCTAGGCTGAAGCAAAATACTTTTTTGTAATAAAATAGAGTAGCAAGCCACAGCTGCTTTTAGGTGGGATGTGGATCAGTATCTGTATGTAAGGTTTTCTTTGTGAGAATGCTAAGAACAAAGAGCAAATGGCCCCTTTTAAAAAGACATTGTAATTTTTATCAGCACTGTGGCTAAAATTCACTATAATGGATTAAATTATACTCTTTCCATGTTTAATGCATAAACTTAGAAAAAGTAATTTTGATAATCACCTGGTTGAGTTTGAGTTTCAGGCAGAGCTTTGTGCATATGCTTATGCCTATGTCTACGCATCCAGATTAAATACATGTGTTTTGCAGCCGTGCCGCAGTTTCAAGGTCTAAGTAACAATCTGGTGCCACATAAGAGGAACTCTAAAAGAGATCTTTCTCCAAAGGAGGTGTAAGCAGCAGTTGAAAATCATTTTACTAAAAACAGCCCAGACTGATTAAACTGTGACATAGAAAATACTGATTTGCCCAAGATATTTTTTTCATTAGTTTGTCTGCTTTGTTGACGTTTTTGAGGGATATACGTTTCTAAAATTTAAAAGTGTCAAACTTCAGCCAGCTGCAGATTATGATAGGATGGTCTGGGATTAGGGAGATCCAATCTCTTAATTGGGTATAACAGGAGACTGAGCTTGGGGTGTACCCTGAAGGGTTGGGCAGCTAGCTATTTCAAATACAAGACTTTTGGTATTTTTTGTCAGTCGATCCACCTTGCAAAATTTTAAATTGCTGGTTTATGGAACCTGGTTTTGTGTTTAGAGGTAAAGCATCCATCCAGGTGGGATGCAGGAGCCTGACAGCCCCGTCCCCCTGGTGGGAAAAGGTGTCTTAGCTACTTGGCCCCATCTCACATGGTCAGAGGGTTGGCCATGGATCAGAGCTGGGATGTCTTCTGTTGCAGTTCTTATGCCTGGCTCACCCTGGGGAATTCAGACCTTTGGGAAGATGATGATGGGCTCCTCCATCAGCAGTGGCTCTGCAGTGCTGCTCAGCCTGATTCTCGTGGAACAATTTCCAGATCACTAGCTTCCTACTCAAAGGCAGCAATATCTTTTTGCTAGAGCTAAGCAGGTACAGAAGAATACTGTGCTTGTGCTGTGCTTAGAGAAGAATCACATACTTTTCTGGTAGCTAATTAAAAATAAATGATGTTTTGCTTTCATCAGTGTTTCACCTTTAAGAAGATACCTAGCCCTTAACCAGGTCACTGTTTCTGACCTTTTTAGTAAATGAAGCAATCCTATGTTGTCTCAGAGATTGAATACATGACCTGTTCATTTGTTTCTGTCAACTCAGTTAAAAAAAAACAAACAACCCTCCATAAATATATTGCATCTTCAGATCAAATTCTGTGGGGCTGGCTTGCGGAAATAGCTTCCATTAGCATATTGACCTTTTCTTGAGCGTTACATGTGCCACACTCACTGTTTTCCTCTCCTCGTGAGAGGGAATGGCAGGGGAGGGGAGGGAGCAGAACTGGGAATGGAAGGATGTTCTCATTTTCACCTCCTCCCTAGTCTGCCATATCCTCCACTGTCTGTGATCTGTCAGGGCCTGAAAATGTCCCAGGGATTCCTGGGCTCTGAGGAATGACTCGGCTTTTGGACTTGGTAGCATTAGAAGAATGATAACCTGAGTAATGCTTTGTGAAATTAAGTAATGCTTGACTTTGAATCCACTTGTTTGGCTTCAAAGGCCCTGAGTTTGAGCTGGCCTAACTCTGAGGTTGTTTGGCATTGACTGGTGCTGTCTGCTGCCAGCAGCTTAGGTTCTTCTCACAGTGGTTAAGAGATTTAAATTCTTTGCTATGAATTCTTCACCTACCACTTGTACATATTCAGCAGAGAGGACTGGGGTCAAATACTTGCCTGATTGTATGCTGTCTAGAGATGTGTGTGATAAGCATTCATCCATCAATAAGAATTTTCTAACCTAGGTTTAGAACTCATCAATAGTTGTGACACATATATATAAAACCAGGAAGACAGCATTTCTGTTACAATCTGGACATAGGCTTATTTTAGTAGTTTCGCAGTGCCTGGGCAGTGGAAAGAAAATTCTGGTCTAGTTATATCCTAATTTTATTGCTCTGAAATACTTAAATACCATTATCTTTCCCACTGTACTTATCCCAGGTTCTTAACTAAGCACTTTAAAATAAAGAGTGTAAGTATTCCCCTTGGTGTGCTCAATCCACCAAAAGTCGCTGACAAGTTTGTTTTCTTGTGCTTTGTTGCCTGTCCATTTCCTACCTAACAGATTACACGTGGGGCAGACTGTTTCTTTCTCCAAGCTGGTGATTTAACTCTCAGAGCTATTCATCCAGGACTGGGGATTAGAGGAAGTATGATAGAGCAAGCTAAAAGAGATATCTAAACAGGTTTTTTTATTTTCTGACTTTATCTTCAGAGCCTCATTCTGAAAATCATTAACGTGAAATGAAACCTCATATTTATTCTTTCCGAGACTCGGAGGGAATAATAAAAATTCATACAGAAAATTACTAGTTCTATTCAACATTGTTAATGTCTAAGCTGAATGCCAGTCCAAACTTTCTTTCTTTCTTCTGTATAGTGGTATCTGAATCTGCTTGTCAAGATCGCTCGAGCATTTTTATTTCACAGCTCCCCTGTTACTTTAGAGATCTTAACATCAGTGGATAGTTTCGACCTCTTTAGCTCTCTTTCTGTTGTGTGCTGTAGTTTTTGAGGTCTTGCTGGTATGTGTGAAAAGGTTGCAAGTTTGTTTGTCACAAGTAATGCATCTCATTATATTGAAGACAGCTTTCCTAACGTCCCTTTTTCCATTTCTGTTGTCCTGGGTTCCTTCCAGGTCCAGAAGTAGAAGTACCAGAACCCTCTGAGTGAGGTGATACAGCTGTGAGTATTACTGGTGTTCATGAGAGCTCTCCCCTCGGGAGACCTTTAGGGCAGATCCCTTCAGTTGCCTTTGCAGGAGAAGTGCATCTTTCCATGCTGCCTGTGTGTGTTTGACCATCTTGGTAATGAGCTTTTCTCTGGAGCTGAAGTGGCCTTCAGATTTGCTTCTGAGGGGGCTGGTTCTCTTCTTTCCTTTCACAGCAGTGCCAAGTGCAATGGCAGATCCTGAGAGGACTGTTTTGAAAGGATTGGCCATTTACTGATCTTGCTGCTCTGGCAAAGCAAGACTGCTGTGGAGCTGTATTCTGGCAGGAATTCAGTGACATTTCAGTTATTTCCATCTTGTTGAATTCAAAGGCATATTTTTTCTCACTTGATAAGTTTGCAAACAGGTACATTTGCAGTCATCATCTTAGCAGAATTCCTTTTCAGTGAAGAATCAGGCAAGGAAAGTCTATTTCTGAAATAAAATGGGCCGAGTGCCCCATCCCTGGAAAGCACTTGTTTTTCTGAACCAGTAGAAACTGTTTTGGATGTTCTTCCTGGAAGTGATCAATACAGAGCAGATATGTTCTTCTATCAATAATGTGTATGTATTTGCTGGGGAAGGGAAATGTTAAACATGTTGCTCACTGTCCTTAAGGACAAAAGCCAGAAGGGTTACAAAAGGGAGGGAAAAAAGGGATAAGCCTCTTGGGGTGGAATCTGGAAACATGACCAATGATACTATAGATTGTCCTTCAATCATGCCTTTACTGTTTTAATAATTCAAGTGGTTTACCTGTGTTTTGAAACAGCCAGTAGATTCTTGTGGTGTTTTTTAAAACATCTGAAGTTATTGATCACAACTTCTCTGCTTTTCTTGTGTGCTGAAAGTCACTAATGTGGCAATTACACCTAAGCAGGGCAAACTGAACTGTGAGTTGGAAAGGCTTGAGTTTAACTCTATAGCTCCTAACTAGCAGCAGGGGTTTTGATGCTTTGAAATGTTGTTTTGAAAATGTTTGTTTTGATATTCCTAATTAGAATTAGCATATTATTGGCAGTCAACCCTGTGTAACATTTGGAGCATGATCGCGTAACTTCCCTTTGGTGTTTTGTTGTGCATCATGTATGGGAGTTCTGCCAGGAAAAGCAGCAGTCTGAATTGAGAGCCAATGTCTAATGTCTGCCTTTCATTAGCTCAACCTGATAATTTCTCTGGGTGTTATTTCTTTTCCTGATGTCATGTAGTCAAGTCCATCTAGTAGAGGTGCAAAGCCAACTTGTAATACTACCAGTAGCAGCATTAGGTTACTGGGCAAGGAATTTCTGTATAAGCATATGATACAGACAACATTCAGTGCTGGTTTATCAGTTCTTGTGGGTTTCATTACAAAATCTTGCTCTGCTTCAGAAAAGACAAGACCTCACAGGTCTTACTAACATACAGTAATTTGGAGGGTCACTGTTTCAGTGTAGTGCTACAGTATGCCTAGGTTTCTGCAAACATCTTTTCTGTCTCCTCCAGAAATCTTAAATTGGGTGGGAAAAATCTTGGGGTATTTTCTTAGTGCTTCTGGGTGCTGAGCAGTCCAAGCCAGGCAGTTGGTTTAAATCGGCTGCTGTCTGTTTGAAGTTGCACAGAAGTGGCCAATTGTGCCTATGCAGATCAACTTTACAGTGCATGTGTAGAAAACCTGATCCTCCAATTTTCCAGCCCCATTTGAGATTACTGAACATGAATCTGAAATACCTATATGAAGAATAGTTGTTATATAGTTAGGATAGGCTGGGTCCACTGCCAATGCACATGCTGTTATTTCTACTTGGGAAACTGGCAGAAGTGGATCATTGTACATAAGTGCTTAAAGACCACTCTGAGAAATATGCAGACACCAATGAAGAAGTTTCACCAAATATTGCTGACCAAGCAGGCTACTGTTCTTTGAGTGAATCTGTGAATATAAACTACAAACATTTCAAGACACTGTAATTGAAACTCACCTTACCCAAAATATTGGTGCTGTGGCTTTGCCACATGAATCACTCACATCCCTGTCAATTTGAGATTAATCCTTAGCATGCACTCTGTACACGTGTATGTGTAGGTCAGGTAAATGAGTAAATGCTCGGTTATTTTGGAGAAAAGTTAGCAATCTTTGGCCTTTCTGCTACGTCCTGTGATGCTCATTATGTTCATAAACAACTTGGAAAAGGCAGTGAGCACTAAAGTGATAAGGCAGGCTGATGTATGAAATTATTAGATTTGCAAGGACAAAGACTTGGCTGAAGGTCTCCAGAATGACCTTATAAAACTGAGTGAATGGGCATTAAAATAGCACGTGAAATTCAGTGTAGACAAGAGCAAAATGACACACTAGGCAAATCCAGTGCTGTATATACAATAACAGCCTCTGAGTGAACCGTTACCGCCAAGCAGCAGTCTTGCAGCTATGAAAGGTAGTTGTATAAAAACATCAACTTAGAGCTGTGAAGTGGTGGGAGGACAGAAGCACTTGGGCCCTATGAGGAAAGAAGTCAAGAGCAACACAGATAACGTTGTGCTATACCTTGAGGTGCATGCATTTTTGTCCCATTGACTCAAATATTATTTTTTGAGAGCTAGGAAAGTTACAGAGGAAGACAGAAATCAGAGATTGTACAGGATTCTGAACAAGGAATGGCTTACTAGCCTGTGTGTTTGGAAAACAAAAATTTGCAGAATATGCAGGAGAGTTACAGAATATGCAGGAGAGTGTTTATTGGTATGAAACAGCAATTTAGCAAAGTTTGATAGTAAATGTGACAGTGGTTTAACAAGATTTGATGGCAAAGTACATTTGATTATTTACTGCATAGAGGACAGAGTCAGAAAAACTGTCAGGGGGACCCTCCTGTGAAGTCATGAGGTTCAGAAAGGATGCCCTTGCATTCTAAACCCGTCCTCAGAGGGCAGATTAAGTGTGGCTAGGTTCAGATTTAGTCCCAGGCTTGGTCAATGGTTTATGTCTAAAGGATTATATGTGCACAATTAATCCTTTTTACAGCTTAGTTAAGATTTTCAAAGTTTAGCATGCTATCAATCACTTACCACTGATCTGTTGTGGCAAGGAATCTCTCAACCCGGAGGAGGAACCTTGACAGGCATCCCTACCCAAGGGGAGATCCTGTCATGCAGCCCGCTGCCATGCAGGAGAGCTCAATGGGCCCTGGGGCTGTCCACCATTTATGGAGTAAGATAATTGACTTATAGTCATATTTGCATACTGACTACAGAAGTTAGTTTCTTTCAAACTTGGCTTGAGTTGGAACTTTATCAGCACTGTGGTTAGGTGGGCGCATTGTTCAAATTAGCCCTTGGCTATTGTATTGTTATCTGTCTATCCCAAATTATTTTTGAGTTGGATACAGCCATTGTAACTGGATGCATCCGTCAAGACCAGATGCATCCATTTGACCACCATAAATGGTTATCACTTGACCATTGCCACAGAAACAAAGGTCCAGCTGTGGTGCCGGGAGAGCACACCATCACAGCCTGTTTGTTGAACTCATTATTTCAAGTGTCGGTGGGTTAAGCTCCAGACTACAGTGGAAATAGATAGAGCAAGAAGTGCAGGAAGAATTAAGAAAAGCACATTTTCCAGTCCTGGTCTAAGCAAACCTCTCCAATTATAACTCAGTAATGAGTTTATTAAAAAAGATGGATGACAGCAGTAAGTGGTGTGATGGCAATTGTTTTTCATAACTGACCTTAGCTAAATGTAATTTGAATAGACATACATAATGTTAACTCAGAGGATTTAATTTTGGTAAAGATAATAATGGTTCGAGCACGCCATGCTGTCTTAATTCAAGATACTAATATATTGCATATTCTCTTAAGGGCCTTGGATACAGTTGTGTTGGCAGATGCACAACAGATTGAGTGGGAACAATCTAAGAGTAGTCAAAAGAGCTGCTTTGATTGTAATTTGTAATAGGCATATAGTTTCAAATTTAAAAATGTGTAAGTCTGTGTGACTTCTAAGGCTTGTGATTCACAGGTAGTTACTATCTGTTCCCATTAATGGAAAACTATGATGTTTTACATAATGCTAATATCTATTCATTATTTAAATCCTTAATTATGTGTGTAGCCGTGTGGTGCAGAACAATAATAAAAGGATAATAAATGCAGAAATAACAGTTCTTTCAAACAGCTTGGAAGTCAGGTGGCCATTACACTAAAAGAAAGAAGACAAAATTCATAGCGGTAGCACCTCCTGGGGTTTTGTGACAGTTAATGGAAAAGGAAGGACTTTTGTTAATATTGCCTCAAGATTTGGGTCCTGGTTCTGCTGCTGACTTCTGGAATATAGCTTCAGATCTCCATTTTTTTTCTCTTATTAGATATGAAAACTTTCTCAATCCCATATGAAAACTGGTTGTTCATCAGAAAACCAAATACTAATATGTTTTCCATGTTATAGCTGTCTACTTGGAGAGTTCAGAAATACATCCTGGTCTATTCTTTTTTGGCTATTTGAGATTTCTGAATGAACTTCACAGGCTAAAGCTTGCTTATTTTTGGTCTGTTGTGAACTTTTCCATTTGTTTTATATATGGCTGATTGATCCTATGAATACCTGCTCATAATTGATCACTTTGCTGTTTTCCTATTAACTAGGAAATTTGTAATTCTTCATTAATACAAATCTACATTGTACTGGAATGGTGGGGTGTTGGTTTGGTTTTGGGGTTTTTTTTGAGGGGTGGGGGATCAGTTGCTAAGCAAGAACATTTCTGAGAATGTTTACTTAAATATTAATCTCATGCTAGATTACTACGGGGATGGTGTTCCAGGAAAAGAAAGAGAGAGGAGAGAGAATATTAAGATTAGATGGTGAAGACGAGCTTGCTTAGGCTAAGGAGGAGATAGCTCAAGAGTTGTCCATCGGTTTTCAACACTTCCATTTAACTCCAAAATGTAGTAATTGACAAGTGTGTACTTCTCAAATATTAATGATCGAAATCCTGTCCTCAGACACAAAGCTGCTATTGCAATTAAGTAGATGAATAGCTTCCAGGTTGTTAATGATACACAAAAGGGTTGTGTAATTGGTACTGCCTTTTAAAATTAGAGAGTCTGATATGTCACTGATGCCAAATGGATAACTGCTGTTGGCATTCCTGAAATAGGATCATTACCTTCTTGTCTTGCAGCACTGCTGAGAAAGATGGGTATGTGCCATTTTGTATGTTGGTCAGGCAATTACTTCTGCCGGGCTTGTCCAGACTGGTAGTTGCTTCTGGGTCTGGTTCCTCTCCTACACCTTGTACTAGCAGCAGAGGAGGTCTGTAGTATATTTTTGGTACCAGACTATACAGTATACACTGCAGGCATTGTTCTTTTCTGGACTCTGGGCACTGAAATGGCACAAGGGAAGACTCAGCTTTGCTAGATCATTCCCAGGTACAAAGCTTCACAGAATTCATTTGCTTGGATGGTCCCAAAGAAACAAGAAAATGTTGCTATTCGGTGACAGGGGTTATCTCAGAAGGCTCTGTCTTTATACAAGATTACCACAGGCACGGACATTTGATTATTCGCATGCAGGAAATGCTTGCTTTGATATGCTGTGATTTGGGAGCATATGCTGTGGAAGGGCAGGAGGATGTACCAACAGCACAGCTTTCAACTGACCAGTTATTCCTGAATGCATGCTTGTCATGAGACTAGCAGTGCCAGCTAAACCCATCAGATGCATTCACACTTCGCTATTAACTTCAGTAAATCTGAATTAGATCTCAAGATACAGGCATGGGTCACCTGAGTTAGATTTGCACAAGCCTGTGCAGCATTACCATAGGCTGCAGTGAATGTTCTGAGGACAGTCTTTTTGGCTTCTGATGAGAAAACAAGATGCAAAATTTGGCCCCATCTCTGTTGCTGAGGTGGCTGTTCTGGCCCACTCCATTGCAAATGAAGCCTTAGTTGCAGGTGCTAATTGCTGGCAGCTACAGAGTCAGCAGCTGGGGCATGACTTTCTAGAGATCCTGCAGAGTTTGCGTAAGTCCTTGCCTCATAATCCTTTTACAATGCTAATGCCATTAGCTACCATTTGTTCCACTTGGATGGAGATTGTGGCCAGCAAAACTGTATGAGAATGCACAGATCCTTATTGCTTGCAAACAAGCATCAACTGGAAGCTCCAGTAAAGCTATTTTTGCAAAGGTTTCTTGAATGTGGCTTCAGTATCACAACTAAATCCCTCCCTGCTCATTTTTAGAAGAATATTCACTGCTTTACTGTAGGTATTCATATTCAGTACTCTGTGGTGTCCGCCTGAAGCAGCAGAGGCACAGAGACAGCATTTTGGCCTGTATTACTCTCAAAGCTGGCAGACTATATTGCTGCTCTGGAGCTGGGCTTCTGAGTGCTGTTGTCTTGTTCACAGCATTGATGACGCTGAGTAGGATAAACCACCCCTGGAAATTTCTGAGTGGGACAGGTAAAAAGGAATGTAAAAAAAATGAAAGGTAAATTTAGCTTGCTTTACTTTGATGAAAGAGGTAGAAAGACATCTCTAGAAATCTCTCCCACTCTGACAGCTTCTATGTGGGGCTGCATGAATAACCTGTGAACTGACCCCAAAGCTGGCTGGCAAGTACAGTGTAAAGAATATGTGTGATGCATGTACAATGCCTCTGTACAACAGATAATGCAGATGTGCTGTAGTTGAGGCTGTTGAATGTTGCAACATAACCTCCTAAATTCCTGTGACTGATCTTTTTGTGCCATGGTTATTGTGTATTAGATCTCTTTTGGAGCCCTCCCAGAGTCACTTAGAGAAATAGATGCTATAGACAGCTTCTCTTGGTTTGATCACGTCTCAGTAGGAAACTGGAAGCACCGGAAAATTCTTACTAGAAAATGGTCTAACAGTCTGTGAGCTTGCCTGTTACAAATGGAGCTTTACAGTGAGAAAGGGAACAAAGGCTACCTTTCTGCAATAATGCTCTCAAACTGTCCTCTGTGATGTGAAAAAAACCTGCATATGTATCCCTGCTGAAGTTTTATTAGAGAAGACTGCTTACAACTGGCTTGACTGCCGCAAATTTCCAGTGTACTTTATACATAACCCTCTGCTTTATTGTGGTTGCACTGGCTGCCAGAAAATGTGTCAGCAGTCTGATGACTGATATTTCTGTTTTATTCAGACATTTCATTTTATGCTTACTCCAATCAGGCATTGAGGAATGGATTAGGATTCAAGCACCATAGGATAGCTTGGAAGGAAATAGGAGTTCAATAAATGTCATCTTTTGTGGCACTAAATTGACTGTTTCAAGGGCTAGGCCTTTGGTTCAACCCTTCATTAAACCTTCGTTTCCGCTGATTGTAACCTTAGCTGAGGACTTAGTATAGAGAACATATGTAGTGGCTAAAGCTTTCCAAGTAGCCAGGGCTATTTATAGAAGCCCGTGTCCTATTTTGAAAAAAGATTTCTGCACCAAACACCCTGATGTTCTGATGTCCTTCATGGATCCTTAAGCTGCCTTGTGTCTCAGAAATAGCCTAATAATATGTTTAGGTGCTGAAAGCAAAACATCATAGCAGTTCAGGGATCAGAGCCCAAAAATGTCATTACAAAAGCTGTCAGCTGTATGCAAGGACCAAAGGTGTTGCCTCGTTAAGTATTGGTTTTCTTTTCCCCTAAGGCCTTCAGGGAAGTATAGTTGGGACTTGTTTCCAGTCCAGGACTGACCCAGTTCAAGTAACAGTTGTTGCTTGACACTTAGCCCTCTTAGGTTCTTTTTAACTTCCCTATGGGTTTCATGCGCATAGCACTTGCTAGGCGACTGGGAGACCTAGTCAATCCTTCGTCAGCTTGAGGGGGATTTAAATCCCTGCTTTAGCCACTCTGGAATATGCCTTGATGAATAAACTGCTCTGTCTGAAGTTGCTTCACCTTCTGTGAAGGAAGTTATACTCTCAACCCAAGCCCACTCAAAATATTTCCCCCAATATTTTTGTATCGTAGTGGGGAGTCCACCTCAAACATCCTGAAAAATCAGTTTGTCTCAGCTTCCCCACCAGTTTTTACATTCTTTATTCCCCTCTATTCCCTCTGCCAACAGTGAATTTTTAGAGGTGGAGCCAGATGATTCTCAGCTTTGCCCTGGGGCATCATGCCTATTTCTACTCCAGCATAAGATGATTTTAAAGGTCATTTCACCATGATGCTGTGGCCTGCATTCTTCTCCAGGCATACAGATAAGGTGAAAACAGGGAAGCCCATTTGCAACCCATTTAAAGGTTACAGGGCTCTTTATCTTGTGAGTGAGAGAAAAAGATGCTAACACTTCTAGCTGCAGATGTCAGAGAGAAGTTCCCTTTTCATACGGAGATATGGCCTTCCACAGAGTTAAGCCCTGAAGAGGAATTTACCATTTGTTCTTAATTTTTGCACAGCCTTTTACTGCAGCAGTGGAGAAAATGAGAAGGGATTGTCTTAGTGGAATCCTTCCCTGAGTCTCAGCTTCTGAGTTGTGGAAAAGAAAAATATGTTGAGCCTCCATCATATACTGAGGTTAGTCTAAGAATGTAATTCTTTCCATGAATATCTTGATCCTTTATTTTTTCCCCTGAGCTCTAAGGCTGATGCTTTTGAGCTATACACACCCTGCTGCTTAAGTCCTCTGTGCCTATGTGGTAAAATTGACATAGATGCTTTGAGGTAGCCAGACTGTAGCAGTGCATTATCTCTTACTGCTGTACCCATGGAGGATTGGGCAGGGAGTTGAGGCTTATCTCTTCCATTGCTGCATACTTAACTGGGAGTGCTTTAGCTAGCAGTGGGAGTGTTTCAGCATTGCTCCTTTCATCCTTCTATTAAGAGAGAAGCCAGGACATGAAAAACAATTCAAATCTATGGCCCCTCCAGAGGGTGATTCTGCACACTTTTTTTTTCCCCCTTTCTCTGCATTGATTCTCATCTAATTGTTTTTAAGTAAGCACCTGAGGTTATATGGGACAAATCCAGATCTGAGCATCCTCTCTTTTCATGTGACTTGTGCACAGGCTGCTTACATAAACAGTCCTTGCGCTCTGCTGGCCTTCTGTGCACCATCTTCCAGTGGCCTGTGCCCTTTCCTCCCAAGTTCTAGCCACTCTTTCAGTTGTCAGGCAGGCTTATATTTTTTGCAAAATGTATGTTCGTTCTACTGAGCAGTGCTCATTTTACCTGTTGGCACAGGGATCATTCAAAATTGCCTAAAAAATATTTGGAACCCTAATGATCAGAATCTGTAATGAGATTACTGTTTCTATAGACAAGCTGCTGTTAGATCACTTCCCAAGATTTTGCAGAGTAGTCACAGAACATAGTGAAGACAGGGAAGCCAGCTGGAATAACAGAATTACCTGTATGAATATTCTGTCCCATTGGCAATTCTGAAAGTCCCACCTGGATTAAAGTCTTTTATCAAGGCACTGACAAGGGAAACATGTTGCTTGTAGTAGAGAAGCAGAAGTAGGAACCTAAAGCAATGAAAACTTTCAGGCAGTATTTTTATGAACCTTAGTTTGCAAATATTTTTAGCAAGTGGAAAGAGATCACCTCCACAAGCTTCTTTTACCTTTCTGGCTGGGATATGGAGTGTGGAGCCAGTGGAATTGACAGTTGGCTACTTTAAGGTGCTGCTAGCTCAATTTACTGCAGAATATCAGCAATAAAACCACCCTCTACTCATGCCTTGTTGTTCATTATTTACTGATTTCTCAAACAAAAGATAGGTCAGTTCTTGGAGACTGGGTGACAGAATTACACAGGTGCCATGCTATACGTAATACAGTTCATTGTCCAATTGTGTCTTGCCCTTTGATATCAGGAAATGTTTTACAAAGTACATAATAACATCATTCTTTGTCCAATTATGCCCTTCTAAGAGAAGCTGAGACATTGGAAAGCAACGATAGATTTTTATGCCATTATACAAAACAACCAGACAACCCAGGGAACTTTTCTGTTATGGTAACTGTAAGAAATCCATCCTTGTTTCTTCTCCTGACCTGCTGCCCCCAGTCAGCAGGGGAACCTGTGCTTCCAAAACTGTGTTTACCTGTATTAGTTCATCATGGAAAATGGCACTATTCAACAGCAATTTTGTGGTGCCTCAAATATTTCATTACAGTCCTGTTCATCCAGCTACTTGCAAACAGAATCCAACAACTAGAGAAGGTGTGTCTTCTAAAAAGTCCAGTCCTGATGTGAGAATAGGGATATGGAATAGGTGACCACTGGTTTAAGAAACAAAGCATATTTTCTTCTTTGTCACTGTTCTGAAAAAAATATTTACAACTGGAGCTCCTAGTATTTACTCTAAACAAAAGTGTGAATACATTTTGAAAAAAAAACAAACAAAAACCCAAAAAACAAAACAGAACATGACTTAAAATGCAAACAAGGTAAAATCTGGAGGAAGTGGATCATCAGAATGTATAGCATTCACAGTACTCAAAGCTATGTCTAAAAAATGTTGTTGAGCCCAAGCCTGTGCAGGCTAATAAAGCAGTGAGTGAGTAAATGTTGGAAAATGTAGAGATGTATTTGTAGGGTGATAAATACACTGCAGTGCATGTTGAAAAGCTTAATCTGAGTAATGCATAATGCAAGGTTCTTCATTAATTATAATCATCTGAAGAAGGACCTTGTTCAATTTCTGTAGTAAGAGATTCCTAGTGGGTAGACTTTTAACTTACTGTTTAGGTAGTTAAATATACAACATGAAAATTGGTGATAAATTGGAGAAAATGCAGGAAACCACCACAAAAAATGGAGTGAGGCCTGGAGAAAATGTCTGGTGGTGAAAGATTTAAAGAATTATGTCTTTTCAGCTTAGGAAAAAAAAAAAATAAAAAGATTTGGAGGTGACCTGATAGCAGCTGAGAGACTTTTATGGGAAGAAGAAACCAGGCAGTAAGAGGACTCTATAATCTCACAGAATTGATCTCAGTAACACGTAGATTGTGTCTTCCCAGGACCATTAGGTAGTAGAATTAAAACTGACTGGGAATTGTCCGATGAGATGGCTTTAAATTGAAAACAGAAGGTACCAGTTTTGAAAATACTTTTGATGGGAAATGTTTCTCAAGGTCTGAATAGTTTCTAGCCAAAACTGCTTGCCCTCCTGAAGGCTTGCTAGAAGTAAGGTAATTGTGTGGGGTGGGGAAAGCTAAGTTATGTGCTGTCATAGCACATAATTCATAGTTTTCCTGCTGCCTTAAGAAAGGGAGTGTGTCATCAGCCGAGCTACCTGCTGCTCTGGGAAATAACGCTCTTCCCCCCCCTTTCTTTTTCCCTTTTATTTTCTCCTTTTTTTCTATCTTCACCTTCCCCTTTGCCATCAATAATGCCTTATTGCAAAAACAATTTTCCCAAAACAAATAAACCCTTTCAAAAATAACTATGCTGTCCAGATACAGCACAGAAGATTCCTCCATTTAAGAGGTTCCCAAGGTAGGGAAACTTTTTTTCTGCACAGCTGTAGAGAAAATATCAAGGGTAGCTCTTCATGCTGGTTGTTCCATTGTGGTTACAGTAGCCAGATTGCACTGTTCCTGATACAGGCTGCTGTCTGTGAAGCCCCTAAAGCAGATGTTATAATGTGGTGTAATGCTTGCCCAGTGATTTTTTTGTTAACTCAAACTACCAGTTACACTCTACATGGGACAGTGCTCTTTAGAGAAGAATTTTCTATACAAATGGCTTCTTCAGCATTTTAATTATGCACCACTGTTTCAGTAAACATTTTGCTTCTGACGCCATGTAAATAAGGCATTTTCCTTGTAAATAACATGTTGATTGATCTAGCACAAAAGACTTGGGTGTATATCGCATAGCAGGTCTAACATAATAGGTCTGTGAGAACAGAAGTATATAAAAATTGCATTATATTTATATATAAAGAAAGGTGCGACATTCTGTGAAGAGCAAAGACCATCCTTGGGCGAAGACTGGCAGCAAATCTCATTATTTAAGTATAAAACTGTGCATGCAAAACAGGACAGATTTGGATCTAAATATCAACTTAATATCTCATTCAGGAGGGTTTTGAGCAATAAGGCTTGTCATCTGTAAGCTAACGGCTATCATGGGATGATAATAGTTTATGAGAATTTATGCATTATGAATTTTCCTTTTTGACACTATGAGTTAGAACAGATTAGTCCTGCTTTTTACTACAGTAAACAAAGAATGTTTCTCAGTGTTTCAGGTTTTGCTAATGTATTGTAACTTTCTTCTCCCTATGGAAACATGTTCCAAAAGGAAATTTTGTTTGTTCTTTAGGGCACTCCAAAATAAAGGAATTCTGTGCCTGTGTTTATAGTTTTGCTCTTTAAACCTTGTGTATTAAACCACAGTGAATATCTCTGTTTTAGTCACTCTAGTCTGGTGAGGCCGAAGTAGCTCTGAAGGGTCCAGTTGTGTTTATGCAGTAAAGTCAGGATGATGGTGCAGGGTCAGTCTGGGCTAAACACACACAAAGTAACCCTCTATTCCCAGTAGGTTTTACAGTTTGTTGAAGAACTTCCAGTTCAGACAGTTTTTCTGCTACCAGGGAGGAACTGCTGGTTTCTGCAGGCTTGTTTTCTGTTTTGCCCAGCTGCAATCACGGTGCTTCTTGCACTCTAAAGGAACAAAAGAATAGGATAAAGATTTCAGCAGAGCTACCATATTGCCAATTGATCTGGTTAAAGCAATGGGTGCTGGAATTTTTCAAGTAACCTAAGGGAATTCAGTGTCCAATGACTATTGGAGAGCAGTAAAAATAGGGTATGTATGACCAAGAATAATGAAAAAAAAAAAAAAAAGATATTTTTCTTTTCATCACACGAGGCACATCTCTCTTTCTCCTTGCTTTATCCTGAGGCATTATTGTCCATATATTGTCCGTAGCTGTCCACTGCTAGCTCAGTCCAAAGGGGATTACTTTGCAAGACAGGGTGTCTTGGCTCTGCAGATAAAAAAACCCACTAATTTTGCCTCCGAAATGGACATTATTGTTACTGACCTCGACATCACAGGAGGCTTTGTTTGACAGGGTAGAACAGCGACCAGAGTTGCTTACAGTCTGTTTCTTTCCAAAAGATTCAAGAAAAAAAAAATACCCCCAGCTGCAGCCAAATGGGTCAACAACTAAAGATTCAGGCTTCTCAGCAGGATGTGGTGCTTATGTGCTTGGACCACAGCAAGTGCAGCCTTTGCCATCAAGGGGATTAAGCTGCATTGTTTTATCTTGTGCTTGCTACTGCCTACCGTCCTTGTATGGTTTCCCCAGTTCAGCTTGTACGAGGCCATTTGGCGGATCTGACTGCTCAGTTTTCTGTGTTTTCCCCATATAATGCCTTTGTGGCAAATATTTCTGTTCGGTAGCAACTGTAACCCTTGGTGATTAAAAATCTATAAGCCCAACTTCCTAATGCCCTGAGTTCCTTGATTCCCTGCAATGTTTATGCTTTAGGAAAAAGATTGGCCTAATTTATGTGTGTCAGCTTGCATCCTTGACTTCATCTGGGAGTCCTCAGCACCTCTTTCAAAGAAGTGTTATTCAGGAATATTAATGCCTTGGCAAATCTGGCTTTACCACAGAAATGTGTTTCCTTCTAAGCGCCACTCTGAATCATGGATTTTAAATTGCACATGGTTAAGGTGTATATAAGGAACTGAGTATCAGGCAATGTAAGTGGGTTCAGCTCCACTGCCTTGGTAAATTTGTGTCTGTTTATCTTCAATAAGAATCTAGCTCACAGATTGTAGGAGAATGATAGGATGGGTTTTTTTCTTGTTATTGTTTTTGCTACAAAACCGTTCTGGGAACTATTCAAAAATTAATACCTTTACATTATCACAAGTTTTGCATTTCAAATATACATTAAAACAAACTTGCTGTGAGATCACAGGCCAGTTTAAAGACACCTTTGCAAGTGAAATGAAATCTCTGGAGGAATTTTTTGGGTTTTTTTTTTTAAATTAAATTCCATTTATGCTTAACCACAACAACAATAAAGAAATATTATATCAGAAAGAGGATGGTACCTGGGGTGTAGTCCTATAGGACTCACTCCTGGCATTTTTCCATCCTTAATTAAGCTTTTCTTGCTTTCTTGTGTACACTTTGAAAGAATTTAAAGATGGTTTGTCTTGAGATTGCTTTTTTTTCCTCTTGGAAGCATAGCTCAAAGATGTAGCAGGAAATTTTCTTTATACCTTAACAAAAACCAGTTGCCTTCAGCCATTTCTTTTATTCCTATCTTGCTGTGGGAAGTTGCTGGTTTGGTTTTGGTTGCTTGTAAGTATTCTTCCTTCTGAATGTCCAAGCTAATCTCCTATTGAAGTTTTTCAACTTGGCTTTAAAGTAGTAGTCTCTGGAATTTCAGTGGTGTTATGTGAGTTTAAAAGTTTCAATAAAACTTTTTCAAAGATTTTTGAAAAACAGTGTAATGAGGGTCTCTGTGCTTTTCTAGCAGTTTTCTTTCACTTTCTGTATCGGCTTAATTTCCAGAGCTGCTGATAATTGATTACAGTCTACATTTCTTAGCCTTAAGAAAACATAGTGGCATCCTTGTGCCTCTTTACAGGATTCATATCAAGGCCTGGGTGACCTTGTCAGCTTTATCTACATTATAGAGACACTCTAAGCTGTCTGAAAGGCCGGAGCTGCACAAAAGAGGATGACTCCTGGAGGGAATGCTTCAGTCTCATGCTTTTGCACCTCCAGACAGGAGTGGCAACCTGGAAGGTCTGGAGCAGTACCTGTGGCCACTGCAGTACGCTCTGATTTTGGGCAAGTGGCTTAGGAGAATGTGTGGCACTGAGAGTCTTGGTATAGCTCAGATCACTGGCTGTGTTCATTTCTTTCCATCAGAGCTCAGGTTGTCTGTTAAGTCTCTGTTCTGCTGTGTGGCATTGCCCCATAAATCAGGAGAAATCATACTACTTTACCAACCTTTTACAATAAATAAATTTAAAAGGAATTCCATTGCGGCCATCAACATATAGGATAGAGGATTGCATTTCAAACCCTTCTTGGATAGGAAAGTGGAAGAAGCCAGTATGAATCTGAAACCATTAGGGCCTGATGGTGGGGTAAGATCTGCATGTCCAGAAAAAGTCCTAGGGATTTACACAGGCTTTGGAATAACAGCATTGAAATATTTTGCAAAGCATAGGTATTATTTATGCTGTCAGCAAAGAAATCTTTACTTTCTCTGGAGATGATCTTAAGCGAGGTACCGTCTTTTGCCACAATGAAAGATATGACATGGCGATTAGTCTAGGAGGATATTTATAATTCTCTGCTTTAAAAGAGTATTGGGACTACGTCTGTTTTAGTGACTGTAGTGTTCAGTTTCTTTGGAGATGAGGAGCATGTAGCTAGAAAAACTAAATAGCACTTGAAAGCCTGGCTCACAAAGATCTTACAGCGTAAGAAATGGCTGTGTCCTGAGTAAAAATGTCCTAAAGGGAGGCCAGATGTTTAACTTTCTTCTCTGTTGTCTATTTTTATGTTCCTTATTGGAACAGGCTAACTGCTAAGAACTAAGACAGTGAGAATGCCCGTAATACAATGAGCATTTACTGAAATACTTTAAAAAAATTCTACGTGGCTTTTATGAGAGATCTTTTTTTTTTTCCCCTTAAATTTCATGTTTTCCTGTGTTCTCTTCTAAAAGGGCTTTCCTCAGACTCGCCTTTTGTAACCTCTAATAGCATCCCAGCTCGAAGATGCACAGACAATTCTGTTCCCACTGTCCCAAGCTGACATGCATATGGCCAGGACTGTACATTCCTAAGTGACGCTTAGGCTGGGGCAGGTTGTGGTGTAACAGGTGAATATGTAGAAGCAGACTGTCTTATAGTGTGAGAAAATGCCTTTGAAATGACCATGGAGTAATTTGCCCCCTTGAGCTCACACTGCTTTACTTTCAGTAACCTGTGTTCAGAGTGCACATTTTTAAAAAAAACAAAAGCAGCTTCAGTTTTCAAAGGTTAATACATTAACATACACTTGGCTTTCCATCCAGTTTTGCCATCTCTTCTTCTCTGGCACCTTCTTTGCACTCACAAATGAATTTCCAATTTTTATTCTGGTTTTGTATGGTGAGAGAAATGGAAATCAGCAGTTATTTATTTAGGGCTAGTGGAGTCTGCCTGTATATGTCTTATTCGTTTGCTGGTGAGCAATTTTATTTCCTTCCAGCCGTGAGCCACAATCCAAGCAGGGAAAATGGGATATGATTCCTCATGGTGTGTTAACTGTTTGTTTCCTTCTCAGTAGCATGCTGTTTTCTATGAAGATTTCTATATTCACACAGACCTATTTTTAACACTAAAC
The DNA here is from genome assembly GCF_023634155.1 of Falco peregrinus. Lineage (NCBI taxonomy): Eukaryota > Metazoa > Chordata > Aves > Falconiformes > Falconidae > Falco > Falco peregrinus. Next base: position 64,901,912 of record NC_073722.1, read on the forward strand.
CAAAGCTGCATGTTCTCAAAGCTCCTTTCTTCGTAAGCCAATTTAGTAACAATTCTTATTGTTGATGACTACACGCTGCATATCTGGAACATGTCTAACTCATTAGAATGGCAACACTGCTGAGGGGGTGTCTTGAGGAGCTCAGAACAGTCTCTTCATGAGATATGAAGCTTTTGGAATCCACTGGGAAGCTTTATGAATAAAGCATTTGAATATAATAAGACTTTTAGTGTACATTTAGTTATGTTATAGCTTCTCTGATTTCTAAATGCTGGTGATAGTTCAAAGCATAAAGTCAGGTTTATAAAAGAGCTTGTTTGGCATTTCAGAGATTCAGTGAGACCTCATGTAAGGGTCTAGGGATCAGGCACATTAGGGGCAGTAGAGGAGCTTGGATGTTGGATAACTTGCCTCAGTGTGACCCACAAGAAAGTGAGTATTTTCAATGTGCTTTTTTATGTATGCATCAGCTTTAATGAATTTAGCTAAGTGCTTCATTTCTACAGATTGAGATACATAGAGCATTATGCATATGAATGCAGAGCATGTGTCAGCAAGAAAGGTTCACAGAGAATGTAAAAGCATGGCTTGCTGTTATATGTGGTGCTGTTACTATGGTTTGCAACTTCAAGTGCTCCAACTATTTGCCCCTAGATAGTACCAGCTATGTGTCCCCAGACAGTACTACCTGTTGGGTATGAGTGCAACGTGGACTTTACTGATCCTGGTTTTGCTTTTGGGGAAGGAGCTATCCTGGAGCCATTTTTTTTTTAATTCATAAGGCACCACCAGCCCACTGGTGCTGGCTGTGACAGTGAAGATTATGAAGCATGTGCTTGCTTCCAGCCCGCGCTGTTGATTCCTGTTCTGGTGGCTGCATAGGTGAGTGTTTAAGGTGTGTTGTAATCCGGATAGAGATCAGACCTTTCCTTCAAAATGCATAAAGATGTCAATTTTTCTTGGATAGAAGCATTACAACGGAGCAGAAATATAGATCTATACTGCAGCAAAACAGGAGAGTTATCGGTCACTTCACAGTAGGTAGGAAACAGAAGACATGCAACAACTTTGCTAGCCCATGTTTAATGAGCTAGCTATTTGCATTCCATCTCAAGCTCTCAATGTCTGAACATTTGATCTATCATGTGACTATGCTATCAGTTGTGGAACAGCAGTCACACTGTTTTTAACAAATGTCATGTCATACATATACATAAAAATGCCACTTGAGGTGGAGAGATTTAGGTTGCTTAACACTCAAAGTGGACAGCCTCTTGTTATTTGTATGGGACGTTGGGATGGTATAGGTACCTATTTTTGTTTCTTTATTCACAGAAGTACTTTTTCTGTCCCTCTGTAAAGTGTTGGTTTGGGTCCTTATCTTGTAAACTGTGAAAGCAGCAGATACCTAATGAAGCAGGAGAAATGTGTCAAGGGCAGAAGGTGAGATGAACTGGATAAAAACTTCTTAATGAGGAGAAAATTGTATTCTGGGTAAGGTTGAAAAAGAAGGTTGAGAAATTAAAGCTTCTTTCACATCATGTAGTAAATTGTAAATATTATGGAATTTCCTTTTTAAAGGCTCATATAAACTTTCCAACTCAAGTCTTATAAAGATGGCACAGTGAGTTCCTGACTCAGGGCACATAGTCTAGATTTATGACAATACTTGCAGACAATAAATGGGATTGCTCTGAGTAAGAAGAGTGTGCCTTCAGTACTAGAATTCTAAAAAGCTTTGTGTTTATGGTCTTAAAAAATTATTGAGATATTTAAAGTATGGGAAATATGACGTATGTTTTGTCTCTTGGAAATGTGTGCAGTTTAGGAAGTGGAATGATTTGTTTCTAACAGCATGTTAATTTTTTAGCTGAAACACTGGGTTTAAGTATCACTGTGCCAGGATCAGTTTGGGTACAGCAGAACCCTTGTACTTAGTTACACTGCTACATGCTTCCCTCATCAGTCGTTCTCTGTTTTGGAACACCTTTGTACAGGTGTTACTGAAAATGTATGGTGACTATGGCACTGCCTCCCAGGTTGTGAATTAAAACTGGGTTTAGATACCAATGGTTTCCAAAGGACTTATTTTTAAATTAATGCATTTTTTGGGTGTTTATCTCTAAATTTCAGGCATTTGAGGCAAGGCAATAACTTTTTCAAAATTATTTTCAGTAAAAGCAAAGTTTCTGCTTTTAGCGGCTAGGAAAAAGGTAAAAGTAAAACCAGGAAAAGAAAAGCATTAAGCTAGGATCATTTTAATGCCAAGCTTGATCAGCTTACCCAGCCCCCCACCCCGTACTTTCATTAACTACGCGAGTCTCCTTTTCCAACTTAATTATCATCTAGTGAGGTAGAGACTGTTCTGCAATGTAAAGGATGCAAAATCTTTGCTGTGTTGCATAACTATCATGTAGTTATTGTTAGGTAAACCCCAGATAATTGCTGGGTCTATTTAAGATCTGCATTTTAAGTGTCATTGTAATAACCAGGGAAGAGGAGAGCAGCCTGAGTTAGCATAACTTTGTGGCAGGGGTGTTCTACCATTGCAGAAAAATTAAGTAAAATAGTCCCGCTTGTATATTGCTGCTATAAGAAGAATATCATTAGGTACTGTCATTCATTAAGAAGTGTTTCTGTAATGAGTTCTTTAACAAAAGTTGCAGAAGTGGCTAAACGAAAATAAAAGAACCCTTTGTTCCACTTAGGAAATTGCAGACAGTTACTTTTGTGATGCTGGTTAAAAAATAATACTCTCTTAGAAAAATAAGTGGATTTCAGACTAGAGGTTTAATTAAAAAAAAAAAAAAAGGTAGTAATTTTTCAACTTTTCAGCTTCTAAAGGGAATCTCCTTCTTGTTGCAAGATAAAACCTGCATGGATGCTGACCCTGTAGAGGTAGAAAGTATATTCCCTGTCCATCCTGTTTTTTTCCAAAATGAGCCTGAAGACACCAGATTAGCAAGTTAACTATCAAAAGATTATGGGGTGAGTCAAGCTCTTACTGGGGTTTATGATGACCGTGCCATTGACTGATGGGTACCAGCCCTTCTCCCAAACATTCCATCTTGGCTAGGACAAACAATGACAAGGGAGATATCAGTAACTCAAAATGTGTCTTGGAAGCATCAGTTTTAGCTGTAGACCTTTCGTGGGCAGAATGACACTGATGTTTCAATGTCTTCAGCCCATTTCTCACAACTGGGCAGGTATTGTACGTGGCTGAATTGGACTTTTTACAGCTGCTCAGCTGTCAGGTTGCTTGAGTGAGAGTTGTTATGCAGAGTGGCAGGACACATCTGGACTTCTAATGTATATGTATTATTCTTGTCTTGCTGTCCCTGGCTATTATGCCTCTCACCTTGAAGTTGCTGTGCCACTGCAGAGAAGCTTACAGCTCTTGTGAAGCTACCTGAAAAGCTGGATTTTGCCATTTGGTGCATTAAAGCAAATCAGTGCTAGTTTTTGTTTACCATAATACTCTGGGCTGCAAACCACTGTGGAGCTTCTCCATAGGTAGGCCGTAATTTCTGGAAGCAGTATTTTCTGGGAGGAGGTGCATCAATTGCTCCAGCCACTACTAGAATCTAACATTCCATCACTTGCTGAATTTGCTGTGGTTGTCTAATTTTCATATTGTAAAGGGAAACTAAGACACTTGAAACTCTTTTCATGGTGAACTAAAATGTCTGTTTAAGCTGTGGCTCTCTTGCACGCAGTCAGCACAGTACTGGGACTGTGTACCTGTAGTGCAGGCTTGTGAGGGACATTGCTGTGTAGTCTTAGTGGCTCAGGATTAATTTCAGTGGAAGCAAAGTTTAATTCATTACTGTATGTTTTGAAAATGCTGTCTAAATATGATAGTTCAGTGGCTGGATGCCAAAGCTAAATACAATTAGAAATGTTATGTGCAAAGCTACCTCACTACTGGGAAACTTACCTAGGAACATGATTAGTTCTCTATCACCCACATCATTTGATCAGGATGAGGGGGAGTGTACTGAAAAGCATGTTGTTGTCCAGCTTCAATAAATGAAGGATTATTGGGTCAGCCCTGGTATTCAAAAGACCAAATGAAGTGGCCGTTGTAATGTATTTTCTCTTCTTCCTCTGCTTATTGCCTTTGAAAATGTGATTCTCTATCTTTGGCTGGAGATTGAAACGTAAAACATTAGGAGGAACCTTTCCAGAGGACAAAATACTGGGAGGTTTGATACACTCGTAAGGTCTGTGCACTTCCAGATGCAAGATATACCTGGTAGGTGGCACACGTTTCCAGAAGCTGGAGGGCAAAAATGGTCCATGGTCTCCTGCCTGGATCGTGCTGTTTCGGTTGGGCGTGAACAGGCTTCCTTTTACCCAGTGCTTGTCTCCTGCAGGCTTTGTGATGTGCTGCTGCTGTCCCTGCAGGAAAGAACTTAGAGTGGCAGTGCTGTCAGCAGGGTCTCATGTCCCCCACCCCAAGGCTTTGCTCAGGTAGGTCATGGCAAGATGAACCAGAACTTCACAAAAGAAGCAGTTGGCAGACCTGTGTGCAGAACGGGGAGCTGTAGCTGCGAGACGTGCAGGTCCATAATGCTTCCCATCGGCTGGCTCAGACTCCTACAGCCTCCTATTCTCTTCCAGAGGGAGCTTTCCTTCATGCTGCCATCTCCTGTTGTGTCCCTTCCTCAGGTGAAGCTCAGTTGGCAGGCACTGAGATGTGGATGCTGATGCAAGGCATTGTAGGAACCTGGCTGTCAGTAGCTCAAAGGCAGCATTTCTCTGCAATAGAGAGCTACACTGAGATCACAGAATACCTTGAGGTGGAAGGGAACCATAAAGATCAGAGTTCAGCTCCCTGCTCCTCTCAGGACTATGTAAAACCATATGGCTAAGAGCGCTGTCCAGACACTCCTTGAACTCTGACCTCAGGTCTTTTTTTTTATCAACTGTGGCTTTCTAAAGTTTTCTTCTTTGAAGGAAACATTGACAATTTCTACCAAGATTCAGCAAAATTACTGATCTCTGGTTTTGACAAGCCAAATGGGCATAAATTAGTGACAACATGTGCCCTGCATTTCCGAGACCTTCCTGAGTCTGCCTTGTGAGATAGGACTATGTTTTTCATCTCATATTTGGGAGGGCAGGAGGAGTTTAACACAGACTTCTCCAGTGTAGTGGTTTTACCCCATCAAGTACACCCATGTTTAACAATTTGTTCTATGAAGTATAATGATGCACCCTGCAGCACTTCAGTGTTTCTAGACGATGTTTGGATTGTGCAATCAGGCTGTGATTAGATGGTTTACAGCTCAGAATCACTCACAGCTGCAATTTTGTGCCTGTAGTGGCAACAGCAAACCTTTTCTGACAGTGTGATCTTACAGGTATCCATCTGAGCTCTGGCTGAAGGCCTTGAAGGAAGAATCTGTGCATCTGATTGTATACTTTGGTACAGTCTATCAGTGACTGGGTGTTCGTCAAACCTGCATCCGTGCAATAGTTGTTACCTGCTATATCACTTGGCAGTTGAGTCCTGTTTTCTTGCATACCCTCTTCATCAACCAAAATACATTCCTTGGCCTGAGAGCAGGGTGAGTAAAGCCCTGCCACACCCCCTGTGCTGAAAACACCAGCAGATTCCTACTAAAACCTGCAGTGAGTAATTTCTTGCTTGGAAGACTACCACTCAGTAATTTAGTTCATTTTCGTCCTGTTATCGGCAGCATCGAGGGCCATATAATAGTAGCTTGACTGCTTTCTTCCAATTTGGCTGCGAAAGAATATCCTCAAAATTTTAACCTTATAACATTAAAAAGCAAGAATATGATTTCCATTTAGGGATTCAGGAGACACCTGATTAACTGTTACTGTTATCAAGTGAAAATTATAAGTGTTTTTTACTGCAGCTGGACAGTGGTGCTGACTCTTGAGTCTTCAACAATGATTTCATTTTTCAGTGAAATTCAAGCAGAATATTTGAGAAGGCTTTTTTGGAGACAGACTTCTGGCCAAATTTCTCTTTCTGAATGAAAGTCCAGATTTTACCATAGGTACTTTGCACTCTTGTGTTTTTTTGTCACGTAGTGATCAGGTGGGCCAAGGGAAGCACCCTGCACTTCCTCAGGCTTTTCAGGATGCTATTAGCCAAACTTCCTTGGTTGCCTGGAAACTTTTGATTTAACCAAAACTGAGTATTTCTGGACACACATATTTAATTGAAAGTGTTCTTATGTGTTCTGCTGATTGCCCCTAAATTAAATGAAAAAGGCAGTGGTTTCAAACCAGTTTTTACTATAACAAGACCAAAAAGAGTTGTGGAAGCTCTCCTGATGATTTTACATCAGGTACTCAGGCCCAGTAATCTCTGGGGAAGGAACCTCATAAACGAGGTAGACTCTTTACCACGATGGCTGTAATTCACAGCAATATTCAAATGATCTCACAAATGATTGTTTTATTCGACAGACTATGCCAAAACAGAGTCACTGTTCAGTTGTACTATTTCACTATGCCAGAACTACTGAAGATGCAGAGCATGAGTTAAGGTAAAGCCATTTATTAACAATCCACAAGTTTCTATTAATGAAAAGATAAGCACATTGTCTTACATTTTCCATGGTTTAAAAGTATCACAGTTGCATTTGATATTAAGGGCCCATTTATAAATATTTTATTGCAGTTCAATAATTGACAAAGTGATTTACACCCACCTTGACAATACATTAATGCTTGCAGAGTACATTATGCTAACCATATTAGCTGGAAATATGTTTTGTAATTGTAGTGGCTGAAAATACGTTTCATAATTGTAGTGGTTAGTCCATGCATCTTCTGTTACCTTTTGTTTCTTTGGTTTATTTGAAATGGATAACTCTTTATCTGAAGAATGCCTACCTGCCTTGCTTTTTTTTATTAGTATAAGCATGATAGAGGCGCTTCTAATAAATGGGAAGTAGCAAGTTATTACAGCCTTTACATGTTCCAGATTCATGGGGTTGGTTATGTGTGAAAACACCTTGCCTTTCCTTCTTTGGAAAAATTTCCCTCAAAAAAGCAGCATGAATTCAGAAACTGCTCAGTTTCAGCTTCTCCCAAGGTCAAAAGGCACCCAAAATGAATATCACAGCCTGATTTCTGCTTTTTGTAGGCTTGTCATTGCACCAGGAAGACCTTGTGTGGCAGCCTAACAACTGACTGCTGAAAGAACTCCAGGATCTCTCCTGAGAGGGTTTACTCCACCCCAGGAAAGATTTTTCTTCTGTGTTGTAAGATTGTGAGTAGGCTGGCAAAATTTTGGACTAAGGGAGCCATTGTAACAAACATGGCAAAAACCTTTGTAAAAGCAGTATTTTTATTTATTTAGTTAGTTAGTTAGTTCTTCTGCGTTCTACTCTCCTTTGAAACTCATTTCTTCAAAAAGCTGTCAGCTCAAAATTTTAGCAGAAATAAAGGTAAACTGGGATATTACAAGCATAACTAGACTGTGTACTGGCAAGAGAAAATACTTAACAAAGGACGCTTTTGAAAGAGGTAAAGGTACTACTACATGAGAAATCACCATCTGTCTTTTTGAATCTGGGAGGATGCCGTCCTGTACTTTGGTCCAAAAATCTTCCTTGCATCTTTCTCTGAGGTACCTGGCATTAGCTGCTGTCAGAAGTTGGATATGAGACTCAGTGCTCAAAGTTTAACATATTCCTGATATTTTTACTGAAGCCTTTGACATATGTTGGTTATAATAATATTCCATTCTGCATCCCTTTGCCTCTGCATGTATATGCAGAGCATATGTCTGATGCATCTGAGCAACTTGCTGAGAAAGTGTATCTTGGTGATTGCCATCAGTTTAAACCATAAAATAACAGATATTCACACTCACAGGGATGGCTGTAATAGAAAATATATTTCAAATAATTATAATACTTTCAGTGCAGTTTAATTATATAATCCATCATAATCATGTTCAGGCTAAACAGGTTTTTGTAAAGCCAATCTAAAATAGCAGCAGCTGTTTTTCACAATCACGCTCATTTTGATTCTTCTTAACCAACCTTAGTCAAAATCTTGACAGGAAAAAAGGAAAAATACCGTCACAAAGTGTTTTGGTTTTCTTTTTTCACTCCCAACACTGCTAAACACTGGGTGGAGAAGTGAGTCTTATGTGGGTTGGATAATGTATGTCTGGGGCCAGGTATCTGCAATGCAGCTTGTGCCGAGAATGTCGAGTAAATTAAGTGACAGAATTTTCAGACTTGCCTTTTGTGGCTTTCCAGGAGATCAGCTGGCAGCTCTTGGGTGCTGAGCTTGTTTGAAGAGCTGATCCTTTGTAAAGTTGGATTGGCCTAATTTTAGGTATGCCAGTCAAGAAACTTGTTTCCTTTGAAAAACTGTTGCATAGCATTAGTTTTCAACTGTGATAGCTTACATTTTCACTACCACAGTATCACCCATCATTGGTAGTGAAAGCCTTTGTGTTGCTCTAAACCATTCCTTTTCCCGTCTGGCATTCATACCTTTCAGGGACTTCTCTGGATTACCATCCCTCTCCTCTTTTTGTATTTTTGTCTTTCCTTTTGAAGTTGGAAGTTTTCAGCACCTTAATTGGTGATTGTCTTTCCAGGTTGGTATCTCTTTGGGCTTTTTTGAAAACTTCCTCAGCTTGCTCATTTTTCAGGAATGGCTTGTTTCCTATTCATGCTTGCGTGAAGTTGCTTCTGATTCTTCCAGAGACAGTTTCAATCAAGGCAGAGGAGATGAATGCTCTGCATACTGACATGTCCTAGGGCTCATCTTAATGCCCGCCCTGGTCACACTTCTCAATGCAAAGCGTGAAGGAGTCTTGTTATGCCTGTTTGCAAACAGTACTAGAAACTTCTCTTCTATATATTGGGTACTAGGCATATGTTGTGAAGCTTGCAGTTGTTGATTTTGAAAGGTTCAAAAGGTTGCCTTTTATGTCTTAAAGATTAAATTAAAGTGTTTTTCATTTTACATATTGATTTGAGAAATGTGTCATGGCTGTTCCCCTAGGTCTCTTCTGAAGAACTTGGCTTTTGCCAATAATCTTAGATTTGACATTGAGATAAAAGGGGCTTGTGTCCACTCTGTGCTGCCCAACGTTAACCTCTACATCGGCCTATGAGAAGCTGAGTAGCTGGGGGCTTTCTGTGCCACAAAATGTCTGAAGAGGTAAGGAAAATGAGCTTTTGGAGAAGACTTCTAAGAAATGAAAGGTAAAAGATGAACTTTCAAAAAACCCCAACAAAACAACTGAGAAGTATCTTAATGGTTTATTGAAGAGATTATGTGAAAACACCTCCTGAGGTAGTGTGAGAAAACATCCTCAGTTTCCAGTAGAGGTAATCTGAAATGCTCATCCTAGAAACCTCTTGCTGATAAAGATGTCACAGGTTTTTGGAGAAATGTTTTTGACTCTAAGAACTGACTCGTCACTGGAATGCGGTGGCCTTCAAGGGACACTGACCATACCTTTCTAGGAATGGCTTAATTCGAAACAGCAAACATTATGGACATTGGTCAAGAATTACAGTGCCTGCATTTTAAAAACAGAGCAGAAGGAACGTCTACAGGAAGAAGTAGGTTACCCTAAATTTGGGACAGACATTTTAGCAGAGCCTGTAGCAATAGGATAGGGAGTAATGGTTTGAAACTAAGAGGGTAGATTTATATTAGATATTAGAAAGAAATTCTTCACTGTAAGGGTGGTGAGACGGTGGAGCAGGTTGCCCAGAGCAGCTGTGGATGCCCCATCCCTGGAAGTGTTCAAGACCAGGCTGGATGGGGCTTTGAGCAATCTGGTCTAGTGGATGGTGTCCCTGCCCATGGCAGGGGGGTTGGAACTAGATGATCTTTAAAGATCCCTTCCAACCCAAATTATTCTGTGATTCTAAAATGTTCAGAAGTGCTGGAGCACACCAGCACACAGAAGTGTAGGAAATTTTGCAAATCCTAACACTCATGTTCTCCTGCAAAACATGCCTCCTGGCTTTGTGCTAAGGTTTTTGATTATTACTTGTTACTTTAAAAAATAATATGATTCAGCCTTATGGCTATCAAAGATTCCACATGAGTGTTTGAGATATGTAACAGAGATAGCTTGTGTTATTTGATTTTTGGATAGCTTTGTTATCCAGAAAGGTGCAGGTCTCCTATAGGTTCTATTTGTCAGATGTGTGTAGGTATCTTCGGTACCTAGAGTACGTAGCGATTGCAAACCCCTACCTTAGGGTGACCCAGGTTCCTTATCAAATAAGACTGAGACTGAAGTTTATTCTAAAGATCTGGGTGTAATATTCTTGGATTAAAGTTATCAGTGTATTTCAAGATAGGGAGGAGATGGAAACCAGAAGCCTATTGAGGGTGTTAAAATCACATTAGCATAACATAGGACTGTTCAGTTTACAAACCTGGATCTCTGAAGGTGTAAATGAACATCTGGTGCTTGTGCTAATTGCAGTGATCTAAAGTAGGTGACTGATTCTGGGAAGGAGAGATTAGCAAGGCCCTGCAGTAGTGCTACCGATATCTGAAAAGGGTAATTTTAGAATGTGCTCCTCCTCGCATGCAAAGACTTTTTGTGTCTATTAACTTTTAAATCAGCCAGTTTACTTGCACACTACACCTGCTTTCCTACTATTGACATGGCTTTGGTGTTTAAAATCTGCATTGCTAGAGGGACTATTGATTTGGGCTCCCATTATTTTTATTTGATTAACCAATTTGAGAAACCATAAAGACAATGATCCCAAATTTCTGAAAACCGAGTGCCCCCTTTAGGAAAATTAAATCAATTGCATGTACCCATCTGAGGCTATTCAAATATGACCAAAACAGTTCCTTTTTTAGGCCCTGTATGTTCTGATGCCATCCACCACTTTAGCTACTATCTCATGTTTCATAATAGTGAATGTTTCTTTATTATTCTTAGTCTTACTGCAAAATAGTTAATTCTACTTTTTTAACAGAAAAGGAAGATTAGGTCAAAATTTTATCAAACACCTCTATGGTGAAACAAAAGTTTGTCTGTCATAAGAATCCCACCCCATACGCTTCCCCCCGCAAAGTTCATCTTTTAATTTTACATGATTCATTACTTGATTTCTAATTTTATTTCTATATTTGAAAATATTGGCAGAGATGAGCCAAACTTCGAAAGCTCTCTCTTCTTTGGAGAATCCTGACAGATTTAAGAGGGACTTGTATTATTTGGGCGTGTTACACCTTACAGAAGAACTGCATTCATGCCTGACAGTCTGAATAGAGCAGCTGTTAAACCAAAGAAGAGGCAAAGCTAAAGGAGGTCTGCTTCTTGGTACCACCATTGACAAGACTATTTTGAAGAAAGAAGGTAAAGGGGCTATTGATTTCAAGGTAAATAGGTGTGTGTGGGTTGCTTCTACAGCCTTGTATTATTCAAGCAATATTTATGTCCTTTTGAAATACAGCAGGGGGCACAGATTTGATTATTCTGTTGCTGTGGAGGTCACACATGTATGTAGCTCAGAAATTTTCACTTAATTTCTGTTTTCAAGGCCATGCAACATTCTTTCAAAGTGATGGTCTTTGGAAGGGCAGCACCCACAAAATTCTGTGAAGGTGGAACAGGGCTGATGGCATGTGGAGAAGTAACAGGACCTGACAAAGATAACTGATGAAAGATAAAGTAGATGAATTGAGTTTTTCCATCTACCTGGTTCCAGTGAAACTACTCTATAAAGAAATGGTTATGGTTTTGGTTCACCAGGGCATTGGGTGACTGCCACATTCCTGAGTGGCACCTGCTTTGTAGGTTGGGGATTTTCATTGTCAGTGCTTAGCAGCAAGTGGCCTTCAGAGTATTACAGTGTCTCAACTGATTTAGCTGGGATGAAAAAGAGAAATTCAGAGAAATAGAAAAACCTGCAGAGGAGACTTGGAGGTATCATGGAGCAGTCCAGCCCTCACATGGTATGACCTTCAGGTCCTGTGCTGGGAGTGAATAAAGTCTCCTGACAAGAAGGCAGTGATGTGAATGGGGAGAAAGACTGCCCGTGTACCCACTGCTGTCTCCTTCCCTCTGCTTGTGATAATGGTCTGACATCCTCATGTAATATAAATGCACACCCAGAGACATATATCTCAGCTGTTGGAAGGAGATATGTTCTTGAACTGGGAATTTAGCTATAAGGGATGTAGATATCAGGGTATTTGATGCCAGTGTGAACTATGCAAGGATTAACTTGATATATGTGTGAACATGACAGACACAGCCTTTATGACATGTTGTAGCAGAGCTGTTAATTGTGCTTTCTGCATGTGTGCACCTATTGCATGGAAGGGAAAAAATGAATTACTGAATGCAATAGTAAGGTCTTTAGTACATTTGAGACAAGAATCTATGTGATGGCATTCTCTGACATGCTGCCAGTGTCACACGCAGGGACAGATGGAGTTGGGGAATCTCAGGTCTTGGCTCAAAAGAAAATAACACAAAAGGAGGACATCACATCCATTGGATATTTCCCCAAAAAATTGGAATGGATGGAGGATGTATGGGGAGAGAGAGCTGATGTGGAATCAGCTAAGCAGTAATTGAAATTGAAATAAAATAAAGAAATGATCTAAGGGAATTTTAAAACCAAAGGCAGGGGAAAGCTAAGAAATGTAGATATGTTGAGGAGAGATGTTGATGGGAGAAATATCTTTTCAGGGAGAAGTTAAACCATAATTCTAGACAAAACTAGGACACAAGCTGGTGAGACTGAGAGAGGGAGTAACAACTAAGTTTGAAAAGGTGAAGTCTCAATTTATCAGCACATGGAGACACAACCAGCATGGCCCCAAATATGTGCGGCCCTCCTGGGGACAAATGGGAATATCTGTTATAATTGAAGACACTGATAAAACAGCTATTGTAGAAACTTGGTGAAATATTTTTTAAAAAATGGGGCACTGCTAACTTTAGGTATAAAGTCTATAGACATTATAGAGCAGGTAATTCTTTGGAAGTGAAGTTACATGCTAAGGAAAGTGTGCAGTGTAGGATGCAAGCTATCATAAGTATCTTATGGATTAAAATTATTTTTGAGAGTGGAGAGAAATCCTTGTAAAGCTGTTGCATCAGCTAGTCAAAGTAGCTGCGAGATATATAAATCAAAGAGTCTGTGAGGGAAGAAACACCATGATAATGGGAACCTACATGGGATACATGGGGAATGATAGCAAGACAGCATTTTAGACTGTTAATAACTATATGAAGCAAGTACTCTGCTGGATGTGAAGGGAGAAAACTCTTGATACAGCCCCATGTAAGGCACAGAATCTACTTCAAATTCTAAACTGCCAGAACTTTATCTTGCAGTAGCGCTCCTAATGTGTACTTGGAAGCAGGATCGTGCAGTGGCCATTTTTTCCATGGAAAAGACCCACACAGAAACTAACAAAAAAAATTCACTAATCTAGGTTTAGCTTTTAAACAGAAATGAAAAAGCTCATTAACAGGGAATTTTCAGAGACTGTCTCAAAGCAGATGCAATGTCTAGGTATGGGACAAAGGAATACCACCAAATGTAAAGTATAAGGTGTTTCACTGCTTGTATTATTATACTATTTAGGAGACTTGCAACAAGGGTGTCTTTTAGCAAGCATTATATTTAAACACATGACAAAAAGACAGTCTCCATCTATCCTAAACCATTGATGCTTCAAGGAAAGTGTGTTAGGGAAAGGAGGATACATTTTAAGAAAAAAAATACTTTAAAAAATATAATTATATATATATATACTTAGATGAAATGAACACGTGGACTGGGTAAAACTAGAGCTGTAGAGCGTTCAGTTAGGGTAGAATATATCTATCTTAGGAAATATATCCTTTAAAAATAACAGAGTTGCTAGCCATGGTAACACTTTTCACCTTTGCTTTGTGAAGCACGAGTTCCAGAAAACTTTTTAAACTGTGTATATATTATAAATTGTACCTATATGAGAAAGGTCATGTTCAGAAATAGTTGTTGTGCTGCACTTACTGTCTTATGATATGGCTTATAATACTCTATTTGGCGTGAAACAAACCTGATAAATTGTCTCTTGCAAAGAAAGGACAAAAGACTTGAGGAAAAGGAACCCATAAAATGAAAGGGACTGACTCTCATTTTGTAGATATTAGTTCTTCTCCTGCTAGCTGGAATGACACAGCTATTCTGATCAGGCTTTGTCCATTTGCGATTCTGTACAGTTCCCTTTTTGCTGAATAACCTCGATGTGTAGTTCTCAGCTACAAGCTGTTATGTTCATTACAGCTGTTTTGAGTTTTTCCATCTAATTTCTCAAAATATATTTTGCATGATGAAGTACCTAGTTTTCAAAGAATTTGTGTGTGTATCTTATTGCACTCCTGAACAGGTTATTAATACATCTATTGCAGTGGATGTTGCTGCCCAGGTGACTTACCCTCCTGTTTTCTTCTGTAAGTTCGTTGCCCCACCCCTCCAAAATCCACCAGTGCAGTAACAAACCCGAGTGTGCTGTCAGGACCTGAGGTGAGGAAGGGTCATGGTACCTCAAGGAATCTGAGCTGTCAATGAGGATGGAGGCTTGGTGATCAGAAACTACAGTCAGGCACAGGCTATGCTTTCACCTGAAATGATTGGTGTTTGGTTTTTAGGCTTTGTTGTGTATGTATGTTTGCCAGAGGTCAACTTTGCTCTGAAAAAGTGTTTCTAAAATGAAATTCAAGAGTTTAATGTGGAGGAAAGGTCAAGAATCGCTTTTTGGGCTGTGCTGAGGCAAAGTAATTCAAAGAAATAGGCTGAAAGAGAGTTAAAGAAAATGTCAAGATTTCCTAACAATGAGGTTCATTAGTCTCTCCAGGGAATCATAGGAACCCTGTGTTAAAACCTTTAGACTAGAAATGAGGAAGGCATTTGGTCAGTGCTGCTTTCTCTTCTTTCAGTATCGTTTGGCCCCATTCACTGGAGTCAATTCAGTATGTAAAGAAAAAAATCTCTTGCCTTCTCTTCATACCAAGGACACCTTTAGAAGCTGAATTTGTGTGGCTCCAGCTGCAGATAACAGGAAATAATGCTACCGCATCCGTGTGGACCAGTATCTGTATGCTGTCTCTGGTCAATATTTTAAAGTATAACATAGCTTTCCCATGTGGAAGAACAGTAGCCCTTAGAGGCAGTTAACCAGCAAATTAAAATAGGATTATACACAGGCAGTTTAGTACTGAAGATGACAAAAATTATTACGGATTCTGCAAACACAATTAGCAGGCATACTAGGCAAAAGTAAGTATTTCTGATGTTGCCAGGGCATAGCACGGCTGTATTCCCTGATGCATGTTCCGTAGGTCTTTGAACAAGCAGTGTTTGCCATGTTGGTCATTATTTAAGTTTTGTGTTTGGTTAGGGAACTAGATTGAGGAACTGGAGGGTATGCAGCAAAAGACTGGCACAAAAACACAAGCAGTATGGCCAGTAAGGACTTTTTTTTTTTCTTTTTTCCTCTTCAGATATATGCCTTGCATGGAAAATCTCCACTTTGAATCCAAACAGCAACATTCTGTTCTCTGCTGTGTTTTATTTTTTTTTTTTCTTTCTTGCTCCTTATAACTCTAATCTCCTTGTTTTGGAAGGTGAGTTTTATAGTAAACTTGAAGAAGGCAAAAAAGCTTATAGTAAATCCAGTAAGGAAATTTCCTTAACTTTATCCAGAGTTCATTTGTCAGACTTTTTATATAGAATGATCACACAGAAAGATCTTTTCATTGAGGCCCACTGTCTAATAACAGTTAACTTCTACTTGACCACTGGTGGAACTTTTAAGAGATTACTGCAAAAAGAAATTAAGGATTTACATGTTTGGCATGAGGTGTTGTATTGGTCTGTTGGTTTGGAGGATGTTTAGAAAGATGAAAGGAGAACATCATACACTGGGCAAATGCTGACAGCATTTGATACTCTTATTTGGCTCAGCTAAGGAATGGATGCAAGATGGCCCGGCTCCCTTAAAAGTCAGTGAAAGCAGGCCGATTTACATCTATGGAGAGTGTAAACCAAAGTGTGCATGCAGATTTTACATGTGTGGGGTTTTTTTTTGTGAGATGGAGGAAATGGATCCTGAAGACCATTCCGAATGTTTCTGTATTGCTTTTCTACTTCTGCATGCCTTACACTTACATTATGATGTACCTAGCATTATGCCTGTATGGTATACTACTCCCTTGTGTATGATGCAGCCTGATTTCCCGATGCTAAAAAGAAATACTACAAATTCTGTTCCAAAGTGCCAAACGGGGGGTTACAAATCCATAATAATTAAGCTTTCACCCCTCAACAAAGCAATTAATATTCTGTTTACATAAGAGCTTTAGCAGCTGAGGGCTTACCCAGCTGTGATTTTTCTGATCATGATGAAGTTGAAGTAGGCAATTAATACCTGTCGTATGTAGAGGAATGACCCTTAAACAATAAAAACTACCAGACTTCTGAGAAAAGTAGCACCCCTATACAGTGATGCAGTGATTTGGACTCTTCTGTAGGCATGTTTTTGTGTAAGGAAAAAATAACAGATGGAAGTGAAAACTAGTGGGTTTTAATATATCTCTCACTGGGTAAAAACTGATGCTATTAAAGAGACTGTATCTGGATTGTAACTGTAGCTCTTCATTTGCTGAAAGACATTTTAAGAGAAGCAAAGAAATGAAAAGTTATCCTTGGATATTACATTAGATGTTACATGGAGCTCCTGAGTTCTCACTGTATCCCTTTCTATTATCACCGAGTGAGAAAGAATGCCAGGGTTTGAAAGCTGGGGACCATATTGAGGTGGTCTGGTTACCTTTACATGGATAATGAAGGAAGCTCGCTGCCCTTGTGGGCTTCAAAGGAGCTGTTCCGAGGGTTTGAAGAAGGTGCTGAACAGAAAGCAGCCTAGGCTGGCCTACAGCAACCTTTCTGGAAACTTAGGCAGGCTCTGAGTAACATCCTTTAGGGCTCCAATTTGGATCCTAATGACTCAGTCATGCTTTCTAAATAAGCAAACCTTATTTTTTATAGGTTTTGAACACTTTCTGAACACAAATAAGACTTCTGTGAAAAAGACTTCGATCTGAAATCTGAATGATCCTAACTGGTACTTTCCCCGAATCTTACTCCAATGGAAGGAGTTCGGTGGAAGAGAAGGAGCATTCACACAAGGGATGGAAAAAGCTGCATGTGGTGTTAGGGGCCTGTGCCTTGTGTAAGTCATCTCCGACTGCCCCACCACACCCTGCCACTGCCGTTTGCATTGCTCCAGCAAGAAAAGCTACGGATGGCCTGAACTATCTCCGCTTTTCTGTTTCCTGTATGTAAGGGCCAAGGCCCAAGTGACGGCACCATGAGCCCAGGCAGCGCGGCGCCCTGAAAGAAGGTTCCAGAGGCAGCAACAGGCAGTCGGGGGTGGGGGGGTGGGGTGCTGGTGCTCCTCCCTCCCTGGCTGGTGTCTCAGCCACTCCTGGAACGGCGGTGATAGAAGGTTCCAGAGGTCCAGGGTGCGGGGCTAATAAGCAGGGGCACGTAGGAGCCTCTGGGGTGCGCTCTGCACTGAGCACCCCTGTTGGCAGGTCTGGAGATCTCCCTCTCCCCCCACCTCTAGTTCCTCCCTCTCTTAAGGCTGCTAAGTAACGTAGGGCCTATCTCAACCTCTCATAATCCCACATAGCTTGTTTGGATGTAATTGTGAAAGGGTCAACATTTACTGAATGTTTGTTCCATTAAAGTTGATGTGTATATATGGTCCTTCAGTGTTATCTCACCTTAATCCACACCAAGGGGATTTGCAATCTTAGTCGCTTTGCTCTTCTCACAGGTGGGACATGACACTGTATCTGGAAAATATGAAGTCAGTGACACCTGCCTGGATGCACTATTGTGTGCCTTTTAGCAGGCTAAGTCTGGAAACTATTTTTTTTAAGGAGGAGGTTCTAGATAATGAAAGAACAATCCCTATGTCTGTCCTGACCATTATTTAGAGCATTGCTAGAATTACTCCCTAGTCTTTCTGGATTTATTTGTATCTGGGAAGTGCACGGTGATACAATTTATGTAGTATAGCACTAACATAGCTAAAAACTAGAGTGCCCTTATGTCATCTAGCTAAAATTACAGTGTATGTTTATTAGCTTGGCAAAATTTGTGCCCTTTGTTCTACAAAATCACAGAATGGTCAGAGTTGGAAGGGACCTTTGGAGGTCATCTGGTCTAACTGCCCTACTAAAGCAGGTTCACCTAGAGCAGGTTGCACAAAGTCACGTTCAGGCAGGTTTTGGATATCTTCCAGAGAAGGAGACTCCACAGCCTGTCTGGGCAGCCTGTTCCAGTGCTCTGTCACCCTCAAGGTTATGTTATTCCTCATATTCAGGTGGAACCTCCTGTGTTGTGGTTTGTGCCCATTGCCCCTTGACCTGTTACTGGGCACCACTGGAAAAAGCCTGGCCCCATCCACTTGACACACCCTTAAGATATTTGTACACGCTGATAAGATCCCCTCTCAGTCTTCTCTTCTCCAGGCTAAACAGGCCCAGGTCTCTCAGCCTTTACCCACAATGGAGATGCTCCAGTCCCATGATCATCTTTGCGGTCCCCTGCTGGACCCTCTCCAGTAGTTCCCTGTCTCTCTTGAACTGGGGAGCCCAGAGCTGGACACAGGACTTCAAATGCAGCCTCACCAGGGCAGAGAAGATAGGCAAGATCACCTCCTTGAACCTGCTGGCAAGATTCTTCCTAATGCACCCCAGGGTCCTGTTGGCCGCCTTAGCCACAGGGGCATACTGTTTACTTGTGGGCATCTTGCTGCCCACCGGAACTTGCAGGTCCTTCTCCACAGAGCTGTCTTTGAGCAGGTCAGCCCCCAGCCTATGCTGGTGCAGGGGGTTGTTCCTCCCCGGGTGCAGGACTTTATACTTGCCTTTATTGAACTTCATTAAGCCCCTCTCCACCCAACTCTCCAGCCTGTCCAGGTCTCGCTGAATGGCAGCGCAGCCTGCTGGTGTATCAGCCACTTCTCCTAGTTTTCTATCATCAACAAACTTGCTGAGAGTACACTGAGTCCCTTCATCCAGGTCACTGATTAATAAGTTGTACAGGACTGGACTCAGCACTGACCCCTGGGGAACACAGTGAGTTACAGGCCTCCAGCCAGACTGCTGCTGATCACAACCCTCTGAGCTCTGCCATTCAGCACTCGCTGTCCACTCAGCAAAGAATAAGTCTTCCTTTCTCTAGACTTCCTCTCTTGCTTCCAGGGTCTGGAGTTCTTGAGGGCTGGCCCTGGCATTAAAGAATGAAGCAAGTAAGACATTCAGTAACTCTGCCTTCTCTGCATCTTTCGTTACCAGAGCACTCAACTCATTCGTCTATGGGCCCACTTTTCCCTTGTCTTCCTTTTGCTACTGATGTACTTGAAGAAGCCCTTCTTGTCCTTGACTCCCCTCACCAGTTTTAATTCCACATGGACCTGAGCCTTCCTCATCTCCTCTCTGCGTGTTCTGACAACGTTCTTATATTCCTTCCAAGTGGCTTGTCCCGTTTTCTACAAAAATGTTTCAGGGATGATAGTACTATTCATTTGTGTACTAATATTTTAAAATGCTGCATTCCTTGGAAGGGGCTAGGTGTTCATTGGCAAAATGAATGTGAAGGAGATGCAGTTAACTAAGCAGATGCTGTCTGAACTGGGAAATAGAGTCACTGCATGCTCAGATGTAGGCATTTGGTCTCTTGCTAGTAAGCTGATACAAAGCATAGATACAGAAGGAAGCAGTAATGCCAGAACAAGCCTTGCATTTATTCCTGTGATACAAAAAAGCAAGGGAGTATAGCTTTGTATATATGGAAAGCATGCAAGTCTCTCCAAGGAATCCTTTGTACGTTTGTAAGCAGAGAAATGAGGAGGATGTTATATTACTGAGAACAACAGATGGGGGATTCTGATCTTTACCAGGATTTTTATAAGCCTGCAGGCTTTTGCAAATGTTTATCAGGGCTCTTTGTTGTCTTTACATCATCTGGTGATTCTTTCTTAACTTATGGTACTGAATGGTTTAAGAGTACATGCTTAAACATGTTGGGCCACTAGGACAAGCAGACTTTGTGTTTGTTACCCATGGTGGGAATGTTACCCCTAGTGGGAATGTGGGGGTCAAAAGGCAAAAGAACTATGGTCATTGAGCATGAACTATTGAATTTTAACTCAAGTTTTATATACTTAGTGGTTTGGCTGTCTCAGGGCTTTGGCTGTCAGAACTAACATTTAAATGTTTTAACTGTATTTTCAAAAATAAATGCTGGTTTCTCTCAGCATGTATTTCAGAAGATGCTGTGTTCACAGCAGAGTCTAATGCCCAGCTCATCTTAACAGATACAGGGCAATGTTTTCATCATGAAAAGCCTGAATATATGCTTCTGCATCCACGTTTTTTTGTCCACACTGCACTGGTTCTGTATGTGTTTGGCAGTTGAATGTTTTCATCATCTTATACAGGCACCTCCTTTGGTTTGAATTTACCAAGTCATAACTAAGAGCTTACTGTCACAAATCAGGCTTCCTCAGTCAAGGCTGACAGCAGGCACTATAGATTGCAACTCACGCCTTCATTTCCTAATCCTAGCCAGATTGTGTTAGCAAAAAATGGAACATTTGTCAAAGAAAAGATGGAAAATAACAATGTCAGACATGTTTAATGGACACTTTACTACTTTATTTACAGTACAGGAGTTTGGGAAAATTACTGATCAACGGCAGAATCTAACCAGGAAGAACTTCACATAACAGAGAAACAAAATCAATGATTAATGCCACTGTTGAACAGTGGAACTACAGTAAAGTGTGCAAGTAGGAAAGTCACAGGGCCATACATAATAATGGAGTAACTATTACTGAAAAAATGCATATGGTAGAAAACAGTACTTATAACTAGGAAATACCGTATACAGTCTTGTTAAATTAGGTGACAATTCAAATAAGTTGGAGCAAACAGGACTGACTGTGCATCTGTGAGATAGGCTCTTCCCAGGTGATTATTCATGTTTCCCCAGTATAATTCAGTTTTGCTCTGAACTTGAAAAATTTAAAAGAATCCTGCAGTTTAATGCTATCAAAGGTTAAACATTAATAGAACAAACTGAAGCTGCAGTCACAACTCGGATACTCTGTATAATGAGGGATGCTCATAGGACTGCTGATCTTATTTGTATTAAAGTAGGGGCAGTGCCACGTAAAAGAAGAGTTTCATGCAGGTTTTATGGTTTGATTTTTTGAGTGGATTCACTTACACAATATAATGAGAACTTTCTTGTTTAAGCTGTGCTTTTTTTACATACAGTAAAACTTACAAAACTGGAGTCTGGGCCCAAACTGCCTGCCTTCTTGTACTACTCCCTCCATAGGCCTCTGGGTCTCCTGCATGTATGCATGTTTGCTCTTTCTTTTCTTTTTAGTACCTTAAGTACTCTCTCTGTCATGCTCATATGTATGCCTAACCCATCCTTTTAAACTCCCTGAGTTGAAAGTCTGGCTATTAAGTAGGTTTAATTTGCTTGTTGATGTTGTTAATTTGCTAGATCTTGATGTATCTATGCAATTGTTTCTTGATCTTTCTCCCATGGATGCAGTGAGTAGATTGTACCCTTTGCAGCTACATTTTGTGTATTTAACAACCTTTTAGGAGTCACCTTACAGTTTCTATCCAGCTTTCCAGTCTTCCCTTACGTGTTTCATATTTAATTTGTGTTGTCCTCTACCTTCTGTTTTGTCCATAACCTTTCTAAAGTGGCAAACTGTGCTGAGTGGCTGCTGTGGCCTTGCTGCTGTTGAGACTAGGAGCACTCTAACTATTCGGGTACTCTTTCTTTATATCTCCTGCTGTAGCATTTGCCTTGTATGTGACAGTTCCTGTGTTTTGACTGACTTTGAGCTAGTTGGGAGTCACCTTATTTTACTCATAATGACTATCTGCAGAATTGTGCAGAATTTAAGAAGAGTACATTGTTCCTGTTGTCCCAGCTGCCAGCAACGGCATTGGATAATGCTAGAGTAGGGAAGACTTTTCTGGGACTCTTCTTAATAGTCTGCTATTTGGGGTGGAAAATGACACTGAAGAACATTGAGCAGTTTTTTGCAGAGAAATGTGGAAGCTGAACAATGGTTTTTGAGCATTTCAGGGATGCTCAAACATTGGTCTTAGGCTTGGAAACTTTTCTGTATTTTGGCTCTTTACATCTTTGACAAAAATCTTATTAGATATTTACTTACGTTGTTGTGCTTAAATTTGCTATGAAAGATGCTTTGAAGTCATTCCTGCAAATGGAATTTACTTTCCCAAATAATTTGTGTGTCTTGTCAGGTTTTATAAGGGTAGCTTTATAGTTAATTCCAGGGATGATCCAATATGCAAACTTTCAAAACAACAAAGACATCGAATATTAGGTGCAAACTTATTTACTAAATTTTGTTGAAATTCCTGTAATACACCTTACTGCAATTAAGGGACTCAACCATCAATCTGCTTAAAACTTCAGGGAAGAATTTCCTTGTGAATACCCAAGTGTAAAAATTAGTCATTATGTGTCAGCAAGTGCTCTTTCTCCTATCTGGTTTGGTCAGTTTACAAGGCAGTATACAGAAACCTAGTAATCAGTGGCAAAATCAGATGCCAAAGAGTTAAAAGTCCCTTCAGGGACTGCAGACCTCAGGGTGAGCAGGGTTCAGAATACAGTTCAGAATACAGAGTTTTAAAATAATCGCTCAGTTTGCTCATACGAAAAATGGTCTCTAAACCGAAAAATTACTGGGCACTTCTGAGACTAAAATCTCAGCTTATATGAAGCAAATGAGTAACTGAAGGCCAAATACTTTACTTGAAAGGTACAGTTTTTTTCAGGTGTGCTAAGATACTATTCACCATGTCTTTTATAAAGCAGAAAATCAGAAATCATGCAAAGATGTATCCGGGCTGGGAAGAAACCAAGATTTGATATACCATGTCTTTCTATATGATAGTGTTCTGCTCCAGAAATGTTATGTAGAGCCCTGTGCTTATAAGCCTGTGAACCTCTTATAGGAAATTGTAGCTCTGTCCTGATTTGGAGAATTCAGTGCTGATACCTGAGGCATGTGGGTATTATCTTGGCCGGGGATGGGACTATTGATTTGTTTCTTTGGAGCTCTGGTATGTCTACACTGTTTTCCCTGTCACTCAGGTAACTTCACACTGATGAGAACTGCAAATAACAAAAGGACTGTTTTATGGAAAATAGTTATTTTTCACTGAACTGGAAAAAAACTGGAAATTATTTTGTTATAATTTCTTTGTTCATATAAAACTGAAGTGATTTTCTATTCTGTCCTCTGTTACCATTATTTTTTTTATATGTATGTATATTTTTTATAAGTTTGTTTAGGAAATCAGAACGTTAACACAAAAAGTAGCATCAAACTGTACTGCTATTACATAGTTCTTCCAAAACTATGAGTCTAAATAGGGTATTTTACCTAAGTACAAGGGAAAGAACATTTGACTGTGAATTTAGTCTTGATTTCCTGGGAGAGATAAGGAAAACCAGTCCTTTTAATGGGCTACCTAATTTCACAAATCACCTCTCATATTAGGAACTGGCACCAAATGAAGGAACATTAATTATATGGAACTAAAACCCATGGATAGTTTCAAAGTAGAAGGAGTCTCTATGGAATATTTAGTCTTGGTCGATTTCTTACCAGAAGCCTTAAAAATGCTGAATATTGTTCATAAAACAAGTTAATAATGCATCCTCTATGTAACTCCTCCGAACACTGGGGAGAAAATAACCTGTTTTCATAAAAGAAAATAAAGACATTCATAGAATATATTCCAAATTTGTTAGAAAAACTTTTCTTATTGGTTTTCTTTTCATGTTCACCACTGTTAAGGAGGGAAGCCTTAACACTGTTTTCATGCTCTAAGAGAAACAGACTTTTTCAGCTTTCTTCCCTTAACCTCAAGTTTTCTGAGTATTAAAAACTGGGAGATATTTTAAATACACATTTTGATTTAAAAATGCCTCTCTTCAGCCCTGGTGGAAAAATGCAGTGATGTTATCCATGATTTTGTGATAAATAAATATCTGCTTTTTTTAAAAAAAAAAAAAAAAGTTTTTGAAATGTTGAACTAATAGTCTAAAATTCCCTGCTATTGCCATCATAGATGAGAGGGAAGGAAGTTTCAACTATTTAATTAGGTTTCTGAAAGAGGGCAAGGGTCTGAGTGTAGTTCCTGTCTCCATAATCTCCTTAAAGGGCTTAATTTAAGAGCCTGGCACATCTGAGGCAGGATAATTTGGAAGTGTAGGAATAAGCAATAATACAGGAAAGTCCCTCATAAATCTCCATGAGAGATCATACTGTTCCTCTGTGTCAGACAAGGAAAGCCCAGATGATCATTTCTTTGCCATTGTCTACCAGTGTCTAAGTAAATACTGTGTAAGGTACGGTCAAAGAAAGCATCACATCAGAGGGAACCTCAGCAACATCACAAGTTCTTGCAGAGTCCCCAGCTTTTTCAGGACACATAGAAGTGAATGCAGTTTCTCCCAGTTCCCAATAAACTTCTGGTGTTTGAGGTCCATCACCTACTACCAAATGAAAGGTCCTGGTTTTCCACCCCTTGTAATGATGCAGCAGTTCTCTAGTACCAGTGATTTAGGCTTTACTACTTCCGCCAAATCTGTGTATTTCTTTTTACTTAGAACAGTACTATTTAGCTGTCCATGTCTGTGTTGACTAATTGTGGTTATTTTATGGGTCTAATGAAGTAATAACAAACACAGGGCTTTAAAGCCTGATGTTTAAAGTGTCATGGAAAAGCTGCAGGTTTTTCCGTTCATTAATAAATCTGGGCTTGACTTTGCAGGGACTTGAGGGTTTTCAGATACACTGAACAAACTTCGTACTGACTGTATGCAGAAAGGTATCTGCATTTGCAACTGGGTCACAACACTCAGAGGACTGAAGGATGTGTATTAACCGCTTCCAGCACCCTCACTCCCCTTAAGTAAAGCATGTGCTTAATTTTAATAGGGAGATGTGCCGTTCCTCTGCTGCAATTAGTTGGAGGGCCAGATTTTTAAGCATTTACCTATAGATTTTGTCTTGATAGGTGCTGGTCTCTGTTGCTAGCCACAAAGTTCTGTTCAGAAAAATCCAAAACCTCCCTTGGCTTGCTGAATCAGACCTGTATCCCTTGTTTGCAGCTCATGGATAAAGATTATGCACTCCCTTTTCATGATGCTTCAGCTTTGTAAAGAAAGATGAATGCTGTAGTTAAATGGGAAAATCACAATCCTTCTTATTTCATGCTGTAATATAGTAAGGCAATCTTATATAGCAGTATTGTGATTGTTGGGCCTCCTATGCTAACAATTATCATCTGCAGTAAAGCTCCCATCTTTTCTGCTCTGTTAGTGATTTCCTGAGATCTCAAACAACATGCAGAGTTTGTTCTATGGGAAGATGTTTCTGCAGCCTAAAAAGAGAAGAAGAACAAAAAGGAAATTTGTTTTTAAAGGTCTCATTCTGTATTAATTAGATAAACATTTATCATGGTTTAACCCCAGGCAGCAACTAAGCACCACACAGCCGCTTGCTTACTCGAGAGTGAGAACCAGAAGGGTAAAAGTGAGAAAACCCATAGGCTGAGATAAAGACAGTTTGATAAGCAAAGCAAAAGTCCCACGCATAAGCAAAGCAAACCAAGGAATTTTTTCAACACTTCCCCTTGGCAGGCAGGTGTTCAGCTGTGTCCAGGAAAGCAGGGTTCTGTCATGCATAGTAGTTTCTTAGGAAGACAAATGCTGTCACTCTGAATGTTCCCCCCCTTCTTCATTCTTCCTCCCACTTCATATGCTGACCATGCCGTCATATGGTAAGGGATATTCCTTTGGTCAACTGGGGTGAGCTGGTCCCGGCTGTGTCGCCTCCCAACTTCTTGTGCACCCCCAGCCTACTTTGTGGCAGTGTGATGTGAAAAGCTGAAAAAGCCTTTAGTCTGTGTGAGCACTGCTCAGTAATAACAACATCCCTGTATTATCAACACTGTTTTAAGTACAAATCCATAATGTAGCCTCTTACTAGCTACTATGAATAAAATAAACTTTACCCCAGCCAAAACCAGCACAGCATTTATGTATCTGAATAAGGAAAAAAATAGGTAAAGAAATTTCAAAAGAGGGACTGAAGGTAATTTTCTGGGCATTGGAATCTAGATTTCTATTGCTATAAGGAAAGAGGTCACAGCAGCTTACTTCCAGATACTTCAGCCCCATTTATAAACCATCATTGTTTCTTGTTCCTGTTACCACACCATAGAAATCTTACCAGGTTTAATGGTTAGAGATTTCCCTGTAGTTTCTGTCCTCACCATCCTCTTCTCTTTATTCAGTATCACCGTTCTTACTGAAAAGTGGGCCACCGTTTGTTTAATTTGGGGAGAGATGTTTAATCTTGACTCGGCCTTCTCTGTACAAAAGTACTTTCCCCGCTTTTTCTTGCTTTCTACAGCTTGATATAGTTTTACTAATTTTTCAATACCTGTTCAAGTTCTAGTGTGATTTGAGTCTTGGTAATATTCACATAAGCCTGACATTTGCTTATGAGTCCCTTTTCCTCTTTTTGTAAGCTTACTACTTGCTTTTAATACACTAAAATCTGCTCAAGTCTGCACTCTAGCCCTACAGATTTTCTGCCTTGTGTGAGAGGCATCTTAATGGAGATGAATTCCTTCATATTTCAATCCTTGTGCTTGTCAATCCAGTTGACTTCACTGGTCTGTTTTGTTCATTTCTTAAAATGAACTCTTTAGAAAGTTGAATGCCTTTACTGCTTTTTTGCTTATTTTTCTATTGAATTTAAACTCAATTTCCTAGGTGCCTAACTATATGTCTTTATAAAATGCTGCATTTTCTTCTATAAATCAAAGCTATTTATCACCTTAAATATGAAAGGAAGAGCCCACAGAGGCTAGTTAGGCTATATTTAGCTTAAAACAACATCACTTTTAGCCTAGAAAAACTAATCTTCCTAAGTTATACTCAACTGAGATTTTTGCAGGGCCATTCCAAAGCACCTTGGGGTAGGCTCTGAATGGCCTCCAGGAGAAGCTTACCTTTGTGGTGTTTATGGGTACTTTATAGGAGGGATTTTGGGAGACCAAGTAAGTAGCAGAATATCTAACTTTGAACAGTATGACTTAGTGTTGTTAGCTGTCAAAGTAGTGGAGAGTACAATCCTGAGGGAAATCTGGGAAATGCAGAAAAAGAGTTTGCAGGCTTGGGGTGAGGGGTGTGTGTAGCAGAACTAGGCTTCTTCTCTAGGTGGCAAAGGGTTTCTTCAAGTACTTCCCACTGGAGTTTTGTTGAGAAGGAAAGTTCTGAATGGGGGGAACAGCTGACACTCACTGTTTCTTGCTTTTTTTTCCTCTCTCTCTGCATCATATTTCTTCCAAAATGAAATTTTCATCATGTGCATTGATATGTATAGGAATGCATTGTCAAACAAGACATGGCTTCCACTGACGTCCTTCCATCTATCTTTACTTATGCTTATTCACGCTGCTTTGGATGAGCTGTTTTGATTCTTATTTAAAGATCGTATACCTGTGACCATGATTGTACCCAGGCTTTGTGTGTTCATATCTTGCTTGTTTTCTCCACTGACTTTTATTATTAGAACTGGAAATAATTGTACCTCATTGGGAATTAAGTAGCCTAAAATCAGAGTATAAAAATATCAGATGTAATGAAACCCAAAATTTAATTTCTGGTTAACTTTATAGAGAACGCCATGTTTTAGTAGAGGTTCAGTTCAGCAGGTTCCTTGTACATGTTTCTTGGCTGTCCAGGGTTTGCCACTAGCCTTACAGTCTTTCAGAGGACTGAATGCATCTTTTATGAACAAGTGGGATGTGGCAACTAGGTTTCTCATTTGTTTTTTATTTTTAGTATGCAACTACTGAGCTCTAAAATGAAATGAAAGGACCTGTACTGAGGGTGTCAGCTGTTGACATGTGATTTTGTTTGGTTTTGTAATGTCATTGCGTGTTCTCTTGTTATTTTGTTAGAACTTATGAATCGAATTACTAAGATAAATCTCCTTTGTGGAAAATGAATATGAAAGTAAGTATTCTAGTCGGATCACATAATGGTTGAGGTTATCTGGACAACCTCCACCCTGCCAAAGCAAGGCCACCTAAAACCAGTGTATGTATCCAGACGGCTTTTGAATATTTCCAAGTCTGGAGGCACCACATCCTTTCTGGGGAACATGTGGCAGTGCTCAGTCACCTCCACAGCGACCTTCTGAATCCACAGGAATCTGAGTCTGAGCAATGTAGTGATGATTTTATTGTCTTAGAAAGTATAAGTAATCTTTTCCACATAAAAGCAACAACAAATCTTCTCAGAAGATGATTTCTAAAAGAAAATGAGTAAACAAATGAATTAAATGCTAATGATTACAAAGTGTATCCTACAGTTTTCTGGATACTGATCTTATTTAATATGATGTTGAATATTACTGTTTCTGCACACTGCAAGAGTTCTGTGGGGAGAAGAAGCCAAAGGTTCATGTTCTGCTTGTTGTTTCACTGACCATAAATTGAAAAGTTTAAAGAAACGATTCTTTACAGACATTGAAGAGGATTTTTGTGTCTTGCTAAATGATACAGCAGAGATCTGTAGTCCAGCTTGTAGGCTGACATTTTTGCATTTCAGTTTTTTCTGGCTGTTTCCAAGCTCCTAGGCATAAAGCACGTTTTGTGCTCAGCACTCTTGTGAAGGCAGTAATTTCCTGAGGAAGCTTGCTGGAGTCAGAACCAAGCAAAGCAAGATGCTGGCTTCAGAGATGACCTTAGTAGGCTCTTTCTCTTTGGAGCAATGACCAGGAAGGATTGAAGCTGTTTTCTTGACCAGCTGCTCTTACATGTATATTCACTTCTCATTATATAAAAGCCAGTTTTACAGGCTTAGCTGAAAATATCAGTGAATGGCATAGAGAAAACAAAAGAGTAAGAATAAAAATAAAACCTATTGCAAAGTTGGAGCATAAGATATAAGTGGAGCAAATGAGATCTGAGGTCTGTCTAATATGGGTTGTTGTCTGTGACCATGGCCATCACCAGATATGTCAAGGAAAGGTGTCCATACTTTTGCAGGACACAGCTGTGGAATAACTTGCTCTCACGTACATGTCCTCATATTCTCTTATGACTTCAGCCTTCAAGCAAGAACTTTAATAATCTCACCACTCACTGTTGCTCGGAGTTAGTTATTTGGTTTCTTGCTCCTCAGATAGAAGTACTAGTGTATGAACTTGTAGTGAGGCATATTCCCACTGGGAAGTCTGTCATTGCACCAGCAAGAGAGGCAGCAGAGTTGCCTCTGCCATCTGCCCTGCCAGGGTCTAATTACATACCCAAGATCTAGACTTGGTTAGATCCATTGTTTAGCACTGATACGCTGTGATGCTTGGAAAGCCAACGGGGAGCCAGAGGAGACTAATAGAGATGCAGTTTACCCTGCAGCAAGGCTTCCAGAGGGAGCTGGCTCCATCCCACATGGTGCAATTACTTTTAGTATAGTGGGATAGGTTTTACTGGGAAACTTGATTCTCAGCTGCATCTTTACTAATAATTGCATCAGTTTGCTGAGGCCTGAGTAAAACTCCATTATAGGCATATATAACACGTGAGACTTTTTTCCATTAGAATATACAAACAGCCACTCTTTTACTATAGACCTTTTCTCTGGATATGCTTTAGTGCAAGTATTGCCGACTTGGGAACCAAAAGCCCCAGGGTATGGTCACACTTCTGCCGCTGGCCTAGAGCACTCACTTTCAGTGAAGAACTTTTCCTGTCTGTCACCCAAATCCATTTAGCTGGTCAACATACTGGAACAGGGTTGCTCTCTCACTTTATGTGAATAACTTGTGGAGAGAGACTTCTCTCTCTCTTTTTTTTTTTTTTTTTTTTTTTTGACTTTTTACAACCTTCTCAATGTGCAGATCTCTGGAAATTTTCCAGTGCAACTGTAGACCCCAGCTGAGTAAATTTCAGCTTTCTGATAATGGTCTTTCTTTTCTTCATTACCTGTTCTGCCATAATTATTTTTGCTTTGTAGAAATGAAAACCTTAAATGTTTGCACAGTTTCTAGCACCAGCAATGCTGGATTCGGCCTGTTCCTCTATGTGCAGTGCTGAGAACTCTTAGGAGTGTGCCTTGCCCTTTAAAAAAGAAAATATGTGTATTGTGTTTCCAGCGACAACATAATCTTCCCCTTTCAAAATGGAAAAATGCTTTCTCAGAGAGGCTGTGGGAACTGATGAATAGAATTTTGGTTGTATGTTTATTTCCTCCTGTAGCTCAAGGGCTGCTTCACCAGAAGCATGCCAATAGATGTAAAACATCCAGCAAACTCTTCTAATCTTTTCAAGAAAATTTTGCTAGTGATGCTAACATAGCAGTGCATAGGTAGGGAGTTAATTTGCAGGTGTGTCTGATTGCTACTACTTCCACACAGAGGTGTGCTCAATCTGGAGAAACTGCCTTTTGCTGCTATGGCCATCCCAGCTGGGTGGGAGCTGGAGAAAATGACAGTACTTTGAACTTCTCCACACATTATGCCTGTTTCAGCCCTTTAAGTGCTCCTCTGTCAGCCTGAGATGATTAGAGGATCAACTGGGCATTTTCATGTCAGAAGTGTACTGCTGTTGCCCGGCCCTAGGAAACAGGTGATACATTTGGTTTCACCAGCTTTCCACAAAAAAATGTTTTATAGTTTTTGTGGATGTTGATCTGTTATGTTGGGCATCTCAAGTTTATTATAGGGTAATGGGGAGTATGTTCTCTAGCCTGTGTCATATGGATTTATATAAAGAAAATGTTTTGAGGACTCTCCTGGGTGAAGTGGCAGTGCCAAAGTTGTCTGCAGTAACTGAGGCAATCCTTTTGTCCTATGCCTGTTTTTTATTTTTCTTTTCCTTGCTTGACAGTAATTCTAGCTTTGACATAGCCATGTTTCCTGAGCATACCACCTTTTGTCACTGGCCAGATCTAGGCTGCATCATGTAGAAACACTTCTCTGCTCCTGGGTCTACATTCACTTTTAGACTTGGCTCTTCAAGGTCACAACTGTCACAACTACATGCTTATTAGTGCTGAGAATCAGTCTTCTCTTGCTGAGAATGTGTTTGCTGGGGAAAGCTTCCTTTTAGGTGATTTATATTTTAGGGAAAATCAAAAGGAAAGAATAAGGTTTGTGTTAGTTTGAAAAGTATGTCTTTATGGACCTGAGCTAGTCCTTAAAACTCCTGTTGTTTCCTAAAGCCTAGCTTATGGGTTGGCTGAAGTCCTCAGTGCTTGCCATGGTGGCACACGTTGCCTGTAGTGCTCCCAGAAGTCCTGCAGAAGAGAAATTAACTCTAATAGTGCCTTATACAGCAAAGGTAGTGTTACAAAAGGGCCATATCAAGTTTACATGGAGAAGCTTAAAGTTGCACTACTTACATTTTGAGTGCTTAACTCAAAGTGTGTTTGTGTGCCATGTCGGCAGCTTTGATTATTATGATTATTTGTAACATTGTGAAATTTCATTATTTTTTAGTGCAGTGTCACAAAGACATTGCATGCTGAATGAACAGCACAGGCCTTTTGCTGTCATAGCTGAGGAATGGGAAGATTCTGGAAAAGCAGTCCCAGTTCCTCGTTCAAGAGATGTATGTTGGGATTCTCATAGACAGTTTCTCCCCAATAATTCTTTCAAACTGTTGCATTTTTTTCATAGCATTCTTCCTTCCCTGTACCTTGATTTATCCTCATTATCTAAGCTTGTTCAATTCACCCATTTTTCTGCACTTTTGAGTCTTCCCTTTACAGCTGATTGCACCAGTTTTTCTGGAGCTTCTCATGTAACATTAGTCTTTCCAAACCCCATCTCTTCTTCTCTTCAGGTGCTTAGTCCCAGTCCCTTGCTATAGCCAGTCTTGCTTTCAGCTTTGCCTTGAGACAACTTCCTTTACATCTCACAAGTTAATCCCACTGCTAGTTCCTCTATTTCCAGTCACTAATTTCCTAGAAGGCTCAACCAAGTTATGTCACATCACAGGACTTTTTTTTTTTGTCCTGTGACATCACTGAAAACTTAATTTCTTCAAAACTACCACTGCAAAATTGTGAGGTCTAGCTCTACAGCATTATTGCCACTCAGTGAGAAGTCGTTCAAATGTAATTTGGTTATTTATTTTTAAAAGGAGGAAACAAAAGTATTTTCTGTAATAAATCTGTTTCCAATTTTCAGAAACAATGGAACTTTTTTTTGTAACAAAGTCTCACCCCCAAAACCAAACCAAAAAGCCCCCAAAACAACAAGCCTGAGTTAGACACCTAGCAAAGCAATTGCTGGCTAACCAGTTAATTTGGTAAAGCTGTAAGTAATTGAAAATGAGGTCTTATAATGAGACCTGTCAGACTACTTTAAAAGTTGATGTTACTGCCAGTTCTACCTATATTATTGAGTGTTCTTTTCATGCTTTTCTGACCTTGCTGCTTTTTTAGTGAATCCAGATTTTTCCCTTTCCCTCTGGCAGGGTCTTTGATTTCAGTGTCGAAGAGTGAAAGGTACTTTGAAAAGCATTCATTTGCCCTTGACAAATATCCTCTCTTAAAAAAACAAAAATGTCATGGCTAAATCCTAATGTAAACAGAACCAGTTGGGTACCATACTGTTTTGCTGTTGTTTAGTTGTGATAAACATATGGAAATCATTATACAACCAGAGACCATTGCCAGAAATGTGTGGATAAAAGCCTCATCCTGATTTCACAAACAGAACAAACACTTCCTCATGTCTTAGCAGGTGGAGACTTTGAGCTAGGTGTAGAGTAAACATTTCCAAAGTTGCTCAGCTGTGCTTCAAGTTCCTTTCATGATACAGCAATAAGGAAAATTCTGGTCTTCGGTGTTTGTTTTTTTTTTCAGGAAAGATCTTTTCACCTAATGAAACTGTTTACCAGATTAGTGCCCCATTAATTTCATGCTCATTCAAATTAAGTTCTGAAGATATTTTTCATATTCTTAGAAAAGGTCTGGGGACTTTTCCTCTCCCTGCTTGTGTTGAAGGAGACATGACATTTGGAGACATGCTTTCCCTCAGTGGAGAAAGCAAGTTTGTGGGTGGTTCAGAAGGTCGAACTACTTTTCCTGCTTACAAACCATTTCCCTTTTCTTATACTTTGGTTTCCTTCGTTGATAGCATGGACTGGCACTTTGTTGACTGCTTTAATAACTGTTAACAAGAGGCAATACACAAGAGAGAGTTTGCTACATCTTCCTCTGAAGCATTTTCCCATGGTATTTTTCAGAAGTAGGAAGGTCTGATTTAGTGAAGGATCCATTTATGCCTTGAATAATAAGCTTGTATTGGGCATATGCCCTTCATTGTTTAAATTCATATTTGGAGATTATTTCAACGCTTCCAGATCAAGATGAAGAGTTTTCCTGAATCTATGTTGTCAGCTTGGGTTCTTTAACAGTCACTTAATCAAAGAATGCAGATATAAACCCAGAGACTGAGACAGGAGGCATGTGCAGTAAATGCACTCTTTTCAATTTATCTGATCTCTTGTACAAAGTACTAGTGCTGTTCTCTGAGAGTATATATACTTGGTCTACTCTTCTGCTGAGTCTTCATTGCATGACATGTATTGGCTGAAACAGTAAGCAGCAGTACCCTCCTTCTGATAATAGTGCACAGGGACTGTGTCTCAGAGGCCACTTGGTGCAACTTCACATCCCACCTTTTTGGTGACCATTCTCACAGGAAACTCCTATGGCGGGGATCTAACCTACTGTCCTTGTGAGATGTTTGCTATCACATGCACAAGCGGAGGTTTAGAGCAGTTGATTCTTCAGTCAAAACAGAAGGGTAAATGGCATCCAGATACAGACTTAAGCAAACTGCATTGGTGTCCTTGGGAGTTCAGGGGGTTACCCCTGGCAAGCCTTTGGATTTGTGTCTCAGAGCAAGAAAGGTTGAGACCGTGTGGCCCAGAAGTCCAGCTGATGTGGAGCAGCAGAGAGGAACATGTGGAGAGTAGCTGTGGTTGTAGGATGTCTGTTATGGGCTCAGGGGCTGTCTAAGAGTAGCAGCATCCACATGGAGGGGAGGCCGTCATTGTAGTACAGAGAAGACTGAGGGTGAAAGAATTTGAATTTGTTACCTGGCTGAAGGTGGGGAGAAGATCAATGTTTTTATGAAGTTTTAGCTAATGTTTTACATTTGAAAGAGTCCTGAGCACAGACTGAGGTTTTCCAGTGTTCGCAGGAAAGCCTGGCCTTTGTGTCTGCTCTAGCTTCTGACTGGGTTTGAACAGATGGTCTTTGTATTCCCAAGATGCTCTTTACTCTGAGATACAGATTCATGCAGAGCCTGTGTACAGTCTATGCTCTTTTCAGGAATATAGTTTTTGAGGTGCTGCTGTTCTGTGTCTCATCCAACCCTGGTTTTGTGAGATATGTTTCATAACATGTATACTCCCATCAATAGAGAGGGGCCAGATGCTTGGAGATGCTTCAGTGCATCTGTAGGAGTAGGGAGGAATAAACAGAAAGAGCTGCGCTTCCAGTTATCTACCTAGATCTGCATTAGGGAATAAATGCATTTTTCCTCAAGGAGGTTGAAATAATACCACTTTCCAAAGGCTTACTTGCTTCCCCAGTTGCTTTGGATCAGATTACTGAGACATGCAAAGCAATGTACTTGATGGCTGTTTGGGGCAGGGCCAGGGCCTTTTTGCTTTTCAAAGGACACCTCTCATGGGGTCTGCTCAGTGTGACTGCATATCTGCTAGTGCCCTTGATTCCTGGTCTCCTGTGTGTTGCTTGCACAAGTAATCCCTGTGGATTGTGATAGGAGAGTCTGAACTTAAAGTTTAGCTGGGTTGGGGCTTCTGTGCTATGCATGATACACCCTTCCATGAGTTTGCCACAAGCTTTTCTCTTTCTAGCCATGCTTCCTTGACCAGCATACGTAGAGATTTTTAACATCAGGACATATTATGAGGAGATGACACTGCTGGGTAAGAGTACTGTTAGGCCACAGCATGTCAGACAGTGTGGATTTGAGAAACAAATCCAACAGTACCACAGACAGGGAGCCCTTCTGAGCAACTACCAAGCTGTATCACCTTGTGGTATCCATTTTCATTTCATTCCAGCAGCAAAAAAACTTTTGTTAAAAGTGCAGTGACAATTTTGTTCTATTTGGGTTCTGTTGAATATAGATTTTACTGTTTCATGAAATCAAAGTATAAACTATATGAATGAACTGGGTTTAGGAAGCTATTTATTGCCTTCAGCAAGCTTACAAGGTCCTCTGAGCAATATGGTGACAAGCAGTGGCAG
Organism: Falco peregrinus; assembly: GCF_023634155.1. NCBI lineage: Eukaryota > Metazoa > Chordata > Aves > Falconiformes > Falconidae > Falco > Falco peregrinus. Next base: position 64,937,374 of record NC_073722.1, read on the forward strand.
CTAAAAATCTCCAGCCATGAATCATCTGAAGGTTTGCTCTACGCTTCACGCATCATCTGCTCCAAGGTTTCAGAAATTTGGGCTAGAAGAGCGGGGTAGAATATCTGGAAGAAGGGTGTCTCGGAATTCATCAGCAATCTTCTTAATTTTTTCCTTGCATGTCACTCTGTGGGATATGTGTGCCTTTGCCAGTAACTGGATTAACTTCAATAAAAATTAAAAAAAAAAAAAAAAAAAAAAAAAAAGAGAGAGAGAGAAGAAAGTACCTTTCCCAGCCCTGGGCTGCAGGAAACATTTGGCAGGCAGAGAGTGTAACATCAAATGTCTGAAGTGAAAACAGATTTTGGTGATGGTAGCAGCATGTCTTCAGGTGTGAGAGTAATTTAGAATGGCTGCATGTGGCGTGCACAGCGGTCTCACACAGTTCTTCCCTTTGCAACCTTTATCTTGCAAGCTCTTTGTCACTGGGGTAGGTCTATACTCATGTGAATAATCCCTTTGTTGCAGCAGGGTTTATCCTGCCAGCAGGAGTGACTGCCTGACTGGATCAGGCCCTTTCACTTGATGTGTTTCTCTTAGCTTGGTTCGGGAGAGCACATAGCTCAGCAGGGCAGTGGGCTAGAGAAGTTCACCCTCACCTTTGTTGCCCCCGAGTGCTGTGTCAGGGACCTTTGCAGGATAGCACAGCTCTGCTGCCTGTGCTGGGTGGAGGAGGAGCCACAACGGCCCTTACTTTCCCTTCCTGGTGAGCAAACTGGCAAAAGCAGGGAAAACCAGGAGTTATACTCATCTCCATGCTGCCTTAGAAAACAAGGGGAACACCAAGTAAAACTAACTGTGGGAGCACACTAAGCAGTGTGCTGCTGATGTGGCACTATAAGCTGAAATGATGGCTTGCTCCTCCCCTTAACAAATGCAGATGACTTTAGGGAAAAGGACGCTCAAATGTAAGGAACGCTGTCACCAAACACTATGTACAATCATTCATGTTATTTATTAGATGGGCTCAAAAATACTTATATATACACTGATGCTGAAATACGCTGTTAATCGAGAAGAGAGGAAGTTTTTTGCAGTTTCACAGGCTTTGAGGTACTCTTTCCGTGTCTGCTGAAAAGAGAAATTTTCTTTTTGCAGGACAAAAGGAAGGAGTGTAAAGTTTGCAGAAGAGATCCTTTGTCAACAATAGTTTTGGGTTTTGTGGAAATGGTATTTCAAATGTTTTGCCTCAAAGATTGAAACCGGCTCTGCAGCTAACCGTTATTTTTGCAGAGCCCCTTGTTTAGCATCCACTGGATTGAGCTTTTTGTGTGCTAGACATTTCTAATAGTGTCTTTGTCTCCAGTGGCGTTTTTCTTGGAAATTCTTTCTCTGAATAATAAAACAAAACAGAATTGTCATTGTTGTCTTCACACAGTGTGTAGCAGTGTTCTCATTTCAGGCTTTTGATGTCACCTTCAAAACAGAGCTGTTGCATAAGACTGATTCCTGAGTGATACATAGTATACACAAGTAGCTGAAGATACAAATGACCTCCACTTAATTAGCTGGCAGGGGATAATGAATGCTTCTCTTACCAGTATATTTTATTTCAGTTAACATATTTATCAAAAGTTGCACAAAGTCACATAATTCTGTAAAATCAGCTTATTTTTCACCACTTGTATAACCCTAACATAAGAACCCATTAATATGTTTTCAGGTAAGCACAGCTTAAAGGCCCGTGAAGTATATGCTGTATCATACAATGCTTGCAAAGTTTAATCAAACCGTTTTCATGTAAAGGTCCAGCACCCGAGTAGAAGAAAATATTAGAAATGTAGAAATGAGTGCTAAAACGAGATTTAAGGCTGACAGCCACCTAAGATGTGTCATACTGAATGCTTCACATTGTGCCTACAGGGGTATCATGCGTTCCTGCGGTGAGGGGGAAGGCAAAGGAATCATATGTTATCTCTGCCTGAACAGCACTTCTTGGAGTGTGAACTGTTTTTCAATAAGCTGCTGCTGCTAATAGTGCTCCAGAGTAAGGCTGGCAGTAGGAAAGTTTTCAGCTGTCCTGCCTTTTGGGTTTTTATCCCATAAGTCTTTGCTGGGTGCCAGTGAATAGTTTGTATTCTGATGGTTGACATGCGTTTGCTGCATCTTCCTCATACATAGCTGACCTGGGTTTGTGAAGCAAGAACAATGCATCCCACATGTCTTGGCTTCTGTGTGCATGAGCACATCAATTTTTCATGGACCATCAGACCAGTGTGCTTTGCTGAAGCAGCGGTGTGCATGTGCTTTGTCTGCACGTGGGTGTGCTGAGCAGTGTGCTGAGGGCATGCTAAGCCCACCTACGTAATGTATGCATTAAGTAATGTGTCAGAAAGAATGTATTGAACTAGTAAGTTTGGTTTATAATGTGGTCTTTTTCTGATGCCATTGTCCTGAAAGATAGCTTTGGGATCTCTCTCGCCTTGGAGAACAAAGGTGATAGATCAAAGCCTGGATGAATTAAGGTGTTTTTTTGGTGGTGTGTGTTGGAGAGAGTTAAATAGCTGCAGGTCAGCCTTCAGGAGCCCTGAGAGGTAAGGGGCTCCTCTCCTATGTAAAAGGAATGTAAATCATCACATTCTGAATATCTTATGTCTGCAAGCCTGCCATTAAAACCAGTAGAGTTGTGGACACCGTCTTTGAAAATTAGACTCCTTCCTGGGACCACTAAGTCCAGGCAGCTGAATTTGAAATACTCTATAGCCATGGTCAAAAATACAACAGTAACTGTAAATTATAGTCTTTATTAATTGTATGACAGCTATTGTAGGACTATTATAGCACAAGTATAAGAGAACCAGGCCCAAGAGACCTAATTAATGAGGTGCTTTGTTGCTTTGCTAAAATAAATGAATTACACGTGTGTAAAGATAGGTGTAGAAGTTTGCCATTTGATCCAGAAAAGTAGCCCCTCTGTTAATTAGGAAGTATAAGAATGTAAAGACTTGTTAGGCTAAAATACATGTAGTCTAATTTTAAAGATTGTTGTACTAAATGCTTTGTTAAGACTTTCGCAAAATTAGGGTTATCCTGGTGTTACTGTATTAACAGTATAGTGCCACCACAGAAGTAATGTATGTGGTCAATTCATAGAAGGCATCATGGTTTAACCCTGGCTGGCAGCCAAGCACCACACAGCCACTGACTCACTCCTCCGCAGTGGGATGGAGGAAAGAATTGGAAAAGTAGAAGTGAGAAAACCTGTGGATTGAGATAAACACAGTTTAATAGGTAAAGCAAAAACCATGTGTGCAAACAAAGCAAACAAAGGAATTCATTCACTGCTTCCTATCAGCAGGCAGGTGTTCACCCATCTCCAGGAAAGCAGGGCTCCATCACATGTAATGGTTATTTGGGAAGACAAATGCCATCACTCCGAATGTCCCCCGCTTCCTCCTCCTCCCAGCTTTATATACTGAGCGTGATGTTCTGTGGGATGGAATATTCCTTTGGCTAGTTTGGGTCAGCTGTCCTGGCTCTGCTCCTTCCCATCTTCTTTGCACCTGCTCACTGGTAGAACATGGGAAACTTGAAAAGTCCTTGTTTTAGAGTAAGCACTGCTTAGCAACAACTAAAACATCTGTGTATTAGCAACATTATTCTCATACCAAATCCAAACCAGCATTGTTATCAGCTATTGAGAAGAAAATTAACAGTGCGAGCTGAAACGAGGACAAAGAGAGGATACATAAATGTGGTTCCAAGGTATGTGTAGTATATGAGTTGGAAAAGGTTATGAAAATGGCAAGGTGAAAGGAAAAACTGTTGGCACTTGTGTCTCATGTACAGGCTTTGACTTGGGAGACAGAAGAGCATTGCTGTGTTGGGTAGGACATCAGTGGGGAGGAAGGCAGGAGTAGAGCTCTTCTGGGACACTTGGTCCTTTCTGTAGAGTGCTGCAGCACTTTAAAGCTCATCTTTGGTATGGGGGTTTCTCTGAGCACATGCTATGCCTGGTTCCCTTGACTTTTCTGTTTTCATTTTGAGATTATTGGCTTCTCTCTTGTTCTTTCTCAGTCTCTCGCAAATGTTCTTGGCCAAGGTAGTGTGTTTTCACATCTTGGTTTGAATCTCAGTGGGGCAAGAGGTGGTTGGCATTTTGTTTATACCAGTGCTGTTTTGTTACTCTTTGTTTGCTTGGGCCTTTTTTACAGCCAACCAAATTTACTGCCTCCTCCTTGCTGCTATTTTCCTCTTTATTGGCTTCCCTTCCCCCAGTCCTTCCCCTATAGTTCTCCTTTTTCCATTGTCTTTGTTCTTTATTTCCCCCCTAAGATTCTGAAACAGCTCTGGGAAGATGAAGCATTCAATCTTATTTTCCATCTCCAGCTAGTGCTTTATTAATAACCCATATTTATTTAGCATTGAGCCTGCCAAACACACACATTCATACACACAAAGCCAGTCACCAGTGTTTGCTGTCAGGATAATGTCTTCCCGGAGGCTTACCTCCTTCTGCCAAGCCTAGCTAAATGCCTCTTTGTGGAAAGGAAAGAAAAGGCTGCTCTTGTTGAATGATTTTTATGCTCCAGCATCTCCCTGAAGAAAAATGAACGTGGGTCAGAAATGATTCTGGGCCCTGCTATTCCTGCAGCAGAGTGTGCTGGTTGAGGGTATTGTATTTGCAAGCTGAAGAGATGAATTAGAGCTGGCTGCAGAGCTGAGATTGCAGGGTTTGGGCCGTAGGCAGAGGCAGCAAAATATCTCAATGTACTTCATGGACCCCCCAGCTGCCTTTGGACATGCCTGAGACCTTGGCTTTTCCAGGGTTGGAAGGCTTCTTCGTTGCAGCTGGCTACTCCCTGTCATATGACAGTGAGGGCAGCACACGGCTTCCCCAGACTGCTGCCTAAGTCTGCATGAAGATCCAGTGCATGGGGAAGCTGGGGGAGCGCGGTCTTCTCAGGCTGTACCAGACCATGGGGAAATGTCACCAACCCCACTTATATATGGCAACATTTGTGGATGTCTAGGTCCAGCCTGGCAACAGCAAGGGCTGCTAGTGGTTCAGAATTGTGAGCAGCCGCTGCAGCAGAGCTGACTTCAGGCATATTGCATGTGCTTTTGCTCCCACCTATAGCCTAGGGCCTAAAACTTGTAACAGCTGACTATGGCAGTTTGCTGTCCCTGCTGTTGAATAAACCAGGCCAGGGTGTATTCCCCAGCCATAAGGGTAAACCAGAGTGGTGTGGTTCAGTTCACAGCCAGTTTGCTAAATCCTTCTCTCGGCAGACTTGATAGCCTCCTCCAATCTACCAAATGGCCACGGGTCCTGATAATGCCCTAATTGTGTCCTAATACTGCTTGGGACAGTCCTAACTGGCCTGGCCCAATCCATCCTCAAACCATTCCAGTAACTGCACTGTTTAGATGGTGGTGTGCCTATGCTAGGGCTCTCTTTCTTCCCTTTAGCAGCATAGATACTGCCACTGAGTTCTAGTTTCCAGAGCAAATCGTGGATGGAAGCACCCCCCAGCAGGCCTTAGGAGGCTGGAGATGAGCTTTACAGGGAGAAGTCAGCCTGAGGTGGTCTTCTGTTCATGCCTATGGACAGCATGATGAGCCGTGTCATCCTCAGGGTGGTCCCCATCTATGAAAAGTGCCTTTGACTAGCAAAGCTCCTTCAGGAGGGTGTCTGAGCCATGAAATAGCTCATAGAAATGAGCACAAAAGGGTTGTCAGGCAGTTGGCTCAATCTCTTGTCATAGAATCATAGAATCATTTAGGTTGGAAAAATCCCTTAATATCATCAAGTCCAGCTGTAAACCTTATACTGACAAGTCCACCACAAAACCATGTCCCCAAGTGCCACATCTACATGTCTTTTAAATACTTACAGGGGTGGTGACTCTAAAGAAATTTTTCTTAATATCCAATCTAAACCTTCCCTGGCACAACTTGAGCCTGTTTCCTCTCCTCCTCTCACTTGTTACTCGGGAAAAGACGACTGATACCGCTTTATAGGCCATGCCAGCTCTATGGATCAGCAAAGTCCCTGCCTGTGTGTTTCTGGAACTGCAAAATAAGAAAACCTAATCTCATGTGAGGTTAGAACATCTTTCAGTAATCCAACTAGATCCCGCTGGCTTCAACAGGCTTTAAATGGTAGGCTGCAGAGCTGGTTGGTTTGTGAAGTTGAATCCTGTTATTTTCCAAATGTCACTGAATACATGGTCTTTGCTGAAATTTGGGTTAGAAATGTGTTCAGTCTTTCTTGCCAAAGAGTTGGGCTTCCCGTTCCTTTTCTTCTTCACTTTGATTTTTTTGAGTGAGACCAAAGTAATGGAGTTTTGCTTGTTTATTGCTTTGATTGTAAGTAACTTTAAAAGGGAGACAAATGAAATGGGGGAGGAAGGGAAATCAAACCTTGATTTGCAGTGAGAAGTGTGTGGGAGGCTTCTTCCAAGCAACCTTGATGATCCAAGGGTCAGGCTGATCCTATTCTTAAATGGGACCCATGTGAATGGGACCAGAATGAATGTGAACAGTTTCACTCAATGTGTTACGAAATTCACTGGACATCTGATTCAGGTAGGTTTAAATTATTTGTCAGGGACCTAGAAACCCAGAGCTGCTGCTGCCTTTCTCACGGAAACTTTTCTCTTGGAAGTACATTGAGTGTCCCCAGAGAGTAACAAGGGTCAAACCAGCAGAGCATAAGGTGAACGAATAAGGTACACAAACTGAGTATTATGTTATGAGTAAGGCACACTTGTGCTGGAGCAGTACGACTCCCCAAACAGGAAAATCTTTGCTCTTAATTCAAAGATAGGCCTGGCCCTATCTTAACTTCTTCTCAAGCCAGCAATGGACCTGAATGGAAAAGCAGGAAGTTAGATCAGGATGAAACTAGCTCTTCTTCAAACCATGGCACACAGCAAAGGATTCTTCATAGCAACGATACATATATTTTTTTATATGTTCTCAACTGATATATGGTACGTGAATTTCAAGAAATGATTCACCTTTTTCCTAAATCTTTCCTCAGTAGAAGATTAATCTTAACAGCCACTTGGACACCATTCTGTTTCAGTGATGGAGCTTTATTTTCCTCATAATAATAATCACATTGTAATCCTAGTGGAAAGTCAGATACGGTATAAAACTGTGAGGTAGTGTTTATACTATCAAATGCATGAAACATTTTTATCCATCAAAAAAGATCTTTCAGGTTCTATTCTTACTACCAAAGTTCTATTACTGCTTATGAATAGATGTGCCCTGCAGCCTTATCCACTGTCTCTTTGAATTAAGAACAAAGACTAGTACTGACTTCAGGGGGTGATCTAAGGGGAGAGCCACATGCATCCTGAGTGTCTAAAACAATGCTGTTGTGAGATCCAGGGCTGTTTGGAGCCCAAGCTGCAGGTCTCTTCTCTGAAATACTAATGCTGATTTATCGCCTGCATGTTATGCAGTTCTAGATCTGCCACTCAACAGCTGTGTTGAGGGCACATCGTTTTTGCTTTCGTGTCCTTCAACTTTTAAGGAATTGCTTTTTAATGAACAGTGCTGCTTTGTGTATAGATTAAAATATTAGAAAAAATCAGCAAGTTTTCTGTGCAGGCATGACATGTTAGTTTTCTGTAGTACATTCTAATCTCTTTTGTGCTTGCAAGCATCTTGCTGCTAGTACTCCAAGGAAATGAAGTGGCAGTGCAGAAAAATAAAAGTTCAGTTAACCTCTGCATTGTATTTTTTTTTCTCTCCTGCTTTTGTCTTTGTATGGTATACTGTTACAGAAGGGAATTGTTAGAAAGATGATGCAGAACTTTGGAATGAATCAAGCTGCAAACATTAAGCCAGCTTAGAAAATTGTATACAAAACTTATTGGAGTTACTGGCTGATGTTTTAGAGGATAGTTTCATTGGTATAATTCTTATTGATACTGTTGCATCTAAATTAGCAGTTTCTATGACGAAACTTGTATGACCTGCCAGTTTCCGTTAGGTTGAGTCTCTCCCTTCAGGCTGTACTGTTTTTCTGCCTTCTGAGATCCTGAAGGCCATGGCTCCGTTAAGTGTCTCAAGTAGATTGAGCTGTTAATAAGTTTTTATGAGTTATTTTAGTCACCTATTTCAGTTTTTCGTGTAAATCACATGCATAATTTAACCAAGATGATCTCAGTAAGATTTCCAGCTGTGGAATGGCAATTAAAAAGTTAATAAATTAATAATCACTTCAAGGACTATTTAAATTCAGTGTTGTTGTTCTACTTGCAGAAAGTATGCTTAAAGTTGTTGTTAGGAATAATGTAAAATGTTTCATGAAACGAATAAAAAAATCCTGGTTTTTAGCTCGTTAGACATTTCCAGTTTTCTGGGGATGAGCCTAGAACTCATCGGAGATCTATAAATATGTTTCAGTTCTTGACAAATCCTCATGAATTCAGGATTCAAACACAGGAAGCAAGTTTAGAAAATGCATTCATGATGCCAGTCATTTACCACATACACAGAATGATGATGATGTCACCATTTTTTTCCTTTCAGGACAGATTTATTTATTATTTTTTTTTCCTGCATAAAACCTCTAAATCAGGAAACGAATGCTTCTGGATTTTACTTTAAACAATCAAATATGTGGATCCCATTAAAGAAAACATCCAGATATCCTACAACTCCTTCTGGTTTTCAGTAAAGGAGGTAGCAGCATTTAGCTTTCGAATATGACCATTAATAAGTTTCTTATAACCTGTTGTGTGTGTGTGTTTTTATATATATATATATATCTCATGTTCTGATAGGGAGCTAGATCCCTGAACATGTGCCTTACGATTCTTAAACTTTAGATCCCATCGTGAGATTCATGCAGCTGTGATATCCAGGCTATTTTACAGTCACTCATAAGAACCTGAGTTTGGTGTTTGGGGTGTGATTTGGGTGAATTTTGGGGTTTTTTTAATAGATATTTTATTAGAGGTATTTAGTTTTGAAGACAACTCAAATACGGTAGAACAGACAACAAAGAAGGGAAATAGCAGGTAATAACAATTGACCATCCAAGGTTAATTGAACACTCAGCAATTGAATTTTTCCTCAATAAATCGTTGCTAATAAATAAAATTATAAACAAATTTACAGTCTGGTAAAAGGAACATTTAAGCTATTGGGATCTAATTAATGTCTACTGTTTCCATATGCTGGAATTCAGTGTGTTTTGCATCAATTCAGTTTCCAGTCTATTACAAGCTTTTCTAGATGGAGCAGAAGAGAACAGTGTCATCTTCAGCTGGCAGAGCTGCAGTCATGGCTAGTTGGTACCCCTGAAAGCATTGTTGACTGGAATTGTACTGTAGAGGTGAAACAGGAAAGCCATGTCTAGGCACATGTCTGCCAATACCCAGGGACAGAGTAGGAGTTTGTGTTAGAAAAACTGAGGTTAGGTAAAGGGGCTGAGTTTGAGGAGTGAGGGTGTTCAACAACAGAAGGACGTATGGAGGGATGATAAAAGATTCTCCATTGGAACGACATCTCAAATCAAGTTCAGGTTTTTTTTTTTTGCAAGTGTATTTCTTGGTTCACTAATAAGTTATGGATTCAGTGAGCGAAATTTCATTATGTTATACAGGGAGGTGAAGCTTATGAGTTCATGATCCCCACAGCTTTGAAATGTGAAGATATGTTGAATTTCCCAGATTTCTAAGCAGCCTGTTGCTTCGCTCTTTTATATAGGAGAGATGTTTGTGTTGCCTAACCCCCTTAGGGTGACGGATATCTAACCACTATTACAACAGCAAAACAGGAGAAACTAGGGCTGTAGCTCCAGTGCCTCTTCTCTGCGGTATTCAGTAATAGACACTATCCAATGGTTTAAAATTGCTTTTAAAATTAATCGGGAATGACTAGAACAATTTTCTTCCTCATTCCTCCCTGCAATTAAAACCTCTTAGAGGAAGCCTTGGAGCCATAGTTTGGTACTGTGTCCCAGAGCTTTCCTTAAATTAAGAGAAATTAGGATTAGAAAGGAGGTCAGTATGGCCTGGTAGAGACTGTTCATATAGAGAATGAGAGTGACTGAGATAATGAACACTTGTGTATTATAAACTCAGCAAGAACAGCATTTTGCCCCATTATGGCATTTTTGCTGCTTTTGTTTCTCATCCCTGGCCAGAACTCAAAACATAATAACGACTGTGGGAGTGAACAAAGCTGATGAAACACATTTGCTCTGGTTTTGTGAAAATCATAATAAACTCGGGCTGCATTTAATTGGCACTTTGGACAAAGATTCTTTAGAAACCTATTCAGCTCTTCCTAATTAGCGTGTAATCTTCATGCGAGTAGATTATCACTGAAGAAAAGGTGTACCTGTTGATTCCCTTTCTGAGACAGTACGATGGTATGACTGATGCTGTGTCACTTCATCAAAGAGCTCTTTGGGAGGGAGAGGATGAGTTTGATCTTCTAGCAAAAGGAGTGTGTTTGTTTCTTACGTGTTTATATAAATAAAAGATGATGTATCAGTGAGGCAGGCAAAGGAATATATCTTCTTTTATGAGATCATTTAGGGAGGGAGGTTAAAAAATAGGAAAAGTCTTGCAAAACAGCTGCAGTAAGATTAGATTTGCAAAAATAGATGGCTGTTCAAACTGCAGATTTTTTTCCTTTCAAAACTTTTGTGATGAATGTCTGTAGGTGGATTGGCAGTGGAGTAGAACTGTTCACATTTTGGGCTCTAGAAGGTACGATTCAAGAAACAGATGACCTTAGTTTTAGCAAAACTTGCCCTTGTTTTATGTATCAGAAAAACAAGCAGCATTCTCCTGTTTTGTCCAAACCTTTCTGTTTGTTGGATTGTCCTGGTCATCTGCACACCCTACCCTGTCTGCCTGCCTGCCCCTGCTGAAAGCCCAGCTGGGTGGGTACCGAGCTTTTGTGATGTGACCAGTCAACAACTTCCAAAATGTGTTTTTAGTTGTTGATGGTTGCAATGTGTGCTTCAGGTATATTGTAAGAACTATCACCTCCTCTCTGGATAGCAAGAGGGAATGGATCCCTTAGTAGCGTGGTAGAGAATTTTCTTTGAAAACTTTTGTTAGAACGTGAAGGTTTGTTTGTTTATTAATGAGAAATTACAAAATGAGCTTTTCGTGTTCAGTTAATACTGTGGTTTGCACAAGAACATGGTGCAGCAGAAAATTATACATTTTCAAGTGCATGGTTGGACTTTGTCATGAGTTTGCTTGGAAACTTCCAGTTAATATACTCTGTAAACCAATTACTTTTTTTTTTTTTTTTGGGGGTGGTGGTGGTGCTTGTTTTATTGATGAAAATGCAAAGCTTCTTGAAAAAACAGCCTTACTTAGCGTTCAAGTCAAGGAAAGGTGCCTTTCAATAACTTAGCTTTTAGACATGGAGCACTGGGTTAGGTGATCACTATCTTCATTGTAGAGAAAAACACTTGAGGCACAGGGAGATTGAAATCTATCACAGAGATGGGATTTTGCATCTGGTACTTGAAGTGGTGGAGTTTGCTTCCAGAGCCTTGAGTCCTTCGATTATAAATACCTGGGTGCAGTTCTGCTAAAACCCGCTTAGCACTATGTGTGGGTGTTTCTGCTCCACAATCTTACTATACAAATTGCTGAAATTTGGTTTTCTTCTGGAACGATGATTAAAATGTGGTATCTGCTAAAAATATGAAATCATAGACAGTTTTCTCCCACAAAGAACTTTCCTGTCTTTGAGGGTTTTGACAGTTTATTTTTAGTTTTATCAGCAATTCTCACTACTTTCTGTCACCTGTATGGCCCACTGAATAGAAAAAGCTTTACTGAATAGCTTTGCTTTTGTTTTCTGGTATGCTAACACCTGCTGACAGAAAACTCAGGTGTGTTTCATAGTACCTTTACATCACTATGCTTCTGTATAGTGAAAAATTCCTTTTTTCTCATTTAAGAAGTGAATTTGCTTTCCTCTTGCTGGTACCTGAACTCTGATGACACTGTCTTAAAACCTTTTCTGCCCCGATTTTCTCAATGTAACAAAGAGAATTGTTAGCTTCCATATTATGAAGTTGGCAGGCATTCAGAGTTTTTCTTAGTGTATACAGTATTTAGTTTAAAATCAACCAAAAAAACTATCCAGAATAATTCAGGTCCAGGAAAGCAACATACCTGACTCCTTAATGGTTCCTCGCTTCCTTTTTTGCTTACTGTTTGTTGTTTTGCTTCTATTGACAGAAGTCAAGAGGTTTTCATCTTCATGCTCTTTCTTGTGACAGTGTGATCATGTTCTGATGATTTTGCTTATGGTCCTATACCTGACTTTTCAGTTACAGGTGGAAAGGAGACGTGGTTTGGCAGTAATGGAGCAAATTAGTACTTTAGAAAAAAATGTTAAACTCCTTCATCTACCGTCAATCTCCAACATGACCCTTGGCAAATCAAATGTATCTTGTCTGTATTTAGGAAGCATTTTGTGTAGCTGTATCAAATTGTGCTACTCCAGAAGACTTTGTGAGCTCTTGGAGTCGATGATCTTAAAGGTCTTTTCCAACCTAAATGATTCTATGATTTAAAAAGGTACCATTGGCAGCATACAATGGTTGCACTGGTGGTTACCTTAAGTACAGAATCATAGAAGTAGAAGCAATCCAAATGTAGATGTGACCTTTACTTGTTACATTTCAGTTTCTTCAGTACAAAGTAAAACATATTGAATGATTAAACAAATTCATAGTACAAAAATCTGCTGAGCACTTTTAGACATAGGTACAGCCTCTGGCTCAGGAAGTCCATAATTAGCTGATTGCTCAAATGTAGAAAGGTAAATGGTGAAAGGACCACTGTATGCTTGTGCTCTTACTAGTTCCCTCCTGTGTATCATCTGCTCACCACTGCTGGATACACAAAACTGAGGTAGATGATTTTTTGGTGTGTTGCTACGAATGTTGCTTCTGCTTACAATGGTAGCTTTTGAGGGCAGTTTGTTGGTCATTACTATTATCATCATTGGCATTTCTTTCGGTCTTCTTTGCATACTTTGGTATTACTGCATTAGTACTACTTAGTGTGCTGAAACAGGAATTCCCACTGCATGGGAAGTCTGTTAGTTTGATTTCAAGCACAAAGTTTCTTAGCAGAGTGAAAAATATCCTTTGGGAACAGAAAATCTGAAATGATACTTATAAAATTTAAAGTGAAGATATTTGTTGCCTTTTTTCCCAAGAACTTGTAGAGCTGGTCAGAGCAGCCTGCCAAGGAGCAGAGCAGCCTAGAGATCCTTGCTGCTTACTAAGTGTATACTGTGATGCACTGAACATCCTTCTATCGATCCTTCTTCCAACAACTCAGGAAACCTGATTTAGTCCTTTAAATATGGAAGATCTCACAATACCTGTCTCGGTCTGCCTTTCTGGAGCAGTCTGTCACGTTACAGTGCCAGCAGTGAGCAGGTAGTCCATTTTGAACAAATTACCATCCTGAACATTTTCTGTAGTATGTGACCATGGAAAAATATGCAACCTAAGTCATGAAAGTTAGATTTGGAATCCTGTCTAATGCATAATCAGAGAATAGGAGGGGTGGTTATTTGTTAATCACAGAGAGTAATTTTGTCTTCTACTTTTTACTTTCCAGTCTCCTGCAACTTCTGGTGCCACATAGTTGGGGATTTCAGAGTCTAGCTCTTAGGAGCCTGATGCTACCTTCATCAAAACAGCAACTGCAAAAAAAACGCTAAGAGTATGAGGGATATAATCTGTTTATCAAGTATGCTGTTTGCAGCACCTTGAGTCCCAGAAAATATTAGTGAGACAGTCTCTTCACACATTTCTGATTCTTCCTGGTTTTTTTTCAGTGGGTTGGGCCTCTGGCTAAATAAGTTTCATTCCTTCTGTAGAAGGAAAGATTGCAGACATGAAAAGCCTCACCTGAAATGGGTAGTGTGTGACAGTTTCATCCTTCTAGCCTATTGTTTTATGATGTGAATATTTTTAATAACAGTTCTTCAGAGACTCATAACCCTTTGTATGATTTACTATAGTTATCCTGCATGCCACCTGTGCTTGGTATTAATTAAGACCTGGGGAGACAGTGCTATAAAGCTGAAAAATTCACTTTGCCAAAAGGTAGTACAATGAAAGCCAGCAAAACCCCTACATGTAGCCATTTGAAAGTTCTTCCAAAATTGGTTTATGACTTTTTTCTTGAGCTTGAAGGAATATGGCATCTTAAAGATAAACTTACGGGTTCAATTGCCTGCTTAGATGTACAATCATGATTTTTGTCATGCATTTGAATTAAATGTGCCTAAGGGACTGAGTTTATTTTCTGCATCCGTTCAAGCACACGATTGAAATAAACAGCATGGTCCTAACAACATGGCATGCTAGCTATTAATCCACTAAGTACCCTATTAGTACCTGTCACTTTGGATTAGCAATGAGTTTTTTATGTTCATCATGTATTTAAGTATACTGACTTTTGGATGGATTAAATCTCTCATATTCAACTAATTCCCAAAAAAAGCATCCATCTGGAGAACTTTATGCCTTAGAAGTGTATTTCTCAGCAATAAGTCCAAATAAGATGGGCTTTATCATCCCAGAGAGTCACTCAGGATGAGGTACAGGGAATAATAATTGGTTTATAGAGTTTTAAGTTTTTCCTGGTAGAAACCTGCTTATACATAAATCAAAGACAGATATTTCATTTCTGTCAACCATTTAAATTGTTCAGCAATTGATTAAATGTCAGGCAACCTAATAATTAGTGGACCTGAGTATCATTTAGAATGTAAACTCCCTGGGTGGGGATTTTTCTTCTTTCTTCTCTCTGTATAATCACCATATCAAGTCTTACAGTGCGTGATTTTGGCTTTTTAACTGCTGTCATAAAAAAAAAAATAAATTAGAATATCTGCAAAACTCCCCAAACTAATATCGTATTCTCTAGTGATAAGATAATCACTACATCTCTGAGGCATGTCTCTGTGCTATTTTGGAATGGTGCTTAAAACGGACAGCTTGGGCCTTTATGTTATTAATTTTTCTACACTTTTAGTCCTAATGTACATATGAAGTACATCTTGCCAAGGCTGACTGAGACCACTGGTTGAGCCATGTTACCCTCAACAACTTACTTTAATTATCACGGTCAGTAATTTGATGAGAGGAGTGGTGTGTAGGTGGCAGACATAAAATTAGTACGCAGCTCACAACCATTAACTTCACAACATGGCCAAACAATTTCCACTCCACAGAGGAAACCATGGAACAACAGTCCTGCAGGCTCAAGCCCTGCTTTCGTACAAGCAACAGAGAC
Source organism: Falco peregrinus (assembly GCF_023634155.1). Classification (NCBI taxonomy): domain Eukaryota; kingdom Metazoa; phylum Chordata; class Aves; order Falconiformes; family Falconidae; genus Falco; species Falco peregrinus. Next base: position 64,952,682 of record NC_073722.1, read on the forward strand.
AAGGTTGATTGTGCAAGTGAGGACGACCCAACTGCTGTACTATGCAACAGGATGTGAAAGAAAGGGGAAGCTTTTGGGCTGGTTATTTAGTTCTTGGTCTCTTTACTGTGGCTAAAGCTGTTGAAGTGGATATTGACAGCATTTCTGTTAATGGTCTCAGTAAGAGAGATCCACCAATCAATTTTTTAAAATTATTTTGATAAGCATTGAAAAGCAATTTCATAAAATTATCTCACAAAAATCTCTGTCATTCTGGGGAGGCAGAATTTCCCTAGCAAAATCAGGTCGTATTGCAAAATGTTCATTTCTTAGTTTGAAATGTCTGGCAGTCACTGAAATGGTGAATCAGAAGCAATTAATTGAGGATCTTGGACCTTTGGCAAGGAATCCTTGCCTGGTCAATATTCAATACCAAGAAGAATTTGTGGACACCTTCCTCCTTATCCAACATTTTTTTAGCTACTCAGTGGAAAGTCCTGGTGTTTATTTTGTAGTTAAAATTAATGGGAACAGGAAAATCCATTTTGCTAATCAATTGCAAGATCCTAGAGAGCTTCTGCTTCACTCAGAATTTTTTGCATTTTACGTTTTGAGTTAATGAAATTGAAAAAGTATTTTGAGGAAAAAAATGGTTTCTGGAGAATCAACAGTCATGATTTTGGGCCAGCTGAAGTTAAACTAACAAATTTAGTGGTAGGATGAGAGACTTACACTGGAGACGGTGCTGGTTCTGTCTTCTGCTCTGGTGTGCTGAAGTCCAAAACATGGTCCCTGTCGACTGTGTGACTCCAGCAAAGTAAGGTTCCTTTGCTGTGAGCCCTCCGGCCACTGATCAGAACCCATGCTTGTTGCAGAATAATATGGTTGTATTTTCTAACTTACCTGTAACACTTAATGTAATTTAGGTGATTAAATTTTGTGAGTAACCCAAAGGCTTAAGGAAACTGAAAAAAAATCAGACCTTGGTGTTTTCAGATTTCCTTCCCAAGATCTCCATGGGTTGTTCTGTTGCCACTTACGTGACTGGTATGTCTGCATCAATGACATGCTTTGGGTTGCAAGTTTGAAGGTGGTCAGAATTTGTATGTACCAAACAGGTCTTTTCTCTTCTGGCTCATGTTTGCAATTTGTTAGCACTTACACATTCCTATCAAGCTACTGTACAAATTTCTAAATGTTGTATTTTGGGGGATAACTTGCTATGTGTGTTTTCTCAGTCTCTAGGAAAATAACCTTTCAGCCAACCTAGAAGCTATTTGCTCCTTCTAAAACATGACAAGAAGTGCAATATATTCCTCTCTAGGCAGCCTGAATTTCTGCCATTTAGCTGCCCTTTTTGTTAGGACAGTAACAATTTCATGGTTGCTCAGTTGCTTAGCACAAATGCTCAATTTAATTTTCAGTTTTTTCAGAAAAAAATAATATCTTTGAACAAACTATCCTTTCTTAGACTTGTGTGTCTTGTGTGCTTTTCACGTCCTGTCACTGTTTATATTCCATTTTTCTTATATGCTGTTCTTACAGGTTACCTGTAATCTTTGATTTTGATCAGGTGTGAACTTTATGGTAGAAACCACCAAGGCTGGGATTTTAAAAGATGCTTAAAATTAATATAGCCCAGAGGAATGGTGAACTGAATCAGAGGCACAGGATGTTTTCCTCTTCTGCTCTTTGTCTCTGTAGTTTATAAGCTGTATGTGGCTGGCGACATTTTCTTGTGTATTTAAGAACTGCCTAGTACCTAATGTAAAAGTCATTGGAATGTAATGTTATTCAGTCAGGCTGTTTAGTGGTTTCAGAATTTCCAGCCTGATTTACGGAAATATGAAGGTGTACATCTGGGACAAGCTTTCCCTTGTATTTCAAGATCAGTCCAGCACATGTGTCAGGAACAGTGTCAAATGAGGGAAGTAAGTGCCTTAAAAGCCTGCCTGGCATTTGGAATGGATTTGAGACCCATGAGCAAGATGAATGGGTTGCCTGAAGAGAAATAACTTGGTGATGCTTCTTTTTTTGGTCATTTATACTGACATGCTGGTTCGTGAGCAGGTTCCCTGGGGATGGTGACCCTAACCATGTACCTCCCTGTGCTGGCTGGGACAACCTTAGGAGTCTGTAATAACACAACTTCAGCTATCAGGGAAAAGTTTCAGGCAGGAGAAGTAGGGAGAGACAAAACTGAGCCATCTCCTCGACTAGGTCCCAGTCAAGTAGTTATTTTTATTTTAATGTAAGTCACAGAATTAGGTAATTGTGCCGAGTACTACTTTGTGTTGCCAAAGTCCTTTCTTGGATGTAATTCTAAGGGAGGTCCCACGTCTCCTACTTCCCATGTGTTGTGATCAGCTCTGTTCTCTCAAGGACCATCCCTTTATTTTTTCTACTTTACGATCTGCTCCAGAACAGAATTTCATGAACTTGGATTATTACATTTTCCTTCTGTTTTCAACAGCTCTGTTTCTGGGGCTTACTTTGTACTCAGACCTGTAGATCCAACTCTGTAGAAACCTGAAGAAATATTTTTAAGAATTGTCTATGTCTGGTTGCAGAAGCCGGGACTGGAGGAATGGTGTCAGCACAATTCATTTTTCCGCAGCAATCAGCTGTATAATCTGGACATAATCCAATTAATCTTCCCTGATGAGGCACTTTCTATTCTGTTTTTCTATTAGCTCTCTAAAAGGTTATTAATCTGTCTGATCCATTGTTTAGTCCCAAAACAGCTTGAGAAAGAGTTGTCATGGTTTTTTGTCTGTGTTACCATGGCTATTGGTTGTTTCAAAGCTTACAGAGAATTCCACAGACAAGTGCTTAACTGGACTACTGACATCAGTGAGATATTTGTGTATTTGTGGGATTCATTTACTAATGCAGGGGGGACTGCTCTGAAATCTGTTTTAATCAAAAAAAGATTGACAGGCATGAGAAATTTATGCTAAATGTGAATGGGAGAACATGAGATGGTTTCCTTACGCTTCAGTTGTGGTTATGATGTTTTCTGTCACACAGCTTGTTATTTTTTTCTCTTCTGCCAGAATTGTATGTTTAAATTCCAGCAGGGAAAATGGATTATGATTTGTACAATTATGGAGAGAAGTATTTGGACTGAGGGTAAAGTGATTTGATAGTGGAAGGTGTCAGAAAGCTGGGGATGGTGTGTACCCTGTTGAATTTGGCCAGAGATCTCTGCCATCAATAGAAGGCAGCAGATATGATGGCAAGGTCAGACACTGCACACAGGGAAATAAAGATTTTGCTTTGTGGATATATTGGGTATTTGGTTTGGATTTTTTCTGAGTTGCAAAGTGACTGTCCTGGAATAAAATTATGGTAAAAAGCATGAGTTCATAATAGAATATGTTTCACAGACTGAGGAAGGAAATAAGTCTGTGTTGTCATTTCAAGTTCATGTGCTGCGTGCTTTATGACATAACATAGATGAGCAACACTGTTACTGAGTCAAACTGGTGGTTCCATTGCTTTTGGTTAGACATAGGTGGAATTGGCCCCCAGTCACTGTAAAATACGGGTACTATAGAACTATGCCTTCAACTCTCCTACTTGCAGTAACTGCTTGGATCACTCATCCTTGATCTGGCTGTTTCATGCAGTCTGTGTTAAAAGGCCAAAGGATGACCAAGGTTTTCTGATGGGTCTGGGTCCAGGAAGCCACTGTGCAAGTCAGCTCCAAGAATTGTCCTTCAAATCCTTGTGCTGCCAAAGAAACACTGCTCTGAGTGCTGCAGATGCTCTGGGAAATGCCTGTGCCCGTGGGGAAACTTAGAGCATGGGCCACTGTCTTGCCCTGAGGGCTGTTTGCTGAAGATGGAGGCCTCTCCTTCCTCTAGGCTAGCTTTGAGAGAAGGACAAAGCTGCCTGAATTTCCTCCTCCTTGCCCTCATTATTTGCATCTTCTGTGCTGCCCAAGGTTTTGCTTTTTCAGTGAGATGACAGCTAATGTCTTCTTGCAAGCAGGAGACAACGCTCACAGCTCATTGAAGTCACTTTGAAAACAGTCATCCTTATTTGTAGAACAGCAGTGCATACCAGCTTCTGGCCCGTCACACTGTGGTTCTGTGGCACCAACATATGCACCTTTACCTCTTTTTCTTCCCCTTTCTGTGTCCTCTGTTCAACCTGTTGGATTTTTGGATCTGGAGTGCTCTCTCATTGTGTTAGCAAACCTTTGGCATAATGACACCCTCATTAGTACTGGGATCTCTAGATACTATTAGAGTAAAAACATCCCTCGTGTACTCCTTTCAGTCTGGTCACTTGGAAAGCTCCAACCCTATTTTTTCTCCTCGTTAATAAAAATCACTAATAATGCTGCATAAATATGTAGCAGCAGCAGGAACAACAACAATCTCACTCCAGCAAGGTCTGATCTTTCCTTGCAGCAAAAACAATCAATTTGTTATCATAATTGCAAGTATTTGATAGCTGTAATAGCTATGCTGAAGGAATTGACTATACTAATAATGTTTTGATTTTTCGTCTCAGTTTTTCTAAAGCAAAAGCAAATGAGAATATCAGTCCCCACCTCCAACTGTCACCCCCTATACCCCAGGGAGGGGGGAAAAAACAAAGGAAAAGTTTAGGGCAAACAGAAGCAGGAAAGAAGAATATGTTACAAAACTCTGTCAAACACCAAAGGAGAATGGTAAAAACCAACTGAAAGTTTCTCAGTATAACATACTGAGTAATACAGCATGCAACAGTGGGAAGGCAGAAAAACCTTTTCTGTCCTGGGACTAATTCTTAGGTCAGCCAGAGAAGGATTACAACGGGCACTTTGTACCATAGGAGTAATGGAGCTCACTCTCTACCACAGCCTGCTCAGGCAGCAATGCCTTCTTTCTGGAGTAGCTGAAGCAGTTTCAGAGAAAGCACGTCCGTATCTGTACATACATATTTGTGAAAATCCAGCCCGAATTAAAGTATTTGCTTTTGTTATAAAGTAAAAAAATATTTCTAAATCTGGAACATCTGGGTATCTGTTGGCTGCATCCAGTAGGCAGAGAAGAGAAAGTGGTTTTGCTTTCATTCAAGCTCATTCACTAATTGATGATGTCAGATCGTAAGAACAGAGACAGACCATGGTAAGGAAGGACTAAAGCATTAGCTGTTTTCACTGGTGCCCGAGATCCTGAAGCATCATCTAAATAACTGGGTGTCCTTTAGTTGTGAGATTTCCTATTATTTTGAAGAAATTTCCATTACATCATTCAGAGGTAGATTACAGGTCCCATTTAATTTTGTTTTAGGAAGAAATTACTGCATAATGTAATAGCCCAGGTGCACAGGAAATAACTGCTTAGTACAGATATTTTTATTGCAGTTAGGTACTGAGTTAATTTACTTTTTTCTTTTGGTTATACAAACCTAAGAATCCTATGGACCTTGCAGTGCAGGAAAAAAACCAACAAACAACAAACAGTAAATTTTCATAAAATCTTTACTTGAATTATGTGGAATTCTGTGTTTTAACACAATCTGCTACAGTATGGCCTGCTCCTGACTGGGAGTTTTGGGATATTAACTTAATCCTAACATGTGATAATAGTAATACATGCTTTATTGAGGCACTAGTGACATTTTGATTTTCCAAATATAAATCAAATAACACTGGGTAAAAGAACCAGTGCATTTCATTTCTTGAATATGTATTCCAGCAGAAGATAGAGTTCTACTGTCATTGTATGTACTTGAAAAAACCCTAATGTTTATTTAAAAGTATTTAAATTGTTTGAGATGTTTAAGGTAAAAAATGAATTATTTTATTAAATACAAGTCATTCCTCTGAAGTATAAGACATTTGAACTTCAGGAAATGAAATTGTACCAATGCGCTGAAGCAAATTTTTTTGATTTGTTGTAAAACATCTGCAGTTTAGAATGTTCTGAATGAGCACAAATATAGGAATTAATCTCTAGATTTTGCAAGAAGAATATTATTTTTCCTATACTGCTTTATTCCCTGTCCTCTATTAAGCATATTAAAAAGAAAAAAAATCAATACTTTATTTTAATGGGATGTATTTTGATTAATAATAATTTCTATTACAGCAAACAAGAAAGTTCCCTGGCAGAAGTCACCTCTGAATCAATGATGGACAGCTGCATGCCCACCATAGAAGCTGTGAACATCCTGAAACCCATCCCAGAAGGACACTTTTTGTCAGGTAGGCACGTGTCAGAATCTTCACTGTTATTGAACAATCAGATGCTCATCAGTTCTTCTTGCTTTAGCTCATCTGTTTCTTGAAAAGCAGTAAGCAGAATCTCAGTCCTTTGCAGAAAATGTAAATTATACAATAATTAATGTTTTAAGCTCACAGATGAGAAAATTTAGTTCTAGGAAGAGCAAGTACTGACCAAATCGCAAACCACACACATTTAACATAAAGAACCATGTTGGAAAAGAGTTTTTCCATTTGGACTTGTCAGTGGCATACCTCTCATGAGCAATAGAAATGTTCTTATCCAATATTCCAAGATCTATACTTGTCACATGCTTATTGCTGGTAATAATTTGATAGTGGATTTTGTGCTGCCTATACTTATGCACCTTACTGGTATTTCTAGTGCTCACATTTCCCATTTCAACACAGACCTTTTGGAATCTAAACTATAATTCAGTTACCAAAACTGCGTCTGCTAGCCTTAAGATGACAGAAATGGAGATTTTACAGAACTCATTAAATATTTGCATGGTTGAAAGAGTATGAACCAAACATGGTTTGCAGACAAAATTGTTTGCTTTTTTTCCCATTAATTTTTTTTTAGGAAGATTTTATTCTTTTCCAATAATCCTTCCTAATGAGAACAGGGGGAAAAAAATCTAATCACTCAGAAGTGACTGTGTCCTGATTCATTGCAGTCTGACAATCTTGTGTCTGATGTTTCCTATCTGTGTACCATTTTCTCATTTTGCATTCACTCATCTCATTGAAAAGTTGATTCTGAAATTCAAACCATCTTCCATGGAACCCAATGCACCAACTCTGGCCATTTTTAAAACTTCCCACTGACACTACTAGATGATGTTTAACTATCTCAATGTGTCTCCCATTAGTGTAAGTCAGGACAGTACATGTAGAGAATGACCTGTCTCAAGAAGGGCCATGGAGAAGTTGTCACTGACAGAAAACATTGTGGAGCTCCAGCGAGCTCCAAAACCAAAGGCTTCAGTGTGATTCTTTTGTAGCCAAATTGGGCTACAGGGGTCTCGTGACCAAACACAATCCCATTTCTTGTAGCACGTTGCTTTCATATTGTGGTGTAAATAGGAACTGCCTTACCACCCAGGAACTCCTGCCCCTGGGCCTGTGTCTTTTGCTTTGTTGACCGGGCCAAAGAGAAAAAAGAAAGGGTCTAAAAATTCTATCATTGCCTGCTAATCTTAGATAATATAGATAGGTAGAAAAAAAATGAGGTGGGGTCAGGGGGTGGGGCATTTGTGTGCGTTATATCCATACCTATCTGCTTCTGGGGTGGCATCCTCAGAGTCTTGTAGTCACATTTGGGCTTACATTCTCATTGAAAGCTCCTTGTGAGCTGGCTGAGAGTCTGATTTCTGCAGCTCTTCAAGATAAACCTAGCTTTTATTATTTTGTCTTAATTAAACATGCTAAGCATAATGCAATAGGTATAGCCTGCACGTCTTTCACATCTCCCATCAATGTTCTACGGCAGATGCAGTTTTCTCAGTGTATTGGATTGGGTAAGCTGAGCTGAGGAAGAAGACTGGAGGTACCTCCTGTCTCTTGGAGCCCAGGGGAAGAGGTGTGACAGTGCAGACTGGATGTCTGTGTGGAACCAACCCAGGGCCCAGCTTGCTGAGTTATGTATCCACTACAGCTTCGCTGAAAACCATGTCAAGAAGTTGGAGCAGATGTCCTGGGGTGCAGATGAATGAGGTGTTGGACTCTGATCTGCATGAGTTAAGGCAAAATTTTTCATCCCAGGCACACTGGGGACTTGAATGCCTTCTGGCATCTGAGACTGGTATCCTATACGTCCTCAGGCTGTATAGAGTGCAAGGAGGTTGCTTCTCACTCGTGCAAAATTATGCGTAACATATGCAGATCCCAAAGTCATCTTCTCTGTCTGATAGAAGGGAGGCTCGATAGTCAGAGCTATTGGCCTCCTCTGACTCTTCTTTGTGCTTGTTTGTCTTGGGATTTTTAAAGCACCAATGTCACTGACGTGATAGGAATTAGGTGCAGGGGTAGAAAAACCTTAACAACTCATATTTAATAAATTGCAGTTTTCCTATGAAGCAAAGTATCTTACAGTGCAATGAAATACCTCCCTTATTGGTCTGCTAGTCATTAAATAATTCCTCCAACTCAGTTTATGTCTTTCTGTTGCCAACTTGGAGACTTATATTGCTTTCTCAGTTAAATCATCGGCTCCTAATGATCCGGCTGAATTTTTATGCCCAACCTATCCCCCAGGAGACTTTTATATACACTGTAATGATACTGTTTGCTTGGGCACTAGCAGTTAAGTGTTCTAGCACCTCATTTTACAGTCTATGATACATTTCTGAGAAAGAAAGCACTTAGGCTATTTATGAGAAATCAGAATGGCAGTTGTGTTAAGGCTGCAAACACAAAGCTCATGCTTAGCTTTATTTAGATGCCCCAAACTTTACCTGAAATTAAAATTCATTCCTGTACTGGTCAGGTTACATCTCCTTTGCCATTGTTGTTACTGCATTAGTGATGTCATTATTACAAGCAGCATGAGTGAAGGGACTGGGAGTTAGGCACTGGCAGCTGTATGGCACAGGGGAGTGTCTTGGCTTGAGGGAGCCTGGAGGGCCCCTCACTGTGTCCCCTCAGCTTGCAGGCTCTTTGGGATGTCTTCTACGACCTGTCTGTTGTACCTGAGGCTGCACTAAGTGTAGAGTTGAACTAAAACAATCAAATGAGCCATTTTAGGTAGCTTATTTTTTGAAAAAAAATGGTGTTTCTGGACTGCCAGAAACAGAAATTCAAAGATAAATTGAATAAAAAACCCACAGAGTTTGAATATTTTCAGAACTAAAGGTTGTGCCATTATCTTTCTAAATAGTTTGATTTCAGCTTAAGGTTTCATTTATTTATCTATAAATTTTAAAAGTAAACAAAGCAAGTTTGTATGAAGCACAGTGTTTTCTTATTTTTTGCATTACCCATTGAGAAGAAATACTTTTATTGCAAAACTAATAGTTTTATTTAGGATCAGCACCTTTCTGCACATGCTTGCACATACCAACATTTTCAGAGGTTTCCAATCCAGTTACTGAACCAAAAAAAATCAATTACTAGCGGAGCCCGTGCTAGGAGGCACCAGCAAACTGGTAGAGGTGAGGGCAGCTTTCATAGCTTTACTTGTTTCTTTCTCTTCTCACTTAAATTCTGGCTTGCACCTTGGGGCCAGGTGCCTGCTGTGAGAGCACTTGATGCGCTGTTGGGTACCTCCTCTTTCTGGCAGGGAAGTCACCCTTTACGTCTACATCTGCTGAATTGCTTATCAGACTTTCTTCCTAGCGTTGTTTCCTCTGACATACAGCCCAGGGGTTATGCATTCATCTCCCCTGCCATGAAACGTTGGGGGACAAGGCAGCTACGCTAGCTAGTTGCTAGGTGTCACCGCAGCTGTCTCGGGACAAGCGACCCCAGTACAACCTGCATTTCTGCCTGTGGAGGGTTGGGTAGCAAGAAGCTGAGAATATAGATCTAGTCAGGCAGCTGAGGTGCAGTGGGTTGGGTGTCCCTATGCTGCTTGTAATGGAGTTGGGGCAATTGCATTTCTCCCCACTGTGACAGTTCCCTGCTAGACTGGTCCAGGGACTGTTTTTATTTTTATTTTTGTTGTGTTTTGTTTTCCACCAAGACTCAACAGCTCCTGTATATAGCTGTAAACATTTTTCTTGCAATCCAGTGTTACAAACCTGCAGGCTATAGTCCAAAACAGGTAGATAACATTGTTCTTTTTTATTTCAGTTGTATCTGTTTCATTTTGGGGGGATGCAGTATGCAAAAAGAATTTTTTCTAAAGTTTTTATTTTTTAAATAATTGACTTGACTTTCTTCTTCTGAATGCTTCTTCTTTTTGAGCACTGAGATCATTGTATGATCTAAATCTCTCATTTGAAGGCTGAATTCTTGTATAGCAGTGCAATTCAGTGTGCCCATAATTTTGAGGAAGTACTGAGGTGCTACAGAGTAAGGTATTAACTGAGGAAGACAGCAAAGTTTTAGGGAGTCATGTTTTGTTTCAGGTTTTGTTACACGTGCTGCGTGTATGTAAACCAGTAGGAAATGGTGTTCTCTGCAGGCAGCAGGATTGAGATTTCTATGAATAATTTAAATTTCTTCTTAAAAACTCATTATTTCCCCTTTCCTTGTGTTATAGTTTGTGCTCTTCATTTACTTGCTAGAGTTCCTTGGTGTTTTGAGAAATGTTATGTAAATAATAAGCTAACAATTCCTATTCATCTAGTCTTGTTCATGCTGTTTGAGATCATTAGGTGGACACTGGGCACCCTCCTACCCATGTCAAATTGCTGTGTGATTCCTAAACAATGATTTTGTGTCATAACTTAGGATAACAGAAGCTCCTGAACTGCAAATATAATACTGTTACTCTGTATTTGGTATTGTAAATATGTGTCATGAAAGCTTATCTTACCTAGTGCAGTCTCACTCATATTGGATTTTCAGATCTGGGATGATTTGCAAGTGCCATATTACAACATCTAGGATGAGATTTGCACAGCATCAGTGTTGTGCTAGTTCCCATTAAAATCAAAGGGAGTTTTCCACTGGCTGCAATTAAAGCAGCTGGGCAGCACTGCGCCATAGGGTTAAAGGCACATCCTTCCAAACGCAGGTAACTCAATAAAACCTGGGTTTACTCTTGTTTACTTTTGAATGGATGCCACATGCAGCTGCGGGAAAAGAGCAAAGCAAATCAATTTGATCATCTCCTGTCACTGGTTGCAGTGACATAGCAGTTTATATTTATTGGCAGGAAAGGAACGCTTTGAGATGCGAAGTTATGCCCATTGCAAAATAGCCTTTTATATATAACACAACAATTCAATAAGCTGAGACCCTAAGTCATAAATTAATAACTCTAACCTAGAAACAGCCAGAGGAGCCTACTCAGAGGCTTGCAGTAGTGTGTCAGTCCAGATGGAGAAATAAGCTTTTAAGCTGAGTATGTGCAGTAGGCTTCATTCCTCTGATTATTCAGATACCTACAGGTAAACTTTCCAGACTTAGTGGGCGAGAGGAGGGGAGGATTTGCCAGACAGGGGAAAACTTGAAAAACAGTTTTAAAGTCTTTTGGAGCTCTCCTTTCTCAGGAATTTGAATCCTCAACTCGCAGGCAAAGAAACAGCATTTCTGTGAAAAGAGGTTGCTAAAACTATGAGATCTTCTGTTTGAAAATGCCTTAATTTGACTTCTGCACATGAATGCATGAAACTGCAGGTGAAAAATAAGGTCCAGGCCTATATCGTTCTGAAAAGTATGAGCCACAGTATTTCCCCAAACTGGTAACATTTTGTTGTCACTATCAGATCCATCCTTTACTGAATGCTCAGCTGTATTGTCACCCAGGGGGTGGAGGGGATGTGGTAACACAAAGCAGTGTCTCCAGCTCAGGCTAAAGGTACTGAAAAACAGTAGGCGATTAAAAAAGGAAAGAAATATGTTTCTTAGGACAACCCATGATACCTTGCCAACTCCTGACCAGTATAACATGGCAGCATGTGTCCACCTGCTCCTGTAAGGCCTATACCATATAGGAACATGCTTGCCAAAATTATATAGTCAGAAATTGGTACCACAGGCAGGTGGGGGCCTTCCTGCTCCCTGCCTCTCAGCAAACCAGGAGAAATACTGAAAGCACAGTGGGGCCGTAGACTGCTGTGAAAGCAAAAGATGGCAGGTTTGTCAAAGGGTGTAAGCAGGCTAAGGGAAGGCAGCTGTCTCTACTGGAAGGTGGAAGGGTCCCTCAGCCACACTTATGAGCAGTGTCCCAGGGATATGAGGCTCATGTGGCTGGACAGGTTGTTTGCGCCTCTGCTCCCTCAGCAGCCTTTGACTTTGCTTGCCGCTTAGAACCAAAGTTAGCTGAAGGGCAGAGATTGTAAAATAAAACGTTCCTAAAACATACCTGAGAACTCGTGATGTGGTGGAGGAGAACGACATCCAAACTGATGCCTCCACAGTGGAAAAGAGGGCAGCAGGAGCCCAGCTACTTTAATTAGGCACTGGAGAATCTGTACGGGAGTGCGCTGCAGGAAACCAGGCTGCATAGTTCACAGACTACTTGTTATTAACAGGGTAGCCTGCAGGGGCTCTGGGTTTGCAGTGAAAGTTTGTTTATAATGCAGCACATTCTCCCTTCTGCTCTAAAGGAAGCTGGATGTGGCTTAGAATTTAGATTTAACTCTTTACTGGGGCCAGTGTAAGCTCAAAACATGCAGCAAAGCCGAGCTTCTGTTCTCCTAACCTTGCCTGCTTGCTTTTATGGCTTTTCCTTGTCTCTGACCTGAAAATTGTTTCCTACCAAGTTGCGTGGGTCACATGCACTCCTGTCAATGTGATTGGATTTGTCAAGCTGTCTTGTCAGAACAAAAGAGATCCTTTTGCTTGGGAACTTTATGATCCCTAAACCGATGGGAAGAGATGGAGCAGCAAAATCTCCCTGTAGGTAAAAGATCCTGCTGCCCTGAGGTTGTAGAGCTACTTACTTTGTTTATATATCTAAAGAAAAAGAAAAAGATGGATTTTAATGTGGAAAGGGTAATTAATCATGCAGGCTTCTGTAATCCTTTTGGATGAAAAAAAATTAATTTTAATCTCTGTGTTTGTATAAGGGAGTGGTGGTATTTACTGGCAGGTGTTTAGGCTCACTCCCTCTGAAGCACACAGTAAACCAAAGCATAACAAATCTGTATTTACAAATCTGAGGAAGCCTGCACTGTAGTCAATATATTAAAGTTCTTTCAGCAGCTTGAGAGATGATTTGCATTGACTGCCTTAGCCCAGGTTTACTGAGACAGAGAAAGGTGTTGACACAATATGTGTTTGAAACATTGCTTACACTTTCACACATGAAACTTCAGCTGTTTTTTCAAAGTTTGCCACATGCTGAGCTGAAGCAAATAAATGCTTAAAAAATTCCTTGTCAGATGCTTTGCTAGATGAGAGAAAAAATAAGAAAATAAGTACAATATGCAGAGGACTGATTCCCACCCATTAAAATCTTAAGTTTACAGTCTTTTATTCACAAATTTAACTAGACAGAGAAGACCAGTATTAGAACTCTGCTAACAGCATTAGTTGCTGTGTGCTCTGGCTAAGCATAATGTGATTTTGCAAAACTCTTTAGGAGAAGTCAGAAGCTGGACTTCAAAGAGCTTTTTATTCAGTTAAGGTTATACTGTTTAAGACTTAGAGAATGCTGCTTAGCAGAAAGAGGTAGTTAGAAAGCAGAAGTAAATGCCGCTGCTCAAGCAGTAGGGAGTAATGTAAAACACCATCACCATGTGCAGCAGGCTGCAGAATGAGGAAACCTGTATGGGAGATAACGGTCCAGAAAATCAGTGTTGAGGGGATAATGGAATGGAAGGCTGCTCTACCCTCTTGTTGCTCATGGTTTTGTTCTGAAGAGGTCAATGGAAATGCAGGTGAAAGAGAGGAACTGGCTTAAAGACCCCATGTGTTCCCTTTGCAGGCAGTAGGAAACAGGAGGAAAGCATACGTGCCACTTGGGCAGGGGACAGCTTTTCCCTCTTCTGCTTAGCTGCTTTCTTCTTCCTGGAATCTCTTAATTTAATCTTTGAATTGAGGTTGGATAGTTTCCATAAGATGTGCATCAGCTCCTATAGAGATGAAGGATTGGTAAAGGCATAGAAGAACTGTATTACTCACTTGGTCATGTGAGTTGTGTATGTTCCTTCAAAATTTAATAGTTTCAGGTGAAAAAGTCTAGGAAAAAACCCCACAGATAAATAAATAGTTGAAATTGTGGTCCCCTATTCCTTTTAACTACCACAGCCAGTTTCCTGAGACTCCATAATTCTGAAAACTCCAGTTTTCTTCCAGCAGAGCAAGAGCCACCAAAATCATAGAATCATAAAATGATTTAGGTTAGAAAAGAGCTTTGAGTTCATCAATCCCAACTGATAACCCAGGATTGCCGAGTCCACCACTAAACCATGTCCCTAAGCACTGCATCTAAAAGTTTTTAAACGTTTCCGGGGTGGTGATTCCACCACCTGCCTGGGTGACCTGTTCCAATGCTTGACCACCCTTTCAGCAAAGAAATTTTTCCTAATATCCAATCTAAACCGCCCCTGGCATGATCCTCTTCTCCTGTGGCTAATTATCTGGGAGAAGAGACCAACCCCCACCTGCCTACAGCCTCCTTTCAGGCAGTTGTAGAGAGCAATAAGGACCCTCCTGAGTATCCTCCTCTCCAGGCTAAACAACCCAGTTCCCTCGGCTGCTCCTCATCAGCCTTGTGCTCCAGACCCCTCACCAGCCTCGTTGCCCTTCTCTGGACACGCTGCAGCACCTCAGTGTCCCTCTTGCAGTGAGTGGCCCGAAACTGAACACAGGATTTGAGGTGCGGCCTCACCAGTGCTGGGTACAGGGGAATGATCACTTCCCAAGTCCTGCTGGCCACGCTGTTTCAGATACAAGCCAGGATGCTGTTGGCCTCCTTGGCCACCTGGGCACACTGCTGGCTCATGTTCAGCTGGCTGTTGACCAGCACCCCCAGGTCCTTTTCCCCCAGGCAGCTTTCCAGCCGCTCTGCCCCAAGCCTGTAACGCTGCGTTGAGTTGTTGTGACCCAAGTGCGGGACCTGGCACTTCTCCTGGTTGAACCTCATACAACTGGCCTCAGTCCATCAATTCAGCCTGTTCAGATCTGTCTGCAGAACCTTCTTGCCCTCAAGCAGATCAGCACTCTTCCTGACTTGGTGTTGTCTGCGAACTTACTGAGCGTGCCCTCAATCCCCTCGTCCAGGTCGTCGATAACGACATTAAACAGAAGTGGCCCCAGTACTGAGCCCTGGGGAACACCACTTGTGACCAGCCACCAGCTGGGTGTAACCCCATTTACTGCCACTCTTTGGGCTCAGCCATCCAGCCAACTTTTAACCCAGGGTAGAGTACACCTGTCCAAACCATGAGCAGCCAGTTTCTCCAGGAGAATGCTGTGGAAAATGGTGTCAAAGGCTTTACTAAGGTCTAGGCAGACAACATCCACAGCCTTTACCTCATCCATGATCATCATGATCACTTCACGATCATCACAATCCAGTTGTTTGCAGGAAGGATGGAACTGAGGTCTGCCAGGACTAAGGGAAGACAACAGTGGTATGTTGTCCCCTCCACATCCCAAGACAGATCCTATATAGACAGCATGAGATATTAAAATCAAGTGGGCTGGAGTGACAGTGGTGAGGGAATTCTCTAGTCTGAGAAAGCAGGGAGACAGGATGTCAGCAAGATGGTATCTGCTTCCCTGGCTCTATTGGCTCCCTGTTGTGTTAATTTCCAGTGGAGCCAGGAGGCAGCAAACCAGGCTGGATCAGGCTGCCTGCAGCTCCTGCTGTCCAACACATCAGTCCTAATGGAGAACAAGGACAGAAGGTTGTCTTAGTAATAAAGGCTTGTTCCTAGAGGGAAGGAGACAATTTACAGACAGGTAGAAAAATAGTTAGAAGAGTTGCTGGCTTTTTGCCATCCTTCCATACACTTGCTAATGAATCCAGAACAAAGTGAATTAGATTGAATCTCATCGGGGCCCTGCTCCTTTTAACTAACACAGTGAGTTTTCTGAGAGCTAGTAGTTATGTCAATTCCATGTTTGCTTTTTTTTTTTTTTTTTTTCTCCCTCTGAAGTGTACCAGGCCCACCTAAGGAAAGCCAGGAAGCCACCAGGCCTCCAGGCCTTTGAGGCTGTGTTCAGATCCAGCTCCCTAAACTAGCCCTTTCTAGCAGGAACAATGTCAGCTTTTGCAAGGAAACTTACTGCTTTCTCTGCGCTCAAGACCAGAAAATGTAATAAGTGACAAAGGAGCTGATGGGAACACACATGCTGTTCTGTGTTACTAACAAGCAATAAGAGGAGCTTTGCTCTTGATTTGCAGTCACTTTTGTGTTATAGGAAATAAGATATGGACAAAGATTTGGGTGCTTGTTTTACATCCTCGTGTTCATTCCCCACCATTCACAAGGCCTCTGTATCATACAAAAAAGGTAAGTATGGCTTATATTTTCCCCCTAGACAATGAAAAATAGGGTTGCCCTGGTACCTTTGAGGTTTCCCAGGCTTAACTAGGCTTTTATGAAGAGGAGAAGGTGACCACATTTGATGACTTCTGAGAGCTTGTCCATCCACACAGTGTTTTGATTAAGGTCTTTGTATGTTTCAGAGTTTGCATGAGCTATCTTGCTCTTTGGATTGATCCTTCAACTTTAAATACAATACATTACATCAAAAGTTATGTGAAAGTTACTGAGTACCATCTTGTGTGGCTTAATTTATTTGTTTTATTTTGGTCTAAGTTTAAATGTTTGCAGGTGTTTAAGTCGCTTCAGCCTTGGTCCCATCTCTTGCTGTGACTCCCATGCAAATATTTCTTTGGTGGAAATCTTTTCTTTTTAGGGCTTTGGCTACACAGGTGACCAAAGAGACATAAAATGTGACACTATTCATCAGTCCAGCCTGGCTCTAACTCCTTTGGGGTTGCTAAGTCTTGCTGCTACCGCTAAGCGACTTGAAAATGCTAAAAAGAGTGATTTTCCCCAGGTTCCCTTTGCTCCAGTGAGATTCATAGCTTTTGTGGTTCCTTTTGAGCACTGCATATTTATTGAGGTCCCTTTTATTTCTTTTTTTGCATTGCACAGAGTACCGCAGCTTTAAATTGCACTATCACAGGTGACAGCTGGGTCTGATTCAGTTCTAGGGGAATGTAAATAAACCTCTGTATTTCAATAAACTAAAAATTATGTTACTACTTTTCACAAATAGACAAAAAGAAAAGCATTCTTATTTATCATAGTACAAGGATACCTATACAAGTTTGTAGCTGTTCTTCTGCAGCTCGGGTGCTTCTGTCCACTTGCCCTAGTTCAGTCTTTGAGTCAATCTGTGTTGGAGGCAGAGCGTGCAAGTCACTTAACCTCCACCCCTGTGTGGGATCTATTCTAAGCCATATAACTTGGTTTCCATGTTCAGCAGAGATCCTTGTACCTTGCAGGCCTGTCTCTATAGAGATCATGGGAAGTAGGCTTAGAAGATAGGTAAGATTGTGCTCGGGAAACATTACCAGTTAAGATGGGATCCATCTCCCCAAATCTTTGGTTTGCTGGTTGTATAGGAGAAGGCAAGTGAGTTCAGGTTCATGCATAGACTCTTCAAAAAAAAAAAAATTCTACCGAATTGAAAGAGTTTGGGACTGTTTCATGACCTGCCATTCTAGACTTGAATACAAAGATTCAATTTGCCTGAGGACCTTGCAGGGTTTGGCTTTCAAAGAAAACTTTCTGTAAAATATGCAGGCTTTCATGTTTGCTTTTTTGAGGATTTTTCTCCTCATTTCCTCAGCCAGAGGTAATTGGGTTGTCCTGGTGCACCAGGAAACAATCGCTGAGAGGGACAGACGCTGGTAGTGAAGCGTGAAAATGCATACACTGCCCCTGTTCAGAAAGAGAAATATAATCCAAAACAAATCACTAAAACAACAATCATTGTACTATTGACCCTGATTCCAACCTAAGCTGCAAGGGGCAGTGGAAATCTGGTGCGTTTATTTGCCAGGATCCACTACAGTGGAAGTAGTATGCCTGTCACAGAGCCAGGAACAGGAGACTGCAGGACCTGAAACTTCAGTCAGCCCTGTGGAGTTCACTGTTGTAGATCCCTGTAGCAGGTACTTGCCAGTTCAGGTATTGAGTAAAGCAGTATTAAATGAGTCCAACTCACAGAAGCTGCCTGCTTTCTCCTATACGCTATCACTGTGGGACGTTCTTGCTAGTAAAGTTTAAGGACTGAATGTGATGCTCATGTTGTATGCTATCTAGCTAGACACACATCTCCTCTGTTTGCAGGTCCTACAGCTGAAGGACCTGCTTTTTTAAGTCTTCCTGAGCTACAGCCTAGCACTGTGAGCCTTTTCCTAATGTGGGACCTGAGACTAGGTGCCAGCTCTTGGGGGAGCAGGTAGATAGTAAATTCAGCCAGCAGCCTTGACAAAATTGTAGAATAGCATAATTATAATAAAGTTTTAAAATATTCCTGTATCATTTGGATGGATTTCTTCATCTTGCACTTTGAGAGTAACCCCTGATCTTCTGCAGAAATGCATCTAGCATTTAAATAGAGTCTACATGTTTCCCTTGGATACGCAGTTTTGGCTAGAGCTTTCACAAGACAAATAAAAATCAGACAAAAGACCCTTATCCTGTGATGATGGTTCTGTTTCAGTGATGTCTTTTAATTATGCTAGCTGGCTGTGTAAACTTAATTGCATTAGAGGCTGCTAATTATCTGATTAGGAGATACTTGGCTGTAATAGCTTATTTTAATGAATTGAATATGTATGCATGTGATTTTTAGTTGTTTAGCTGTTACTTCAAATTGTTAAACTCTCTCAGATGCCTTCTTTTATTTATTTATTTATTTATTAACTTTTAAAATTTAATATGTGAAACATGAACCTCTCTCTCTCATTCCTGAATGGCTGAAGATATTTTGTTACTTGTGCCTACCTGTAAGTGACCACATCTCTGTTGTCACCCATGTTTGTTGTGGCATCTTTCTTTGGGTTTTTTTGTGTTGTGTCCTTCCTCCTCAGCACAATTGTTTCTACTAAGTCATCCATTAGGACCTGAGAGCTTTTATTTAGAAGCTGAATTGAATTTAAGTAGTCCCCAAATGGAGGCAGCGGGGTATTCTGCTTCTCTGAATTATTTGAGATAGTGTAGGTGTTGCCAGAAATTGCATGAGAAAAGAAGATGGCACAGAGTTAGCATCTTCTGGCTAATGAATTTCTGAGGATCTAACCCCTCAGATCATCTTGCAGGCCTGGACTATTTGGCTGTATGAAGGCTGTCACTTCCAGCCTAAGGGTCATGGCTAAGTGATACCATGAGAATGACAAGCAGAGATGTGAGCCTGACTAATCTCATTTCACCAGCTGCTTATGCTCATTCTTGGGAATGCATTGAATTTTAAATCTGTAAGTAGAGTTGTGGCCAGGAACATTTCTGAACAACCGATCAAGCTAAAGCGAGGGGTTTGTTCACTTGGTTTCAATTGATTTTCAAGAAGTGATGTCTTAAAACACTTCTTGCCCTTTTGAGTACTTTCTGAATGCCAGGAGGATTTTGGAGTCATTGCAGAAATGATGATAAAGCAGATGAGATGAAATGAAAGAAATCTGAGATGTTTCAAAACTCCCGTATTCATTTAACCTTTCCAAAGTGACATATGAGCTACCCATATGTTTTTGAAGTTATGGAAAACATAAAAATCCTTTGGCATAGACTGAAATTTTCTCTCTCTACTTAGATAACTTTAGTCTTGATTTTTAAGTGCTGGTAATGCTGAACAAAATCTGTTCTCAGAAAGTGAAATATAATTGCCTCATGTAGCAGATTTTTTGCCTCTGATTAGGAGCCAGAGTTGGTTTAAAGCCTGGCTGTGCTGCTCAGAAGTAGCAGCAAAGTAATGATAGGAACTGCAAATTCATCTGCATGCTAAGAAAATTGTCTCTGGAGAGAAGATGTACTTAGAATCATAAAATGATTTAGGTTAGAAAAGAGCTTTGAGTTCATCAATCCCAACTGATAACCCAGGATTGCCAAGTCCACCACTAAACCATGTCCCTAAGCACTGCATCTAAAAGTTTTTAAACGTTTCCGGGGTGGTGATTCCACCACCTGCCTGGGTGACCTGTTCCAATGCTTGACCACCCTTTCAGCAAAGAAATTTTTCCTAATATCCAATCTAAACCGCCCCTGGCATGATCCTCTTCTCCTGTGGCTAATTATCTGGGAGAAGAGACCAACCCCCACCTGCCTACAGCCTCCTTTCAGGCAGTTGTAGAGAGCAATAAGGTCCCCCTGAGCCACCTCCTCTCCAGGCTAAACAACCCAGTTCCCTCAGCTGCTCCTCATCAGCCTTGTGCTCCAGACCCCTCACCAGCCTCGTTGCCCTTCTCTGGACATGCTGCAGCACCTCAGTGTCCCTCTTGCAGTGAGTGGCCCAAAACTGAACACAGGATTTGTGGTGCGGCCTCACCAGTGCTGGGTACAGGGGAATGATCACTTCCCTGGTCCTGCTGGCCACGCTGTTTCAGATACAAGCCAGGATGCTGTTGGCCTCCTTGGCCACCTGGGCACACTGCTGGCTTATTTTTAGCCAACCATCAACCAGCACCCCCAGGTCCTTTCCAGCCACTTTTCCCCAAGCCTGTAGCATTATGTGGGGTTAGAACCTATATGAATGTACTGTGATTTTTTTGGTTCCTGAGGAGGACTGACTGACCTCATGTTCTGTTGGTGCAGGATAATTTCCATTGGAGCTTCCCACTTGTGCTTTAGTCTTGTTCCCATGCCCAACTCTTGCTTTTAGTCCTTTCTTCCTTTACTGTGCAGCTCCTCTTGGATTCATTGAAAGTGGGTTTCTGAATGTTCCTAAAGCAAGGCAGTCCTGCTTATTAAACAGGTGGATAAGACATACGTGCTGTTGAATGCAACCTGTGTCATCCTCCCACGCACCTCCAAGACTTCCCTTCTTAATAGCAGTGTCCAGCACAAGTAGTCTCAATTCCTTAACTTGGGTTTGTTTACTCCAAAATAAACCTTTCTATTTGGTTGTCTCCTGCAGTAATCTAACTTTCAGGAGTTTGCTGATGACTAAATGAAACTTCAGACCCCTTTCATTTGCTTCAAGAATGTGGGAATTTCAGGAAAGTGGGAAGCTCTTCCCCACCCCAGCAGTGTTGCAGGGCATTTATGCCACGTGGTCTTAGCGAAGCAGCCAGTAGGAAGATTTTTCTGTGCCCAGTAGGCACAGAAAAGCTGGGAGTCTTGTGGTGTTCGGAGAGGTGGGATTATGCTAGGACTAAGTGAATTGTTGTGACAGCATTTCCCAGGATCTCTGGCTGAACTCTGCCTGACTTCCTTTGGTCCTGACTTTATGGCTGTGATTTTTCTTGGATGTTTTGCTTTTAGTCATACACTCACATAAACTCCTGTCCAGTCTGTTAGCTTTGCATTGTATTGAAGCAAATGAGTTAACAACAAGCATTTAGCATGTTTCCGTTCTTCACCAGTTTCATAGCTGGTTTTCAGTGACTTCAGACCAGACTTGCCACAGGTTCCTGGCTAAGTGGGAAAGCAGGAGCTGGAAGAGGGCTGATAGAAGCAGATGTGGGCAGTATCAGAGATCTAGGTAGCTCCAAGAGCTTTCAGAGCTTTGGCCTCACAGGACAATCTGGGATGTGAAAAAGTGATGGCATCTCTCACTTGTCAAGACCCAGGGGCCTCTGTGATGGCTTAGCGGTCAACCTAGGGTGTTCTTAATGTGTAAGAGACTTTGGTCGTCAGTCAGCGGGTAAACTGGAGATCAAATACAGAAAAGAAGAGACTTCTGTAATTGCAGGAGGAACATCTGAGACAGAGAACCAGGGGTGTCTCTGTTTCTGCCCATATTTTAGTGGCACATAGGTGTAATCAGGGATATAGTGGCTGCTGAGCAATTTTTAAATGGGTCAGAGCTGCACATCCTGATGCTTTGGGGAACAGAAGGTGTGCAAGATGAACCTCACCTTCTCTCAATTTCCTGACCTACGGCAGTAACAGACAGGCCTACAGACACCCTCTAAGGACAAAGGATTAGGGCAGCTATGAAAAGCACCTAGGCTAATGTGTTAAACACAGGGGTTTTGAATTGCTCCTTGTGGCAGAAGTCAGGGTGGGTTGGCCTGCAGCAGAAAGATCTCCAGGCTCCTGCTGAGGTTACCTAAACACACGTGATTTGGGGTCTGGAGAGGGGCTAGTACAGCCTGGCATCTGTGGAAGGCTGCCAGTGCCCGCTCTAGCCTGGCTGCGGGATGGTGCTGAAGGGGCGAGCTGCACAAGCGGGGAAAGCTGTGGACAGAAAGAACCAGAGTAGGAGAAAAGGAGGAGAAAGCCAAGAAGCAGAGAAATACAGCTAGAAAGAAGGGGCTAAGGTATGAGATTAGTCTTCTAATCTAAGGTACAAGATCAGTCTTCTGCCACTCTCTGAAGGCTTACAGGGGGCAATTAGGAACTGGAAAGCAAACCTGTGTCCTGTTGTACTCTCAGCTTTTGCTGCCAGCTGCTGCAAGTAAAGGCAGGCACTGCCTCTTCATACATAATTGCTGTTTGGTGAATAAGGCTTTTCTTCTTCCTTGTTGCTACCTCCAGCATCTGCAGGTGGAAAAGCTGGAAGAAATAGCTTCAGAAGCCCCTAATGTGACAGCCCTGCAGGGCTGGTGATAAGAATTAATCTTAGGCATATTTCTTTTTCTTCTGCTGTCTTTGGAGGGAGGAGGGAAATAAGGGGAAAGGTGTGTGAAGATACTCTGAGACAGACTGTTCTGGGTTTTTTTTTTGCCTAAAGGATTAGTGTGGATATTAGCTGTCTGATGGGAGAAAGAATATAAATGGAGAGAGAAGGAATTACTGTGGAGTTATTTCTTTTAGGGGAAAAAGAAAAAATATTTTGATGGTTCTTTGTGGTTTGCCCTTGGATGTTTTTCAGGGGAGTGGTGCAATCTATAGTGCTGGATTATGCAGGCTCTTTAAAGAGTGTTTTTCTAATCAAAACAAATCTTTCTTCAATGCTTTACTAAGATTGCACAACATAAACATGTAAGGACAACTAAGTATAGGCATTCACTGTGCTGAAGGTAGCCAGCAAACTTTAATTTTCTGTATGGATTTGTGTGGCTGTGTTGAATATTATTTCCATCTTCAGAGATGCAGTTATGATGACTGTTTCTCTCCCCAGTATCTGATAGCATTAAGGCCAAGATTAACTTTCTCTTCTCCTTCGTAACAAAAAAGAGTTTGTTGTAATAAAGAGCAAATGAATATAGGCTGCTAAATGGGAATAGCCAGCTACAAAGCATTTCCTGTTAATTATGGGTTTGGGGCTTGACTTCAAATTTTATGGTTTTCCCTCTAATATATTAAAAAACTGACAGCGAATGGGCTGGAAAACTCCCTAAAAGAATTGCTGCTACTTTTCATATTAATTTAAGACATGGTTTTTTTCAGTATAAGATTTTCAGAGTCTGAAGGTTCAGGAGCTGAGATTCCATGAAGCCTGTGAGATCTGGCCTTCCCGCATTGATGAGATGTAGGTGAAAAAAACTGCCTAAAAAGTGTTTGTGAAAAGGTAGTTGTAGCCAGTACAAAGAATAGTAGTTTTGGAAGAAACAAATTATCTGCTGGTGTTGAAAATATGATTAATCATGTAGAAATAGATTGGAAATTTGCATGCTATGAAAATTGAAGATCTAATTTGTTCCCAGAGGATATATTTAAGTGTAGCTCCACTGACTTTAATAGAGTTACTTGACACTTCAGAGCAGTGTCAGCGAGAGGACAATTGAACACAATTTCCTTAGACTAAGCAAGTGCAGGAGAATTTATGAATCAGCGTTTTTTCGGATTTTGGTCATGAAATTGCAGTTTCACATATCTATCTCAAACGTTAACTTTTTAAACTTATTTGTATTTCTTTTTGACTTTATGGTGAAAGGCAATGAAAAGGCAAGATGTTTCATGTTGGAATAAGTAAAATCCAAGGTTTGAGTACTTCTCTACTGGCTAAAACTCAATACTCAGGGTGATGCCTTTGAGTCCTTCAAGGCGGGATGTGGTTGACACAACCAGAAGTGCAGTGTAGTGATGTAGTCCCCAAAACTATAATCTTGTGTTGGTAGCTGGTATGGGCCTCAGGACAGAAGTCACAAGGGAATTTGTGATCTTGTTCGTGAGTGCAGGACAGTTCCTGGTATCTCCCTTCCGTAAGATCACCCTGATCAACATTCTGTGGCTTCCGTCTCAGTGTAATGCAACAGGCTGCAGGCTGCAACAGCACTGTATTGGACTGCTCTTACTGTCACCCAAGGCAGCTGTTAACGTTGTAATTGATGCCATCCATGCTTCTAGTGCTGCTGTTGCTGACAGCATGGAGATGGTTCAAGAGTAGGGTTTGCTTCAAGTTTCATATGAAAGATCTGCTTGTTATCATTCGAGTACTGTTGTTGCTGAAGCTCAAACTGGTTTGAGGTGGCTTCAGACACGTAGGAGAGGAGGGGGAGGTCAGCCTTGCTCTGTTTAATTGCTTGGCTTCATGTGGAGATGAAAGTTGTCATGTGGGCACAGAAGATAACATGCTTAGCATGTGGACTAAACGTAACTATTAGGCATCAGGAGGAGGTCAAGCATCATGATTCTAAATCCTGGACTGTGAGAAAAATCTTCATAACCCTGGATATTTAACACAGCTGGAGCTTTATACCGCTTTATCTCTGTTGTCATCACTCTTAATGTGGGGGAGCAGGAGGAGCATCAGACTGATTATTGGTCTTTAGGGTCTTGGCCAATGTCCATTTCTGCTTCACTGAAATGCTTTGATAAATGAGAATCATCTTTGAACTGCCCTTGAGATACATGCTTATATTTAGCCTGGTGTTTGTTTTATAGCACAACACCCAGCAAGATGCTGCACTTTGAAATATCTTGAAGCACAGTGCAGTAAGCAAGGAACAGTTTTGTGCATATGAGACAAAAGGCAGGTCTTTGCTGAACTTGAAGACAGTCTCATGCTTCTTTTATTTTGTTATGTTCTGAGAAGTTTTGGGTGTGCATTGAGGTGTCAGTGCATCACTGTGAATTAATTTGATTTGTTTTTTAAAAATGTCTTGTAGAGGTTTAAGTAAAATTTCTATTTGCTGAGTTAGAATATATTTTTTTAGGTCTAATTGATTTGTTTTGGGAAACAATCTAAAAAACCCCAAACCAGCTGCAGTTTGTAAAGTAAAACTCATAGTTTCTTTTATATATATATTTAATGATTGGAAACTCCTCTGTCCCTTGCTAGAAGTTTCATAAGAAACTTGAAGGGGGGAGAAATGACATTTGTAGACCTTTCCAGAAGATCTCAAACCTGAAAACTTTTTAAAAAACAGGGCAGTTATGGCATATGAGGCTTGCATCCCAGACTATTAATTTAGCAAAACAAAGAGAACTTCTAAAATGTATAAAACAAGGATAGGACTCTGTGATCTGTTTTCACAGTAGTAAAAGATTGCCAGTGGAGTTCCAAAGGGTCTGTGCTGTGATCAATGCTGATACTCATTCATATTCATTTATTCATTCTCAATATATTCATAAATGAGCTGGAAAAGGGGCAAATTGCTATCAAGGGCATGAATTAGTGCCATCAGCAAACGTTATTCACAACAGTAAAGATGAAGGCTGACTGAAAAATTATGGAAGGATCTTATGAGGCTCAGTGGCTAGGCAATAGACGAGCAGATGAAATTACACATAGATAAATGTTAAGTGATGCATGGGGGGGAACAATCCTAGCTTCATGTATTATGTGATGGGGTTTGGACCAGCCATTAGTCACTGGGAGGTAGAGCTGGGCATATGACAGAGAATTCCCTGACCATATCGGCTCAGAGGTCAAAAAGCAGAGCAGTATTGAGAAAATTAAAAGTAGAATAGAAAGGAATACAAAATCATGGTTCTGTATGTATCTGTGGCCTGCTTGCATCTTGAAAGCTCTGTGTGGTTCTGCTCCCTTCATCTCAAAAAGGAGGTGATGCAACTTGGAAAAGATTCAGAGAATGGTAGTGGCCTGACAGGTGTCAAGGGAATATAAAAGTAACAACACTGAGTGGTATGGGGACAGTGTCAGGGATCAGTGAAGTACAGTCTCTTTCAACACAAGAACCTATAGGCCGGCTTTTAAAGAAAAAAATAAAGTTTTCATGTAAGGTTTAATTACACTGTATAAGTCTTTGTAACAGGTGAATGCTAAAAATGCCATGGTTTCTGTGAAAGACTGGATGAGTTCATGCAGGAGGTAAATCGTTCCCCAGAGTCCTGGGGAGGTTTATTGACTCAGGGGGGATGTACCAAATATCACTGATCTGTTCTTACCCTTTTACCTAGGCACCTGCTTTTGGTAGCTGTCAGAGAGAGAACACTAGCTCAGATGGACCTTTGGCCTTACCATGTGTTACTTCTGTTTTGGACAGATGGTCTGCATAGTCTCTGTGATATTTATAAATTCTTACTACCTGAGAAACTGAGGGCAAGAAATACAATTTCATCATCCTTCTCACTAAATTGGAGAGATATGTTTTTGATGGATGGACTATTCGGTGGATAAGGAGTTGGTGGAACGGTCACATCCAGAGAGTAGTGGCCAAAGGCTCAATATCCAGGTGGAGATCAGTGACAAGTGGCATCCCTCAGGAGTCCACACTGGGACCGGTAGTGTTTAATATCTTTATCATTGACATAGACAGTGGGATTGAGTGCACCCTCAGCAAGTTTGCAGATAACACCAAGCTGTGTAGTGTGGTTGACATGCCTGAGGGATGGGATGCCATCCAGAGGGATCTGGACAAGCTGAAAGAAATGAGTCTACATGAAGCTCATGAGGTTCAACAAGACCAAGTGCAAGTCCTGCACCTGTGTCAGGGTAACCCCAGTATCAATACAAGCTGGGGGACGAAAGGAATGAGAATAGCCCTGTGGAGAGGGACTTAGGGGTCCTGGTGAATGAGGTGGCAATGTGTGCTCGCAGCTGAGAAGTCTAACTGAATCTTGGGCTGCATCAAAAAAAGCGTGGCCAGCAGGTTGAGGGAGGTGATTCTCCCCACTGCTCTCATAAGACCACACTCATAAGAGCCTTCAGCTCTGGAGTCGTTAGGAAAAGACAGATATAAACCTGTTGGAGTGGGTCCAGAGGAGGGCCATGAAGATGATCAGAGGCCTGGAGCAGATCTCCTTTGAAGAAAGGCTGAGAGAGTTGGGGTCATTTAGCCTGGAGAAGAGAAGGCACTAGGGAGACCTTATAGCAGCCTTCCCGTACCTAAAGGGGGCCTACAATACAGCTGGAGAGGGACTTTTTAGAAGGGCCTGTTGCAATAGGACAAGGGGTAATGGTTTTAAGCTAAAAGGAAGTAGATTTAGACTAGATATAAGGAAAAAAAAATACGATGAGTGTAGAAGAATTATAGAGGAATTAAGGTAGGTTAATTACCATTGATAATATACAGCTGTGGGCTGGCTTCAGGGATGGTGGGTTGGCTGATGTGGATAATGTGCAGCTGTGGCTGGTTCCTGCTAAGTAGTTAAATACCTCTAAGGGGTATCTATGGAAGAGGAGCTCTGTATGAAGAGAGACCTGAAACAAGCAGAGGGAGGACAGAGAGCGCCCTGGATGTAGGAGAGACTAGGAGAGGCCCCAGGAGACTCAGGGAGAAGAAGGGGGCCTGGATGAGGAGAGGCTGGTTGGAAGAGGAACCCAGAAAAAAAAGAATCCAGATGCAGTAGAGGCAAGAAGCAGGGTGGACTGGCTTGAAGAGGATGAAAAAACAGCATGGACAGGTGAACTGTTGAAATCTTGTGGGGGATTGGTAGCTGTTCCCCGCCAAGTCATGGGAGCTACTTATTGAAGTTCACCTGGTATGGGATGGTAAAAGCCTCGGTGCAGCCAGCTCGTTTTGAGAGTGCTGCAACACTATGAGGGTGTTAAAACACTGGAATGTGTTGCCCAGAGAGGCTGTAGATACCCCATCCCTGGAAGTGTTCAAGGTCAGACTGGATGAGGTTCTGAGAAACCTGAACTAGTTGAACACATCCTTGCTTATTGCAGAGGGGTTGGACTAGGTGTCCTTCAATGGTCTCTTCCAAGCCAAACCATTCTACGATTATATGAAATATAATTTCCATCTTCTATGTCCCTCTCCTGTCCTCCCTGAAGGATAATTGAATTGTTTCAAGGCTTCTAGAAAAGTTTGAACTCTGCTGTGCTGATGTAACATGTAGCTAAACTGCCCAAGAGCTCTCATTGCCAACAGCATGTATGCAAACTATATCATGATCCCAGAGTGCAAACCTTCATGAGGCTCTTCTCACTCAGTTGGGATACTTTGTGGGTGTTTCTCCAGGGCTACCTTCTGTCTGCCTTAACAGGGGCATGTGTTTGATCTCCTCCATATACAAGGGAGCTTAATAAAGCTTATGTCACACTGGAAAGCTGAAATCAAAGTAAAGCAAGGGTAAAAATCCTGTTGGAGCTCATTCTGTGGGTGTGCACTTCTTAACATGTCTTTATATGTGGATAGGTGTTTTAGCCCTGAGCCCTCAGTCCCGAGCATTGCTCATGTAGTAATGCAGTATTATCAGGAGATGCAACATCACTAGCAACTAGCATTCTTTAAAATCCATCTACATTTTGCTCTTGTGTTTTTGGAAAACAAAACTTCACCCACCTCTGACCTTTTGCTTTTGAAAATCAGTAAAGGGTCATGGTGTTTTAGCGTCTCTTGGAGGGTTGCTGGGTGTTTAATTGTGTATATCGTTAGCATGTGGCTGTGATCTTGCTGTCCCTGGAAAGAACTGAATAGATACTTTACACCTTGATATAGAGGAAAAAGTGTCGAGGGAAACTTCTTATCTCCTCTGGCAGTGACTCTGAAGAAAGCCAGGAAGCAGTGGGGACAAAAGGCAGCCTCATGTTTTTAATGAGATTTAACACAAGTGCTAGTGAATTGTTAGGTTTTAATTTGTACTCATTTAATTAAAATCTTTAACCTCAGAATCCTGATGCTCATTCAGAGAACCTCATGGGAAAAACTAAAGTGAAATTCTGTCTTTAATTTCTTTTTGTGTATGGCAAAGCATCTAAAACATCAGAGTCTGAGTAGAATTCTTCCTCTTGTTGTCAAGGTTGGCTTTATCTGGCTAACAGGCCAAATCAGAGGCCTTCAGGGATAACTTCAAACATATTTCAGACCTGGGATGCACAGAAAAGACCCTCCTTTAGCTGCTTTGTCTCTGCATACTTTGATGCCATTATGACAACCTTTCTATCTGATTTTGTCTATGATTACATCAAAATTGCTCTGCTGGTAAAGCACACTATAAACTTTAATTGAATTCTGCTGAGCTTGCCACACTTTCAAAGGCAGGAGGAGACTGTAATGGATTTTTGTGTGCAATGTAGTTACATCTGTTTTCTGAATGTGTTTGAAAAGTCTGCAGATGTTAAGATGTAACAGAAGCTGCCCACATTGTGGACTGCTCTTAAGCTACTTGCATAGAAATTGTATCCTCAAACACAGTGTCTTTAGATGTTTGATTTGAAAAGGTTCACATATCTTCTGGCCATGCCAAAAGTCTTATACCATTATAAAAGCATAAGAAAATGTATGAGTTCTACCAGAAGCCTGGATCCTTGTGAATCTTACCTGGTTCAAAATTTTGTGACCAAACTGCTAAAGAAGATAAACCAATTAATAATCTCTGCTGTTCTGAGCAAGCAGCAACCCCAAACTTTGCAAGCTCTTTAACACTGAGTGTGCAAGCAAAAGTTTGGAATGAAGGAAAAGGGAAAATATGCAGGCTTCTGTGAAACTGAGAAAAGGGCATGTTTCTCTCTGGTAGTAAAGCCAGCCCTTGAGACTTGATATTAGGTAGCCCAGATCTCACTAGCAGATTGCAATGGCTTCAGTGGCTTCCAGGCAAAGCAGGGTTAGTAAAATACCGTGAAGGAAAGAATGGACAGCACCCCAGAATGTTGATGCATGAACCAAAGGCCACAGTCTGTTAACAGTCATCTGCTCAGAGAATCTTGTGGGTCACCTTGCAGGAACTGCAGAAAACTGAGCACTGGGTTTGGATAAATACGTCTTGAGGAGTAATGAATGTCAAAAGATTGTTGGAAGAAACACCCCACAGGCATCAAGAAAGCAGTGAGGAAACATCCATCTGAGCAAAGAAGTCTCTGCAACCACAATACTGAATGACAGAGTAGGACTGCTGAACTTCTGCTGGCTTCCTTAGGAATTGAGGTACAGTTCGGCTGCTACACTAATCTTGTTGAAGTGCAATGTTTGACGTTTAAGTGGTTACCAAAAATAAGGTAAATGTTGATTTGTTGTTTAAACTGGCAAACTGAAATGAGTATCTGGCTATTGCAAATAAGATTTTTAACTCTTGAGAAGGAGGCAAGGTTTTCTTTCGTATAAAGTAACAATCCTTCATGGTAAATTTATTTGCAGGAAATACTCTCATTTTTATGAAGCAGAATTTTAATAGAGTTTCTCAGGTAACTCTGACCTTCAGCAATGCTGCGCAGTGGTCAGGGATCTCATCTGTTGAAATGCCCCTATTCAACTCATCAACAACATGCAGGTAGTTCAGAGTGATCCTGATTTTTTTCTAAATTTCTTGTGTCAGTCAGCAATTTGTGCTGTTTGGCTGGTTTGGTTTGTGTGGTTTTATGTGGTGGTGATGGTTGGATGGTTTCTTTTTTCTTTTTCTTTTTTTTTGTGTGTGTGGTTTGGTTTTTTTTGTTTGTGTTTTTTTTTTTTTTTTAATCGGAAAAGAAAGTAAACCAGCTGCAGGAATTGTTTTCCTCTCCTCTGATTGTGAAACTTTCTTTTGGTTTCTAAAACACTGTTGCTGTCTGCATAAGCTGCTGGGACTTTGCTCTGCTTGTATTCAGTTGAGTAACAGTCCACCTGATTCCAGATACCTCTGCAATCTGCAGTGTCTCATTTAATAATGCAGCATAGATAGTTACTGATTTGCATCATTCATATTTCCCTTGTTTCCAGTGCATTTTCCTGATTACCTTAACAAAATCATACTTTTATTTTCTCACCTTTGAAGTTTTAACCCTGGAAGCTGAATATATCTGCTTTGTTAATTCAGTGTAGGTGACACCAGGAATGGGTCATCACCAGTTACAGGCAAGTAAGATAATTTCTCATTAATCTTAATATAATCAGTTTATTATGTTAGAGTCTCAGTCTGTAACAAAACAGGGCTGCCTAGTGCCAATTGGTTGGTTGGTTTAGAAAAAAAAAGCAGCCTCTTGGAGCAAATCAACTGAAGAACAGGAAAAGCAGGCAGGGAAGAGAGGTCACATATCTGCCATTAGTGAAGCTCTGATAACAGCTGAGGTCTCCTTGGTGCAATGCTCCTTTTCCTGGCCAGTCTTTCCCTTTGTTTGTTTAAGTCAAAGATACACCTAACATTTCTCTGTCATTTCAATCCCCGTATTGTTAAACTGTCTTTAAATTGGGACTGGATAAAGACTTAAGTTTGGGGGTTTTTTTAGGCATTTTGGATTTTTGCCTCTTAAATTTTATTTCCCCTCGCTTTTTTTGCTGACTTCGGGGCTTTTGTTGCAAGCTCTGTTTGGATCCTATAACACAGCTGACTGATGTGGTTACAAGTTTGATCTTCTGTTCTGCTCTGCATTTTACATAGTGTTCCTCAGAGTGACCTTGCTCTGGTATGACATGCTAAATGTTATTGCCTGTCTCTTTCTATGGGGACTATCAGTTCAAATTTAACCATTCTCCTTCACAGCAGACATATTTATTAATTTATTTATGGGCCTGTATGAGCAATATCCCAACAAATTATGGGTTGCCTTTTGAGCTTGGAAAACATTTCTGTTCTGATTTGGTCTATTAATTTGCTTTAAAATAAGGAACTGACTGTCCTATTTGGTACCTCTCTGTCCATGTTTTGGGATTAAAGTCTCTGCCTAAAGATATCTGAGAGTGTGAGTTGATAAAATGTAACTGATACAGCTAAGTGGAATGACTGAGCATGTGTTGAACTTGATTGATTCTTGATTTTGACAGGTCATTAATGTAATTGAGCATAATGAAAACATGGTTTGCCTTTCCAAATATGCAATATTAAAGAAGGCTAAATATGCTAAAAAGCATTGGGCAGTTCTCTTACAGGTTGCTTATTGAAAGCTGGGCTCAACTATCTATGTTTGAATGATTCTATGTTCAGAACAAACAAGCTTGGAACAGAAAAGACAGATATTTTCTCTGCAGTTATCTCTACCTCTATCTTAGCACTGTATGTTAGCGGTAGTCCTCATAAATGTTAAAGGACATGCAGAAAACTGAACCCTGTTTAACTTTCCTGGAAGTCCGTAGACTTCCTCCTGCAAGTACCACACTGGCTAGGACTTAGCAAAAATTCTTGGGCATTTACGGTCCCAGTGCTCCCCGATGAGGTGGCTGTTTTGAGTGAAGCACACACATTATTCAGTAGGACCTGTGCTGGTTTGTATCTTACAGAGTTAAATCCTGTACTCTGCTGACTATGCTTTTATTCTGCAACTCCTCTAAACATGATTGGATTTGATTCTTGAGAGAAACCTCTGAGGGTAGAAGAGTACAGCTGCAAAAAATTACTTGTGTTCTGTGTTTTGCTCCCACCCAAGGGAGGAAGGCTGGCACAAGGAAGCCAGCAGAGCTTGTGTAAGACAAAGAAATCTGGTCATCTGTGGCAGATGCAAAAAGAGCAAATAGGAAAATTGGAACAGAGAGGGAACAGGAAAAAAAAAAAAAAAAGGGCAATAAATGATGCATTTTTGGGAGGCAAAATCGCTTTCCTGATGATTTCACTCCAGCCCCTAAGCACAGATAATGTCTCTCTTCCTGAATAGTTCCTATGAATGTATAGTGGCAATTCTTTTATTATACACCAGCCATCAGAACTGGATGCTGAGACAGAGAAGAGAATTATATGGTTTAGCTGGAGATGAGCAAAACTGTACGCTTCAGCCTTCTCTATCCTGCCTAAAAAGGTAGAGAGGGAATACTACCCAGTGAAAAGGCAGGCAAATGCTGAAAGTCCCAGTTCCTCTATATTTTCATATGTCTAACTTGGAACATGTTCCATACTACTTTCTGGAAATATTTGAGCACATTTGCTGTCTTCCAAGATGTGTGTGCTGCAAAGCTTGCTTTTGTGTTGTGCTGCAGAAGGAGATTCATATGTGCCAATCTAACGCAACTAGTTTAGTTTTCTTGTGCACAAATTAGGTTAATTTTCCTCCATTGACTGTAAAGGGAGCTTTAGGAAACACACTTTATATTGCTTTCTGCAGAAACCCTTTTTCATTGACTGTGGAGGAAGCTCAGGGAGTGTAACTTTGCTGGTTTAGGTTTGGAATGCTTGGCAATGTTCATACTGTTTCCCCCTTCCTCTTAGCACAGAATAACCTGTTATTTGGGAGCTCCAAGTGAAGAAAGCCTCTACAGTCTATGCAGTGCTGTAGTGCCCTTAAATTTGTGCTCATTTGTTATCTCAGAGAGTCATGTGCTTCTCCTCATATTCTGTACGTGTTCCTTCATAAGTCTTATACTTCAGTACCCTCCAATACTGTATTAAGTAATGTATCTAGTATCTGTCACTTGCAGCTCATCCTTTCCTTGAGCAGAATTTCATGTACAGGGAGGTTAGGATATTTTTGTTCCTTTTTTTTTTAAAAAAAAAAAGGAATGAAAATGGCTGAGGGTTTGTAGAAGGACCATGTTTAATATCCAGCCAGCCAGAATCCCCTTGTACATGGCTTGCCTAAATGAACCAGCAATCTCAACAATGTTTTGACGAGCTCAGGCTCCACGCAGAGGCTAGTGTTTGTGCATAGTGAATCAGCAGTGAAGGAAGGAATTACAACTTCCAGCCCAGTGAAAGCTTCACTACAAACATCTCATTAACTGTTACAATACCTATGCTACCGATACTGTGAATGTAGCATTGCATTTCTTTTCACAGATGAGAAGATAGCTTTCCTTGTATTATTTGTTGATCCCCCTCTCAGACTGAGTTTGCTTTACTCACCTGTACTTTCCACTGTGAATTTGCCACGGTGCCGATTTCCATCAGCTGTTCCCATGAGCTTGTTTTCATTAAAGAAACAAACAAACAAGCAAAAAGCAACCAGAGAAAACCTCATGTTTTTCTCTTAAAGTAACCCCCTGACTTGGGCAGCTGCTACGACAAGACCCTGAGATTAAAATTGTCCTGATAACTATTCTTACTTGTGGTCTCTTTAAAGCAAAATGCAAATCCACCCACCCAACCAGACAGCTGTTTCAGCTGCTTACCTGTACCTCGCACCTTGCCCACACGCTTGTGCACTGTCAGCTTAAGTTACATCAGGAGATCACAGCCTGGCTTTTTAACACCTGAACAGTCGGTCTTGAGTTTTCTTCAGTGGGGGAGCAAGAAGGTATCTGAGCGTGGAGGATGAGTCCAAACTGTCTGTTGTTCAAAGGTCCATCTCATAATATTGATTTGTTTGGCTTCTAGATTTCCTAGCCTGTAAGAAATTTAGTTGTGAAAATGATATAAAAGAAGCATAAAAATGCATGTATTTTCCTTCTAGTTCTGTTTGCTGACGTTTAATATGTGAGGGAACAGTTTTGATGCCAAATTCATGAAGAGAAAATACTTAAATTTGTGTTATTTAAGTGCTGAGCAGGTTTTTTTTTCATTTGCAAGGTCAGCTTTCAAGGCAAACATAAAAAAAGAAATGTTGTAAGAAATATGTAGATTATAAAATACTTAGTGATTAATAGGAAAAAACGTTGTTGTGAAACAGATTAGATCCTTTCCCCTAACCCTCACTTACAGAATTGCAAACCACGTTTCATGTTTAGGTCCCAGTAAGATCTCCAAAACAAGCTAAGGATGAAGAAAATTCTGATGGGGGAAATACGATTTGTTGGACTCTCTTGATTTCTGTCCATCCTGTGGCTGTATATGGCTTTTGATGTATTTTCGGCTTTGAGTTGCTTTGTCCATTCTCACTACCAGATATCACAGGGTATAAATCTGGATGAGCAGAGTTAAGGAGCAACATTAGGAATAAAGGATGTCTGTCTTTGCCTGGTCTATACATCTTAGGCCACATTAGAAACTGCAGGAACTGAAAAACTGGAGTGAGTCAGGTCTAAAACTCCAAATAATTACAAAATCAGTGAAGGGTAATATTTTACTATAGAGGTTGTATGAATTCTTTTAAAGTTAGTGAAATATCCTTTGTAGTAACATCTTTAAGGTTTTATTTACAGCTGGGAGCCTACAAATACAGTTACGTAAAAATAACACTCCCTCCCCTGCCATGATTCTCATATAATATGGACTGTCTTACTGGGTTCCCGTGGAACTCTTGCCTCAACATAAATGCTGAAAGCTTACATGGCTTTAAAAGAAGAAACTGGAGAAATTTATGGGGCTAATATAGGCACCTCTGGCTCAGGAAGTCTGAGTCACGGATCCTGTGAGACTGAGAGTGCATTCTGGGGAGCATTGGCTATGGAGGGGTGTGAGTCATGTCCAGGTTAACCTTGAGAAGTGATGCACCCAGAAACTACTGTAAAATGTGGTGTTAGTGCGAGACTCCTTTTGAGTAAGACCAGCTGGCTGTCAATGGGTCATGCTGTCTGGAAACCTGTCCCTTCTCTCCCTTAGCTCTGTAATACTGGACAAATTAAAAATAAACCTGTGTTTTCTTTCTTTCCTTTTAATGCTCAGTCCTTGGGTCTTGCATTTTAGTGAAAGTTTCCTGCTTCTCTGGATAGCCCAAGTACAAGTAGTTCTTGTGCTCACTGAGACATGTAACTTCTGATTATTTGTGCTCTTATCTGTACCACAGAAGAGATCTTAAACCATTTCTCATCCAGGAGAATGGATTAGATGGCCGGACAGGGAAATTGGTAGCCTGAGGTTTATGTCAATACTGCAGCAATTCCCATCACCAAATCAGCCCAGTGATGAAGTTGTACGAGAACACTTATTGGACTGAGGAAGGAATCTAGCCAGCACTAGCAGGCTTGTCTGCGCTTTGGAGATGCAGGTTTAACTCCATGTGTGCACAGTGTTCTCATGTGAATGTGCACAAGTCAGCCTGCATGTGCTTTAATTCTTTCAGTGGTCGCATGGGGATACAAGTATCAGGAGTCGTGCAAGAAACAGGCTGAAGACCAGAGGGTGCCCCAATACTGTGCTAATGGATATGTAAATACCACAGGCAGTAATAGACAATGGTAGAAGGCTCTTCAGTTCCTGGTATGCAGAGTACTCTGTCTGCTTTTGGTTGTGTTCGATACCTGTAAGGGTAGTATTCTTTATTGAACTCACAGTAATTTCACTCCGTAGGTTTGGGGCAAAGGTTACCAGTTGAGTTTAATTGTGATAAACAAGCATTGTTTTCATAAGATGGACTATTACACTGTTTAGGAGGTTTCACTGAGAAGCCGAAAAGGAATGTTTCTAGGGCAGCTTGTAGCAATCAAAGGAAGGATTTTTCCAGTGTCTTGGCCAAGTGTGAACTCAGACTATAATTTCAGAAGATGGCATTTATAAGTTTGTTGCTTGACTGCCCACTTTACTCCTTTTTGTTTTGGGAACACTTTTCCTCAAATACAGCTTTATATTTGGCATCCTTCCTGAACATACTGTGCTGCCATGCTATGAATGTGTCCATGTGCTCTTTTTTTAAATAGAGTTTTTAGGATGGCTGCTGTTCTCACTGGTGTTTGCAGTGGAACATAGATGCCTTTCAGTTATCATCTCAGCAGCCTCAGTAACTTCCCTGTATCAGCTCACCGGGACTCTGTGTAGTAGGGGGGGTGTAATTCTTTGAGCTGTGCTCCTTTTTTCCTAAGAACCTCTGAACCATACACTTTATTAATCCATTCTCATATTGAATGCAAAGGCTGTATTCTGTGTTGTGATCTCAAAGCCAAAGATTCACAGAAATTAGGACTGGAAGGAAATGCAAAAGTTCAGAGTCTTTGCACTGATGCAGTGCGGGGCCAGCTAAATCTATTATCCTTCATAGCTGAAAAAGAATAGGGGAGCTTTTTTGGAACCTATAGACATAGATCTTGAGATCTGTAATTGCAAACTCTATCATGTTCTTGTATTCTTAGAACCACTGCAGCTACAGCAACATTATTGTGATGTTATTTATGGCAGATGATCCTGAAGACCCCTTGGGTCTGGAGATGCCCGAAGCAATCTGTTCTGTTGCTTATCTACAACATTCAGTGGAACTTGGTTCCTGGGGATATTGTAACTGCTGTTGCAACCTTGACCTTTGTCAGCAGATACCCACAACTTATTTTGTGCAATTAAGGCAGGAAGGTGATACATTTTGGGTACCCACTCACTGTTATAGACATGGATAAATACTTACAGTGGTAACTGTAGAAAGATGTTTAATGTAAGGGGAGAAAACCTTGGTGTAAATCATTGTACCTTTGCTGGTTTGAGTTAATCATGTTCTCTTAGGTTGGCTGGGAATCTGGGCTTGTGTGCATGACTGCCGTATATATTTTTGAAGAATCACAGTCTTCACAAATAAGGTATTTTTCCCAAAGTGCAGATGCAGGTTTTTAATTTTGCTAGAGGTCACCCCCTCTTTCAGAAACTTATGTTTCCAGCAGGAAGATTTCAGACATGGGCTTATCTTGGATACTAAGTTTTGATAATGCCGTGCTTGTAGAGATGGTTCTGATGTTGTAGGTCATACTCGACCCCTCTGTTCTGTGATTCCACAGATTAATACAGTGTGCTCTGCACAGAACATGCAGGGGCTGTGTATATCATGCTAATAGACAGTGTTTGCAAAAGTTGTAATTCACATAGACAGAGTCACAGCAATGAATTAGGGCTTTTGGCATTTGGGAAAGAAAGCCCATTTGAAATCCAGCTGCTTGCCAGCTGTGGCTATTCATAGCAATTATTACCCTGGCTGATTTTTTCACTCCAACTTTTTATTTAAAAAGTGTAATGAATGATTTTATTGCCCTCTTAAAAGTCTATTTATAATCCATTCATCTTATGATGAATATGTGTATCTGATTTTCGACCTCTCTTTAATACTGTACGAAGCAGTGTTGCTTAGTTTAAAGTTTTCTTGGCACTAATGCGAGACAATCACATTTCTTAACAGCTTGAGTGACCTTAAGTGTTCAGTCCTGTATTTCTATAATGTGAGTTTTAATAAGTATTCAACATATAACTGTTTCTTATTAAGATTTTTTTTTCCCTTCTGCATTTTAGCCAGCACTACCTTTCACTTGTTTTGGGTAGCAGTATCTGGGGAATGACTGGGAATGTTTGGAGGTTTTGTGATACGGGCAGAATCTTGCTAATTCATTCTTTAGGTCACCCACTGCGGTTTTTTGATGCCTAGGTGCATAAAGTAAGGCATCTGATGGCCATATGGTCATGACGCTGCTGTTTTAAACGTGCTTACACTGGCAGCTGCAATAGCAGTGACCATTTGACTCCAGTGACACATTTCTCAGCTTGAGTTCTGGTCTGTCCTGCTGCAGCACCATTGCTAACAGTACCTGAATTAACCCAGAAGTAGGTGATAAGAACAGCCACAGTCATTGCCATGCTGCTGGCAAGCCCAAAACCTACTAGGAGGAGCAGCAGAAGTTTAAATAGCCTGGATGGGCACGGAAGAGGGTTTAAATTTTTGAAGTGTATTTGTGGGACTGGGCACTTCATGCTTAGCATCTATTTATATGAGAAAATACCTATTTTTTGTGTTGTGTTCGTGTATTGGCTGTGATCACCCTTCCTGGCTGCCCAGTCCCGGGGTCACCCATGGAAGTTGGGAGATTTGGGCATGTGACCTTGTTGTTCTGAGACGAAATTCCTTGTGGGCTGTACTCTATTTGTCATCCCATAATCTTCCATGCTGACTCTGCTGTCCTCTGATTTTCATAAAAATTGTTGTTCTGCCTAACCCCTCTAGAAAAAAAGTCAAGGTACATTCTGAAAACAACCCAAGCCAGAGATGCCTCAGTCCTGAGATCTGGCAACCTCTGTACAAACCCCATAGCCTGTTACTGGCTACTGTGCTACTAGGCAGCACTATGTGGGCAGTAGAGCTAGCTAAGCTCCTGTGAGGAACATGGTAGATCAGAGGCTGAATTTTTTTGTTGTAAATCCTCCTTTGGAGAGGCCTCTCTGATGTTGCTGCCCATAACAGAAGCCCAGCCGCCCAACCTGGATGTCTGAAAAGAAGACTAGAACAACGCCACTCCTGGCACAGCTGAACTGCAATATTTTGGAGGTTACCCTTGCTCCAAGAAAAACAAGTTGGAGATTGTAGGACCGGGCCAGTGGGACTTCATGTCTGAGAATGCTGGCTTTGATTTTGAAAAGCTTCTTTTTCATAATTTCCTACCTAAGTAATAAGAGATTTGCATCTGTGTGCAAGTGGTAGTTGAAGGGGGCAAGAGAAAATGAAGCTAAGTGATTTATGACAGGGGACATCTGAGGTACAGGAAAGGGATCTCAATCACAGAAAGGCAGGCATGTATATGTGTCTTGTGCAAGGGCACACATTTCTGAGTGCAGTGGGTAAGATTCAAAGCTAACCTGACAATGTGAGCCCTTGTATGGACTAGAAGATCTAGGAAAAAAATGGCATGTATTCAGTTTAGCTCTCTTTGCTCCTCAGTTTCATCATATCCAGATCTGGACCTGTACAGGCTCTTTCTTTATGGTCCTGTATGTTGGCAAGTTCTTTCCCTTCTTTGTCTGTCTGGTGTTTTGGTTTTTTGGGGGGATTTTTTTTTTTTTTTTTTTTTTTTTTTGTAGCAGATTGTGAAGCACAAAGGGCATCTTCTGAGGCAGCAAAATTCAAAGGAAGTTGCTTGTCCTTGCTTCTTTATTTCCAGTCATGGCCAAAAGTATTTCTGTCTCTGGAAATTACTTTTTTACCATCAAGTGACAGTACCAATTCAGGAACATCAAAGCGTTAAGACTTAAGCAATGATGAACACCGATGCCTGTGCCTCTTTCCAGTTTGGGTGACTCCATTTCCCTAAGGAACATAAGGGCAAGCAGTGTGTCAGTACTGGCCCTCAAATCACCTTGCTTTCCTGTGAAACATCTGATAGGACTTGAACTGTCTAAGCAGAGTCAAATGAACAGCTTCTGTGTTACACAAGAGATAAAGGTGATGAGATCCCTAACTCTTTGCATAACTAACTCCCACTGTCAACCTTATCTTTAGCTTCTTACTCCCCTTGCTTGCTGGATGTCACATTTTACTGTTGTGATAGATTTGGTAGAGTAAGTGTCAAGATTTCCAAAATGTCATGTTAACTGCAGCCAATGGCTTTCTTTCATCTGTTGCTAGCTAGGAAGAAGGAGAAATGGCCTGCTGAAGGTAAGCATTAAGAATATAAGAAACTGAGAAAGCAAAAGAGAATTACTTGCATATGACTTAACAAAGAACTAATGGATTGGAAAAAGAGGTACAAATGCTTTAAGTTTGTGAGTACTACTAGTACAAACTGCAGCTGCCCAAGTTCCTACTTAAGTTGAATGTGACATTAGAGTCATTAGCTACATGAAGAGTTACTTGGAGAGATTACTTATCACTCCTGCAGCTCTTATTTCAGTTCTTCTGTGTCCTTGGTCATACTGGACTCCATCCTGCACAGGCTTATGCATGCATTTAATTGTGCTGATGAGTGTGGGAGATGCTTGCTTGAAGCTGAGCATGCGCAGCAGTCTGATGGGGCATTAAGAGTAATGTGATAAACATACTATGCATTCTGGAGTTGTTTAAAAAGCAGAAATAAATATTGGTTTAATATATCATTTAACGAACACTCTCCTTATACACTGTGTTTCAAAACCACACAGGTTACTCCTCCAAAATTTGTTCCCAATTTCTTTTCTTGAACTGAGATTGTTAAATGAGGTTAGGCATCCTTTTAGAAAAACAAAATTCTGCATAAAAACTGAAGCTTTTATTTATTAATTATTCTGTGTTTTCTAAAGGGTTTCAAGTGCCCAAGTTTTTCAAAGCTGTTACCTGATTTTATGGATTTTCAATTTAGAGATGCTTACAGGGCTTGATTTTTACAAAGAAATCTGGGTCTTGTGGAGCTAGTTAATGTGGCTAAAAATTCTGTCTCCTCCAGACAGGCATCTAAGTACCTTCATCCAGATTTAATTTCTCTGTGATATTTTTGTCCCAAGGTACTGTCCAGTACTCAGCAATCTGGTCATAGGATCTAAAAATAATGTTGTTTGGAAGGACCTTTGTACCTTGGAAAGTTCTGCTAGTAATTGTTGTAAAATGACTATATGAGTCAGGAACATGTTTTCACTTTCTGATATGTAAAACAGACCATGAAATTAATATTCAGACACAGTAGAGTAGTCCTTTTCATCACTTAAATGGGCTTAATTGGAGTTATAACAATTTTAGATGGCATACTAGCAGCACTATATAAATTAGGTATGCATTCCTATGAATAATACAGCCATTATCCAATTCCCCTTCTTCCTAATTTCATTCTCTTTCTTAAAAGAAGTTAAAGCTTTTGTCACCTACTTAATACAAATTATATTTTTCTCATAGGAAGGAAATAATAGAAGGGTAAATGGTGACAAACTGTAAGACAACAGCAGGAAAGTCAATAGGAGCAGCAGTGCAAGTCTTTTTGTCTTTTGTGGTAAAATGTGCCTTGAATTTGACCATAGTTTCAGCATGTCAGGAGACTGTAACATGCCATTTAGCATTGCTACATTTAGCAGAAAACAGCAAGATTTGAAGTCAGCAATAAAACCTCTTTGCTGCTTTTTCTATTAATTCTCACATCTACTCCAGTGCTTGCTTTGCTTTGTGATTGAGCAAGAGACATCTGTACATGCTCCCTCACATGCATCTGTTGGATAAATACTTTCTGAAACAGTGATGCAGCTCTCATAATGCTACATTTACTAAAGTATTCCTCCCTGCCTACCTACGCTACCTTCATAGTGCAGTGTGGTTCATTGGACTGTTAATAAATTTGAAAGAAAGGAGATATGTCCTTAAATTCAGCTAAAAATTTTACAGTTGGATGTTAGTGATTTTATAAGTATTGTTCAATTAGCAGATCATCCAGAAGATGGGGGAATCCAGCCAGAAGTCTAGCCAATGGGGTGACTTTCAGATGGGGTTGCCACTGAATTAAACTTACTTCTGGTAGCTGTTTACTTATATAGTGTTTTTAATAGATGATCCAATATCCCTGACCAGAGCAGTATTTATTTCCCATGAAACAAGGCCTTATTTTCCAGAGCGCAGAAAGCCCATCAAAATGTTCCATTTCCTCAAGTGAAAATATTTTCCACTTTCTTATCCTTCAGCAAAAGCTTGAAACAATTCTATTAAAATAAGAAATTTCCCTTAAAAACTTCCAATTCCTTCAGAAATGTATTTTGAAAAAGATGGGTCTGGAAAACCTGGGCAATTTAACTTTTAATTTGTATTTAATACTTTATCCAGCTTCTTGAGAAGCAGGGCAAGATTTTAGGAACCAAATGAGAATTAGGTTTGCAGTCTCTCAGCTCTCACCGGAACTTGAATGTTTCTGTCTTTGAACCTTTCAAATATCCTCTCATAACAAAAGTGCTGAGTAAGCTTATTCTTTCAGCTTGATTGAGGGCCAGATTTTAGGGTCAGAGTTACGTTTTTAATGGCTGTTTTAGCATTTTTGGTACTTTCCAGTCTCATAGTTATTCAGAAGTGTGCATGAAATAGAAATGGATTTGAATATTTATCTTGCTTCTCTTTCCTATTACTTGCCGTGCTTTTTATAGACTTATTTTTTCCTTCAGTATTTATGATACATTCTGCCTAATTTCAATTCTGAGTAGCAGTTGTAACTGAGACTTAATGAAGTTTTTTGATGGTGAATATAGATGCATTCAAATAAAACATTTTATTGTAACATCAAAACTAACCAGTGGTATTATTTGCACTGTTAGTGATTCAAACAGCAGACTGAATTTTTAGTTTCTACAGCCTTACAGTAAGAGCTAAGTAAATCATTGATATAAAAGATATTAATATAGTACCTAAGTTTCACTGCATGGCTTATGTAGCAACATTTATATGTTTTCTTTCCTATGTTCATTTGAACTTGTTCATGGATATTCTTTCATGTATACACTTGAAGTTTTTCACAAATATTTTTAATGAATATTTCTAAAAGTATTTTCTTGATCAGCAAGTTCTTCTGAGCAGTTGATTGCAAGTAATTGGCAATCAAAATGCAAGCTGTGCTGATTCATTTTTATTAGACACATCACTTATAACAAGTAATAAGGTATTGTTTCTCTCCCATGATGGAGGTTCCAGTTCAGGAAAATATTAAAACAGACATTTCAAAGGGACTTCAGAAAATGCTTAAAGGTAAGTATGTTCCTCAGCACTTTACTGTGTCCAAAGTATAATGAGAGTAATTCTTTAAAGTAAGTTTCTGCTATGCATAGTTGTATTTATGCATTTTAAAATACACTTTCTGTCTATGTTCTCTGATGTCAAATTAAAACTTGCTGTTTCCATAACATCCCTGCCAGGAAATTCACTTGCCAGAAGTATCTGTAAGGACAGAGCAGAAAAAGAATGTGAATGCAACCACAGCAAATGTTGGTTTTGTTTGTGTGAATAGTCAGGGGACTAGAAGGTGCGATTCCAGTCTAATTACAGTCTAAACAATGTATGTCATCCATGAAACTACAGGATTTAGAATAAAGGCTTTTTTAATGTACGTTATCTGGCCACTCAAATATGGAATGAATCTTTTGTTGTTTTTTCCCCCTACAAATAGTCATATAAGATAAACATAAGTTTACAGTCTCAGGTTCTTCTCCTTCCTATCAGAATATGAAAATTTAAGAACCAGTAGGATTGAAACAAATGTACATACACTTATTGACAGATATGACCATCTCCGTTCCATGTGTCTGGTTTTGTCATATAATTTAAGGAGTGTAATCCTCAGCACTGACAACAATATTTTTTATGTAAACTTGAAAGACAGTTTGTCATACAGAGAGGCTCAGACCTCATTAAAATCTCATTCCTAGCCAGGGTCTGACGATGAAGGGCTTGGTACAGGTAAGGAAAGTTCAGTGTAGAGTCAGATGTTGAGGATGGGGATTGAATTTCTTCTGCCATCTGCCAGGGGAGAGATCTACTGTGCAGAGTGTTGTGAAAAGACAAAGACACGTGGTGGCACTTTCTTTTTTTTGGACAGCACAGGATAGGATCTGCCCAAGCTCAAGGCTGTGTTTAGGTTTCTAACCAGTGGATTGGTGCTTCAGACTACTACCTCCAACTGAATGTGACAGTGACTTACCTCACTCCCGAAAAGAGATGTCATTTTAAATGTTTCTTAAAAGACTGTAATTTCAGGAATTGCACATACACGCGCACGTGGTTTCAACGAGCTTTAATATAACTGATACCATGTGTATAACTATATTAGAAATCTAGTAATTCTTCAGATGGCTTTCTCAGTTATCGCTGGATAGTGAATTTTTGTTAACAAATGTCTGGTTGTTATGATATGTGTGTGTGAATGATACATATTTTCATAATAGTTGATGTATATGCAGTAGCATGAAGTTTTGAATATTTTGGAATTGGAATCAACAAGCTATTCCTTAATTTACATGAAGCAGCCACATCAAACACAAATATTGATCTTTGTATCTTTTAATGATACTTCAATGTAATAACAAAAGATTTGGAAGAAAATCACCAAAGCTATAAAACTGGCACATGCATGCCCTGTGCTGATCGTAACAGTTTATTTACTAAGGGAAAGGAAAGTCTTGCTTACCTGGCAGGAAGCAAGAAAAATAGTTTCTTTTTCTTATTTAACAGGTATGTCTGTGCAGACTTTTAAGCATGAACACATCGAGTATATCAA
This sequence comes from Falco peregrinus, assembly GCF_023634155.1. Taxonomy (NCBI): domain Eukaryota; kingdom Metazoa; phylum Chordata; class Aves; order Falconiformes; family Falconidae; genus Falco; species Falco peregrinus. Next base: position 64,997,579 of record NC_073722.1, read on the forward strand.
AGTACTGGTTTTGCTTTTCAATCATTGTTACCCTATAGGGGTACAAGAGTGGATTTTGATTCATCGTGTAAAAAACTTCAGGCAAACCTTCTCCAGTGCAAAGCACTGTGGTTAGGTACACCAATAGGTGTGACTTGCAAAGATATTTAAATATAGATGGATCTGAAACAGTGCAAGGACTTTACAGCTTGCTCTCTGAGAGATACAGCCCACATTTTGAGTAGGAATAAAAAAACCCGTTGACTCTTCCTAGGTGTTCTGGGTTTATTAACAAAGTGGTTCTGAATAATAGTTTCCTCTCCAGCCCTTATCCATATTATCCTTATCCATACCAGAGGATAGGTAATTTTCCTTTGTTTTGCCCAGTGCCTGTATTCCTGCCTCCTGACAGTGCTCACAGCTGTCTATGCCTTAGGGCAAAGTAACCACATCTTCATTTCCAAGTCAGTAAAATCTGTATACTTCAGGGGTGGTGTGTGAATGTTGCCAGCCTGTTGTGAACACACCTCCCCAACTTTCTCCCTTGCCTAGCTCTCTCTGCATCTATTTAGACCCCTCAGTGGGGCTGTGTGTGTGAAACTATGGTGTGTTTAAACAATAGGCATGTGTATTAAGAAAAAAGACTTCTAAGAAGCTCTTTGGGGAGGTGGAGGAGGGTTGGAGACAGGAACTATTTTAAAGTTACATGGAAAGTTTAATGTAAAAGCTTTGTGGGACTTCATTTATACTGGGACAAGACTTCCCCTGAAAACAGCAGGGGTTTAAGGAGCACTGTGTCTCTTGGACGTCCACCCTGTAAGCATGGTTGTGAGTGTTATCGGACATAAGCCAAGAAGTTTGTAGTCATTTGCTAACATTTGGTGCTTCAGGGATTGTTAATCTTTCCTGTGGTTTTCACACATAGATGTTTGTGACAGGAGGGCACAGATCCCCCGAATGGTGTCTTTTATGGGGTCTCAGTAGCTGTCATGTCCAGTAGCAGCCAAGAGCTCAGTGTGGGCTAATTTCTCCTGGGAGCATTGCAGACTGAATTTGTAAGTCTGTTTTGACTGTTGTTTCTGTGCTGCTCCCTTTTTGTATCACAGTACAATGCCAACCCAGGAGTTCGTGGCATGGTGACATGTACTAGACCTTCAAACAGCATAATACACTCAACTGCCCTAGAAAGTGGCTGTTCAGCAGCAGCAAATGAAGTTGGTCAGACACTGACTCAGCTACACACGTGCAAATTGTCATTGCATTAATTGCCATTATCTCTGCAAACAAACCAACTTGCCCAGCAAATGGCTTTTGCAGAGGTCTTAGAAGGCCATCACATTCAGCCTGTTTTAGACAGTTTTTGTGACTCACCTCTCTTAGGTCAACAGCAGGATTTGAACTGAAGAATTTCAGGTCATTTGTGAGCCGTGAAAGGGCAAGGGTTGTTATTCTGAAGCAGAAGCACTCATCAGCAACTCAGGTCAGCCAACCAGTACAGGAGGAGAGAGACCACGCTTTTTATGGTGTAGGCCACAAAATACAGCAGCTGTAAAGCATTTGGAAATTAGTGCAAGACCTTTTCCCCCTTCACACCATGCCCTGCTGTCTCAAACTCCTTCCTCTGTAGCAAAGGGGATGGCCCATAGATAGAGGTCTGCAGAGGTCACCTCCCCACACCAGTCAGTTCTTTCACTCTTCAGCAGTTGGCCTGGTATACAGGTGAGGTGGGCTTTAGCTTGTAAACATGTGCAAATAACCTCTCTTAGTGTACTAACCTGGCTGACCAGGTGGTGAAAGGCTCCATACTGTGCTGAATTTCATGAGAAGAGACAAATTTGACTAGGACTTCCTAGCTGGGGAGAGAAATGACAAAAGGGGGATTACAGGAGACTTTGAAATTAAGAGAAGTGTGAAGATGATGAATGGGGATCTTTAGTTTGTGGCATCTTGCCAAGTGAGCAGGCATCAGATTAAAGGAAATAAGGCTTTCCTTACATCAGGCATAATTAAGCTGTGCATGCAATTTGGTGCTTCAGGATGCTATGGAGTTGGCATTAGAGAAGTTTGTTGTCAATCTGTGACCAGCAAACATTGCAGTCCTCATGTAACTTCCCACTGAGAAATTTAAACTGTGTATGTCCTTTATTAGGAGAAATATTGCTCTTAAACACAGTAAGTGCTCTCATCTGCATTCCTAAGCATCAGTACTGGCTGTTGTCAGAGATGGAATCCTGTGTAGAATGCTTGGAAATCTATATAGTTACTTTCATGCTTTTAAGCAGTTTTTGATCCATCTGTGAATAAAGACATAGGTTCTACGTCTTTGTGTTTTGTAGCTTGAACCTATCAGTGAAAAACTCTCTAATGGGGTTAAACTCTCAGCCAGTAGAATGGCTATAGGCTTATCCATGCGGATGGGACAAGTGATTTAAAGTAAATCATCCTAGAACTGTCTTCTCTGATCTCCAATGTGTACGTCCTGTTGCTATTGCAGCAGGATCTTGATATGAAAATACAGAATTTCGTCTAAAGTTTTCATTCTCCTAGAGTACTTTAAAGCAGGCATGATTTTATATTCACAACACAAAAACCTGTTCCATTCAGTATTTCACTTGAGCATGTCATTTATTTTCAATGTCCCTCTGAATAGAGAAAGGTACTACAATAATAAATGAAAACATAAATTTCCTTGAACTGCTGTTCTTTTGCTTTTTATATTGCTGCTGAGATTTTTGCTAGCCTTGGTTTCTCTTTCTGACTTCCTTTCAGTTTATCCAGTGACACTTCTTAATGGTTCCAGTTGGCATTGAGAAGAAGAGAAAATCCTTTTTAAATCCAAGGGGCTGATGAGGCTTGGCATCAGAATTTTTTCAAAACCAGGTTCAGTTCAGACCAAAGACGGTATTTGCGGCTAGACATAGTAAGAGAAAGCAGCGCTCTCTGCACAGCTGATTAGTTAGCATTCTTGCCCACAGTTACCCGACATAAAGATCTGCTTAATGTAATTGGGAACAGTGACTTAATTTTTTTTTTTAACTTTATTACAGTCTCTCTTGCTAGGTTTCATCTTCATGGGCACAATGGATACTTAAAAATTGATGGGGAGAAAGTGACTGATTCAATAGCCTGTGGGCATTCAGCAAGAATGCATTCAGCTGCATTTGTAGTCCTGTGCATTTTTCTTCTTTGTCTCTTATATCCCAAGTAATTGCTTTTGGCTGTTTTGGAGAAGTGTGCTCAGCTTGCATCTTGCATCACAATTTTTCCACAAAAGCTCTGCGTATCCTCCAGTTTGTGGACCAGAACCAAATTTCAGAGCCTCACTGTTTGTGATGAAATACAGTTTTTGTTTTCTAGATGGGCCTGCTGGTGACATAGAAATCTGGCAGTGCAAAGAAACTGTTGTGACACAGCTTGTCAGGAAAGTAAATCTGGGCTTTGGGCTTTCACCACCTTGGGCTCCTGGTGACAGGTGTCCAAGTGGCCGCTTCCTGGCTGGTATTCTTGTATCCATAAAACCTCACTTCACTAACAGTAAAAAGGCTTGACATCCAGTAAGTACCTGTAACAAGACTAGCACAGAGCAAAGGCCTTTCAGATATGATCAGATGCTGTTACATCTCTTCTGGCTTTACCATTACTACTCCAGTGAGCAAGCGGTTCCTTATTCTAGGCAATGCAAATGGTGTAGAGTTGTCATAGCTGGAAGCACCACCACGGGAACGAAGAGCCAACCTTAAATATTCAGTGCTTAGCTCTTTCAGTGGGCAGTGCACCTCTGACGATTTAGTTTTTAATCTCCTTTAATACAGTAGCATGCCCACATTTACTGTAGGTACTGAATGAGAAAGCTTGACTGCTGATAGAGAAGTGCCTCTAATAACTGCCAGCCGCGTTACCTTGCTGTAACCCACAGTATGGCAAGCAAGTGAGGTAAATGGGCTTGTGCCACTGCTCACAGAGCCAGAGGGAAATAATGCGTTTAGTAACTGTTTTCTTGGGAAGCCGTGTTAAGATTCATCAAGTAATTTTTTGGATAAATGACTGTCGTCTTGCCATTTGAACCTACACAGAGTGAATCAAATGACCATGTGTTATTCTTATCTTCCAACGCCGAGTCAATCATGTTGAGTGCAAAAAGTGTGAGTTTTTGAAAGTCTTACAAGATATATTAGATATATTAGAAGTCTTTAGACCAACAGGTCATATTCTGAATTAAGGAATGGAGTTGTATGGACTTTATTTCTTAGCTGAAGTTTCTGAATTATTTTTCACGGTAAATGACACTTTTCTTACAACTGAGGAGCCCCTTGAGGGACAGCTCACAGTTGTAAATTCTGCTTATAAATTTTAGTTGACCTTTATTTCAATAGATGCTGATTTCTACTAGGTCAACATATACTTAGGGAACAGTAAGAGGCCTCTGTACAGTAAGCTGCCTTATGAAGTACTTTTGATTAAGCATGTAATTTCAATTCCTGTTGATCTGGCTTTATCTAAAAGCTCTTCTGAGTGCTTATCTTTATTTTTATTTTTTTTTTTTCAGCTTACAGATGCCAGCAAAGTAGCTCTGGAATTTTCATATCACACAATATTACCTGCAGAAAAGCACCACCATAAAAAAAGCAGGGAGACAGCAATGTGTACACCAAGGGCCAGATTTAAGACAGGAAAGTATCTATATGTCTTATAGGCATGTAAATCCTTCTCAGGGTCTAAGCCAGACTCCCTAAGTCCTTTTAAAAGCCATTGGCTCCTTAAGGCCAGGTTTTTAGCAGTACTTGTAAAAGGGTGTTAGGGGACTGTGAACTGTGGTCAATTCAGCATTAGGCACTTCAAGATATAGATATCTAGCTAGTCAGATTTTCAGAGTGTTTTCATAATATTAGGTACTTAGGTATTTTTCAGAATTCTGCTACTGTCTGTATCTGCATCTTTAAGGCCTTGAATACTTACATAAATCCAGGCCTAACATCTTCAGGCTGCATCTGAATGTTAGGCGTCAGCATTAAAATTTTCCTGGTGAAAATAAATAAATGTTCTACTTCTCAGAAGTCAGCAAGAGCTAGTCAGAACTTCTGAAGGTCAGACTTTGATTACTAATATGCTTAGTTGCCTGAGGTTTTTTACTTGAGGTTTGTTACTAAGTTTGTCTTGAATAAAATTTGCCTGCTTTCAGGTGCTGCTGGTTACACACATGGTAGAAATGGTAAGGCACAGTTAATGAAGCAGTTCTGATTTCTCCTCTTGGGAGGGTGCTGCACAGCATTGTTCAGAAACTAGACAATCATGTCTCTTTCCTCAACACTGTGCAGTAAGTGTGAGCCTTCATACCTGTCCAGAGCAAAGGGTTTGGAGCAGTGGCTATTGGAGGGGAAGAAGCCCCTGGCCATGTGCCCTAAGTGTGGTGGTGATGGGAAACAGATAAACCCATCTTTGATTGCCCTGTGTTGCCAAGCTCATGGACTGCTGTATGTAGCTCCTTCCCACACAACCTGACTGTTGCAGAAAACATGCAGAGGCATCTAACTTGGCCTGGCCAGGCAGCTTAGCCTCCCGGTAATTGTCTCTGTACTCTCCTTGGAGCACAGGGCAACTCCTAGTTTCACAGCAACTTAGCCAAGTTAACCAATAACTACAATTCTACTACTGCAAAAATGGTTAGGTTTTTTTGTTTTGTTGTTTTTTGGGTGGGTTTTTTTTTAATCTCTTTTTGTCTTTTCTCTTATTTGATGCTCTGAAACAGCTCTGTCAGCACAAATTAGTGTGCAAGGGCATGGTGCTGTGGGAAGTGAGGACAAAGATGAGGGTGCAACCATGGCTGTCAGTAATTAGGACAGTTGGTGTGCTGGTTGGCTTCACAATTAGGTACCCCAGGTAGCTAATGGCAAGGAGGTGTAGAGGGCCCAAATCCCACATTCAGCAGGGGGAGAGCTGGGAATGGGCCCGTGTGTTCAGGAGTCTTTAGTCTCTGCCCACTTCCCACTTTGATGGAATGAGCTACGGATGACTACAAGACTGGGAGGCATTTGTGTATTATGGTGCTAAAGGGGCATGAGATTTGAGTCTGTGTTAAACTTCTGGAGAAAAAATATGTAACTGCTCTTCTTCCTGATAGTGTGAGTGTGGTGATAAGCCCCAAGGGAACATACCATTCTCTGACAGCAGCATCCAAGATCCTTCCTCTGCTCCGAGGACATTTCATTTCAGAGATATAAGGATAGTAATAAAGGCTTCCTCCCCACCCTCCTCCCAAAGCAATTCCTTAGTTCATAGCTGCCTGTCCAAAGCTACGTCAGTAATACTCCAGTATTCAGCCTAATAAAAATTTTGTCAAGGAGGCATAAAGTTTCTGTCAGATCTTTTCCATTAAAAATCATTTTTATAGCAGCAAGCTGTAACAAGCACACAGCTATGGAATGGAAGTGTGAAATGATGAGAAATTTGGACAGTGTTATCATCCAATGGGGACTCGGTGGCAGGCCACTTAGAATGCCTCCAGTGTATGGAGCATGACAACCAGCATATTTTTTCACAACAGATTATAATGTAAGAAATTTATTACAGATCTCAGAGGGGAATAGCCCACACCGCTGATTCCAGTCCTTCCTTCCAGATATATTACTCAGATAATATAAAGGCATAACTCCCTGTAAATTATTTATAAGCCTGTCCCACCTTAGATTAAAAAATATTTCTGCTGGACACTTGTAGGGTTAATATCTGTAGCCTTGTGTTTGATTTGCTGAAATGCACAGTAGTGCATTTCTGCAGTCAATGGGAGATGTATAGCTTTGCTTTGTCTGGTAACTACACAGCCGCGGCTGGTGGTGAACTGATCAGAAACAGGACATGTAGCCATGACCAGAACGTGTAGATTTAATTGTGGAAAGCTACTGTAGCTCAGGTGGAGTAAATTTATTCAGTGAAAGAACTGGCATTGTGGTGGCTGACTAAAATTAATCTGATTCATGGGATACCTCTGTTTAATCTTTCATGATGGATCATGACGCCAAGAGCATCATGACGTGAACTGAAATTGGCACTCATCAGATTAATTCCTCATTTTCTATCCAGAGTCAGGAATGTTGATAATTTGCAGCATATTTGTAGCAGACAGCAATGCCTGCATAATAGACAATATATATCAACTAGCAGTTCTGTGGGTGATGCTACATTTGTGAAATGGCACACTATTCAGATTGACTTAAGAATATAAGTAGTCTGAGACAGTGCTTCTATTGCGAATGCAGAGGGTTACCACAAATAATGCATGAGTTAGTTTAGGAACAAGGAATGCATTCTGATCTGCCACAAATTTTAAGTAGTTGTAGACTAGCAAAAGATGATGGAAAAATAGCACATGTTTACAGCTTTAAAAATGAAAAATTTATGGGCAGTGCAGAATTTATCATGGAAGATTTACTTGGCCATGTGCTTCAAGTTTAAATGAATTATTTGGGATAAGTAGGAGAGTTTTTAACAGAAGATAAATATAGCCACACCTGACTACAGTAGTGTTCCTTCACTTCTCTCTGAGCATCTTGTGACTAGTCGTTATCAGACACAGGATGATGTGCTTGAGGGCACAGTCTTACCCAATCTATTGTGTCTTCTGTAAGCTACTTTTAAATAGCTCTGTACCTCATTTATTAATCATAGGTTATAAGGGGGGACCAGAATGACAAAGTAAACCAACACTCCATTTATCAACATACTCCCCTAGGCTCCCTCTTTTTCGTTATTGCAAGAGAATAGGTGCAAAAGTTCATCCCTTCCATTTTCAGTGAGGCTTCATGGGTGTGCTGACTTGGTAGCTTGGGTTGTTCCAAGGAGCAATGCGTACCCTCATGTGCAGCAGTGGTGCAGCAGTACTAGCACTGCAGAGCTGAGCAACGGTTACAAGTCTTCTTACTACCTCTCCTGTAAAGGAAAGTAATGCTGTGAAAATTATGTCGATGCTGCACAGGTATGTAAAGAGTAAAATTCATAAACGGAAGCTTTCATCTCCAGCAAGGTTTTGCTTTTACCTGTGTGGTAATTCGTAAGCCATTATATCATTCGTTTGGAAAAATGAAAGAAAATGATAAATCAAAGACCTGTCCCAGAGTGAAAGTTCTCAGTGAGGAATGTCACTACAGTCCAAATCATCACTGCATGTCCCTTCTAGGTGATGTGATAGCTGGCATCTAGCTAGACTCTGTTCACATGTGTGGGCCCATTTTCCTGTGTCACCTGAACCTACCCCTTTCTTGCTGCAACAGTCTATCATTTGTTGTCACGTTCTGTGTTACAGGACCCTAAGAGCCCCACTGCTCCAAAGGTGCTGAAGGAACAAAGCAACGCCTGAGCAAGGGCTGTGCTTCTGCAATTGGTACCTTGTATCAACTCACTCGCCCAAGTGGTGACCTGTGACCTAATTTGTAGCAGATTTTACTGGGTTAAAAAGCAGTGCTAATCAAAACTCCTTCTGTGTGTGATTTAATATTCTTTTTTGTGGTGTAAAAGAATAAAATAAGTATCCTAAGTGACTTGCAATAACAGTGGAATTAAAGGAAGAAGTGATAAAGCAAGGTGCAGGTAACTGCACAGCATCTTAAGCTGAACAGAGTTATGGGTTGGGTGGGGTTATCGGGTTGGAGGAGGTAACTTGTGTTGAGGAATGCTTAGGAGAAAGTGGCTGGCAGAAGTCTTTTTGGCGTGGTTCATTATAGAGGGATTTTGTCTTGGTAAGTTCTGATACAGCTATATATATTCTGTGTCAGTCTGTATCAACAAATATTCTTGACAGAAAATGTAGGATACACTATTAATATGCAGGGTAGGAAATGTTTAACAGTGAAATAAGCCAATGAGTTACATAAATAAAGGAAATAATATTTTCCTTCAGAATAGTTGAATTGTTACTGTTTTGCTAGTCAAATACGGAAGAAGGTGACCAGCTTAATAAAGAGGTGCTTTTTACTTGAGGAATGGAAACCTTGTTCATTTTAATTGGAAAGAATGGAGTCTGTTCTGTGAATTAGAAGAAGACAAAATGAATGCAGTCAGTATTCCTAAAGCTGTCTTGATCCCTTAGGGAAGAGAAGAGAGTGAGTAGGAGGGCTATGGTTCTCCCAGCAAGAAGGATTATTCAAAAGAGCTTCTCCTAGATATTATCCAAAGCATAATGCAGTCATATGTGAGGGCATCTGTCAGGCAGGCCAACTGGCAGGGCAGGACAACAAATCAGTTGTTAAGGGAGAGAGAAACTCTTGATTTGATCACATTAAGTAGAAGAAGCTTGAGTACTTTCATCACTGATGTCCTTTAAAATTGTCCAGTTGAGTTTAGTGCAACTTGGACTTCACAAAACATTTCTCTTGACTTTGCCAGAACTATAAAAAGGGTCTATCCATGAGCATACAGCACTCCAGCACTTCCCCTTTTCACCTAAAAAGACCAGGTGTAATCAGGTCAGGGAGTGAGAGGAGGCAGAAATGTCTCTAACAGGCTCTCAAAATATTGTGATGCTTTCATAAAACTGCTTGGCAGGGACATTAGACCAGAACGAATGTTCAAGTCATGTTGTAGGACATAAGCATCCATCTGTGCTTTTCCTCAACCAGGTCAGTGCACTTACTGCTGAAAGTGGGGCTGAGGCCTCAAACTAGAAAGAAATTGTTCTTCGTGCCCTTTTCAAAAGAAAGGTTTGAACAAAAGAGTTTATTTTTACTGTAAATTGCATTGTTGCATTTTACATCTTGATCTATTGATGATTTCATCACTTGGACTTCTTGATTTATTGGTTTGATCTTAATCACGACCTTAATGTGATCATCACTTTGTTCCATCTTTAATTACAGTAGTAAAATTGTAGTATATTAGCTCAGTGATGTGCTAATTTAAGTGCCTCTTTGCTTGCTCATCCTCTTCAAGAAAATTCATTTTAAAAAGTCAACAGAACAGGTTTCATCTGTCAAATTTTGCAGCATGGACGCTGCATTCAGTGGGTACAAATAACCTTCAGTCAAGAAGATTGCAAGTTAGTAGTTTCTGAGACTTAATACCCAAGTCTCTTGGCCTGACCTAGTAAGAAAGAAAAGCATGTCTGTGCCAGAAACTGTAGAGTGGAACAAGGGAAATAAGCTGTGCCTTAAAGAGATTTAGCTAACAGAACACCTGCGGAACTGCCCATGTGGGGTGGCTTGTATGGCTTTAGGGACCTGTCCTAGAGCCAGTGAAGCTAAGGAGTAGGGCCATTTCAGTGAATAATTTACAAAGCTTCTGAAATCAAGACCTAGTTCATTGTGCTCCTACAAGCAACTTACAGGTCAAATCCCACCTGTATAATGCTTCCATTATGGGCAGAGTCCAGAGGATGATTTGTGGGAGATTGTGCAAATTCCTTCTCTTGTCTAAAGCTGCTTGACTAAAGCTGCACTGCTGCTGCCACAGCAGGGCAGATGGGTCAGCTGCCGGTGGCGGGATAGCCCCTCTCAGCTTGGTGCTGCTGGGAAAATGAGGCAAAAGAGTGGAAGGAAGAGACGGCTTGGCAGTGGGAAGGCAGATGATGCTGGTGAGGGTATAAAGGTACGTTATGCTGTAGAGGTGCCTAAGGTGATCCCAAAAACTGGATGCAGCCAGCTTCACCCACAAGGTGTATTATCTCAGTAGACAGCTGTCTACAGACTCGTGTGCTGTTAATCATGCTGATGCTGCCCAGAGGTCTAATCAAGCTACTCTGCTTTCTAGCATGGGTATGTCTACAGCCAGAGAAACAACCCCAAAGAAATTTTGAAGGGGAGCTTATGAAGCCATGAAAAGCCACTTAGTTGATTACAAGAACCCAAAAATGCAAGTGGAGAGCAGTCCATCTGCTTTACAATTGTGTGAGCCTGCCAATATCAGCCATTTCAAATGTCTGTGGGATAAGAAACATCATTGCTCTTTCACAAACGGATGCTAAGACCACCCAAAATCAGTAGTTAGTAAGAGGTGGAAAGCAACTCTGAGGAAATAGTTGTAACTGCTCCAGAAATTAAGGTTTGACCAGCCACTTCTGTAGTTGTTTCATATACAGTATTTCAGCTTGCACTGCTGCAAAAGCAGTTGCAAAACTACCTGGGTTTTGTGCTCTGGTGTTTGCAACTTCCTGCTGTAACATAGACCTCAAAGACAGGGCAATGGAGTTACGCAGGAGAAAGTAGCAGCTTATCCAGAAATGGGCACTGAAATCCAAAGTTCTAGTTTGAACACTGGAAGCAGTTTTCTTTGTATTTGTTAGCTGTTTGCATTTTCAACAGCAGCATGGTCTACTGCAAGGATTTGTAGTGGTTTTCTATTAACATTTTTACTTTCCTGCAAACCAAGCTCAAGCATTTGTATGCTTATGGGTAACTACAGAGGTTTTAAATATTTTTTTTTTTTTTTAATGAGCTTATTTGTATGTAAAAACATTGTCTGAATTTTTGGATTATTACTTCATATACTCATGTGAAAATGTATGTGCTGAAAAAACTTTTGGGTTTTATACAAAAATTCCTGTGGAGATGATTTCACTGGCAATGGCATGTTGTGTGTATTTTCTGTGCAAGTCTTCTACACTTGATTTTCATAACTTCTTTTGGAATCCTTGATGTTGGCGAGCAGCTTTCTTTTAGTACAGCATCTAAAAGTAGACGCAGCGCTAAAACTAGTGTGGAGCAGGGGAGAAGGACAACGTTTTGTACCATATAGACTTGTCTCCTTTTTCTGTGTCTTGGACATTTGCCTTTTTACAACAGCATTTTGCTGTTGGCATGCTCAGCTCGTGATCTAATCCGTGCTTATTAGAGGGCATTTGACACATGCACAGAAGGCAAACGGAGGGAGGGGGAGAGCCTTTGCCAGTATGTAGAATTTTAAGTTATTTACCCCAAGTGGAATTTGTGTACCGCAGTCACTCTCTGGGCCAGATTTTGAATCTGTCACTCCAACCATGAATCATATATTCACAGGAGTGGAAAATTCGAATTGGCACCTGCTGTCTAATGGAAAAAGTTTTTTATTCCTGCTCTAAATAACATTGTTTGTGGCTTTTCAACAACTTGGAGTGAATAAGCTCAAGCTCTATTAAAGCCTTAACAGTATTTGAGTACCTCCAAGTGGGTTAGATTTTTGTTAAACTTCATTTGAATGCTTATGCATTTTTTATGCTATATTAAGTAGACCATTTAATGGGTTTTGATTGGTAATGCAGCCTGAAGCCTCATTACTAGAAAGTTTTATAGCTACCAGAAGTTTGTGTTTTCAGGCGATGATGGAGAAAAATGAACTTTCTCGTCGGAGGCTGGTGTTTCAAAACCGAGAGATCAATATATTATCTATCTTTTTATAACAGACCTGGAATTTCAGCTCTGTGTACCCCAAACTCTCCTTAAGGCAGAATGTAACTGTCGTAGTTGATGATATGTGACTTGCAGCCCGCTATTGGGCACCTCAGTTTGGGCAGGACATCAAAGTGAGGCTATTTATTGTGACAAACAAAAAAGCACCAGCATGTGGAAACTGTCACCTCCTCTTGCTTCTGTGTGTCTAGTTTGTATTCTAGTGGAGTCACTCATTGTGTCCCATTTTCCAAGAGCCTTCTTTCATTCTTTTTCATTTTTTTCTCTGTCCCACATACTTAACATGAAAGCTGTTAAAAGCTGTTTAAAGCATGATAATTCAGTAAAGTGGGATCAAAGTGAAGGAGGATCATTTGCTACTTTCTAACCAAAAGGAGGAAGGTGTTATAAGCAAACAAGTGAGACGTCTGCTGTTCAGTGCCACAGGAGTGCTGCTTTCAGAGGAAATGCCTTTTGTTTGAAGGCATCCAGTGGTGCCCGTAGTCAAGGCTGCCGCTTGGGAGGGAAGGAGTGGTCTTAATTAGGATGATACCAGCAAGAATATAATAATGTTGCAGAATGTCTCTGTGACTTAAAATCTTTATGAAGGTACCCTTCAATGGGGTGCTGAGTGTCTGAGAAAAGCCTTAGAAGAACCAACGGATTGTGTTGAAGAGAATGACTCCTGCAAAGCTAATTTTTTTTCTTCTACTGAAGAACTTGAGCTTAGTGTCATGTTTCCAAAAGCATCAGTTACCTTTTTTTGCTCTGAATCTGTGCAACAACTGAAAGCTTCCATATTCTGTGCTTGTGCATTGGTACAGTGGGAAAGTGCCTTGCCAAGATGTTGCAACACTGGTGTGTAGGGCCTGGGTTCCTACAGAGAAGAGCTGGAAATCTTCAGGGTGTACTGGAGTTGGCTGATTACCATGCATAATTCAAAACTTACAGCACGCTGCTTTGCTCTTAGAAGCAGGAGTTTCTTCAGATGTGTTTCATGGCTAGGACAGGATTATTGTGCAAGTTGCCACCTTCTCCCTAGAACAGTAATTGTGCAACTTCTTCCTCAAGCCCAGCCTGCCCACCCTTCTGTTTGTCTCCAAGGCAGAATGGTCCTACAGCAGTCTTGTACTGTGGATGAAGATGTAAGGGGATGGGTGGCTGGTAAGCAGGGCATTAAGACTCCAGATTGTGCCTAGGAGCAGGTTGCGGATGGGCAGGATGTGCGTGTCAGTATGGAGAGAAGCTGAGCTATACTCATATATGGACCAAAGGGTCTAGGGGCAGAGCTGGCATCTTCTGTCAACAAAACGCGCCTCTTCCACAGGGCTGAAAGAGCTCTCTTCAGCTCTGTATTTACAGTGGAGGTGGTGCACAGCTCTTAAGTGTATGTAGGTCATTAACGGAGTGTTATCTACTGGCACAAGTTGCCTGTCTTGTCTGTGTCTTTAAGACAGATGAAATGAGTGCTGTATCTCACATTGCATGGCTCCCAGGTGAGTTCTGAATGTAAGGGGCCAGCCTAGCTGTAACTCTTCAGTTGGCCACAGCTTTCTATTCCTTTTCCAACCCTTAAAAACTCTGTGGAAATCCTTTCTGTGGCAGACCTCATGGACTACAGCCACCTTCTGCTACTTGAATGGATCACTGGGTTCCCTGGGCAAAACATATCAATGGATACTGTTGAGAGACCCTGTTGAAGTGGCGTGGTATCTCGCAGAAGGGTGCACACACCTAGCTAGCTTCTGCCAGAAGTACTGCATGTGCTGTCACCCTTCCGCATGTTCTCAGGCGTCAGGGAGGCACCCTTGCATCTTTATATACGTACTCCAGTGGAGAAGCTGGGAAATCTGTTGCAGGTCAAAAGCAATGTACAACAGCAGGGTTTTGTTATTGGCATTTAATTATTTTAATAAATGTTTTTACTGAATTGGTGTAATCACCACCAGGAGGTCCCTCATTTGTTTATTTTTCATGCAAAGTAGATTTCTGTGCAGCACAGGTGCAGTTTCAAAAGATGGCAGGGGCAAAGCTTGAGTCAAAGGTAGGTAGGTCTTCTAACCTTTGGGAATGGCAGGGTATGATCAGGCAGTTTGTCACCCAGAGTTACATTAAAAAGTCGCTGCATATATTTTGTTCAGAAGAGGAGGTAACTTGCATTTATTTTTGTGGAAGGTGGAACCGTGAGCTTTTTAGTTTCTTGAGTTAATAGATGAAAACTGAAGTCCTGTGACAGAGCTCTATAAGGAAAATTTCTCCTGTTACTTCCCTAGCTTAGGAGAAAACTGTTTTTCTGCCTTGCAAAAATGTTTGACATTTAAAAAGATACGTGAAAAAATCCATTCTGCAGTAATAATAGAATGAGAGCTTTACAAAGTTTTTCACCAAGAATAAGAGGCGCTATGACTGGGGGATCTGTTCCAGTGATGAAAGCCCAGGCTCAAGCTCTTGTTAGAACAAGGAGCTTGAACTCAGGCATGGGCAGATGATCAAGTCACACGATTATTCTTCACTGGGGTCTTCTTCCCTGATGAATTCAGTGTCCATCCACTCTACAGCTGACCCTTGAGAATCATGTTGACAGCAGCTCTCCTCATAAAAGAACTTGGCATTTTTCTGCTGGAGAAATGTATTTCCTAAAAGACTTCTATCTGTCTTGAGCACACACTTTATTTAAACATCCAAAATATTGAAATCAGAAGCTGTTCTCAGAACAATCACCTTATCATAAAACACACCCTGCTAAGAACATGATTTCTGTTTCCATTTAATGTGAGGCAGTGCTCCTCATTATTCTCTCTGCACACCCAGCTTCATCTAAATCAAATTGAACTGAAAAGGACAATAGTGCTATTGATTTCTAGTACTAAAAATAATGCATAATAACCTCACTGTATTGTCAAATCTGTTCAGTGAATGAAATTGCTATCACAGAAGATGTATCATTATTCATCAACTTTATTATCCTTACCAAGCAGGCTGGTATCTTCATTCAGGTCATTTCCATGGAACTTGACTTGAGCAAGAAGTGACAACATGATCTGCGCTTCTTGATCATCCATGCATATCCAGGAGGTGTTCAAATGTCTTTATTCACATGAGGAGAAGATGGAGATGCCTCACTGCTGAATGTGTTACTGAGGCTGATAGATATGGAAAACTGCATTTAGCTGACAGCAAGACTAGGAGAGGGCATGTTTTAAATCTGTGTGCAGCTGTCCCAGGAGCAAAGACTCCTGAATTAGAAAACATATAACGAGATTAAAATCACAACTAAAATCAACTAGGATATGAGCTTTCTTTTTCTTCTGTTTTCAAATACTTTTTTTAATGCTTGCTGCAGAGGAAACCCTACAACACAGGGTGCCAAGCATCATGCTTTGGGACAAGGAGCCACGGTTGTGTTGGAGGTTCAGCTGGCATAAACTGGCTTGGGTTCACAGATGGCATCTCCTTTGAAATGTACTATGGCATGGCTCAATGCATGGGTGCATGCTGGTGATGATTATTTTTAGATGATGACTGCCTGGTTCTCGAGGGGCTTTTAACAGTCTTGAAGCCAATAAGGCAGGTTATGGCATCAGCAACGTAACAGTTGTGACACCATGACACACAGGGAAAGTACTGGAAGGCTCAGGCCAGGTTCTGGTCAGAAAGAACCACCAGCAAGTACTAACAGCAATGGCAGGGTTTTGGGGGTTTGTGGAGGTTTTTTTGTTGATTTAAAAAAGAAGACCCACAAAAACACAACTTAACTGACCAACCAAACAGAAAAAAAAACAAAAACAAAACCAAAAAAAACAAACCAAAAAACCCCAACCCCTCTTGCATGTTTGTGTTTTGGTGTTGGTTTTTTTTTTGTTTTTGTTTTTTCCTGAACTGCTGAGTAATTTGGGTTGAGATACATATCCTCTCTGTATTTGTGAAGTGTTAAGTGCTCATTATGAAGAGCTCTTGATCTTACATGCCTCTGCAGCCTGTGCTTTGTAACAGTTCCACCACTTGCAGCTGAAATCCAAACCTGTATTCCTCCTCCTGGTTTTGATTTGTAGGTGTTTCATCTGCACTTCCAGGGGCTGGCTGGGACCTACTGCAGAAGGGCAGAAGTGCTGAGTGGAGCATACGTCAACTGGTTTCCTAATCTGGCTGCTAACAGGAAATACTGACACTCTCACAAGAAAGCTCGTTCACGCTGTCATCTCAGCTTACCTTGTAAGTTCAGGCTGACTACAAGGTTCAAGGAAAGGGGGTTTAACTGAATCCAGCCTTCAAACTTACTTTAAGCTGACTGGTGAGGAAGTTTACACAAGGTTGAAGCTCAATTACTCTGTGTGTAGGTGTCTGAAAATTCAGAAAGAAATTTATCCCTTTCACGTGAGATGCTGAAGGACTTTCCCGCTAAACCTCTTATTTCTGCTCCCCAGATCTTAGACCAAACAGATTTTTGCTTAAACGTGGCTTACATTTCTGACATAAAAGCCATTAATTTCTGTTATGCTCTTCCCAGGCTCTCTGCTTCTTCATCCCACTTGGACTTAAGTGGGGAGGAGCATGTGAGTAAGAAAGAGTGGGAAGAACTGGCATAACCCTGGGTGGTTTGCACATGGTGAAGCTTAGCTGGTGATGATGGTGGTGCTGAGGACCAAAAGCATTTGCCATTAGTGAGGTCTTTGGGAGCAGGGAACCTCTGTCAGATGGCATTGCAAAAGGATAGAAACTCATGGAAAGGTAGCAGGGTTGGGCTAAATGGAGGGTCTAGGTAGTGCACAGCACATTTAGAGGACTGCTTTCTAGCAAGAAATTTCTTCAGCTGTCGTGGCATGAACTAATTCAGAATCGAGCTGACAGTTTGTTTCGTGGGGCCTATACGACACCTGCTGTGAAAAGGTGCTTCACACAGCAAGGCAATTAATAACCCAACTTTTGTGAGCTCTTGGCCAGAGTCTGAGGCCGTATTTTCCTAATAACTCTAAAATATGTTTTGTTTTCATGTATTTGTGGATATTAGGTTGAACCTTTCCTACTGTCAGGGATTTCTGAAGCCTTAATTGCTTTTGCAACTTAATTGCCCCTGGAATGAGCTCAGGAATTAGCTTTTTGCAAATGGGAAAATATTTGAGCTGTTATGGCTCTAAAACTATTATTTTTAGACCTAAATTAAGGTAGGGGAATGAGATGCTGATAACAATCACGGTTTCAATATTATTACACTAGAATGCACTAGGAATTACAGGATTAAATACAGCCTAAAATGAATCAGAGAACATGTTCAAAATGAGTAGTCTTGAGATTACATACCCAGGACATTCTCCCATGCCATCTTGATGTTATTGATCCTTGTTTTAATACAAAAGTCTTATTGACAGGCCTTGTTCCACTAATAATTTTGTTGGGTTTATATGCTAAAAAGACTGGCTTTATTGAAACCATATGGGAAACTTAAGGTTTGTATTGTTCTCTCATCTTAAAGAAAAAAAAAATTGAGAAATTGAATAATGACCTAATTGGTTTTAGCAGCTTCTCTGCCAGCATGAGGAGAATTCATGTGGTATGGCTTATCATTGGGGGACCTCAACCATTTTTGATCGCATTAAAGCTCTTGGAAGCAATACAGTAACACCTTGCAGTACTGAGGCATGTGCACAATACAGGTTTCAGCAGACACAGCTTAAAGAACAGCAGTTGTGAGTGTGAAAACTCAAGCATAGCAAATTAGCGGTTTTATTTTATACTCAAGTCATTACTCAAAGATAGAAAACTATGCTAGAAAAGCACAGCATGTGATAAAAACGAACGTTATTTTTATTCCTAGGAAAAAAGTTTCATAAAATGGTTATTAGTGTTGCAATTCTCATTAATTACTGATTTGTTTAAAGGACTGTTCTCATATGTGATGGTCCCTCTGACAAGGCAAACCACCAAAAAACCCCCAAACTGATCCATCAGTCAAAAAAGTCTTGCAGTTAAAGCTAATCATTTTGCTTATGTAGGTCCCTCAATCAGCTTTCTACCAAGACTTTTTAGTTTGTGGGGTCTGCATAAGTTAATATTTTGAGGCCCTGCAGAAATGTAATATATGGTTCTTTAATTAGAAGCTGTCAAAATGTGTATGTACAACAGGACCTAACTAAGATTACACTGGGGGGAAAAAAGTAATATCTGAACCTGAATGGAAACATGTGGTGTTTGTTCTAGTGAAACAACCAGAAACTTCCCCACAAATCAGTCTCTAGATCCTGCTTTGCTTTTCTTCTCTCCTGATTATCTCTTTACAATGTGAATGGGGCTGTTCCTTGCTGGAGATCACAGAAATCCTTTAGTCTTTCTGGGAGAAAATATATAAACATTCAGCTCAGAGGCAGAGGCAGAAGAGTTAGCTGGACCATCCTGGGCCAAATAGGTGAATCTGGAGCCCTCCTGGGGATTTTGGGGAGAGGATGGGGGAAGAAATGAAGGGTCAGGTACTGATTGCCTGAGTTGGTCCTGTATCTGAGACCTTCCAATACAGTGCTGAACACAGAGAGAGGAGAAACACTCCTGATGTGTGTGTATACATGCTCAAGCATGCCTTGACTTTACTTGGAAATACAAATGTCTGATCAAACTGATCCTGCTGCAGAGCGGAAGTGGAGGCTAGCCAACATGCGGAGGTCTTCTCCAGACCTAGGTGTTGGAGACACCATGGTTTGTATCGCAGCCACCATGAGAACATGCTTTGGTTCAGTTAATCCTCCAAGAATCTTCCCCATTTAAGCAGATGGAGCTGTTCTGGGTTCCTGATGACAGTGGTTTGGCTCAATTGGACCTTTCAGCAACCTCCCACCCCTTCCTACCATGGTTCCAGGCAGGCCACTGGTGGGTCCACTCCCCTGTGTATTGGGAGTGGTTATTACAGCCTCTTCTGCTATCAGTGTGTTCCCAAATGAATGCAGCATTGTGCAAAACCAGCATTAACTGCTTCAGGCTCCGTAATGAGATGCTGGTTCTACTGGCAGTACACCATTTCTGTCTCTAAAGGATAAGTAACATCATTTCTGGGAACTCTGAAAGCTAAAGCATATCTGGCTCTGACAGGGGCAATCAGGTTTATATAATTTTCTGACAGACAGTTAAGCTTAAAGCTGTAAAAACTGAAAATATACTGTCAAGTAAAGTTAATATTTTAGAAGCCCAAGGTTTTATGAGGCAAGGCACAGACCTCTTTTCTTGCAAAGATGCTGAAGGGTGTGTTTGGATTTGACTCGACTATGACTTACAGGCTTCAGTGTTTATGCAACGAGAGTGAGCACCAGTTATTCTCACTTATAGCTGGAACAATAAGTATGTTTTAAACTCGCTAATGCAGGGGACATGATATGAAAGGAGTTAAAAGCTGAGGCTGGGCCATGACTTTCCAGCCAGTGCACTGCCCTGAAGGTGTCCAGAACTTAAGGAAGTTCCTTGTTAGAGTCTTATGATGTTTTAACAGAATAATTTAGCAATTCCTTGAGTTTTGGCATAATGTCTCAAACCTAAGGTTTAGCTAGTGCCTGTAGGTACTAAAGCCAAGGAGGGATGTGTAGGCTGAACTTAGTCTGTTACAAATAATTCTTGCACCCCTGACTGTCTATGTCTTGCTAGAAGGGTGAGTTGCTTTATGCTTCTTAGCTCTGTGTTGCAAGTCATAAAATGGGATGGTGGAATACTTTAGTCAAAGAGAAGACTGCTGAAAGCAATGCCAGCAAGCTCAGGTTTGTGCTGTTGAAAACGCTACCAACAATGTGGCTTCTGTCTGATCACACCCTGGAGATATGCATGGTACCCCTGATGTGCATCAGTGACTGCAGAGCTCTGGGGGCCCAAACAGAAATATTTTTAACGTGGTCTGACTTTAAGTCATGATACAATAAATTCAGATCTGGAGATGCCAAGCAGTCTTAAGACACTTGATGTACTTGTTAAATCTTTTTGCTGCTGGGTCTTCATAATTAGAAGAGAGTTTCTGTAGGTCAGGTGGGTTTGTCATGCAAGTATTAGTGCAGGATCAAAACTGGCAGGTTTTTGCAGCATGTTCCGTGCTCTTGATACCGTATTGTCCCAAGTTCAAGAGTCATTCATACCTTTCCTCCCATTTGAATGTCGTGTAGGATGAGGACAAAAGCTTGAAGGTCTCTGTCCAGGTGAAGAATGCAAATAATAATGTTCTTAAAACCTAAAAAAGCGAACCTGTTCTTCTGAGTAACAGAGATTGCGCTCCAATTGTAATTCTTCAGAAAATTGTGCTACTTTAGGATATTTTTGCTGGAGACAGGCTTAGGATATTTTTGCTGGAGATAGGCTTTAAATCTAATTTTCCCATCTTCTCGTTTTTACAAAATAATTGTATCTGCTTGTTCTACATTCAAGTGACTCTTCAGTGTAAGGATTTAACCAGGGATGGTGACTGTAAACTTATGTAAAGACAACAGACATCCTTTCCCCCTGCAAAAATAAACTACTATTTTTTTTTAAATTAAGTCATTTTGAAACCTGAATGTTTCCTTAATTCTTTAACACCTCTTTCATTAGATACTACACTAAATAAAAGAAACAAGTAGGTAGGACATCAGCAAAGGAGGTTGCAAAAGGAGGAAGGTGACAGAATTAGATTATCAAAATACTTTAAAAAGATATTTACTACTTCAGATGTAGATATTCCACATGCCTAGTCCCTATTTATCCATCCAACAGGAATGTGTCATTTTAGAGGTTTGTCCATTTGAGTTAAATGTCTTCATTTACCCTTTTGTGCCGAGGAAGTGGGGTTAAATAGGTTCCTGTAGAGAATAAGGTAGTTCCCAGAGTTGTGATGCTCTTCTAGCAGACTGTTTAGAGGGAGCAGCTAATAAAACCAAACCCAAACCCCCAAACAGATTACAGGAGGAAGATGAGCAAATGAAAGAATTCTCTCTCACACTAAAATGCTCTTGCCTTTATTATCCTTTCATTTAGTGCAGTAGGGGCTTTTTTGATGTTTATTCATGAGTGCTTATGAAATAACAGAGAAAGAAGAATTCTGGTGAAAGGATAAATGAATGATTGCTCTTAAAAGACCAAGGGATTAATAATGGTAGCTTTGCTTGGCAATACTTTTCTAGTTTGTAGAGCACCAGTTTGTATAGTCTTTCAGTGGGATACAAATCTTTGATGATCTCTGTGCTGGATGTATATTTGTCTGGGTAAATATTTTGCTTAGGTTTCAGATATATATTTGGTTTGGTTGAGTTTTTTGCTTGGTGGTGGTGTTTGCAGTCATTCCAGAAATTAGTGGCTCAGCTAGTGATTTCAGCATGTTATATAGTGAAGATGAGATGACATTACATCTGTATGTAATCCGCAGGGCTTATGTACAGAAAGCTGTAATGTTAGTGAAGCTGTGTCAGCTTAGATCAGGGGAAAATCTTCCGATTAACCAAGTGGAGCCCTGTTGCCTCACAGGAATTTTTGGTCAAATCTTTTTATCCATAAATTTTCTGTTTACTATCGGTTTTGTTATATATCCCTCTGTTTATAATCTCTTGCTTAGCTTTTTTTATGGGTACTTTAATAACTCTTTTTGAATCTTGTACTGCTTTACAAATAATTCACAATTCCCTTTCCATCAAGCAGTTATTGGGCATTTTTACCGATAACATACATACAGTCTCCATGGGTTTCACTGGATATTGCAGGAGGTCATAAAGTTTAAATATAGCCCACCTCTTAGTCGTAAGAGATGGGACTGAGTGTTAGGAAGCAACTGGACTCTCTGTTTGGATCCTTTCTGTTGATAATAATGACAAGCCTGCTCCTCTGTTCTTACTATCCAGAAAATCCAGGCTCCAGAAGTCTGAATCCAGATGCTAATGATGTAAGTTGGTCTCTTTCTAAAACTGAATGTGTATTACACCACAGCAGTGGAAGCCCTTCAATAACTACTTGGTGAGATTCCCTATGTGAACCTGGCATGAGTATATTTGACACTTCCTATTTCTAATTGCTAATATTCAGCAACATGTTAAAAATAGTCCAGAGGCTTTGTCCTGTGTGCCCTACAGTATGTTAAGCCTTGTTTAGGCTTACTGCAAAACTGTAATCAGAGTTCTTGTAGCCTGAGGGAATTTTCTCGCGTTTCTTAATTTAATTAAACATTTCCCATTAAGTTTAATTATATGTTAAGATGGAGAATTTCTCCTGACCCTACAATAATAAGGGTTTACAAACTGAAGTACAATTTTCACAGATTTTTTTCTTGACATCATCTTGTTTGATAGAGTGAATAATTAACAAAGATTTTAATTCTGAGTTCTTGTGAAGTTTGTTTCTACTTATCTCCGCCCAGCTGGCTGGAAGCAAATGAAAGACAGGTCTCCACAGTGCACTTATTAGAAACAATGACCACGTCTGCACTGTCTACTCTTATCCAGTAGTTGTATGTTTGTACCAGTGCAGTGCTCATGTAAAAATCCTGCCAAGTAATCACTTTTGGGGAATTTTCCATTCTCTGTTTTGAGGCCACGTTAACCAGACTGTAGTGAGTTCATGCCACATCTTTGTGCACTGACAACAGTGGACAATTTGACTGTCAGTGCATGTAAGTGCATGTAATATAAATAGCTGTGCAGGTAGCTATGCTTATCTTAAGTAAAATGCTAAAGTATCATGTGAAAGCTCTGTTGGTGTCTTGCAAGAGTAGTGCTGCAGTTTTTTCATCAATAACGAAGTATTTCCATATTTCTACTCAGTGGGATTACACTTTTTCCCATTTTTATGTGAGGGTGACTGGAACTGCGGAGGGCTCAATGATCCTTTGGGCAGAAGATATTTCATATTGCTCTTTAAAGCTTTGCATCTCTTGGGGCTTTTTGTGTGTGTGTGTTACAAACAGCTTACTATTTAAAGGAAAAAAAAAAAGAAAAAGTGGCACAGGAACTGTACATCCCACATGCTAAATACAAGTATGCTGAAGGGCTTTCATAAAGGCTGTTTCTTTAGTCTCCCAGCTGTCTTATGATAGCACAACATGAAATTCTAGAAAGAGCAGAGTCCCATCAAGATCACATCTGTTCAAATTGCTTGCTTTTTAGTTTCCACAGTGAAGTTCATAAATATGAAAGGGAAGAAGGCTCATGTTTCTGTCTGATATACAGCACACTTTATGGTGTAAAAAATTACTGTAACTATTTTAGTCAAATACATTATTCTGGTATGACCTGGATATAAACACTGTAATTTTACCTTTTATGTAAACAGTTTTCACATCAAAAAAAGGTTTGTTTTACAGTTTTTCTATGCACAGAAAAAAGTGCTATAGATGGTAAGTAACCTCCAGGCTGTGTTGATTTCAGTAGATTTTACTATAAATTGTGTTTATAAAGCAAGGAGGCTTTGAGCCATCCCACCTTCCTCGCTCTTCCCAGGTCAGCTACTCACAGCAGCAAGGAAAATATTCAGAGGCCACTTGAAAGCCCGTTGTCCCTGTGGAGATGCTGTATCCTCCCCATGGTCTGCTGGGCATGTGGGGCCTGGGCTACTGATTTGAGGCATTGCATTTCAGTGGAAGGCTGAGCTTGGACCTGATTGTCCTTGCAGCTTCATTTACAGGTGGAAATTTTGCAGATGAGAAGTACCAGACCAAGTCCTTTTACCTTTAAAAGTTATCCTAGCCCATTGAAAGATTTTCATAGGCCACATCACAGAAGCAGATTTGCTTTACAAAGTGTGTCTGTGCTTTGCAAGTTACATGTTTGGTGCCATACTTAAAGCTTTCAGGATCAGCAGATTAGAGCCTCATTGGGTATACACTGCTCTGAGCACAGCGTTCCCATCTCTTGTGAATTTATCATGGTTTTTATGGTACTTTTTTTCCTGTGATCTTGTCTTGCTGAATCAAGTCAAGAAGTCTGTAGCCCCAAAAGAGTTGATTGGAAATCACCTTACATTGAACACACAGAGTTAAAGAAAAAAAAAAAAGAAAAGGAAAAAAGTACTAGGTTTTACTTCCTTTCTTTTCTCATTTCCTTTAAATTTGAGTGTGTGTGTGTGTGTGAAGCCGGTCTCTTTATTTTACTGCCTAACTTGTAATTTTGGAATAGTTATAGTTGGCAGCACAGGGATGTGTAGAAAAATTCAAAGGATTAATGTGATTCCAGGAGAGAATAGATAGTTCATTGCCAGGGAGGTGTGCCAAGAGTTGTCAAAGAATCCTAATGAAAAGTCTGTTTTCATAAGAAAATGAGTAGATGCAAATTCACAAGGTCAACCAATCCGTTGAATAAGAAGATCCTGATTTTATGTGATCATTTCTCAGGGCAAGTCCTCCTATAAGGTTCTTGTGGGGGTTGTTTCTGCCTTTAGCTCCTGTCCTTTGGAAGGATAAACACTGAGTTATATCTGTTGGTGTTTGGATTTGTAGTTTAAGAACTGATAATGAGAAATACGGCTTTTCCACCCTGCTTAGCAAAGAGCAAATGCTGCATTTAGTTACACTTTATATATGTCTTTTGATTGAAAATACAGTAAGAGAATATTTTAAGTTAAATACTGTCAAGCTCCTAGTAACAATTTTTATTTTTTGAAAACTAACATTATGTTGGTTTCATATTTTGCTAAAAAAATGAGAAAATTTCAACTGAAATAGAATACAATCCTTGCAAAGTATTTAGATGGGGTGGGGTGGGGAAAGTATTTTCTTCATATAAACTGGGAAGTCAGCAATGAACATACAAGTTCTTTTTGTAATGAAGCCTGCTCTTAGAGATTGAGGCTACCAGCTTTTTACTTCAAAAAAAAAAAAAAAAAAAAAGGCATTGGTGCTGCATTTGCTGTTGTAATAAATCTTTTTGTTCTGGTGCATTAAAGATGGCTTTACAATTCCAGATCTTTCCCAATATGCCATGATCACAGGCATACTTCATCATGGAACTAGCTATCATCACACATTCTTGAGCATCAGGGAAATACCCCAGTGTGTTATCAAATTTTACTGACTAGGTATCAGGACAGGTTAGTTTAGTGCTCATTTCTACTGTATTCAGATGACTTACTGGCATCGGACCAAAATTTCTTCATCAGCATTCAGCACTGCTCCTGAAGCATGAGAGAAAGGAGACGCAGAACAGGGAGTATATACAACTCAACCCAGAGAATATCTTATTTCTTAACTGAGATATTCTCGTACCACTAGTTGACCTCTGCCATATCCCCTTCATTTTACCTGTGTGGAAGCAGCGTACAGGAAAAGAAGTGGCACTGGAAAAAGGACATCATGCCAGAACTGCATGTAATGTCTAGTAACTATACATATTTCCTTAGCGCCATAGCATACCTCCACCATCTCTGTTAGGAATCCCCTTGAGGTGTGATTCAGGCTTTCTAAAGATGTGGGATGGTCTTTGCATCCTGGCTAACTGTGGTGTCTCCAGAGGCCAGTGAGATCAAGGATAGATGCAGTGTATTGCCCCTGCCCCTTCCCAGTGTCATGGAGCAAACAAAAAACATACAGTAAACAACTGTGTAGAAAGGCTAACCAGTGCATCATGGACCAGCTTAGTAGCAGGAAAGCACATGGAGGAGGGAGAGCTCAGGACAGACTGAACAGGACCGAGCGCAGATTTCCTGAGGCAGTGGTAAGGGATGTCAAGCAGAGACTCTGGGTGGGCAGGATGGTGCATTGTGGAGCAGGTTTGGAGTTGGAAGGACCCAGTGCTGCTCAGTGGCTGTGTCAAGTTGCAGTGAGTGTGGTGCTTTTCTTGGCCAGTCAGAGAGCCCATTGGCAAGGTAGGAGGGCCTGTAATAAACATTGACTGGGTAGCAACCCGTGTAAGAAGCTAACAACATTATCTCCTTCAAGGAAACTTTAAGGGATGTCTTCCGAAGGCGCAAAGGCAGGCAAGTTTCACATAATTGCTCCTAGCTGTTTTCTTCTAAACAGCTATGGACCTTAAGCAGGGAGCTAGCAGGGGTTAAGATATTCTGCATGGATGTGCAGCATATCAACAGTAGCAAAAATGTCCTTTCAGCATGCTTGGTTCGGTGTCGAGTCCAATGAAAACATTGAAAAGACATTTAGACATGAGGTCTGCAACCAGTCACATTGCCTGGGTTTCTTCCCCAACTAAGACAAGCTTTTATATTATTGTTAATTTTACTAAGTGTGCTAGCAGCCATCATTTCCCCATGTGTGTAAGCAGAGAGCGTGGGAAGAGTCAGGTCTGCATCTGACAGAGCATGCAGGCAGTACCTACCCAGAAAAAGATAGTTGGTTCTCAGAGTGGTTGAAAACTGAGAAGGTCCTTTGCTACATGTTTCGGATAGAGGAGTTGAACCTAGTCTGCTAAGGCTTCGATTTTCCATGTCCCTCCTCTGCTGTTTTTTTAAGTTAATTTTGATCTGGTTTGTTAGATGCAATTTTAAACTCATGACACAGAACTTTTCTAAGGGAGCTTTGGAAGCTGTTTAAAAATTGGTATCACAAACCTATAGGACTAATAATTGAAGTGGTTTCTTGAAAGTGATGAAATCAAATTAGCTACCCAATTTGCCTAGGATTTTCAAGTGGTGAAAAAAAAGGCACTCCTATTTTTGTCTGTGATCACTGCCTTGAAGATAAATGACTTTGCTCCCTGCTGCAGGCCAGTGTACATAGCCTCAGACACTATACAATATTTTTTTTGTTTTGTAATTGATTTTTTTATTAGAAATTTTCAGAACAATTTCAAACCCAAATATTTTCCCTCTGCCCTTTTATTTCTTACTTGCTCTCTGGCTGATTTGGCTGTCAGTATAGAACACTGACAAATAAATCATTGTCAGGACTCAGTCCCCCAGTGCATGAGAGTCATGAGTCCCAAACTAACCCTGCAGTCATGCAAAGGTCCTTACTTTATAGCTTTATCAAAGCTTGCTGACTTTGCAGCATCCCATAGTGAAGGCAAACATGTGACATGAAAGACAGTATTTTCTGTACCTAAAAACACTAGACACAAAGGTGCTGTACAAATACAGTATTTAATATGGGCAATGTGACTTCTTTTGCAAGGCATGTGGTGTGGCGGGTTAAGCATTGCAGAGTGAGCTGAGTGACCATCCTGTTAGGATGTCAGCGTGACCCTCAGTGAGCAAATTCCTGTAAGCACATCTCAGCTTCCATTCTTGTTTCACGACAGAGTTGCTACGTTATTTGGCATGAAGAGCAGGCTCTTAACGTTGGGCATTCCTACCTATATGATTTCATGCACACAGCACAAATAGTGCTGATAAGATGTAATGGAAAAGTCTCTCTGACAGTCTCTGGGCCCATTTCTGTGGCTCAGTGCTTGCCCTCAGAGGAATGGAAGGTTACAGGATGTACTGCATCTCATAACTCCACTGACCATCTTTGAGGGTTTTGCTAGAACCTCAGAAGATACCAGTTTATTGCTAAATAAACGTGAAACTTGCTAAATAAAAGCCTTTTCCCCTTTGCACAAACATTAAAATTTCAGACCTCACACCCTGCAGTGGAAAGCTTTAAAATACAAACGTGTTTGGTGAAAGTAGACAAAAACTAGCAAAGCCTAAACTTCAACTTTAGCTGATCACATGGTGCAAAAGCAAATGAGTATTTGGAAACTTTGTGTGATGCTGTTTCAGCTTAAGCATAGTAGTGCTGATTTTATGGGGTCTATGAGTTCCTGTGTGCTGTAATCTTTTAACATTTTTAACTTCTTGATGTACTGCAGACATTTGTAGTGAGCAGAAGGCATCAGATGTAGGATAGTGAACTTCTGAACTGCTGCTAAAGCAAAATGTGCTACACTGTAGAGTGAAAGGTGATGCCACAGCCAGCCTTGGAAATATCACTTCATTTAGTTTTTCAAGGATAAGAAACAGATGAGAGTGAACTACTCTTTTTTTTTTTTTTTTTTTTTTTTTTTTTTTTTTTTTTCTTTCCCAAGTTACTTTCCTCGCTAAGGAAAAGAGTAAATTCACCTTTCAAATCAATTAGAAATCAGTCCTAGCTACTTGCTGGAGGAAAGCCAAAGAACAAATGTATGAACATTAGAAGTGTAGAAAAGTATGCTAATATGACTGTAAGTTTGCAGAAAGGTAATCAAAATAAAGCTAGAGGGGACAGAGAGACAGCAAAGACATGAGAAGACAAGCAACTTCCACAGAGTTCCTCTAATAGATATCATGTATACATTCTTAAAAATGGCGAAATCATCTTTGCCCACATGTTATCAGTAAATGTGAGTTTTAATAATTAATTATATGTGATCACTCTTTTCTTTCTCTTTGCAGGGAGAGCAACTCTAAAAAGAAAATGAAATATTCTTGTAAGGAAGGTGTTTTTCTAGTGAAAAACAAATAGAAACAAGTAGAGATTTATTATTTTCTTTAATTTTTTTGAATGTTGGATTGTTGTGGTGGTTTTTTCTGGTTTTGTTTTTGGTGCGGTGGTGGGGTTTTGGTGGTGGGCTGGTTGGGGTTTTTTGGCAAGGTTAGGGAGAATTGTCTCGTGATGGAGTGATCTGTGTTTGGCACCCGTCATGCAGCGTCACAGTTACTGTAGTGTTAACAGATTAGGTAGCAACGTGTTGGAATAAAACTTTAATCTCCTAATCAGTCATTGGTTGGGTTGAAATCAGTGGAGTCACAACGGACGTAAAATTGAGTGTAATCAGCAAAAAGGGAGTCAATGGTGTACATGACTGAACGCAGTACTCCAAAAGACAGATGGCTGGTGAGTGGTGTCTCTACTGCACAGTGCCTTTTGGTGCCCTTCTCCTGATCATCCATGCTTGGGAATGTATGAATATCTTGTTTCCCTTGCTACCTCTTACCCAGGTCTCTCTTTGAGGACATTCAGTATATATACCTTAGAAGTAGAACACGTATGCAACCTGTGAAAATTCCTAGGAGAACCATGGAAAGAACTGGGGTGGTAATATGATTGGAAGATGACAAACTCTCATGTCAAACTTGCTGAAAGAAAAATGTTGCAAATTCAGAACAAAAGTGAAAATTCAGAAAAAAAATGTGGTCTAGGAGTAAAAATCCCATTTTGTTGGTAGTACTGTTTCCGTTCTGCATTTTGGAAGATTTTCCTGGAGATACACAATTAGATGCCTGAAAAAAGGTTTTAGTGTCTGACCTCAGGTCCTGTAATTGACGTGTTATGCTTATGAGTACTTAGAAAGGAATCATAGAATGGTTTGGGTTGGAAGGGACCCTGAAGATCATCTAGCTTCAGCCCCCCTGTCATGGGCAGGAACACTTTCCACTCAAAGCCCTATCCAGCCTGGCCTTGAACACTTCCAGAGATGGGGCATCCACAACTTCTCTGGGCACCTGTTCCAGTGCCTCACCACCCTCATAGTGAAGAGTTCCTTTCTAATATCTAATCTAAATCTACCCTCTTTCAGTTTAAAACCATTACCCCTTGTCATGTTGCTACATATCCTTGTAAAGAGTCCCTCTCCAGCTTTCCTGTAGGCCCCCTTTAGGTACTGGAAGGCTGCAATAAGGTCTCCATGGAACCTTCTCTTCTCCAGGCTGAACAGCCCCAGCTCTCTCAGCCCGTCTTCACAGGAGAGCTGCTTCAGCCCCTTGATCATCTTTGTGGCCCTTCTCCAGACATGTTCCAGCAGGTCCATGTCATTCTCATGTCGGGGGCTCTAGAGCTGAAGGCAGCACTCCAGGTGGTATCTCATGAGAGTAGAGTAGAGGGGGAGAATCCCTTGACCTGCTGGCCATGCTTCTTTTGATGTAAGATATGGTTGGCTTTCTGGACTGCAAGCGCACATTGTCAGGCCGTGTTGAGTTTTTTTGTCACCAGCATCCCCTAGTCCTTCTCAGAGCTGCTCTCAATCCATTCCCTGATGCTAAAACAGTACCTGTTTTAGCACCAACCTTGAGGAATGGTACTTGTCACTGGTCTCCACTTGGACATCAAACTATTGACCGCAACTTTGAGTGCAACTATCCAGCCAATTCCTTATCCACCAAGTGGTCCATCTGTCAGATCCATGTCATTCCTGGTTAGAATGTTGTGCAGGATGGTGTCAAATTCTTTGCACAAGTCCAGGTAGAGGACAACAGTTGCTTTTCCCTTATCCACAAGCATTGGAATCCCACTGTAGAAGGCCACCAAATTTGTCAGGCACAATTTGGTCTTAAGGAAGTATGCCTGTGGATGCATTTCTTTTTAGGATGACTGCCTGTGCCTGTTTGCCATCTTATTTCTGATTCTTATGCCCCTTCAATATTGAGCATGAGTCCCTTGCCTTCCCTGTAGGGAGAGATAGATGAGCAGAGATGTAAATGAACCTTCTGTAACTCTTGCACAGGATTTCATAGTCTGTCACAGAGGAGCAATCGTCTGTCACATTAATATGGCTCTTATTACAGTATTTATGTCAAAACCCCTGTCTTTCATCATTTTCATTAACATGAAAAGTAAGGTTTTAACAACTATGGTAATAGGTAATAATGTAGCATTAGAACATAAATCTAGTAACGATACAGATACCCATGAAATGACAGGGAGATGTTGTAATTTGCTTCCAGCACTTATTTTGGGGACAGATTTGTGTAGGTTACTTAATTTTTAGTAAGTATTCCCTATAATTATCAGCACTAACAGGAACGCTCGGCAAAGAGGGAAAAGAAAACTTTGGATTGTAATTAAAGATGAGAGCTAGCAGTTACAGTTACAAATGACAAGCTTTCCAGTGGTGCTCAGCATGTGTTCCCTTCCTAATTCTGACTGATGTGTCTAAATGTTATGTTTACAGGAGTGTTTGTTGCCAGAATCCGTGGCTCTGGTAAAACAAGGACATTTTAAAACCAGTGTGTTGTTCACAGGCACAGGTAGGCTAAACTTCATCTGAAGTGAACCAGATCTTTGAGTTAAATACTTTAATTGTTAGAATATGCTTTATTACTCTCAGAACTGTGAAGGCACTTTGCAGAGTCAGTGCAGGCCTCCTTAAATAACTGAAGGAGAAATTGGTCAAGAAAATTTAACCAAACAGTTGAGTTAAAGGCAATCGTTATTTGACAGCATAGGACCATTCAGTGGAACTGTATAAGGCAGGGAAAATGAAGAAAGGGACAATT
Source organism: Falco peregrinus (assembly GCF_023634155.1). Classification (NCBI taxonomy): domain Eukaryota; kingdom Metazoa; phylum Chordata; class Aves; order Falconiformes; family Falconidae; genus Falco; species Falco peregrinus. The sequence goes on from NC_073722.1 coordinate 65,029,006, forward strand.
TTCCTATACAGTAAGGAAAGCAAAAGGACTTTAGTTATCCAAACTAGCACTTGAACACAATGTTACAGTGAATTTGCGATGTAATGAAGTGTTTAATGGCTTTTGGTGGTCAGGAAGTTGGTTTTAGAAAGCGTGGGTAAGAGTTTTAAAGACATCCAAGTGATTTACAGCATTTGTAGACTGCACAGTGCATTGTGGTGCTGAGAAGCCCCAAGCTAGCATCATCTGCTCTGGTACCAGAGCTGAACACAAAGCTGAGGACTCTTTGCAGTGCTGCTGCAGATCTAGAGCCCTGAGCCCCTGCACTCTATGCATACATATAAACAAGCTCAGAGCTGTCTTGAGGACTGTATGCAGCCCTGCATCACTTTCCACAAGAATAGCCAATATCCTTTGGGCATGGTGATCGGTTTTACCCAGTAGCACTGTCTTCTCTGACAGACCTCTGGAATCAAGCACCACATACTTGTACATCTAGCCATGCCACATACCTGCGACCAACTTGTGCGTGATCAGGCAATGCTTCTCTCTGGGACTCCCACCTCCTAGTTTTCAGATCTATAAGTGATGATAGGATATTTTTTTTTTTTTCTCTGCTGATCTAATGCTTGCAGAGAGCCACTGCAATTTCCCACATTGTGGTTTGAGAGCAGGCTCCATCACTGTTTTCTGCACTGTTTTCCTGGTCACGGCTTCCACATACTAAAATGTGTTGTGCCTCCTTAAAAAGAAGCTGGCAGCATGAGGTTTGTCTGCATGAAGATGGTGAGGGTCCATAAAATGGGATGTGAATTTACTGCGTGTGAGCTTGTGCACTTTCTTAACCTGTGCAAATCCCTGCACCTGGCAGAAGGACACTGCCTGCCACCATGAGCATCTGGCCAGTCCGTTCAGCAACTGTCCTGGGAGTTTAGGCTCCATCTCGGTGCACCTAACTGTTCAAGCAGACCTCTGGTTAGTGACAAGCTGTATTTGTCAACTGCAGCCCTTTTTTTCCTGCTTGTGAGTTAATCAGTCATTGTCACTTGTGTAACTGAACTGATTGTTACCAGTGATTTGTGATACAGAACTTTTTGTCTGGTAGAGATCAGAGCAATCTGCAGATCAAGGTGAGTGCTCTCATCCCCACTTAACTGATGCGAAAACAGCAATGAAAAATAATTTCTGAAAAGCAGCAGAGCTGATGGTTAGCCAAGGGGAATAAAATCCTGTCTCTTACCATCCCTACGGATGCTTCATAAATTTCAAGTGTGTATAATGTGCAGTTTAAGACATGTTTTGATATATATCCTTTTGACAGAAAAATCATAGCCTATTTTTGTGTTTCCAGGTAGGTTGAGCCTGCTTCTTAAACTGAAATTTCCAGTGTAAATATTCATGTTCACAAAAACAAATTCCACTTATTTAAGTATTCTGCAGTAGCTGTACATTAAAGCACATAGTCTTGCCTGGTAGCTTGCTCACTCAGCATTCACAAAAAGAGTTTGCAACCTGGAATTGGATACAGTCAAAGTAATTTCATGTGAGGTAGACAAATAATTGTCTGTGCAGTAGTTACCATCACTTTACCTCATTTTCAAAATCAGAGTTCAATTCCACGTGAATAATGAACCATCTTCTGTTATCTCTATTGTCTTTGTTTCAATGCAGTAGATAAGTCATGAACACAGGGAGCACAAGAGTCCAGGCTGTCAGCTGGTGCCAGTTTGTGCCTGGGGAGAATCTGGCTCAGAGCCTGTCTCCTCCGAGTCTCTCCTCTTTGAAGCACACACAAAGCAAAAGGAATGGCTGCGTTACGCGACTAGAGAAGTCAAGAAGATAGCTGCTTATGCTGTCAAGCGCGCAAGAAGTGTTGTATGGGCAATGACTTCTCCATAGTCTGTTCTGAAATGAACTGGCAGTTTCAAGTTACTCTGATAGATGGAAGTTAAATAACTTTAGATTTGCAATGGGTTGATGCAGGTCCTACTCTCTAATTAAGCTAGACCTTCCGGCAACCACAACTTGTTCCCTGGGTTAGAAAACTTCTCCTTGCATCCACTAACTCCTGCCTATCTCCACATTCAGGAGTCATGCTTGGCAGTGTAACTGTAACCTTTGGACAGTATGTGCTTGCACACACAGGTGTGCCAATCTGCTGAGATTTATACTTCCATTCCCCAGATGCATCTGCGGGGTGACATCTGCCTACTGATGGTGAAAGACAAGCAGGAATAAATGCTGCAGGCTTTTTTATAAAAATGCTGCTGCCTCTATATTTACACAGCAGTGCGGTCTGATTGTTCAAGAGCTCTGAGGCTTATCCCAAGATGATGATTTTTACATCAAAAGTAGATTAATGGAAGTCGACAGCCTCGAGTCCATCTAAACACAGTGTGAAGTGATAATAAGTATAGAATTGCTAGTCAGTAGGGTCCCATGTCACATACTCAGACTAGATAAATGATGAATATGTAATGAAATTACATAGAATTGAGACAGATGGCTCTAGCTTTTGATAAATGCATATATCTTCACAATCAAATAATAATGCCAATGTGTGGAAGATCAATTGGGATATAACAACTTTGAAAATGAAAATAATTTCTCTGCTTTCACTTTAAGATGTGCATTTAAATCAGAATCAAGCTTAATTTAATTATAACTTTTTTTTCATCATAAAATTAAACAAAAAGAAGAAAAGAAACCCCAGGAAAAAATACAGGGACATTTTCATCTTATTTTGCTTTGAACTGTAGTTATTTATCCTACTGCATATAATGAAATACCATCACCAAAAAGAAAAGACAATTATTTCCTCTCCAATAAACGTTAAGGTAGATCGATTGTCCCCACTATAAAAAGGACTAAATGAAATTCTTGACACCTTTTCAGGAAGATGTCATTTTGTTCCGAAGAACTCCAGTTATGAGCAAGCTTATAATACGGTCCACCTGTTATTGATAGGGATATTTAATATTTTACTGAGTATTTAAGGTGCAAAGTCCTTGACATAAATCAACCTCTTTTCTCTCTCTTGATTTTAGTATTTTACTTCAGGTACATCTTTCAAAGAATGGACATGATTGACTAGGGACATGGTGTAAAAACTATAACTTGAAATACTGTCATTACCAAAAAGTAAAGAATTTTAAGAACAAAATAATTATGAAGCTCGTTAAATTCACAGTTTCTGCATATTGCAGATTAGTGAAAGAGTAATGGCAGCAACTCAGCACATAATTCTGCACAGTGGTTGTGTATTATCTGAATTACTGTCACTTCCTTTGAATTTAAAGTCGTTGCTGGTGTAGATAAACAAATATATCTGTCCCTCATTTGCATGGGATTTAGGATATCTTTGGGTGAAGTGGAAGTAGCTTGTGCTTTTCTGCAGTTGATCAGCCAAATTTTGAGTAGTAGTTATAATGAAAAAAACCCAGCTGAGAGCTGATGTGTTAGGTACCATACCAATACACAAAAAGGATATTACAGGTATGAAGAGTTTATAATCTCTTGTCTTCAGATGAGATTTCCTGAGTTGAGAAGGAGGAAAAGGGGCACAGAATGGAGAAGCAGCTTTACTAAAATGTGTAAAAGTCCTCTTTGCTTCATGGCTGTCTGTGGTGCTCTCATAGGAAAAGCTTTAGGTGAGACAGTACCTTGTGTGGCTGCAGAGATCCTGAATCAGCAGCTGGCACAAGAGAAGGTAAATCAAGTTTAGCCTGCAGTTTGGCGCTCAGCACATAAATTGCCTTGATGTCTTCTGGAGAGCAAGGGAGGAGAATACGTGAGTTAATGCAGTGGCCTTGCTTGTGGGGTATGCCATTTATACTGTCCTGAGGAACAAACAAATGAGGTTCAGAGCAGCAGGCTCTTTTTGCATGTCTATTGGTAGAAAAAGTATCAGATTCCTTTTGCATTTAGCACTATCTATGCTCAAGAAACAGGTGTTCCCTCAAATTTATGTGTTTTTGCAAAGCCTTTCAAATGCAGTAGGAAGCCTTCTTTCAATTTTAGCAGTCTCTGCAGGCAGTACGAATACTGCCTACTGCCGTGTGTTGGCTCGCAGTGGAAGTGGGGCAAAAGCCTTGCTCCTCTCAAGGAGGAGAGCACTGATGTTCCCATGGGAAACCCTTGTTCATGTAGTAAGAATTTCTGCCTGGAAGGGTGCTGGCTGCAGAGCCGTCACAACAGGTCTGCATCTCCATACAGTTTGCCACCTCCTCAGCGCTTCCAAAAATCACTTACAGCTTCCTCCAAGCCAAGTTACCGGGAGCTGGAGGATCCCTGATAATGCTTAAGCACCTTAGCACTCTCTGAGCAGGAATTCTTGGCATTTGTCTTTTAAGTGGAAGGATCGCTGTCGAAAGCGTAGCGGTATCAATATTTGCCTTCAGCGTGCATTCACGTGGAGTCATTGAGAATCTGGCATGACATCTAAAGAAAGCCAATCACTTCGTGATACTGCCTCAGGAGAAAGTTTTTCTGTGCATCATAACTGTGGTAGTTTATTGATCAGAATAAGCCAACTTTCAAAGGAGAAGATAATACCATACATTTTACTGATTATATTTGTGCAGCTGTTAATCAACTGCACCACACTGAGCAAACTCCTTGGTGGTGGCAGGTGGAGAGCACTCTTTTCTTAAAGATCTCACATATTTCACTTTCTATTGATGTTTTTTAGAAACAAAACACTGTTTTCCATTACAGCAAATCCTCATGTCCCTTACAGGCCAACAAGGATGGGGAATTCATGGTCCCTGGCCAGGCAAGACCTGCAATCCAGTTTCATGTGGCTTGTAACGATTTAATGTTATCAGGGAATTAAAATGTAGTTGGTCAAAGGTGTTAGAAGGAATTCTTGGTGCTCAGTAAGAAAAAGATTAGCTCTCTCTGTGGTGTAGCAAGAAGGAAAAATGTATGGGGAAATCCTTATTTTGGTACTTCCACTAGAGTATAGCAAAGCATGAAGAGAAGCTGCTTTTCTGACCACGGATTAGGGGTGCTATTAAAGACAGGCTATCCTATAGATGGAATTCCCAGTAAACAGATCTTATGTGTTGTGTCTGTGTAGTGAGAGCGATCATCTGCAGGAATTAACAGAAGGTCTCGAAACACATCAGTGCTTACCACCTGTCTTTCAATGGCACGTGCACTGTTTCTGGCATTTCTCATGTATCCGCACAACTAAGACAGACCCTTCCTCTGCCCCCACCCCCAGTCACTGATACCACAATAATTTAGAGGAGGCAACAGGTCATGGAGCCTGGCAGACTGCTGTGGAAGCTGCTGCTGTGGGAATCCTAGAACTATATGGGACCTGGGCAGCTTGACCAAAAAAACCCCACCCAAACCAACAAATGCCCAGGTTTACTTGGCTCATTTGCAAGTTTGGTAGAAGGGGAAAGAGCAGAATTCATTCTAGTCTGAAAAAGGTAGATACAATAAGGTCAGGAGAACTATTAATGTGATGCTAAGTATGGTCATACTGCCCCCCCCCCCCCCCCCCCCCCTTAAATTCAGCTTTAAAGCTGTTTAAGTAAAATTCAAATAAAGGAATTCAATAGAATTGGAAAGATAATTATAAGGCCAAAATCTCTCACACGCCACTGGAATCTTTCTCTCCTGATGCTGACCCTGGATTTTTCTGTGAAAGCGAAGAAAAAGCTTTCTTTGGTGTATTGTCATTAAAACAGAGTCTGCAAATCCTGTACTGTCAAGACAACAGCAGGATTATGTTTGAATCATAAGAACGAATAATGTGTTCTGCTTAATTACAGAAGTTACCGAGGAAAAGGATTTATAGACCGCCCTGTCCATCTCCCCTCCAGTGCAGGATTGTTCTCTCCAGAGTGCTGCTTTTGTCTTTTTCTACGTAGTGTTATATGCACCATGTGATGGATCATCGACTGCTTTACCGGGGGTCTTGCAGCAGTTCCTAAGGTGTTAGAGGGTGTAGTAGAGCCTGCTAGTTTTAAAACAGCATCAGTTGCCAGCAGATCACGTTCTCAGTGTGGACTTTGGGAGATCGCTTTATCTTAGCATGAGCTCATCTGGGGCTATCAAAGCTGGCTAAAAAGATGGGCAGGTGCCTTATCTTATTCTCAAGAGGTTTTCCCTGGAACTTAGTTTTCATCTTGGCTTTCTCAGTTTCATTGGAAAGCTCATCCTTATTATTTCCTTCTGAGAATTCAAAAATACTTCTCATCACTCATGTTCATAACCTCTGGTTTCTTAGTCTTTCCCTACTGTTTTGTTGATGTGGACTTCATGTGTAAAGCAGTGCTTCTCTTTGATCACATTTCAGCTTATAAGAAATTTCCTGTTAAAATCCTGTGTTTTGAAAAAAAACATTGGAGGAGGTTTTGGAATTAAAAAAAATAACAGTACCAAAACCAAACCCCAAATTTTACTTCCCTCCCCGAAAACTGAACACTTTTTCTTTTATTTAGTCTTGTAGGGTTTTATGTATAGTATTTGGTGTTTTCTTCTTTCTTGAATAAAAGGTTGAAGAGGTTCTTGTAGATAAGAAGACTTTTCTGCCTTTCTGTAGCTAATAGCTTACGCAGGTTACGCAGGTTTGTGGGCAGTTGAATGCCTTCTCAGGTGTCAGCAGGTTAGCTATAAACACGTATTAACACATCCTAACTGTCTCCTCCTAGATGTGTCACTGAGAAACATGTGAGAAATTCTGGCAAATACTTTGTCCTGCAAACCCATTGTTACATCTCCATCTGGGCTCTTGCTATTGTTCATCCAAGGTCTGTTTCAGTATTTTTTCTTTCAAGTTTTTATTTTCACTAAGGATCTAAGTGTTTGATTACTTTTTCCTAAGCACTCAGCTCATGAAACTGCTCAACATATGTTTGATGGTAGTGTTTTAATGGCTTCCCCACCCCCAAACAAAAATTTTAATGAAAAGTTATCAAACTATGAAGGTATTTTTCTCACAAGTCTTTTGGGTTTCCAGTTTTCAAAAATTGCAAACTCTTTCAGTTTTTGCATAATTCAGAAGGAAGAAAACTCCCAATTTGAGGAAAGCAAAACCAACCTCTGTCCCTAAAGCCACCACCCTCCCAAAAAACCCCACATGCTTAACATATCCTAAGAAAAATTCTTGATATATTCTGAACAATTTCTGTATCATTCCATCTGACTCCAATTTTGATCTTGTGTCTCTCCACTCCCTTCTCTCCCTGTAAAGATGAATCTTTTTTTTTTGTTTTTGCTTTCTGACACTTAGAGTGTCCCTGACGTTCACATTGAATTGTCTATAAAATGTGATTAATGTGATTAGCAAGATGCTTATTCTACTTTGAAGTTACTCCAAATGTATGAATAGGAACATGTGCAATTTTTCTCCTTAAAGCAAGCTTTTTAGAAACTTAAGACTAAACCAGCAGAGAGTAGAAATTGTTATCCTTATATTACAGATGAAGCTAAAGGACTGAAGGCCCGTTACAGCTAAGACACTGTTAATATACCCCTCCAGAGAGAAGCCTACTGAAAGAAGAACTTTTTGAATCTCCGTTGCTATGACGGCACACCACCAACACTACTAGCATCTCCCAGTGCTTCGGAGGGTGCTACGGAGAGCTCAGGGTTTGGCATTTAAGTAGATGTCATGTTAGTATGTAGTCTGTTGAAAGAAGTGCATTTCTCCACCTCTAAGATGTTGGAGCAGATCTGCAAAGGTATTTAGTACTGCAAAAGCAGACCCGCCTTACCAGGGATTAAGAAATGGATCTCCTGCAATCTGGGTGTGTTAATCATCCTAATTATTAATAGGCTTCATGTGCCTATGCTTCTGGAAACACCCATGGCTTCTTTATGCATATAAAGGGCCCTTGCTGCTCTGATTCACGATGCTCACCTTTGCTTCTCAGGAATGCAGTTTCTTGCCCAAGCCAAACACTGGCCCTAAAAGCTAGCTGAATTGTAAGATGAGGATCCACATAATCTAAGACTAGCTCTCTAGGTGTGTGTTTTGTCTGACCCTGTATGTCCTCTGTGGGCCAAAAAAGAGAAAGGGGTGGGGGATGAAGAGAGAGGGTCATCACAAGCTAGGACTGGTTAAGATGCCTAGGACAACTAATTTATATAAAAGCTAAACCTACCTTAGTCATTTTTTCCTGTGTTACAGCTTCTGAATTGATCCCCAAGAATTCCCTGTGCTCGGTCCTGTTCTTGTGGCACTCTGGAATGATTTCAGATAAGTATCGTGATGAAAATAGGAAAAGCCACAGACATTCTAAGAGAAATAGGCTATTTTTCTGGAACCCTTATGTAAAACAGCGTTGCTTTGGTTACTGTGGGAGGTTTAACAGATACCCAGTTTGGGGTATCTCTCTTTATGGTGGTATCTTAAGCTATCTGAGAAAAGAGAAGACTTAATCATCCCTCTAGGTTATATTTTCACATCCCAGTAGAACAAAATCCTGGGACAATTCTTTATGACACCATTTGCCGTGACAGGGGAAGTCTTTAAAATTATTAGAGAGCCATTTGTTACAGTGATTGGTCAATAAGAAGGAGGAGAAGCTAACTTTATCAGTAGCCTGAAGGATAGTTCTAGAGTTGACTCTGCCAGAGTGGAAGAAAATAAAATGCTAGTTTAGTGTAACAATCCATGGAAGTAGTTGGGATCACAAAAGAGCCATCTTCACTATAAACTAAACTGGATTAGCCAGAGGCAAAATACTTTCATCAGTCACTGATTGCCAAACCTTTTTTTTTTTTTTTTTTTTTAATTCAGAAAGCTTTAGAAAGTGGATAAAGAGAAATGTTCTGCTTTAAAGTGTTCGAATATCAGTTCCTGCAGGCACTCTCTGGGGATTAGAATACTGTTTAGCAATTCCCTGATTGGGGGATTTGGAAATCTGAACTGCAGGACCGCATGCTAGAAAATAGTTATTGTTGTTGGCAAAATAGCAGCAGTAGCTCTTGGGCCAAGTTTCTTTCACTTTGTGAAAGTCCAAGGCACCTTTAGAGAAATAGTATCTTGGATTTGGGCTATAGGTAGCATCAGTGTTGCAAAGTTCATTGGACTTTAGTTCTCTTGCTGGAGCAAAGAGGTAAGTCTCTTCCCTGATCTTACTACATGCTTTTGCTAGTGGAAACTTTCTACCATAGGTCTCTTCCCTGATCTTACTACATGCTTTTGCTGGTGGAAACTTTCTACCATAGTGGCTGTGCTAAGGTAGGAGTTGTTCCCCGAGCTGTGTTGTGCAGAGTCCTGTGGCAACATGAAGTCACTGAGGACTTCCTTGACTTTTGTTTCAGTAATTTTCTCTGGAGCTTTTATTCTCTATCAATGCATGTCACCCAATAAGAGCCACGAGAACTTGTTCCTTTGTGGCACCCACCCAAAACAAGGTAAAATGTGGAGGTAGTAGCTGGGAATCACTTTGTTGTTAAGGCCATAGCACTACAGAAACTTGTTAGGAGTTATTTCAACACATAAAACAGGGAACCTTGCAACCCTAAAGTGGTACCCCACAGTACTGGCCTCTGATGGGCTGGCTCCCCTTGATGCATGGGGGATGACAGCACTTTCTGTGGGTGTTAGGTCAAGATGAAACATGTCTTACCTCATCAGCATCGATTCCATATCTTCTACAGCCACCTGTTGTATTTGGCATTGTAGGATGGATATTTATTGAAAGGTAAATGCACACAGGCTCTATTTTGGTATCCTCTTGAAGGGAATTTCTTTGTCCTTGCTTCCTTTGGCTCATCTTCACATGAGAAACTATTTCAGAAACAGTGTTTGAATATGAGCATAAAGCATTCCTCAGCTGGCTGATGTTCTTGGTAAACCGTCAGCAGTACTGTGTCCTGAAGATATCAAGAAGGTATATGGAGACAGAAGGCTGAGTTACTGTTAGTAATGGGAAGTGGTTTTAAATAAGTTTATTTAGTTAATATAAAAACTACACCTTTGAAAATAACCTGTATATCATGCATATCACACAGCAAAGCAGATGCTCCCTTTTTTGGTAATCTGTCATGTATTTTTATGTTTTCTGTCACCTGTTTGCAAACTTGGAGATTGAAAAATAGGACAGCAAATGTATTAGATTGAACTGTTTCCTGAGAGCACCCTTTGTCTTCTGCCTCATTTCAAATGTGGGCACTTATGCTACTTCATGAATGGTAACTGCTTATATACGTGGTAAGTAGTGAGTGTTCTCACTGATGTAAATTGATCCAGTGCTGCTGAAGGGCTTTGGTCCCATTGTAAGTAAGTTACAAGCAGTATGGTCATTTTGAATAGGAGACATTCATCCAACTCAGTGACAACTCAAAGCTTAAATTCCCTTATAATTCCAGTCTGACCCAAAGAGCTACTGAGAGCTTTTAAAAATTCATTCTAACATCTTATCTTTGGGTAGCTTAAATCATGGTTTGTTTTGGTTTAGTGGTTTTCTTCTTTTTAGTTAAAACACCTAAAAATAATGAACCTTTATTAGCTTGGCAGAAAAGCATCTTCTTTCTTCATCATAACTCACAATAGTCAGAACCTTCAGACTTCTGTGAAGAGCATAATTTCTTAAAAATCTTAGGTTTGGTTCAGTAAAGCAAGTACAACAATTCTGTTTCTTAAAACCAAAACAAAGCAAAAAAACCCACCCATTAATTATCATGAATTTTCAAGCCTGGTATGTGACAGGTCCGCAGTTTCAGAAATGGCAGTTTTACACTTCTGGGAAACCATGATCCTGAAGTGGCAGCCTTCCCAGCATGAAGTATTCCTGTCTTGTCAATGAAGCTTTGAAAGGAACAAATGCTGTTTCATCAGTATCTTGAAAAACTCAGTGCTAGTTGCATTTTGTGTATGCTTTAAATAACAGAGAAATTATGTTATATGATGGACTAGCAATTAAAGGGCAGAGTTTGTTGTCATCTTTGTCCATTGCCTTGCTGGTGTCTAGCTGCCAGAATTCTATGCCAAGCACAGAATTTCCTCACAGGCACGATCTTGTCCATATTTTATTCCATACCTTTAGACAGGACAAAAAGTTTGTTCCAAGTTGTGCTGTCCCTTTTTTAGGCATCTTCCAAAAATTAGGACAGAAGAGATGAGCCTCCTGCAGATGGTGCATACATTTATTCTGAAGGGTTGATGACCAGTTTGCTGCCATTCAGTGATCTATGCTGTGGTGAAAGTGAGTTTTGCTATATGCAGATTTTCCTGGTGTTTTACTGTATTGCCAAAGAAAAACAGTTTAGGAAAAAGAAAGCTAACTCAACACTGTTGCTGTTATGAGTTTGGATGTGTAGGCAGTGATTATAGAACCTCCATCTCTGTTATGTTGCTGTATTTTGGTCTAATAGCTAGTCAAGAAGCTCTATAGCTGTGTTCCAACTAACTGTTAACCAGTGTCTTAAAATGTCTGTAAGGGCCAATTTCCATTTAACGTGCCGTCCTCTTCCCATCTAGATTCAAATATGAGACAGAAAATGACACTCTTACATTACCTGCTTTCTTAAAAGAAAACCCTCTGTCATTGGATAGTTAGTGTCCTGAAGTCCTATTTATTACTTGATGGATCTATGTACAGTTACTGTATGCCACATGTATGAATTTCTGTGCTGATGTTCTCTGATATTTGTTATTCCTGTATGTAGTTCACCAGAGTTCACCAGAGAAGGCCTGTCTTGGATAAATGTAACAAAGGATTTCAGTGACTGTTAGTAGACTGCCTCTTTCTCTCTCTCTGTACTAATATCCACCCCTTTTCAGGCAGCAGTATATTTGCTACATAGCTAATTTCATCGTGCACAAGAAATAGCAGTAAGAGAATACATTGAGACAATTGCTTCTTCTTCATAGGAAAATCCTGGCCTTAGGGAAACATTTAAGCAGCATTTTCTAAGGTCTTATTTAGAACCTAATCATGAGGGTTTTCTCCTTCCAGAGGCCACATACAGGGTATGAGCTCAAAGCAGGGGAGTATGCTACCAATGCACTGTGAGAAGAGCCTCAGTGGAGCTTGCAGGAACGTCTCTGACAGCGATGCCTGTACCATTGAGGTATAGGAGGTCTAAGTGAGTACCACAGGGTGTCTCCAAAACACCTGGAATATCACACTCCCAAGTAGATGTAACTGTTAACAATAACCCAAAGTAGAAATGAATGTTGGCTTTACTAAGCCAGCAAGCTAGGACTTGTCTTCACTTAGTGTTAATAGGAGGTCACTAATTTGTCTATTGTATGCAAGAATATCTGTGAGTGTCGATGACAGTCAGACTGCAGCTGGATGACTTGGGGAGGTGTGGATGGAGCTTTGGAGCTGCTCAAGCTACTTACTACCTTACCTCAAGTGATGAAAGGTTTCCCATTCCTACTGGTAGCCCCACCTTTATTTCAAAACCCTATGTCCTTCAGACTTCTCTGCACCTCCCAGTGTTGATTTTCAAACATTAAGGAACTCGTACCTTTATGTAGGTGATTCATTCCTTCCCTATCACTTCTCTCCTGACATTTGAAATTGGATTTTGCGGAGGTACCACTTGCCTCTAACTGATAAGAAATGTTTGTTTCTGGCAAGATGGATTTTCTGTCTTGCTCCTCTCCTCTCTCCCTTTATCTGCCCCCTTTCGCATTGTTCTTGCTGTTCTTTGTCTTAATTTTTGTCTTCTCCCCCACCCCCGCAATTTTCTTGTCTACATTTTCTGTACTTTCTTTTCTGTTTTTTGCATGTCTCTTCACTCTCCCCTCACAGACATTTCTGCAGCCAGCCTACATGCCTGAGTCCCTCATCCTGGCGCTGATGCAATGGCTACACAGTTTGCAGAAAAGAAAGTCCAGCTTCCTTCTGCCATCTCTGGCCTGTGTGTCACAGTCAGTTCTGATTCTCTTTTCCAGAAACATGTTGGGTTCATTGGATTTTTCAGTCAGGATCTTTTTTCTTTTTTTTTTCCCCCCAGTCAAAAATTGATTTGATTGGTTGGGACCAGCACGTGTGGTTTGAGATCCTGGTTCAAGCTATTGCCTTCCAGTTTCCAGAGAGGACTTATGCCCTGGTCATAATTACTTGTCAGAGTTTCATTTTTAGTAAATAAGGGCTAGTTGAAGCCAAAAAACCCCAGGCCAAGTAAATTGTAGGTTAGGCCTTTGCCTGGAACAAGGAGATCACAGGAGTATTAATGAATTAGCCACCAGGCTAGCTGCCACTCTGTAGTCTTTGCTGGTTTATTTTCCAAATTAAACCTGTTTTCTATTGTGCCCATTCTTCTCTTTCCAAATTGCAGGACAAATAAATACCGTGTTTGGGAATGGAGAGTTACTTTGACCTATCCTCTGGGTGTAGGCATGAGTTGCTTGGGAAGGAGCAGATACAGACCAGCCCAAGCTCTGGGGAACACTATCATCTTTGCTCTGTCCTTATGTGAGTCTAAGGGAGTTATGCTTTTCCAGCGGGAGTAAAAGGGTGTTAGGAAGGGGATTTGTACTGAGAGCAGAGTAAAGCAGAGCTGGAGCCTGAAAACTCTGTCTCACTTGAAGAAGGGGTTAGAAGAGCAGCCCAGATCATAAGACTGGATAGAGCAGAGAAATGCAGAAATGGAGCTGAAAGATGAGTGATGGGGGGAAGGGGAGGGAGGGAGAGTAGCTGGGTCTGCTGGGATAGCTACTGTGGGCAGCTGAGGACACCCAGCAACGGAGCAGGCAAGACCTGGTATCAGGGAAGACGGAGATAATGAAGTGTGTAGGGGCTGGATCAGAGTGCTGGAAGCAGAAAGACGTTGCTGTGGCATGTGGGGCAGCAAAGAAGTGGGCCCAGGAATGGCTGGAGCTTGAAATTGCATGCTGCTTGGCAATGCTTCAGTCTCTTCTTTTGTGTGCCTTGGTGTGATTTTCTATCCTGTGCACTTCGGGGCTTACAGACTGGGCTGAGGGAGAAGGGGAAAGGCAGCCCGCTGAGATTTGCAGCCCTTCTCACAGCAGGCTGTGTTGCTGGCCAAGCATCCATGGCAGCCTGCCTTTGTTAGTTGAGCTTGTCAGGCTCACACCAGCACCTTTCAGAGCTGAAAGAGATCTGAACTGCGTGGCTCCTTTGTTTAGTAGGAATCACAGAGGCAAAACCAAGAGCAGCAATACTGCACAGCAACCCCCTGTTACCTTCCTCTTTGATATTATCTTTTCTTATGTGTGTGTGCTTGACTGTGACTCTCAAAGGATAATTCATTAAAAAAACGTTCTTAGGAAATGTAGCCACATAGAGTGTCTTACAATCTCACTACTGTCACTGTACTGTTCATTCAGGACGAGAGACTTTTATCAAGTCTTTAATTTATCTCAAAGTTGTATTCCATCATTGCTCTATTTCCAATTCCATTTTTATAATAACAAGACTTTCTTTTATTTACATTGGTGAAGCCTTGAATTCATAAACTGTCAGAGTAATTTTAATGTAAAATAAGGCTTTATCACTGCATATAAATATATTTAGCCTGAGATTCATTCTGAGTAACCTTTTGTGGGCTCAGAATAAATGTAGCACTTTTTATGTGTACATGCCACTGGATTTAAAATGAGCTTTATGGCATTCATTGCCATTGTTAGATAATGGGGGGAAATATGGGGAATATTTTCCCAGTGTTTAAGGCTGTACCACTTTGAAATAATAAGCCTTTCTCTCCTACTTCAAAGTAATTTTATAGATAGGTTTAAAGAACACTGCGAGTTTGTCTACTGCATTTCTAAGTTTTATACTCAGCCAGAAAAAGACACTTTGGAAAACACTTTTTATTCATTATTGTTTGTATTAAAATACAGTCTGTGGACCCTGACAAGCATCAAAGCCTCACTGTGTGCTCTGTGCTGAGCATTGCTAGGTAGGGATAGTTCATGGCAGGGAAGGTATGGTTGGATATTCCAAGCAGAAAATGTTTCCTCATTCTTCTTCCGTTTTGCAAGGAGGATATTGTCACAGACAGATAATGCCTATGATAGACATATCAGCCTCCAATTTCAGTGTCTCATTACCAACCGAGAAGACAGGTTTCCGAGGGAGCTAAGCCAAGGTCACAAAGGAAGTTTACAGCAGAGCAAGGAACTAGACCCAGATTCCCACCAGGTCCAGCATGCACATTGACTTGGCTAAAACTTCCTTGCGTGTCTTGCTTGCTGCTGAATTTTTCGTTCAGCTTGTTCAATTTTATTGGCAAACTTGTTTGGTCCCCTCCTTGAGCAGATATTGCTGATGCTATCCTTTCTCTTGGAAAAGTTTGGAGAAGTTCTGTCTGGTGCTATTAGCTCTGCAGGAAACGTTCCAATCGATTTATCAATTGTGCTATAAAATGAACTGTGCAACTGCTGTATTTTTATTAGAGAAGTGACACAGACACATTTTGTCACAAGATTTGCTCAATAGCTGTTTCACCAGGAACTAGGAGTACCTTTCAAGCGAGAGCGCCTCTCAGTTATGGATATCCTGTCTTGTTTTTAGTTTTCTTGTCACAAAAAATATATGGCAACTACCAGCTTAGGTGAAATTGTTAGTGGCTGAGGCTTTCTGACCTGCATGAAAGAAGTACAGAAAGAAAGAACTGAGCAAACAGTGGGTGGGTTGGCAAGCCTGTGCCTCCAAGTTCCTTTGGTGCTGTGTAAGGGAAAGGTGAAATCTGGTGGAAACTAACACTGCTAGGATGATATTGTGGGCACGGGGGGAAAATAGCTGGTCACATCCATTTTGTCTATATGAAACACTGACAGCGTTCAGCTTGTGGTGTCCATCTCCTTGGGGATCTGTATCCAAGCGCCTAAAGATCTGCAAAAAGCAACAGAAAGAAGCAAGCATTGTGTGGGTAGGCTTAAAGTAAATGCACTTAAGGGACTTGCAGCTTCTGTGGAAAATGCCTGGCAGTACACAGGTTGGAGACTATTGGAAACTGCTACACATGTATGCAACCATCACTTTTGCGTGCATAACACAGAAGTGTGAGTTGCATCTCCTAGACATTTTACATGCACATGAGTGTATGTTCTAAATTTAGTACATCTTCATCAGCCAATGTTTTCTGTGCACACTGCATGTGGCTGATGGGGTGGGTGGTTTCAGTGGGTGCCCTGTGTACTCAAACACACATTTTCTATAGACAATACCTGATCTTTTTCATTATTGTGGAGTCAGGATTCCTGGGGAGGCTATTACTAAGCCTTTCTGGGTCAGACCCCATCATGACAAATATCAGTGATGTTACTCCAAAGTCAATGTACTGGCACTGATTTAAGGTTTGACCTCGTCTTAGCTATATTCTTTTGTGAATGTGTTTCTGTCACTGATGTACTCCACTAACTGCCTGCTAGTGTATTGGAATTGGTTACCAATGAACTGATTTCATGGCTGCTTGTAGAAAATGCATTTCTTAGACTATTTTTGACTACCTTTGTTCCTTCCTTTCTGGCAGATTGTGCTTTTGATGTGTTTGTAATCATGTATTATTCCTTCACAGAAACGTTTGGAATCTCCTTTCACTTCTAAGGCAAGCTGTCAGCTCTAGGGCTGTTGCTGGTTTTGTACTCCTGTTTTGCATAGCTTTAATGTAAAGGGCAATTGCTCCCCCCCCCCCCCCCCCCCCCCCTTCCTTTTTCCTTTTTTCTTTTTCTGGGAGGGGTGTGGGTGGGTGGGGAGGTGTCTGTGGGGTTGTTTTATTGTTTTTCCTTTTTTGGGGTTTCCTTCCTTCCCAGTAATGGAAGCGTTGTTCTATGATTAGTATCCTGATTGGCAGATAATGGAATTGAGCTACAGCCCCTTAAGTGCAAAAGCTTGCTCATTACCCATTGCATCTGGCTGTATTTCATAGTGTTATAAAGAAATTTTATTTTGCTGGGGTAAAAAGATCTAGTAATTGAGTTCATGCTAAAATATTTATTTTCCTGCTCATCTTATCCAACACTAGCAGATGGCTGACAGGCACACAGTGCTTAAAACTTTGAATGAGATCTGCAATGTTATTGAAAATAATAAAAATCTGGATGCCATTTGATTCAACCTTGATAAATAGTGGAAGACTTCTGGGTAGTGTCCAGATCGAATTCAAAGTGTAACTGGGAAAAGTCCCAGTGACAACAAAGAACTGGAAAGGTATTCTTTTTTTTCTTTCATTTTTTTTTTTCTTGTATGTTGAAGCCAGTTGGGAGTGTTATGGTAATCTTGTCAAATCACTTGAATGTCAAGAATTTTCATAGATTCCTCTCTTGCAGCATCTTTTGGGTTTGATTTGGCATAGCTGTGGGTTTAGCGGTTCACCTGGACAGTTTCTTGACACTTGGACACATGTAAGCAGTGTATTTCAGTGGTTTTGTGACATTAATAACTAAAAACACCAGTGTGAAAATGGTTTGCAAAGTTACTTCCCTACAGCAGATTCAGAAATATTTTTACTATGGTAAGCACTTAAGGCATGTGTAAGGAGTTCAGATGCGTATCTCGGTTTTTGCCCCAGCAGGCACTTGGGGCACATTCAGAGCACAACAAAAGTGTAACAGTTGACACAGGAATAGGCGCATGCAGTGACCTCTGCATGCTATTACTTGGCAACTGAACACCTTCCTCCTCTGGTGCCCATGGTGGAATATTTTTTGTAGTGTCACCTCTCTCATGAGCAAGCAGCTTTCAGAAAGGCTTTCTCTGAGGCTGTGTACAGTAAGAGCCAGGCAACCTCACTTTGGAGGTGCAAACAGAGAGTGGGACAAACTTTTCATCACACTTAATGGTGTGTACTGGCACCACACAAAATAGTGAAACTCAAAACCAAACAAAAAAAGTGGATCCCACCAAAGCATGTCCTCCTCAGTGTGAATTTGTCTGAAGTGTCCCAATTAATTCTGCCAGAAGATTGATTTTTATGCCCTAGTTTTACTCTAAACTACAGAGCTGGCATTTTTTCCAATTTCTGACAGCCCTAAAATGCCGGTTACTCTGAATGGGAGGACAGTGGTGGAACCAGCTCCAGAACAGAGCTTTTGCAGGCAGCTGAGCACGTTGCCTGCAGACACAGGAACAGGGACCGGCTGTGTCAGCCTATCTCACCCAGTACTGTCCCCACAGCAAGGGGGGAATGTGGCAAATATTCAGGGAGGGATTTTAGCAAACATAACGTGTTTTGATTGACCTGTCCCTTGGATAGCTTCCCAGCTTTGGCAGTCTCTAGCTAAGGGTCTACCTAGATCAGTGTTGCAACCAGGCTGCTGTATTCAGTAGTACATGAGAGATCTGGACTCCAGGCGTTTGGCTAAACCACTTTTTAATCCAGTTATTTTTCAGCTTGTACAATATCCCATTGCACTGTATGGAAGGAGTACCTCTTGTTTCTTTTGGATTTGCTGCACATCATTTCCCTGGATGCCTCCATCTCGCTGATAGGAGGAAAACCAGTAGACAGTAGTTTCATATTCATCTTCCCCCCACTCATGATCTTACAGAACTTTATTAAAATACCCCTCTGCCATCTTCCCTCCAAGCTCAGCTCTCTGTATCTGTAGATCCTCTTCTTAAGCCAAGCAGCACTGATTACTTTTGATATCCCTCTTTGCTAGTCTGTATCCTTGAGATGGGCTGGTCAGAAAAGTGCTTGAAGCCTTGATGCCAGTGCACCAGGAACACAGATGGAGATGTAATGGGAGCACTACATTTTCCCATAGAAGCAACACAGATATCAGCAACAATCATCCCTGGTTTAAAAATAAATCCTCCCCATGGCTACTTACAGAGCTGATAGGTCATCCTGAGAGATTTACAATGATATGATTTTCTTATACCATAGGTAAATAAATTTCAGATGTACGAAATGAAAGTTATTCTGAACTGCCTTTAAATTCCCTGTACTCAAAATAAGAAGCCCCCAAAAAATTAAATACCTGAGTCACTTATTAGGGACAGCATTTTTATATGCTTTATCTTGATTTAAATTGAATGTGTCATGTGGCATTAAGCAAAATGTGAGTTGTATCTTGAAAGACAGCATAACTCATAAATAGTGTAGCCATAAGCCAGTTGATGGCTTACTTATAACTAGGCAAATCTAATATCTTGCATAGCTGTAGGGTATGTGATTTTCTGTATATACTCCACACTCCTGTCATTGTTTGTTGTAGAGGATAGTGAATTTTCTAGTTGCCATGAGCTCATTTCTTGCCTTAATGCAGTTAATATAGATGAATATATTTTTAAGGATTCTTTGAAATGTTGTTCATATTTTAACAGTTTTCTGAATATAGTCTTCCCATGGCAGAGAGAATCTGTGGGGAAAATGACTACAGGCCAAAATATTTACTGAATTACAGACTATTTATTACTGAGTTTATTTAAAAAGATCCATATGAGGCTTCGGATATTCTGGCCAGTCTCAGAAAGATATACAACTAGATATGAAATTTCTTGCAAAGTAAACTACCTCATAACAAATGGCTTTATTGAAATTTCCTCAGAAAGATTTAAAGGTGAATGCCAGGAAAAATTATATTGTAACCGTAGTCTGGCTTTTGTCAGGAGAGGAGACAAAAAACATATTTCGGAAGCAGTTGCAAGGATTAATATGAAAAATAATGTTACATCCATGTGTATATATTTGAATTGACAATGAAATGCTCACTCAATGAAGAAATAAAAAGTGTCATTTTCAGTTATTTGACATGCATCTAAACAAGACACTGGATATTGTAGAAATAATCCCATTAAATAAAAATAATAGTAATATTATATTTTTTTATACTTCTGAATAAAACATCTGAAAAAGTTCTGATCAGTTCATGGGCCTTTCATAAGTACCAGCATTTGCTGACATCAAAAACTGTTTTGTGGTTTATTACCAGGGCAGGTTTATAAATGCCCTAAGAAATAAATCACCAAAACCATTTACTTGTCTTCAAAGCAGCAGAAGGAAATAATTGACAACAAAACAGGAAGGTGTACTTTAGACAATACAATTATATAAACCAAGTTGCAGAGAATGACTTTACCATTAAAATGCCTTGGGAGTCTCAAAGTTCTGATATAAACTACCACTACTGTTTGGGTTTTTAAAATTATTTTTAAAAGAAAAGTGCTTGCAATTACATGTAGTGTCACCTGCATATACACACACATACACAAATATAGGAAGCATTTAAAAAATTGAAGATAGTTCTGTCTTTCAGAGCTTGTTTAACTTACAGCTTTGCTTTTGAATGTACCACAGCCCCTTATGTCAATAGGACCATGTAAAAAGACCTTCCATGTGAGTGAAAATAACTGTATGCCTGTACCCTTAATCAGATGTAACACCTACTGGTCAATGATATGTATCAGTGGTGGAAAAAGTGCTACCGCATGCTTTATTTCTGTGCTAGAGAGAGAAAACTAGGAGAGCCTGGGGATGGGAATTAGAAGAGGAAACCCATGATGGGTTTCTCCTTTCACTTGCCCTCCTTACGATGAAGCAGCTCCAAACAAAACAAGAGGTCGCTCTACCTGTGAATGCCCATTCCTTATATAGAACATCTTTGCTCCTTGATTAATGGCACATTTCCCTGTGATTTATAACCATGCCTGCGTTCAGGTGGCATCAGAATAGCAAGGGGAAAAAACAAATGAGTCAAGTTTATTAATAGGGAAACTATGTAGCTGCTTGTAAGGTTTTGCTCAGATTCCCATAACCACTATCCGCATAAGAAGCAAAATGTGTCCAAAACACAGAAGCCCAATGAAAGTTCAGCACCGGCTGGTGCGAGCCACGCTGCATGTCGAGCTTGAGCCTGAGCTCACAGCTTTCAGTCACCGACACTGCCCTTGCCATGTCCTGCTGGTACAGCCTGGTTTGATGCCTTGTCTGGTGGGACTTGTAACTTGTCCTTCTGTTCAGCACAGGCAATGTTTTTACTAAAGGGCCCTAAAAGAAGTGCATGGCAAAGGAGGAGAAAACAACAGTGGGGAGTAAAGGCAAGGCAGATTTTCTTAAGAAGGAAGGAATGGTTTTAAATAGTGTTTTGATCCCACTTTTGCCAGCACTTATGGCAGAAGGACATCCTTCTCAAGCTGCCTGATGAAGGTTTCTGTGTTGAGGAGGCCTCCACATTGTTTTGGAATGTCTGATAAATCTTCCATACATTTGTTTTTCTTGTTAGTGTAATTACTTACCTAGAACACATTTTAAATCTGAGAAAATGACGTTGGCTTTATGCAGTTTCACTTACCTGCCTGCCTTCCTAAAAGCATCACAGTGAGCATGGCAGTTGACAAGAGAAGCAGGCAAGGCTGACAGTGCCAACTGCAGCTGATTTGCAGTGGAGATCTGTATCAGCAATTGCATATGGACATGACTGACAGTTGCAATGGCACCTTTACCCTTTTGATTTGTTCAGAGTTAGGTGTGTCCCCTCCACTCTTCATCATTTAGCAGACCTGAAGATGTGCTTCGGGGGGTTCCAGACATTGAGGCATTGATATTCTTCTACTGGATGCTCAAACTGACATTTAGACACAAGAAAGGGGAATTTACCAAGCTCTTGGGTGACCTGAGCCGTGGCAGTCTCCATTGCTGCAGGGTGCCTGGGTGCACAGACCCACTTGCCCAATTATCAGCTCTGCAGTGGTCTGGCTTGCAAACAAAAGAAAAAATTGGCCTCCAGCTTTGAATAGGAGCTGGAGACTGAAACTGTATTTAAATCCAGTGAGGTGCATAGTAACATCCATAGGTGAGCAGACACCTCTGAAACGTTTTCTGTTGTACCTGTCCTGACACTTGTAACCATCTGTCCTTAATTTCATTTATCCATGGGACCATATCCTCTGTGAGTCATCTCCTGTTGAGTGCCCCAGATCATTGTACAGGTGGTGGATTGGAGTATAAGTGCATTCTCAAGATACCACTCAGAGGAGTTTCTGTGATATTTCCCTGCTATGGGAAGCAGGTTCTGTACTTGTCACTGGTGTCTTCATTTTCTGTAGAAAAAAGTTTGGAAATGTTTGTGGGGAGCCCCTGTGTTTTGTCATCTGCAGGCAGGCCCAATGGATTAGAGTGGCTTTAATGTGGCATTAGGTTTGATATGTCGCCTGGGAAGGCTGTCTGCACGGTGCTCATCGGACAGCTATTTGCACTGGCACTGGGGGACCACAGCTTTCCAGAGGTTTTGCAGGTGTAGAATTAGGTGCCTGTGTGGGAATTTCAGACTTGGAAAATCTAGAACGAATATATTTGGGAACAGCTTTGATTATGGTGTATTTTAGTCAGGAGGAACTGAGCTGTTTAGAATTCTCTTGGCTGAATTAAGTGGAAGTAAGGCCATAATAAGAAAGGAGAGCAGGATTTGTTGTTTACCTTTGCTGGTGTCACTGCTAGTCTCAGTCATCCTGGGCCATGTTTTGATGCCCCAGAGATAAAGGCAATACACAGTAACCACTCTGACCTGTGTTTCTTCCTGTTGAACATTACTCAGACCCTCAAAATTATTTAGACATCGAATAGGTCATCTTCACCTGTGAATTTGTTGAGTGTAGGAAGTTTTTTTTTAAAAAAAAAAAAAAAGTTGTGCTTTTTTCCCCTGATCTTTACATTTAAGTCTATTTATTTATATTAATTTTCTTAAAAAGATACTTGAAGTCTGCAGAGGACCAAAAAAGGACACATGCCAAAGGTTTGCCTTCAACACTTTTTTTTAGTTGGTGTTAATTTTTGAGCCATTATTTGAGCAGCTGTCCAGGGCAGGAGAGTTCAAGCATGCTTCTCCTGTGCCACTTGCACTCTGAGACTGTAGTGAAAGAAGAGAAGTCTACAAATTGTTAAGTATTTGGCAGTGCCTTCTAGTTGTATTAGGTTATAACTGCATCAGTCGCATGATTAAGAGGAAGTGACAGGTAAGCAAAATGAGTACAAAAGGCTCATGCTGTTAATAGCAAATGTCGCTGTGTCATACATACTGTACATGCACACCAATGCTCTCTCTAAACGTACATGCAAAAGAAAGAAGAAGCAAGAAAGGGAACATCTGTGTATTTGTCAATACGTGTTCATGTGAGTTTAGACAGTTTGTGTATTGTATACGTTGATCCTTACCTTATTTCTGTATGTGGAAACCAATATACTCATGGAATTGTGGCGCAGGTAGTATATATGCTGGAGAGAGATGGAGCGTAGTGATGCTTTTGTACAGCCCATTGGCCTTTTTACTTGCTTGAAGTTTTCTGTACAGGCATTTTTATTTTTATTTTTTCAATTAAATGGCTTTTGGAAAGGTATTTATCACTTTTTAAAGGATTTTGCTTCTCTGTTTTCTTGCAAGCTCTGAATGAATCCAAGTAAAATATGAAGGTTAAATACTGAGAGTAGAAATTACTACTTTTATAGCTTTGCTTTCTAAATTAGTATTCTTTGTGTGTTGTATCATTTTAGAACCACTTTTAAAAGTTAAAAGTTCTAGAACTAAGTAAGAGAGCTTTCACAAATACACAGTGAGTATACTTGTGTATACACAAATAGATGTTGGTCTATAACACATGCAAGGGGACGGAAACACCTCGAGGTGGCAAGGCTGCCTGTCACTTCTAAGAGTCAAGGAGTTATCTGGTTAGGCTCACAACCTGGAGTGAGTCAGAGAGGCAGAAGCCTGACAGCCCATTTTGGGATGTGTGAAAGAAGGTGAGATTGTATGAGAGCCAGACCAAAGTGTCTCTTCCTTCTGCCAGTCCACAGCCGGGGAGAGCAGAGTTCTGCTCATCTGTTGTTTCAGAATCAGTCATGCCAAGCCTACTGGCTGCTTTTAAAAATCTCCACTTGGCTAAGAGCCACAGGACATACTGTATTTCAGAGACATGAGTTGTACAGATGCAGAGGATGGTGAGGTTTCTTGCAGAACCCAGAATTACATTGCCAGGGGAGACCTGGCCTAAGTGTACAACAGGACAAACTGGTGCTGTTGGTCTCCTGCTTGTATCCTTCCTCCCATATCTTGGGATTTTAAAGGAGGACTGCATTACTGACAGTTGCTGAGCAGGGATGCGGCATCTGAAATTCTGGAGTATTGTGCTGGTTAGGCTATTCCTTTTGCTCACATGGCAGTCTGTGTTCTGGCCCTCTGGTTACTCGTATCAGTGTCAGTGTGGTCCTGTGTAATGGTGTTTGGGGCTGGGAGGAGAGTTCAGTTTATATTTTTAGAATATCAGAACTTATATTTGTATGCGTACATATAGACCATATCTGAATGAAAGTGAAAACACGCAAAAGCAGAGATTGCAAGTTGAGCATTGAAAGTAAAACAATGTTCAGGAGATAATATCACCAAGTAACATTAATTCCCCTGTCTGTTTCTAAACCAGTACTGTCATACACTGTTAATGGTTGCATTCACAGAGGAAGATGGAGTGGGCTTTAATACTGGGGATTCACATGAGATGCTGGCATAAATCCTAAAGAAGAGTCGAATTTTGCATCCTTGAGATGCCCAAGTTAAGTGCATTTTGAAAATATAGAGAATAGCTTGAGCCTGTCTTGTTGTATTTTCACACATATAAAATGAAAATGCCATTCAGCTTTCGTGCTACCATATATAAAGGTTAAATCTATGTATATCATTCACTTATAGGCCCTTTGGAAGGAGGTTTCTTCTGCCAGTTAACAGCAGTTAAAAGCTTTATGTTGAGGCTGGATAGAATGTTTTAATTTCTGTATATTTATAGTAATCAAACTACAAAAAGACAGGGCAACACTTCCCAGTTTGAGAGTACTTAATGTGTGTGAACATACAAGAAGGAGCTGCTGTCTTTATTTCACTTCCAAAAAGTCATCTTCTTAAAAATGTTCTTTTTGAATTTTCTAACCATGTGGCCAGATAATCAAGACTGATGAAAACTCAAGTGGCCAAGGAGGAAAAACATCACTAATTTCTTTTTCCTAAAAGGACAATCTGGATGTTTAGTATTGGCATACCTGCTTACAGGTGGTTTGAAGCTGGCTTGAGTGCCTGATGCAGAGGCACCAGAGCTGGTCAGCCAGGCTGTCAGTGATATCTTTCTGACTGCAATTGAAGTTAGAGGCTGAGCTTCTCTTTATTTTGCACAGTCTGACGCTGCAACTTCATATCTTGCGATGCTGTATTGATTAATATTGTACAAGAGATGGTGTGTTGGTTTTTTTTCTAGGAAGCATACCTGTACAAGTCAAATATTAATGCCTAGGGTATTCTGTAAATAGTGTTCATAATCCTGCTTTGAAGCAACTTTCTGTGAAGCCACTTTCCACTGTTTCTTAGAGAAAAACAAATATATAACAGAACTCTGAAACTCCTTTCCAATATTTCATTTGACGGCTTTCAAGCGTCATCCTGGGAGCAATGAGACAAGAAAAGAGTCTTTTCTTCCTTCAAGGTCTGCAGTGAACAGTGTAAAGCTACGCACAATGGATTTGGAAGAAGCTTTATATATTATGACAAGCGAGTGTATCTCCAGGGTGCTCTGCCGTTGTGGAATGTAGTTCTAAGCCAAATCATCCATTAAGTCACTGAATGTGGTAAAATTTCTCAGGTTGCTGGAGATGAAAAGTAGATGAAGAGACACCCATGACTCAGTTCTTACAAATGCAATGAAGTAAGATTATCAGCCTAAATTGTCCCTATTGATCAACAGTGTAATCATACAATTATAACCTCTGTGAATCTGCAGAGCTTTGGGACTGTGTTGGGTGGAAGGAGTCTGACTGACGGGTTTAGGGTCATGTACTCAATCTCAGTCTCAAACTGTTCCAGCTGAAAAAAGAAAAGAAAGCATATGTACTCCTTGCTCCTGGGGAGGTGTTCACATGGTCAGGAAATGCATGATTGCGATGCTGTTTCTACACAGAAGGAGAATTATTGTTTTTTTTCTTCCCCAGTTTTCATCCCCTGCTCTCTCAGTTTCCCTTTTCTTACTAAGCCCTGAAATTCAGTCTTTCAAAATTTGCTATGTCAACCAAAGGAGGGAATGGCTCTCTGGCTGTATTATTTCTGTTGTGTTGAAAATTATTTAGTGTTGGCATACCTACACTGATGTGCATCCATGCATTCATACATCCGTACCTTCACCTTGCCTTCCAGTATTGATTAAAAAATAGCCTGATAAAGATTTTTAAAATCAGGTGAATGAGTTGTCTTCTCACTGATCAGAGGCCAGTACTACTGTCAGTACTTTGCTTGTGAATGCCTGCCATGAAAGAGATAGTAAATACCTTATTTCATTTTAATTTGCTGTCAGTGTGTGTGTGCTTGTCTGAATACTTTTCTACCTGTGATCTACTGCTTAGATTATGTCTTTGACTTCAGAAATATTTAGTTAATCAACTTTCCTGTGAAAGGACCACATTTCATAAAAAAAAAAGATTGCTAAATTAATTAAGGATGAGAAACAAAATGAAGTGCAACAGCCTGAGTAGGAGACAGAAAGTATAGAGCAAACCCAGTATCAAATACTATGAGAATATCTTGGCAAAAAAGAAAATGCACTGCAGTAATCAAAATGGCTCATCATTAAAGGATGTCTATGGAATTTTTTTCAATAGAGAGTGCACTTAATAAATACATACATTTATGCTGGGGAAATACTCATTATAAAGAATCTTTTCTGTGTGCATTTAGGTACAATGCCTTCCAAAAAGGGGTCAGTAATTCCTGTCCTGTAGAAGTTTGCTGTCTGGTTTTTGAGTCTTAGAGAGAGGTGAAAAACTGAAAAACAGTCGAGACTTTTGCAGTTAACACCACCAGAAAATGGGAGGCTGCTAAGCTCTGTGCCCGGATCTTAACCTTGGTAGAGAGGGAATACTTGGAGAACTGAACCTTCAAAAATTAGGAGGTCATTTAGGCTTAACAAGTATACTAAAGAGTCTATGCTAGGAGCTATAGCAAGGGGTAGCCAAAAAGCATGTGATGGGGGGACTGGGGGTAATTTACAGTGTCTTATGTCACAATGCTGCAAGGCACATTCCCCAGTAGTAAAACGCCCTGCAGATGCTATAACTTGCTTCAGCATGCGATACTCATTTCTGCAAGGTCTGGTGGGAGGCACAGAATTAACTTGGGCTGCTGCTGTAGGCATGCCTAGGAGCTGCTTACCAGTTCCAGCAGAGTGTCAAGATATTTGCCCCATCTTTTTTGAAAAAGAAATAGCCATCAGCATTGGTATTTAAAAGAGCACCAATAAATTCAGGTAGAAACTGAACAGCCATTCCAGTAGTTTCCCTTGTAGCTGAAGTTAAATGTTTCTCCAGTTTTTTTTATTAAACTCAAGTCCCTGAAGACAGGGAGGAAACACATGAGATTTTTATGACATTTGTTAAGGTGCTTTTTAAAATAACACAAAACCAACAGAGTTAACTGTTGTAAACAATTGTGTGTGTTTCTGTGGCAGGATGTCTATGTTGTGTGTAAAGTTCTATAGGTGGAGTTTAGTTCCCTTAAAGTCTGTGGTGTGACTGAGAAGTCCTATGAAGTTATTTTGTTTTACAGGGCTGTTCTGTAAAGGGTTACATCTAAGGATGCATGCATCGGAGAAGATCCTATGCTCAGGTAAATGTTCTGTAACAGCCATTGTTTTTTTCTGTATATCACTCATATATAATTTGCTCTTATGATCTGTGGTTTTTTTAAACAAAAATTTCAAGCCTCTTATCTTAAAGAACAGTGCAAAGTAATCCAAAAGAAGACTTTATAAAATTTTTTGCATCCACCCTAATAAAACCTTATTAGGAGCCTGCACAATGTTGTTATCCTGATTGGTGAAGGAAATTACCAATTTTCGATCAACTTAATTGGTTGCTCAGGAGGTTTAAAATCTAGAGAAACAGTGTTGCATCTTCTGCAGCTGTGTTAAAAGATTTTTCTGGAAAAACAAATAAATTGTTGGTAAGAATTGCACATTCCCAAACATATTTACTTATGTGTAGTTGTTTATAAAAAAGTCACATGGCAGGTATTTTAAAAATCATTGTTGTTTGTAGAAAAGTCACATGGCAGGTATTTTAAAAATCATTAATATCTTTTTGTAGTCTTTTCAGTCATTATTTAAGCTCACTAAGTCCAAATTCTGTGAAAAGTATTTAAAAAAGCTAGCAAGTTCAGTTCCCTCTGCCCAACAAATAAGTTTTTTTGATTGACTTCCGTAGGCTTTGAGTACATTTTTTATTTATTTAAAGGGAGTTCTGTTCTGTAGTACAAATCCATAGTGGAGTGGTATCAAGAACCTGGTTCACCCCATCTCCATCTCAGTGTTGATATGCTATTTACACTACACCACCATTACGCAGTCCCATGTACGGTTGACAGTGGTGACAAGGTGTAGAGGCAGAGTAAATGGAAATGGAAAAGTAGCTCTGTCTCCTACAGTGTAATCTCATTGGTGATATGCACTGGTTTTGAGCTGGCTATAAATCCATTAAAGTCCTGGAAGTCAAAGTGCCTGTGCTGGTTTACCCAGCTGGGAACTTTGACGGAACTTTGTAATTCACCATGCATTTTGAATGTATGGCTTGATGTTTTCCAATTCTAACTTGACTGCACTCAGTAGATAAATAAATTAAATAGTAAATAAATTCCCATACCAATCCAGTGTAGCTCTTCACTGTTTTTAGCTGGGTTTTAAAGGTGTATGAGGGACAGAAATGGGACTCTCTTTACTAATCACGTCAGTCTGGACCAATTCTGCTGAGGTATTTCCTGCTTAATATCTGCCTGTGAATTGACGGTAGCCCAAAGCCACCTCCTTGAAGAAGATAGCTGCTTCACTGCAATAAAGCTGCACAACTGAGCTTGTGGCACCACCTCCAGCTAAGACCTAGCCAAACAGTAATGGCACAGATTTGCCGCTTCCCTGCCTCTGAATTGTGAAATTGCAATTGGGTATGCATGTCCTAGAGGAGAACATTGCTGGATATACGTGGTTGTATGCACATAACCTCATGCATTCTTCCACTTCAGATTCTCTTCCCTTAAATCAGCCAACGCGTAGAATAGTCGTGCTGTACCTGGGTATAGGTATGTTTTTGCCTTGCTGTGCTTCCCAAGAACTTCCCTTATCACCTTGAGCTGTCCACTCAAGTGTAGAGAGAAGTATCACTACCGACCTTCTAAAATTATAGTTTCCATCTATTAAAAGAAAGAGGTTCAAAATCATTTTGAGAATAAATAGCACAGAATGCTTTGATTCATATCTGTGTGCTGGAAATTTCACACATCAAGTAAAATACCATGAATACATCATTATTTTGACAGCTTTGTGAAAAAGAAGGCAAGAGGATCGTATTGCATGGATTTAATTTTTGCAGTTTTACAGCTTTGTGTGTTGCAAAAGAATCAAATCCTGCCATCAGAGCAGAGCAGGTGGTAAACTGAAGGGCAAAGTAGAGATGCTATATAAAAGCCTGTCAAATCATACTTGGCGTGCAAGTCCCCACCCAGGGCTCCCCAGCCAGAGCTCCTGTGTCTCTCACCTTCTCAGAATAGTCTGTCTTTTTTTCAGGCTTGGCACTTCTCCAGCTGCAAGGGGGGGGGTTACAGAAGAAGAGAGGCTAGACAGCGAGAACTAAGTTTCCCACCAAGACTGTTATGGGCAAAAGAAACCAGCTTCACTTCCCCCAGCACCACTGTGCCACCCAACACAAGGCATTTAATGGGCCAGCATTCAGGTAAGTTGAAAATCTATCTGTAGATGCCAGGGCCAAATGTGGTAGTAATTTAACATAAAGCTGAATGTGAGTGAAATATACAGTAGTGTCAGGGTGCTGTGGACAAGGAGCAACATCCTAGCTGCAGTGAAGGGCTATTTATGCTGAGGTAGGTGAAAGGAGACTGGGAAAAGGGTCCTTTGCTTCTCTGAGCAGTAGTTACCTCCCTTGTTCTTGTGTCTCTGTGACCGTTTGCAAAGCTTCCCCACCCAAACACTTACGCAACACGTTTTTCAAAACCTGTAACTTTTAAAGCATTGAGGACGTTTCATATTCTTTTTATTTCTCTTTGAGTCATGGATTTGGGTCTCTCTCTGTAATCACAGAATGAGAAATATATTTCTAGAGAGCAAAGGGGTTTTTTTCCGTCTCCCATCCCACAACTGCAATACTTGAGCCTTTAAAAAAATAAAAGGTACATTCATGTATTTGGTTAGGATTTTTAACACAACCTTCACCTTTTGCTCTCAGTTGCCTTCATTTCCTGCTCTCCTTGATCTAAGGCAGTTCAGGATTGCAGCAAGTATGTCTTTTCTTGTGGAGTAGAAACTTGACCTTGTTTAAGCTTTGGCATTGACTTAAAAATGTCCAGTATGTCAGTAGTGGTATTTCAACATTTTTGCTCCTGTGGCCCACAGAACACAAAAATTGCAACGATAATGCAAAATCATAATTAAAACTAAGGGTGAACTGAAATTTTGTCAAAGCTCAGAAAACTTTTCAGTAAAGTTCACATTTTTACGGGCTTGTTATTTTGTACAAATCCATTTTCTTCTTTCCTGTCACATCTCAAGACCTTTTTGTAAGGAATCACCATCTCTTTTTCCTTCTAATTTAAATTCTGCTCTGTCTGTTTGGAATATTAGGTATGCCTTAGCAGTGAAATTATTTTAATGATGTGGCTGAGTGCTCGTATATATTCAGGCAAGCAAACATAAAATGGTCATTCTTTTTATTAAGGGTCTATCTGTAGTTTAGAAAAGGTAATAAATGATAGATTGAAAGCATAGGTGGCTCCAGAAGCGGATGGTGTGTATTACAGAGGTTATTAGCTCATCAGTTGAAGGTGTTGTAGATGGCTGCAAGCCAAACTTACAAGAAACCTGCACAATGGCTGGACTCCATAACAACTGATTAACTATGTATTAACATGCATATTAACTCTTTATCAACTCTTTATGAAATATATAAGCTTGGCACCCAAATAGCAAGCGTGGCAATAAAAGGAGACATAAGATTTCCTTATGAATGGCAGTGTATTGGCTCTTATTTTTGTTTAAATGTGGAACATGATTTGCAAGGGTGTCTATGCCACCTGAGATTTAAGTCCTGTTTTCAGAAGAGGTGCTGTGCAGTGCTTGTCTCATACCCAGTCAGGATTAGGCCTTTAAATATCTTGGGCAGTCTTGAATATGTTGCTGTGCTTCTTAATTTACCGTTAGGCAGTGTCCATTTTAAGCCCACCACTTTTCCTAGGGTGTGTATGTCTACTCTATCAGTGAAGTGTCTGAGCCATGGGGGTTGTTGGGAAGCAGTGAGGGGTGTAGTGGGAGTCTCATGAGGCAGGGCAAGGACCCTGCTTGTCTCAGGGAGGAGAACATGGCCAGTCAGTGGAGGCACACACAAGAGTGGACGGGAATCCCTGAAGCTCCAGAATGGGCAAGGAGCATGTCTTTCAAAGTCTGAGCTCCCACTGAAAGGAGGGTTGGAGTCGTATTTTTGTACCTGCATTTCATTCTTACTCAGAGGTAAGAGTTACCTCCATACTCAGTTATACTAAACAAAGCTCTGTTGAATTGGCTGGGACAGAAGCATATGTGTTTTGTTAAGGATAAGTTTATTCTCACATCTTTTGATCTGCCTCACCCAGCAGATCTTCATTGTTCTTCTGCAGAGAGCTCTGGTGCAATATAGCTCAAAAGACTAGAAGTCCTTTTGGGTCTTCTGGTGCACTTGTTGCCAAGAAAAAAGATGGGGCAGCTTCACCTCTGATCTCTGCCCAGCTTGTAACCCTGTCACAAATGCAGCAATGTGGCTGTAGTCTGAAAGCTCAGCAAAGGGCTAGCAGAGCTTGATTGGAGAGAGGAGTTTTGCTATGTGTATACCCTACCCTTACACCTTATCTCAATTATTTGGCTGCTGGCCTATTGAAGGCTTTGGACTGGATACGTGTATTCTGACCCAAGATCAGGTTGAAAACAGAAGGTCTGCAGAGATTTCACCACTTGTTCCCAGTAGCCGTAGATTCCAGTAGCTCCCTCATTCCGTAAATGATCATCCTCTTCCTACACTCCAGGATAAGAGGAATGCTAATAACTCTATTACTGTCACCCATAACTTTCCTTAGGAAACAGAGGAGGCTTAGGTACTGGTGACCACTGCAGGATTTGTGGTTTCTCATACTGCAGCCAGCTGCTGCGATTTGGAAAAGTGAGCATAAAAGAGCTGCCAGAAGTGAGGCAGGGAAGGGGCTTCCAGTGCCCAAGCACAGCAAGATGTGCCTCACCCACACCCCAGAGTCACCTGGGTAGCTGTTTTGAAGGTGGGGAGGCAGACTGCTGCTTCCTCTTGTAGCATAATCCAGTGCTTTACTGCTAACAAGTTTGGATTTTTTTCCTGTGAAATGCGAGTGGTTTTTGTTGTGACTTAAGCCTGTTATTTTTATCCTATCCACTCTGGAAGTGGAGAATAGATTGTGCCCTTCCCTTTTTCTGCAGCCTTTTATGTACTTGATTACTGCTGTTATATCTCCCCTTAGTCTCCCGTCTACTTTTAGTAGTTGTCCCTGTTTCATAGCTTCATTTTTTCCAATCAGGAGGAAAATTCCCTCACATAAAGAGGTTTTGGATCAGGTCCCTTGCTAAATAAAGCTCTGTTTGAAAACATTGTTGTAGTAGTTCAGATGTTGTATATTGCGACGGCAAGCTTGTGCTATTTAAAATCATGCTAAATGGGCAAAAGTGTCATTTGGAATAAAGAAGGTTACATCCAGGCTGCTTAGAATCATTACTTCTCTTTAGCTTCCCAGCCCTCTTTTTTTCTGTCAGTGTACCACTATTCGTGGTTCTTCAGCAACAAACACTGTAACCTTTTTTAAATTATCATAAACGAATCTTCTATTGACCAGGGACAACAAAGCCAGCATAAGACTGCCAATGCAGTTGGCTACAGTGTTAAGACTTGGGAGTTTTGCTAACAGAGTTGTTTATCATCAGATGTTTCCAATAATGGCTCTAGAAAGCATTGATTATTTTTCTGCCTTCACTTCAATTTATAAATTTAGTTTACCAGAGAGTAAGAAAGAACACAGGAAAGGTATGGGGATGGTCAAAATGATCCTGGCTAGCTTTACTAATTTATTTTGCTTAGGGTTCTCTCTCCTGCTTCATGTAGGCTTAGATTTGGGAGGAAAAAAATATCGAAGTAAAAGCAAAACCAGTCCAGTTTCTTCATTTCTTTTGCTATTTTTTTCATAACATGGAGAAAAGGGAATAAAATCACAGCTGTGTAAATGTTAGCAGAGGAAAGGACTGGGCTAGATATTCTGTGGCAAAAGAGTTTAAGGATCCTTGTGGCTCCTGACCAGTCACCTTTCCCTTGGCATGACCACGTAGATGAGAGGACACAGAGGGCTCTTTCATGCACTTAGTCTGCTGGGCAGTAGGGGCTTTGTGAACTCTGGAGTATGAGAAGACATGGAGGTACCCTCAGATGGGAACACCTTGAGCTAAAGGCAGAGAATGGGAGCTGGCTATTTAAGAGGAGTGATTGGGTACAAAGAGGTCCTGCAATAGTTGTGGCCTGACTTGTACGAATGTCAGAGGCAAACATAGAAAGCATTGGGGAAGGCTGTACAAGGCTGCCCGTGTCCACCTGTGTCTTGCAGTCTGTCATAGCCCCCGTTTTCACTCAGAACATAGACATGAGACTGCAGAACACATGGCTTGGTGCTTAGGCTGGTCAGCAGTGCCTCATTACCAGAAAAAAAATCTGTATTCCTGGTATTGCTTCAGACAGGTTTTGTAACCAAGAAAGACATATTTCCTGTCTACCTCATCCTGGCTGCTGCTGTCTGACAGAGGTGGGCCCGTTGGAATGAAGGGGAGACAAGACCTTGCCACAGGGGCATGACCGGCTGGGAGAGGCTGCCAGCAAGAAAGGAGAGTACAGAGCAGCAGGGCATGCCTACTTCCGGAAGCACACACTCAAGCCCAAAGTGGATGAGGAAAAAAGGGACCTGTGAGGTGTTTTCCCATGATGAGATACTGCCGAAAGTTGCTGCTGTGGAACGATGCAGACTCTTACAGCTAAATTCATTAATCCTAGGATCAGTTTCCAGACTGATATCTTCAAATTGCTTTTAGTACAAATGTTCTTTGTTTTTGTAAGGGTTATCAGTAGCTGATATATATTATTTTGAGTGAGCACATACATAGGTATTTCCTGAACAAAACTACTACCTCTATTTCCGAAGGGTGAAAAGCATACTTTCCTGAGATAGCAATCCTTAGGTCTGGAAGCTCGGGAGAATGTGAGGCTGAGCAAGTTTGTGAAAGCAACTATGAGAACTATGCTTGCATGTTGCAAAAGCACCAGGTAAAAAAGATTCTGTAAATGGGAGTGAAAGTTATAAAATATATTTAGGTTCTGATCTATGGTCTATCTGTGAGGAGAGTTTAGCAATTCACATTCCCATTCTCTTTGGCACTGAGAGTAGAGTAATGCCTCCAGAACCAGGCTCAAGTTGCCTTGGGATAAGCAGATGGAGGACAGTTTGCTAAACCTCTCCTCTCAGAGTTAGTTTTTTGCCTCTGGGCTTTTAGAAGTTAACATAAGCCTACATCTCTGAGAAGAAGCTGTAGATGATATGGATTGCCAAGCTGTGTCCATGGCGTAAGTCCTCTTCAGAGCACCTTATGAACACAGGATTTGATAGGTATTTAGCAATGCCTCTGACTTTTTAGCTGCTGAGTCACTTAGAGAACAGTTTGATTTGTCTCTTTAGCAAAGGTGGGTTGCACAGAATCTGTGATGCACACATGTTATTAGATAAGCAGAGAAGATTCCACATGTGAATTGTTACTCAGGTTACAGGTATGTTGCTGAAATTTCTCGTTTCTCTGTCTTTCCTCATCAACATTAATAAAGTATGTAGTAAAGTAATTCAGCAAGTACTGGGATTGAAGTTCAGTATCATGCAGATGCCTGCCTCGTGGCTAATTACAAGCACCGACTGGGAACATTTATAAAGATACCTGATGTTGTTGAGCCTCTACAGCCCGTTAGGATATCAGCACAATGCTGGCTGTATTGAGTCCAATTTAATTTTGTGTAATTTAGGCTGAGATTTCTCCCACTTCACTGGATTTGATTGCAGTTGATCAGAGGCTTAAAAAGCTAAAATGGACTAAAAACATTAGGCTTGTCATCTTTTATACCTGGCTTGTCTCTACAGTGATCTAGCAGAGGAGAATCTGCATGCTGATGGAAGTAGGAATCAGTCCTGTTATATGTTAAAAACCTCAAAGATATGGGAGCCTTTGGAAGTCATTAGCTTAACTCTGCCTTGTGCATTCACTTTCCTCCAGCCAGATTGAACATGAAATGATTTGGCATGTGTTCCTGGTCCTCTGTCATTGATGGATGCCACTTAATGACACATTCGTATATTTTGAGCAGGGAAAATGGGTACTTGAGTCCTTTTAGGGGCTTTGACTTCAGGTTTTTTTCCAGTAAGGTAGCCTTGGTATTGTTCTTAGCTCACATTGCAAACATTATTTCTCACATGGTATATGTCACAAGGTCCTGGTGCTGTTTATTCAGAATGTCCTTCTTGGTGGTCTGCAAATTTTCTCTGCCTGCTACGCAAGCACTGAGAGAGGGGAGGATATGAAAGCCTCCCAATGCTATCCCCTCTTTGCACAGATTTCCAGGTAGGGTGTGCAAAACATGCTAAATAGTATCTTTAAACGGGTACACTTGCATGTGGGGAGAGCAATTTGCCCTTTCTTAAACATGGAAGTTGTAATTATGTGTAGCTGGAGGGAGTCCTGTTGGGTCTTCTGCATGCCCACCTAAGCTCCAGGCAGGATCTATCCCTAAATGAACTGATCTTTATCTGACTGTTTATGGCTCTTATGCTGTACTCATTATTTATTTAATGACACATCCCAGTATAATAGAAAAGCCATTCATAAGCCCCTGACAACAAACAATCATGAAAATTGCCTTTGAATTTCCCTAATTTGCTTGTAAGAGTCAGAACAATGGGAGAGAATAATTGCAGTTATTAAAAGAAATTGCTACAGGCAAAATATAGCCCATTTTAAAACTTAAATCCAGGAAAACAGAAAGGGGGGGCAAAAGGGAAAGCCACCCGGTAAAGGTGCTTCATGCTCCCTACCTCCTTTTGTCTGTGCAATCAGAGACTTCACCTTGCTCTTTTCTCAAGCACTGTTATTTACGAGGAAAATCAAAGCATTTAGTACCAGGGTAGTCAAGCTGTGTGCGGCACTGCCTCGCCTGGCAAAGCCATTGGAAAGCTGTTTTCTTCCAATCTGCTTCATGCCAATGCAAAACTATCCCTCTCTGGAAACTAAGCGTATTGGAAACCAGTATGAGGAAAACTCACTCTAGCATGAACTACTGTACACAGAGGACTTTAACTCCTACCTGGGCATACACTAGATTGCTCGTGAATCTGGGAGGCCCGCAGCGTTTTCAGAAAGACCACAACTGGCTATTAGTGTCACATCACCCCTACTGAGATTGATTTTCTTTAGTCATTTAAAGCCAGATTTTAAAGAATTTGGGTTCCTAAAAATGTTTGTATAGAGTCTTGGGGATTCCTGTTGGTCCAGACCCAGCTGACTTTGCACATGGAGGGAGGTGATGAACTGTTGTCTGCCTCTGGCCATGAAGAAAACCTCTAAGCAATGACAGAAACAAATAGGACTTTCACTTTTGTGTGCCTAACTTCCTTGCAAAAGTAGGAGCTGAGCTTCTCAATCAGTTAAGCACTGCAGCACTAAGCAAAGGCATGCTTAAGTTCTTGTAAAACTCGTGCCTCAGAAACCAGATAGCATTGTAAGAATAATCTGTGCTTAACACAAACCACATGCTTTTGTCCTAGCCAGTTCAATAGAGCTTTGTCCTGTATAACTGAGCACAGGGGTAACTCTTCTTTCTGAGTATAAATGAAATGTATTTGGCTCTCCCACTATTTTATAAGGAGATAACAGAACAAGGATTGCTGCAATTTGAGGGCAGGAACCCTCATTTTCTCTCCAGTCCACGTAAATAAAAAAGAATTTCTTGTTGCCCTGTGATCTTCCCTTCTGCAAGCCAAAACTCTCTGAGTTCCCACTGCAAGTAGTAGGAGTTTACTCACAATTTTTCAGCTGCATGTGATACCCCAAACTGGCTGCCTTGTTGTAATGAAAAGCAGCTTGCCAGCACAGAGGTCCTTCCAAAGAAGCCTGGCTATTGTAAGAGGAAAGTAAGTGACTGTGGTAATATTCCTGCATCACTGTTTCACTTCATACTTTGCCACAGTAACAAAACAAGGCAGCAGAGACCACTGTCAAGTGTTTACAGAACGTGGCTTTTTGAAAAAAATGATTGTCAGGCAATGACTGTATCAAAACCTTAGCAGGAGATAGTGGGGTTTTAACTTGGTTTGGTTTTTTGTTTTTTTTTTTTTTTTTTTGCCTAGGCAGCTGGCAGTCTTAATTGTTCTGAAGAAAAAGAAACAGACATTCCTTTTTGTCTCTTGATATTTGGGGATATAAATCATTTAATGTTTTAACTCCATGCCTCCCTGCCTAATTTTCCCTTATCAAAGTAAAGGTAGTTGAAACTTCCTCTTAGTTGCCTTGCTGTAGACATTGAGTAGATCCACTAAATGTCTCTGTTTTGCATTGATTTAATGTGAGTAGCATTTAACCTATATTCAACATCCAATACCTGAAGTAATTTTCTCAGGTAAGAATACTGAATAGTCAGTTTGATCAGTGTTATTCAAGGGAAGCTGAGAATCCATATTCATAGCAATTCCACCCGCTGTTTACCTTGATACACTGAGTTTTTTTTTCTTCTGACTGCGGAACCAAATGCTGTTTTCCATCTGAAGAGATCTCAGCAAAAGGACAGTAGTTAAAGATGAACTGAATTTGCAAAAGAAGTCATAAAACCTTCCAGGATTTAAAATCTCAGAGGGGTTAAACATGTCAACTTAACTGAATTAAAATATTCCAAGCTGTTCCTTCCTCTCTGCTTGCCACCTGCCAGAGCGCTGCAATTCCCTGCGCAGAAGTGACACAGGTTTGTGATGCTTCAAATATACATGTGTTTATAATGTTGTCACTGTATAAGAAATGCTTATCCTAAACCAGACCACGGCAGGAAAGAGCATCCTAACTGAATTCTTCATTTTTATAGTCTGCATTCCCTTTTATTTGTGAAGTTTAGAGAGGGATAAAGAATAGATGATCCTAATGAGGAGGTGGCTGAGCACCTTCCCTGAGTACACTCTGCAGTGCAGCTAATTTGAGCTACATTCCCCTTAAGTGTTCTGCACCTCTTGGGATGAATCCTCACCTCGGATGTTGCTGTTCAGTGATCTAAGATGCAAATTTACAGTCCCTACCAATTACCATAGGGATACTGTTCTCGTCTTGGTGCTTGAAGATCTATAAATGTTTTCTGGGGAACTGAATGCCCAAAGAGGTTCCCTTTTATCA
The DNA here is from genome assembly GCF_023634155.1 of Falco peregrinus. Classification (NCBI taxonomy): domain Eukaryota; kingdom Metazoa; phylum Chordata; class Aves; order Falconiformes; family Falconidae; genus Falco; species Falco peregrinus. The sequence goes on from NC_073722.1 coordinate 65,067,399, forward strand.
AATATGGTGTTATGAACATAAATCCACAGGATGTAATCAAACATCCCTGACATGATGTTTTGCCAGCCCCATATACAAGCTTGTTTTGTGTGTTAGTTTACTCTCCTTTAGAAATGAAGTTATCCTGCAGTCAGTGGATATATTATACTTGCTTATATTTGGAAATTTGCTTTCTGTTCCCATTAAGTGATAAAACTCTCAAACTGAGAAACAAGATCTATTGTAGAGTTTCTTGTCTTGTTAAAGGAACTGAAACATGGGGAAATGGTAAGGAAGTGAGAGAAACAGTGGGGTGGACTAATGAAAATCAAGATTTTTGTAGGTTACGCTGCATGGCTGCAAAAAGGTAATTTTTAAAGGTAGACTGGCCACTTGGACATCCTTTCCTGCAGAAATGCAGCAGAAGTTGAATACCCAACCCCACTTTTTCCCTGCCAAGTGCATATAGGTGCTTTACCATGTGTACACTTCTTGCTGCGTTTTCTAGAATTATGGCAAAGACACTTATAGAATATACTCTATGATATTGAACAGTTTTTGTAAATCCACATAAACTCCTCAATAAATACTGGGGAATGTTAGTCCAAGCCTACAGCAATCTAATGCTGATTTAGGAATACTGCAGTATTCCTAGTGCTTATTTCAGCTTGTTAAAGTATCTCATTTGCTTAGATCTTTTCACTGTGTTTTGGTCTCATAAGTGATTTTTATGATATTTAATAATTTCCTTAAATATGTTGGCACAGGTGATTTTACATAGTGAGAGGGCTCAACAAATCACGAACAAAACATTCCTCTCTTCTGTATAATTCCTGTAGCTATACAGAAACAAATGGAGGGAAGAAGGTGTTTTAGTCCAAGCAACTCTATTAGTCTGGAACTTCTACCCTCTCTCCTTTGAACTCTGGAGTGGAGAAAATCACGTTAAAAGTGAACAGAAGTATATAATGGAAGAATAATCAAGGAGGCAAAGTTATTTCTATCATCTTTTCCTTTTTTATAAGAAACGTTGCTGATTTACTTGCCAAATGAAGGCAGACTTTCTGGTTTTTTTCAGCTTTTTAATTCAGACAATTTCACTGGGAGGTCATGCACATGGGAGCGCTAGACTGTAGGCTCGCACTTCGTTTGCAGTGGTTTTCCTGAATACACTAGCTCCTAGCTTATCCAGTGCTATTATATGAAGCTTCAAGCCACGGGTAGATTTGTTATGAAGCTGTTCAGTAAATGTCTTTCTGCAGAGTGTGAATGTATTTGTGTATGTAAAGCAATAGGTGCTAAAGGGTTGTGGCTTTTAAAATATGCTTTCTGTTGTACATGGTAGAAGGCAAAGCAGTGGCAGCTCAAACACGAAAGTAGGTTATTTTTAGTTTCAGGAAGAACGGTGTATATAACTGTTGTTAAAACAAAAGACAGCAGTTTGAAATGCATTAAGGGGTTAGTTCATATAAATCTGGAGAAGGTACAGGGTACAAATCGGCAAAGTATTTCCTGGTAATGTTGTTGAATTTAGGGATTGCTCCTGGGACACAAGAGCAAGCTTTGGACACCTTGGAAATTCTTATCTTGTATTTTATAGAAACAGTCACTTCTATAAAAGAACCTTACAAGTATTTTACAGCAAATAAAAGCAGTAACAAGTGAAATGCAGCCCTCCATACCACCCCATACTAATGGATTCACCAGACTCTCTTCAAAATTGCAGCGTAATACATATTACTGCTTCCACTGCACCTCAGCTGCTAGGGGTTACAGGTCTTGACCTTTAAATGTTAGGAATAATAAGATATATTATTAACAAGTAGTCAATTAACAAATAAATACCCCTCTCGTAAATCTAAAAAAGTAATGTTTTGAAATACTGCCACCTTCTGATAACTTTGGGATGGTGAACTGAGTTATAAGGAATTTGTCAAAGTTTTTATCAACAGTAATAATTCAGTTCCTGATTTTATAATGTTAGAGCCATGGTGCGCTATCAGTTTTGCAAGGCCAATTTTCACTATATGTGAGACTATGTGTGCAGTAATACAAAGAAATGAAGAAAACACAGTATGATTTCTTACAAGTGATGTGAGAGACAGCAGCAAACTTGTTTGAGGTGAGGAAAAGCACCCAGGTGTGTTATATGTGAGTTCAAGGATTTACAAGCACAGAGCCTGTGTTTTAAGTTATGTAAATGTTAAACGCATTACAGAATTATGGCTAAAATGTTGATATGATCTGCAGGATGAGCTTGGCCAGAGGAGAGAGGTATGTGTGCTTTGAGTCTTATGGAAGCAGACTTCCCTACTCCTGCATAACACCTGTCTCTGACATGAATGTGTCCACGAAGGGTTCATTTCTTTCACCGTTTTTACCTTGCTGACATTCAGATGATACTTGTTCGCATACCACCTTTGTATATATTATAATTATCCGGATACTGGTTTATGTGTCCAGCCCCATATCATCACTGTATTACTTAAACTTGGCAGTGATACTTTAGAAATAACTTTCCCAAAGCTGGCTTTTTCTCGCAAAGTTCATCCAATTTCAGCTTTCCTAATGTCCTTTGTGCTGTGGCAATATATATTGTGTACCTAAATGGCTCAATATATCATTTTAAATTCCTTTGATAGGGAAAGTCTGCTTGGCAAAGAAAGTGTTTAAAAGAAGCAGAAATTAATATAAAATCTAAGCTGATGTGACCTTAAAGTTAGCATCTCAAACTCTCAGAATTTAGACAATGCAAAGGTTCTTAAATTTCCTTTGATCCGCTTGAATTTACCCAGGTTCTTTGTTGGGCTCCAGTGAGATTGGGATGCCTGTGTTGCTCTCCCACCAGTGGGGCGGTTATGGACCAGGCTGATGCCAAGGTCTTGGCTGCACCGCATTTTCCCAAAGGGTGCAAATCAGGTGTTCTTCTATTGTAAGCACAGGGGGTTCTCCCTGGTAAAATGGGTATTTCGAGATGGTGGCTGAGAAAGCACATTCCTCCTTGAAGTCTTATTGGGATTGTAACAAGACTTCCAGCTGTAAAGGGAGACAGTGACTTGTTTGGAAGCCACAACGTTGCTTTCTTGTGAATTCATCCCATGTCATAACTCTCATCCTACCTGGAGTACTATAAGCAGCACCTATGGAACACATAGGTGGTCCTTCCTGTGGTCACTGTAAGTGTTTGCATATTTTATTTACTATTTCATATTAATCAGCTTCTCAGATTCACCACTCATTGCATGGCCTTTGTTTTGGCTTGATTTTTTTGACATTCACTTTTGCACCTTGTTAACATTTTGACTCATCAGCTGATTTCAAACTAATTTTAGGGAAGAGGAGTCTTGAGTGTGCTGAGTTTCTGTAAACTTTCTGAAAATATGCAGTCAAGTAAAGGACTCAAACCTGTATCAGTGCCCTGCTAAAGGGAAAGACTGAAATTTGAGTTCAACTGTATAATTGTACACAAGGGAATCCATGTGTGAGAGAGATGTACTGAATGAAAGTACTCAGAAACTAAACTTCAAGAACTCTTCTGCTTGTATAATTACTTTTACACTGGCTTTGGTAACTCCAAAGCAGGTAAAGCAGTTTGCATTTAGCCAGCGGAGCTGAGTGCTGCAGCAGGACTTGTAATGCAGTCTGGCTGGGGATGGCAGGTGAATGTCAAGCTCTGTTATGCACAGAGGGAGCACCCTGTAGATGCGGACTGTTATGACCAGTAATGTGCAATTTGTGTCATTACGAACTGAAAATAAGAACTGTTTTCTCATGAGAAAGGTGAATAGGCTTGACTCCTGCACACTTAACACAGTATGTGGAGCTGTGCTGTCGTCCCAAGATGCTTATCTTCCTGGGTAGTTTCTAAATATGGGTTTCTTCTTTCAGTTTAATACAGAAAAAAATCTCTTCTGTTGAACAATAAAAACTGCATCTCTTGAGTTTCATGTAAGGGACTATCCCATAGCGGAGTTTCAGAGCTTCACAGACTCTGTTAGATGCAAATGACAAGCCACACAGTGAGATTTGATAGCAATCTCCAAGTGTTTTTAAAACAGATCGTAACCATATGTACAGTGTGCCACTTCTGCTGTTGTATATTGAGCTCAGGAGAAGGCAAGTGACATAATTGCCTTCAGCAAAATTGTCAAACAAGGAAACCTTTCAAAGCTACACAGAGGGGGAAGGTAATGAGAGCCCTGGAAGAAAGAGGCTAAGAGAAGAAAAATTGGCAGGGAACATTAACATATACTTTTAACCAGTCATTTAATGGAAAGAAGAATGACCCAGAGGTTTGGCTGTTGTAGTTCTTTTTTCAGTGAAAGAATTTTGAATGTGCTGCTGTGTAGGAGAGAAATGCTTATTTCCCTTATGTTGTTTCACATTTCAGTTTGGAAGAGCAAGAGGAAGCTTTATTTAGCCTGTTGTGTCCAATCCTGTAGTAATACAGCATATAATAACTTCCAAGAAGTGAAAGGCATACTGAGCTCACATTTCAGGTAGTTTTCAGGGTAACTCTTTGGCTGTTAAAATCATATGTCATACTAGACATAAATTATTAGAAATTATTTGCTACAGTCTGCATTCATATTACCTCCCAGGGACCTTTCAGACTGGATTTATGGAGAGAGATATTTCCTGAACGTTTCCTTCTAAAGAAACTACAGATCACAGGACAAACAGAGTTTTGATGAAATAAGGACTTCAGATTTGAATTGCTGACCGATACCTATGTTAGAGTGTGCAGCCTCCAGGGGTAATTAGGGATAACTGTCCGCAAGGATAGTTATATCTTGCAGCAATTCCTGGTGGAAGTGGAAGGATTATTGTGTGCTTTATGACAGAGGCAGATGCCACTGAGTACCAGCCACTTAGCTGGTTCTTCTCCTGCAGGAGTATTGTGGAGACATGGCACAGGACTGAGAAGAGCCTTAAAGATCTTGCATCCTGGTGAGCTGAAAGCTGTGAATCAAAATTGTCTTTAGGTAAGGATAGGTGATGGTCTCCTGGGCCTTACTGGTTTAATATAAACCCGCAAAATGTAAAGAAATATCACCTTACTTGTGGTGGTATGCATCAAGTTTCAGTGCTACGCTGTGGTTGTTCCCAGCTTTCGTTTACTTGTTCTGGAAAGTGCTTTTCATCCCCTTTTTTGCTGCAGCCCTAGTCTGCTTGTGCTGTAAGGCAGCATGGCACATTAAGCAGCTCACAGATCATATGCAACAGAAAACCTTTGTCCATGAGATGTAGGTAGCTGTTCTGAACACTGCAGATTTTACCATCACTTTGCCTTTCTTTTCAAAGTTGTCCTTGCCCTTTGAGAAAACATCTTGCATGAATCCAGAAATGTCATTCATCCTGCATCTTCTTACCCAGATCCTAAGATCTTGTCTGCCCCAGATGGGCACGGATGAACAGTTCTGACTCCATATACCTCAAGTCCACAGGTAGCCTGAATCCCAGGTAATCATGCAAATACAGGGTCTGAAAGATAACGACAGGCAGGGCTTTAGTTCATTGCCTGGTCTGTATTACCAGGGTCAGTGAGGATAAGGTGCAGCAGCATGGCTCTTCATAAAACCTTATTGTGCATTGCTTTGTGCTTCTATTATAACAACCTGGCTGTGTGATGGGGGAAGGAGTCTGATAGAAAAAGCTTTTAGTAGGGAGATGTGTGAATAAAGGAATTCTATAATTAAAATAATGACCAACACAGGTGACATTTCTTTGTAGTTAATAGCTGCTGGTGTGAAAGGCCCTGAGGCAGAGCCTCAGGCTGCTAAGCTAGTAAGTGAATGGCTAGGCTCTTTGACCTGCAGTTCATTCATAATATAAATGGTGATGCTACGAAAAACCTGACCAAAATGTTCATAGGGACGACTTCTTGGGCTGTGTGGAAATACCAGCAATTTTGTATTTGGGGCTGAAGCAGATTTCTCATGTTGGCAGTGGGATTTGCACCAACTCTTTAGGAAGATCCAGAACTGTAAGCATCACTTGCATCAGGAAAGCAAAAGAAGTCTTATGCACTTGAGAAAGTGTAAGCAATTATGGGCAAATTATGCTGTAAGAAGGTTATGGAGATTTTGACCTTTAGGGCCATGAAGGCTGACCTATGATAAGTGAGTGCACTGAAAAAAAAGTGGTGCTGAAAGAGGTGATGGCACAGAGCTATCCCTTCTTGCAGAACCTCCATGCCTGGTGATTCTTTTTCCAGCACTTCTGACAAAAAGGGATGGACAAAGGTGGATGGTTCTGAGTGATTCTGCAGGTAGGAGAATGGGGCTTGTAACCAGGAGGAGGAGATGGGGCAGCGGTTTGCCAGCCAGACACTGCAGTGGTGTTCCCTGGACACTGCTTTTATTGGTGATTCAGAAATGGGTCACGCTCTGCACATCTGGTCTTGCCAAAAGCAGCCAAACTACCTCTAGCAGTGTGATACCACCCTGGTCTGTCAGAGCTGGGTGCAGCATCCAGGTAAGGCTGTGTCTATGCCAGGGGGGCTCACACATCACAGGCTGAGCTGGGTAGCCTTATTTGATACAAACTGGGTTTAGACTAAGAACATCATTTCTGCAAATCCTGACCACTTCATAAATTCAGCTTTGGCCAACTTATCTGTGAGGATATTCTAGTCCCCCTAAATTTTCAGGCAAGTAAAAGCCAATGCTTTGTTTTCAAAGTACTGATTAAAATACTCCACTGTGCTGAACTTTGCGTAGAGGTTGTTCCCAAAGCTTTTTTCCAGATTTCTAGCTCACCATGAAATCAGTTATTGTCCACTTTTAATCCTGACTATCAAAATCGTTTGTCTCCACAGATTGCCAAGTGAATAGCTACAGATGTTATTGTGCTGAACACAGTGAGACATACTAACAAATCTACTGTAACAAGTAACCCATTACGGTAAGAGAAGACTTTGTGCTCTGAAACAAATATCTTTAGACCAGTCTGAAATACAACCTACTATCATGTTTTCTGCACAGCTAGCAATTTTACTGTATGACACAACAAATCTCAGTGCGAAATAGCTGGGTTTTATTCTCTCCTAAAAATCTAACCTGCTGCACTGTAGCATATGGGAATTGGGCTGAAGGAGTGGACTATTCCCTGTGATTGGGTTTTCATGAAGCTCTGCAGACAGAGCTTTTGATACCAACTTATTCTCCATAGAGTCATCGAGTTTACAAAGCTAAGCCATACCATTAATACTGTATGTGTGCTATCCTAAAACAAAATCCATAGGACAAATTCTTAGCTGGTATGAAGAACTGCAACACCAGCCATGACATCTAAAATAGTTCCTTCCCATCTCAAAGATTTGTACGAGTTTGACTCTATATTAGATCCCTCACTTCTAGATGCCAACAGCCTCTGCCCAGCCACCCCTGTCTCCTTCTGCATTCCCATCTCATCAGAACATCTTTCTTATTCTCTGCCTAGTTTTCTTCGTAAATTTGTCTATCTCATTTCAGCTGTTGATTTTTAGCACCTTGCTGAAATTCTGCTGGCTTTTTCTACTAGGAATGCATAATGCATCTCTGGCACCCAGGCCATTTCTGTGTGAAGTACAAAGTCCTAGCTTCCACCACATGAAGAGCTACAATTAAGTAAAGAAAACAGAGACTTTCCAAGTCTGTTTTTTTTTTATTTGCTTAAGAATGTAAAGCTACTGAATTCACTGTCTGCCTGTCCCTTTTATGCCCCCTCTAACCACTCTCCAGTAACTTTTGAGTCTATTGACGAATTTTGCCCAGAGATGACATAGAAGACAGAGGTTTTAAAGAGACTTAGTTCCTCCAATATTAATAAAAATCTCTCTCCTTCACCTGGTTATCTATGGCAAAGATTGCTATATGAATCTGCCTGTTGTCACATGCTAGAGAACTCACAGAAAGGCAGTACAGTCCCTATCTCAGGAAAACTTTTGGATATTAGACAGCAGTTGTTAAAAAAAAACCTACAAAAAAACCCACACACAAAAAAAAAAGACGAAAACACACACCAAACCCAGTGTGGGTCTCCTTTTCAAAGTTTCACTGTGGGCAAAATAATGAAGTTTTCCCTACTCCTACAGATTTTTCTAGTAGTGATTGTTTTGAGAAAACCACCTGATGTAGTTCAAGTGATAAAATGCTGGCAAATTTATAAGCAGCTGAAAGCAAGATCTTGTAATAGTCTGTTGGGCAACTTTACTTGGTGGTCTTCTTGGGGTTGGCTAACAAATGGGTTAATAGATGTCAGTTTCCACAATTCCAGATTGTGCAGCCACGTTGCTGGGAAGAGACGCTTGACAGTTCAGAATTAGGTTGCTGGAGAAGCATGGGGGCATTCTGCACTGCACCACCATTCTGAGAAGGAAGAGGTGTTAAAAAGAAGCCAAGTATTTTTTGTAGGTTTTTAAATGTGCTGCTATTAGGGAAAAAATCACCACAAACAAATAAAACAGAAGCCAAGTGCTCTTGCTTTTTTGTAACAATTGCAAGTGCTCTTTGTGTTGGTAAGGTCTGGCTTCATCATGAAAGCATGCTGTCACCATCTCTTGCATTCTCTCACATCTTCCACCTGTGTGGCTTTCACTGTGCCTCTATGCAGGAATATGTGTTTTACAGAAACTTCAGCTATAAACCTCTTTAGTGGAACTCTGCATGCTTAACAGTTGACATATCAGTTTGTTTCTATGGAGCGAATATTAAAATTAATGTAAAAGAGTAAACCCCAAAGATTAAATTAAAATAACAAAAGAGATATTACTTACTGAAAGAAAATGAATTAACAAAATTAAACCATAGACCGTGAATTAGATTTTCCATGGAGCTCAGCTCCTATTAAGCAACAGTATAAACAGAGGCACCAAAGGGCTCAGCCTCTCTCTGCTCCCGCGCTTTCTGTGGGAGCAAATTGGCATAGATAGTTTCTAGATCTGACCCTTTTGCAACTTTTTATTTGCACTTGAGTTATTCATCCTGGTTCACTATTAATTTGCAAGATGCAGCCAGCGGGACCTAGCACAGGTGATGTTGTACGCAACATGTGATAGCTTTGCTGTAATGAGGTTGGATGGTTGGAGTAGTTCCCCTCCAGAAACCCGTGTTGATGGGGAAATCAGTCTATTGCATTTGTACAGTCTTAATCTTGAACAACCTTATCCATGGTGATACTCCTAAAGTTTTAGCAAGGGCTGTAGTCTCCTTGCAAGGTATATATCTGGATGTTTTTGTGAAAGTGAATGGATTTATAGTTCCTCTTTAACCACCTCTTTCAACTGACACCCTGGATGGTTTCCAGTATGATCGGTATTATGTTAATGTGGGGAAGATACAGTTCAGCTCCATGCTGCAAAAGCAAAACAATGTCCTAATTGTACTGGGGACTGCGAATTAATTCCCAGGTGTCCTGGTTTCAGCTGGGATGGAGTTGGTTTTCTTCTTAGTAGCTGGTGCAGTGCTGTGTGTTGGGTTTGGTGTGAGAACAATGATGATAGCGCACTGATGGTTTTAGTTGTTGCTGGGTGATGTTGATACTAAGACAAGGACTTTCCAGTTTCTTGGGCTCTGCCAGCGAGAGGGCTTGGGGGGCACGGGGAGTTGGAAGGAGACACAGCCGGGACAGCTGACCTGAGCTAGCCAAAGGGATATTCCATGCCATTGAACATCATGCTGAGTATATAAGCTGGGGGAAACAGAAGGAAGGGGGAGGGGACGGGACAGGGCGACATTCGGCATTATGGCATTTGTCTTCCCGAGATCACATTAAAATGTGATGGAGCCCTGCTTTCCTGGGGATGGCTGAACACCTGCCTGCCCATGGGAAGTGGGGAACTAATTCCTTCTTTTTGCTTTGCTTACATACACAGCTTTTTCTTCACCTATTAAATTGTTCTTACCTCAACCCTCAAGCTTTACATTCCTTTCCAATTCTCCTCCCCATCCCTCTGGGTGAGGGGGAAGTGAGCAAGCAGCTGTGTGCTGCTTGGTTGCCGGCTGGGGTTAAACCGCAACATCAAGTGTTACGATTTTGTTCCTTCCTACTCAGGGGGATGAGAAAGGACAGTCCTCTCTTCTACTCCTCACAGAACAGCAGTCACATCATGTGGGACTGTTTGGGTGCAATGTGGGAGAGGCAGGTGAGCTAACAGCTTAGAAGGAGTTCTAGGTGGATGCTTGAACCTCCAGGTGAATCCAACTGACCCCAAGACAAGAGGGTGTGTGAGGGCTGGGCAGTATTTAAGCCTAGCAGGCTGAGTTGCTATCAAACTTGAAATGAGGGGTATTTTAATAGTGCTATCCCATGGGAAGAAGGACTGTCTGAAGGTGAAGATATTCCTGCACTGAGGTTTTGCCACTTCTGTTCTTTTTTATAGCACTGAACAGGCCCCTTCCTCATTGTGGCTGTATTTGGAAAAAGACAACTCAGAAAAGACAACTAATTTCTGTATGCAGCCCTGTGGTTACTCCCGACTCATCTGTTCTTGTCAGTTGTCTATCACTTGGCCCTGATCTGTAATCCAGCACTGTTCCCTGTCCTGGTTTGGTTCCCAGTGCCATGAGATGGTGAGTGTGACAGTGAGCTGGCATGGACCAGGTAGACATCACTTGGCAGGTGTATGCATGTATGTGGTACTGTCATGAAAAGCTCAGACTCTTGAGTGGTCTGGACTGGATAAAAGCAATGTGTAAGGATGTAAAAGGTCCCTTGTTTACTGTTTTGCATGGCAGCAGATGTTAATCTGAGCTGGTGGCTTGGGTAGAGAAGAGAGCATGTTTTATTATCTGGTCTATATTATCTGGGCATGGAAAAGAAGTGAATGTCTGTCATCATACAGGACTAAGAAATGCAAGTCCTGGTGCAGCCTGTTCATCATCAGTCTGCCTGCTTCCCAAAGTGTGTTTGCACTGGCACTGTAGGAAATGGTTGTGAAAGGAAATGTGGGCTAATATCCTATAATCCCCCTTATCCTGGTCACGAAAAGCTAATATCACAAATAAGTCAATGCCAGGTCATCTCATGCAGTGTGTAAGTTTGTGTTCCTTAAAGAAATAAAGTGCTAACTGAAGTCTGACACTGAGCTTTAAGAAAGCAACATATTTAAACACATGGAGAAATAACTACCTTATCTTGTGGTATAGGCATCAGCAATGACCTGGTATTGGGGCCCTGCTTGGTCTGGGGGATTTTTTTTGTTTGTTTGCTTGCTGAATTTTCCAGAAATGTCTCTGAAAGCTGATACAAAAAACTGATGGTGGGTCACTTATGCTAGAGAGAGCACTTCTGTTCTGATGGCGCTGAATCCCTGGTTCCAGTTACTTGAACGGTTTGGCTGGTGTCTCCTCTGTCTGGAGAGTAAAAATTAGCTGTGGAAAAAAATGGCTATTCCTGTGCAGCTGCTGCAGACTAACACTTTCTGACAGTGACTTAACCAATCGTATGCTTAGTGTGTCCCCAGAAAGCCAAATTTTCAAAGCATTTTCCATTAATGGCTGTTGCACAGCAGTGACTTTGATTCCAGGTAGGTACATTACATCAAACTTACCTTATTTTATATAGATGGTGGTTGGAAACACAGTGTGCCAATGTAGCTTACTAAATTATCGACGTCAGTGGGTAGGTAGTTACTTCGAGCATGCTGCACATCTGACCCAGCTGTGAATATAGCCAGTTTAGGGCTGATATGTTTAGCATAATAGCTAATCTGTCTCATTTAGCAGGAAATGTGCCTGAGCTTGTATGTGATATATCTGACTTGGTGAGTGGCATGTCTGACTCAGCAGCTGAGTAATATTACTCATTCTGGAATATATCTTCTTCAATGGAAAATATACATTTACACACACATTTATAATTTTTGTTAGCAGATAATTGAGCACACACCAGAATGAATCAATCCTACTTAGTATACTAGAGGGTTTTTTGTGTGGAGATTTTGCCCCCCCCCCCCCCCCCCCCCCCCTTACTCATTCCTCTTGACCATGATTTTATGTTATCAGCTGCTGGGATGTATTCGAAGCCAAATGGAAACCTCTGACTCCCATGAGCTTTGTCTCAGGCCCTGTAAGCCAGCCCAGCCACTCAGCAGGTAAGACTGAATGTAAGTAGAATACATTGTGTATCTTCCTGCCCTGTGGTCCTGCAAAGTGTTCCAGAGAGCATTTCTTTTATTTGCCAGAAAGCTGTGTTGAATTTACCTTTGAATAAGATGAGGTGAGAAACTCATGGCCTTGAGGCTGATGCAGCCTACAATTTTACTTCTTCCACAGTCTGATGTGTTTTAGATTTTGTTGTGTGATGGGGTTTTTTGTGGTTTTTTTTTGTGGGTTTTTTAATGCATTAAGTGCTGTATACAACAAAAGTGTGTGTGAGTGTGTGACCAGCAAAAGCTGTTTGCAGGCTTTCTGGGCTCTCAGCGCAGGCAAGGTTCCCAGCTCCTCAAAGTAATTGTAGGTGTTTTCTGATCACTGCATACTTACCACCCCTGCTGTTACTTAGTCTTCTCCCTGTCAGAGATCAGTACACAGTGTTTCAACAGCCCACGTTCTGCAGGATCACCTATTCTTTCTTAAAAGGGCAAGGTATTTCACAAGATTTGGAAGGCTGGCAGTGCAGTGCTACAAGCTAGCTAGTGCTGGGGGTTCAGCATCCCAGGATGGCACATGAGACCTTGGAATAGCAAGAATATCGAAATGTGGCTCAGAAGGGAAGCAGGGCTGCCTCCCAAGTTGAGCTGGCATTCCTAGAGGAATGACGGGAGAGCAAATGCATATCTGTTGAGTGAGCAGAATGCCTAATGGAAGGGAAGCCGATCATCTGATTAGCATTGGCACCTTATCCTTCAGCAGCAGGTTGCCTCAGGCAGTGGGCACAAAGCTGTTCATCCCACACAGGTTTCATGTTGTTCTGCTCTGTTTTGCTTCTGCTTTGATTTGCTTCACTTCTTTCTCATTTGCTGGAAGACAGACTCAATAAACCTTGAATACAACTTGCTCAACGGAGGGTTGCGCTATTTTTATTCTTTGTGGGCATGCATAGCTTCACACCTGTCCGCCTGTGCCATTAGCGTGTTTGCTCTTAATGTTGTGCTGCTTTCAATATCAATGGGAACACTCTCACTGCTGCTGGCTATTTTTGGGGGGTTTGTTTTTTAAGAGATGAGTCCCCACTGTGCAAATCTTCAGCTGTGCATGTTATTGTTGAAGCCACATAAGTAGCACCACAAGGCTGGAGCCTGCTGGTCAAAATGCTGTGGGTGGCAGGGCCATTAGCACAACACAGAGAATCCCAAGCGTTGGTTTAAGTTACTCAGCCACGGTGCTCCAAGTTCCCTTTTTTCTTCATGTGATAAATCTAGCTGGCTTTTTTCTGATTACCACATTAGAAAAAAAAAAAAAAAAAAAAAAGATATCTCTTGAAAAGACAAATGAAATGTTGCCCGAAGAATCAGTTTGCCTGTTTGCTTTTGCTCACAAAACCCTTCACTGCAGCTCCTAATAAATGTTTCAGTTCTGTTTAGCATGCAACCATTCCTAAATGAAAGATACCCGTGCTTTCTCTATTAGTGTTGGATGAAACTAGGAATGGGAAATTTGCCTCCACCTTTCTTGAGTGTCCTAGCATAGAATCCACTGTGTGGTGAGCAAATAGCACAAGTGAGATAATGCTGGTTGTGGGCCTTTTGTCTACTTTTGTTCCTGAGTATTTGAGGCAAATCAGAGCACCTCCTCACAGGGGAAAGCATGTGTCAGGAAGAGTAATGCACAGGCTGTTTATCTACCTGTCTTGGACTGTTCACTGTGGGATGGGGATGATTTGTGATACTGTTAATTCTCCAGCATTTATGGAAGAAGCAGCAAAGAGAGACCTCTTGAGTTCAAAACCTTCCTGAAATTTGGGCAGAATGTAGGTTCAAAGCGGCCTCCGGTGTGACCCTTTGCTCAAAGTAGACCTTATAAAAGCAGGTTGCTGGGCTCTTGTCCCACTGAATTTTAAGTTTTTCCAAGCATGAAGATCCCACAGCATCTCCAGATGCTTGTGCCAATGTTTGATCACACTTGACTCAAGATAACTTCTCTGTGTTGCAGGATTAGTAGCAGAGGAAGCAAAAATAGTTACTAGATATTGGCAGCTCTCTGACACTTCTACTGTCAGTGCCAAAACTGTAAAAGCTTCTTCAGGACTGAAAGAAAATAAATATATATCCTCATGTCCTCAGTAAGATCAAAGGTGCTAACACTGGCTTTGTTGGAATACAACATCCCATACACAGCCTGGTAAGTATGTAACTTAAACACACCAGCTTTTCAAATGGTTTCAAAAGAATTTAATGGGGGCTGAGCACAAAGGGAAATCTTCCTGTGTCCTTGTAACTGTCCCTGAGCTACTATTGTTAGCCACTTGGAATTTGCACATTTATTCCAAGTTTTATTGAAATGATGGAAGAAGTCACATGAAAATCATAGGTACCTTTGACAGCTCAGTCAAATAGGAACCTACCACCATGTGTTATGCTAAAAAAGTGACTAGCAATAGGGTTCTAGATTATTTATTTTATATTATCTGCAAATAAAATGTGGATTGCATCATCTAAAGGTAGGATTCAAAGAAACTATGATACTGTTTTCAAAGATTTCATTGAACAGGATGATGTGTGTTGTCTTGTAATGTTCCTGTATTGCCCTTTCATTAAAATAATCAGAGTAAAACTGTGTACAACTTCAATCCCTCCCCCCAGCAATAATTGACTTAAGCCATAATTTTGAAGAGATTAGTGATGTGGATTGCCTGGCTTGAGAAACCACAAAAGAGCCTGATTTCCAGAGAAAAGTTGATTCATATGTCTTTTTTAAACTGTGTCCATATACATTGAAATATTAACTTTGATAATTTTGATTTCCCTTTCTACCAACAAATCTTTTAAATGGGAAATAAATAATTTCTTTTCATCTGACCAAATACTACAGTTCATTTACAACTGTTATCTATGGAGTTAAGCTGTAGTACGATAGACATTTGTCATGTGGAGGTTTGCTGCAGCACAGAATTGGTGCTAAAAAAGTTCATGCCCGCCCTTTCTTTCAGTGTTGATGTGAGTCAAGCTTACTATAATTAATTTGCATGTGGAAAACTGCCTCTCTGCCAAGAGATAAAGATGACGATTTTGAGATACCACAATTATGTCATAAAATGTATTTATCCAGAAGCCTGCCTCTTCCAAAGTAGATGTCTTTGTAGTGCTCATTCAGTGTATGCCCCTTTTGTGGTTTCCACACTGTAGCTGCAGTAACTGACAGCTGAAAACATCATTGTAAGGCTGTCAAATGTGTGTCTGCATAACTGGTGATAATCTAACTATTCTTCAGCTTCACATATCAAACTGCTGGGAAGTGATACTTCAGTGCTTGTTATTGGCAACAGTAGGTGGAATTGAGTAATGTGGTTTGAGTGTCAAAGGCCTGTGGTGCTGGCAGGAATATTAACGATAAATCAAACACAGCACAATAGTGGTGCCAGACTAGGGCGTAAGGCAGGATCTTGCAATCCAGATCACACCTGCTTAGACCTTACCCACAGGAATATTCCCACGTGCTAACAGAAATGAAGATGGGGCTCTAGCGGTGACCCCTTTAATTCAAAAGCGGAAAGGGGCGATACAGACCGACCAAGTGACATATGAGATCGCAGTGTGCTCTGCTGTGCATTCCGTGTTGTCTTGCAGTGCTGCCATGCTGCAGAAGCTGGTGAAGAGGAGGGGATATTCATTCCTGGTTTGTCATCATCACTGCTGCTCCCATCTGGCTTCTGTTGTAAAATCTTTCAGTGATGGCTAGGCTTGCACTTGCTGTATTAAGTGGAGTTTGCAGGACTGACATTTAAGATGTCCTTGATTTAGAGCCGGCTTGTGACATTCTTTCTTGTAGCAAATAGTTCCCAGTTGCAGAAAGGGTCCCACTGCCTGCGTCTTGGCTGCTCCTAGCACCCACAGGGAACTGAGCTGGGAAAGGTGTCTGACTTCAGCGTCTGTGTTAGCAAATGAACTGAAACACTGGGAACTGTTGGTGGGATGATTGTGAGGAAATGTCTGGGTACCTTGTGCAATCAGCTTGCTTGGTTGTTAACTTTATTTAATGGCTTAAGGTCCTTCTTGATGCCACGGTCATATATCCTGTTGCCTTTAGTGACTTTTCCAGCACAGGTGCTCTGTCGACAGGCTTGGCCCACTCTTTTTCACATGTAGGACCTAGATTATTGAAAGTTCTACATGCTTTTGAAAGTCTCTGTGTTTGGTTTATTCACTATGTTAAATGGAGATGATGCAAAAATACCAAACAGTCCTGAGTTGTGGGGCAGACATCTGGGTCGAACTAACTGTACTTGGAAAACCTTTGGGGAAGGGCACCGCAAATTTTTTTTGAAGTTATGTGGAGTTTCTCAGTAGGGAGTCAGCTAACAATATCCAGAGCAACCCAGCAAGCAAGAAGCGTAAAGCCAGGAGCTAAGCAAGATACAGAGATTTCATTATAAATTAGTGTTGGAAATTAGAGCCAGACTGTGAAGTAACCACAATTAAAATTCAGAAAGCAAAAAAGAAAAAGCTTACCTAGTGACCTCTCCTTGCTGCAGAGGCTTAGAAAAGAAGCTATGCTACTTTAGTATTCTAGCATAACTTGCGCATTACTGAAATTGTTAGGAAATTAAAGGAAAACCAGAGGACTGATTCTTAGCTGATGAAAATCAGCATAACCCAGCTGATATCAAGGCAGCTAAACAGCTCTACAAGAGCTAAACATGTACCTCTAAACCAACTGCTCCCCACTTGCTATGTCAATGTAGATGGAGAAAATGAAGCAGCTTTTTTTGGGCAAGACTATGCGCTGATCCTGAACTATATACCTCTATTCAAATAATATGAGCTGGTTTAGGAATAAAGAACCTCAAAGTTAACTCCAGGGGGAAAGAGATAGATCCATAATAAAACAGATCAGTACAAAGTGATTTTTCGGTGATCGTTTGTTGAATTGCCTTTAATCAATTTATTATACTAATATGAAACCAAACTCTTCCCCTTTCAGTTTTCTTATCAACATTAAAAACCTAAAATGCAAACCAACAAAAAAACCCCACAAAACCAAGATTCTAACACAGGAGCTCCATGGAAAAAAAAAAAAAATCAAAATCAAAGGCAGCCAAATAAAACAAGAGATTAAAATATACAAAATACTGCAATTTATAAGAAAAACATTGAATTATTGAAACTCCATAGAAGAGATGTCACAGCAGCGCTTCTAGTCTGCCTGATTAAAAAAACACACTATCCTTCCCACCCCGCCCTTTGATGTCAAGAAGTGTATTGTGATTTAAAATGATGTATGTAGTTCAATCGGATTGATCCAGAAAGTTCAAAGATATTGTCATTTTCTGAGCACTTACACTTTATCTTGTGTGGTGGAACGCATGTTGCACGTATGCACAGTGTAATCTTTTAATACCCTGTTGTAGGACTGCGAACAGAAAACACTCTTTTTTGCAGAGCGAAAAAGTAAGCAGCCTCTGTAGAACGGCTCTGTGCTGACCTTCAGTGTTCTGTGTCCATACCCAATGCAATCAATGCAGTAAGTGTCTTGCTCACAGGAGTGCTTTGTTCTCCCTGATTGATTATTTTGTTATAAATTTACATACAGCCTTTGTGAGCTGCCTGATAATTACAACATCAGCTGGCAGACTGGAGCTTGAGGGCAGCCTGAGTGAGAATGACATTCTTACCACTGAAGAGGCGCACAGGGCTTGTGATGGCAATTTTGGTGAGTGATGCACCATCTGGTAGCCCTCACCATGCAAATGTCTTTGGGTAGGATGGTGATATCATCGTGTGCTCTGTATGTAGGGGGCCCAAATGAGTGTGAGGGGCAATAAGGTCCAAAGGGGCTCGGTCATTGGTTCTTGCAAAGAGAAGTTCATGTTTTAGCTGGGAAGGGGGCTGTTGTTTGCCTAATGGGACAGACACTAGGTTTTCCATGCATTAGATGCTACATAACATGAGAAATGCTTTTTTCCCTGGCATGGAATTCTCACCTCGAATTCTGGACAGCCAACCTATTTTAACAACTTGTGCCATGGCTAGTGAGTACTGGTTGCAGGCTGTACTGGGGCAAGTACCTTCTGAAATTACTCGCCTACTGTGAGTGTTAGGCATGCCATAGTCTAAAACACCTGTCCTAAAAATTCTCCATTTAAATAAACGAGATGAAAAGAATACCATGATTCCCTTTTCACAGATGAAAAATCCAGTTGTAGAAAAAAGGAGTACTTTAAGGCCTGGTGAAGTAGGTGGAAAGGCAGCATTGCGTTGTAGCAGGCTTTAACAAGTTGCTTAGGGGTTTTGTGCCTTTGCAAAGGGCTGGTCTTGGCACTGCTGAGCAGAGATTCAGAGCCCTGCCTCCAGTACAGAGAAAGCTGAATTTAAGAACTATTTTAAAGGATTTAAATCTTACAGATTTTCCTCTTCATTATTTGTGATTTTTTGTTTTAGTCAGAATTTATGTAGATTTTTTTTTATTTCCCCAGAAGTGCCATTGAAAGAATGAGACACTCTGATTCTCCATCTTACTATGGAAACTTTTTGTTTATTTTGGCATTTCTTTGGAGTGATGGCCTGTTCAACAGACTGCAGAATGGACCTTGCTTGCTTAAGGCCTGTAGCAGGGAATAAACCCAGCCAGCATAATTGGAGCTACATCTATTTACACCAGCTGAAAGATGTGACCCCTGATCTTTGATTACTCTGGTGGAGTAGAGTGCTACAAGGCAGGGATTTTTCAGCAGTCTATTATCTACTTGAATTGCCTGGCCAGCTACAAGTTACAGAGGCTGTAAACAAGGGGAAACTGGTATGGCAAACTGATCAATTACAGAATATTGAAAAGATCCAGGAAGCGGCAGCAATGCTGCTGAAGCCAATATGGAAAAGTCTTTCTTGTCCAATAACCTCAATCTTGTGACAAGGATTATAACAAGATGGAAAATGGCACAACATGAATGCATTCTGGTGGCAATGATTGCTGTGAGAATTGGGACTGGTTTGTACTTCACCCACTCTGTCTATCTTTCCTAGATGCTGTATCTCAGGCAACCCAGGCAGAAGGTGTTATATTTATTATGTCTCCGTCACTTTTTATCTCTTGTAGTGAAACCCGACATTAAATTCTCTCTCCAGCTTCCACTTTTTTAAACAAGCAGAAAAATGTGACAGCACTACCTTCACTCAATCTCCTAATTAGCCCCGCAGAATATTTCTTTTTCCTCTGTCTGTGAAGGTCTGTGCCATGGGTCTCTAAAGTGGTTGCTCCTAGCACATTTTCTGCCTTGCCTGGTACAATGAGCTGCCCTGTGTTTTTGGAGATGGGTTTGGTTTCATTTCTGCTATGCAGCAGGTTGACAGTCTTAAAGAAGTGAGGTCTGGAGACCATACATAAAGCTTGAGAGATGGCATGGTACCTGTCTGGAAAGGGTGATGCTTACCCTGTCTGTACGGGGTCTGCTAGATAGCTGGCTGAAGGCCCTGTAGTTAAAAATTATATATAAATAAAATATATTTGAGCACATTGCAGGATTTCTACATTCAGCTCATTAAATTCTTTTCCCTTTTTCTGTATTGAAAAGGCTTCTTTGAGCCATTAAAAGTGCTCTTTATCTCCCAGAGATTGTTAGCAGCAGGAGGTGTGGAGGGAGAATCCAGCTTTGGCAGTCATGGGATCAAACTTGCCAGGTCAGATCTGTATTATTTTTGATACGTTAGTGCATGTTACGGTCATCTAGATAAGATCAGAGCTGGTAACTGACAACAAAGAGGTGACAGCTTCTCTCAGCTGCCTTTGAATAGAGCTTGTGGTGCAGCTGTCCTCTCTCCATGTGAAGTTTAATGTGTCAGCATAAACCACTGCTGCTGTGGTGGCAGTTTCACCTGAATGATGGTTTTAGAGTTTGCCGCCATGCAACTTTCTGCGGCCACTTCCCAGGAGACTGCATGTACAAGCACTACAAAACATGCAGTCAGTTAAGGAATGATGTAGCTTTTATCTTCTCCTAACGGGCCACTTTCCTTGCACTCAGTTCCAGTGTAAATTGTGCATCCTGGCTGGGCTGGCCAGAGAATGCAAGTCCTGGTAGGATGACAGTGAAGGCTTCTCTCACCTGCAGGTGGTTTCTTGCCCCAAAATGTGTTATGCCTAGTTGAAGTCAAGTTTGTTTTATTTCAGCAGTCACTGCCAGCTACATGGTGCTGTTGCCTGTAACTGACAATGTCAAAAAGGAACAACGAAGTGTCACCAGCAGGTTAAAATGGCTCCAATCTTCTCTGAACTGGCAGCACTGGTTCCTGGTCTTCAGGGCAGGACTGGGAGATCCAGGTAAAGTCGCAACTTGTAAGTGCCCACTCCAGCTTGTGAGCTACTTGCTGTCTTGTATCTATGGTCATTGCCTGGTTCCAGTGGGCTGGAGTGGGGACTAAACGTTTGCAGTCTGGGACTGCAGTTTGTGCTCTTCTGGCCTCGAGCAACTTAGCTACTGCTAGCTCAGGATCATGCAAGCAGCTAAGCCAGAAGAGGACCCGCACATTCACAAAGACAGAGAAACCCTGCTTTTATCCATTAGTGTTGCAAGATGTAAAATATTAGTGAGTTTTCAACACAAAATTTGAGTTCCTTTTTGTCTTGCCTTCTGTTCTACTTAGCTGAATTCCCCCACACTCCTTAGTAGAACAAGGATTGGGACTCAGTGACAGGTGCTTGTTGGTCTTCACTTATGCTCAGAAAGGTGCAGAGGGCCCTTGCCACAAGGCAAGGGAAGTTCTCATTAAGCTTGGGAAGAAATAAATTCCTGTCCTGGTGATGAGAGAGAAAAGTCTTTTTCTACGTGACATTCTGCTTTTCTTCAGCCTTACCAGCACCAGGTTGGTCCGTCCCTCTCACTGTCCTTCTCATCCATTTGCAAGAGTAGTTCAAAAGTTACAGCTGCTGTTCAAGAACCCTTTGAAAGTTCATCTGTCCCTTTTCAGTTATTCTGCAGACAGGCCAAGACAACAGCTTGTTAGTGTTTAAATGAGCCCATCCATATTTTGCATGAAATTCTCAGTCATTTAAGCCTTGTGTCTGGTCACTGTAAGGTTATGATGTGCTCTCTAATTCAAGGCTTTGCTTTTAAACCTAACAAGAGTGTAACACTATTATGCAGTCATTGCCTCTCAAAGGAGGGATAATTCTGAACCTAATCTGCCATTTTTGGGTGAAGGTTTTTTTTTTCAGTGTTTCTACTAGAGAGTGAGGTGCAGGAGAATTCTGCATCATTTAAGCGAGAACAAGGGATAGTGGAAGAAAATATTGGGGGGATGAGTAACGGAGTGTGACATATTCCCGATACTTCCCTGAAAGAGGTGGCTGAACAGCCTGTCTGTCGGGTTCTGGTTTGCTGAAAATGCGTACCACCCTAGCCAGGGAAGGGTATGTACTAGTTAACTTGTCTGGGGATGCAACCTATAAGTCCCTTGTAAATGTAGGCTCTGATCAAAATGTATTGGCTCCAGCTGACCCAATGCAACTTGATGCTGTTGACTCTCCACCTGCCAGCTAAAAATTACAACTCACAGTCCTTTTTGGCTCTAATCTTTCTGCTCCTGTGTTCAGATGACACAGGGCTTTTGCATCTCCCTCTAGGGCAGGCAAACAGGCTGCCTAAGCATGAGGTCCTCGTGCTTGCAAGCAAGAGGGACTCCAGGTCCTCATATAGTGCAGCTCCAGGAAGCCAAAAAGTGTGTCATTCTGGGATTTTGCTTTTTCCCCTTTTATTTTTTCTTGGACAGTGGAAGTTTTTTGCCACTCCTCTTTGCATTAGAGCTTACAGGGGCTTTACGCCAACTGACAATATGTATGTCATAAAATTGCCAGCTGATGTGCAAGCTAAACTGCTGCAGTGATCGTTGGGTTGTATTTTTGTAACTGACTTGGATCCAAGGTTTGCATATTTTGAATAAACCCACATTGGTGGAGATCCACACACAGACAAGTTCATGCCACTGTTCTGCTAAGTGACTGACTCTTCTCCCAGCAGGTCTCTCTTGATCTCCTTGGAGGTAACTCAACTGTGGCTTCAGGGCAGAAAATGACAGTCCAAAATGAGCTGAAGAAAACTCTCTGGAATATCTCCCCTCCTCTCCATTACCTTAAAAAAATTTTAAGCTTCTATTTATTCTGAAGAGCTTCTGTTGCTCTCAAATTGTATCTCCTAATAGGTTTCTTAGAGAAGCATTTTTCTCTATGCAAGTAATTTAAGCTTTACATGCCCTCAAGTTATTTTTTAATTAAAAGCAAAATAGAAAATTCTTGGCCCAAGTAGGGGGCTTATGCTGTTGATTGACTACAATAAGGAATTTTGTAGGAATTTTGATTTCTGCACTGCCAGATACGAAGTCAGCCCTATAAGTATAACCCTGACCTGAGGCTGGGATTTTTAAAATGAGTTTCTTAATAAGAAATGGAAGAAATAAATTCAACTTTGAATAAGCATAATGCAATTTCCCTTCACACAAATTACTCCTTTATTATAGCACAGATATTCACATTTATCTGTCTAAATACTTAAGTCATACACAGCTTCATTTTGCTGAACTTAGCTCAGTCCTACCTAAGAGGAAACCCATTACTAGAACAGCTCAATTCATACATGCTCACCCCGTTTACACTGCCATAACCCACTAAACGTGTGTGGCACATCAGCTCCCCTCCTTTCCCTGTGGCTGGATAGGGACTGTCTCTGTAGCAGCAGTCATCTGGAGCCATGACAGTGCCATTCAGCTGGACTTTCCATGAATTTGGAGTAATTCTGTCCTGGTTTCAGCTGGGATAGAGTTAATTTTGTTCTTAGTAGCTGGTGCAGTGCTGTGGTTTGGATTTGGTGTGAGAACAGTGTTGATAGCACACTGATGGATTTGGTTGTTGCTGGGTGATGTTTACATTAGGTCAAGGACTTTCAAGTTTTTCGGGCCCTGTCAGCCAGAGGGCTGGAGGGGGACGAGGAACTGGGAGGGGACACAGCCAGGACAGCTGACCTGAGCTAGCCAAAAGGATATTCCATACCATTGAACATCATGCTGAGTATATAAGCTGGGGGAAGAAGGAAGGGGGGGGGTCTTCAGCAATATTGTGTTTGTCTTCCCAAGTAACCATTACACGTGATGGAGCCCTGCTTCCCTGGGGATGTCTGAGCACCTGCCTGCCCGTGGGAAGCAAGCAATGAATGAATTCCTTGGTTTGCTTTGCTTCTGTGCGTGGCTTTTGCTTTACCTATTAAACTGTCTTTACCCCAACCCACGAGTTTTCTCATTTTCACTCTTCCGATCCTTTCCCCCATCCCACCATAATGGGATGCCAAAACCGAAGGAGAATGCCATGGCTTAACCCTGGCTAGCAACTGGTGCTTGGTTGCTGACCAGGGTTAAACCATGGCATTCTCCCTTGGTTCCCAAAGTATTAAGTTTTCTCAGACGTGAGGGAAATTGAGGATGAAGGAGATAGCCTAATTTATGCAGCCAAGAACAAATCTGTCCTTGTTGAATACAATGCAAGGGATTTGGTGCATGCAGTACCACACAGCATGCTCTTCCTCTGCTGTGCAGTATCTTTACTGCAGCAATGGCTATAAGGGCACAGAGTTAGGGACTCTGTGGTCAGAGTGTTCCTGTACACACGGCCTGTATGGTGGTTCCCATGGGCATGGGGGGCATCCTCTGTTCACCATCCCTGGCCTTTTCATTTTGGGGAGAGATGGTTTGGTTTCTGTCCTCTTCTAACAAAATAGTTTTGTTAGGTTTACTAGGGAAATTAGGGCAAATCTAAAAAGTTGCCATTAAGCAAGAAGTCACAGTCAGGTGGTGTGACTTTACCTGACTACCCTTGCTGCCAAAGCATGGATGCACGGGTACTAACCCGCTAGTGTGAGACTGGCTGCTGTGGGTGGGAGGCTGATAGCATGGGAGAGGGGCTTGGTTAATGCAGTGGGGCATGTTCAGTGGGAGCTGGGACTTCAGGTAAATAAACCAGTCAGGAAACAGTAAATGGTAGGGCTGCTACCTGCATGGTATTTGAGAGCTGTTTTCTCAAAATGGACTGCCCTTGCACCAGTAGAAAAAAACCTGAGATCATCATTGTTTTCACTTATCTGTTTTCTCATATTTTCCTTTTCTTTTGGGGGGGGATTTTGGTTTTGGGTATTTTTTTGTGTGTGTGTGTGTGTGTGTTTATTTTCTTGTTTGTTTGGTTTTTTGTTGGTTGGTTGGTTTAGTTTTTGGCTAAGGCTGACTTTCTTAGCTGAGAACAGGCTAAGTATGTCCAAAGCAACTCAGCAGCTGGTGAAAGTAAAGCCAGAGCTGTCAGAAAATACCCAGCAGAGGTATTTTTGCAAGTTAAAATGAAGTATGGGAGAGCCACATTTTGATTTAAAAAAAAAAAAAAAAAAAGAATTAACCTTGAACCTCTCCCCAAAGTCTGATTTAAACATGAATCTCATTTGAGTTTAAAAAAAAAAATAAAAAGAAAAAAATTTAATTCACTGAGCTCTTTTACGCAGCATCTGCAGTTCCTGGTTTGGGGAAGCAATGAACTAGCTAAAGAAAACCAAAGTGCAAGAGAATGGTGCTGAGTACATCACCTACACAGGGGGCAGAAGTAGAGAGGCTGTTAACTTTTCCCCCAGGTTTGTGCCTTGTCCCCTGTCCGGTGTGCTGAATGGATCACCAGGTGGATTATTGTTTCCTTGAAAGTGCTGATAGAGATTATTCTTTGCAGTAGAGAGGGATGTCTGTGATGGCACCAGAGACTCCTTACATACAGGGTTAGATTAACCCATGTCCCTGTTTAAGATTTTGTGAAGTCCTGGCAAGGAATAATATTCCCTGTTAATCCCTGGTTTAGTTAGAGCATCTCAAGATGAAGCTGCTTTGCACAGGGGAGTGTTACTTGGTGGATAACAAGAGGTAGGTGATAAGGAAATGGAGAACTGAGGAGGAAAAATGGCATGAGGTTCAGGCCATATCAATGGCTAAGCAAAGAAAAGTGCAGTAAACTAATTGCAAGTCAGGCAGGAGCACATAAATGAATCCACCTTCAAGGCAAAAATCTATAGAAATCTGCCGCTAGCTCTTTGCCTTTTCAACAGTCCAATTTCCTGATGCTTGAAACACCCTTTTCCATTACTCTCTACTCCCACCACTTTCAAATATCTAGAGAAGGGGTAAGAGAGGAATGAGTTTTGCAGTGAGCTCTGAACCCATTTAGAATGATGCTAATATACATGAACTGGTGGACTCCCATGTCTGGTTTTGCCTTCCTGAAGTTGTACATCCCTCTTTTTCTGTGCTGGATACCTGAAGTATATTTTCAGTGATTGGTGGCTAGTGATTATCCCTCAGAGAGAGGTGGCAGCTTTCCTCCTCTGCCCATGGTGGGAGATGGACGGATCAACTCGGATGCTTGGCCAAAAGGGTTGAGCAGGATCTCAGGGGAGGAGAAGAAGGAACTTAATTTTCTTTTGAAGCACTGCAGTAGCGAAGCCCACAAAGATGATTGGGGGCACCTCCCCTGTGAGGACAGGCTGAGGCAGTTGGGGTGGTTTAGCCTAGCAAAAAGGAGGCTCCCAGGAGACCTTATGGCAGCATTCCAGTACTTGCAGGGAGCCTACAGGGAAGATGGGGAGGGCCTCTTTATCAGGGAGTATAGTAATAGGATAAGAGGTAACAGTTTCAAACTGAGAGTAGATTTAGATCAGATATTAAGAAGAAATGCTTTACTGTGAAGGTGGTGAGACACTGGAACAGGTTGCCCAGAGAAGCTGTGGATGCCCCATCCCTGGAAGTGTTCAAGTCCAGGTTGGACAGGGCTTTGATCAACCTGATCTAGTGGAAGGTGTCCCTGTCTGTAGGGGAATTGGAGCTAGATGGTCTTTAAGACCCCTTCTAACCCAAACCATTCTATGGTTCTATGATAATTCTCCTTAGCGCTTACTTGGACAGATAGCCAGCAGTCCCAGCAAAGTCCTGTTGGCTATCCAAAGCATTTCAAATTCAGATCAAAAAAATAGAGAAGGGATGTTTGGAAGGAGTAGATGTTTGATCAAAGAGGCAAAGGTCTGACTTTTATGGGGGGTGAATGGCAAAGGCAATGTTGTTACCTGGGGCCAGCCAGTGGCAGAGCCTGGAGTATTGATCAGTCCAGACTCTGTTGGCTAACAAGAGGGAAATCACTGTTCAGTGTTATTATGATGTAGTTCAGGTAAGAGGTTGCAAAGGTATAATTTAGCTAGGATTTTATGAAGGAGCAGTTATTCATCACAGAAGATTATGTACATGGGTTTTTAACGTAATTGCAATGTATGTGCTAGTAAGTTATATAGGAACAGATAGCATGCAGTACCCAGAGTTTATTATACAGATGTGATCCTTGTATATGATTATAGAATGTGTGAACAAATTTTGTTAAGATACAAAAAAGGTACAAAAAGGGCTTTTAGGACCTTTTTCCAAAAATGAAATTGTGCTTGCTATTCATCCTGTTCCCCCTATGCTGGACTCTGTTGTACATCAAGTGCTGTATGTAAGAGGATGTATCCTTTCTGGGAGCTATCATGCTGATACTGCATGTAACATGGAGACAGGGGCCAAGGAGTACAAGTTGCAGAGTCCTTAGTACCTGTGAAAGTCTCTAGAAAATGTACTGCAGCTTCAAAGATGTTTTTTTCCTTTTGAATACACTTTTGAGGATAGTAGCAGGGCCAAGAGGGAGTTGATATGACCTGTGCTGGAAAAGCCTGTCATCAAGGCTTTTTGAGATGGGAGTACAGGAAAGTCTCGTCTGTTTCTTACAGGATTTTTATAGGATTTATATTCTTAACCCTAGGAGTCTGTGCTGCTTTATCTTTCTGGTGCATCTCACTCAGGTTTGGATCACGTTTCCACAGGCAACTTCTCCTGAGTTAAACCTCCAAAGCATTTAATCTTGAGACAAGCTTGTTAGTTCAGTTCCAGTAGGGCTCAGTGAACAATTGTGTTGTTGAATGGTATTTCATTATCTGTAACAATAACAACTGAAAGGAAAAACCATTGTAGGGACTAGAATTTGGTAAAATTATCTCTACAGCTGACCAAAGCATGACAAAAGAGACTGTGTTTAACAATATAATAAAAATTGTGTGTGCCTTTTTTTTTTTTTTTTTTTTTTCCTCCAAGTGAAGGAAGATACACTGTGGTATGTCTGAGTATTTACCCTCCATCCTTTCTGAAAAGTGGTGAAATGTAAGCACTACTCACTTACTACACCAAGTACAGACACCTTCTCTGGCCATTTCACCGTCTTGAACCCCCAGAGGAAAGGTGCCATTTTGTGACCACAGGACTGCAGTTACAGCATGAAAGTACAATTGTTTTTGGTTCTGTGGGATAATAAAACTATGGTGATGATGAATCCAGCAGCTGTGAATAGAATTCCCATATCATCCTTTAGGAATAAGTAGAAGAAAATATATTTATTCTGAATCAGTGAGCTTGAGCACCTAGTCAGGTTGTAAGAGAAATGGTAAGACCAGACACTACTTATCTTTTATCATTGTTTAAAGACAGGTTTTTGCAAATTGCTGGCCCACTCCCCCATGATAGGTAGATAGGTAGAAAGGAAATCATTGTGGAAAATGTGTTCTGCCACAGTAACATATAATTATGTGACAAAAAATGTATTGGACTGTGCTGCAGGGAAGGCATTGTGTCTCATTAGTGTTTGGTGGACTTGATCACAAATAACATGTTTCAAAACTGTCAACTCCCTCTAATTCTTCTTCTCTGCTTATACTCATAAACAATCATGTTCAAAATTGGCCAGTTCCTGGAAAGAGACTTCATCCAGACAGCTCCGTTTCTAATAATTTTCTTGTGGAATTAAAGGGACATGTCCTTCAGCAGCTGCACTCTGAGGGACTAAAAGCAGGCAGGCTGTTCTCCGTAAGCAAGCAGTCATTTTTAACCAAGTTAATGATACCAAATTGCCCTGTGCGGTGTGTTATGATAACTGGCTTAATGCAGTTTTCAAAGATCAGTGCTGGGCATACTGAGACACAAGCTAGAAAGCAGTCACAATCTGAGAAATCCCATTTGAGATCTAGTTTTTTTTCCTCCAATGGATGAGACAGAATGCAACAAGAGCATTAACAACAGCAGTTTCACTTAGGGCTATGGACCTGTGCCTTGATGCTGATGTGCTGCAGGCCGTTTATGAAAAAAGTGAACGATCTGCAGCTGAAGGTGCATTCTCATTATTTTGTCCTTGGCCACTCAGCAGCTAATAACCGAGGTAAAAATTGCATGTTGAACTTAACATTCTTCGTTGTTGGCATTAGTATTTGAGCATGTGGGTAAAGGGACTGCAATGGAATCCTGTCTGCTTCAGTTCCTCTCATAAGCTTTGCATTTGCAGTGTTGCTGAAATACATGCAAGTGTCCATCCTATCCAAGTTTCCATCTGTTAAGGCAGCAGAGAGGAAGCAGAGGTTTGTTTCTTGGTATCCACAGGCCTTTTGAGACACACCCAGTCCCATCCTTTTTAGTAGGGTCGATGCATGAGGATTGATTTCTTATTGTTTCTATTTTCTTGAAAGACCAGCGTATGATTTTTAACATGCTATATACTCGGTGACAGACAATAATAAAGCATACTACTTTGACCTTTTCAGTTGCTTGCACTTTACTGGCTTTTCTCATTCCCCTTTGTTTATGGCCTCTCAATATAACTGGAAAGGAGAAAGTAGACTGGACAGCTAGTCAAGATGCAGATTATTTAAAAGACTTTATTGTTGTGCTAAAAATATATGGTCTTTTGCAGGTGATATTGGGCATTAAAACGAAGATAGCCCATTCTTAGCTATAGAAACACAAAGTGGCACAAGTTCAGTTTCATTTGTAGTGGTTTACGGGCTGGCATCCAGTTTCAACAGAGTTGGTGTAATCTGGATTAAGCCTTGTAGGAGTTAATGGATTTTCTCTTACTGTTGTGATTGAGCCTATTTGTTTTATGGTGGCTGCATGGCTGCTCACCTGGCGACTGCTCCAACCCCAAACTGCTGGCTAGTGGGAAACCTGGGGCAAATTAATCCCATCACTGCTCCCTTCTACCAGCTTGATTTGCAGTAGCTAAACCTGCTGCAGATTGTGGCAGATTTTCTCCACCATACAGTCATGGAGATAGTGGCTTGTCTGTCTTGATGCAGAGAGGTAAAAAGAGGTAATGGCTGCCTGTGACCTTCTTCATGCGCTTGTGAAATACATACAAACCACAGCCCAAACTACAGCTTGAGAGTCTCACTGCGTTTGGTTGTTATCAGCACACCACAAAAATTTTGATCGTCCTTCAGCTTGGTGAAAGTCTAGAGGCTATTTTCATGGCGAGAACACTAAAAGGAGGACAAAATGCTCTGTTAAAAGACTTGTTTGTGCAGGAATATCTGAGTGTAGTGATGCTGCAAGTGGGAAATAAGAGTGGCAGCAGAACCTGAATTTTCACAGCACAGCTGTGGGTATAATAGATCATTCCAGTTTTCTGGTGGTTCTGAAAATCTATGAGTAGAATATGTATTAAAAAAAAAATGGGGGTGATGAAAAAGGAGGGAAAAGAAAACAATCCTACAACTTTGGTCATTTGGTTTGTTTCATTTGCTCTCCATCTAATTGTTTTGATTTCAGGCTTGCTGTTATATTTTTAAATTTTATGTCTCTGTAGGGTTGCAATAAAAAATACAACTAGCGGAATGAGGAAGGGTAGCCAAAGGCTGATTACATTCTGTTGCTTACTGCATAGATTGGTAGATTTTTAAGGTAGAAGGGACTGCGACGATCTTCTAAACTGACCTGCATGCATTAAACTTTACCTACTGAGTGCTTCATCAAGCCTGACAACCTGTGGCTGAACTGACTCACAGTTCTTACAGTATGCATTCAGTTTTAATTAAAAAAACTTAAAGGTTTAAAAAGATCTAGAGATCTTTCAGATTTAAGGAGAGAGAACTTCCTCCAAGACGGCTGTATAATTTTCTGCCATTTAAACTCGGTTTAAAGAAAAAGGAAATGGAAACACATCTCCCTTTTTCATTGTTCTGACTTCAGTTTACAGCCTGCAGAGATAGGAATGATGTGCCGGATAGACTGAAGAAGAGTCTTAGAAGCATTAGAAACAATCTTTCTGCTTGGATAAATTAAGGCAGTGGTGAATTACTAACCTTTCCCCTTCCTTTTTAGAAAGTAAAGTGGAAACCAAGAGGAAATGCTACTTCATGGAGCCAATAGCACCCAACATCACTTGACTGTGCTCCCAGGGCATCATGGCTCAGGTGTCGCTGCCTGGCAGTTGCTGACTGCGAAGATGTCGCTTAGCTCTGGGAAATCAATGGCACTAGCTGTGGAGTGAAGCATTACTAGCAAAATAAAAATGTCAGAATGAAAGGATGCAGATAGTGGGTAGAGCTGGCTAAAAATTTTCCATCCTAGTGCATTCTTACTGAATACTGTGGTTTTGATGAAAGCCTTTGCTTTCCTCAAGCAGACGTTGTTGTGCAGAACTTGAATGTATCATTTTCATTTGGGCTTTGAAATGTTCTGGTCTTGTTTGGGGCAAGACAAAAGCTCTGTGTTAAAAGTCAAAGCTAAGCAAAAACTTGAATAAATTCAGACAGAAAACTTATTTCTATAGCAAGAGATAAATCTAACTTCTGGTTATGTTTATTTAACTTGTCAGCCAGTTCTAGTTTTCTGAAAATGCATCGGGGTTTGGCAGATATTCACTAAAGAACCAGGCCAAAATGGGAAGAAAATCCAGAATGCAAGTTGTTTTTTAAATCTTTGACATTATGGTAAGAGGGAGCTCTGAGTATGGTTTTACGGGTATAGACGTTTATTCCAGTTTTCTCCAGCAACATAAATGAGCTTAGCTCTTTTACAGTCATGGGATCAAATTCTTAGCTGATATGAATCGGGGCACCTCTATTGCTATGAGTCAAATTTACATCTGGAATAAAATGACACAGCTCTCTTCATGAAGTCAGGTAAACTAGATCTGCAGGGGTATAAACCTAAATACATGAAATTACCTGATGCAGATTAGTGGCAGATTTGACCTATTTGAGGTTTTGATGAATAATCTGAACCACTGCTGAGGAGTTCTTACCACGGAATTCAATAACTGAGAAGCTTTAAACAGGGTGGCTTGGTCAGATGCTTCTAAAATCAGTTTTCAGAGGTCTTAAGTCTGTTAATGCTGTTCTGTGTAAAGAGCTGAAAAGGGGAAAGAAAGGAATGGTGTTTGTTGATCCTGCAAATTATAGTCAAAATAGTATAAGTATACAGGAAATGACCTGCAATCCTTGCATTCTGCTGTGGCGATTTTTTATTTTTCATTCTAGCCAATTTTTTTATCTTGGATGACTTTTATTGCTGCACCAAGTGATCCACAGGCACAGTCTTGCACCGTGGGATGGAGAGACAGAAAGTCGCAAGTCTGACTTTGTACCCTGACTTACAGAGATAGCTCAGAAGGGAAAGGACACTTTCTTCCACTGTGGTTTCTGCTTTGTGCCCAAGCAGCTGCCTTCTGGTGCCTCACAGGGGATTTTTCAGAGTGTAGACATATATCCATATCCACAAGCTTTTTTGTAGCCACTAATCCTTAATGAAGATCAAATAAATATTGGGAGAGGAGAAGTTATTTTCCTACGTCAACTCCTGACTCCCTCATTCTCCTGTTTAAAGAGGATTTCATACTTCTCATTGGTGTAACGCATCCAAAGAGCCCCTTTTAAAAGATTTCCCAATAGGCGCTCCTGTAGTACCTGACTGGGCACCTTAACACTTCTAGAAGGGCTATGCCAGATACATTCAAGATAGAGCTTTAATTCTCTGCTCCATAGATACCTTTGTATTTCAGTCACTACTACCTCTGAGGAAATAGTTTATATCTAATTTTTTTCTACCTATGGCAAATAACAACAAATGCCATTGTAGCAGCAAGAGGCAGTCATTGCATGTCAGCAAAATTTTATTCAAGTCCTTACTCTCCCCTGTTAGAAAGGTATGGGTTTCTAGCTGTCAGAAACAGAGCAGCAAAACTCAAATTCAGAAAGCCACTGAAAGCCTGAAGGATCCAGTGTTGAGTGCTTTTGTTGTCCAAGCTCACATTACTGACCCCACAGCTGAGTTGTACTGTGTTTACAAAGCTCGCATCTCACTTTCCATCGAACTGGTGTCATTTAATTTATTCATGTAATTTTTTCCCACATTTGAATGAGGTTTTGTAGCCCTTCCATTACAGTCCGAAGATAAAACTATAGCTTTGTAGTCTGTATTTATAAGCTTTAATTCAGGCATTTGCATTTTACATATTGTCCTAATTAAGCAATGCAAGGAAATAGAACAACATAAGATCCCTTGTCAGAAGAAGAGTCTGCTGTTTCATTGGCAGGGCTCAGAGAAGGTAAGCTTTCTGGGAAAGATGATTGTATGATTGGTGATGTGGTCCTTTTGCAAATCTCAGCCTGTGCTTGTCAAAGAAAAAAAAATGGAAACAAGTCAAATGCAAGATGGAAAAGTGTATAGAAGTGAAAGTGCTGCTCAGAAACTTTCTTGACTGTTATGACAGTCCTTGTGCTATGCCCATTAAATTTCCTGCAAGTCTCTCCCAAATCAATCCTGTGCAATATCCTTGTGAAAGGAAAGGATTTTAAAAAAACCCGTCACTATGAGGACATCTGTTCTTCCAAAGATATTCCTGCTTTTCTGACCTCTGCTTGGAGTAGGTGAGTTGATTTAGTTACGTTTCTGGAAAGTCTTGGGCTTATTCCAGCTTGTACAATGATGTTGTATTCCACCTCTGTATCTTTCAAACTGGGTTGCGCATTTCCTATGATGGCAACCTGTTACACTCTGAATTCCTTGGAGAATTTCTTTAGAGGTAGTTAATCTCCTAAAATATACCAGTGCTGTAGGGTTTTAATTTGGTGCATTCTTTCAATGTGCCAGATAACTTGTACATATTCACTTAAGGACATAGTTTCTCAAATGGGAACAAAATTAAGGATATCCTTAATGAAGGGTCTGCTTGGTTGCTTGCACCTTCTTCTCTTCAGTAAACTGAAATCTCTGTTTATTAATACAAGATGCAGCTTTGTTACCTAAAATGACTGCTTCTAAAATGTGATTATGTTGCTAACTTTGCACTGTAGTTGTCTTTCTCACTGTCCCATGCGATTGCATGGCGACTATTTTGCTGCATTTGGTGAAGACTTAAAGGCTAAGGAGTATTTTCCTGCCCTGTTCCCAAACAATGAGATACTGCCATATAAATTCAGTCTTACTCTTTTTAAAAAGTTTATCTAGCTCTTGGTTTTGAGCTCAGTGTACACTACTATGTATTTTCATGCTCTTCAGAAAAAAAATGGCAAGAATATTTTTCATGCACTTTCCTAATTGTATGGCTTCAGAAGCTGGGATTATAAGAAAGAATATCAACTATCTAGACTAGTAACAGAATTAGAAATGTTGGTCAACTACATAATCTATGTTGCTTTTCAATAACCTCTTTCTGTCAAGTCACCAAGGCAGATAAGCAGGGTGGTGACATAAAGTGTGTTTTCTGCTATATTAATATAGTTTGAGATTCATCTGCTCTGATTCATGAGGAGTTTTTTAGTGTAAATTCAAAAGAAAATTATTTTATCAGCAAAGTTAAAAAAATATATACTTCTTCCCACTCAGCTGACATTAGTAGACACATTTGCCTCACCTAGAATGCTATACAATATTCCAAATTTATTGTGACTGTAAACAACAAGTCTGCTTGCTTTATAGCTTTCCTAGGCTCCAACAGTAAAACACAGTATCTCTATCTGCTTGGAATTATGTGTTATAACAGTTTTATGGTATGGAGGGTAAAGCTCTGATAAAGATAAAATAGAGTTTTGCTTTTTTGTGTGACCTTGTCATTTGAAAAAACACTGCACTCTAACGAGATACAATTTAAAAGACCTCTGGGATCAAATTAAGTTTACTGAGATATTTCTAAGAGTAATTACTGTGAGTTGTCAGTGTGCTCTGTTACAGTTCCTTTCCTTGCAAATGTAGATATCTGGGATTGTGTAGAATGTATTAGAACTCCTACCATTAATGTTTGATGGGAGACAGTAGTGAAAAAGATGGATGCTTATATAACTGACATTTCCAGCATTTATGGCCATAGACTAAAATGCCAGACGCATAATTTCAAGTAAAATGGCAGACCCAACTCAATAATATTTAATGATGTAGTAGACCTTGGCTAGGAGAATAGCTAACGGAAGTCATTGCACTGCATTTATTGAATTGTTAAAATGAGTTGAATAATAATTGTGTTTTGCAGGAGTTTTGTTTTAGAAATTTATTTCTGAGATCTGGTACTCCAGAAATAAATTATTTATCATTCCAGTCAACACAAAATATAGGAAAGACTTCAAGCTAGTTAATTGATGGCAAGATTTTTACACTAACTTTGTCCTGGTGTTTACAGCACAGAAATATATTCAGTAGCTCAGGACACAGTTTGGAAGATTGGATGAGATTGATTTGAAAAGGTAGTGAAAGATCAAATTACCTCCCAGAAGAATCTCCTTTTAGTAGTTTGACTCTTTACAAAGTCAGACCTTTTTGTCTATTGTCATACCTCTAGGAATGTCAAGAGTTAGGTTCTGCGGAGTGTTATATCACAGAGATACTTGTGAGCCATGACTATATCACTGATGATGCCAACAAACAGAACATAGATTTCTTCATTACCCTTCTGCTAATATTTTAGAAAGCCTGGAATAAGCAATAAGGACTTGAATTGATGGAGAACCTGAAATTGATGGAGGTCTGTAAGTATCTTGATACCAGGTCCACAGCCACAGTCTCCCAGGCAGGATTTCTCTGCATGGAAATGCACAGAACAAAGGTGGACTAGAGGAAGAAGTGTGCATGTCCTTCATTCTTCAAATGCCAAGATAGTCTTGAATTTTTTAGGTTAAACCAAAACCGGATGCTAGGTAAATAAACAGAATGATGGATCAGTGTATATACCTCTCTTCCATATGCAGCTGAAAGAAAGGGATATATACTGACAGAGTTATTAAGTACACTTCTTTAGCCTTAGGATTTCAAGAGGCATAGCAGTTGAGGACATGAAAGATATGGTGGAATAGATTCCCTAAACAGCCCCCTTTGACAGCATCCTTTAACATGCCCTGTGCAGCCTGCCTTCACCACAGTGTCCTGCACCCTTGAAGATGCCTTTTCAGTGGATACAATCTCAGCTGCCAGCAGGACATGGTGGGAGACCGAACATCCCACTTGATAGGGTTTCAGAATGTGCTTTAGTTTTTACTTTGTGGACTGTCAGCTTGAGGAACTATTTAACTGTGTACCACCTCGATCAAGCTCCTTCCCTCCGTGTATTTTTTGGGTTTTTTTGGGGGTTTTTTTGTTTGTTTGTTTTTTGTTGGTTTTTTTTTTTTTGTTGTTGTTGTTTGTTTGTTTGTTTTTTTAAGAGAGAGGCATAATTACCTGCGGTAAATGTAGAAAAGTTTTACTTGCCATATCTCCGGTAGACCTCTTTACTAGTTATCTGAAAAGAATGAGCCCTGAATATCCAATCTGCTTGCTTTCTTTCAATGAAAGTTATGCTTAGTTTTGGCTTTCTTTCAAAAAGCCACCAAGCCTGCTTGTCATGACCTTGCATATAAATTTGTCGAAGCTGCATCGCTGTCAATGGGCCATGCCGTGGCTCTTAGCAGTACTTAGTAGGTCTTTCTGTTCTGTGCAGAAGTAAAACTGAACTGGGAAATAGCTACACTTCACATCCGAGAAGTAGACCAGGTTAATGTAAAACTTATGGAGACTTTAGCTTAACTGCAGAATATTTTGAAATACTTCAAGCGTGGGAGGAATGGAAAGGCTGATGTTAATAGATCTCATAGGTAAGGCTGCTATAAGCCCCCAAGACATGGAGTGGTGGAAAGTTTCCAGATACTACAGGTCTGTAGGGGTCATCTCAAGAGCAACCATTAGGTCATTATTTTTGGCCTTGCTTGTTCAGTGCTGAACAAAACATTTGTCAATCTAAGCAGCTTTCTGAGCTGGTAGAACTCCTGGGTTTAGTGCAAATGGTAGTCATAAGTGTAAATTACTCTGGGTAACAGAATTTCCTCTCACTTCAACAGGGGCAGGATTTTCCTGCAGTGTGAATTTCTGGAAATTTAAACTGAACCTTTCTTGTTTCAGAACTGCCTAAAAAAATCCCCAAATGAGTTGGAAATTGCCCCCTGGCGAGTGCCAGCAGATGCCTAGAAGACATCTCCAGGGTCACTTTAGTACTCTGGATCCTACTCAACTTCTATTAAAGTTAATTGAAAAAACTCCCATTCTCCTGTTGAGGAGAGGTTTTGGATGTGGCTTAAATGGCTCTTAGTGGCAGCGGATTATGAGAAGGAACCCCACTGTGCAATTCCAGCCATCTTCTTATGGGTGAGCATTTGATGATACAAGTGTATTTGCTTTGAATATGGCATGAGACACTTCACTTCCAATTAGGCAGTATTTCAGAGTGAAGGAGATCTCTCCCTCTCACCTGAGGTCTTTGTTATCTGAAATCTATTCCGAGCTGGTGATCTATAAAATGGCAATATAAGCTTATGCACAGCAATGTCACAAGTGTCTTCTCTCTGTTCTGTGTATGTAAAATGGTAAGCTAGTACTAGTTTAAGCTAGTGTTCAGATTCTTGTGTCTCTGCTGGATAGATGTAGTGCTGTTTGCATGAGGCATGACAAAATATCATCGTTTCCATCTCAAACCCATGTTCAGAGATACCTTTGTTATTATCAGTCTTTTACTGTATCAGCTGTGATGTTAGATAAGAGAACTGTTTTGGAAACAAAGCAGAGAAGTATGCTGAGTGCCGTATATAAGGACTCTCTTAATTAGCACACACAGCTGTGTGTTGCCCTTTTCATCTAAAACTGGTAAAGAAGGGGAACGATGTGTGTGGAAAGCATATTTGAAGGATAGTTGTCTTTAGCAGTATTGCAACCAGAAAATCAAATGGGGGTTGATGTAAAACACAGCCAGAGACTGTGTAAATTGCCCCATCTGATTAGGAAACAGCGAAGCTGTTAGCATCCTGGAACGACGTGTGTAACAAAATTGCTCAATGGTGTGAATTTGGAAGAGAGCGACTGAGCAGCCTTATTGTGTGCCAGGCCTCAGCGGTGTCCTGTGCCTGCTTTAATCATCAATTACTGTAATGCTGGGGCAAACTACCGATGACTTAATTATTGTCTGGCGCTCCAGGCCATAGGTGGCTCCGCTAGGCTATGTTACACAGTAAAGGAAATAAAACCGCATGCAGGCCAGTAGGGACAGTACTGTATGTAGCCTCTGTCTCAGGGAACAGGCACTCCTTGAGCCTGTGCTGAAAGTGTCTCAAGGTCTTACTCTGTCAGTCATGAGGAAGAGACATTCCCTAGTCAGGGAACCTGTAGCACAAGGATAAAAAGACAGGCAACGATTTATTTTATAGGCTTGGGGCAGATGTGTACTACCAGTGCAGGCACATGTAGCAGAAGGCACTTCTGGTTATGAAAGTAATATTTTTTCCCAGGATGGTGAGCCCGAGAGCAGCCTAGATTCTCCATCATGATGAATCTAGATTCTCCATCATGATGAATATCAGAGCAGGAAGCCCTCAGTGGAGTCTCACCTAAGCTCAGAAAGGTTCCCAAGACTATTTTGATTGCTTTCAATCAGTTCAGTTAAGCTTTGGCCTCCTCTCCAACTGAGTGTTTGTCTGCCCCTAGGCATGACAGTCTGCTACTAGTGTCCTTTCTCTGCTGGGCTAGATTGTGTCCTTTATAGGAATTCCCAATATGGATAATACAGACCTTTTGTTGCTTGTGGGTTTTTGCTTATATTGGTCAGAAACATATTCAACATCTGTGGGTTTGACCAACAGAAATTTCAATAAACACACAAATAAGCAAGAAGAAACTCCTTTGCAGGAAAGACCCTTTAGCTCAGCTCTAAAAAACAGTTGTGATCACGAAGAAGTACGCTACAGTACTCTGACGTGGAACAAAATGTTAGATTCCACCCTGTTGCGGGCTGCTCTTCTGGGCAGGCGCAATGTTGTCCCAGTGAGCTGCTTCCTCGCGCTTGCAGAGAGTTCATTAGTTTACAAAGCTGTGTCTACTTTTTACTTAAATGTTCTTAAAAATGTCATATGCAAGGGCACAATGTATTGACTAAAGGTGCCTTTAACAAGATAGGCACTTGTGAAAGAGTAGTGTTGATACTGCCCGATGGAAATGGAGTGGAGCTAACTGAGGCTGAGCCAGTCTATGAAAGAGCTGAGTTTGTGGATTCCAAGCAAGACTGGCTGAGAAGCCTTCTGAATATACTGAGGTGCTACTAACTGGAATGAATAGGCTTAATTTGGGGCTAACAAGACTGCGTTACCCCAATAGGGTGCTGCTTCTAGACATGTATCAGATAGGGACATGCATGTCCTGAAATGTCATGCAGAGAATTGTAGCAAACTGCAGAAAACTAAGAGTTAATATGCAGGCCAGCAACTCTAAGTTTTTAAAATTCCCTTCAAGATAATAGATGGAGGAGCTTGCCCATTGTGTTAAAATGCCCAGTTAATTTGAGAGCCAAACAGATGGGAAGTTTTAGGAAGGTAGGAGAGAAAAGGAGATAACAGAAGCTGCAGTAACATACACAAGATCTGCTCTGAAATAACAGCTATATATGGAAATGATTTGCAGGATATTGCCCATATGCTTCCCAAACCTGCATCCTGGCTGCAGTGTTTTTGATTACATCCCCAAATGCTGTCACATCTTTTGTAGTGCTGTAGCTGAGAAGGGTTTTGAATGTGAAGCTGGGCAAGCAGCAAGATCAATTTCAATATTAAAAGCTGATGATCTTTCCCAAGGGTGTGCAACAGCACCAGGCCACTAAAGCTGCAGATCTCTCCATGAGCAGGCTGCAGGAACAGGTTGCTTGTCCATTTGTAGCTGGGTGGCACACACCAACCCACCACAGCCTTGCCAGGGACATTGTACAATGCACACACCTGCTCTCCTAGTGGCAGAAAAAATCATCAAGTCCCTCATCTTCAGGGCCTTGTGCTGTTCTTCCCATCCCAGCTACACCTTCCTGTGACTCCACACTCATCACCTATAGGTGATACATATCAAGATTTTAGGTGGTGGTTTAGATTTAGCTTGACTAACTGCTTTGACAGATGTTTTTGGAGCATCTTGGCATAAAGGATGTACCCCACCCCCCTTATAGCCAATTTGTGACACTTCAAGAACTTGTTTGGTTGTTCTTACTTCCTTAAAATCTCTCAGATCTCATCTTCCATCCTCATGTTCAGCTGCAGGATTTTTTTTCATTCTGTATACATGCTCCCCACTTCCGAAAGCAAAGGGAGATAGCTGCTTTTGTGTGGACCCCCTCAAACACAGTTTGTATACAAGAGCATTAAAGCAGCTCCAGAAGGAACATGTTTTCTCACATCGGGGAAAAGTGAGGATGCAACAGACCCATCTTTTGCCCTCTGCTCTGTGGAGTCCCTGTGTAAGTATTCATGCTTCTGTTTCTTATCAGTGAACAGGGAATAATGTCATTACCTTCACTGTTCTGGGTGGTTGTACAATAAAATATCAAATCAAATTCACCATAGAAAAAAATCCAAAATGGTACATATTGGGGAAAAAAATCAGTCTTAACTGTACACTCAGCAATGGGTCACCAGCTACTTCTTAGCTTTTCAAGAGGAAGATTTTGGGGTTAAAATAGATAGTTCTGCCACAACATTGTCTTAATGATCAGTAGTAGTCCTAAAAGCAGGTGTAAGGTTAGGAATTATTATGAAAGAATAGACAAACAGGGTAGAAGTCA
Source organism: Falco peregrinus (assembly GCF_023634155.1). Lineage (NCBI taxonomy): Eukaryota > Metazoa > Chordata > Aves > Falconiformes > Falconidae > Falco > Falco peregrinus. The sequence goes on from NC_073722.1 coordinate 65,107,415, forward strand.
TTATTATAGCACTGTATAAATCCATGACTCCCACCCCTTGAGCACTCTGTATTTCTGGCAGCCTTACATTTGAATAATGTTGCTGGAAAAGATCCAAAGGACGTATCAAGGACAATCAAAATATGGAAGAGCTTCAGCACAGGCAGTGCTCAAGCAGCTTAGGATTTTTCAAGCTGAAAAAGCAATGGCTGGAGGACTGAAATGGGTTCATAGTAGAGAATGGTTGTTCAGTGTTTCATCCAAGACTTCCAGTTCTAGAGTTTAGCAAGGAAAAACTATCACACAAAGGCTTAAAGCAATTTGTGGAAGCATTTCTTTACAAACCATATAGTTCTGCCATGGAAACTCTTGATGCAGAGTGTTATAACCACCTAAAGTTTACAAGCATTCAAAAATAATAATTATTAAAAAAACCAACAACAACAAAAAAACCCACATCACTGGACCAATCCACACCAGAGATGCGAAAAGCTAAGTGTTCAAGCAATGGTGACACTTCTGCATCTGAGGTCTCCTGAGCCACAAGTTCTTGTGCAGGGAGGGAGTGTTATTAAAGTATGTAGCTTCTACTGAATTTCATGAAAGCCCTTTTTTTTTATTTTTTAAACCCTTATTTGGGTCCGTAAGAGAGTGTTTTCTTCTCCCTATGAGCATTATGGAGAGATGGCTAAACTGGTCTTTTCCTTCTGAGAAGGTCTATGTGAGGACTGTCTCACAGAGAATAACCGTGACCTTCTGTTTGCAGGATGGATGGCAATTTCTTTACTCCATGAAGGACTTCCTCTCTTCAAACCTTGTCCTACAGTTTATAATGTGTGAAATTGATCTTTTCTGAAGGAGTGTTTTTTCCTGTGGTTCTCGCATCTTTGAAAGGAAAGTCGAGAAGAAAAGTACAAGACATCACAAAACACTTATTACAGTGTGATTCAGCAGGAAACAGAAGGGCAAAAGAAGAAAGCAAAGTAGAGATCTCTTGAGCAGGGGGTGAGGGGTGAGGAGAGGAGGCAGGAAAGAAGCCTGTCTTGCAGGGAGGCCAGAATCAATCTCTTGTTTATTGATCTTATAACCTTAAAAGTTGAACTGTGAAATTAGAAGTAACATGTTCCAGGACTCTTTGCAAGCTTATCAAGTCCAGCCCATCTTGTGCAACTTGGCTCAGCATGGAGGTGCTCTCAGATTCAGGGATTTGCAGATTGGCAACTCATTGGCAATAATGGCTGGTCTCCACTAAGTAGATTATGCCTTTATTCCTTCTTTTCTCTCACGTGAGTTTTGTCAGATACTTCCTAGCTGCAGTGTAGTATAATTAGGTTTCTGGCTGCTTTTTAGCCTGATCTGGTTAATAAAGCCCTGGGCTAGAACTCAAGAGAACTGATTTATATATGCTGGGTTCTGCAGCTGAGAGCCAGGAGGTCAGTCAGTTCTTCATGACTGTGACTCAGTTTCACCAGCTGCCAAACAGAAAACACACGTGTTTTAGGAGCACTTTGAGATCAGTGAGAGCAAAGAAGTGATAGAGAGTCTCTGCCCTAACACCCCACACAACTGTGTGCTCCTGTTGTTTTAGCATCTAAACGGGGTGCTGCTGTGGGTCTGGGAGTTGCTGAAGGTATTGTTCCACCTTCTGCTCCTTGTTTTGCCTTTCTTATCCTCACAGCTGTGGTGTCTCACAAACCTTTGCAAGATTTTCTGATCTGCTTCAATGCTGGGAATGATTTAAATGAATCTGTGTTACGTTGTGCTAAGATGAATTGGGAGCGCTTGCATGAGCCACTCAGGTATGTTAGCTGTGCTGTGTTGTAGCCAGGCAGGGTGGTGAGATCTGAAACTGTTCCCGTGAGGTCTGCCAGAGAACGTTTGTCTCAAACTTTTTTACCATATATCTGTGCCATTAGTTGTAGTACAGACCCTCTCAGCTGATGCTGGAACAGGCTTCAGCTCTCACAGCTTTAACCCTTTACATGCAGCCATGTGTCTCCAATAACAGTCTTTTCGGGGGCCTCTAGGTATGTCTTTTTGGACTTGCACGTGCTCTATCTATGGCAAAATTAAATTTGTCCTGCTTCTTATTTGGAAGCAGGCTCTGAGGAGAAATGGTCAGAGAGTTGCTTAGCAGTGTAGAAAGCTTTGAGAAAAGCCATCGTGTAAAGCAGCTCAGAGGAGGAGAGCTGACAAAACACAAACCTGAAATTTTCTAATGCTTTCAAATGCACCTGAGAAGCTGTGGAAGTTCAGAGCTGAGTTTTCTCAAAGTGAGGGTGCTGGGGCCGTGGTCCAACTGTGAGGTGCCAGGGCTGCCTGGAAATACTTTTGCCTGGAGAACTAGCAGCAAAGCAGCATAGAGCTTGGACCAGGCTGCTGCATGTGCCTGGAAAAACCGGCTGTTTCTCCCTCACCCAAGTCAGAGTGCTGGGGAAGGCTGAGCTTCTCAGGTCTGTTCCTCTCACATTTGAAACTGCAAATGTCAGGGGGAAGTGTGGTGTGACAGGCAAGGCAGTGCAAGCACGTGGCTTCTTGGCTGTGAAGGCAAAACTGGACTTGGCTGCTCCCTAGAAGAGGGCTGATGGCAGGGCTCACCTATAACAGACTTTTCTCTACAAGAACTCAAAAACTTGTATAATTATTTGAGGAGAGATGATCCATTGTAAGCCTGCAGCATAGGCTTGAGGTAAATACTTGTGATAGGCAGAGGTGATCCCTTCTGTAGCTTTCCTGGATGCTTTCTCAGTTAAAAAAATATAATTGGATTACTCTGTCATTTGTGTTTATCTACTGAAATCAGATACTAAAGAAAAGTTGAAGTTTAGTGACGAAAGCAGAAGACTGGGACTGAGGTTCCAAATGTTTTCCTGAAGATATCGGTGTCCAGTTACTGTTCAAACCTGGGTGAAGTCTTGCACAACTTGTCCACATTGGCAGGCATGCATGATATTTCTTCAAGTATGGTATATTCAGTGAATTATTACTATGTCTGGGGTTTTACGTAACTTCTTTTGCCAACATTGGAGCTTCCCTAATTTTTTTTCTACACAATTATCTTTATACCTCCCGGTGTTATAGCTCCTATTATTAAGGGGTAACTGAGACAGGGAGGCTAAGCAGCTTGATATTATTCTGTACAACATACAGCTTTCAAACATACTCTTCTGAAGCTATATACAGGCAAACACCTACTAAGCCGTCTCCATATTCCTCTGTGAAAGAAAGAAATTCCTGCTGAGAAGTGATGATAAGAGATCCTTGCAAAGAGACAGGTTGAGGAAAATGCAGCGGGACATAAGAGCGTGCTCATTGCTCCTCATTAATGAAGGAATCTGTACGGCAAATTGCAGCACACACAGGCTCAGGTGACAGCAAGTGCAGCTCCACGCTATAATGCAGTCAAGCTGGGAGGACACAAAAGCAAGAAACTTGCCTTTATCCTCCTAATGTTGTTTTCAGCAGGTTTTAACTTACGCAGCCTCTCAGAATATACTGATAGCTTCTTTCAAAGATGAAATTTTAAGTGAGATGAAATTGCTTTGTGGGGGAAGATTTTGTGGCTACATTTTCAAGTCAGAATTTTAAAACTGAAGCCAAAAAACATTTCTTTCCAAGTTATCTATTTTGATGCAAAAATACCCCAACTCCATAAACCAATCACCAACAAAAAACCTAATCAACAATCCCACCCAACCCTGGTCTCTTTTCTACCAAAAATAATAAATGCTCAGTTGCAGTTAGTATTTTATTTTTTCTGAGATTCAGCAGTGATTTATTCAGTTTCAGGAAAGTATAAAGCTGCTGTTATTTACAGAAAAGCAAAACAAATGTTTGTAGTAGAAACATAGATATTTTTTTTTTTTGGTGCTCAGAAATATGTCCAGTAAACACTAAAGCATTGATACATACACCAAAGCAAGAAAAGAATACAGGCTTACAGGCTGTATGGAATAGCTGCTAAAAAGCTTGTAAAGGGTTTTGCATAGCATACCTTTGACCTTAGTAAAAGCATAAATAAGAAATGCAATATGTAACTATAATGAGAAAACCTAGGAAGAAGAAAACATCTACATCTTGTCTGCTCTGTTACCATGGACCGTTATCAGAAAAGCATGTCTGTTTATCACAGATTCCAATTTTTAATGACTTCCCTGGCACAAAGGACCAGCAACACCATTCTTCAAAACCAGCCATCTTTCCAGTGAAATCCATAGGAATTTTACCTGTGCAAAACAGATAAGCCAATAATTAATTTTACTACAGTCTTCATAAGCTGTGTATCATGAGCCAGTGAAGAGAGAGAAATGGAGGCTGAAGTGAACTGTACTCTATTTCTTTTAAAACCAGTAAGATTGACCCCAGTGGTAAATTTGTCCCTGTATTGCATGCTTTAAAAATTTGAATTTCTTTATCTGAACAGTGTACTGTGGTCACTGGGAGAAACACAGGTTTTTTTATATTTGTGTTGGTAAGTATTAACCTACAAACAGGCTCTCTAGTGCTACTTTCCCACAAAATACAGGTATGGCAGGACGTAAAGGTGCAAAAGTCCTGGACTAATCAGAAATCTTGTTAAAACTGGGGCCTCAGTTGCTTTTGGTTTGTTTTAATTGACTTGATTGCACGAATCTTTTTTGTGAAAGAGTTTTGAAAGGTCTCAGCCCACTAAGTCAAGGAATTAGTTGCAACTGACTTTACTCTGATGGGTGAAGGATCCCTTTGTGGTCCAAAGGGCTTCAGCCTGGAAATTACTACTCAATCAAATTTTTGCCCAGAGAAATGCACTAATCAAAAAATACTTGGAGCTCTATCTCACTAATACCTCTCTGTGAGGACCAAGTCAGAAAGCACTATTGATTTTCATCATTAAAGCTTGCCTCAGATCAGGAGGTGACAGCTCCGCTGTCAGAGAGCCAAGAAGCATTGATGCCATACATATTTATCTTCCCACAAATGGGAGAAGCTACAGTGGAGTCATGTTTTCTCATTTATAGGTGGATATCAAGGTTTTCAAAGCACACTAGAGTGTAAAAGTGATGCATGTAAGTTACGGACTTGAAGGTTAGTCAAGGCTAGTGAGACACGGCTTAGTCAGGAACAGAAGAGCAAACACATTACCAAGCAGAAAAAAGAAACCCAGAATCATGCCTTGTAAATAGGCTGTCAGTGGCCTTTTTCTGTGCGAGTCCAGGGGCTATTAAATTGGAATTCAAGCTCATATAATTAAAAAAAGAAACAAACTAAAAGCAAATCTTTATGATATTTTCATGTTGTAACTGAAATATTTTCCTCCTTAGTGTTTTTTATTTTCATATGAAGAGTGAAACTGAAATGTTTCCTGCAAAAAAAAAAAAAACAACCCCAAAAAAACCCTCAACCTAAACCAAACAAAAAACCTTAAAAAAAACACCAAAATTTTTTTTTGTCTCCCAAAAAAGTATTTCACTTTGTTTTGTCATGGATCTTGGACCTGATTCAGTGCCCTGGATTTTAACACAAAAATGTGCTGCCATTCATTTTGATAGTTTTTAGATCAGGCTTCCAGATGAAGACTTTCAAATTGTCTAAGCTGCTGGAGCTCAACCATTAGCAACTCCATCGTACTATTAGCTGTGAGACTAGGGTCCCTAATCTATAGCTGCAGTTATGGTGATAAATTAACTAGGTAAGTTCTTTACCTGAGAAAAAAAAAACAAACCCAAAACCAGAAATTGGTGATTTAGTGGGTGACCTGCCAGTTCCGGAAAAGGATAAGGGGCGGGGGGAATAACAAAAGCTTAAAGACTTAAATGTTCAGATGTCTTCTACGTCACTTCTTGCTGCTGACATATATGTTTTGCCAAAGCCCATATTGAACTACTGTGTTTTCAATAAGACTTCTGAAATATTTAAAAATAAGAAAAATTCAAGGATGTTTCCAAATGAGTAACCATTACAAAAAGAAAGAATTAAATGTTTTGTCACAGATTCTTAAACAGATTCAGAGCAAGCAGTCTGGTTCAGGGTAAGGATTTGTGGCATGCTTGCTGATACTGTGCAATTGTCAGTCTTGCGGTTTAAAAGAACCCTTTGCTTGGCCTGGGTAGAAATGGAAGCATCTTGATTTCTTGTTGCTAATGATAGAACCATTTTGCTTTGTTCACAGTGTCACGCCTGTTAATGATACATGCACAGACCTCTCAGCAGGCTTATTCTTCATAGAATATTTCTGTCATTTCTACATAAAGTTAGATTTAGGCACAAGCATCCTAATATCTTATGAAATTTGTAGGTCAATGCCAAAGTAATTTATTATTAGCTAGTAATTAACATTGGGTGCTTTCCTGCTGGAAGGGTTTAGAGTCATACACTGCTTCAACTGGAGTCTCGTTGCATCCCAAGCTGGGATGTGGCCAGCCATAGTAGCACATTTTTCAGTCCCCATTAATGCATAAAATCTATAAAAGTGAAGCTCCTGTTAATACATGTTTTCCCCTTAGGTATGATACATGACTGTCTTTGAGGAATTGGGGTGTAGGTAGTTTTGTTAATTAAAACAAGTAATATTGTTAATTTAAAAAAAAAAAATAGAAATTACATTTTTGCCTTAATCTCAAGTTCTGAAAATCAGCACTGGCAGATGTGGCAGTGGACGTGAACAGTACATCAAGGTCTTGCCATTGCTCAGGCTTCACAGTTGTTTGGTTTATTGGCAGGAACAGCTAGAAGGTAACGTATTTGACAACTTTCCAGTGCGCTATTATGACGTTGAACCTGCCACAAGAAAACAAGGATTAGAAATAAGATTGTAATGACAGCACAGGTGCACAAAATTGAGGAGTTAATATTTATTGGCCTTAGCAGATACGGGTGTATCCCCTGAAGATGACTGTTATTTTTAGCTGAGGTGTTTGCAGGGGATTGGTTTATTTACAGGGGTTTCTACTAAGCATATGTAATGGGTTTAGCCCTAACATCTCTTTAGGCTTTGACCCTTGAGTTAGTTCCCCCCTAATTCTTGGCTCTGCCCCAGTACTGACATCCTTGGGGGAAGTCTGTCGGTCCCAAAGGCACAAAGGAACAACAGGGCTGGTATGAGTTTCAATTTGCCTGTACTAAACTAGCCCCCATTAAACTGATTAAGATTTTAACAAATTATTCAGCATGCTGAAAGGTTACCCAATGTAGCTACTTATTAGTCACTTTTCAAATCATTAACAAGCTATTTATGACACCTTCATGTGCAGGTACAAAGCCTTCTGGAGGATTCCTCCAATTTAATTTCTCTAGCTTAAAGCCGAATGGAGAGAACAAAGGCAGAGCTCCCAGTCACTAATTAAGAGGATGAAGGAAGGCAGAAGGGATGCTGACAGGAGGTGACAGGCTCATTGAAAAGAAAAAGCTACATCCTGAGAATGGGGAGATATTATAGACAATTCTTTGAGGCTTGCTGAAGTGCAAAACTAATCCGTGAGTATCTCACTACCTCTTTTTGTTAAAAACTGCTTTGTCCTTAACCATTTACTTAATACTGCACTAAAGCAGCTTATGATTTCACATCTGAAATAATACTGAGTACAAATTCTGTTTTTCTTTGCCAAAGGACTTTGGTAGGACACGTAGTCCCTTCATTACCACATGCTTCATGAGAAGCTGTCAAAGGAGCCAGGCTGGGATTTCCTGGGTCCCACGAGCATGCTCTCTGAGGCTGACATACCACGCATGTCAAAGTCTCAGGAAAGCTTGCTGTCCAGGTGGCCTGAGTGTCCTGGCCAAGTCCTCTAGCAGACAGGGATTTCACTGGAGCAGAGCTGGCAAAGTGAGAGCTTTGCTTTGTGGGGCGAAGATGGGCTTTTCTGTCAGTGCCCAGGGGGTCTCTAGCATTCAGGACAGGAAGACAGAAGGAGTATCTGTGGTCTTGGCAAAACTTCTTGCCAGTGTGGTGTCACCTTCCCATGTAAAAAGCCACAATTAAAAAAAAAAAAAAAAAAAGTAATAAATTTTAAACAATTCCTGTTCCCCTAAAAAATTAAAGAACAGGGAGAGTCACTGATCATTCACTTTGGCATAAACTCATTGCAAGCCTTTCTACTGCCTCACCTGGGGTGGTAAGGGATTTTGCAGCTACAATGCAAATGTGTATTCTTCCATTTCTTTTTTCCCTTGTTGTCTTTGTTGTCTCATACCTGTGGTCATGATGACTTTGGTGTCAACACCAACACAAATCACTTGAAGCACCCAATTCCTGCTTGGGAGGCTGAAACATCCAGTACCCCAGCCTGTGCCATTTAGTGGCAATCACTGCCTTCCTGAAAGTGTTGGTAGAACTGGATACACATTGAATACTTGGCTGCTGCTTTTATCAGCCCTGCTTATTAAATGAAAATGATAGTTTGTCAAGCTACAGAAAGCACAAAGATAGGTGCTCATCAAGTAACTGGGAAGCAGGTAACCTTGCATCTCTGGAGCTGTTTTGGATGGGCTCTGAGGTTCCCTGTTTGATCTGTCTGCCCTCCATCCTGCTGTGAGATGCTCCACTGTCAACACCACCACGCACAGGTGAGTCCCCACAAAGCATGGACCATCAATGTCAAAAGTAGGGACCCTTGCAGTGTGTTTGTGCAGTTCATGACACTGGGGTGCATTCTCAGCTGGGACTTGGACTCTTCAGGTGTGACTTTATTATAGTAACAGCCGTAAGATTGACCTGGTTGTTCTTGGTAAATTCCTGTAACACTTCTAATTGGTTCATGATACTGGGGAGAAAGAAATCAACAGTTAAGTAGTAAAGCTTAAGCACTGCTGAAGTGCTGTTTTGTGGCACTTGAGTTGAATGGGAGCCCTAGCTGAAGAGGAGGGCTCGTTTGTAAAGCTGCTTCTTTCCTTGCCAGCTTCTAAAAATTTTTATTAACAGAACAACTGTTTCATTAATGCACTGATTAGCTGCAGAATTTCTCTGCTGTCAAAGACGTGTGAAGGACAAGCTCTTAACACAAAAGGAGCAATCAAGGGGAAGCAACTGGTTGCAGCATGCATAAATGATTACCAAATGTTCTTACGCCATCCTATTGTATTTACTCATGTACAGGCATCCTGGTCCTCACCATACAAGGGACGGGAGATAGGGCAAATTGTACACACAGCTGAGCAAAGAGGTAGAGAGCTCTGTAAAGCACACCTGCTTCCGAGAATCGCCAGTCTGAGAAGGTAGGTGCAACAGGGAGAACAGAGGATGACATACGCTGAAAGATGCTCATCCTAGGAGCCATGGAGGCAGATGGTAAATGGATTGGAAGGGGACAAAAACGTTGGTTGTGCTTGGGCCGGCTGAGGAGGCAGACTCCAACAAATATCTTTGCCTTTGTGGGAAAAGCATTCAGTCTTCAGCAAAGGAAGCCCTGAGTCCTTATTTTTGTCACGATGGTGACTGACCACCATTGACTCGGACCTTCTATGCTGGAACCATGTATAATGCGAGACATACCTGAGCTAATTTTTGCTTTGTGTATTCAAGTGGCAAGTGCTGATGAGCAGCTTGGGGTGCTGCAGGACAAGCTGTATGTGCCCACTGAGAACAGTGAGTATAAACCCTGGCTAGCACATCTCAGGGTATTCAGGCCAGGTGTCCATGCCCAGCTGCAGACAGTACAGGCAAACTGGGGTCTGGCACTATTTGTAGCTACTGACTGTCCTAGCTTAAGCATTTCACAAATAGAATGGGTGGGCTGCAGTTACTGAGAAGCTGGCAATATGACGGAGAAAATATTTATCTTCACTTTTCTTATCTTTCAGGCTTAGTGTAGAAGGAGTGTCCCAAAAGGTGTGATTTAATGCTCATCGAATTCAGTGGGATTTTTTTGGTTCAATATGAAGTTTCTACAGCTTTTGAGTAATCAAAAGGGACATTTTCAATTTTATTTTTTACAACAGCAACTAATGCTTAATTTTCACATTATGCAGGCACTTCAGTTTTGGAAGTCCTTCGAAATTTTTTCAGGTAAATCAACTTTGAAAGAGTTATTCATTTCAAATCAGTTTAATCTTTATTTTCCAAACCTGAAATTAGATAAAAAAAATTTCTCAGAGGCTATACTACACTAATTTCAATTTTTCATTGTAAAATAAAATTTCTAAAATGATACTGCTTGTTTCTCTTACAGAATGAAGGTCAGATTCTCCATCCACCCACGTCTGTGTGTCTTGGCATCAGAGTTAATGTTCTTTCTCGGTACCTGTTACTTTCATTATCTATCCAATCTTTTTTTTAACACAATAACTGACTTTTTTAGTGTGTGATTAATGTCCTCAAACAGATACAGCTATCAACTGGCATGTATGGGCTAGAGGTATTACATGAATTATGCAGACTGCTGGATGAAGTTGGCATTTGAATACAATTCCCTTTATAAAAATTGATCTCTCGTTTTCTCCCTAATCAGTCATTTTACTCTACTTACTTTTTTTTTTACTTTGACTCTTCTTTTCTAATTAACTCTTTCATTCTCCTCTGAGAGTTTTCACAGCTTGACTAGAAGCAGATCTGCTGAGAAGGCCTCTCTACTTCTGTCATTAATAGTAACTCCAAAACAGAAATCTGTATTTAAAATGTGATAAATGGGGGTGTTTGATTCAATTAACACTTACAAAGAATGGTACATTTTTTTGGCCATAGTTTTAGAAGAAATCATAAATGCAGTAAAGTACCATTCCAGGGAATTTTCATTGCCAGTTTACACAGTGCTCAGACTTTGAGCTATGCAAAGCAAGTTGTATAGGTATATACTATACAGTACTATAGTATGTCCCAGAGAGCTTGCGGTCTTACAAGAGAAGAGGAGATGGGGATGATGTGATTTTTGCTGATAATTGACCTAGCTGTTTGTGTCCAGGGCCAGCTAGAAGCAGATTATATTATTTTTTTAGCTGCTGATCCTAGTGCCCCCAGATTAAATAAACTGAGTACTGTGAGTAGAAGGGTTGTCATTTGGGGTGGGATAAGGGGGTGGGTGTCATAACTCTCTCGCCCATTTTGCACTGGTGTAAAATGACCCCAAAGCAGTGATCAAGGTATTCAGAAGACAGCTGCAAAGATTGTAGATGTTATTTAATGAAAGGGCACTTTGTGTTTGCAACAAAAATGTATTCAATGCGATGTACTTGATGTTAGTGAAAAAACTTATTCTGTTAGCAGCTGCACTATTCTCTATGCCAAAGAAATGCCACAGATTGTTTTCTGTGAAATGATGCTATATGTGTGCCATATTTGTTTGAAAGCTGTCCAAAACAAATTAAATATATGTGTCTATGTTCATATTTAAAGCTAAAATGATTGTTATACTTGCAGTGTAATTATGTTTTAGTTACAAGATAACCACGTAATTATAATTTTTCATATTTGTAATCTACTGTTAATAATATAACCAAACATTTTCCTACACAATTTATAACAGTTGTACAGTAAATATACTTAACTATTAGCAGTATATCTCTTATTTTGTTAGAAGGGTAATATATACGATGTTGCTATCATCTCCAGCTTCATGTATATCACCTTTAATTACATGATAAAAAAGCAAAACTTTACAATAGAACAAGTCTGTAGTTACGTAAATCTTACTGACAAATATGATCGTGTACCTGTTAATATCCATAGCTAAACTTTACTTTCAGCTGATACAAACTCTGGCATATCTCTAGTGACTGCTCTGGAGTGTGGGTGTGAGGTAATAAGTTCCTTTGCACTAACTGATAATCACCATGAGGTCCTGCCCTAAATTGCCTTTCAGCACTAGCAGATTATGAAATGTTAAATAAATGCATATAATGGGAGGAGAACTAGACCCTGGGGTTTAAATGAGACATGCTTATAGCAAATGAATAGTTATGTTGCGTTTAAAGCAGTTTAAAATACAACTTAATGTATTTCATTCTTCTCTACTAGTGGCTCTCCATTTTTTCTTTTCCAGAGTATATTATTCTTCCACCTGCTTCTGTTTTTGCAGGCACAGAAGGAGGTGAGGATCAGGTCTGGCATTTTGTCTCTCTGTTCCCTGGCTCTAAAGAGGGAATACTGACCTTATGCCAGGGCTTTTGCATGAAGATAAACCTGTGGCTGTTTGTGAGGCTCTTATCTATTACGATAATGAAGGCTGTAGTACTTACATTAAGTGAAAGATGAGGGGACACATCTGCAGGGAAGTGTCTTGCATCACAGGTGAGCTCTGATTAGAAGTTTTGGATGAAGGAATGCATTTCACCATAATGGTACTCTGACCCTGCTGATATTACCGATGTATGTTATTTAATATCCCTACAAAAGATAATTGGATATAATTAAAGCGGGCAGACTTCTCAAGTAAGTCAAGATCCTCTTTTCAAAGGGCAAATCTAGCTGAGTAATCATTGCTGTTCAGTGCTTTTAGAAATGAAATAGAAATGTGGTGCTATAAAACTTACACTTCTGTTTCTTTACCATAAACTCAGTAGAAGAGATAAACCTTGGACAGAACTGAATTGGTTGATCAGATTTTGGAGAAACTGTGAAGAAAATTTATAAAATAAAAACCAGTATCTCTGTGCAGACCTTTTCATCAGTCCTGTCTTAGTTGGTTCCAGTTTTTACGTGGCAAACCCACATGCATAACAGTGGAAGACATGTTCTGAAAAGGAATTGTGCAAGCCTAAATAACGCACTTTATTTTTGTTCAATTTTGGAATAGTCGATGGATATTTTCTTTCTTTCTTTGACCCTGTACAGGAGTGAAATGGGTTTGTTCACACTAGGTTAGGGAAGTCAGTGACTATAGACTGTGAGTGAGCTCTAGGTGCCTTTTTTCATGGTTGTAGCTCATTTTTTTGAAAACTTTCTCCTTTCTAGAGTTTGAAGGGCACTCCAACATTACCTTGCATGGGTTTTTGCCAGCCTCCCATTTCCCTCACTCTGTAGACCTTCTGTGTCTATTCCTGGCTCAGCTTCATCTAGTTTGCATCCTCGTTGTAGTGACGTGCTTTTTTCCTCTTTAACATGTACATTACATACAAATTATAGCACTTCAGCAAGGTCTGACTTTGTAGAGAAATCAGGCCGTCTGTGTGCAGTTGAGCATGGGAATTTGTTTTACATGTATATGTAAGAGATGGAAAAAGAACAGCAGCTCATTAATGAAATTATTCTTCTAGTCTGTTGTAACTTAAAAGTCCAGATTTTCAAATGTGTCCAAGGTTTTAGGTGGTTGAATTTTAGTAGGCTAATTTAAAGAGGCTATGTGCTTACTCTGTGCTTTGATGTCAGACTCCTTTACAATAACTCCGTTTTGAGGGCAAAAAGGTAAACAGCTGAAATCCAAGTCAGTGCTGAACTGCCAGTCCGTTTATTATGGTTAATTTTTAACAACGGCACGTTATGCTGTTTGGAGAGGCAGGATGCTCTTGGATCTCATGAAAACAGCAGAGCTTAACTTTTTTTTACTGAGGAATAATTACGCTAGCTTTGGATGTCTGTTTTCATACCTCTCTTCACACTGCTTGATGATTGTCAGATGCTGGTATCTGTCAGTAAGCCACTTCTTTTTGAAAATGACACAGTTAATTTCCAAAGGGTTCTTTCATTGACACAGCATAAATGTGATTAAATATACTATAGTTAAGTTACAGAATCCCTGAGCTTTTAATGTCAGTAAACCTGAAAAGTTAAACACTTCATATTGCTTTCAGAGCTTTATTCCATCCAGAAGAAACCATCTGCCTTCCACCAAAAATCACTCTGTTACCTTGATCTCTTCAAATTAATCCTACTGTGATTAACTTCAATCCAATTAAAAAGAACATGTAGGCAGCTGCACAGGTCTGATTACACGTGGACATAGTAGTAGGGCCCCTCATAGGGGAACCAGATTAAGGGCCAATATGTTAGGCTAGATGAGGCTGGTAGCAATACTTCAAACTCTGGTATCCTGGCATGACGTGCAGTATATAATAGTACTATACTTGCTAGCTATAAAGTTCCTTGCAGTCAAGGAACTCGGAGGTTTTCATGTGTATATATATCATTACACATCCCTCTAAAGATGCTGTGAGACTGAGCATTTACGTCTATAGCAAGATCTTGAAATATGGCTTTAGTTAGTGCAGAGGGCTAAATCACACCACAGGGCACAGGCATTCCCCTGCTGCATTTCCACGAGCCTGCGGCAAATTGTGTCTTCCTTGTTTATGCTCAGTGAAACTGTCAAAACCAGGGGATTTGGGAGCCCAAGAGTTGCTGGAGCTCTTTTTGTTTTCATACAAAAGCTTGGGGAGAAGGAGCAGACTTTTAGGCACAAATTCAGAGAAATGGTGCTGCACCTCAGCCTGTGGGCTGGTGACTCGCACAGACTGCCTGTGGGTCTTGCTGCAGGAGACACGAGGCACCGGTTGGCCATGGAAATTTGCTCCTTTGAGCTTGCGTGTTCCTCTGCATGGTGCTTAGCAGGCTCCCAGCATTGCAAAGGCTTGTTCCATGTCACAGAGGAATTGCCATCAGCTTCTGCTGATAATGTAATGAGAAACACTTCAGAAACGTTTATCGTTATGAATCACATTACCATGAATAGCCCTGCGGCTGGGGGTGGGCCAGGCTTGGAAATGGCTCAGCACCCAGCACATCTGCTTTCAGATACCTAAGTGGGGAGTTTGGTGGCTGGGATTGGATTGTTTCCAGATGGGACTGCAGGAGACTATCCGGCCTTGAAAAAGAAGCAAGAGAAAGCCCAGTTTGGGAATTTTTTAGCATATGTCAAGAAAGGACAGAAAATGCCACTCTCAATTTGATCTTTGAAACATCTTTGAAGGACCTGACCATGGTGTGACCAAACCTGAAAGCTACTTCAGAAACATGATTGTAAGACAATAGGAAGAACAGAGCACTTTTGAGTAATGAGTCCAGCATTACAAATTAAGGCTGAAAGCTTTTGTGATTGAATTGGTAACATTAAAACCTGGGCTTTGGCTGCTTTTCTGTGACAGAACAGGGCTTTTTTATTATTATTATTATTAAAACTGTTTATATATATATACATAGCTTATCATTAGTGGTTAAACACCAAGTTGCAGTAGCATGGAATTATTCCATTGAATATCACTGCAGCTCCTATTCTTTTTCAACTTCTCTCTTCCTTTCCTCCCTCCCACTCTTTTTTTTAACTAAAAGAAAGCTGAAGACCATTACCACACTGATTTATGTAAATAGAGCCCTAATTCAGACTAGTGTTCCAGCAGTCACATAAAAATGATTCAGTGCTAAGCTGTTTGTATTTTTAATAGCTTCTGGGATGGAAGGAATTGTCTTCCCAGTAAGGCCACCTCTGAAGGACTGGAAATGTTGTGGATTTTTCAGCAGAGCTGCACTGAATACTAGGATGATGAATCAGTGACTGCAGGAGCATCTAATTCAATTAAAGCTCTGCATCAGAGAACTGTGACTGTCAACATTAGCAACCAGGTAAGGATCCTGTTGACCTGAAGTACTGAAGATGATCTCCAGAGACTTTGAGAACAGATAGCCAATATCCATCTACTATTGATCCAATATTATGCAAGATAGAAAATATGGAGCTGTTATCTGATTAAATCTAATGATTAGTAAGAAAGACAGAATGTGCTGTTTATTAGTCTAGCATATTTTTGTCTCTTCCCCACTATGCTTTTATGTGGCTTCCTTACACATGTCATAACCTTTGTTCTCTGGGTCACTTCTATGTACAAAGAGACTGTAAACAGGATATGCATAAATGAAAAATGTGAAGCATTACTTACAGGCTAATGGACCCAATAAAATAAGTCAGCTAACAGGCTGATCCTTAACCCTTTCACTACCCCAATGAAACGTTCAATGAGTCTTTAATGGCCAGGCCAGTAGAACAGGGACATCTTTTCCATTGCTCCTTGGATCAGGACTAATCCTTGATGTTGCAGAATTTCCATCTCCTGAGTCTTCCAGTCTTACCACCACCATCACCACCACCTTTCCCTGTTAGTATTTTTCATGTTCACACTCTGGACTGCTTACTGTCCCCATGTCAAAAATTACAGTCTGTGTTTTCACTTTTTTGACCTTGCATGGCTTTATATTCTCGTGGACTACAACAACACATCTTGCCCAGTAAAACACACCTGAAGTAAAACAAGTGCAGGTGCTGAAATACAGCCTTACCATTAACATTTCCTACACCTCTTCCAGTTTCCCTCAAGCACTGATTGTACATTGAATCAAATGATTTCTGGATGCTTGTAAAAAAAAGAAATGAGTCACCCCTCAGTCCCCTCCGCCTTGGAGTTTGCAAGTAGTCTGCCAGGGCACTGGGTTGCCAAAGCAAAGGGAGCTCTGCCTCCTTCAGTGTCAAGTAGAATTGCACTGCCTTGTATGCACTGTTAGCCTAGAGACACCCGTACTGTCTCAGAATAAGGGATAATGTTTCTCTGTGGAAATCAGCCTTTTTCTCCACTGCCAGTGTCTTCATACGATAGATTTCAGCATGTGGAGGTTGGTATAGAGAGGCTTTAATAGCCAGATTTCCTAAAGTGCCAAGCAATAATATCAGCTGAGATCCCTTAAGTGAAAACGATAGAGAGACCAAAGAGAATGCAGTACTTTTGAGTTAGTCTTGGAGTTTGGTTTTATGTGGTATTTTGGTTTTCCTATTGTTTATTTTACCCTCAGCTGGTTTAATTGGGAGATACTGCTTGGTTAACATTAGTAGCAGGAACTTACCTCACTTCTGAGCCTTATTTAGGCTGTTTAAAACGGCCTGGTTACAGACACCAGCTTTTGCAGTATTTGGCTTCAAAAGTCATTAGATGAGGCTCTGTGAAGATGGACGCTGTTCAGGTAGTGCTGCGACTTTACATAGCTGGGACTTCGTATTACATATTTGGAGAATGCTGAGAAGGGCATATATAGCACAATAGTTTAATACAAATTTTGTTCCAAGAAGGACGTGCAGCTCACAGTATAAGGCACTTCGGTGTCATTCACAATCACCTCAATCACCTGAAGAGCAGGTTTGGAGACTTCGACCCTGACTGTTATTAGCTCTTTTTAAGAACAGTCTGGGTGAGTGTCTACCCCGCACAACTAGTCTACTTGATGCTGCGGTGGGCAGGCAATTGAACAGGTATTCTTCTGAGGCCCCTTCTACCTCTATTTCCTAATATTTTCTAAAGGTCTTTCTCAAGGTAACAGAACTTGCAGTCATGGAGAAAATAGGTATAGCGGTCAGTTACTTTGATGAGAAATTAATAAGTGGTATCAGGTAGCAAGACTTGAAATGCCAAAATACACAGTGTGTTCTGACTCTCCTGCTTCACACATGGGAATAAAGCTGTGGTAATGCCATAGAGGGCTAGAAAGTTCCGGTGACTTCAAATGTGTGTTAGAAATACTGTCTATGTGGATCAGTTTTCCCCTGGACAGACATTAAAGTGAACAAGGATCTTTAACCTTGTGCAGGGTCTTTGTCAAGTAAGTTCAAGAGATGCTTTGCTATCTTGGAGAGCTACAGAAGGATATTTTTGCTAGTATCATGTATGAAACTCCTCCAGCACCTGTCTGGCAGAACTGGTTTTAATATCTGAATTATTCGGAGGTTATCAACAATAAGATAATTCCCAGTGGCTTTCTTTTCAGGGCCTGAGTGATCCCAAGCAAGGGCAGATAAAATGAAGCCAAAGTGAGTGTGTGTTAGCTAAGGAAAACATTCTTTTCTAATGCTGTCAATCACGTGCACAGAAGTAGATTCAATCATAGTGAAGTCATTGGACATTCAGCTCAGCTTGATTTTTCAATTTTACAAACAGTAGGAGGCTCAGGAAGAAACAATGAGGAAAGACAGCAAATAGTCAACTTTTGATTCCTATGCCGTTTAAATCCAAATTAGAGTCATTTACTCAGTCCAGAGAGCCTGAATTTTCACTGTTTTCCAATTTAGGCAGCTGTGACAAAAGACTCCATGAAAAAGTCCTGCTTCAAATTTAATTGATAAATTCACACCCAACCTACCCCCATTCTGCTATGGCAAATGTAATCCCATGTAGTTATTTGTATTGTAAACAGTACAGACTTTGCAGTTAGCAGGATAGGGGACTTGTCATTAGTAAACTCATAGCCCCAGATTCCCACCCTGCTGAACCTTACGTATCAACATTGCAGGGACACAGCTTTTTCTGGGAGTCCTGGTTCCTGTCCTACTCCTGCAGGAGCTACATGGACAGTGGACATTCCGTCTTTCTTGCTGAAGAATAATTTTTAAAGATGGTGACTATAATAGTGGTAATTATTTCTAATGAGATATTTCAGTCTGAAAAGAAGTATTTCTTTTTTTCCTCTATTTTAAAGGCGCCTTACAAAAAGGTGACATTTTCTATACTTATGAAACACTGCCTTATTTATCAGATGTTGAAGCCTACAGATTTATTCCATTTAGCATCCAACTAAAGCAACTTATTCAAAACTGGAAAAAAAAAAAAAGTTGGTGAAAAGCTTTGCTTGATGAAAATCCTTGGGCAGTTCAGTGCTTTCAGGAGTTAGGATATTATATTTTGTCTAGATAAGTTAAGCACAAATCCAACTAGCACCGATTCCTTAAGATCCCCATGCTTGGTGTTTTCTGTGGACTGACTGGAGACCTTCATATTCTTTGCTCGTAGGATACATGGGCACAGGGATTCGGGTGGAATTTTAACTGTTTATGTGTAAAGTCTGCCAGGCAGACTCCCACATTTTAAAAACTTATCCTGTGGAATTCCTTGTATTCAAAAACATTTTCTAAAGAGCTAGATCAAAATTAACAAGTCCTCTATTCTTCACGTTGGCTCTGGCAGTTCCATATACTTGGCTGTGTGCGTGCATCGCTGTTGTCAGGGCATTGCCAATATATAGGACCCCTTCTCGTTATTGTTGAGCACCCTCTCCTGGCTCTCCACTATTTGCACATAACTTATCTCATGAACTGAGCACTCTGGGATAAACTGCAGTGCCCAGCTGAGTTCAGGAGGATGCCTTTTCATATGATATGAGTTGCTGCTCTCCTGCCTACCCAATTTTTTAACAGCTTAGCTGGTTTACAACCAAGAAATCCTTCTAGTGGCGAAATTCCACGGTAAGGATTTTTTTCTTTCCTCTAATGCTGCTTCTAATTGATCCCAGACAAGCACTTGAAGACCAGAGAATACAATGCATCAGGCATGATCTGATAAGGGGATTATGTCCAGTTGGTAAAGGTTGTTTATTGGGTGTCCAAGCCTACATTCACATCTCTCAATGGATCTTATCTTCCTGTTAATACCTCAGGAGGCCTAAGGCTGAGTCTAGGGATCAGTTGGTGTGTCATAAAGCAAGTTTATTTTCAGGGATTATGGCAATAAGCAGCAGCTACAATGAGAATAGGAGATGAAGTTGGGGGATTACCACTCAGTTAAGAGTTAAATGTGAGAAGCAGTCATCTGACTTTTGGATCTCATAATAAATAGACTTGGGGCACATGAAAGCTTTCTTACACTATGTGATTGCCTGTTTGCCATGACTAATGCAGTCTAAAATTCTCTGCACAAGTCATAGAAGGAAAGGCAAAAATCTTCACTCCACAATCATGCAGCCAGGCAGCATTATTGCTAAATTTAACAGTTCCCAGGCACCTAGTCCGGATCCATGTAGTAGCTTCACGTACCTGATGAAGGCACTCACATTAGGTCTTGACCATCATCATCTTTGTAGTTTGTAAGAGTCAGGCATCCCTAGAGGGCCAGGTTCATGCTTTCAAGCATCTCTGCTGACTACAAAAGGACCAGGGAGATTAAATTCTTAATTTAGGTCCCTGATGGATAGGTGCGGGGCTCTTCTGTTCTTATCAGCCCATGTCCCTCATGGCTTCAAGGAATTATTTGTTCTTGGTACATACGGTACCCTGAAGCAATCTCCACTGCAGTGATTCTAGTCCAAGAAACATGCTCCTCCTTAAAGTGCTAACAAGAGCTTCAAAACAGCATTGTAGCCAGTTTCCTGAGTGCTGTCAATTTTAAACATGAAATTTAAGTGCTTCCAAGCTGTCTTAAAGTTGTAACATTGCCCAAAATCTCTGAGATATTTATTCTATCATGTTAAATAAAACACTGATTTAGCAAGGAGTTTCTGACATCAGTCCCTCTCGTCTTACTCTCAGGTACTGTTCTTGCTCAACCTAAGGCATTCTCAGAGGAAAAGGATATTTCTGAGCACTGGGAACATCATCACAGATTGTGCACCAAAGCTAGGTAGCTTTGGTAGGAAGTTAATTTGCAGTAACAGAGGATTACACTACATCACCTTTTTATTGCACTGTGCTCTGTGGTTTTTTATTCCTATACAACGAGTATGACCCTGGCTTTTATGAAGGAAAGCCATCATCCTCTCCTAGATGCTATTGTTGGGACTGTTTGGTGTAAGTAAAGATATTCAGCTCTTTGATTTCAGCCTTCTAGCCAGCTTTCATTTTGGTTTACCCTCAATTATAAGGTACTTTGAATTTTTCTGCTGTTTAATTGAAGAATGGGAATAAAGAAGCAGGTAGAAACAAAGAGAATACAGAAGTATTTTCAAGTCATTGCGAAATCAGAGCAGCAGTGTTACTGAATTTGAGTGGATACGAGCAAGGGCTGTTTCAATTTGTGTGTGACTTTGATACAAGCAAAGAGACCAAAGTCTTACAGTTTTTAAGTCAAGAGGCTCAAAGAATAAATTGACTTCAGCTGAGATCTGAAGCAAAATACTTTATTTCCTTTGCATGCATGAGAGTACGCCTTTTAAACTGCCAGAAAATCTCCCTAATTTGCAATAATGACATTAACTGGAAGAGAAAGAGCAGCACAAAAGGCATCATATCATGAAGTATTCATATTTATTTATTCCATGCTGAAAACGATCATCCTGGCTTTCTTTTGTCTGATTCCCACATCACTGGGCCAGAGTTTCATCAGGAATAAATGCAAGTAGTTCTGCTGGTTGCAGAGGGCTGCGTTCATTAAACTGTCCCTGTTTCATGCCAGCTTGAGCAAGCAAAGAATTCATAATATGGGGCTTCACTGTAGATGTGGCTTTGCTAGACAGTGTTTATTGCTGTTGATTGTAATTTTTGCGAGTAACAGAAGCTGGGGGAGGCCCTACGGAGCAAAAACGTCTGGATGGGAAGCTTTTAGGGTGAAAGGGTGGAAGCAGGCTGTTTGCCCAGCTGCAGGGATGGTGTTGATGACTCTGTGATTTTTGGTTCGTTTGGTTTTGTTGCTTTTTTTTTTTTTTTTTCCTGTTGTTTGCTTTTGGTTTTGTTTTTTTTTGTCTGGGCTGCAGCATTCCTGGCCGGGGCTCCCTGTGTACACACATGACATCCAGCACAAGTGGCACAGCACCTACTGATGACAGACCTGTCCAGGCGCATGTCGCAACGTCCCTTCAGACCATTTCTAGCACTAGCCTGAGTCAGTGGTGATGCAAGTTTTTCACTTGCACTATGTTTTCAAGCAAGCATAGGAGCTTTGTTACTTGCATCAAACCTACTCCCCTCTGTCTTTCCCATCCCACTTATTTGGACTGGCTAAATTACTGCTACTGAACAGGCCTGCATGGTCTGGAGTCCTATTTTCTCTTTTTACTCTAGGCCTAATGGACTGTGCAGCAACCTCCATGGGCACAGTGCAGTTGCACAGTGAGAAGAGTGTGTTATTCTTTCCAACACACCTGTAATCATTTGCAAGATCACACTGTGGAGCGAGGCTTTCCCAGCTTCCTTAACATTCACAAGCCAGACCCTCATCTGGAGTAACTTGGCAGTACTCCACAGAGTCAAGGAGTGCAGCCAGACTGCAGCAGCTGAAAGCTGGGCCCCGCATCTTGAAGTAAGTGAATTTGCTAGGCTAATTGCACGCAAGTGCTCCCTCTGAGCACCTGTAAATTGTTGAGTTTAATAGGGTGGCAGCTGTTGATGGCTGCCTGGGTTCTTGCTACCTTGAAAGTAGTTGGAGATGAGAGAAGCAACTTGCAGCATGATTATCTTTTTCTCCATTTTCCCTCAATTTCATTGTCGTCTTTTTCTCTCTTAAGAGCGCTTAAAAACATTTGTTGCTCCTTATAACACCCACAGGAGCAGTTATGAAGTGCACTTTTTGTGCTTAAGGTTTCAAAGCCTAAAATCTTTGACTATAAGAGGTTTGGAAAGTGGCTTAGTTTGAGGTTTCCTGCCATACAGACACCTGCAAACCCCTGAACTTAAGCTGGCACAGCTGGAGGGAGGGATGGCTCCTAATGATGGGTAGTTACATTGCTCTGGTTTAGTGCCCTCCTTCTGCAGGAATTAGGGTCTGTTGCTAACTGAGTGGGAAGTGGGTGCCTGAATATTTGGATGGATCTGGCCTCTGGATCTGAGAACTTGATGCCTACAGTGGGTCAGCTGATTTTGCAGACCATAGTAGAAGGGATGTACAGTCACTAGCAATGAATAAGAGAGGTTTTAGGGGTTTTTTTCAGTTGCAGAAGATGATAAAATCAGGCCAAAATCAGAGCTTTCTGTGTGAGTTCCTGTAAATAACTTTTCTGTGCAGTGGAAGGAATTTGGAATATTTGGCCATGGGATTTACCTGTCTAGAGTAACCCTCAATCTGCAGATGGCAGAGGGAGCTGAAGCTCTTAATGCAGGTACCTCCATCAATTCTTGAAGCGCGTTGGGGAAAATCTTCCCTGGGATGCATTACAGACACCAGGAAGGACTCTGGTAGGGGATGTATTGCTCTGAAGCCTAGCCGGGCTTATCACAACCCCTTCACCACTCCTAAAGTAGGTAAGGATTGTCAGCTCTGCAGTTTTAATGGTTGGGTGCAGGAAACTCAGCTACCTCAGTTAAGAGTTAGGATGCTATGAACTTTCTAGCTTTTCTGGTTTTGTGGGATAGAAATCTTTGTGTGTGCCTGCAGTCCTCCAGCAAGTGTTGCCTTCACGTGTATCTTCATGCTGCCACGTCTCTTCTGTCCTGGGCTGTAAAGCACGTGTATGCTCAGGCACGTTTCCTTGTGTTGCAACTGCACCTGGATGTGTGACCTATACCTATAAATGAGCCTCAAGGTGTATGGGGAGGTGCCCTGGTATAGGATTATTGCCTGTAGTCTTACTTTAGAAAAACATACTTTTGTGTTAATGTGCTGCTGGTAACAGAGCAACTCCTGACCCTGTGCAGCCAGAGCAATCCTCGGCCAGGGAGGATTTGTTCCTCCCAGGAATAGCCAGGCAAAGCAGGAATGTACTCTGTCTGGTGTCAAAGTGATGCCATGGCACCGCAGAATCCTCAGGAGTCATTGGGAGGGGAGAAGAGGGGAAAGGGAAGGGGAAGGCCAGAGAAGACTCTGTAACGCAGTGGGCAGGACGTTCCCCTGGCGTGGTGAGAGAAGCCTGAGTGCTGGGCCCTGCGGCTCAGCACCACCAGCAGCTCAAATTCAGCAGGTGAAACAAAGAAAGTATAATAGATCTCGTCCCCCGATCTGACACCAAAATAAGATGGCAACCAAAGGAAATACGCAGGCTGGTGAGCTTTTAAAAACCTGTCTGCTGGTTTTGGAATTGGGTTTCCTCTCCCCTTCTTCTCCCCACCGCCACTGGTTTATTCTTACACTTGCTGAGTGGCCAGGGGCTCTCCCTGATCCTGACAACAGATTGCCCTTCTTTGGCTTCAAAGAGAGAATAGTTTAACTGGTATGTTAATAAAAGGACAAGGCCTGCCATGATTAATAGTCACGTGAAATCATGTGTGAAGAACATTCCGTTACAGCTGTCCTCAGGAGAGAAGAGTTTCCCTAATGTCTTGACAGAAAGAAAGAAAAGGGACAATTTGTCTTTCTCCCCCACTACTGTTTAGATCAGCTGAACTGTGCTTGGTTATTCACAGAAATCTGGGCAACCCAGGTTAGGGGCATGTCAGATGCAAACATGCTAGCCCACCAGCTAAGATCCCCCAGGACTGAGCTCTTAGCTGTCGTTGATCCAAGCTAACCAACTTGTCTCCACTGTGAATCTGGCCCCATTGCTGTCCTTCGCTGTTTGACTTCAAATCCAGAGTTGGCTTTGGCATCGATTAGCCAGAGCCACGGGCACCACTTAAAGCAAACCCAGGAGGCCAGAGTGGCTCTGTGCACAGGCAATGTGCACAGCAAACAGCACCTGGCAAGGAATATTGCTGCCCACAGGGTGAGTTGGGCAGGGGGAGGGGATTGGTTGGTAGTGAAAGGGTAAAAAAAAGTTTGTGAAACCATTAGAAAAAAATTGGCTTTTGCTAAAACTTGGAGTGGTGCTCCACTGGGAGCTCTTCTAGCCCAGGGGCCGTTTGCTATTTGAGATCATTAATAGCCAGCTCAATTTCCTCCGCTGTGATTGGCTGAGCCAATATATTCCTATTAATTTGACTGAGCTCAGAGAGAGAGAGGAAATATAAAAACCTCTTCAAGTTGCTGGTACCTTCTGGGATCTCAAGCATATAGAGGTCTTGAGAAATCTTGACAAATTCAGACTTCGGGGTACATTTTCTAAGCGGTTCACAGGGGTTTAGCTGCATTTTAATGGGTAGTGTTCAGATAAAACATTGCAGAATGGTTTCAGCATAAACCCTGTGGTGTCTGGTCTTGGTTTTCAGACGGGAATGATGCTATCTCCAGGAATAATCTAGCCTTTTACTTGGGCTTCCAGAGAGTTTGTTGATATTCTGCCCAATTTTTACAGCATAAATAAAATTGGTTTGGATGTTTATAGCCCTGATCAGCGACTGTTGTAAGCTATATAGCCCAAATGATAACAGTGAGATCTATTTAAATGCCACTGGGCTATAACCCACAAGTGGCAGCCCCAGCCTGCTGCTTTCCTTTGTGTTTTGTTGAATTGTTAGGAGTACTTGTCCATTGACTAAGCTTTTCCCTTTGCCTGAGATGATTTAAAACCACCCTAAAAAAACCCCCAGGTTTGATTTAACAGAGCGGGAAGGTAAAAAGTGACCCTTTTGTTTCCTGATTCTTTGTAAGGTTTGGCACCTGGGTCTTGCTGCTCCCTGGAGCAAAGTGAGGCTTTTGAATTGCTGAATGAAAAAAAAAAAAAAAGTATTTCCCCCCTTTATCTGTCTCTGGTTTTAGCCTGGAATTCTGTCCTAGTCAAAGCTCACAGTGATGACCTTGTTTGTTTCAACAAAGCTTTGAGCATACCTGCTTATAAGCAGTTTGTACCTATTGTTCATCCAGGTGATTTCTTGCTTGGCTATGAAAGTGTAGAAACCCCCAAGACATAGTTGCAGCCCACAGAGCTGCTCTCCATGCTTAAGATGC
The DNA here is from genome assembly GCF_023634155.1 of Falco peregrinus. Lineage (NCBI taxonomy): Eukaryota > Metazoa > Chordata > Aves > Falconiformes > Falconidae > Falco > Falco peregrinus. The sequence goes on from NC_073722.1 coordinate 65,132,729, forward strand.
CAGGCAAGGAGTGAATTCAGGGGCAGGCACATAAAGAGCAAGAAAAGATATAATACTGGGAGGCATGTGGCACAGCAGCCTTAACACACGGGCTTACTTTACTATTACCAAGGGTGTCCTGAAATGATGTACGTTTAAGGAACCAGTTTGCCAGGATAGAAAACAGTTCAAGTGTGGATGATACAGCTTTTATGCTGCATGTAAAAGAGCTGAGATGGACAGGGTTTAGCTGTCTACTATGAGGCACTAGCTCCAGAGAAGACTGCTTCACTGATAGAAGATAGTAGTATACTTTGTGTATGTGATTACGTTAATCAGCAAAGTGTGCAACAATTTGTCTTAATGTGAAACATGTACCTTGATCAGCAAATTATCTGCTTGCACATTAAATTATGCACTGTGATCTCTGAGGTGTATTAAATATTGAAATCTGAAATTTTATCATTAATGGAAACCTAATGAACAACAACGACATTGTGCGCCTCGGTTGATTTTTGTCAGAAGCAACCCATTGTAGCTGGAAGGTGACTTTTCTTAGTCTCTGGTGGTAATATGCCAATTATTCCGGTTATCAATTCCCCTGGAGGCTCCAGATGCCTACCAATGGATGTTTTACCTCATACTGTGTATGGAGTAGGGTTTCTCAGTATGTAGATAAAAGCCAATTTGAATGGACTGGAGGAAAGAGAGACCAGTTTTAACCATGCAGATTTATCGCTAAAGGCATTCTACCAGCTTCTGTATTTCAGCTTCTTTCATCCTATGAGGTGGCTTTTGGGATGTGCAGTGTCTTTAGACTTTGGGTAATAAAAGCATACGGGTGATGCCTTCACCTACAGTTAATACATAGGCACCCCTAAATTAGAATATATACATATGCAATGCAAAAAGGGTCTGAGGATGACTCTCGGTAATTCCACCTCTGAAATGTTTATTATTGGGATTATTGAGCCACCAGAAATCCCAGTCAAGATCAAGGTCCCATTATAGCAGACTGCATCCCCTGTCCATGCTCTACAGTTCAAATGGAGAGGTAGGAAAATGGTGTGACTTTTTAAAGGTCACTCAACTTGTCAGTGACAGACCAGGAGCTAAATGGGAATTTTCTGCTGTTTGGTTTACATTGAAGTACAGGTGTTGGATTGCAGGGCATATATACCTATGTCGAAATAAGTTTTTAACTACCAGTATGGGCTTCATTCACTGTAAAGGGTGTCTGAGCGGTCTTGCTGAAGCCCATGTCACTGCCAGGCCTACCCACACTGCTTTCAAGGTGTCTCAGTATGTCCACGTCACCCTCTTTTGCAATACAAATCCTTGCACAAATAAAGCTGGAGGCTTTACAAAATGCTGTCACTGATGAACTAATCTGCTTGCTTACTGCTCAAGTAGTAAGTTGAAGCCAGATTCAGATGAAACTGTAATTATCCACAACATGGCAGATGTCACGGGCTCACAGCTTGATGGACAGCAAGCTCCAGTTTCTGGTCTGTGTTCCTCAGCTGGTTTGTTGACTGCGGAGCCGGTTCCCTCCCAGGTGCAATTTGATTAGGAATGAGTGGAGCTAGGTCTCTTCTCCTTTTCTGCTTGGATCTGTGGAGCAGAAGTGGTGTCAGGAAGGTGGTGGGATGATCCTGTTCTAACAGTGTCAGCTACTGGGTGCCTAACTAGTTAGTGTGTGAAGTTGGGTATTGACTTCCTTGGAAGGCTGTATGCATGCACTGACCCCACCTACGAACACAAAGTCCAGCCTGCTAATGGATGAGACCATTTGCAGGACTCAGAGATGCCTTGCTTTTACACCCTTCTCCATTGCTGCGCACTATTAGACTCCTTTGTCTTTTGTGAACGTCCTAAATTGCTACAGAAAACTATTTTTTTCCTGCTGACTTAACTATTGCATTCCTTAAGGCTTGTTTTTCAATGCTACACTTTACTGCCTGTTAAGTTAACTGGATTTTTATCTGCTCCTGCCTCTATCTTCTGTAAATGCCCATAGTAAGCCACAGCTTGCCCAGAGGAATATTCCAGAAGAAGGAAGAAAGAATTCAGGAACAATAATAATGCAGCCTTGGTGATACTATTGCAAGATAATACTACAAAAACATTTAGGCATGAAAGAGTGGCTCCCCCAACAGATATCTAGTTACAGTACAAAAGAAATAGCTCCCTAGGGACTTGCTACTGCTTAGAAGAGATTGCAGGTCTAGTTTATCCTCTGTAGATGCACATGCAGCTTACAGCTATCTTTGAAGCGTGCATTAATAGGGGTGGTATCTTCTTTTTTGTTTTTGACTCCTTTGTCCCAAAATATTGAAGGAGAAATGGATTATGTTCCATTACACTCCCTTGGGTGTGACAACTGCCCTTGCCTGTTTTGAGGTAGGAATCTGCCCCCTCTTCTCTCAGTCCCCACACAAACCCTGTTTGTTGTGGGAACAGAGCAGAGATGCACAAAGAGTGAGCTTGGCAACCCCAAGCCGTATAGGTGAGCAGGGGCAAACATTGTTCCCTGCACCCTGTCGTGTAGAGGACAGGACTGAAATGTAAAACAGGTGTTTGATGCCTTCACCTAGTGCCTTATACCCCTCAATTCAAATACACCATACTGTGCTCCTCCCTTGTTGGCTGGTTTGCCAAAGCTTTGCTAACTTTACCCTGAAATATGTTCCTGCAGACTGTTTATGCCTTTCTGAGCCAATTAAAAAAAAAAAAAAACCCACCGTTAAAATGTTTAAAATGTAGCAGCCGCTGGACCCTCTATCCTACAGCACTAGCAAGGGCTTTTCTGGGGGGGGACTTCTGTGCAATGTGAGCTGAGGGCAGTTACTGTGCCCACGCAGAGCTGATCCCACCAGAGCCCACCCCAGGACAGAAGAGACCCAAGGACAAACTGCTCTTTACAAGGCTTTTGAACCAGCGGCAGGGATTTTGAGAGACATCTATGTAAATTGTTAGGGTCTTGTAGTATTTAGAAGAGTTGGAGTAGTGAGTGTTGAACGAAGGTATCTTGGCGCTGCTTTCATAGCTGAAATTTGCCTTGATGAAGCGAAGGGTAGTGGAGAGCTGTCTGTATCGTTTCTATGGCTAAATGTGGCAGTAGATTTTAATTTTGTTTTATTAGAGCTAACACTGAGGGCTGATTCAAGCAGCAGGCAGCTCTCAGAGAGGTGATGGTGACGCACAACGGTTGGTCACTCCGCAGTGTGTGTTCGGTCATCGGCTGGCTGATTTATGTGAAGAGGAATAAAAGATGGGCTCTGGTACTATGAAATTTAGGGAACAGAACTATTACCAAGGCACTTGTCTTATTGTTACAGGAGTGTGAAGGATTCATTACTTCACAGAGCAAATAATATATTATTTCACACAACGGGTAATAAATGATGAGGAGAGAGATATGGATCTTTTAAATATCAGTGGACTGTGGTCATGGTCAAATTGCATCTCATGGAAGAAGAGACAGAAAACAGTGCAGGAGTTTCAGGAACATTCAAGTAAACAATGATTCAGTGAAGAGGTACAACCAAGGCTAGTCCTAAACCAAGGCTGGATCTCAAATTAATGTTCCTAGCAATGTAGAGGGGCTGTCATGATATTTTATTCTATTCTGCTTCTGATACAAAAACAAGAATTACTGTGGGAAGGGCAATTTATATTGCCAAATTCAGCCTCTCAAGTAGTAAAAGTGAATCCTAAAGCCTATTTCTTCTTTGTTTTGTATATTTGATAGCTTCTGATCCTTTAACGGTGGCTTGCTTTGTCTGTTCCAGGTTTTAATTGCAGCTCTCTGAGTTAGTTACACAAGAGATTAAAAAAGAAAACTGAAATTATCTGATAATCAAGAAAGTTGAGGGTTCATAGAATAAATATTGTGAGTCTTGCAATGAAATGGCGATACTTGTTCACTGAGAGGATACTGTTTCAGTTCAAAGAAATAAGGAAGAGGACACTGTGGCTGAGTGCACACTGTTGAAATCTTGCTCATAGAAGACTTTCATGTGCTTTTTATACAGGGCCAGGAAAGTCCCCTTCCACCCTGTAAAGTGACTGTAATTGCATTTCAGCAAGTTAAAATATTTATTCAGGTGTGTGTCTTCAGACACTAAACTGCTTTCTGGAAAGGAGCAATCGATAGTTGACAATATTCAGAATGGTTGTTTTCAAATATTGTCTCTGGCTATTCAAAAGCCATATGTGCATTAGTTTAGGAATACCTTGACAATTCAGGTTGCCTTTTAACTCACAGAACATGGGTGGTAACAGATGGTGTCCAGTTAAGCTGTGTTGTTCATTCCCATCCTGTCGTCTCCAACCTGATAATCGTGATAAGACACCTTCTCACTTTAAATGGCTTGGGGCTTTGTATCTCATCATGCATGTCCTGCTATTCAGCCTGCTCTCCGATGAAGTATTCTGCGCCTTTAATTCTGAGAGACCTTACTCCTATTAATCTTGAAACTATTAATAAAAGGTATTCACATGAAACTTTTCTGCTTACTCCAGATGTTTTGTTGTAAAGGTGCTTCCTTTCTCCAGTAAAAAAACCAAAGCAGTAATAGGTGAAAGCAAAACATTCTGGTGACAGAGCAGTGTTTAATCCACTATTCTCATTTCTGTGCAAAGCTCTATGATTGTATGAGGGCTGGGATTATGGGAACGCAATGATCGTCCAGAATACCTCAGGAAATAAATGTTACTTTCTCTCTGCAGAGCAAATTCATTCACCAGCTAGCTAGGAGAGGATGCTCTGCCCTTGGACTTGCTGCCATATGGAGGACATTGAGCTGGCCAGACTCCAGCTAGGACAAAATCTGATGATTTGAGAGATGTTTTCTAAAGCACCTTGTAAGATATGGGATATTACGCCTTCCCCTGACACTGAAGCTTGTAAGTCAATTTGGTGCCTTGAAAATTGTGCTGATCTATCATAATAGAAGTGTAGCAACAATCTGAGGATGCAGGATGTCCCTGTCTTGTTTCTCCATTGAGTTTAGTGGGAGCTTAATCAGTTGGGTGAGGCTCAGTGTCTGATATTTAGAGGTAAGAACCTAGCTCATTGTGAAAACTTCCCTGCATGTCCAGTTGCACCACTGAAAAGTAGCCATTGGGTAAAGTGACCCAGAACAGCTCAGGACGGCTGCAGATATCTGAACGTGCTCTCCCCTGGATGCTAACTCGATCTCTTCCCCTCATGGAAGTGAGCAGAACCTTTCCCAACCATCAACTGTATGTATTTTTTTATTGAAAAGTTCTACTCTTCTACACTGCTGAAAAGGGAGCAGAATACTCAACACCCATCAAAGTGAGTCCTGTCCCCAAACATGCTGGTGGCAGGTTACACATTGTCAGTATTGTGCTTCAACTTCTTTCTAGTTTGTCCACTCCACACCCTGGGTGTAGCCACGTATCCCTCTTACACAGTGGGACCATCCCGGTCTTGTGGCCAGGCTTCGTGACTGCTGCAAGATGATGGGGCTCAGCTCCTCTGTACCCATCGGCTTGACTGCAAACTGGTGTTTTCATACCAAATGTGGTAGAACAGAAAATTCTTCTTCCTTACAGTACACGTGCATGTTTTGTACCATATTGCAACTGGAAAGGGGTAGTTGAACTGACTGATTGATCTTCTCTTGGTGCTACTGATCTCTGTCCTTGAATTCTAGGACTGCTTCCTTGAAGCTTTTTAGTAAGAACTGCTACAGGCTTGGCATGTTGGCATTAATTTAGTCTTCACAGGAACAACCTTTATGGACTTTCATAAAACGCTAGTTGGAGCTGACCCTAATATAGGACTAGTAATTCTGCCTTGGGAGAGAAGAAATCATTAAAAACCTGTGGTCCTGAATCCCTTCCCTGCCTCTGTCCTATGATATAAATGTATTACTGAGGCCCACAGAGCTGATGAGTCATCACAAATTCCCCAGCCAGGGCACTTGGTTTGGACGGCTCCACTTCCCTCTGCGTTGCCATTTGCATCAGCCCTTGCTCTGCAAAACATCACCTTCATTTCCCAGCGTTCAGTGGCCACGTTTCTACTTCATGTTCAACAGGTGCTTTCTGGTTGGCTTTCTCCTGGCTGGATAAAGCCTATTTTTGGCCAGTGTGCCCTTTTTGTCCCTGAGCAGTATATGTGGAGGAAGGAACGGTCACCCATTCCAATAGAAACTTGCCTGTTAGCTGTAGTGTGTAATTCAAGGCAAGGCTGCGGTGTTCTCCCCGTGAAGGAATGCATCATCCTCTCTGTGTGAAGCAGTGTCTGGGGCTGCCAGTGCAGCTGCCGCTTGCAGTGATGTGCAGAGTGAGCTGGCCATAACACGGTTTTACTAGGAAATGCTACAGCCAATTATAAAACTGATCGAAGCAATGATATTTTATATCTTTTCCCTAGGTTACAGAATACACAGAAAGAAATATTCAGGCTCTGTAGCTGCAGGTAAGCCCTAAGGCAAGGTCAAACACAAACATTTTGGTGACTTCTTGAATAACCTGTAATGGCCTTTTCTGCCTTCTAGCATATAAGAGCCATCAGGCTTCTGGTCAGAGTATTGAGTTGTGGCTTGGGGATTATGTTACTTCTTCCCTTAGGCTAGATATTGTGCTTTGTGGTTATTCTGCTATAAAGGTCATGCTGCTGAGGCATTAAGTGCATCCCTCCTTTTTCTGTATTAGCTGTTTTCTCTTTTTGGTCTGCTTTCTCATTTGAGGTTTCTACCTTCCTAGTGCAGTTACATCTGTATACATCAAAAGCAAGTTATACACCTTTAACGTACTCTTGTTCCATTTTTTTCCTCTGGTTTCACAAATCAGAGATTCGCAATATGTTTCATATTGATATCCCCAGGAAGGCATTCTTTGTCAGGAAGCAAATTAAATTGAGTGGCAACGCTTGACACCGAGCTATGGGTAATTGGTGATTAAGTTACATCTGACAAGCATTTTGCTCCCAAAAAAAGAAATGGTATATGCTAAATATGCTGTAGTCTACTTCAAGCGGGGATTTTTGATGTGGGGGGAGAGTTATAGGATCATAATTAATACCTTATGATCAGCTCAAGTTTGTGTTTCAAAGAACAGGATCTCAGCAGGAGCAGAGGTAATATGGCAGGAAATAGAATTATTGTGCTGGTTGGGTGGGTTCAGGTGTGGTGGTGGTTTGTTTTGGGTGTTTGGTTTTTTTGGGTTTTTTTGTTTTTTAATGGGACATGACAGATGGAAAACAACAGTTAATGTCCTATGTTGGAGAGATGATGCTATCAAGATCTTGGAGGAACTTTAGCACCACCCAGCATGGCCAAGAACTGTCTGCCAGGTTATGGTCATTAACCTCATATGGGCAGCAGGTCCCTTTGTGAGAACAGCTTCATTTTCTGTAATACGGGAAAGTTCAAAATTAATCAGGTAATGAGGGTTTTATTAAGGGGTTTATATGTAAAAATTGTATGTGGAGATCATCCTTGTCTTTTCCTGCAGTCTAGCCAGGGTAAAAAAGAAAAGCTATTAAACTATTTCTACACACCTTTTCTGGCTCATCAAGGCAGAATCATGTGTACAGTGCTGAGCTTCCAACCTTTAATCTCATGATTAGCCATAGCAGGATGGCTTGTGCCTTCATTTAGTGTTCAGAGATTCACAATTTTAAGACAGAATAGCTGAATTTCTTCTGCCTTGAGTCCAGATTCTGCAAACAGTTCTTCCCAAAAGGGGATTTGGGGCATGTCAGGCACTTGATTTGCTTTTCTATCTTTTAGTATAACCCTGAAAACTGCCTTGGTGATTATGACCTTGTGGTATGGCAAAGCATGAGAAGTGAGGGGTTTTTTTGGTTGTTGCTTTGCTTTTTAGTTTGGCTTATTTTCTGGAAGCTATTACCAAAAACTGATTTGGGAATTGCCAAAAGACTGCTTTAGTGCTCTAAGCACCAAAATCTCATTCCAGCAAAACCCTTAGGCGTAGGCTTAACTTGGAACATGTGCTTCAGTTTCCTTCATGCAAAATGGACTTTCGGGAACACCTGAAATAAAACACCTGGAAGGTTTTAATCAACTCCAGCCACACTTTGTGGCCCGGAGCACACCTGGAAAGAGTGTGTTTAGCTATGCATGGCAATACCAGGCCGTGTTTTCTTTCCCTGAAGATGGGGCGCTGGACACAATTTTAGCTAGAAGGTGTGTTATTCCTCCAAGCTGTCTACAGTATTTAGAATTGAAAGGCACTCTTCTCCCTAACTGAGCTGTTTATTAGCAGTGCTGTTAATGCAGCTGTCTCCAGCTCATCAGTGAATGAATGAGAGGAACCTGAAAGTGGTTTATGTCCACTCAGACGGCAGCTCTGAGATGAGAAAGAAAGGAAGCATGCAGTTGCTTTGCACAGAGATGAAAAAGTTGCTGCAGACCATTCTGGCCAGGGTGGGATGCGGCAGTCTGAAAAAGTAGAAATAAAATCAGTCTGGGACATGGTTTCATTTCAGCTGCTGCCAAAATCAGTATCAGTATGTAAATAAACGATAGCAGGTCTTACATTCCAGCAGAAGGCATTGGGGTGAGAGATTTGGAAACACATGCTTCTTTTTCTTTGCTTAATAACAAGAGCCAGGTCACAGCATCTCTCTGTGCCTCAATGTCTCATAAAATAAAGGGGAAAGAATACTGTTTATTGCATTAATGTGGTCTTTGGGATTGGATTTACCACCCCCTAACACAGGAGTTAATCATGTGGCAGTCTCTTTGTAGGTAGCAAGGACATAAGAACCTCCAGAGAGCAAATGAGCCCAGCTGAGATCTGGATTGCTCGCTGGAGTTTCATCACTGTCCAGTAGCCAGAGAAGACAGTTAAGAGAACTACACATCCCTTTTAGGCATCTTGATTAAATGCCTGCGGGACAGTAGAATGAATCAAGATCTTGAGAGCTACAGATGTTGCCAAATACACATTGCCTGAAAGATTTTCACTGGCTGTGCAGGAATTCTGCAAATGTAATATGCAAAAGACCCTTTTCTTGGAGGCACATGGAGAAAATGCCATCTGCATGGTTAATCTCTCCTAGTATCCTGTTGCTCCTGGAGGCTTATGCTAAAATCATCATTAAAAAATAGAGGTTTTTTTTTTTTTATTAAAGTGCAACCAGCACTGCATTTCCAAGTGCTAGGTGTCATTTGGGGTCATTAGACTGCTCTTCTGCAAACTTGGGGAAATTTATGACTGACCTCATGCAAAACTAGGGCTGCGACGTTAGAAATCATAATTCATAATTAAGCAGTGCCTTGAGCACTGCAGTTAATTAAAAGCTGTTTTTATTGGAGGAGGCTTGGTATTCATACATTCATGGAATAGTTTATGTTGTAAAAGACCTTTAAGATCATAGAGTCCAACCATTAACCTAGCAGTGCCAATCTACCACTAAACCATGCCCCTAAACACCACATCTACACATCTTTTAAATACCTCTAGGCATGGTGACTCAATCATCATCCTGGGCAGCCTGTTCCAATGCTTCAGAACCATTTTGGTGCAGAAATCTTTCCCAATATCCAGTCTAAACCTTCCCTGGTACAACTTGTGGCCATTTGCTCTTGTCCTATCACTTGTTACTTGGGAGAAGAGACCAACCCCCACCTGCCTACAACCTCCTTTCAGGGAGTTGTAGAGAGTGGTAAGGTCCCTCCTGAGCCTCCTTTTCTGCAGGCTAAACGACCCCAGTTCCCTCAGCTGCTCCTAATAAACCTTGTGCTCCAGACCCTTCACCAGCCTCATCTGCCCTTCTCTGGACATGCTGCAGCATCTCAGTGTCTGTTTTGCAGTGAGTGGCCCAAAACTCAACACAGGATTTGAGGTGCAGCCTCACCAGTGCCGAGTACAGGGGGAGGATGATTGCCTTGGTTATGCTGGCCACAATTGGCCTTCTTGGCCACCTGGGCACACTGCTGGCTCATGTTCAGCCGGCTGTCAGCCAGCACCCCCAGGGCCTTTTCCCCCAGGCAGCTTTCCAGCTGCTCTGCCCCAAGACTGTAGCATTGCGTGGGGTTGTTGTGACCCAAGTGCAGGACCCCTTGTTTTGTTGTTTTGGCTTTTTGTTTAAAAAGTCTGAAGTCTATTTCTTTTTGGAAGGCTTGCCTAAGCACTTTCTAACCATTATAATGCCATTATATATGGGATTCATTACATTAGAGACATTAGGGGAGATTAAAAAGGATCTATTGGGTGCATTGGCTGAAAAAGAAAGGATAAATACTAGTTGCAGTTTGAGCTTTTATTACATGGCTTGAAACAAATGGTGAAATATTGTATTTAGGCTAAGTGTGTTTGTAGGAAGGGAGCATTAGGAGGGAAAGCAAAGCAGCAAATACCAGTCTCACCATTAAAGAAAGAAATCACAATGGTTGGGAACAGTGTGTTAATTAGCAAACTAATTTCCTTGTACTTTAAGTGCATAACAAGTTTTAAATGCCTTTTGAACGGCTTGATATCAGTTGCATTTTGTTCTTTGAATGTAATTGTTCCCATGGCAATGCAGAGTTCTGCTGTACATGGATTATGTCTGTAAAGCCTTCCAGTCTTTTATGGGAAGTCTGCATTAGCTTAGCAGCTGACCTGTATTCAGGTTATATTTTACTTTTGTTGCAGTTGTTTTACAAGCAAATAAACACACACACACACACACAAATATAAAAAAAAAATATAAAAATCACTGAAAATGGGCCACATCCTCACTCCATCCCATCAGGCTTCATTTCACTGATTTTAGTGGAGGTGTACTGCATTACACCAGCCCCTGTTCTTTTGAATATCTTCTTTATATTTGCAGGAAAAAGGGCCACAAATGTAATTTCCTTGCTATTATAGGCCATTGCTCAGGTCACTTTTAATTTGCTACCTTAGTGAGGTACTATTAGGTAAGTTCTCATTCCTCAGGGAAAGCAAGTAATGTCAGGGCATTGCTGGAGGGCTGCCAGCTGCTGCTGGACAGCTGGAAAAGGCCAAAAGGGGACCATTGCCTTTGTGGAGCCGTAGTCACCGATTACAGGGTCATCTCGGTGTTCCTGTTAGTGTGGAGGAAAAAGATGTACAGGCTAACTTCCCAAATCCTCTGGTCTCTTTTTGAGCAAAGCAGCAGCACATCCCCTTTTCTCTGCCAGCTGTGCCTTTTCCCCTTGACTTTTACACGAAGTTCTACACCTTGCTCACAATCCCTTTACATTCTCTTGTGTTCATTAGATTTTTTTTTTCTTACTTCTGGTATCAGAAAGAATAGTCTGTGTTCAAGAATTCATTAGAAGCCCATGCTTTTCAGCTTGCCATTTGTTGGAATTCCTCTCACTTATTTTCTAATGGTCATGAAGTTCAGTGTTACAAAATACACTGCCTACTTCAGGAAGAAAGGCCAAATACCTTCATTCAGATACTGAAGGGCTGAGTTCAAGTCCTAGCTCTGGCACAAGCTACTTCTCCAGCCTTGGGTAGACTAGATAGTCTCGTAGCCTTGCTTCCTATTGTGTAAACCATTAATTTTTCATTCCCATCACCATTTATCTGCGCCTACTAGTCCCATGGGATTGATTGTTTACCACTCTGTGCTAAGCAGCACTTAGTAGAAAGGACCTGGAGATCTTAAAACTGTGGCTCTCGCTAGGAAAAAAACCCCACCATTCTATATTGGCATTTTATTTCCTCATTTCATCATTTATAGGCTTCATGTAAGATTCAGTTTCCCAAAACTGGCACCAACTGGACCCTATGCTGCCTACCATATTCTGGCTTTCTCTTTTTTACTTAGAAACGTAGGGTGGTTCGATATTCATCAGTTTGTTTATATAGTTATAAAAGATCAAATAGACAAAATACATAGCCAACTCAGGCAGCAAATGGAAATGTTTATACAGAAGGCTCAGCAGTTTCTAGTGTACTGCATGTTTTCTCTTTCCCATTTACCTTTGTTTGCTCAAGACAAAGACATCAAACAAAATCCTGACCTTGAAGAAAGACTGATGTTTGTGACACAGCATTCAGGAGAAATGTACCCTCTAAAAATTGTTGCATAAATGCCTGTGTCAGAGAGGAATTAAACTCTACTTGGGAATGGAGGAGAAAATAAAAGAAACTGAATTTTGCCTTTGCACCATGTAGCCTCTGTACTGGCACGCCTCCTTACATCAACAGCCTTTAATCTTTATTTGCATTCAGTTGTTCTTTGTATTGTGCATTCTATTTGTCTTGTTTAGACCCAGGTGCTCATGTTTATAATTGAGTTCTACATGAAGTGAGGCATAAAGATCTAGTAAGGACAGTCCTTGCCCTCAAGCATCTGCTAATGATAAGACAAAATAGAGGGGGTCCAAAGTAAAAGTTGTCTCTGACGTGCAGGAAACTAAACTATGGAGAGATTGAGTGATTTACCCAAGGTCCCATAGGAAAATTATCCAAAGTTAGGAAGACAGAGTTCACACACTGCGTAGCCTGCGCTATCACAGTTTGTAGCTAAATATTCAGCATACTGGAGATTTAAGGTAGGCAGGCTGTGGTGTCCAGGCACTGAGTTGCTAGAATGATACTTAAACTTCAGTGACAAAAAACATGAGGCAGAGCCAGAGGGTCTTCTTCACCTTCTGCCAAGTATCATCCAGGCACTGAGTTTGAAGGCAGTCACAAGAGCTCCTGCAATGCCTGAACACACAGCACTCAGTAACAGAGTGGGTGAGTGATTTGCAGCAAGCAAGAAATCTAGCAAACAGCTCTTCCTTTCGTGCTTGGGTAAAATATTGATCATCTCTAAAATATGAGGCAGCACCCAGATATTCCCCAAAGGATGTCCTGCAGGGGTATTTCAGGGCATTTCTCCCTGCCTCTGGAATTGTCCCTGAAAATGCTTAACCTGAAATCAAAAAAGGCTCCATTCTGGGAAGAGAACTGATTTTCATCATTTCTGCTAGCTGGCAGTGTAAAAAATAATTACAAGCAGAGAAACTGAAGAAACCCATGGTTTAAGAGCTCTTTATATGGCCAGACTCTAGTTAACTATGCTTATTGTAGAGACAAATGAGATCTAGCGTTGTCAAAGACCATCAGTCTGGTCCCTCCTACTCAACACTAGCAAGGTTATATTAGCTCTTATAATACCTGGCCCTGGGAAGCGTTAATGTACTGACAGCCAGTGAAGAGCTGTTGGGGAAATGGATTTTTTTTAGTTCAGCAGTCAAAATCATTGTCCCAGAGAATTTATTTTGCTCTTTTAGAGCAATGGAGAGAAAAAAACAAACAATAATAATTTTATATTGACTAAACATTTAATTTGTTCTACTTTTTTAATGCTTTTGATTATTACTCATTACATTTTTTAAAATAATTTTTTCTCTAAAAAAAGGGTAAGAAAATATTTCACATGTATAATTCAAAATTTCTCTCTCCTCTCCATACTTTTTTTGGCCATAACTACCTGCCCTATTTGACCCAGACTGTTTCAGTTGAATAAAACCAGATTTTTTGCACCATACTGCTTGGAGAATTTCTTGCAGCAACATCTATGGCTGCACTTCAGTTTGCGAAAAGCCAAATGCTCTGTTTCCATCAGACTCTTCTTCTCTCCATGCAGCCAGCCCGAGGTCACTGTCTCCCCTGGAGCTGCCTTGATCTGTCACCAGTACAGGATGGGAGTTTGGGTTCATTGAAATGTTACGGTGACCCAGAGCCAAGAGCAGGCAAAGTAAAGTTCCAGGATAAAAAAATTCTAGCGCTGCAATTCCTTCAGTAGCTTATCCCACTGAGGCTGTGCCTTCTCCTTGTTTGGCCTTCCCTTTCAGCTAGGCCAGGTACCAGCCTTTTCATGCCTCCCTCTACCTTGGCCTCATTCAGTTAAAAGCGATTGCCTTTTGCCGCTCCAGATGTGTCCCTGAGGCTATAGCCTTATTATGGAGGGAGTTAGTCTGCATGGCGTCTAATTTCATGTACTAACCTGTGGTGTTTCATTCACAGTGGTCTGTCTGTTCTCGTCTTTCCTGCACATATGAGCAAGAAGCCCCAGCGTTTGCTTCGCCATTGCTTGCTGTGGGGTTTACCTGTTCAGCCTTCCCTCTACGGATGGCACTAAGGAGCTGTCAGGTAACCTAATGATGTGTAAGTAATTACGAAATCTGCACCTCACCTCCAGCAGATTAAAGAAGCCTTAAAGTTTAAGACAACTTTCTACTGGGTTAGTATATTAACACTTCTTCCTGGTGGTGTCAAAGCCCTCTGGCTCTCCTGCATCCTGCAGAACAAGCACGTTAGCACAGGGGGACGCTGGTACCATTTTTGAGTATTTAGATGTAGGACAAGTATGGAGAAATCAGTTCCTAGGTCTTTCTGCTCACTGCAAGGATGTTTCCTTCCACTCCTTCACCCCCTTCAGTACATCTTGCTTGGCCAGAAGAACAGGTACATTCACTCACTGGGCTGCACTCACGCCTGCACGTAATCCTGTGCACAGTCATGCGCATACAGCCATGTAATACATGGCCATTATGTGTACTGTGCATACACACACACTTGCTTGCACATACATACTGTCTCCTGTTACATACCTGGTGTAAATTTCATTTTGGGGGTGTTTTTTCTGGACTTTGGGGCTCAGAAATTTATATGTAGGTGTGACTTGGAGCCTGTGAAGGTACTGAAGGAGTAACACAGTTTCTTCACTAAAAGGGATGCTAACCATATTAATGAGTCCTGTATTGCACCCATGCTCTCATAAAGCTGGAGGAACCAAATACCCTAAAAACTCCTTTACTAATGATATGTGTGATGAATCCTACTCAAGGAACCTGCTTTATTTTAGGAAATTTTGGGAGCTCGGTTCCCAACGGGATGTTCAAGGCTCTGCAACAGAGAAATATTAGATTTACAGGCAGAAATTGTGCTAATATATTTAGAAATTCAGGAGAAGAAGAAAAACTGAAGTTAAACTGTACCACATAACATAGAACATTTGAAGCTGTGGTGACCTGAGGTATTAATGTATGAGGCATTGTGAGGAGTTGGGAGCATCTATTCTAAATCCCTTTGAGTTTTAATCTGAGGCAGATGAGAAGGGGGGGGGGGGGGGGGAGCAGGGGGGAAGAAGAGGATTTAAAAATAGTTGTGTGCCTTCTGCAGTCAATGCACTCTGCAGGAAATCTGAACAATATTCAGGAAATACTATAACTCCCAGAAAAGCCTGTTGTTTCTAAGCAGAGCCAGTCTGGTCTTATCCACACTGAGGAGCAAATGGAATTGACAAGCATGTAACAGAATTGAGACAGAGAATGTAGAACAGTTTGAAAGCAGAGAGAAGCTTAGAGATAACCTTAGTTTCGGTGTGATTGAGAAAAGAGAGGTGAAAAAAGGGGGAGCTCCTTAAAGGAATTGCACCTGAAGGGGCCTAAAACCAAAACCAGACTAAAAGCTAGACTTTTGTGCCAGATAGCAAAAAGTTAGTGCATACCATTAAACAGAGTATGGCTAGCTTGGTGGAACTGAGCAAAAGCTATCAGCATGGCAGCAACATCCACTTGTTATCCCTTGTATGAGTGAGTACAGGAGGAGTAGGAGCCAGAGCAGAGCCACATGAGCAGTGGGAGGAAAGTCTCGACAGCTGAACACTGCCCTCACAAAGTAACTGTCTGGCTGAACAGTCAAATTCATCACTGACTTGAGGCAGGATATCACCAAACTGAAAATTGAAGGTTTAGTTTCCAAAACGGCTTTGCTTGGCAGTGGGACCTTGTCCACGCACGTGCATTTCACTACAATTGCACTGCTATTTATGGCTCTGGTTTTTCTTCTGCATTTGGAGGTCTTTTTGTGGAATTTTTTGGTGGGATTTATTTGTTTTTAAAAGCCAGAACAAAATTTGCACGTTTGCTTGTCCTGTAGGGTGGGGTTTTGTCAGTCTGAAGCAAAGCTGTGCATAATTTTTAAGAGGTTTTTGTGATTTCTAGGAAAGGAAAAAGCCACCTTTGCTTTGAAGCTCTCCCCTGTTCTCTCAGCAAAGGGGAAGGGATTTGGCTTTCAGGTAACTTTCAGACACCTAAGTACCACCCAAGGAAAGTTCCATAGAAGGACATGGAAAAATTGGGTAGGTTTTGTCAGTAAGTTTTGAGTAGTTTGGTGCCTTTCAAGTAGCTCCATTGCACTGAAGAGTGTCTACCTAGTAACACAGGGCTGTGCCCACAGAGCTGGTCATGCCTGAGCTATGGCCAGGACTGCAGCATCCGCTCAGGCCCAAACAATACCTGTGAGGGTTTTTTTTAGAGTTGAAAGATGAATCTTCAAGGCTATGACCTGCCCCTTCATCCCTTCTATCATCCTCAGGGCTAAAAATACCACCTGTAGCTTCGGACACTTTCCCAGTCCCCTCTGAGAAATGCTACCCATGGTCTGGCACTCCAGAAGTTGCCCTATTCTTCCTGCTGGGCATCAGTTTCTGTTCAGGATTTAAGAGCTAGTATTTGGAAGCAGGAAAAAACTTGGTTAAACAGAAAGGATTTGCATGCAGAACAGCTGCTTTCATAAATGAGATGAGCACAGGCAAAACTCTGTCGTGTGAGCGTGTAACCTGCTTGCTGCTCACAAATATTTAAATAGTGGTGATTTGTGAAGGTCCTACTAAGTGTGTCATCAGTCTTTCTTCAGATAAAAAAAAAAAAAGAGGGGGTGGGGTGCATGGTGTGTTATTTTTCAGTTTGGTTATTCTTTTGATTTAAGTGCACTCAGCCATCTGTTGAGGGCACAAAAAGACAGAAGCAAGTAATTAGGCAGACCAGTTGCACTCCATAAATAAAAAAATAATTGAGATGAAGTGTTTAGAGACAGTTCATAGGCTAAAAGTAATTTTTCATGACTAGTGAGTGCTTGTGAAAAATACATGCACTTGCGAGAGAAAGGGGTGGTTCATGAATAATATGCAAACCAGCAAGAAGGTATCAAAACTGGAAAAGCATTTGGGGGGACTTTTCTCACCTTGCTATGTTGGTCTAAAAGTCTAACTAGGTCTGTAGGCACTCTCTAGTAGGGCAGCACAGAGGTTTGTACACTTATTAAACGAGTTGCCTCTCACTTTGGAGATGCTGTCCTTTCCCATTGCTCCTGGAAGGAGCACAAACCCCAAGGTTATTCAAGGCATCATACTTCAAACTGGGGAAAGTCACAGCAAAAGTGCTGCTCACAGACCAAATTCCCCGCTCTGTTACAATCAAAGACAGTGTTGCCTTTGTTCAGTATTTTCTGAACAAGAGTCTTCCCACTGAAGAAACAACATACCCCAGAAACTTTGAGTAAATATACAGAATTATAGGGTAGGTTGAGTGCTAGACTTTAAGTTGAGAAACAAGAAAAAAGGGCAGCAGATAGCCACTATTTATGTGCCTTTCTAAAGGCCTCTTTTCTGTGTTTTTGTTTTTTGTTTTTGTTTGGTTTTTTTGTTTTTATTTTTATAGTGGGCAATATTATTGAAACCAGCATAATCCACAACCTAGAAAAGATTTTTTTAAGTGAAGTGGTTGAAATTAAAGTGTGTCTAGGATATTTATTTTTTTTCTAAATAGTGCTTTTTTGATAAAGTAAGCTGTAGTGTCATCCAGTTTTGCCAGAGTGGATATTAAATACTATGGTATTTGAAGTGAGCCTCTATGTAGCAGCGCCATTGTGAGCTTGTCCAGAATGTCCCAGTAACACTGGCTGCAATTTTTTATATCTTTCTTATCAAATTTACCCATCCTCAGGTTCCTGGCAGCTGGTAATATCCTCTCTTCACTGGTATGGAAGGAGCACGGTGCCCATTTGTGGAAGACTAATGGACCAGCACTGTGTTGGGAACTATCATGACTTGGTTTAGTTGTTTTTATTTGTGACGTGTTCTTACATCAGTTTGGGAGGTGCTGGTGGGAGAAAGACACTCCTCACTCATGCTGATGTCAGATTCTCCAAGAGTGAACATCCCCTACCCTGATTTGGGTATAATCTGGTTCAGCAGTTCATGTGGGGCTACCTGTAAGTGTGCAGTGTATCACATGTTATCAACCGATGAGCAAAAATGACTTATCAACGTTAGAGTTGTTATACTTTGACAGGTGTTCAAACTGAAAGATCAGTTTACATTTTCTGAAAGGAAAGACTATGCAGTAGATTAGTTTTCAAATGCTTTTTAGTACAAGGAACGAAACTACTTACATCAGTGATTTTCTAAGGTTACATTTGTTTTTGCTGTATTTTTTTCCCTTTTCTAGATGCAATTCCTATTTGCTGAGGATTCTGAGCATTACATTAGAATAAGGAAGACTTGGAGGGCAATTTTAGAAAAATAGATATCCAAATCACTACCATAATCCTTCTGGCTCTTTGAAAATGAAGAGTAGAGTGTTTCAGAGAGCTGTTTATTGGAAAGATTAGTTTCATCATGAAAGTATTACTTCAGCACATGGTTTGAGATTGGCCATTACCTTAGGAAGTTCACAGATGAAAACACAGGGAGAGTTGCCAATGAAAAAGACCTAATGACTGAAAGAGTCTTTTCCTCGTGTGCTTCAATTTTCCCCTATAGCCATGTATTGGCTTCACCTGGGAGAAGTAAACAATCTGTTAAAAAAGCCAAGGATGAAAAAAATAAGTTAAAAATCTACTGTAAATTTTGTAAATCAACTGTTTTTGTGGGGGGAAGCCATTTTATTTGTTTATTAATAGTGCTAGGTAAATGTTGTAAATATTTATGAATGTAGCAAATATTTATGAACAAGTTATTTTTAAAAATTAAAAAAAAAAAAAAAAGTGTTTACATGGGAGCCTGGAAAAGAGCTTTTAGTTCTTTTGAATGTGTTTGTGCATATATGAATAGCATGTGATGAACTGCCCCATTAAAGGGAAAGCTTTACATGCAAAAGGCAAAGACAACTCTGTGAAGTTTGATAATGCATTGACAGCCTTAACTCAAGTGCTTTATTAAACGTAACCCCTTGGGGAAGAATTCATCAACATCACATAAAACCAGAAAACAGCTGCCAACTGAATGCTCTAAATATGAGAGGTCCCTGTTTGCTTTCTTGTAGCACTACTGCAGCATCTGTCTAGTTTAGCTGTGGAAGGACCCCAGGAACCAAACTTTCATCATGTAATGGAGGCTCGCTTGCTGTTACTTAAGCTTCACTGAATTTATAGTCTTTCCACATAACGGAAAACTCTGACGTCCATAGTGATGGACCTTGAATAAATATGTGGATGGATATGTACTGATGTCCATTCCTGATATGAGACATATATTTTGGAAGAAGATTTCTACTGTTGTAGTTTTTCATTGTATTTTCCCATTCAGTCTTGCTCCATTTTAATTTGATTTTGGCCAGTGAAAGATTTTTCTCGAGTAAAACCTAAATACCTCTATCAGGAATCTGTTGCTCTGTGCTAAAAAAAATTGAAGTTAAAGGAAAGCACGTATTGAAGTTCAGAGTCATATAGTGAGTTTTCATGTCAATATAGTATTTTAAAGAAGAAGGGGTATTAGTGAAACTTCAGCAGAGAGGGGTGAAAGGAGAATAAGGTCAGTGTCCCTTTAAATGTCCTGCACAAGTTGCATGAAAGCAAGGTTATATCAGTCTCAGGATGCCAAGGTTTTATTTATAAAAATAAATTTTTACAGAAAATGCCCCAAACTGGTGTCATGTTGTTGAGTGCTAATGGCTACATTAGCAGTTAGCTGCGGTTGTGCATATGTCCATCCATCTGCCTTATGACTCTGTATCCGAGGAAGGTGCTGTGCGTTAGTTACTCTATGTAAAAGTATGCTTCTAATGTGTGTAAAGAAAAGGATTGCAGGTGGTGGTGACACACTGGGCTAAAAATACTCATTGGTGGCCAGACTAAATCCCTTGCTGTAGACACACTTGTCCCTGGGTAGAAGGAATCAGAGTTAAGACCAGGCCATAAAATGGATTTAATGGAATGATGGGCACGTCCTTTTTCAGTTTTTTCTCAGTCGATCCTACAATTTTAATTTATAACTACAACATCTTTAAATTGGCAAAAGAACGCTTTTCTTCAGGAGGGTTGGTCTATTTGTCTTCCATGAGGCACTAGAGTGTTCTTGCTGGAGGTAGTCAAATGCTGCAAAATGGCATTTGCATATCCTCACTGCAGTTCAATTGCAGTTTTGACTTGCCACAGGTAAAAATTTCCCTTTTGGCAGGCAGCCAGCGTGAGATGATGCAGAGTCACATCTTAGTGGGACTTTGCACCGAGTCTTCGCATGAGGCTAGAATTTATAATAGAAGCCATAGTGTTGCAATGGGAAGAATAGAAGTACCTTGCTTGATTAGGAGGGGTTACTGTCATGGGAACATGTTGTTTACTCATTTGTTACTGTTTCTCTGTTTAGAAAGTTTCAGCCTTCCAGTCGGAGAGAACAGATACAGACATGTAAGACAGATGCAACTTTGATGTAACACATTGTGAGTAGCAAATGACTGCTTTGAAAATGTCTCAAGTTCTACATTGTGTGAAAAATCTTCCTTATAGCCATCTGACGAGCACGCATGGAGCTGGGCTTGCAAATATATTCTGATTTCCAGTGGTCTGTGAGAGAAAGGAGATAAAACTATAGCTAATGTTATTTTCTGTTAATAATTCAAGCTTTCCTATACTGACTAGTGTTTGTTCCAGCAGCCTGAGAGGCCCCAAACATGAGCCAGTTTGCTCTATGGGGTGGTTTATTTCTGCAAAGTTTTTGTACGTGTGTTTGATTCAGCTTCCGTTCTGCAGTCCTCTTTAGGAGAACATCTAAGCTGGAGCACAGATTCTAGCTATTGGACAGTCATTATTATCCAAGAAAAACTATGCTTTCTTCCAAAGATTTCCCCTCACGCGCCATGGTTTTTGGCAACATAAAGCTTCTGAGGACAGGGAAAATATTTTGTGTTCACTCCTTCAGAAGTTTTGTTTGATTGGTTGTAGGCCAATTTTGCAGCAGTAGAGAAGAGAAACAACTTTTTGGAAAGTGTTGTTGCTAGTGGTTATCTTGCCTTCATCCTTCAGTCTGGCACAAGCCTTTGTCTTCATTTCCTTTAATGGGATGGAGTTCACCCTTATCTCTTACTCCCAGCATTGCCTGATGGCAAACTTCTTTAATTGTATATAAAATCTGCTTGTTGTCTAGTGGTATCTGGCTGGCTTGGCAGATCTAGCTGTTTGTAAGCTTCTCTGTAAAGCTGAGTTTATCTTACTTTAGGAAATAAAATGGATAAATTCTCCCTTTTTGCAGAAATACAGGTCATTAACCTGTCTTTCTGGCAACCTTATGCAACTCCATCCATCCAAGATCACGTTTCCTTGTTGATAATGACTTTTATTGTGTGGATTTCCCTTTGAGTTTAAAAAAAAAAAACACCAAAGAAACAAAAAAAAAAAAACAACCCACACCGAAAAAAGCAAAAGCTAAACCAAAATGGTCTGCTTTTTTTTTTCCTCTCTTATTCTTATTTGATTACTCCTCCGAAACTGTTGTCTCTTTTTAAAAAAGTAATTAAATCTCATGTGATGGAATAGACTTTGCTAAATATGGTGGTAAATGTAGTGTAGGCACAAAATATACTGACAACTTCCAGTGAAAGCATGTGGATCTCTTGATGGAAACAGACATTTCCTGGCTCTGGCCGCAGTAAGATGTCTGCTCCTTGTAACACTGCAATCATCTCCTCAATCAGATCATTAAAAATCGATTATATGAATCTAAGGCAAATCTGATCTAACAGGCAAGCTGCAGATAAACTGTGAAATGACCATGCAGGATTTCCAGCTGTGGCACTTAAATATCACAAATACGTCCACCTCACCACTTGCTCATCCTGACAAGGAAATATTTGGCTGGAATACTGTAAGAACAGATGTCCTCCTCCCAATCCTAAATGTATTGTTTTTTCTTTTCATTTACCAGCAGTTTAAACTAGTTAAAGCTCTTCTAATTGCAGCTGTGCTGCTTCACGCTGTCATTGATTTCTGTAAAGAAGGTGCTTTTGTTGGTCTGTGCTTCCCATGATTTAACCACTGCTTCACCTGGTTGTAAATGGAAGTCTGGATAGAAAGCAGAGAGAGACAGCTTGGGCTCACAGGTTTATCAACTGACAGAGTTAAAGTAGATGTGATGTCCCCACAGATGACTGAAACAGGGCAATTTATGCAGATTGGTTTTGCATTTGGTTCAGAGGAGTTTGAATTACGTTGGAACATGAACGCGTTCAGCAGCTGAGTCTCACAGGGTAAGAGCACGTGTTGTAACATGTGGGGCATGGCAGCCCTGCCTGGGTAGCCATAAACCTGAAGCCCTAAACCGTGTCCCCAGGTGAGCGCAGGCATCACTGATTTGTGCCCAGTGCAGCAGTGTGGTTTCAAGGAACCATGAAGCAAGGACTGAACTTGTGGGCTTTCTTTTCCAAGAAGGGCTACCAAGAAGGTAACTGGTTTTGGGTGGATTTCTGCTCTTTGTGCTCCTTTTCCAAGTGGCAGCTTTGGAAGTTGCCTCTCTTACTTTTCAGAGGACCTTTTTAAAAAGCACCCAGTTTCACACGGTAAGAAAAGAAAGCAAAAACCACAAAAAACTAAAAACCTGTCCAAAACCAGGATGATTGTTTCCTGCTCAGCACTAATTAGGCTAAAGAATAATAATAGTAATAGCAGTAATTTCAAATTAATTTCTGTGTGTACTCATGCGTGTGAGTTGGAATCTATTTCCTGCCAACCCTTCTGGTAAGATTTCAAAACTTGCATCTTTAGAGAGAAAAAACATGTCCAAAATGAATTGATTTAAATGTTCAGAAGTACAATTGTAACAGTCTTTCTGCATTATTTGCCCTTAACGAGAACAAACTGGCACTGTTTCCAGGCAACTACCAAGGAATGCTTAACCTTACATGGAGGTCTCACAAGCCACACATCATGTCAGGTAAAGGATGTCTTTGCACTGAAACTAGCTCAAGAGATCACTTTAGTTAATCTTATTTTTAATAAACATTTTGCCCGATTTTCTAGACAATTACTTTTCTGTCAAACACTTGCTTTCCTTAACTAGTAGAATCAAGTAAAACGTTGCATTTCTCACATTTTGGTTATAATATTTAATAAGCCAAGAAGGACTTAAGGCTACAGTGGCTACTGTGGGGTCATTTGGAAAGATTTTGACAGGTTGAGAGTGTACCCTCATAATGAAAGTGGGAAAAGCCAGTAAGCAAAGTACGATGGGCAATTTTAGCAGCTTCCAAAAAGACTGGAGTCTCATTATGCATCGTGCATACTGCAAATGCCCATCTCTCTTAACAGACCACAGCCTGAATAAATAAGAGATTGAGGAGAAATGAGGACACAGTAATGAGTGACACAACTTGCAACAGGCTACTCTCCTCCCAAGTCCCAGACAGCATCTCAGGCACTAGGGAGGCTTCAAAAATTAATCCAGTCTGGTGGTGACTGAAATTACTTTCCACTTATTTAATGAAAAAACACATATGTGGTACTGAATGTTACTATGCTTCACATTTGGCAGGGTCTTAAATCAATTTTTGCGGTTATATTAGAATTTGATCATCAACATGTTTTTTATGCGCACTTCTAAATGGTGCTTGATGACTAAATTGGCAAATAACTTGAACCTTTTTTGGCAATTCACTAAAGTTTACATTTTCTCATCACAACACTGTTCACTTTGAAAGCTCTTATTACTTGTTGTAAAAAGCTGATAAAGCAACAAAGTAGCATGCAGTGAACAAACGTTACCTGCTTTTTACAACCACAGTCTGGGGATGGCTCACCCAGCTCTGCCCAGGGCGCTCTGAGCCTCAATGCAAACCCATGAGGGAGTCAGGGGAGAGGTACACACACTGGCTTTCACCAGTGGCAAATGTCACTTCACTGGGCTAAGAAGGTGCCGTTTCTCTTGGTGGGTGCTTGGTTTGAAAGCGGGGCACATGGGAATGGGGAAGTGTTGTGGAGTGTGCCACAGCTTCCCTTCTTATGCCAGTGGATGCACAAGTTAAAAATTCAGTGAAATACTTTCCATTCTTCATAATCAAAGTGAGCCTGAATGTGCCCCTGAATTTTCATGCTGGTAGTAGGAATGTGGATAGCTTTCTCACGCAAGGCACCTTTCCTGTCTGCTGGGGTTCATTTGGTCCCCAAAACTGTGACTAAGGCCAGTCATCAAGCCATTGTATTTGGACTAACAGCTATGTAACTGAAATCTCTGCTGGGCTTGTTGTCTCTTTCCCTGTCCTAATGGCTGGCTACTCTGGGAAGGCAAGCGGGGTAACTGGTAGGATATTTAATATTCCAAAGTGGAAATCGCCATCAGCACCAGCAAAAGCTCCAGTATGTTTTCTTGCTCAGTTCCCTCAGCCTCCAGGGGATATGGAGGAAAAGTGGATGAAGGTTTAAGAGAAAATATTCTTGTTGACAGTCACGGTTAAGTTATACTAATTGACATGTTTTTCTAGCAAGAGAAAATTTTCTGATGGCAACAAGTCCCCCAAAACCCGAAGCCAGAGCAGCCCTGCTCTCTTGATCTCTGCAGAGATGAGCTTTGCTGTCTTATATATGCCAATACACAGACATGATGTCTTTTTTCTTCTAGAAAAATAAATTCATATAAGGCATGCACAGTGTAGCCTAAAGTGAGAAAGAGATTTGTCATTTTTTTTTACAATAATTCACATAGACTCCAAAACAAATGTACTTCTGAGCAGTGACTCCATGAACAATAAAGCAAACACTCTCGACTACATACCAGCCCATCCATCTTTTTAAATCATGTCAGCAGACTTCAAATTGTTCACCAAGTTTTATTGTTTCATAGAAAAGGAAATAATTTGTGGTGAAATACACTGAGCCATTGAACTTTGCAATTGTTTATTACTTGGTCTTGATCTCTTGCACATTGCCGCTTCATCATTTACCTGTCATTTGTTTTGGATGACGTGGTTTGTCTTCTCTTCATAGCTATCTAGATTGCATAGGTAAATTTGTAAGTTGAACTGCTTGGCCGTTCTGCTTGTAATAGCATCCACCTACTGTCTGTAAAACTTGCAATAGTGCTGTGTGTGCGATTTCATTGTAGGCTAGGTGTGAACTCTTCCTTCTATCAAGGAAACACGTTTGTGCAGCCTGGTGTGAAGCACGCTGGCAAGAAGACCAGTCAGGCTTTTGTTTGAACTGGAAGGTTGATGAACAGGCTTTTGAGAAAGTGAGAAGGTACGAACAATATAGCAGATGGATACAGAGCAGTCGACGTGGCAGGTAAGGTAAGCTTTGTGCCATAAGCAACATCTTATGGTATAAGAACCACTCAGATACGTGTCATTTCTGTGACATGAAGAAAAGAGAGGTGACTCCATCTGAGCTAAGTCTGCTGTTATTTCTCCTGTGTTGTTATTGCTGTTATAAATGAGTGCCCTAATTAGAACCGAGGGAATTTATGAGCAGATATGAAAATGTGGTTACTATAGTTACCAGGTGCTCTAGCTCAGTCGGGAAATGTCGCTAATATAATGATAGCCCAAGGGTAAACACATCAGGTAAGCGATGAACAAGCCCCCCTGCTCCAGGAGAAAATCTTTTTCTTCACACTTTGTTGGTGGCTTGTTCATCAAACTAACATCTACCACTACAATTCCTTTTCTGCCTTTCCCTTTCTTTCAACAGACTGGTTTTGGTTAGACTATAAGGAACTCTGGCAAAAAGACAATGCAAAAATGAGGTAACATTTAGAACAAGGATAAAGATCTATTTACCTGTCTTTCAAAGCTCTCTACTAAAATCCCTCTGTACGTAGGCTAGACAGCAAGGTAAACTATGCATGTTTCCACAAGTTCAGAAATAGAACTTTCCTTGTGTTTGCATTTTTTCTTTTCTGACCCAAATTCCAGAAGTGACCTTTGATGTGCACCTCAGCCTGTGGACAGGGAAGGAGGAGAATGAGCAGGGACCCCATCAGCTCCCCCCTCACATCCCTTGGCTGAGACAGGGGACAGCTCAGTGCCTTGCTGCTTCAGTCCAACTGCTGACATTAGCTGCCATGTCGGGGGGAATTCAGTGAGAAAAATGGTATTTCAGAGGGATCAAGCCCCACAGCTGCAGTTGGAGTGGCCTCTTGCTTGGTGTTGCCTATAGGCAGGATCTACGTAAGGGTTTTTTATCTGTTAGGATAAAAAGGAAGGGAAAGGAAGAATTGTGAAGTCAGATTAATTCCTGCTGCAATTTCTCTGAAGTCAACGAGGTGACACTACTGATTGCTTCAACATAGATTTTTCAATCCTGAGTAATTACCTGGCCTTTTAGAAAAAAAACAGGAGGAGACAGAAAATCAGAACAGTTGCTGTTAAGGGAGCTGATCCCCACCACCTTAAACAGTGCTGACCGTGAGTTGCTTTCTGGTTTTGGAGGAGGTATGCAGGAGAAAGAAGCCTGAAGCATCTACATCCTGCTCAAACAGAGATAAACTGCAACTATACTTAGCAGTATCCACCATGTTACCTCCTGCTATGTATTGAGGGAGACTGTAAAATTATTGCTCTGTAATTTCTTATGTGAATGCAGGGCTGGACTTTGGTGGTGTACAGCAAAGCAGAGCCACAGCTGTAGCAATAAGGTCAGTGTTGGCACTGTAACTAGCCACGTAAACTCCAGCTCCTCTCTAGGGATCAATTTAGGCTTATGAACATTAAAATCCTTGAGCCTTGTTGTGGTGCTTCAATCAGACACCAAAACCTCTGTCTTGAGCCTTAGAGAGAGGCAGGAGCTCCAGAACAGTTTGTTTCCCCTAAGGTCTGCAGGCTGGCATCGCTGCCTCTCCCTTGGCAGAAGATGCAAAAAGGCTTTGAATGCGATTGCTTCAGCAAGGTCTAAGTCATGGTCATCACCGGCTTGGCGAACTTGGCCATCCTGGATGGCTTAAATTACTTTGGATGATGGTTTTGCTTCATTAGCAAGAAGGTGACATACCGGCTCTGTCACAAGCCTTCCTGCAGGAAGAGTAGATGTGCTGAGGTGCTGGGCTTCAGCATTAGCGTTACATTATAAAATGAGGCAAAGTGCACATGAAAAGGCATCTGATGAGGCAGTGCCTCATTTCTGCAAACAGGTTTTTTTCCACCCAGAGCTTTTTGGAGTGCTGTGCCAGTGCCAAATGTAGTTGAATCAGGTTCTATGTAGAAGTAGCCAGGCAGAAATTGCGCACAGATCTATGTCCGCACGTGAGCTTCTGCTTTGCTGCAGGCTACAGGCATCACTGTGGCTGCACAGGGGTCATCTACTGTTGCCTGCCCTCCCGTGTAGAGAAGAAAACCAAGCTCATACTCTGAAGATGGTCGTTCACTAAACATCCTGGGCTGTGAGTAGCAACCTCATGGTCTGTTGTTTCAGTCTAGCTGCTGTTCCTTATCATCTGCTGTTTGCAGTGAGGCACAGTTCGCCTCATCCTGCAGTGTGCCTACTGCAGCTTGCACAAATGGAAAAAACAGAAAATATATAGAAAAAAAAGACTTTAAAAATTACTAGGAAAGTAGGGAGGGAACAAGCAGGTGAGATATGCACTACTGATGAGGATGAGGTTGCTTGTACTTTTCTTGTGATACAAGAGATAGCAGTTAAATTAAAAAGCTGCAAAGATGCCTGCTGTTGTAGTATTACTCAGACCACTGGTCTGACCTAGTAGAGAGTGTTTCCCTCTCTTTGATTTCAGCAGCTGAAGCAAACTTCAGTGCCCTGGGAAATTGTGTTTGTCAGCTTGGCATTGCTGGGCTGGGCAGTCCTCAATAGGACAGAGAGAAACAGAAATCATCTGTTTCCCTGGTTAGTGAAAGGGTTCCAAGCAGTAAGCAAAACAAAGACTTCTGTGCTTCCGCTGAATTTCAGGGTTTGTCTTCTCTGGACCTGTTTTCTGTTTGTTCTTTGTGTGGCTTAAGAAACAGCGTGAGAATCCTATCCTGCCCACTTCTCCATCTGTCTCCTCTGTGTACCCCCTACCCTGCTGCTGTAGTAGTCAAGTATTTCACAGCTTATACATACATCCAAATTTCTGGTTTGGTTTAAAAATGTTCTGTTTTCCCCCAAACCCAGAGTAAAGGAAATTTGAGTCTAATTATTTACTTTGGGTTTTAATTTTTACATATTTTAAAATGCACACTATATTTTTTTTAAAAAAAAGTTACTTCAATCTGAAAAAAACAGCAGCACTTCCTTTTGCAAAATCTTGACATTGACTCATTTGAACTTCTTAGGATCTTGAATCTGAATGAATTCAGCAGCATTGACACATGTATTTTGTGGGAGGGATAGCAAACGGGGGGAAATTCTTTAAAAATGTTCAAATAGAGAAATTGGGCTTGGCTGCAGGAATCCTCAATGATCCATACCCTTGTGACAGCACTGCAGAAAATCCCATCTTCCTCACCTCATTAAGACCAAGGGCAGCTGCTGTGTGCTGAATCTCTGAAAAAAATGACTTTTTTCTGGTGCTTCAAACCTCCCTTTCCTTGCTAAGTAGATTACATAATTTCCCGCCCTCCATAAATTAATACCATGTTAAAGATACTCTAACCACAGTGCTGATTTTCTTTTTGCTTCAAGAATAGAGCACGCAGCCTTTGCCTGGTGGTGAGTTTCTCCCTAATTGCCTAGGCTGTTTCCACTGTTTGAGTTTTGGATTGGGCAGGTGGCATGAGCCAATTTTTTATGCTTTGGCGTTTTAGTGAGGCCCAGCTGCCAGGCTGTGGGTGAGCTGTGAAAACACTCTTCTGTAGAGCTTGGCTATTTATCTTGGCCACATCTTCAATGCCAAAACAGTCCCAGAGCATCTAACTCTCCTGTGGTCTATCAGACTCGAAAAAGTGCTGTGGCTCAGACTACAGAGCCAACAGAAGCAAATTTTTCTGTACAGTTTCCATATATTTTGCTCTTGTAGATTTTTTTTGGAAGTTCTGGCGTGTTGACCTTAGCTGGATGCCAGGTGCACACCAAGCCGCTCTATCACTCCCCTCCTCAGCAGAACAGGAGGGGTGAAAATAAGATGGAAAAAAACCACCTTGTGGGTCAAGATGAAGGCAGTTTAATGAAGCAATAGCAAAAGTCACAAACGCGGAAGTGAAGGAAAACAAAAGATGTTATTCTCTACTTCTCATCAGCAGGTGATGTTTGGCCACCTCCAGGGAAGCAGGGCTTCGGTACACATAGCAGTTTCTCAGGAAGACAAGCATCATAAATAACAAATGCCCCTCCACTTCCTCCTCCTTTCCCTTAGCTTTTATATCTGAGCAGGTATCATATGGTGTGGGATATCCCTTTGGTCACTTTTGGCCAGCTGTCCTGGCTGTGTCCCCTCCCAAGGTTTTGCCCACCCCCAGCCTACTGGACTAGCGGGGGTGGGTAGGGAGTTTGGAGAGCCAGCCCAAAACACCGGTGTGTTATCACCACCTTTCCAGCTACCAACACAAGCACAAGGCGGTGACGGCTGCTGTGGGGCTCAGCCAGGCCCAGTACAGCAGTGCAGCTTATGTGGCAGCCTGAACAGCCGTCTGTGTATTTTCCCTCTTTGGAAGACAAAATCCAAGCACCCTTCAGTCCTTCAGGACCCAGAATATGTGGTTTTGCCCTGATGGCTGAACTGGTATTCTAATACTGTGGACAAGGGTTATGATTAGAAGTCAGCAAGGCAGATTTGCAGCCTGCCAAGTTTTCTGGGTTAGCATGTAGTACAAGCTGACAAGCCTGATCACTAAGATTGGATAAGTACATACCTCATTTTCACACCTCATGTTAGCACCAGGATAAACAAGCCTGATATTGAAAAACAATAAAGTTAGCTGGGAAATTTTCTCCCAGCTGTAAAAATGTTCAGGATGTCAAGATTTTTTCCCTTGATCTCAGCTGGAGCTAAGGACACTGCAAAGTCCTCCCTTACATCTCCTAACATCTGCTTTTTCTCACATGGTTTGGGCCACATAGATTCTTCAGCTGGAAGATGGCGTTGCTATGAGTGGTGTTTTCAAAATCAAGCCAGTCCATGCAGTAGACGTACTTAAAGTTCAGTGATTTTGAAAACCACTGTAAGTGAGGGATATGGTTGTATGGACACAGAATTACCTGGATAGAGCCAAGAGTTGGGCAGGGCTCCTGCTGGCATGGTAAGGACCTTGTACACCAGCATATGAGCTGCTGTGAGATTAAAAAGTGACGCTCTTCCTCGCCTTTCTTCTGAATGTTTCTTGAAGAAATTATCTCAGGCACACCGAACTGTCTTTTCTTCAATCTCCTACCTTTAATCTATAACTTCAGAATTCTTTTGCCATTTTTAACCAAATTTTACACATGGCTGCACAGAAGTAATTAAGCTCCTATGAAAAAGGTGGTCAGATATCAAGAGAGTGAGATCCAGTACTGCTCCCACCAACAGGACACCACTGGTTGCAGTGAAGCAACAATGTACAACAGCATCCTGACAGTAAGAAAACTTACATCTTACCAGACATCAGCAAAGCCAGCCAACAGAGTGGAACTGTGCAGGAATGCAGATTTTCAGTGATGTTACTTCTCATTGAATGACTCACTTTCAGAAGAGATAATTAAAAACAAGAAAAAACATCTTAAAATGATAGTATATGTCACCTCTGACAATAAAACAACTGTGAAGTAATACACTTAAGTGAACTATGAAACCAGGCCTTCATTTAGGAATTTATCATAGAATTTCTTCTGAAGCAGGCTTTCCCACTCCTGAAGTTAAATGTTATTTTATAAAGAACTTGAGAGGTTTGTGGGATCATCCTCAGCATGCATGTCATTCTGCTTAAGTCGTGTTCCTAAGAAATACTCCTGATATCAGTACAGGCTGGGAGATGAAGGGCTTGATAGCATCCCTGAAGAGAAGGACTTGGGGGTCCTGGTGGATGAAAAGCTGGACAAGAGCCAGCAACTTGTGTTTGCAGCTCAGAAAGCCAACTGAATGCTGGGGTGCATCAACAGAAGTGTGGCCAGCAGGTCAGGGGATGTGATTCTCTCCCTCTACTCCGGTGAGACTCCACCTGAGGTGCTGTGTCCAGCTCTGGAGCCCTCAGCACAGGGAAGACACAGACCTGTTGGAGCGGGTCCAGAGGAGGGCCACAAAAATGATCGGGGGCTGGAGCGCCTCTCCTATGACCACAGGCTGAGTGAGTTGGCTTTGTTCAGCTTGAAGAAAAGAAGGTTCAGGGGAGACCTTATTGCGACCTTTCAGTACTTAAAGGAGGCTTCTAAGAAAGATTGGGACAAACTTTTTGCAGGGCTGTTGCAATAGGACAAGGGGTAATGGTTTTAAACTAAAAGAAAGTAGATTCAGGCTAGATAAAAAGAAGAATTTTTTTTTTTATGATGAGGGTGATGAAATGCTGGAACATGTTGCCCAGGGAGGTGGTAGATGCCCTATCCCTGGAAACATTTAAGATCAGGTTGGATGGGGCTCTGAGCAGCCTGATTTGTTTGAAAATGTGCCTGGTCATTGCAGGGGAGTTGGACTAGATGATCTTTAAAGTTTCTTTCCAATCCAAACTACTCTAGGATGGTAGTGTACTATTTGCCAGTGGAGCAAACTGGTACATTTCCTGGATATGAGATGTACAGCTACCCGAAAGGTGTTAAAATTGGCTTATTCATAATTTCCTTGATTTTTCTATTCCTTGAATCTTTATTATTTTTTTTAGATGGTGATCCTGTACACACCATACTGTCACATATCTGAAGTGTAATTAGTAATTGCTCACGGATCCACAGGAATTATAATGAATAGTGTGAGCTCAGTGGAATGATGTGTCTTATCCACGTCCTCCCAAACTGTCATGCACAGTCCAATCCGAAATTTGGTCTGAACTTCCTCTTTCTTATTTATGTCACCCTCTCAGATGCAGCTGTGTGGCTTGAGAAATGGAGGTTAAACATACCAGAATATTTCATTTTTTGTTTGTTAAGATTACTGACTGCTTAGAGTCCTCTTTAAGCATTAGCCAGTGATGTCTAGCTATATCAGGTTATGCAGTTACTCCTTGGAACTACAGGTCAGCAAGCTTTCTCCCTGTGTGCAAACTGGATTAAAATACAGCAATATAGAGGCATCTAGATGAATGTGATAGCATATAAAACAGCAGCATCTCTGTAAAATGTTGCCAACCTTGTTTGTAAATGGAGGAACTGGGAAAGGATTGGTAACTACCATCTAGAGATTATTTTTTTCAGGTAGAGTTGTGTTTTGGTGTGGTTTTATATCTGTGTTGGAGGGGTAGGACACTATAGGATGGTGATCCTTAAAGAATGGGACATGTTTTCAAGGATTCAGGTTAGAGAAAGTAAATGGCGGATGGCACGTGAGGAATCGAGCCCTGTCAGACCTCCAGCCAACTGTGGCCTCATCTGCGCTAGTAGATTGAACAGTAGCAGAGAGCTTGTTTGGGTTCTCAGGCCAGCTGGCAGGACTTGACCTTGCTATTAAACTCCTTCAGCAGAACTGCATGCCCACGTGGAAAGTGCCTGTTGGCTGTAGTTCCTGGGCTTTGCTAATGGCAGAATTTGGGAAATGCCTTCTTGGTGCAGGCCAAAGCATGCTGGAATCGATCTGCAGATGTAGTGTACCCAACTGTCAGGCTCCCGTGCCCCAAAGTGGGTTTTGGCTCTGTGTTTTGACTTGTGCAGCTTCAGCCCTCCTGTCTGCCTCCGGATACTTGTATTTACTCTATCAGTATGTAATTTCAGAGTTCAGAATTACCATATGTGCAGAAATTTGTTGCGGTGCAAGAAGCACTTAGTGTTTGAATGTACCTTAAACTCTTCCCTGACCTTCTGAACCTGACAGGAAAATCCTCATTAGCCCTATTAATGACATGAGATACCAGTGAAGCTGGGAAGTTGGTTTGCAATAGTGATGACAACTGTTTTGTGAGTCAGGCTTGTGTCACTGAGCTGTGACCCTTCAGAGCTGGCAGCTCCTTTGCCATCAGCAGAGGGCAAGAGCTTTATGAAATTTACAGGTAGCGTGGAAAAGCATCATCAAGCAGATGGCTTCTAGTTGCCCCTGTCAAAGAGTTGTCTTTCAAGATGTGTCTTAGATTTTAACCTATTGAACAAGAACACAACGAATCAAATAGAAAACACATGGTTCACTGCTCTCAGTTTTGATAACATCAGGAAGGTCAATCAAAGATTAATGGGTAGAACTATTTTCTAAGCCTATCTATAATGCTTTTAGCTTTGTTTCCAAAAGGAGAGGGGCACATGTCGTAATCCTCTTCTGGTTTTTTTCCTTTCCAGTAATTCTTACTCTGAACAAATGTGAACAAATCTGACATGTATGCCAATTCTTACAAGTTTTGTCTAGCCAAGTATAGGAGACAGTCTCTGTCAGAGTCCTCAGTGAGGAAAGATGGTGTTTCAGCTTAGCAAAAGACAAGCAGAGATTGCACAAGACAGAGCACTTCTATAAACACTACTGAAGGAAGAGCTTAATCCGGAATTTTCTCCTTCATCAATGGAGATCAATGATAAAGTAGGGCTTGAAAACTGCCTTTCGGGTACTCTCCATCATGCCTCCATCTTTTTTCCAGAGGAAACATGTTGCAAATGGGACAAACTAAATAAAAGCTGCTTGGGTAGGTGAGGGCTGGTGTTTGCAACTCTGCCTTGGTAGATAAGAGCAGTAATTGCTAGAAAAGGAGAGTGGCATTTTCAGGCTTTGCTGTCTAGAGACAGCACTGCTTGACACAGCAAGCTGCAAAGAGATTCAGCTGCCTGGTCCTGCAAAATGCTGCGTGCTCAGAAAACCTTGCAAGCTGCAACTTGTTCACAGTGGTAACAGACATGAACAAAGAGGTGTGTTTTGCCCAGAATGGGAGATTTTAAGACACCAGTTTTGAACGTGCCCCGTCATTTCTATGACTTTTCATGTTTCATTTAGAATAACACCCGAAAGGGAAAGCCAGGGTAACAGAACTGCGTGCAAAACCTCAGATAGGTTTCAGGAAGGGAGAAGTTAGAAGTCAGAGGTACAGTTTGATTTCCAATGTTTTCTAAATTGTATCTTCTTTTGCTCCTTTCCATGTGTCTCAGCTTTCTCAATGCCTGCCAACCATCTTCCATTTCTCTCTCTTTTTTTTTTTTTTTTTTTGTGAACTCCTTTGCTGCTCACTTTGTATTTTCCCCCTCAGTCTTTCTCCCCATTGTTTTGTTATTCCAGGTAAGTCTGATTTACGTGTTTTGATCTTCCTTGCTCCATTTAACTCTTTCCTGAGACTTTTCTTTCTCTTTTTTTTTCCTTTCTCTGCATTTTGTCACATTTGTCTCTACTGATACTGCCTGAATTCAAGCACTGTGACTGAGGCGGACAGCAGACTTCCCTGGGTACTGAAGAGACCCTTTATTTGAAGAGGTTAGCTAAAGACCAAGCTTGAGCATCTGTATTCTGTTGCATCTTTCTCTGATGCTGGCCTGAGTTTTCTACAGCCCTAAGGGATGTGGAGAACTGGGCGCTGTTAAGACCCATTGTCTCTAACTGGAAATAACAGAGCTGAACTCTCTCAGACAACTATGGCTACCTAGTGTCATTTGACACACGTGTGTTGTATTTGCAGTATGGTGCACTCAGGAACGTTAATGATGCTCACATCCAAGAGACACAATGAAAATGAGCACTTGCTTTCAGCTATTTCAGGTTGCTATTATTTTGGACCATTGGCTATGAAGTTCAAGCCAAATTGAGCACAAATTGCCTAGAAGTGCATGTAAAAGGGCTTAGATAAAATTAGCAGTAGAGCTGCTAGCCTCATGCAGTTTAAGTGAGCCATCATTGCATATCTGCCCCTAAATGTCAATACGGCTCTTCCTGCCTCCATGCTGCTTTACGTTTGAGAGCACACAGCCTTGGCAATGCCTGATTGCCCCCATACGCTCCAGCACTGGCTGTATGGATTGCCCTCCTGTATGGCATTTTGTGAGCATGCCGAGTGACTGCTGCAGATTAGTAGGATTTGTGACAGTGGGACTGACGTTTATTTTGTCTCCAACAGCACGCAGGTAGCGATGGGGAGGCTTTTCTGCATTGTCCTTTAGGTGACCATTCTCCTTTGCACAGGAGTAAGACTCATTCCTCTGGCTACTCATCAGCAACACAGGATGGCTCTGAAGTTCCAGGCTTCAGCCACAGGGACTCCATTCCAACCAATTTCTGGATGTGGTAGGCGAAAGGACAGTAAAACCAAACACAGGTGTTTGTATGAGAAATGTTAGAGGACTGGATGGCTTCTGTTCCAGACCCTGGAGCTGTACATCTTTGTGTGTCCATCAGTAATCAGGAATGGGAAAGAGCCACAGATTTTCTTTAATTGAGGAAATGGCTCTTTTTGTGGATGTTTCTCTCTGTTGGTTAGGTTAATGCTACCAAAAGCTGCTTCGGGCATCTTGTGCAGCACTTGAATGGGAGGAGAAGTGCCTCTGCCTCCATGACATTTCTTCGTTGCCTCCTCCTTGAGAGGGAGGTTAGTGTATCACAGCGTGATTATGGTGGTGTGCTACCCCTCCCATCACTTAAGCCATAACCACAAGTGGGGGTTGTGATGGCAGCATCCAGGTTACTCTGTACTTTGGAGGATGGATGGCAACATGTTAGCCAAGGGCTCTCTGGAATGGTGACCCAGATATCTTGCTGGTACGCAAATATGATTGTAAGTCAATCACTTTATAAATAGTGGACAGCTCAGGGCCCATTGAGCTCTCCTGGACAGCAGTGGTCTACACACCTGGATCTCCCCTTGAAGTAGGGATGTCCCTCAAGGTTACTCCTCCAGGTTGAGAGATTCCTTGCTGCAATGGATTCTCGGTAAGTGATTAATAGAATGTCAAACTCTGAAATGTTAGTTAAGTGATGTAAAGGTTTGATTGCACATACATAATCTTTTAGACATAAACCATTGAGCAAGTCTAGGACTAAGAGTGAATTCAGCTGCACCTAGCCTTCCCTCTGAGAAGGAGTTTAGAATGGAAGGGCATCCTTTCTGGACCTCATGACTCAACAGGAGGGTCTCCCTGACAGTTTTGTCTGACCCTGTCCTTTATGCAGTAAATAACCAAGTGTACCTTCCCATCGAATCTTGTTAAACCACTGTTGCATTTACCCTTAAACTTTGTTAATTTTATAATTTATTGATATAAAATATCTTCTTGTTTCTCTCTTAAAAGTGGAGTGCATGACTCCACCTATGACAATGGTTAAGAGCAACAGAATCTTGCACTAAATCAGGGAAAGCTTAGGAAGAAATTAAAATTTACTTCCTCAGGCCACATACATTTGTTTTCTTTCAGCTGTCTTTCCCCCATAACAAAGCTCTAGCATTGTTGACACGTACGATCTAGTGGGTACACCAGGGCTAGCAGCATGATGGATTTTAATGTCACAGAATACTGAGTGAAGCACACAGGAAAAAAAGAGAAAAGAACCTTGGATTTCATTGCACAAATAAATGTCAGAATGAAACAGGTCTAGCATGACTTCAGGTCCCAGCTACCCAAAGTCAATCACAGTGAAATGCTCATATAAGCAAGAAATACTGAACTGCTCTGGTGCTGGTGAGTTACGAGGTCTAGAACAAATATTGCTGACCACTTAAATGCTATTTAAAACTTAAAGATAGGTTTAGTAGCACTTTGGTGGAGTCTGGAAATTTCCACCTAGCCTTTAGCAAGGGTAACCAGTACTGCAGATTATCAAGCCTAGGTTGGAGGGGTGGGTCTGGTGTTGTGCTGTGGGACCTCAGCTGAAGCTTTCCCCACTCCTTTTAAGTCCCATGCACTGACCACAAGAAGTGTGTGTCTTACATCACCACATCCTGAGCCTGTGGTTTTGTGCAGCACAGGTCCATATCTCCCAAGATGAGCTCAGGTATCCCCGGCTCTTGCAGCCAGCACCTCCAAGAACCAAGAGCATGAGCGCGTCTCTCAAAGGCACAGCAGAAGTGACTTAGTGCCTCAGTGTGATGCTGGATGAGATGGAGGTAAGGGTATGGTCACAGATATGTGTACTGAAATCAGATCATATATATGGCTGCCTCCAGATGTGCTACTTGCAGTGTTGCTGTGTGGCAGCAGATCAGGTCAGCTCCATTCAGTAAAGATTTATGCTGGACTGACTTGGCTTGGGAGACCAGCTCTTGCTGTTTAATGGTTTTCACCGGAAATCCTGTAAGTAGGAAAAGGCTGGGCTTGTTTTGTTTTTTCCCTTTTTTCCACCACTTTCCGCAGGCAGGCTCCTTCCTTAGTTGCAGCAAAACATTTCATCTTTAACAGGGGGGAAAAAGGACAAGATTTAGAAGTAAAAGAAAGTCTTTGTAGAATAAATAGCCTTTAAGGCTCACCAAAAATATTTTTGAGCTTTTAGTTAAAATATTACTTGTTACAACACAATCTCTTGTGATTGCAGAGTCTTTCCAGAATCTACAACTGTTGGAGGATAGATATCTAGCAAAGCACAAAGCAGCAAAATACTCATTAAATACTCTGGCAAGGGTACACTTGTGACCAGGTCTAGATCCCAAAGATATTTTTTTTCCTTCATTAGTTCCTTCATTTCTGCAGGCATTGCAAAGGGGCTTAGCACATCCACCTTGGTCTGGAAATAGTCTAATCTTTATTTGCCAAAATGATGGTTTGAAACTAGAAACTAGCCTAAGAGGCATCATGTCAATTGAACAAATAATCATAACAGTTTTCGTGTCTCCTGCAAGGTTTTTCTTATTTAAAAAATAATAAAAAAGCTGAAGCCAAGCACTGAATCTTTGTGTAACCCAGTGAGTGTACAGACAATAAAATTGCTTTATATGTGTCCCTCTCTTACCCTTATCTTTCTTCAAAGTACCGAAAGAGGAAGGCAATAAAAACAAATACTTTATAGCATGGTAACCTCTGAACTGCACTGTTTTAAATGAGTAGCCATATAATCTAACACAATGTGATGGTGCTGTTTCCCTCACTGATGCCAGGCTGAAGGGTGAGTGCTGTGTCCTGTATGTATCTTTTGAGCTGCTACCTGAAAATTTGGTTTAGTTAATGTGGTACAGATGTCTGGAGTTACTTGTATGGAAAAGCCCTTAGGGGTTCTTTCAATTAAAATATTACAGTATAAAATCAAATCATTAACCATTTGGGATGTAAATTCCAGTTCCTAAATAGTTAATTAATACAAAACCCTAGTGTAGAACAGAATTATATAAATTCCATGGTTTTCTGTTCACAGGTCAAAAAAGAAAAGAAAGGTAATTAAAATACCTGGTTGTTCTCATTGAAAGAAAAGATGACCCCAGTGTGTTGAAAGAATTTCATTTGACCTGACACTGAAATTTTGAGTTTTGAACATAACATTTATCTTGAAATTTAAATTCTATTTGCAGTGATAAGAAGCATTGTGTGGAAAACAATCTCCTGACTCTTTTCAAATATACCTAAACAAACTGAGCGCTCACAGTACTCACTGGTCCCTCTTTTCCTTTCCCCCTCCCTTGCCTTGTTTCTGTCAGCATCCTCATGAGTTTGCCACATTGGCAGTATGGGCCACCTGAGAGAGCCTGGCTCTGTTTGGGTAAAGCATGGCGTATCTCAGAAAATATCCTTTCAAAAGTGGTTGTGATCACTTGATCATATTTAAAGTCATTCTTTTCTCAGTTTCTTGTAATGAACACTTACTTTCTTGTTCTATCCTTTGGAAGATAAATGTCCATTAATAACTTGTACATACTGTATAGAGACAGAGTGATAGCTTCTCACAAGGTCATGAAATCCTTCATAAAAGGGTTTGCCTCCAAGCTGTCTGATGCACTTTGCTGGCATTATTCTTTGCTGTCTGGGTGAGGTTCTGTAGCATCATTGCTGCTGAATGCCTGGGTGCCTCAAACGTGGTGCTCTGGGACATGAGAGGTGAGAGAATATTTCACACTCTTCTGGAAGCTGTTTTGGTGTGAAATGAGCCACATTTACCCATCTCCACTATTTTATGAATCCTGTATATAGGAAAAGAGGCTGTTGATAGGACAGCCTAAGAGAAGAATATGTTTCTTATTAGTGCAGCCCTTCAGCATCAGGCAAGAGTAGAACTAAAGACATCTCCAGGGACTTGCTAACAATCTACCTTCAGGGGAGAGACACGTTATGCCCATGATTCTGCTTATTCTGCTTCTGACCAGTGGAGAAACTATCAGGCTTGGGTTTGGGGTTTTTTTTTGTTTTTTTGTTTTTGTGTTTTTGGTTTTTTTTTAGTCTGAATTTGGACAAAAAGTACTTTGGCATAAAC
Source organism: Falco peregrinus (assembly GCF_023634155.1). Taxonomy (NCBI): domain Eukaryota; kingdom Metazoa; phylum Chordata; class Aves; order Falconiformes; family Falconidae; genus Falco; species Falco peregrinus. The sequence goes on from NC_073722.1 coordinate 65,172,051, forward strand.
ATCAACCTGGAAGGAGTTTTGGGGGTGGTTGCTTATGTTTACTGCATTTTGCACAGTTTTTTTTTACAGCGATGTCATCGGCTTCTGTGGCAAAAAATAGAAAGTTAGGACATGGCAGTGCTTGGTTTGCATCTAATCTTAGGTGTCTCTTTCTTTTCTGATAATGAGAGGGAGTTTTCACACATCTTGGTTTCATCTGGTGGTTCTCAGTGCTCTGGGATGCAGGCTTCAGACCAGTTAACCCTCTAGCAACAGAGAAATTCAGTTTATCCCTCAGATGCAGCTCTAGCAACATCTTTTTTTGCGTTTGCTCTGTTGACAATCTGGAAACTTTCCAGCATGGTATTGCAGAAAGGAATCAAATTTGTGGTTGGTACCTATGGACAAGTGTCAGTACAGCAACCTACGTCTCACTGAATGCAAATGGAAGGTAAATATTGTGAGTGATGGGGTTGTTCAAAGGGCTGAAATGAAGCTTTGCTCTGACTCTCCAAAATGCCTTAATTTCCAGGCAAACTTTTGCCTACCCTGAAACATGCACGAAGAGTAACTTAGGACACTGGAAGGAAAGGCAGCTTCAAAACTGCAGTTTTGTCAGTCCTAGGTCCATTCCATGAAGAGAAGCAGTAATGAGAAGGTGTTGCTGGTGTTTGATGGGATGGTTTGACTGTAAGCATCTTATTTCTGCGGTTGCTTGGTCTAGTGTTTATCCATAGCTGTTAGATCTTGCAATGTTCTTCCAGCAGCACCAGAGCAATCTGAGTGGTTTTTAAAGGAGACGTGATAAAGAATAGCATCTTTGTTTGGCACGTGTCTGTGGAACAGATTGTTTCTGCAACCAGATCATTTCATTGACTTGCTTTCAGTCCATGTTCTCATCTCTTTAAAATGGGCACTATAATGCTGTCTCATTATGCACAGACTTTATGGGAGAGGTTCAGTAATCATTATGAAAAGGTCAGATGCTTCTGTGAAGGGCACCTATAAACGAGTCTATAAATAAATAGTCTGGAAGCCTTTAGGAGAAGCTAACAACTTATTTTTTACCCTGATGGTTGCAGGGGATGCATAAAAGCAATAGCATACTGCTAATTAGTTTAATGCTCAAGTTTTGGTTTGGAGGCACTGAGACACTGCTGGGTATAGCAATTGACTTGATATGAGATGTGACCAGCAGTGAGCTCATACCAATGGAGAGTGTGGCTCCATGACACCTGTGCTACGCCTCGCTGGGGACCACATTTCTTAATTGGAAAATGTGTGTGTTTTATTGAAATTATGCTAGCTGCAAAATATATCCTTGGTAACTACGTGGCACCATTTTTTTCCACGAGGCTTAGAGAAGCAATGCTGTTAACGACTCATCTGAGTGTTGCTGGTTGTTTGGGTAGTGTTCAGCAGTGTCAGGTCTGGACTTGAAACACTCAGCTGTCTAGGAAGAAGCTGGTTTCATTCCACACTGTAGTGATGCTTAAGGCGGGTGAGAAACACCTCATTTGTTTTGAGGTCATTCCACTTTTTATGGGGGAAGACACTCCTGATCTGCCTGTATACCATTGGGAAAGTGATTTTCATTTGCCTTCCACCTGTGCAATGGGGTTTGGCTGCAACGGGGAGGGCTGTGGTGGAGCACAAAGGCAGTACCAGTTCTGAGGGATGGCAAGAGACGGGGGAAGTCTCTGGGTAACTGAGGGGGTGCCTCTTTGAAAAGCTTCTCTCTCGGGCATCTTGTTTAATTGCTTCAGTATTGCTCAGTTTTTTGTCATATGAGATTCAGCACTTGCAGCTGCAGAGAAGTCAACAGTTTCAGTGCAGACATTTTCAGAGCCTGTGGCACCTGATCCTTAGTACACAGCTCCTTAGGAGATCACATCCAACTCCTTAATTCCTGGCTGCGGACTGAAGCACAGAAAAGCTGCTTTAGTCAAACTGTAGAACATGGAGTGCTCCCCCCTTTTCTTTCCAGCCAAGGACACTGGAGTTACAATGGGAGTTCAGTCCCAAAACATCCTGGTGGTTCTGAATCCGTCCTGCTCCAGGTTGCAAATCTGCTTGTGCCTGACTGTTCCCTGTGTCACAGTTTGATGCCAGGTAGAGAGGGAACATGGCAGTTACTCATTGTCTTACCTTTGTCAGTCCTCAAAGCATTCAACCAGGCTGGTTTAAATAACAGAGTTAAAAGAGTACCCTTTTTCTTTGACAGCCTGATCACTTTGGTTTGCTTTTATCAGCAGTCTGAAAGGAACAGGGCCTAACCTTTCTGTTGCTCCACGGCAGACGGGCTCGTTTCTACCTGCTGGGCTTGCACAGGATGGTACTCGGTGTTGCACTCTTTGCAGATGGGATTTTAATGATTACAACCTTTCTGCTGTTGCAGCCCTTCTTTTTGGAGAGGTGGGAAATACATTTGTGTCCATGAAGAGAAAGAGCAGGGACTACTTAAAAAGGGAAATGTACCGATGCACTAGGAAAAGAAGTGAACCTGCAGACTTTATTCCTCACTACAAGGTGACCCACCTTAGGAAGGCAAATTTGGTAAGTGGTTTATTTTACGTTCACTCCACTGTCTCTTCTTATTATCTCAGAATACAATATGTTCTCTTGCTTTGGCATTTGCACTGCTTTGATCCAGAGAGAACTGCATGGCAGCCCCTTTCTCTGACAGGGCACTGAGACACTTCAGCCTGGGAAGCAGGAGAACACCCACTCCAAAAGCATAGAGGCAAGAGGAGCTATGGCAAAAGGTACAGCTGAAGAACGCCCGCATTCAAGAGGGTTCCTGCCCTGGCACTAGAGGTGCGAATTAAGCAGCATGTTATCACATTGCCAGATAGCATCTCTCCGCCCTTCCTGAGCACCCAGGGCAGGCGTGGCGTTGGGGTTCAGTTTCTACAGGCTGGCAGTGCCCGAACTGGTATTGTTGTATGTATTAATTCAGCAATGCAGGGGCTTTTCCATTGGCACATCTAGCAGAGCGGCATTATCCTGCGTGAGATACAACAGCATGCTGGACTCCTGGCTTTGCTAGAAAAACATGGGGCTGAGAAGAGCCTAAGTTTGGGCCCCAGCTAGCTGGGCAGTGCCCACTGCATGTTGCCTTGCAGTGAGATAAAGGACTCCATCTTCAGAATGACTTGGTCACGTGATCTCTTCCTTTTTTCCTGGAGGTCTTCCCTTCTCCCCTGATTTTTTTTCCCCCCTCCAAACCCTTTTCTTACAAGGGACCTCTCCATTTTGCTTCATGCTAGCCTTCTGAGAAGAGTTCAGATGTGTATGATGGGCAAGCCGAAGAAGAGCATGGATAGAGACCTTCTGGATAAATAGGTCACCAAGTTCCTTGGAAGGTTACAGAAATCCTTTCCTCTCTTTCTCACATGGGTGTAGCCTGTTTCTCCTGGGGATTATTCTTAGTCAAGAGCAAAGAGGTAACTCCTTTTTGCAACTTTAGTCACCACTGAGGAGTATTGGATCTTCCCTGAAAGGAAACAACATTATTTTTGCAAGCAAAGAAACAAAGTGCCATAATGACTGCTGCAATACTTTTCTTTCAAGCAGAACAAAATGGTTTTGCCAACCTGAGGCTGCTTTGCTTTGGGAATCTCTAATAATGGGGTTTATAGTCATTGCTAGCTGAAATACTGTTAGTCCTCCAGGCTCTGTTTGCAGGCATCAGTACGTTTGTAAATGAAAGTTTTCCAGACAAAGCCCCACACCATATGAAAGTGTACGTAGCCAGGGCTTGGCAGGATGTTGCATTAGCTGGACTTTCATTCATGGTGTGTTATAGTTGTAGGCATTATTCATTCAAGCCCCAATTTTTGCTGTTTGTCGTGACTGCCCAAGTGCTCTTCTGGAAAATTTTCACCTAAAAATTTCACCTGAAGAACTCATGAGTTCTTTTTTTATAGGTATGTTTTTTTGTTGGTTTTTTTTTCTGCTAGTAAGCTAGTGAAACGAGCAGTTTCCTTAACATCTTTGCTGTGTAACATTTTGGGGTTTTTTTTCCCGCAATACCAGCAAGACACTTAATCACTCTGTATGTTTCCCCCCTTTTGAAACAGGCATTGAAGTGTTGCCTCATGAGGCAAATGTGTGAGAAGGATGAATTCAGTCATACACATGAAGAGGGCAGACACTGAATAAGGAAACACTGAGACTGAGTTCGGTATCTCACTTACTGCCCAAGCTGTGGCCTGGCCATCGGAGGTGCCAAGCAGCTCCTATCAGCCAAGGTATTTGTACCTAAACAAGAATAGTTTTTTTGTCTCATGTTAGACAACGATCAACTTGGTGCTGGCTGACAGTTATATTTGCAGCCTTTTCGTTTTTTTAAGAGATTTTTTTTTACATTTGCTAAAGGAAGAGAAGTGGGGATATTTGTTCTACAAGTGCCTGCTCCAGGCAAAGTAATTAATCTCTATTTATATTTCTTCTTTCTGCAATGACAGTGGGTGCCATTATTTTTGTCTCATTATTCGTAGACCTTTGGAAGATTAATTAAGCAATAATTGTGAACAGGCCAGATTTCTGATTTAAAGGTTCCAGACCAACAAGGCAATGAATAAATAGGAGAAACATTTAGCCAAGGCTTACAGTGTATTAACTTCATCTCATTTCTCATTAGTTTGGTATTGAGCTTGTCTTTTAGGCGGCTTGGAGTTGCACTGTATATAAAATCTGCTGTCAAAAGCAAGGTGGTAGTTGCTGTGATTTATAAATATTGATGGATGAATGTGGCTCCTGCTTGTGTCATGACCTTTCACACTAGAGAAGAAGAAAGCTGCAGCAGCTGTGCAGCATCCCAAGATCCCTTTTCACCTGCCGTTTTTTCTCCACTCTTCAGCCTTTCTTCTCAGTACTCCTGAGGACAGAGAAGTCTTTTTTTTTTTTTTTTTTTTCTCTTTCCCATGGGCTTGAACCTACTTAGGAAATAAACTTTCTGTGTACATAAAGGTTAATATCTTACTGTTAATTTTATGCTACTCTTGTTAAAAACTTGCCTCTTACATGTGCCTTTATGCTGTGCTCTCAGGCACAGTCAGAGGTTGTGCTCTTCCATGGTCTTGGACTGAGGTGTCAATGGTTCAATTCTGTGAATTAGCTGCTTGAATTCTTTCTCAGGCCTGGAAATGAGAAATAAATGTGTCATGTGTCCCTAAGAAGTGAAGCACACCTCTTTCTGTCTGTCCACAAAGACCATCACATTTAAGAACACAAAGCAGAATATACTTGCATGTCTCTAGCATGCTTATTGAGATAGAAGTGAAGCTGTTCTTAAAAGCAGGGATGCAGAAAGCAATCCAGGCTATTGATTTTTGGCCAAGTTCTTTTGTTCCAAGAGAGTAGGTAATTCATCCTTATGTTAAACTGTTGTTGCATTAGACACTGGAAAAATTGTATAGCAAGGTGAAAAGGACTGGCTGCCCTAAAACTTCATATGTCTGCACCCTCTCTAGAAAAATCCCTGTTGTAGCTACAGACCTGGTGACATCTCATCAGCTCTGAGCAGGAATTGTCCCAAAAGGGAGTTCTTGTGTGCTTTTTCTTGCACCTTGTAGGGGAGCAGCTGAACACTGGTCACGGTCTGACACCTGCCTCTCCAACAGCTTTCTCCTGTAGTGAGCAAGTCAGGACATTTTGTATTTTTGTGTTTATATACCCTGCTCTGTCTCAACAGCTCTTGCAACATTGGCTTACCATGAAAACTTGGTGCTAGATCAAATGCTGTAATTACTGCAGAGATCAGCTGTTTGAGGGAGGATCTCCACTTGTACCCTCATAAGTAAACAGAAAGGCTGTTTCATAGTGCTTTCAGGGGAGAATAAAGAAGTCCTGTTTCCCCTTGTTGTCTCTATCTATGACAAATATCTTTTTTTCTTGTTTCTTTCTGACCACTAGACAACCAGAGAGGCACAGTATTTGGGAAATTTTCCCCAAATGTGTTGACACAATCAGCTGTTGTCTGCCAGTGTCCACAGCTGCTGTGCTGGGAAAGGAAAGGGACCTGACTGTTATCCAGTGATGGTTTGTTGCAAGCCTAGAGGCAAGTATACTTGGTTTTTTTTCCCTTCATCTAGTTCTTTTATTTATTCCTCCAAGCAGAAAGCGATCCTGTTTGGGAGATACAAAGGGAAGACAATAGGGTAGAGTTAGGATAATTCTTTTCCCAAGGTAATTCAACCCTTACTGGAAGAAATATATCTTCATATGGGTGGATGGGAAGAGTTTTCTTGCCCAAATGCTGCCCTGCGGTATGGGGTGCACAAGCTTAAAACCCGTGACTGTGTGGCAACATAGCAGTTCAGCATTATCTCCTGGTGCCAGCAAGACTATTAAAAATACAGTCTGGACCAGGAGATTAAGTGGAATTTGTTGCCCCATCTTGTCACATGTTTGTATACATATATACCTGCATCTGTCCCCCCTTAGTTACAATTATACCCACTGTCTGGATGCAACCCAAAAGTCTCATGGGTGCTCCTGTGAATTTTGTGAAAACAGGTGTCTATCCAGCTGGAAAAGAAATGCCTTGCTGAGGGAAGGCCTTCCATATTCATGCTTTATTAGACTTTGGGGAAGCCACACAGTAGAGCCTGATGGTTAATAGGATACATTAGCTCTGTCAAACTCGAAAACCGACCTGTTCGGTGTGTTTGGTTTTCAGATTGCCAACAAACTCCTCAAATCCATTAGTCACACAGCTCTACTTGCAGTGCATGTTTTCCTGCTGTTTACAGGGAGAAGCCATTTTATGTTATCTCTAATTATTTTTGTGTTTAGCTTTTCTTGATGGCTAAGGCAGGCATTGCTTTTTTTGTGGGGAAATTAGACCCCAGGTAGTTCCTGGGCTTTTCAAATCTGCTGTAATCCACACTGAATAGCTGTACTGGTATTAAACACTGTTTGGATCACTGTTTAGCACAGTTAATGGAGAAGGAGAGAGGGTGGCAACCGTTTAGCCTCCCCCAAACCCTTTGATACTATTCTTTAGGGTAAGTAGAAGTCCACTTCTTCCTATGGCCAGATTCCCTACTCTTTTTTCTTAGATTCAGCTGGAACTTCAGAGTTCAGGTCAGAAAGCAGGAAAATGTGATTGATTGGTGTCGTGGTTTAAATACAGCCAGAATTAAGTGTCACGCAGTTGCTTGCTTACTCCCTTCTCACCCAGGGGGTTGGGGACAAAAGTCAGAAAGGAATGCAAAAGTTGAGGGTTGAGGTAAGAACAGTTTAACAATTGAGATAAAATAAAAACAAAAGAACAAAACTAATAATAATAACAGTAACAGTTATAATGAAAAGGAGGAAGAAGGGGAAAGGAATGAAATCCAAAGGGAAGGGAGAAAACTGGTGATGCACAATACAACTTCTCACCACCCGCTGACTGATGCCCAGCCGGTCCCTGAGCAGCGATCCACAGCCCTGGCCAACCTTCCCTGCTTTATTTATCAAGCATGATGTCCCATGGTATGGAACACCCCTTTGGCTAGTTCAGGTCAGCTGTCCTGGCTGTGTTCTCTCCCAATTTCCCGTGCCCCTCCAGCCCTCCTGCTGGCAGGGCCTGAGAAACCGAAAAGTCCCCAAACACACTGTTTCCACACCAATTCCAAAACACAGCCCTGCACTAGCCACCAAGGAGAAAATGAACTCTATCCTAGCTGAAACCAGGACACTTGGTTACATTGATTTTATACTTATTGGTATATGCGCATGTATTGCGTGTGCATTGCAGCCTGTTGTGTACCTGAGCCTCACTTGGGTGGGCAACGGGCTTAGCACCTGTAGGTGGTTTCCTTTTTTGAGTGCACTCAAAGTTTTTTCTCTCCTCCCTTTGAAGAAATTTTCAGCTGTCAAAGATGCTGGCCGTTAGGTCCCAGCGGGAAGAGGTAACCCACTCTGATTTTCATTGGCAAGTGTCTGTATTCGCCCAGAAAGAAAAGGTGTATAGTGGTCATACTGTACTAGAAGAAAGTGCTGCTTTGGATTTTCATATGTGATCCAGGCATTAGCAAATGTTTTCTGTCCACTAATGGCCCATATCTAATCCTAGCTTTAAAACAAAGATGATGGTCTTTTTCTACCACAATCCAAAGGGATCTGATGGACATGGAAATTGACACTTGGAAAGATGGGCTACCACAGGGAGCTACATGCCTGTTACACTTGAAAATATAATCCTGTTTTCTCCTGTGCATTTTCTTCACCAGCCCATTGTATCTTTTTTGCTCTTATTGATTCTCACCACAATGAAGTACACATGAAATTTTGAGACCATTCCCATAGCATTGACAAAGACTGTGCCTTAGTCCATGGAGATTCCTTGCTCTAGGCATCCTTCACCAAGGTGAGAGGTACACATGTGGGGGCATCGCACGAGCGGTGACCTTAAGATGCCAGAACAGCCTGGTGAATGCCTGCTAGCTGCCAACAGCATGCACAGGCAGGAGCCAGCATGTGTTAGCTGCACATTTGGTTTGCAGTCCTAGCAGTAAAATTAGGATTTTAGTCACTGATTTTACTGAACTAAAGCAGAACTTTTTATTTATCATAGCTCTCTCCCAGCCACCAAGCCAACATAAGAAATAAGAGATTTACACTGAAAGCTCAGCCAAACACATTCCTGTTCCCCCAGTATTTGATGGAATTGTGTTTGGCAGTGTCCCCCTTGATAGCTTGAGCTACACACTTCAGCTGTGTTTTCTCTCTCTTGGTTTTTTTTGGTTTGTTTGGTTTGGGTTTTTTGGTTTGTTTTGTTTTTTGGGTTTGTTTGTGGGTTTGGGTTTTTTTTGGTTGTTTTTTTTTGTGTGTTTTTTTTTTTTTTAAGGAGTCTCTTCTTCTATGAAAAGGAGCTAGAGAAAATGGCTTTGTCCTCTGTGTGATAGGAAAATGTCAAGTTATGCATTCTCTTAATGAAGTTACTATAAGGCATTGAATTCTAAAGAATGGCTAAACAGTCCTCGCTGGCTTCTTGTAGGAGCAGCAGTTAGTGCAAAGTTTACTTGCAAAACAAACTGGCAAGTGACAGTCCTTTTAAATCTGCAGCAATCCCTCCTTTAAGCAGCTGCGTCAAATTTCCACATCATAGGGAAGAACATGGCCCTTGTTCAACAGCTCATGATCCTCTGGATCTGTGCTTAAGGAGAGAGCGCACACATACTTTATGTTAGCCATTTAGTCAATGAAAACATAGCAGTTATTTTAGCAAGATGAATCCTTTGTTCCACTATATACTTCACATCAGGAGAATTCTTTTATAAAGGGATTATATCACCCTTATTGGTAAGATTTATCTGGGATGCACTTCATATTCCTTAGGAAAGTTCCATTTTCCTTTGCTGTAGAGATCTTCCGCGGTGTGGTGTGTGGGCTTCAAGTCTGTGGCTATTTTGCAATGGGGTGGTTCAATTCCTGCTCTTGGAGGAAGCAATGCAAGGCTGGATGCTAATTCCCCAGTAGTTATCCTGGCACCACAGTTTGGATAACCCAAGCAAATGTGGCGATCCTGGGGCTGTGCCTCTTGCAGACTGCTGTCCTGCTAAGGAAAGTGCCATAGAGGAGAATGTTTCAGATCAGTGATATGTTTTCCCCAAAAAACATCCATTAGTTTCTTTATTTGCAGAAGTCTGTTAATGCTTCTCAGTGCTCAAGGGGATGCTACCCATTACCTCTCACTCTCCTCCACCCACTTGCTCCAGTTGTTACTCATGTCCCCTATCTCATTTTCCTCCTGTCTTCAGCTCCTTGTCACTAATTCCATCCCTCTGATAATGTTTCCCCAGGCAGGAGACAGCACATTTTGAAGTTTGCTCTGAGCTGCCCAATAGCTGCTCAGCTGCGTGGCAGGACACGTGGCACAGGGTGTCGCTGAACCCTTCTACTTAGCCCCAGTTTTCACAGTTTGCCGAAATTCATCTTTGAGATTTCTACTCTCCCTTCCAACCCAGTTGAAACCAGGCGAGCAGCTCAAATGCTGTTAGGAGGGTCCTTTCAGACAGCCACAGTGCAACCATGCAAATGCACACCGTTAGAGAACCAGGGCCAGAAACATCCTGTTCCCGCTAAAGAGTAAGAACATAACAGGATATTCTCACCCCAGCAGAGTGTTTCAGGGTGATCTGTGAGAGCAAAATTGGAAATGCTGACTATACCTCTGCCCTGTCCAGTAGCTGTCCTAGGAGCAGCCTGGAACCTGAGTTAATTTGGTAATTTCATTCTTATGACTTCAGCTCTCCTTAATGACCTTTAAAATTGATTTGCTTCATTTGGTTGGGTTTTTAGAGATTATACTTAAGTAATGCTTTGCTGCATTTAGCGTTTTGTTGTATTTTAATTTACTGTGTAATGACTCTCTATATTAAACAAAAGTAACAACATCTGAAATTATTAATCAACAAAAGATGACAGATAATGCATGTTAAGTTCTCTGATATTTTGAATCGTTTATCTCCCAGGTAACACAAGACAAATTTTAAATCATACTGAAACACATTCCTCAGCTGATGTAAATCAGCTAATATACAGCAGCTGAATTTCTGGCCCATTATGTTTTTCCATGAAAGATGTCTTTGCCTTCGGAGTATTAATTATCCATGATTCTTTTACTTTTCTTGTTTTCTGCCTTTGCAGGTGCTGCTAATTCTCCCAATTTCTTCCAGAAATGGGAAAAATTATCTATATTAGGAAATCTGTTTTTCATTTCTTCAGTAAGCTGCGTTTTCATTTTTGGCATCCATATTTAAATCCTCGTGCATATACATATATGAATGATGTGGGTTTTACTGCTGACAGTTTTGAATCCTACTATGTATCAGCTGCGTAGACAGCTTAACCCCTTCTTGCTCTAGAAGACCATAGGTTTTTTTGCAAAAGTCGACCATGTTCTACACTGTCACACACTGCACAGAGATCTCTGTTAACAAACCACCCCCATCTTCAAGTCCTACCCCCCAAAATCAGTTAAGTTAGATAATAAATGATGCACCAAGCCTGGTTGCTGGAGGGGAGATGAAGGGAAGGCTCAGAGCCCCTTACCCCACAGCCTGCTGGCACTGGCAGATGCACCAAAAGCTCCCACCCGAAGGGACACAGTTGCAGAGCTCCTTTCCCCTTCCTTGACACCCTATTCAGCAACCCTCAGGGTGAAGCCCACAATATCTGAGCTCTGGCACAACATTTCCCTGCCCCACTGCTGTATGCGGGGGGAATTTGGGGCAAGGCTGGGTCATATGTCAGGGCAAGGAGCATCCCATGCCACTCCAGAGGAGTTCATCACTGGTGACCTGCATCCAGCAGGCATGATTGGAACCACAGCTGTGGAGAAGACCCTCTCCCTGCAAGCCCGCATGTGATTCACCACCCCGCAGTGTTTCACCCAGGAGCCGCAGAGCATGCAGCCTGGACAGAACAGGGGAGAGGATTAATCCTCCTGTCCCTACTAGATTTTAATTGGAAGGGAATCTGTCTTTGACTTAATTTCCTCTCGTCTCAGCTAAAGTCTAGTGGATCAAAAGAAATGCAAATTGAAAGTTAGTAGTTTGGATGTGCTTGATTTTGAAGTTGAACATTAATAATCTTTCATGTCTCTGACTTAATGCCTGTACCATTTTTCTCACAAAGTCTTGAAACAAAGAATATTTCCTTGTGTGACAAAAAGAATTTACTTTTCATCAAGAGAGGAAACCTGAATGATGCTGTTGCAATATTAAAATGTAACTACTAACTGCCACAGTGTTAGAACATAGCTACTAACTGCCTCATGTTACCAAACCTAACATTATCCTTTACATTACAATAACATATGTTTTATTTTATAATGAGAGGGAAAAGACCCAGTTACTACAAAGTACCAAGGTACTGTATGTGGGCTGCCTTTATATAGCAAGGGTTATTCACAAAGAAATTCAGTCGACTGATTATTAGATTATTGGCTAATGCAGTTTAATATAAAATCTTTCTTTTTCTTTCCTTTTCCTTTCTTTCCTTGTTATTTTGAATTACAGCACTAGGAAAGTATTTTTCAAGCGGTTAACTTGAGTTTGCTCTCCAGCATCTCTTTATTTGGGAAGAAATGAATTCAATGGTTTCGTTTCCTTTTTAGTGCTTGTGAAAATGAAGGATAGTTGTGCCTACGCTACAAGAAGGGTGATTTAGGTATGTGTCTCTGAGGCAGCTTGAGTCAATTTACCTTAGACTTGCCCAGAAATTCTCTATTGCTTTGCTGCAAACCTTCCCAAGAGAAAAGATTTACTCTTGCTGAGCTGTATCAGAGTAGAGGGTGGTTTTGCTGATGTCCTATATTATGGCTGAAGAAAAAAGGAGAGGAAAATGCTACATTGACGGAATGCTGCAGGCAACCCCTACATTGATGGGGAAGAGAAAAGATTTAATTATTTTTTCTCCACATATTCAGTCTGGGGGTGATGGATGTCAGTTGTGTGATCTGTAAAATTCACATCAGACTTAGCCAACAAATCTGTATGTATTTTTTATTCTAGTTCCCCTTATTGCTTGTTTTCCAAGAATTCCTCGTTTTCAAAGTGCACACAAGTAGATTTTTTTTTGACCATGTGACTGCAGATAGCTAAGCCTTAGATGCTGGCTGACACTTTGGTAGAATAAATGCCCAGTCCTCTGCTCAGCCCTAGCTTGGGAAGGCCCAAAGGTATAGATGGAAAAAAAACCCCACCTATCTTCTCTGCCATTGAAACTATGTTGTCCTGAGCACCTAGTCCAGATCTGCCCTATGGAACATATGGGAAGGCAAAGCCCTGAGCCAAAACAAAGGGCAAGGGTGCAAGGGCAAATGCTCTTTTCCATTACCACGGTGCTTATTTATAGACTGGCAGGAATAACTTGTGCCTGCTCGCTAAACAGAGCCGTTCCTTTGCTCATGCAGAGACATCTCGCAGGCCAGCTGTGCTGTCTCCGAGTCGCTTGTTATCAACTCTTACAAGCATGGGGGAAAGCAACAAAATCATGACAATGATAAATACTGCTTCTTTGCACACTTACACAATGCCAGCCCAGTTTGTGGTCCAAAAGCACCACTGTGGTCTGGCTTTGAGTAAACAGAGTTATTAGCAGTCACAGGAGGCTGACAGGTTGCAGGTTTCAGCTGACCAGTTGTTACAGAAAAACAACAGATTCCTCCTCTTTTTTTGTTTTTGCGTTGTTTGGTGGTTTTTTTTCTGTGCTCCTTTTATTGCTGAATCTTTCACACTCTGGAGAAGAGCTCTGCTGTTGTCTGGTGGCTAAACGCAAAATCACATAAAGGAGGAAGAGAAAGGATAATAAAACAAAGATGTCTCTCATTCCCAGCTCGATAACAAATACAGCAAATGATCCCTTAGGCACACCAGGTAGTGCCCCTGGGCTGGCACAGCGCCTGTCTGTGCCATCTGCTGGGTTTCAAAGCTTCTCCTGTTTCCCCTCCTGCAGCCAGGCACTGCTTTTCTGCTGAAATCACTGCCGCACACAGCCAGCCCAGGTTAGCATTTTGATACCTTTTACTACAAAAAAAAAAAAAAAAAAAAAAGGGAAAGGGGGGTGCATTACATCTTCATATTTTTGCCTTTATAATCTGTTACAGTATTTGTGAGTGTAATAGGACATTTCTCCAGCTATTTGCAACAGGTTGAAGCAAAATCCCTGCTTCCTATATGCCACCTCACTGGAAATGTGGATGTTTGGCTATTTTTGTTTGCTGAATGCAACTTTAGATGGAGGCTAGCGAAACAGCCGCATTGGAATCGTTGATGTGATTAGTGGGTTGAAGGAGAATCATAAAGAAGGATATGTTGTATATATTATGAGATGCAGGACTCAAAATGATGGGCTGTCATATAAAAGTGGGAATGGAATAGGAAATTGAGACCCAAAAAAAAAAGGCAGTAATAAAACAGTCAGTATTTTATTCCATGTCAAATGGTTTCTCTTTTATCTAAACTGGCATATTTCCTAAAACAATATCGTTTAAGGAAACAGCTAGTCCATCAGAACATTTTCCCTCTACTGTGTATCATCTGTCCAGCATTTTGCTCTGATCAGAAAGGTAAAGAGCATGAGCACAGAGTAAGAATTGAAGGAAATATTTTTCTGTGCCCCTAAACAACAATGCAGCACTCTAAACAAAGTCATAGCAGTATAAGAGAAACTCACTGGTAAATCAAGCATTGACATTTTCATCAGCAGAATCCATCCCAACTCTCATTACGAGGCCAGATCATCAGTACTTCAGTTTGTAAGAATAGTGTCTGAGATTACTGTAAAACTGTCTTTCACAGCACAAGAGATTTCCAAGAGATTTTGTAAAATTCATAAATAGCACATCTAGAAGCCTTCCATGTGAACAGAATTGTGTTGCTCTAGTCTTAAAAATTGCAAATATTAAGATCTGGTACAAGGTATTTTGAAATGCAGTGTGACTCTCCCTTTGGATTAGATGCTTTTCGGAAAAGCCTGTTTAGGGTTGGAGCATTAGTTTTTAGTTCAACTTCTGCTGCTCTGTGTTAAAGAAGAGTTTGATTTTGATTTAGGAGCCCTTCTGGCTTAAAAGATTACTAAAACATTTCAGGCAGTGCCCTATTTCTCCACAGAAGAGTTTAACTTCTAGTCTCATAAGCCCGGATTCTTCTGAGAGCTCTCCCCTCTGGCTTTTTACCTTTTTGGTTTTTTCTGCTTGCAAAGTTGGGAACCTTGGAGATATACAAAAATTAAAAGCAGGGTGAATCAAAGAGGTTTTTTAGCCAGGAATACTACAAGTTTTACATGATGGTGCAATTAGATTGCTTTTATTTTAACCTGAAATGGGCTCACTGTACTTGAGAGCAGATGCATTTGCAATAGCATGCACATCAATATCTGATGTTGAGTTTGAAGTGTTAGATAGACACCTTAATAAATAGCATGGTATTCAGAGAGGATGAGTACCAAGTGGCACCTAGTGAGTTATTAACCTTTACTTTGCTCATTTTATCATCTATCTCTTGCTAAACTTCTCATTATCTCAAGCATAGATCCACTAGTTTAGCTGATTTTCTTCGGCAGCAGCTCTGCTTGATCAAAACCGAGGTTTTTGGTGGTTTGCCGGATTCACCAATGCTGCTCTGGAAGTCAAATACTCACGTGTTCTGAAGAGTGGGGATGCTGGAACCTGAGTATCTCACTCGGAGCTGTTAGCTCTTTTCAGCAAGAGAATACAACCTCTGCTCAAAAGCCCTGAGATCTTCTGAAAAATAAAACTCTAAATTGTGTGCTGAGTATTTAAAAATTAAACTTTGGGTTCTTTTTGGAAACACAGGTCTGCAGCTCATTTGGATGATGTTAAGTTACCACTGCATCTCCTAAACTCTATTGATGGTGCAGATAGATGGGGGGAAAAAAGCCAGGTAGCCTTGCACTGAGACACTTAATTGCATTTGAATAAAGCACACATAATTGCTAAAAGCATGTCCTCCAAACAAACACACAGATGCAATTTTAAAAATGTCAAAATGAATTGTTTTGAACTTTTTTCTTTTCCTAAAATACGAGCTAATGCTTTTACATTTCAAAAACCATCTCCATTTCAAGAGGTTTGTTTAAGGCTGTAAATAGAAATACAGAACAGCTGTACTACACAGGCACAGGAAAGAAATTATCTTTTCGCTCAAAATACACGGAGAAGCCATGGTTTCTGGTCTTGCTACAGCTGATTTACTGTAGTCCTAACCTGGCAATCTGAAGTCGTATTTCAGAGGCTTGCATTGCTTTAATTTTACTAAAACTGTGTCTCTTATGCAGATTGGTATCAGCTGAATTGGGGCTCACAGTTTTTTTTCAAAAGCAGGATGACAGGGTGAGGAGCCTCCCAGCTCTGCTGGCTCTGCAGAGGAAGCTGCTGCTTGGTCTTAACACCCAGCTGAGGCAGTAGCCCCAGGAAAGGGTGCTGGGGCATTTCGTCAGCCAGCCTGGCTGCAGCTGCAAGAGCCCCAGGACTTGCTTTGCAGATGGCCATGCTGCTGCTTTTGGAGGAGCTTTTTTAAGAGGCTGCAGGGCTTCAAACTTGAAGGATTACATCATGGTGAAATCAGATATTGTAGTTATTGTGGAGAGGCACAGCATTCAGTCTGGAAATGGTTCACTTGTTTCTTTTCCAAGCAAAATTTCATTTCAGCTTGACTCAAGGCATTCTGTTCAAACACCACCAAGTGTGTCAGGTTGCTCCTTTGAGGATTGCTGCTTTAAGTTGTGCCCTTTTCAAGTGCCACCTCCAAACATTTCTTTTTGAACCTATTAGCACACAGTGCTCCAGTGTGTCTGATTTTCACCTGCCCCTTTTCTAGGCAAAACTGCTCGTCAGGCAACCAGAATTTGCAGTTTCTGTCCACCACAAGCTGGGCCTTGGGCTAGAGAAGAAGCTGCAGGCTGCCTTTCTCCAAAGGAGCACAGGATTTAGGATCTGTCTGCACCACAGTACCAAAAGTTTGTTTACCTTTTTCTGGTAAGTACATGTAATGTGGACATGCCTGTAGCTTTAACATAGACCTCCTCCAGGTGAGCATCTAAGTGTCTCCTCCAGAGGTTCCCTTGAGACTGCGTCTCAGGTAGGTACGTCCCAGGACAGTCCTAGTACACGCTGCAAATGTTCGTTTAGTAAAAGCTGCTCATCGTTTCTACTAGTTGTGCTGGACACATCACTGAGAGGTAGACGGTGTTGTGGAGAGCATGCAGCCTGAGCACAGTTGTGTGGGGGTGCTGGGGCTGACCTGTTCTGTTGGAGTTGAATTATAGCCTCAGAGCTGTGCGTGGAATAATAAGCGGTTGAGAAGACTGAAGGGTTCCTTTTCCTGAATGTTATAAATCCCTCTCAACAGACACTGGGAAGGTGAAATTGCTGTATAGACCCCTGTACTGATAGGACAATGTTTCTAACATTTAAACAACAGTTTGTTTTTCTGGGGAGAAAATGCCTCTAAAATTTCTGGGGAGAAAATGCCTTTAAAGTTTCTAGGGAGAAAGGAAAGCAAACCTTCAGGAACTGCAGATGGAAAGCTTGCATTTATGTAAAATGGAAGCATGCTGTGAATCATTGGAGAAAACCTATATTTTCTTGACAATTATAATAATATTAGGTAGCAGTGAAGGTTTCCAAGGCAACCTGGCCACGGGTGCATTCATGTGGAGTGTGTGTGACTACCTGCTTTGTCAAACCGATGGATGAATGTCAGAAGGTGGTGTAGGGAGGGGGGACTACATATAATTTCATCAGTCTACACTAGGAACACTATTTAAAAGCAGAGGTTTGGGTGGGTTTTTTTGGTTGGTTGATTGTTGTTTTGTTTTGTTTTGTTTTTTTCCAAAATGCATCTGATTGCACCAAGCATCTTGCTGCTTTTGTTTCAGAATAGGCAAGGCAAATATGTGGCAGGTAGGCTGAAGGAAGCTGGCTGGTGAGGTGTCCCACAATTGCAGGAGACCTTCTGGGCAAGGTAGTGGGAAGTCTGCTTATACATTCTCTATGGGTGTAAAAAAAATGTACAGCATTTTCCCCAAATAAGCTTTCTTCTTCCTTTTGTGCCTAAACTGACACCAGCCTGTATTTCCCCAGCTGCTAAACTGAAGGAATTCTTCCAACAACTCAGGCTTCTTGCCCTCAGTTGCAGCGCTTGGTACCATCTTGCCTTTTTCTGTCCATCTGCGTTCTTCACTGGGAGCTTTCCTGGCCTCTCTGGATGTCCAGTGAATTGCAGAAAGTGCAAAATGCAGCATGGTCTCTCATATGTTGTTCTTCAGGCCATCGTCCTTGCTCCCTCTGAAGAGTCATTGCATTTAAATGTGCAAGGACCCCTGCAGTCAATCTCCAGGGAATCTCCTGCCTTACTTTTTACTTTTAAAAACTTCCAGGAGTTGCAGATGCAGTTGGTTTGGAAAAAAAGCATCAGGGCTGCAGAGTATCTGATACAGGTGTCACAAAAATAAAAAAAGCACACAGCCTCTGCCACCAAGGGAACTGAGAAAGGAGTGTGGGTCATGTTCGTCAGTCCTGACTGCTTTACAGATTGCAGGGGCAAGTGCAACACATCCATGATGTAGAACAGCACGTCCCTCATTTCACCGGGTTGGGTAAGCTGAGCTTGCAGGTCTGTGCTGACATGACAGCAGTGCAGATCACTGGGGGATGCAGTCATAGGCTGAGATTTGGCTGAGCATTCTCACCATTCCTCAGTAGCATTTGCCTTTCCAAATTAGTTTTGCTTCAGAAAAAAAGCAGGGAGGATTCCCAATTATCTTTCTCTAATCCAAAAATGTTACAGTACTGAGCTCACTGAAACTTTGCAGCTTCCCTTGGGAATTACCCAGTCACAGGAAGCATTCAGTGGAGCAGTTATTCAGGTATTGAAAACTGCCTGTGCGATCCCTTTCGGCTCCAACCGCATTGAAACTCTGGTAATGTGCACAGCCGCATCCCTTGCTCCGTGCTGCTTTTGGAGTAGCCATGGTGGCTGCTGCGTGCAGTGAATGCCAATCACACCTTGAGCACCCAGAAGTAAGCTTGAGTGAAAAGTTAAGGTTCTGGGAATTTGTGTTTAAATTGTTTCACCTAACGGTTGTTTTTTACTGTGGATTACAAAATGTCCTCTGTGCATGCAGATGTGCTCACAACTAGCTCAAGCTCAAGAGCTTGCACTTTTGTGCTTACAGCTCAAATGTGCTTACAGTTCAGATGTGTGCCCTGCTGGTGCCCTGTTCCTCTCCCTGTGCCAGCGTGCATGCTGCCATCCAGAAGCGCAACAGCAGCCTGTGCAGGTACACACAAACTAGCTGTCAGCTCACTGGCATGCTGCAAATAGCAATGAAACCACGCTTGTAAAAAGGCATTGCAGGTGGCAGCCTGGGATTCCCAGCACACATGTACCTGCTGGCCACGCTGCTCGTGCACCCAAAGCGGCCAAGCCATGACCGGTGCCATTAGGTGTGTGCGCAGCACCACAGTTACGGCGTGGACACTGGGGAGTCTGCAAATGGGACCCTTTTCCCAAAGTGGTTGTTCAAGCAACTGCCAAAGCCATACAGGGAGGAAATAAAGAGGGGAGGTTGCAGGTCAGGAACCCGCTCAACTGGCTAAGCCAGGAAAATGTACTCATCAGCTTCCATGGAGATTTTCCACTGCTTTGGCTGTCCTGAAATTTTGGGCATAAGCTTGTTTTTCTGCTCGTGGGCAAGGAAAGAAGAGACTGGGAAACAGCCAGTCCTGCTGTTGGAACACGTGTATATGGAAAATGGTATACTTGGGTAGTTTTTGCTTAAGCTAGCCTAACCTGAAAGCTAGGCACCCAGCTCCGCCGCAGTGCACGCGTGCAGGGTGCCGGGACATGCACTGGTTGTGCTTGTTGCAAGGCACTTCTGTTCAGAGAGGTGAAGTAATCTGCTGGATCACAGTGTGGGTGAGCTACTCTGTCTGTTCAGGGTTTCTGAGATAGTTTTCAGTGCTAGAAATACGAGCACAGGTATAGCTGAGACATTGATGGCAGAAATCTAAAGGTGGCAGTAGCTCTTAAGTGTTGAGTATGTTATTGCATAACTGGACCTAAGTGATTCAGGCACTCCTGACACTGGAGTCTCGTGTTTAAGGCTTTCAACCACCTTAAGGCTCTGCATAATTTGACAGTTTTGGGTTCCAGAAAAAGGTGTATCAAGCTCTCGTCTCTGGAGGCAAAATCAAAGACTGAAATGAATTGCCTTTCCTTTGTGCAATATGGGACACTTGACAGAGCTATAGAAATCCCATTTGAAAAATGATAGCTGTTGATTTTCTGCTTGCTGAGAATTATTAGTATTTTTCTATCCTGCAAAACCAGCCGTTAAATCAGCAAAATGCTTTGGCATTAGAGCCATTTGGAATGTAAAAAATACCGCTGCTTCTTGTTGAGCTGCAAATGTTCACTTGCAAAGTTAAGGGAAAATCTAAAAGGACGAATAATGATCTTAATTTGAAAGACATTTTACAAGTAAACATGCTGCCGTTGTAGCTACACATCAGATAATTGCTGACCATTTTAAAACCCAGGAGTATAAAATTAAAAACAAGAAAATCAAATTTAAGTGCAGACAAATAACAAGGAATTTCTAAGTAGAAGGTTCAGATTCTTCTTTTTTCCTTTTTTTTTTTTTTTTATGGACTGTTTATTTCTGCAATGTCAAGTATCACACAGTGGTCTCTAATCATCCAGGTTATAATATTTAAATGAGCAGGTACTTTAATATAAAATGGTTTACAGTCAGTTTTTCTATTACTGTATAAGAAATTTACCCATGAAACATAAAAAGGTCAACCACTTCAATGAAATAACTTGAAAATAATACAGTTTTACAGCCATACATAAATATATGTATTCTATTATGTCAAAGAATATGAAATAATACAGCTTAGCATTAAGCCACAACTTTTTCAAGGGGGATAGATTAGCTTTAAACTGGGATATATTATCATTGAAATACATTATTTCTGCTTTGGACTTTATGTTTCCAAGTGAAAAGTCTTTCTTCTACATACTTGCCATCTTTGGTTACTCTTTTCCCCACTTATAACCATTTCCCTATCTAAGTATAAATATGATTTGTCACCATGTATTTTAGTAACGTACAATGAAAAATTAGGGGTTACACCAGCCCCCCACATGCTGTCCATCTCCATGGCCCAGCTCTGACATGCCAGGACAGCCCATCTACTCTGACCCACGTTTCAGGAGGGTGCTGGCAGCTGGGTGGGGGAGCACAGGTAAGGTGCAGCCATAATGCAGGTGACAGAGGGGCTCTGGATGTGTCCCTCGACAGGATGAGACTTTGACTGGGCAGAATACGCAAGGAGACAATGGTTATGGTGATGCACATGGAAAATTGTTCATCAGAACTTCTGAGGAGATAGAAGGAAGGGGAGAAAAGACCAGAAAAATATACTTTTTTACATGCATCTGGTCATCCTGTCTATCTGTGACAAAGTATGGCTCAATCTTAGCTGATCCTCAGAAAACTTCAAAATCCATTGGTAGGTTCTGCAGCTTCTGACAAATCTGTAGTAGCCCAGATATCCATGCTGAGCTGCAGGCTAGCTCCTTCCATACAGCATCCCAGCATATCCCACTCAATTGTGGGATCCCATAAATAAAGATTCCCAAAGCATCCGCTGTTACACAGTTAACTAACATCTCTAGGCCATACCTGACCTAAATTTTATGCAAGTAATTAAAAGGGTAAGTTTATTTCTGTGGAGCAGCTGTTCACAGAGTCAGGAGATGGAAGTAAGGTAAAAAGCATTCCCATTCACTACACATCCTTCCTCTGAAGCAATCAATAAGTTTAATTAGAGTGGTTAGGAATGAACTATGAAAGCAACAAAGTTAGTACCAGATATATCTTCTGTCCCAGTGTTTTCCTAATTTATGTATGACATTTCTAACAGAAATCTGGTGTACGTAATTGCTAGTGCTGCTTGTTACGAAGTACAGAAATGTGCGCGTCGGGATCTTGCAGCAGTGGAAAGAAAGTCCATTATAATCCATCCATTTCACACACTCTAACTGCAGTCTAGTTAAGTAATTGGAGGGGACAGTGGTAAAATGCCCGCACCGCCCTGCTTCCCCTTTGAAAAGTACTGGTGTTCTCTTGCTGACTAGCTCCTAAAGGCACTGAGTAACACACAGGTTTGATATCATGCTAACCCTGCTGGTAGCAAGTCATTACACTTTGCAGGTGCACTCTGCTTCTTTCTGGTATAGAAGGAAATCTGCTGCAGCAGCCCTTTTCTGAGTGCCACTTGGGATGAAAAGGTATCCCAAAAGATACAGACACCCCTATATTCATCCTGCTATTTCCCAGATGCCTAGAGTTGAAGTCTAGTTGACACAGGAGAGCGAATGGTACTTCCAGCTGCCCACCTACAGCTTCATTCCTCCTTAGAGATGCCTTTCTCTCTTTATTGACTATGAAAGCTCTCCCAGTAAGTAAGTGACATGAATCAAGGCCAATATTTCTATCAGGTTTCAGATAATATCTTGAGAAATGCAGCACAGCTGTCATCACTGGACCGGGTCATGTAAGATATCCCTGTGCCTTTTCCAGCTTCTGCTAGTATTAACATCAGCTCCACACACAGTTCAAAGCCACATCTCCTCCATTCCCTCTTGTTGGTGTGCTGCACCGTACTTCTCCTTGGAGGCGTGCTGACTGGGAGTGCTTAAATATGCATTTTTAAGGAAACAGTCCCTCAAGTGGTGGACACACTTAGCTCTAAGGTGTGGAGGCTTCCTCAGTAGGAATCTTTTATAACTCCAGGAAGCATTGGCCAATGCTTCCTGGAGAAAGGATTTTAGGAAAACTTTATTTCCGAGTTGGATTTTGTTTGTGGTGGGTTGCTCATGCTTTCAAAGTTAAGCAGGTTCTTAGAAGCTTTGTTCAGTTTGGGTCAAAGTGATAAATGACAGAGCTGAGAGAAGCTTTCAAAGCAAACATCTTTATGAAAAATGTTATAGATCTGTCAATACCAGAATGTTTTGTGGGCACATCCTTTTAGTTGTTTTGATGCATTAAAATACCTGATATTTTATCTGAGGCACTGAATTTATCTGAGGCAGTGAATTTCAACTTTTTGTGATGCTTCTGCTAAATGATCAGTTTAAAATAGCTCCTCATATAATTTTTTAATTATTATTATTATTAAACTGAGACACTTCAAAGTAAAACATTTGGGGATTTTTTTTTATTTTTTTTTTTTTTACTTTGAGGAAAGGTTTTATTTAGTTCAGAGGAAACAACAAATTGGATTACTTAGCCTAAAGAGAACATGATGGAGGACATCTCTCCAAATAAATAAAAGGCTGCTGCAGTGAGGAAGGCAATAAATCTGCTCTCCATGTTCATGGTGGATACAAGGAAAAGTAATGGGACTCCAATTGCAGAGCTGAGGTGGGGGAGGCAAATCAAGCTAAGCATTAGGAAAACTTTCTGCTGGTAAGACTATAGCTCTTGGAGAAGATTGCCTGACCCTGACTAGAGATCTCCCCCAAGGTATCTCAAAGCTGTTCTTGAGATCAAGCTCCCTCAGGATAACAAAAAGGACTTTTCCTGCCTGAGGGCTGCATGATCTCTGAGGTCTCTCCAAGCCTTGGGATTCTGTGATGTTGAGGGCTGTTTTCTTAAAGATAAACCACTGTGTATGCAGAAAGGGTCTGATAAGAGACTGTAGGTGCAGAAAGCAGACTCTTAAGGAGAGTTTCCCTCAGACAGTCCTGGCTTTGGCAGGCTGGTGTGACTGTCCCCAGCCTTTGTATGTGCCTTGCCCGTACGTGGTCTGCATGTGCACGGGCACAGATGGGGTGGCAGAGGCACTGCATTTCTTTTAATCCTTCTAAGAAATGAAAAATTAAGATGTGATTATAGAACTGTTAGAAAGGAATTACCACAAAGGAATTTCCAGATGGTCATGCAGAATAACTACTGAAGAGTGAACAGCAAGGTTGAGCTATTTATCCAAGTGTGGTTCTCTTTTCTCTCTGTTTTCAGTTGGCGAGTCCGGTTCTGTCTTCCAGTCGATGTAATAATTTCCTTATCAGTCCAGTTACAACTGTCTTTCTGCCTGATAGTTCATTTTCTTGTCCAGTGTCGCTAATATTCTTTTAAACCTAATTCCTTAAGAAAATAAAATTTATGGGATCAGTTTGTCCCCTGCTGTGGAAAATAACTTTGGGATTTTTTTTGGCTGGTGTTAAGCCTATTTGATGGGGGATAATGGATGCTTCAGTCCTGTTCTGTGGAGCAGCATGCAATTCTGCATGATAGAGTATCAGAACAAATCACTGCTGATAATCTCCTAGGTTAATTACTGTGCAGTGAGTGACCCTCTGCTTTGAATCAACACATTATGTTTAATCCGAGAACACGCTATGGCTACCACTGACTCCACGGGGCTTCCACTTGTTATTTATGCATGATGGGTGACACTTGTTTCAGAGCCATCTAAGTGATTTAGATACAACACTTTAACCATTTTGCAGGATCTCATCCCTGTAGATTATTCTGGCATAATGTACATTGCAAATGTTTTTACACATTCCAGCTAATGCCCAGATAATTCCCTACTCCCTTTTCTCATAAAAGCTTGTTAAGTCTTTGTTTGTTTTCTGCATAGTGGCTAATAATTTATCTTTTTTTAAAGTGCTGAGCACTGCATGCATATATGTCGCAGAGGTCGCCATGAGATCCTGATGCAATTTGTTACCTAACTGGAAGTTTCTGTATTTGATAGAGCAGCCAAATGCTCTTTTTATTCTAGATGGTCCTCTGGGATATGATCCCAGGGACAGAGTAGGGCGTCAGTCAAATCAATGGGAAGATTCTTGTCATCAGTCCTTTGACTCAGGCCCTTAGAAAGCGTTCAGAAGTCAAAAGCCTTGAAGAGCATGGGATTTGTTGTTGTTGCTGCTGAGGATTGGACTGGATTGCAGTTTTACTAAGGGAAATTTCCCAGGGTGTTTTACAGGAGCTAGATCTACATTCCTATCGACTTTTTTTTGCAAATTAGATTTTACTACTTCTGAAAAAGCTTGCCTGTATGATCTAACTGGAGCAAGGCTATTCTAGTCTTAAAAGGCATGCTGCTAACACAGCATCAAGTTTCCCTAGGTTAAAATAACACAGAGTACAAAATAATATACTTAACAGCAGGGCTGAGCAGGTTCTTGTTCACAACTTTCCTGACTGGTCACGAGGCAAGGGGGACTCTGTAATTTGCTCAATGCTCCTTCACTAACCACATTGCTTGTGTTCAGCCTCCTTTTTCATTAGGTCTTGCACTCACAAATCAAAACATTGTTCACAACCAACTGACTATTTAAGTATTCTTGCTGTGGAAGCCTGCAAGGGAAGGCGGCTTCCATTCCTCTGTTAATATCTTTCCTGAGAAATTGTGCCTCTGCAATGCTCTGTCTTTCATTTATTACTGTATCATTCACAGCTTCATTTTATGTTGTCTCATATCTCCATGTTTGCAGTATTCCATCCACAGTAATCAAGGGTGTGACTGAATTTACATCACCTTGTAATGTGGGGAATGGGGTAAGAAAGGATGGGAGACAATGCTGTATGCACCCTGTTCGTCTAAGCAAAATGAAGTCTCTGTATACAACATGCAGTTACTTCAGCTGTAACAAAGCCCAAAGCAAATGTTGTTTTCTTACATTGAAGTTAGCTAGGAACTATTACAACAACTTCCACTATCAGCATCAAAATAAATCTTTGCTTCCAGATACAGCAGTATAAGTTTTCTTTGCAGGTTCACAGATTGTAGCTCTCAATCTACATCTTATATATGGAATCTGAGGAAGGAATGTATATTAGCTGTTCCATCAAAATGCTGATCTTTGCTTGGTAGTCTGTGAGGTTTTCCATTGCTTCCTCATTGCTCACAAGGCTGGTAGTGTGCTGATGGTGACTACTGGTAAAAGTTATTTTTCCTCAGTCCTTCTCCATCACATGCTTGGACATCTAAGCCTAGCTTATATCCTTTAAAGTTAACCTTAACTACCTACGAAATACACTTACTGCAAATATAACACTGGTATCTCTGTAACTTTTCTTTATTTATCATTTAAAATTATAACTTTTTTAAAATAAGGATTCAAAATATCATTTGAACTCATAAAATCCAGCTCTATGAAAGAGGGCATGTGGCTCAAAATATATGTAGACACAGGAGTAGACAGCTCTGGCAATGAAATGCTCTCAGCAGCCCTTCCCGTGCAGAATGTCTAACCTGCTAAAATCATACTTATCAGCTCATACAAATGAGCAGATAGGCTTCAGTAAAATGCAGGACTTTTTTGATCAATTGCTACCATTTCCTTGGAAATCACATGGATTTTGCATCTTGGGCTCTTTCTGCGTATCCTTTGTGTCACTGCTATATATGCTTCTTTTCAAATTGCACCTGTGTGAAAGATTTACTGGCTGAAAATCATGTTTTCTTGTTGGAGGAAGGTTTCTGTAGAGAATGTTCTGGTCATCTGATCACATCTTGTCGTCGTACAGCTCTGTCATTAAATCTGCATCTTAGCCTTGCTTACATGTTAGTCCAGGGTTGAGGATACATAGCTATAAATCATAATTTTGCATTATAATCTGATGGGAAAAAGGAAAAGATGGGAGGCTGGCATTCACTAGTAAATTAGGAATAGCCTTCATTTACAATGAAACCTAACGTTACCTTTATGTATAGAAGTGTCCAGTGGGTTAGTTAGCAATTGTATTCTGCATCACTTTACCCGCCCTCCCCTTGGCTTTTATTACCCTGTCTCCCTCTCCTCTTCATTACAATTATTATTGTTGTTGTTTGTGTTTTGGTTTTTTATTTTTTACTTTATTTCAATTAGTAAACTGTTCTTATCTCAGCCTACAGGTTTGACTTTTTTCTGATTCTTCTTCCCATCCTAGTGGAGGGGGAATGAGACTAGTGAACGGCTGCATGGTACTTAGTTGCCAGCTGGGGTTAAGCCCACAACAAAAAGTATATGCAGTATATACTGTGTTATCAGTGTTTTTTCTTCTTGTACCCTGAATATTTCTTCATATTCCCCCCTACCCCTCTATTTTTGTAAAATAGTCCTGCAAGAATTTTTCTAGCAATTCTTAGATACTCCAGAAACTGGGGCCTGAGACTGGTCATTTAAAATTGTGGAATGGTATAGTGTGGTTTAAGTGCTGGGATTTTTATTTGAGTGGATTCTTTCAAAGCAAACTTTCATCTGTAGTAAAATTTTTCAACATGTTTTGAGGCAGCAAAACATCATTATTTGTAATAAGGAAAAAAGAGAAGCCACTGCTTTCACCAGAATTCAGAACAAATGAGGGGGGTCACACAAGAATTTTACACGCTTTAAAAAGCATGTAATCAATGATATGTGCTGGAAATGACAGGGACAGAGGATCAATCTACCACATCAGCAGCCTGTCCTGTGTCCTTCCCTGCTGCCTGAATGGGAACACCAGACATGAAATCTGCTTCCACACCACATTCACAATTTAGACGGTTGTTTGTAGGATACTTGCTGGTGTTCCAGAGAAAGCTGCAAGTTGGTGGGTTTTGCTGCTGAAGTCAAAGCATTTTGGTCTGTGGTTCAAATTTGCTGTGTCATATGGATCTTCGAAGTGTGTGTGTGTAGGTAGGTGGTAGGGGATGTCTGTGTGTTCACACCAGTGCGTAAACATTGCTCCGTATAGGTTTGTGCCATACATTGCCGCTGCTGCATCTGAATAGACAAGAGCAGAAAATGCAACTGGAGGATTTCAGAGACCCCTGGGCATTTCTCGTGTTCCCATTTTTGCAGAGTCCTCACAAGGAATTCACTCATTATGCAAAGTTCACCTTTGCTTTTACTTGTAAGAAATCTTAGCTTTTTAGAGGCAGATATAGCTGAAAAGGTCCCAAATTACGTTGCAGCTGGCACTGTGGGTACAGAAATGCTGTTGTGCATACAGCTCACATCTACTGCAGTCCCATCTTAGGCTGTACTGGCTGAAGCCTGAGGCCACATTGCTAATCTGTCTCAGGGCTGATGCATGACCCTGTGTAGACAGATCTGAATTAGCTACCTGAGGGTCTCTGTGGTATTGCACATCACCTGCCATCTTTGTCAGGCTGCTTTAGCTCCTGATAAACTGCAGGACTTTGGTGTCCATATTCCAGTTTAGAACAGCTTTGTGACTGCTCTAACTCTCCCAGGACTGGACTTAATACACATAACCTTCTTGGGAGGGAACAGATCCTGTTCACACTCAGATATCTGAGATCTTTGTTACATAATGTCTCTAAATTTAGCTTTACAGGGTGGGAATGACCAGAAAATTAATACTAAATATAACAGGAAAGAGAGAAAAGACAACAGCATTTTTTCTGTATGGATGTGTCTTCAGAGGAATGACCTATAGAGAAACTGTGCAGTGAAAGGAGTATTTGATAATGGCTAAAACTCACTGAGCAGTCAAATCCAATGAAGACATGCATTAGAAATCAGCTGTGCTACACGAGAGTGAGCTGCAGAAAATTAATGATGGGTCCCTCAATATAATAAATATTTTTTAACAGAATAAGCAGAAGACGATGCTGCATAAGGACCAATATTTTGTTGCTTTTGTCTTTTAATGAGAGCATAGCAACTACCTTTTTTCATGAGTAAAAAGTGCTTTCTTTGAGCATAAGTGCTAGTAGTTGCATAATATGAAACTTACTGATGCATATAATGGTAGCAGTGGGCCGTCTGAGCACAATGTACGCTTTAAAATTAATCTCTGTACAGATCAGCAAGCACATGCAGACTCTCCCATGTTGACAAGAGCAATGTACTTCTTTAGGAGAAGCCAAACTTTCAAAGCCTGGCAGCTGGAGTTTGCAAGCTTGTCGTTCCGTTATTAACTCTGTAGGCCTTAGGGAAGGGGTAATGGATGAGATGATCCCATGGGGTCCCTTCCAGACCTGTTTTGTTTGGTTTCATGGTTCCTAACCAAGCAAGCAATAAGCACAAATGTTCTCTGAAATGAGCAGAGGGAAAGGGATGTGTATTAATTATGCAAGATGTTCCGTCTAGTTCAAAGCAACGTAGCTGGTGCTGGTCTAAGTTCAGCAAAGGGCAGGTGAAAGAAGACACGAGGATGGTGTTTGCTAGGGACCCCTGCGATCCCCTATACTCTTGGATGTACCGTGAGGATGAACCATGACACTGTAAAGAATGGGTTTTGAGGGAGTGAGTTTGGGCAGGAGAAGACTGCTAGGGAAAGTATCTCCCACGAGACTGGAGGCTAAAATGAACAGACCTTGCCAACACGGTTCATCAAAATCTCATTTCTTTTCAGCAAGAAGAAGTGACATTTTACAGTAATACCAAAGTCACTCAACCCATACTGTAAATGCTGGGGATTTGAATCACAATGGCAGAAACTTACTGGATTTCTCCGTTGATGACTTGTGTGCTCCGATCCTTTAGAAAGTGTGAGGCCGGAGGGAGAGGTTGAGCTTCTGCTCAGAGCAACGCCAGCACTGCATCCAGGCAGGTTTGCTCTGGGATTTGTCCACTTGGGCTCTGGGCTTTGTCCACTTGGGACTTGAAAACCCCTGACAGCTGAGATCCTTGTTCCTGTCCTTGGCTGTCCTCACAGTGAGCGTGATATAACCCTAAAAGGAGGGGAATCATAAAAGGTCAGCTCTGAGTCGGACAGATCCATCATCTGCTTTCAGGACCGGGGCTGCCAGAGCTTTCCCAAGCCTGGCAGGGTGAGAGAGACTGCAGCTGTAGCTCAGCTCTTTACAGACCTTTTGGTGCTCCATCTTTACTTGCTCCTTCAGCTTGTCTTGAGGTGATTTTTCTTGGATATTGAGTGGTTTCAAGTAGTATCTCCACTTCCTTTTGGAAGGAGAAGGAAGGGCACCTTTCTTTTGAATAAAATCTGTCTCAGTCTTTTTGCAATGCTTTAACTAAAAGGAAGATACAGCAATGCATTTGTGTTTTTCTCCCTTTGCCACCTTCCAGCAAACCAAGCAAGCCCATTTTAAATGGAACCCAGATGATCCGTAGACATTTTTATTAAGTATTTGAGGACTATTTGTAGGTTTATGAGCTCAGGTTGGAATTTTCCCTGTGTCTAAAAGAATTAGATATCCTTCCCCCATCAGCTTGCACGGGGTTTTTTCTTTTTAAAAGCGAAAGACCCTGAGTGATTTAAGTACCTACTGAAAGTCAGTTGGGCAGAGGACCTTACGGAGCTTTTAAAAATGTAACTTTCTTCAATGTGTTGAAAATCGCGGCTGGAATAGCTGTAGTGATAATGCACTAAGTTGAACTGTGCCTTTTTGTTAAGACAGGATAGTTTTTCTCTGTGTTCCGGAAGATTTACAATCCAGAAAAACAAGTCATTAAAAGATTCATTTATAAGGATAAACAGAGCTGACAAATAAAGTTGGCTTTTGAAACTATGCTGGAAAAGGATTTTTTTATGAAGAGGTCATGATAGGTTTCAAAGCTGAGTGTGTGCTACCTAGCACCTACACCATAATTCCTCCCCCAATTAGCTGGTTGTAAGGCAGTGCCCTCTTCCACTTGTCACATTATAGGCTTTATTCAAATGAGATGCAAAGGGAAGAACAAGCTGATACCACTGTCATTACCTGAAAGAAAAACTTCCAACCCGTCCAGTACCACTGAGTAGAATTCTATTATGTAAATCTACTTCCATATTTTGGGAACAAATGATAGGCAGGACATAAAATGGAAAAATAAATTATACTCACACGAGTAAAAGATCAGTCAGGCAGTGCACTGAGATATCATTAGGGCTGATGAATCACTATTATCATTACAAAAATAACATATAATGCTTCAAATCCAGCATCGTGGTTGATGACTTTGCTGATGAATATTTATGCAGTTTCTTTTGTTTCTTTGTGTGTCTAACAGATGCCAAGCTAAGTTCAATAGACAAATTGCATCTCTGTGAACTGTCACAGCCTTGTCCTTCTCTTTCCTAGCAAACTGAAGTTAAATAGCAAAATGGAATAAATAAGCAGAGGTCAGAACCCCCATCTCCCTACAAGATTCAATCAACTGATAAATAATCTGTAGAAGGATTCAGTTCAGATCAAAGGAGGAATGGAAGTTAAATCTTCTTTATATGAAATGAACAGTTTGTGTATCTGTACTCTGAGGATCATAAATTATTTAACCAATGTGTATGTCATAATCTAATTAGTCACCTCTGCTAAATTTCTCAATATTTTTTGTGTCTGTGCTTCTTACCTGCAGTGCACAATAGGAGAATTATTATAGATGTATGAGTTTTATTAGCAAATAACTCTTTTAAACAAATAAAAAATCACAAGGAGGAAAATAAAGATGGTCAGATAATGGTATTTGTGGGCACAAAAGCAGAGGTCAACATCATTTACAACCTTTTTCAAGTGGTAATAAGTTCAATTAATTCAGTGTCTTAGCATAATCATCTTTTTGCAAAGCAAACTTTTATCTTAGCATTATAATATTTATGGCAGGTGATTTTCTTTTTTTTTTTTTTTTCCCTTTTTTTTCCCTTCTTTTTTCAGATATACAGTCCTATTGATTTGCTTTGCAAGCTTTCTGTAGAAGGGAGAATCGATGGTGCCCTGTCACCCAAACAGCTCTGAAGTAGAATTTATAGATTTGGGGAAATGGCTTAATTGCTGGAATGATGCTTGCAGCTAAGCCTGGCCACTTAAACCTGTGCAAGTACTGTACATTATCCAAGTATCAGCCATAAAATATACAACAATATATAAAAGTAACTGGAAAATAATACAAGTATTTCTGGAATGTCACCACTTTTGTGAGGGCTTACACTGCATTAAGCTGATGCTTACACAGGGGTACAATCTCTGAAGTTACTCCCTCATTCTGCTTACAGCAGCCTTGAGTCTCTTGACATCGTACAAGGCTCCTCACACCTAACTTAGACTGTGTGAAAGCAGTTTGCCATTTAAAAACCATGCCAGGCCGAGCTGGATTAAGGATTTTCCCCCGCCTTGGTACTAATGACTTAGTCCTGTCTTCATGTGGAAAGCTTCTGCTTGCAAAGGCAGTACCTGGGATTTGGTAGGGATTCAAAGGGCTAAACAGGTACATACCTTCTAAGAAGCATTTAGCTTGGCATCACATGGCTAAGTGATACATTTGTAAAGATCATATGTCTACTTTGGTAAATAGGAGCCCACACAAAATCTGATTGTCTCTTGTCAGCCTAACTATTCCAGTGCCCATTTTTTTCAATGTAGGCAGTGCCCATCAAAACAATTCCTACTAGTCACTGTGGTTACTTACAGCTCAACTTCTTCTCAGAGGTCTTGTAGACCCTCTGGTCCAACATCTTCAGGAAGTGAACTTGCTGATACACAGCAGTGACAAGACTGCAACCAAGCAGGTAGTAGGATTTTTTTTGTGTCTGGTAATGCAACACCAAATATAACATCCAGGTGACTGAGCAGTACAAGGCATCATCTACATCTTTGGTTGAGCTTTGCTGCTCTTTCTGACAAGCCTGTCATGGATCAGGCAGGAGTGCCTCGTTTCAGGCCAAGATTTTAAATGTTTAGTGAGAATTGAATGTTGTGTGACTTCCTACAATCCTACAGCAAGAGAGTGTAGCCGTTTTGCATCTTTTGGGCAGCTTTTCCCAGGAAATTTTGATATCTTCACAGATATCATCACTCTCCATCCCCACTTATACAGAAGGTACTGAGCCTTGCACTGAACAACACCCAGTTTTTCCTGTGCTCAGCCACTGCCAGGATGTTTTCCAGCGATGCCTTTCTCAAAGGATCCAGCAGTGTGTAACCCCACACCATTTGCTAGCACCTCCAGCTCCTGAAGAAAACATTAGGTCTGGGATTGGAGAGTGTTTTCACACACCTGCATGATTCTGTTTCTAGCCAGTAGCTCTTCAAGTGGCAATGTAAAGTCTTCCACTTCACTTGCTTGGCCAGTTTCTATTTGGATATAATGAAGCAATGCAAAATAGCTGCATACGCCCCCATCTACCACTGTTTGATTATTTCTTACGTGTCTGTGGTAAGATTGTCAGGACTGTTTCATACTGCAGGGCGCTCCATGCTACTGACAATCCCACCCAGCTAATCAGACTGTGCTGCAATTTCGGCGCTCTTACATTTTTGTTCATTCGTCCTTAGATTTACACTTCACATTAGGCTCTGCAAGTACTACATGGATATATTGGCTTCTTAACTCAAAGCAAATACATGGTGTGTCAGTATGTATTACACATATATATACCTTTTTCTAAAAATCAGCTGTGCGTTAAATGGATGGCATTTCTATTTAAGACAGCGAGCATGGTCTGAACTGTCAGATACACTGTGACCAGGTTGCCTAGGCAACAAAAGTCCTCAAATTGGAGGGGTCTGTAACAGAAGACGTTTAGATAGCTTTAATTTTGGGGCATGGTTTCTAAAAGATCTTAATTGACTCCTTTCCAATGCATTTTATCTAGTGATAATACTATGTTTCAAGTATCAACCGGTACAGCTTCATCTATCGTATCTCTGCTATAAATTACAGCTATAAAGCATTTAAAATAGAGACAAAGGTTAAAGGGTAACTTATTTCACTTTGGCAAGTGTTTAGATGGTTAAGCCTTGCTTGTTAGCCTTTATAATTAAGGAACATATGTTTATTTTCTTCATACATACAAAGCATCAAAAAGTATTTTCTTCAATTTGACTGCTGTTGGGCTATCAGATACCAAAATTCTTGACCTTTTTTAAATTGTCTTGTATTTTCTGTAATTGTTTCTATAAGGCTCCCTGCAGCGTGCTTGCTGTCTTCACATAATTCAGCGCCATCTAAAGTGGCTCCCTATAATCCTGAAAATTATGTTGGATCCGTTATCAAGTTATTGTAGACAGTTTTGTCTTGCCTTATTCTGCTTTTTGGATAAGAGGGATGGGCTTTTTCTTCTCAGTAGAGCATGACTCTGATCTCCCTTAGCAAACCCTGCCTCTCAGATTGATACGAAAGCAGGGTCACACGTTAACACGGCTTTGCAGCAAGGCTTTGGGGCTCAGTGTGGTGTGAGCTCCCATGCTGGGGGCTGTGGATGTTTTGTTATGCATGACAGGGCAGCTGTATTGCTGCCAGGGCTGGAGTTGGCTTGTTCGGGGCTACACCAGGCTCTGCTGTGAAGGGTGACACTGCAGGGTGGAGCTGCTGTGTCAGCATGAAGGTGAGGCTGGCTGTACATCTAGCTGAGGGGATGCTGCAGCACTGTGTTGGGGATAACCATTTCCGAGGTGTTCCAGCATTGGTTTCCCAAGAGTTGGGTGCCCGCAACTGGAGACAAAACACCAACAGGTTTATCTTCCACTACTCATTAGTTAATTGATGAGATTACCTAATATTTAATATTACAGCCTATTTCTGTTGTTCCTGTAGCACCTGAGGCCTCTCTAAAACCAAGCTGGTCATGGCAGCACAGGTCTGCAGGTCTGTGGAAGCTGACAAATTGCTTTCAGATCTGGCTGTTTGTGCAAGGTTGCCCCCACTCTGGGATCTCTGAACTAGGTTTGTTGGCTTTGCAATGAATAACAACTAATAGGAAGTAAGCATCTGGATCTCTTAAAAAGCAGTTTCAAAAGCACAGGCTTAATGTTTCTGTAGGCAATTTTTTTCCAAAGGACTCAGGAGATTTGAGAGCAGGAGGCTCCCTGTGAGGCAGCCAGACTGCACTCCTTGGTCCCTTGAGGGAGAAGATTGTGCGCTACCTACCCAAAGACAGGTAGGAAATATTTCTCTCTGAACAAGAAGCTGAGAATTTCCCACCTCGTGTTTCCTTTCTGCTCACCTGGATTAAACTGATCTGTGCTTAGAGCTAATGTAGGATTAGGAATCAATATCACGTAAGCAACTGCTGCTGTCTGGATTTAGGTATTTCTTGGTCGCTGTCTGGGGCTGGGGTTTAAGGGCAACGATGTACGGTTTTGTGAATTTTAACTTTGGGCGGAAAAAAGTCGGCATGTGTCTGTTTTGAATAGCAGAAAACCTGTGCAGATGATGCTGATACTCATCTTTTTCTGCCTTTCCCTCCAAAATTAAATATATTGCCTCTCCCAAATTAATACTGTTGTCACAACTGTAGATTGAAATTTCTCAGCGCTTTGTTTCCTGAGCAGATATTTTTAGCTTTTCAGCACTATTTTCCACAAATGTTTTTAAAAACCTTTGGTAAGTGTATCTTGAATGCAACACATGGAAACAGTTGTGTGCACTTGAGCTTCTGTCTTCACCAAATAGAAATTAAACTAGTTTGACACTGATATGAGGAAATCTGGTGAAAATGACCTGTCAAATATTACCAAAGTGCCAATGCCACTTTCAGGCAGTGAAATGTTTTCTGCTCAACTGAGACTGGCTCATCCTCTTCTTGCTGAACTCCCACATGCTCCCTCTCCTGAGGGCAAGATCTTTTTCTCCCTCTCATTCAGTTTCCTTGAAAATTCAGACAGGATTGTTTGTTACACTCTGCTGACAGGTTTTGGCCTTTTAAAGCTCGGTCTTGCGCTACGATTATGAAAGTGCTACTGAACATTGTGATTCTGCATTTTTATTCTTGATTGTCCATCAGGTTTTTTGCATCTGAAGATCTCAGTCATTTAGACAAGAGAGAGATGTCAAATTCAGCTTAAAGGAACTGGCGTGATAGCAGTCTGTTGTTAGGATTTCTCAGTGACTCAAAACAAGAAGTTTTGTTCCTATGTTTCCTTTTGCATGCAGTTTTGGACATTTGTTGTGAAGGGTCCAGCTTAGATGAGTGTGTGTCACATGTCCTGTCTTGTTTTTACAGTAAATAGGAGAGATGAAAAAATGTACAACTAATTGTTAGTGGGGTAATGAATCTCCCAATGTTTTTACATGGCCTATTAATTCATTTGTGATCCTGTGGGTTGTCTAACCAGTTCTGTTAAAGGAAAAAGGGTAGAGACACAGAAGCTGGTACCGGGACTAGACAGGCAGCTGCTGAAGAGTAACTAGAAGGCCCCATTGCTCACCAGCTATTTTAAACTGAAGTTAAATTTCTGTATACCTTGCTGGAGGCACTCAGTGAAATGAAAGCTTCATTTCATGGGAATTGTGCATACAATTAATATATTAGTGTAAAAAGAACAAAGGTTAAAAATCGCAATAATGGGCTGGACTAATAACTTTTTGGGGTAATCTGCTCCATCCAGTATTTCCCCATTTTACACCAGCCAAAAGTCAGTGCATAGGGAAGAGTACATACATTACACATACGTAGTTTCCCCAGATACTTGTATCCTCAGACTTGGAGGCTTCCCGAACCAAAACCATTTCCTTTGGTTTGTTTTTTGAACCTGCTTTCTTTTAGTTTGATGTGGTGCTCCCTTAACTCTCATATTGGAAGAGAGACTGAACCATCAGTCCCTATATACCCACTCCATGCTACTCAGGATTAAAAAGAAAAACCTCTGTTTCAGGCTGATGCAAAGTAAACACAAAATACAAAGTTTCAGTCAACTAAAATCTTGCAGCGCGAACTTTCCTCGTTGGTTTGTTGGGGCTTTTTTGTGTTTGTTTGGATTTTGACTGAGGTTTTTAAGACACTTAAAATAAGAAGGAAAGGAACTTTTGGAAAGCAACAGTCACTTGGAATTCAATGACAGAGGTAGTTGTTTTAAAAAAAAATGATAAAACCCCCAAACACAAGATACCGACCTGAGATGTCTAGATCATTACCAACCTGTATATCATTCCCTCTCTAGCCCATTGCTGACATGGAAAAAATAGTGGATGTAAATGGAAAGGTTGTTTTTCCAAAAAATACTGTAGTATTACCAAATCACCATTTTCTCCCTAGAAGCATTATTGGAGAGGGGAAAAAAATGCTTTACTTTGTGCTTATCTAGGAGCATGTGACATCCATCTGAAGTTGCATATGAGCCCAAGGAGGACTACAGATCTTTTGCTATCAGCCAAAAACAGCTTTGGAGTTACCTCTGCACTGGAATTTCTGAAATCCTCCTCAACTGAAGGCAGAAGCAGCAGATTTTAGGAGAAAACAAGCAAACTGAAACCAATCTGTGGGGCATTTATTAAATCACATAGCTGGAATCCACGTATATAGCTTAAGTCGGTAAAATCTCTTTGTGGGAAATACATTTGGGCGAAAAAGTACTTACGGTTTCTTAGGATCATTTTACTTTAATTTTCAAGTTAGATTTGGAATAGCTTAATACTTATTCTGAAATGTGGCAGTACACAGAATCTAAGAACTGGAGAATGGCAAGAAACCTAGAAATGGAGGTAAGCATATACAAGTGACTGCTGTACCCTTGTTCCTGCTCATGGCTTACCTGAAAGCCTGGCACCTAATGCTGCTACAATATTTACTTCTTTGCTTTTAATAGCAGTAGAAGTGGAAAGTGCTAAGGGTGTTCCCATTTATTTATTTATTTATTTTAATCCCAAGAGAGGGAAAAATTATTTTGATCCATCATTTGGCAGTACTGGTTGGCAGGATGGTTATGCTGACATCAGCTAGTTGGCCTGTCCCTACAGTAGCAGCCTACCTAATCACATTACTCTTTCATGTTTTCTGCTATAATTTCCCCTCTTAGGACCCACAGTGACCACTGTGGTTCAGCAGGTTAATTCTGCTCCACCTCATCCCCATGCTGGCTGAAGTGCAGACCCAGATGTTTCTGCACACAAAAAGTCCAAACCCAGTTGCTTTTCCCAGCTTCGTTTATAGCATCTGTTGCCAATGGTTTGACATAGTTTCTCATTTATAACCTGACACTGAAAATATGACCTTAAGATTTTCCACTGGTATGCTGTCACCTCTACAGATGTTAAGGAAATGCTGTGATGAAACTCAGAGCTTCTGTAGACTGCTCCTCCTTTTGCAATAAGCCTTCCTCACTTCACAACCCAAATAATCCAACAAGTCAAAGACCTGACTACAGGCCACATTTATGCCTGGCAAATGCCCTTTTTCCCTTCTTATCTCTAGGAAACCAAGACAATTATTGGGAGTTTTAAAGAAAGGTGCCTACAGGCTGGTGGTCTGTAGTGGTCCCAGCACAGCACAATAAAGAAGTGAGAAGTTTGTCTTGCAGGTTTAGTGACTTGAAGCACGGTCAAGAACCCAGTGCCAAGGAGTTTCATGAATCCATGCTTGAATCATCTGCAAAGTCGACTGTGGAACAGCTTTGAAATAATTTCCTATGTTAAATGTTTAGCTTGTAGTAGTTGCTTGGGAAGAACCATTTCAGAAACTTTATCATCAACATAAAGTTAGGCGTGGCTGACTATAGAAGGGTGTCTCCACCCCCACGTGTAGCCACCTCACAGAAATTTATTTTGCTCATATGGACAGAAAAAATACTTTTGAAGCCCATTTAAACTAAGAGAGGTGGCTGTGTTTCAGGCAGATAAATCAGGGCAAACATTCCTTGAGGGAATGCCTTTTTGAACTGGGAAGCCTAACTTAAGGCAACTAGATCTAGGAATATCCACAGTGTTGATCTGTTTACTGAAGAGGCCGACTCACTTCCTGTATTTCAGAGATTTTCAGATGCTTGTTCTGCATTTCTTTAAATTGCCTGAATCCTCTGAGGGCTTAGGTTACTTCATCCTGCTCAGCAGCATACAGGACAGGGTTTTACAACCTCTTGTGCCCCGGTGGCATCTGTCTTCTTTCTTTGTAATCATTTTTGCTTTCTTTCCCCATTTCTATGGCAACTTTTGACAATGTCCCCTCTATTATGCAGTTCAGCGTAACTTGGAAAAAAAAAGAAACTGTTAAATTTTCAACAGGGTCAGATGTCAGGCTTTTTAGAATGAGAATGAAGATTTGGCTTGCGATGCTCATCTTGGCAAAGTAGGGGGAAAATTCCTTTATGAGGAAGCTTTTTCAAAAATGTACAATACGGCCGGTGACTGCGGGTGATATATATCTCCGCATCATATCCCCAGCACGAAGTAAAGGCAGGGTGACAACAGCAGAAGGGAATCAGCCACCTTTCTGGAATACTTGCAGCTTTTTAGGCAATTGCATGCACTTCTCTCATTGTGCTGCTTCATGAGTTTCTCTGCAGGAACAAGGCAATCCAGCCTGCTTGCTCTCCTGGCACTGTGAGAAAGGGACAGGTTAGAGCAAGGCTTTGCTTCTTGTCTTGCTTTAATGAGAAGAATCCGGAGATGCACAACTGCCTTCACCCTTGCTTACTAACAGCACCTCAATCCTGCACAGAAAAATGCAATGGGAAAACTCAGTATCCACATGGCACATGTTATGCTCATCTGCTCCTCAGCAATTACCATGATACCCATGGTGTGCCACCCAGGCAGTCACGGAAAAGGCATGAATTACCGTATTTTAGCAAAGGTCTTGTAAAAGTTGCTGGCATAGTGGTTGGCTCTTCTTCACCACCTTAAGAGAAGCTTCGGGCACCAGACACTCTCGAGGAACTGGACTCCTCAGTATAGGACTAAAATATTTATGGGGGTCTTCCAAAAGTCTGGCCCTGCATAGTTTTGCCTCTCCAGAAATGAGATGGTTAGAAGAGTCTCTGACCCTTGTATGTGTGGTCAGGAAAGAATGAAAGAAACCCTTCCTGCACACCAAGCCTGCAAATAAGATCAAAAGGGGTTCCGAGATCAGAACTTCAGTGGAGTTGGAGGAGGAGCAAGTATCAGCTGTATTAAAAAATTCAGATATGTAAGATGTGCACAAGCAGTTTCAGAAGACGTAATGGATATCACTGATACACTAAATTTATTTTTGTCGTCTGCCCTAGGAAATGAAAACGTGCTGAATGAATGTAGTGGAGAGGATGGGCAGTCCAATGAAGAAACCTTTAAAAAAAGAGGCTTCCCTCAGGTGAATGGAGGAACAAACATGTGCATTGTTCACACACTGTTCACCAGCCTCATAGTACTGAGAGGTAAGTGATGGGCTGAGATCTAGACCATACCTCCCCAGGGATGGGAGTTGAGGCCTGTGCCTGGGGCATTCCTGGCAGGAGGTGGCAACACTTGCCCCCAGCTGATCCCTGTGAGCTATGAGAAGCAGAGGGGTTGCACTGGGGTAGCTGTCTCCTTTGCACTTGTCATGATGTTTGGAAGGAGACAGAAATGTGGAAGGTGTTATTTTGAAGCAGTCCTTCCCTCTGTTGCTTTGAGGAAAGCAAAGCAGCTGTCAGGAGGAATATCCCTATTCCATATGGCTGCTCCCTGTAAATACAGCACTGTAAACAAAGACCTGCCTGGGAATTAATCCCAGGGTGACTAAAAATACATGGGCATGTTTTTGCTGGCTCTTCTGCCACTTCGCACAGCACTTTTCCCAGTCATAACTGATAGATATTTCCATTAACACATGCACAAGCAATTCAGAAGGTTGCTGCTAACAGAGCAGACTGGGACTTTCAAGTGTCATAAACCTGAAGCAGAGAACAGAAGTCATGTCCAAATGCCAAACCCAATTGTTTGCATGTGGTGGTACTGGTGAAGCACATCAGTGTGTGTGGGGCTTGCAGGGAACTTTAAATGGCACAGGAGGGTCATGCTGTCATACAACCCCAGGCTAAGACAGCTAATCAGTCCCTGGCCGGGCTGTCTCATTCTCATGGGGAGGTGGGGTCTATCACAGGTCCAGAATCTGCAGGGATGTTTGCTCTGGGTCTGGTCTGAGCAATAACATGCCATGGTCGCATGCCGCCTGGTTTTGGAGGCCATCCTGCCTCCTTGGCCACCCAGCCCTCAGGGGCGATTGCTCCCTGCCTAGCTGTGTCAGTCATTTCCCCCCCAAGAGTCCATGGGAAGAGAAGTGAGGAATAGAAACTGGATTATCTATTGCAAAGAGATTCATTTATATTTTGCATTAAAGTTTTAATATTTTTGTAAAAAACAAACCTTCTTCGCCCTCATCTTTTGAAATCACAACCATATTCTGCTGCTTCTGGAGGAAGCTTGCATTTTAAAAAATTCAGTGTTTTGAAATTAACTTCATATTCAAATAACCCCTTCCTCACTCAGGAACTCCTGAATTTTTGAAAACTAAAGAGAACTCAAAGGCGTTGGCAAATGCATTTCTCCAAGAGGGTCCCATGGTGCAGATCTGGAAGCATTTATGAGCTGTTCTGATAATCCTTCTACTGAGCTACTTTGTAACTCTGGGTTCCAAATACTTCACCAACTCTGGCCCAAGTCACCTCAAAAATGGAATTTAGGCACTTAAAATCATAAGTGTAGTCCCTCATGAGAATATGACTCTATGTCTTTGGCAGGAAGGCCATAGAACCCACATGTCAGACTACAAAGCAGATTTTGCTAACAAGAAAATCCCCTCAACTTCAAGAATTAAACTGCTGTGACACCCTAGAATTCATATGCTTTTTGCAGAAACCTGTCATTAAAGCTCAACATCTTGTCCAGGTCTTGCACACCAGAAAACAGTTGCCTACGTAAACCAGAAGCAGCACAGGCATCCCACTAGAAAGAGCAACGTGTGACAAATTTCTTCCATGTCACATCTCCTACAGCAAAATCAAGAAAAGAGTTTTAAAGTGATGCACAAAACCAGGAGCAAAAATAATTGGCATAGACAAGTTAGATGACCTACCTAATTACACAGTGAACATGGAATGCCTTTGTATGTACACATGGGAAAGGAGTTAAATACAGATCCTGACTTGGATTCTTCAATAGGAGAGTATGGTCAGTTGGTTTTTGCAAAAGAAGGGTAAACAACACAGCTGGACAACTGCAAATGTGTTGCCTCCTAAATCTGTGTGTGCCCTGCACTAGGGCTGCACCTAGAAATAGTTTAGATTTTCATTTTGTCTAAAATGAAATGCCTAATGTCACAGGGCTGGCAGTGGGAAATACAACCTGCAGAAGACAAATGTTTTTCTGGAGGAGCAGCCCACTGCTTGGCTGGGTGCAGAACAGGGGAGACATTCCTACCCTCTGTCCGCAGTCTGCCTACGGGGTTAGCTGGAACGTCTCACCACATCACAGACGACAAAGTTTATATAAAGTGTTACGATAATGTCCTTTACCTGTGCATCCCCATCTTTACTTTTCCTTATGCAGCACATGATGGATGCATCCTATTGCAATTCCTTTTCCAGTAGCTCAGGATCTTCTTTTACTTTCACATAGTTGCTGTGGGGGGGAACAAAAGAAGGGTGGGGGTGGGGGGGGGTGGGGGAGGAGGAATAGAAAGGAAAAGGAAAAAGAAGAAAGCATTGATGCTTTGGTATTTTGCCTGTATTTGCAGTATGTGCCTGGCCTGGGGTGGGGTTTTTTTTGCCTTTCCCCTCTTCTTTTTTCAGATTTAGTGGTGAATGGATGACATATGCACATGTAAAAATGTAATATATCACATATAGTTGTTGATAGAAGTATGATTTGATTATTGAGCATTGATATTTACAGCAGACTCTTCCCCACAGTACGGCCTGCTCCCATGACCGAGCCCTGAGGCAGTTTGCTCCACAGAGCAGGCAAGGAACATCCTCATTTGGGTCCTTAAAACACCAAGTTCATCAGTCAAGAATCAAGGTATATGACAGTGTAAAACTGGACTTACCCAGATTTTTATGAAATTCAGGAGGGGAAGTTGAACCACACTGACCCTATTCCCAAAGCCATCTGCAAGGCTCCTGAAATCCGGTGCCCACAAAGTGCGTGCAGGAGCCCCTCATCTCCTCTTGGTTACAGTGATCTCACAACTGTGACTTGCCTGTGGAGAACCGAAATCCCCGCAAAACTTGATGTATTTGTTTACCCCACTTGACCAGTATTTGTTGTGACAGATACACACTTACACAGTGTGTTTCAAATTTTTATCTGTTCATCAGTTGTATTATTCACTTTTCCTAATGCTTTTTCTGTGTCATGGATTTTAGTGATCAAACCCACTGGTAATACTTTATTTCAGGCAGATTTACAGCATTCACGTCACCTCATCTCCTGTGATTTACTTGTTTTGCTTGTTCCTGGTGCACGGTATCAGAGTTTCAATAATGCTAAATGTAATGCAAGTTAAAGGCTGGAAGTTCATTTGCTGTGTTGCAAACTGATGCTTTATGAATCAAAACTAAAAATAGTGTTGCAGATCTGTGTTCGTATGGCTTCTTTAATAAAGTAACACTAGGAAGTGGCACTGCCACTTCATATTGGCACAGGATGATGTATGGCAGCATTAATCTAACTTAGTGCACAGAGATGTTTTGATCAGTTTTAATTCATTTTGCATTGCCCTCCCCGTGAAAGCTCTCAGGTTTGATCAGACCCTTCTGGTGCTAACATGCTGCAGTCTGGAATCTTCTAACTTAAGTGTTCTGAATGCAGGTTTGTTACATGGATAAATGAATTACACCATCAATCCTAAAACTCCACACTTTTCACTTACAGCTGCAGTAGCAGTGTTACTTTCTATAGGCGTTACCAGTTGGCAGCAGTTTCCTCCTCTCCTGGTTTGGTGGCTGCCTGACGTGCAGACAAGGACAGGAGGCTGTGCCCCGGGGTGGCCAAGTCCTGAGGGACCTTCTCCCAGCAGCACCAGAAATTATACTGAAATGCTGTTTGTGTCCTCCTCCATACCACCACCCTCATTTTTGTTTTAATTTCCTCTTGTACCACTTTAGCACCCCCTTACTGCCCATGTCCAGACCCTCTGAATAGATTTTTCTCTGACAGGGTGTGTGTTGTTACAAACAGCAGTACCAGTAGTT
Organism: Falco peregrinus; assembly: GCF_023634155.1. Taxonomy (NCBI): domain Eukaryota; kingdom Metazoa; phylum Chordata; class Aves; order Falconiformes; family Falconidae; genus Falco; species Falco peregrinus. The sequence continues at coordinate 65,215,372 of NC_073722.1, forward strand.
CTAGGAGTTCTAGGTAGCTCAGGGCTGACTCCAGGTGTATGGGCCAGTATTTAACTTAGGGGAAGGCACTGGAGCCGACTTGGTCCTCCTCACGTTTAAGGGTAAGACATGTTCTTGGCTTAGCAGCCTTGGCTACACAGTTCCTTGGTAGAAACTGTTTATCAGCACCTCTAATTACATTATCCCATTCACCTCAGAGACAGTGTTGTAGCAACGCGAGGTGTACACCAAACCTAACAATGCTGTGAGCCAGGTCTTTGCTCCTGTTGTGCATGGGGTGACTCTTCTCCTTTGGGCAGTTGTTTGGTGCAATTATCTTTTAATTGCAAGCAGGCACCTCACTGCAGAACAGCTTTCCAGCCTTGGAAGGCTCCCCAATAGTTATGTTTCAGCTTTTGGGTTTAGGGTCACCTCTTCACTTTCTGCCCCATCCTCCTCTGTTCAGGGGAGGCCTTTTGCTCCAAAGTCTGTGGGTAAAGGTTTGTGGATGATACATTTCTGCTGGCTTTGCCAGTAGCATTGCAGCAGCAGACAGAGGTCCCATTTCTCCTTGTGAACTACTTCAGAGAAAGGAGCTAGTATTGATTTTCCTGGATTGTCCTTGAAGCTCCAGTCAGCTTGTGGTAGATGTGGCACCCAGGTGAAGCACTCTTTCCTTTCCTCTTGGCTGCTAAGATCCTTATTGTGTGGCCTGCCAGTCCACCTGGGGAGCTCCCAGTGAAAGCACCTGCTTCTTGGCCTGTAATTGGTAGCTCTTCACCAGCCTCTTGTCTCACTACCGCTTTCTAGAGTATTTTTGTGGGGCACAGATTTGCAGAGATACTTACCTCCTTCAGCAGTGCTAAAGGCATCGAGGAAGTCCTCTGTGAAAAGGGAAGGAATCGCATAGCAACTAGTGACAGTAGCTACCTGCTGCTTCTGCACACACAAACTGTGTGCCGTAGGTCAACTGCTCAGTGAAATACAATGCAAGCAGGAAGAGATGTCCAGGTTTCCTAGGTTTTGAATAATGACATCAGACACTTTTCACATCTGTGTTATGGCAAGATAGCTACTGGGATATTTTTGGGGGAATAGCTAAGCCTAATAGCAATAAACATTTGAAAAACAAGGCTCTGACTAGCTGCTTGAGTTTTCCTTTGGGAGTATTATTTTAGGGTAGTAAAAATAAGAGGAGAAATCTTACTGGGGTTGGTTTGGCCCACAGAGACCTACTATGGAGACAGAATGATGGATGTATTTGACAGAATGACTATTTGAGCTGCCTCTTGGAGTTGACATACTGATCCTAAATATGTTTGAAAAAGGCAGAGTTTGACTGACTACAGCCAAAGTGACAAGACAACAGAGAATTCCATCTGGTGAACAGTATCTGGGCATTTCACCTAAAACGTTGGCTTTTTCTCCCCCATAAAATTTTCTCTGAACTCAAGTATTAGTTGTCTGAGGCCCTCAAAGCAAAGTATAGGGACAGCTCACCATAAACTTCTTGTCTGTGGTCTGACAGGCTATGCCTATGCCTACCACTTCATCAGCTTAACCTTTTAAGGAAACTGATGTTTATCTTCAGACTCCAGAGGATGGTTTTGTTTTTCTGAGATGAAAACCCAGCACAGTAGCACTCAATGGGCTGCCAAAGGAAAAAAAAAAAAAGAAAAAAAAAAAGAAGAATTAAAAAATATTGGCAACTTCTCTTAGAACAAACAGTCTGCTTTGAAATACTCTTGATGCTTCCTTCTCAAATTAACTTGAGAAACATTTTAATAAGCGAAATCTTTAGGAGGTTTTCCTAACCCTGAGAGTTGGATGACTGTCCTTTGGATGCAGAAATCTGGAGAAAGCTCCTGTGAAAGCAGTCTATAGAAATTCTCATTTTTAGTGCTTTTATTATATCCAAAATAGACATTATGCAGGTGAAGGCTTTTGGTTTGTTTCCAGTGTTTCTGTGGCAGTGTACTTACAGTTCATCTGTACCCTACATCTGGACTCCAAAGGGAGCTCGCTCCTGTCTGGGTCTGAAGAAGTCCTGCTTCAGTTCATGTTCATCAGGTACTACCTGCTAATCCTGGAAGTCTGGCCATGGCACAAGAAATCTTGGTTTATGTGGGATTTTTAGTCAGGTGTATCAGGTCTTCATATTTTAATTTCTGGGCTGCTGGGTACTCAGTGTATCAGGTACAGAAGATTCACTCTTGTCATGCTTTAGAGGAAAGGTTTTGATTCAATGTTTTCTAGCCTGTACCAGTTGCACTCAGGTTCCTCTACCATATCCTTGACTTTTTACAAAAGAGGGGTATGGACATCCAAAACTGACCTCAAACATGCTGCTAAAAACATCTTTGTAAGATGAAAGCCAAGGCTTTTGAAAAGCATCCTAGTTTCATCAGGCCCTCCTCAATCTCCCTGTCTGTTTCTCTCACCTGCAAGGCTCACAGTACTGACTGAAGGGAGCGTGCTTTTCTCAGCATGGAAGTTGCAGCACTGATTGGCTGTTAAGTTTTGTGCAGGTGCATTACCGGAGTATACTGAGGTATTTATGGACTGCATAAGTGACTGTTAGCTACTAGCATATCTTCTAACCTTTATTTGCTCCCTAGCACAAGGGTCTAAACTAATAGCAGCCCAGACCTGTGTTCTGTTTTCAGCTGGGATAAAGTTAGTTTTCTTCTCAGGAGCTGGTGCAGTGCTGTGTTTTGGTCGGTGTGAGAACAATGCTGATAGCACACTGATGGCTTTAGTTGTTAAGTAATGTTTATACTAAGTCAAGGACTTTTCAGTTTCTCAGGCCCTTGGCCCTGCCTGCAAGAGGGCTGGAGTGACATGGGAAATTGAGAGGGGACACAGCCAGGACAGCTGACCTGAACTAACCAAAGGGATATTCCATCCCATATGACATCATGCTCAGTACATAAGCTGAGGGAAGAGGGGAGGGGGAGGGGGGGGGGGGAGGCATTCAGAATTGTGGCATTTGTCTTCCCAAGTAACTGTGATGTGTGATGGAGCCCTGCTTCCCTGGAGATGCCTGAAAAACTGCCTGTCAGTGGGAAGTAGTGAATGAATTCCTTGTTTTCCTTCACTTGCATGTGTGCCTTTTGTTTTACCTATTAAGCTGTCTTTATCTCAACCCAAGAGTTTTCTCACTTTTACTGTTTCGATCCTCTCCCCCATCCCGCTGTGGGAGGAGTGAGCGAGTGGCTGTGTGGTGATTGGTTGCTGGCCAGGGTTAAACCACGACAACCTGGAAGAAAGGACAATTTTAAGGACAATACTAGCAGGCATGCAGCATTCAGCATCTGCCAGTGCAAGGTGATGAGACTCCAAGGGTAAAGGCAAGCACAGGTCAAAGCCCTGCACAAACCTCCAGTGGGAACGAGCCCCATGCTGGCCCTGGACACAGCTCTGACAATACCCAGCATTACAGCCCACCCACTAACCTGTTCTTCTCCACTGCTAGGATGAATATACACATGCAGCAACACAGCCATCAACATACACTTCACAGTATGGCAGATATTAGTGACAGTTTATAACAAGGGTACAAGGCCAAATGCTGCAGTCCTGGAGCTGAGAGACCTGAACAAGTTGCACTGTTGGGAGATTACCATGTATAGACTAACATTTTTGCATGGTGGATAACCCAGGGTAACTTTTTACAACAATTTTATCCCTGAGAGCACAGTGCTGGCTGCTCCCCTTGTTTCCACAGATTCCTACAGGCTTAGTCACTGGTGGAGTCTCTTCTATTACAGGTACGGTGTGGGTGGCAACTTCAAACTGTGGTTTTACGGCAAAGATGACACACTATGTGGTTTACCAAATATCTTGCTCAAAGGATTTTAATGGGAAAATAGCAGCTAGCATTCAGAAAAGGAATATAGTAACTTTATATTTTTACAATTACTCGATTAGTCATCTGATAACATTTTCCCATAAAGTTACATGCCTACATAATACAGATTTAGTTTTTTGACATCTCTAATTAAGGAAGCTCTTCTATCTGCCAAGTACTACTTTTAACCTATTTTTACCAACTCTTTCTTACCTGTTTAAGGACTGTTAATTTCTGTAATGGTTTTCTGAAAGACCTGAAAGTATAGTTCTCACTTCTGAAGTTGCAGAGATAGCTAGATGATAATAAATTATACTTTACCAGATTGCATGTGGGAAACATTTGGACTTAATTGAATCACTTGTTTCTTCCAACCCAAGTTTAATTTGCAAATGCATATAATTATATCTATACAGATTTATATACACACTTCACAATTTGTACATAAATATATTAACGATCAGGTCATTCTGATCATGTTTAACAGTGGGAAGGAAACAGAGTTTATTTTGCTTGGACTCTGAGACACCCTTGAATTTGTGCCACTTGGTTTCCTTATTTTCTTCTTTTCTATAACTTCAGCCATGGTCAGACAACCTAGTCGGTAGATTATGTTTTTCTTCTTTTATTCAGTTTATTGGCTATTATTCTTAAAGAGCTGTTCACCAGATTGTTATTTCTTGTTTCCATCTCTTGCCTATAACAAAGACATAGATAAAGTTTATAGTTTAAAGTTGCAATTGGTACATTTAGGTATAGATTTTTACCATCTTTTTTCCTTCACAGGAAATGTTTTAATTCATAAATTATAATCGTGCTATAGTGTCAACTTCAGGAAACATGAAATGTAACAGTTAAGCCTCAGTTATAGACAGGTACGATTATCCTCTATTTTATTGGGTTTGGCCAGGATAGAGTTAATTTTCTTCATAGTATATCGTATGGGGCTATATTTTGGATTTATGCTGAAAACAGCGTTGATAACACAGGAACATTTTAGCTACTGTTGAGTAGTGCTTACACAACATCAAGGCCTCTTCTGTTTCTCGTGCTGCCCTGCCAGCAAGTAGGCTGGGAGTGCATGAGAAGTTGGGAGGGGACACAGCTGGGACAGCTGACCAAAGGGATATCCCATACCATGTGCCATCTCGCTCAGCAATAAAAGTTGGAGGAAGAAGGAGGAAAGGAAGACTTTCAGCATTTGTTTTTCCAAGTATCCATTACACTCAATGGAGCCCTGCTCTCCTGGGCATGGCTGAATACCTGCCTGCTGACGGGAAGTAGTGAATTAACTCCTCGGTTTGCTTTGCTTGCATGTGCAGCTTTTGCTTTACCTGTTAAACTGTCTTCATCCCAACCCACAAGTTTTCTAACTTTCATCCTTCCAATTCTGAGCAAGCAGCTGCATGGGGCTGAGCTGCTGGTTAAGGTTAAGCCAAAACAACCATTTTCCTTCAATATTACTTCTGCTCTGGAAGAATCAACATTTTACTATTCATTAGTCTCCCCTCTGAGATTTCTCCTATACTTACACACACTTGCTTGAAAGAACATAACTGAAATCAATAGCTCCAGCACTAGGTTCAGCTGCTTCTTTAAGCTGTTGTCTTGTAGAGGATTATGCTGTACAACAAACCAGAGCCCCACGAAGGTCATGAAGGTGCTTGGGTTTAGAGCATTTTCCTAGCAGTTGATGGAGATTCATGGAATCACTTTTTGAGACTATCTGTTCCTGAAGTATGAACTCTTTGTCAGTGTCTTCATTTGCTTCATGGTTTGGACAGCCATCTCTTGTTCCTTTTGTTTTATACTGGGGGGGGAGGGGGGAGGGGGGAAGCTCCAAGTAAAGATATTATTTCCTTGAATTTGCAGTCTTTTCCTACATTTTAACTGGGCCTCCTGGGCAGTTACCTGTTTCTCATCTTTGTGCTTAGCCTCTGCAGCAAGCCATCATTACTAATTAGTATTTGCACAGGAGCTTTGATGTATTCTACTTGCATATTCAGCTTCTGCCTCTTAGTTAAACTACCTGTAAAAATGCTGCAGTGTTTCATCCAGTATTGAGTAGTGATTTGGATGGCTTTCCATACAGCTTGCACTTTATGTTCATGGCTGCAACAATGTCTTAGGCTACCAAAGAAGTCTTTGTTTAAGTCACCTTTTAAGTTTGTCAAACTCAAAACTGCAAACTGAAAAGCTGAGACGTAACAGATTAATTTTCACAGAGTTACCACTATTCCTTCTTGCTTTGCTAGTCACCTTCTTACTATTGTTAATGATGCAGGAAAGTCACACTGGTGAAGGCAACAATACCCATAGAAATGACACACACCACTCATATGCCTGCATATTTTGTATCTTCAGAGGAGGCTGGTGGCTTCACTGCTCATTCCCATGTTTCTGCAGCCAGGCCCCCAGGGTCTGCGCTACAGCTCTTCTCCACTCCAGTCAAGCCAGTCACTGTCATTTGCCTAGGATACATGGATGACTTGGGGGCAGGAGTGACCTGTCATGGTGAGCTGGTTCTTGAAGCTGTTTTGGTGGCATGAGGGTAAGCCATGCCACGCTAGAGCAGAAGGAGGTGGCAGCACACCAGCCCATGTGAGGGGGGGTCACAGCAGGGACCAGCCCTGGCCACAAGTAGCCCCAGCACACCCGAGCTCTGCCTGGTGCACCACCACACACTTCTGGTGCTCACCGTGACCGGCTCCACCACCACCCCAGCCCCGCACCACAGAGAGCACAACCTGCTCCGTACAGCCGTCATGCCAGGGGTGGCAGCACCCTGCAAGGCTCCCAGGCCACAGCAGCCCCAGTGCCTGCAGCCAGTGCCCTGCTGCCAGCCCGGAGGCCCTCCTGCCCCGGCTGTCCCAGCGCCAGTGCCTGGCGTCAAGCCACTGCACCCATCTGCAGGGAAATGGCGACCAGTGCCGGCAACAGCCCCGGGCCAGGCCCAGCCAGCTCCCACAGGCAGGGCTGAGCCCCTCGGCCATGCTGGGGGCGCCCTGGGAAAACTGCTGAGGGGGGGTGGAAAATCAGGGTGAGGGGGTGTGAGGAGGAGCAGTGAGAAACCCCCACATGCTGGGCTTGACCTGGTGTGGGGCTGCCCAAGGGGAGATGCTGGGCCAGGGAGTGGAGCCAGGAAAAAGGGCGTCAAAAAGTGCTGGGTTTTTTTTTTTGTGTCATACTGTGTACATTAGCCGTTGTGATTTTATTTCAGTTGGGAATAAGTTAATTTCCTCCACGCTGAAGCTGTTTTAGAATCATAATTTGGGTTGGAAGGGACCTTGAAGATGACTTAGTTCCAGCCCCCCTGCAATGACCAGGGACACCTTCCACCAGACCAGGTTACTCAAAGCCCCATCCAGCCTGGCCCTGAACACTTCCAGGGATGAGGCATCCACAGCGGCTCTGGGAAACTTACTCCAGTGTCTCACCACCCTCATAGTAAAGTTTTGCTCACGATGGAAACTGCCTGCAGGAAAACCAGGCACCAGGCTGAGCTGGAGTGAGACCCAGGACCCAGACCCACAGGTGCACTGAAGCAGCACTCAGGGCCTCACTCTCCATCAATGAAACCCTCTTCACGCTTGCTGAAGGCCACCTCAGCACCTCCCACCCAGTGCTGAGCCCAGAGGACCTTTGAGGTAGGTCCTGACCACACGGGTGGCTTCATCCTGGCCCCACAGGCAGGTAAAACCGTGCCCCGCTGCTGCCCCACTGCCTCGCCAGACTCTGCTCCGTCATGGGCTCTTCACTGGGGAGCTGCCTGCAGGGCGACCCGCAGGGGTGGTGCGCGGCACTCGGCTGTGGCACGGCTGCTGGCACAAGCCAGGGCCGGCTGACCTGACTTGCCTCCTTGGGGATGAGCCCCCAGCTGCTCCCCCTCCCCTGAGGCCACCCCCTGCCCGATGCCGAGGGGAAAGGCCTGAGCTGGGCGACTGCTGAGGTGCTGCCTGCGCCCATCACCTCTGTGGGGGTGGGAGTGCAGCGTCTGCTTGCTGCGGTGCCAGGGGGGCTCTTGACACGGTTGTAAATAAATCGCTGCCGTCACTTGATTGTAAGTATCATAGCTTAATATTGAGCATGTGTTGAATAATCAATTTACAAGTATTTATGTAATTATTAGTTTACAAATATTGTCTGATTATTGAACACCTAGTAATTAGTTTATAAATACAGAAAGTATTGTAGAATGTAATGTGAAATCAAAGATGCTGTTTGGCTGTTTTCTTGCTGGAAGATGCCTTTCTCCCCAGGGATGGAGGAGCCGGTTCAGTCCTGGGTTCATCTGTGGCGAGTGAGGGTGACCGGGCTGGTGGCGCTGCCCCCTCCGATTGCCGAGCAGGAGCCACGCGTGCGCTGGGACACGTCATTTCTGCCCTCGAAAGCAGGTGGGGAGAGACCTGCCCTGCGTTTATTGCTCCCCGAGGAAGAAGCTGGGCTGCCGGCGGCTGAGGCTGTTGCTGCTGCCTGCCCTGCTCCTGGCTGGGAACAGCCCTGCCCCTCCTTACGCTAATTACAGCTTCTGCTCATTATAGCAGTGTGGGCTTCCACAAGGTCATAAATCAGTCACTGTCATAAGAGCATGAACTGTCATCATTGTACATTGTCTAAATACGGACTAATGAGTTAATGCCCATTTCAGCTGTTGTACACACTTCAGATTAAGAGCCAGACACATGAAGATGGTGTGAAAAGTGCCTCTTGCCCCAGAGACTCTCTCAGACATTGAGTCCGGCCTGGTGCACGCTGGACCCCCAAGCTGCGGGGACCAACCTTCAGCGGGGGTCTGTGTGCCCTGCTCGGCACCCAGTGCCCTCCCGCCCCCTGCACATGAACCGACGACTCGGTCTGTTTCTGAGCCCAGTCACACAGAAGTCGGCCCCAGTTCCACAGCCCAGCCCCAGGAGCCAGTTCCGCAGCCCCAAACCCGCAGGGGTTTGTCTGTTTCCAGGCCCCAAGAACGGCCTGTGTGCCTGTTTCCAAGTCTGGAAAATGTGGGAAATGGTCGCCATTTCCCAGCACAGAACACATGGGGCTCAGCCTCTGAGCCCCACGACAGCCGCAGGGTCTGGGCCTGGACACCCAAGGGTGTGCATCTCCCTCTGGGGCCCAAAGCCCATGACTGACCCTCCCTGAGGTCAGTGTCAGGGGTTGCACCCACAGAACTTCCCCCCCCCCCCCCCCCGCCCCGAGCCAGTGGCCAGGTCTGGAAAACACAGGGTTCAGCCTCTCTTCTCAAGTACTGGAAACTGCAGAAGTTGCTCTGCTGTTTGTGACCCTAAAACCCACCACACAACTCCCAGAACAGCCCCTAAGCCTCTCCTCAAGCCCTGAAACCCACAGGCCCCCACCCCTGTCCCCCTGACCCCAGGCCAGCCTGGGAGCCCAGCTGTGAGCCCCCAAAGCACACGCACCAGCCCACGTGCCAGACCCACACTCACCAAAGGACGACGGTCGTGAGCCCCGGCACAGCCCTAGGTGTGGAAACGTATCATTATGATTGTTTTGACTATTTTTTTGCTCTCAGGAATATGCATTCTCAGGGCAACACTGATCTTCATGAACTCATCTAGTGTTTTTGTCAGAGTACGAGTTTTGCAGATAAGTGAACATGAGGGGAAAAGCTTCTAAATCCATTAGCTGCATAAAATATAAAGCTCTTGTACACACAGTAAAGGGACTGTGTCTTATGTGATCCTCTAACTGCCAGCCCAACAGTACCTTTGAGTTTCTGATGAGCTGGAGCAGGACTTACGTTGCCTGTCCTGCCTATGATTTCTCTCTAGATGGTGAAGACTTCCTACCACCAAGGACAGACCACCACCATCATGACCACTGTCCTGCAAAACATGCTGTGTACAGGTATATGAGGACTGGATGATCACCTTTCTGGTTGAATGCAGAAGTGAAATGCTGGAGGTGATAAAAGACTTCTTTTACTTTTTCTCTTTAACTGTGGATTTTTTTTCTTTCTTGCTGTTGAAAAGCTTTTACTGACATAGGGCAGTCTGGCTGCTTTTGGCAATGGGCTCTGCATGTTCTGTAAAACTGCCAAGGGGTTGGAGTGAGATGTGGGCAACTTGCTTTAGTAGAACCGTTCCTCCAAACTCCATATTAAGCTGACAAGATAACGGAAATTAGCTTTAAGTTGTCCTTCCCAGTGTCCCAGGAAACAAATTTGTCTTTTGGGAACTACTTCCGCAATTGCTAGCGTGGAAAGTATTGTTATGGAAGCAGCTGGGATGTTTGGTAGCTTTGGCCAAGTTTGCAAAGGTTTGCACGGCACAACCAGCCACTGAGGTGACAATTAGTGTGTGGGACTTCATCAGCTGGGGAAGGGTTTTTATGAGCATGCATGTTCACCTATGGGAGCCTTCCTCAGTTTAAGATTTAACACATGCCCAAAATGAATGACTAGTATAAAGGCAGCAGCTATTCATGCCACCATTAGCATTTCCATTGCACTGGTGAGTTTATAATTAAAAGCAAGATACAATTACAAACAAGTACATGACTTTACAGAAGGCCTATACAGCATAGTGTTTTCTTTTTCCTTAAAGTGCTACTATTATCATATTGATACAAGATCATCTATCATTTTAGGAGGTCTTTCAGTACAGCACTGTTTTTTCACTGTCCCAGTACCTTATCTGAGGAGAAGGTAAAGCATGTTTCTTGAAAAAGTCCTGTGTGACACATATTTTCCCCCCTTTACTGAGGCTGTGGAATAGTCTAGCTACTGAAGTTTCGGAGCAGTGAAACTTTCAAAGATGCAGCCTGTCTGCAGTCTGAAAGCTATATCAGTTATTTCAGAATTAAGATAGAACATGTGTTTTAGATGACACAGGCACAGAGCTTTTGACAGCAGCAAAGCTTACATTTGATTTTGAAGATAAAATCACTTCAACTTTCAAATGGCTTTTGTAACTTTCACCAGAGAATTTAATATCTAGCAAAGGCTTTTGCAAAACCTTTAAGGTGACCTGTGATGAAAACAAAATTGCAGTTCTATTGTTGAAAATCACTCAGTCAGTTAAGAGGTCTATTTCTTGCTTAATTTCCCATCTACCCCTTTGTCCTTAAACAAAATCTGAATGACTGTCCTCCTTCCAAGACAAGAAGGAATCTTGCCACCTTTAAGACCGAAAGGTGAAAGTATCATTTAAGTATGTACTTTGAAGGTGGTGCTTAGCTTGAGCTGTGTTTCCAGAGCTTTAAAACAAGGATGGGAATCACAGTGTCTAATTTGCTGGGTATTAGTCTTGCATGCTTGAAATCCAGAACAAGTAGTGCAAGATGGCACTTTTTGAAGCTGTTTCATAACTGTAAGGGAACTTAGTTGCAAGAATCCACTGCTGTGTATGTCAGTCTGGCAGCAGAGCTCTTGCTTCAAGTCAGCCCAGCCTACTTACACGCACTGCTGAGAGCTGCTGTGTGAAGCTCAGCTTGGTTAGGCACTCATCAGCCTGAGAATGCTAAATGAATCCTGCAAAGTCACATGGGTATTTCTTTTGGTTGGTTGTGCTGACAACTGAGCTTGAACCCAAGATGTGTTTTTGCTGAAGTCTGTAGAGGCATTGGCAGTGCTGTCCTCCCTATGAGTGAGAAATAGTGCCACGCTAACGATCTGAACAGACATGGCCAATGGGATGATAGTAAAGGAACAGCTGTAGAGACTGAGGGAAGAAATGTTATTACTGGTGCTTTTCACATTAAGAACATCCCAATCCAGTGATCTCTCATATATACCTAGAGGTAAGATGCCAAATGCTCCCATTATCCTGGATGTGTCAGAGTGAGGGGGGCATCAAAGGATGCAGGTATGGAAGAGGTGAACAGGGCAGATATTATGCTGCTCATTGTTCCTAGGTGCCTGGCCGACCTGCAGAATACTTTCCTGTCTGCACAAATGCAATATTAAAGTTTGAGTGGACAATTTAGAGTGTAATTTATAGTGTTTTCACATCCCCTTAGTTTTAGGTTCATATAAAATGTCTTGTTTATTTTCCTGATTATTCATTTCAACTGTACATATGATTAAAAATAATGAATGGTTATTAACTTTTATCGTTAGTACTATCATTACACCTACTCATATCCTTTGATATTATTGCGAAAATTATCTTTAATAGTTTTAATAGGAGCTATTCCCCCATGCTAATGAGGATATAAATCAAAGTATTAAACAAAATATAAAGTACAGTTTTGGACTATATTCTGAAAATGAATCCTCTCTGTGGAGTAGATACCTTCAGGCTTTGCTCAGTAGAATAATGATGTATATCTTTTACATGAGATGGGGTTTAACAACTTGACTGGCATCAATCAAACTGTCTGTGGCAGTAGGGAGACAAATTCAAAAGTAGGAGAAAGAGCAGCTAGGGTATTGCATTGGTGGACTCTGTTCTTACTAAGGTCAGGAGGTTTTATGTCACTGGCTGCAACAAGGCGGAGTATACTGAGTACTCTGGGGAATCCCACCTGAAGGACTTCAGCCTGATGTACAGGGCAAGAAGTCTGTGCTCTGATATTGAATAGATATGAGTCATTAAATTCCATGGAAGCATGCAATAGACTTCCCTGTTTAATTACTGGGATGCAATCTCTGTTAAAGCAGAGGCATGGCAAAAAGAAATAAATAATCTCCCTGATAAGCTTACGAAGTATGTCTTCTAAACATGGTAAACCAGGTCTGCTCTGTTACTGTCCTCTCTTGATTTGCTGATTGTAACAGAGCAAAGCCTAGCAAGGGTACGGTGCTGGCAATGGATCAGAAAGTCAGGCTGGTTTCCTGTGCTTTCTTGTTTTATTGGGTGTTTCACCCAGCTCTAGTTAAAGTGCCATTAGTTTTTGTAAGCCTTTTTTTTTTTAGCCCCCTCAGTGAATATTGAACTGAAGCTCACTTCCCACAGCACAACACTCTTGCCAATATGAGCAAAAGCAGAATAGCATAATTATACTTTGGCATATTTTGTGTCTTCCTAAAATTTCCTCCACAGAGTAGAGATCCATGTTTTAAAAGGATTGTAGACTATTTGCTGTGGATCCCATTAATGGAAGGTCTTCAAATATAATGAAAGGTCTTCAGAAACTCAGTTTAAGCTAATTGTTGCTAGTCCTGTCACATTTTTTGAGGCCAAGGACATTACTGTGCTCTGTGTGTGTGTAAATCTGTTAATGTGTTGAATGAAGCTTCTAGAAAGCAAAAGTAAAGAAGTGCAAAGGATAGAGAGTTGTGCACCTAGCCTATTGATGGTCAAATATTCTGAGTAATTGTGGAGTTTAGTGACTTAATTGGAGTCTGCTGGCTGCATCTCTCAGGTGTTGACTTTCTCCTCCATTCTGTGGGGAATGCCTGTCCTGGGTGAACAGCAGTGATGGCTGGTGTTTAGTGCCATAGCTGATAATGGGACAGTGGTTTTGTTTCTGTATGTGGGGTGGAGAATAAGAACTGCTGAGAAACTTCTCACAAAAAGAAAATACAGCAGCAAATTAAGTTGTTGGGTAGAGAGTTTAAAATTATTTTTTCCTTGTAGTCCTTAATTAACCTGCAGACCTCACTGCCAGAGAATGCTATGGAGGGTATTAATAAAACTTCAGAAAGGTTTAGTCAAGTTAATGAACAGGCTGAATATCCATTTAGCAGTCAATGCTCTAGATAAAATCTTTCTTGGGAACACTCATGTCTTACCTGTCGAAGTGGAAGAATGTGGTGGGGTCAAGACCTGTATTGACTCTTGCTCTAAATAATTGCTAGATAGAAGACATCTCTTAGCTGGACTTCAGTCTGATTCAGAATAGGCCTGCATAGTTTCCTGTTCCTAGGCTTTGAGGACAACTTGTTCCTTAACAATTTAGGTGCCAGCCTTTAGACAGGTCAATGAGAAAATAGCCTGAGCCTGGAAAACTGGACCTGGGTCCTACCTCGAACTGCTGCCAGCAGTGTTGAGAGGCTGTCGCAGGGAGGGCGTCTAGAGCTAAGTGGCTTGACCAGGGTTATGTTGCAAGCCTGCAGCAGTCGATTTGAACCTGGGTCCATGATCCTCTGAGGCAGCATGGGATGTGCCCCTCTGT